>NW_026947496.1:36086428-37340357 GCF_034190915.1 Cavia porcellus | reverse complement strand
ATTTTAGATCGCACTTTTTTATTGCATAGGAATGTGTTTTATTTCAGTGACAATAAAAAAAATGCAAATTTAAAGAATATTTATTGTGACTAGTGCAACAATATACAAGGATATGTTTTAATTTTTTTTGAAAAAAAACAACTTGTAGCTTTTTTCTGTTATTGTAAAGTGAAGTATTGAATGTGTTAACTACTTCAGAATTCTCTTATTTTATTCCTTATGTAAGTCTTTTAATATCATGTTTAAATTTCAATTAAGCAATTCCCTTAGAACTTAAAGCTAATGATATTATGGGTGGTATATTCTTTTGTTTTATTTCTAAACTCATTTATGTAATATTGACAATCTAATGAAGAATAACATAGTACCTAACAAATAAACTCAAAATGTTGTGATCAGATCATCAGTTAGTTATAGATGTTTTAATCAGAAATTTATGAGGTCTTTACACTTAGCAATGATTAATATGTGTTTTGTGGGTGAGTGCAATTGAGGAAAGTATTACTAAGGTATTATGAAACTTAAATGTTTTCCAAATACATATGCATAAAATATTATACAAGTTAAAATTATTAAAATCATTTTATAGAACTTGGGGCATTGTATACTATGATATTGATATTTTGCCTCTTTAATATATCTAAATTCATAATCATTGAATGTAAATTCAGTGCTGGAAATTAGAAGGAATGATACCAGAACTTGGAAAATAGAGTTTCATACTCCAATAAGTTGAAGAAAGAAAAAGGTAAGTTTTTGGTTTTTATTTTAACAAAGGAATTTAAAGAGCTTTGTAACATAAATCTACACTGTCAGTTTAGAAGGACATAATACATCTTACAACAAAACTTTTTTCCACTATAGAAATCTTATTTCTTTTTACACATAAGGACTACATTTTGAACCTCAGTATATGTTAGCAAGAATCTTTTTTCAGCATAGCTCTGTTACTTTAATGGGTAGTGTCCAATTAAATTTATGCAACGTAATTTCAATAACAAACTTCCTAGAAAAAATATTTCAAGTATTAACATTTTTTGATAAATCAGATTTACATAGAGTTTTCTAAGGTTTCAAAATCTTATTTCAAACCTTTTGTTTTTAGTTCACTGTCCATATTCTTGGCACACCCCATGTCTCACATGTCATTATTTCTTTATTGAGACCCTTATTGCATTAAACCCTGATTTATGTCCCTCATCTCCACTTCCTAATAATGTATGGGGAATCATCACAATTGTAAGAATTCACCTTTATTGTATAATTCCACATTAGCATTCCAAATCCTAAAATAGATCTCCACTTTTGCAAAACAGTTGAAGTCTACTAAAAAAAAGTTCTCTAGGAACAAGACTACAATTCTTATGCAACAGGGCACCATAGTGTACCACACTGACTGATGCAAAAGGTTCTGCACTAACTAAAAGAGTAACCTGAAATTTTTCCATATCATTTTAATCCAAAAATAGTGCTAATAATAACACAATTTGGATTTGTGATGCAGCTCAGTGACAGAATCCTTGCCTAGTATGTGTGAGTCAATGAATTTGATCCCTGGAAAAGAGAGAGAGAGAGAGAGAGAGAAAGAGAGAGAGAGAGAGAGAGAGAGAGAGAGAGAGAGAGAGAGAGAGAGACAGAGAGACAGAGAGACAGATACAGAGACAGAGACAGAGACAGAGAGACAGAGAGTCCACTTTCAGGTTTGTCTCTGCTGTCACTAGTGGACAATAAACTATCATGTTTGCAAGTATTTTAGGTTTTTACACTTGGTACAAGTATTACTGTTAATCTTATAGATTTTTCCTTTAATCTGTGACTAGTTGTGTTCCAGTTGGAAAAATATTTAGTTTACTTTCCTAGTTCATGTGAGCTAATAATTGCTGAATTTAAGGTTTTCTATATGGAGACTTGCTTGGCTTATTTTTTTTTTTTTTTTGTAGAATTAGTGGAGGGAATAATTAAGATTTTGATTACTTCTGTGTATTTTAAGTTATAGTGTGATATTCATTTATGTGATATTCCTTTACCCTCTTGCCTTCATATACAATTTTGCATTAAGAACAGTGTTGACGTTATGCATTTCAACTTAAGTAAGCAACAGAAAGTGTAATCAACTTCTTCTTTTATAGTGCTAACCTGGTCCCAGCCACTCAGCCAATAAAGGTTCAATATTCCTATCTTTTGGATGAGAGCTATTTTAATTCCAGCACAAACTAAGAAAATAAATATTAAGTATCTACATATTGGGTATTTTTTGCATTCATCTTCAAAAATGCATTTGTTGAGAATAAAGCTAAACTGAATGCTCCTGAATAGTTTTATGCAGGGCTGGACAGCTTCAGCATTTGTTCATGATTTGGATTTTAGATAATTCAAAATACTCCCCTTCTTTATCACTGATATACATGCAGTTACATTTATATCAACAGTTTCAAGTTTCCTACATATAATGTCATGCAAAGGAAAGCATGACATTTGACTGTTCTGTCCTGACTTAAATGCTTCTGATATCTTCAAAATTATATCCTTCCATTATGGAGTTTATGTCTGTGTAATACACAAAGTGGATCTGAACCAGCACTGCACATTCCTGTCTTTAAAATGTCCAGTGTTTCTCTATTCTAGTTAAGTGTGATCCCTTTCTTGAACATTTTAATTTCTCCTAATGACTGTTTAAACATTAAAGTGAAACAAGGATCACCCTGCATGAAAGTGCTGGAAGGGGATGCTGGACTTTCTCCTAAACTTCTCCTAAATTAATAATAATGATCTGTCCAGTAACTTTTAGTAAAGTCTTTTCCTGATGAAAACTAAAAGTTACTATGAACATTTACCTTCAGATTATTCACAAAAACAGTAAAATATTCAACCAACAAATGCTTACAAGATATGATAAAAATATAGTGACTAATTTTTTAAAAAAATATTATGAGGTTCCCACCTTCTCCCTAGACCACTTCTCAGAACCCAGGAACTCCAGCCAGAGATGTGCACAACGCTGAGCTAGACCTGGGCCCCTCCTGCGACTCCACCTTCTGCACAGACCAGTTCATGGAAACTGGGACTCCAGAGGTGCGCAAGGGGCAAGGCCTAGACCCGGGCCCCTCCTGTGATGCACGATACCTCCACAGACCACTTTGCGGGACCTGGGAACACTAGCCAGAGGTGCATACAGCGCTGGGCTGGAACTGGGCCCCTCCCATGTCCAACAGTCCTCGCCATCCACCTCCGGAGTTAGGAACTCCAATCCTTGACACGTTCCCCACAGTCCCACGTCTGCCATCGGGGATGTCCTAACCTCCTAGATCTAGCATTGCTGTTGATCTTCGGCATCCACACCTCCCCCCAGAACCTTGGGCTGCAGTGGATTAATCATGCAATATTGAGGAGAGACTCAGTAAGAAGAATTCAGCAAGCTTCCATTAGTAAGGTGAGTTTGCCCCTAAAATAGGAATAGAGTTTGCCACCTTCCGTGGGTAAACACAAGCAACAGAGAATACGCCTCCAAAAGTAGGCCCTAGGTGAGCTTGGCTAGCATGTGAGTGAGTCCTTCCTCCACACAGAGAATATCAAGTAGCTTGAGGAGTGTGCCAGCAAGGCCTCCCCCAACCTGGAGAAAATTAAGTGGCCTGTGGGCCACTCAAAGACACAGTAGGCTCTCTGCTGAGATAAACACTATAACAGGGAAATCTGGTGACTCTGAATAACCCAAAGACATAATAACAGCAGGAATGAGGGGTTGATTTCTATCAATATTCCGAGGCTTGTTAGCCTAGGAAAAACATAGGACTCACCCAACAGGCCCTGAAAGGAGAATTCTAGCCCAGTTCTTCATTGTGGGACCTAGCACATGGACAAGTATCGACCTTACAGTATGACCCCAAGATACACACCACCAACAGTTGACGCTAGAGGACTGAAGGACCAAATATTAACCCAAAATGGGAACATGACAAAATGAAAAAAGCAAAATGCAATCTCAAACATATAGTCCACCAGGAGCAAGTACAGGAGACATGGAAATAGAGGACTTCAAAAGTAACACACTGGAAATCTCTGAAAAGATAGCAAGTGAAATAAAACCAAAAACAACTCCATGAGGCTATAAAAGGAATAAAATTAGAAGTAATCTCTCATGTAAAAACAGAAATAACAACCTTAGTAAAGGAGTTGCTCAGCACATCTAGAGAAGAAATAGATAAAAAAAAAAAAAAAAACAGGAGCATGGGAAACTGATTGAAACCTTGAATGAACAATATGGAAAACAAGCCGAATTTATGAGACAAACTCAAAGAGACATCCAAGAAACAAAAAATTCTATTGAAAGCTGGAAAAACTGTTTAAATGAAGCTGAGGATACAATTTTGGACCTGGAGGACAGCATGGCAATTGGCGATCATGAAAGGATACAACTTTTAAAAATAAGAAGGCAGCATGAGAAGATAATCCAGCAGCTTCAAGATGATGTCAAGAGAAATAATATGAGGCTGATAAGCATTAGTGAAGAGGCAGGAGTCAATACAAATGACATAACTAAAATATTCACAGAAGTAATAGCAGAAAACTTCCCAAACATGGGGGGAAAATCTAATGTGCAGATAAGTGCAGCATATAGAACACCAAACAAGCACAGCCAACATAAATCCATACCCAGGCATACAATAATTGTGATCCCAGATATGCAGCATGAAAACCAAATACTAAAAGCGGTTAGAGAAAAGACAAAACTCATCTGTAAGGAAAGCCCGTTAGAATTATGGCAGACTTTTCAGCACAAACCCTCAAGTCAAGATGACCTTAGAGTGACCTATTTCAAGTTCTAAAAGAAAACAATTTTCAAACCAGACTGATGTCCTGAGCAAAATTTTCATTCAAATTTAATGGAGAAGCAAGATACTTCCACGACAAAGAACAACTGAAGAAATTCACATCCACCAAACCAACCCTAGAAAGAGCGTTGAAAGACATACTAGATAGAGATAAAAATGACCACAATTCCCAGAACAACAATAGAAAGCAATCACCAGGTAGGACAAGCAATTAAACAAAAGCAGGGAAAAGCAGAAAGCAAACAACAGGAACGTAACATGACAAAGTAGAGCTAGTGCATATCAGTGATATCTATAAATGTAAATTCACCTCAATTCACCTATCAAAAGAAAAAGATTGACAGAATGGATCAAGAAAAAGGATCCCACAATATGTTGTGTGCAAGAAACACATCTGACCCAAATGGAAACTCATAGTTTAAGGTCAAGGGATGGAAAACAGTATCCCATGTAAGAAGAACCCAGAAAAAAGCAGGGGTTACTATTCTATTTGCAGACAAAGTGAACTTCAAACCTAAAATGATTAAAAGAGATAAAGAAGGTCACTACATACTCATTAATGGAAAAATTAAAGAGGAAAAACAAAGAACTATAAATATATATGCACCAAATACAGGTACACCCAACTATATATATATATATATATATATATATATATATATACTAATGGCCATGAAAAACAAAATACACAAGAACACAATTATAACAGGGGACCTTAAAACTCCATTGTCACAAAGAGATAGATAAACTAGACAAAAGGGCAGCAAAGAAACAATAGAACTGAATCATACTTGTGAGCACCTGGACTTAGTAGATGTTTACAGAGTATTTCACCCAACCATATCAGAATACACATTCTTCTCAGTTGCACATGGGACATTCTCCAAAATAGACCATATATTATCCCATAAAACATTCTTAAGTAAATGCAAAAGTATTGAAATGAATATCTGACCATAGTGCACTGAAATTGGAAATTAATGGCAAAAGTAATGGCAAAACCTGCACAAGTACATGGAAATTAAATAACAACCTTCTAAACAATCAGTGGGCTACAGATGAAATTAAAGAAAAAATAAAGAAATACCTACAAATCAATGAAAATGGAAGAAAAACATTGCAATCTGTGGGATGCAATGAAAGTGCTCTTAAGAGGGAAATATATAGCAATAAATTGTCATATCAAGAAAACAGAACAAGCACAAATAAACAACCTAATGCTTCATCTCAAGCTTCTAGGAAAAGAATAGCAAGTTAAACCCAAACTCATAGAAGATAGGACATTGTAAGGATTAGAGCAGAAATCAATACAATTGAAACTAAAAACAAGAAAAAATACAAAGAATTAGTGAATCAAAAAGCTGGTTTTTTGAGAGAATAAACAAACTTGACAAACCTCTAGCTATCCTTACAAAGAAAAAGAAAGAAAAAAACCCAAATTCATGCAATAAGGACTGAAAAGGGGGAAATTACTACAGACCCATGGAAATTCAAAAATCATGAATATCTTAAAATCTCTACTCACACAGAATGTAAAACACAGAGGAAATGGACAAATTTCTAGAAATATATGAACTACCAAAGCTCAACCAAGAAGATATAGCAATTTTGAATAACCCAATATCAGCTATTGAAATTGAAAACATAATTAAAAATTTACCAATAGAGCAAAGCCTAGATCATGATGAATTCACGGCTGAATTCTACAAGAAATTTAGAGAAGATTTGATGCCAATACTTCTTAAACTCTCCAATTAAATTGAAAAGGAAGCAATCTTCCCTAAACCATTCCTAGAGGCAAGTATTACTCTGATACCATACTCAGACAAAGACCCAACCAAAAAGGAGAACTATTGGCCAATCTCACTAATGAACATTGATGCAAATATCCTCAATAAAATACTCGCAAACAGAATGCAGCAAATCACCAAGAAGATTATACATCATGACCAAGTGGGATTCATTCCAGGAATGCAGGGCTGGTTTAACATATGCAAATCAAATACTGTAATACACCACATCAACAGAGCCAAAAACAAAAGCCACGTGATCATCTCAACAGACAAGAAAAAGCTTTTGAAAAGGTCCATGTTCATGATAAAAAAAAACCCTTCAGAAATGTGGAATATATGGTGACTACCTCAATCTCATAAAGGCCATCTATGACAAACTGACAACCAACATTATACTAAATGGACAAAACCTGAAAGCTTTCACACTAATATCAGGAACAAGAAAAGGGAATCCACTATCACCACTCCTATTCAATATAGTTCTGGAAATACTAGCCAGAGAATTCAGACAAGAGAGAGAAATAAAAGGAATAAAGATAGGAAAGGAAGAAGTTAAACTATTATTATTATACTCTATGAAGACCCAAAAAATTCCACCTAATGACTACTAGAGGTAATAAACAAATTTAGCAGTGTAGATGGATACAAAGTCAATGCTCAAAAATTCCTGTACACAAACACAAAACTCACAGAGAGAGAAATTACAGAAATATCGCCTTTCATAATACCATCTAAAAAAATGTAATGTTTAGGAATTAACCTAATCAAGAATGCAAAAGACCTATAATAGTGCTGAAAGTTATGCTAGGCTAAAAAAGGAGATTGAAGAGGGTATTAGAAAATGGAAGAATATTCCTTGCTCTTGGTTAGGAAGAATCAACATTGTGAAAATGACTGTATTCCCAAAACTGTTATACAGATTTAATGCAATTCCAATGAAAATACCATTCATATACCTCACAGATCTAGAGAAAAAACTCCTAAAATTCATTTGGAAACTGAGAGTAGCAAAGGCAATTCTGGGCAACAAAGGCAGGAGGCATCTCAATTCCTAACTTGAAACTATACTAAAAAGACACAGTGGTAAAATCAGCATAGCACTGGCAAAGAAATAGACCTGAGGATCAATGGAACATATTAGAAAGTGAAAACACAACTACAAAGACACTCAGACACCTGATATTTGACAAAGGGGCTAAATATATTCACTGGAAGAAGGATAGCCTCTTTAATAAATGTTGGAAAAATTGGCTTTCCACATGCTGAGGACTGAAACTAGATCCATGCCTATCACCATGCACTAAACTAAAGTCTAAATGAATCAAAGGCCTAAATATTAAAACAGAAACACTAAATCTACTGGGAGACAATGTAGGTAGAAGTCTTGGAGACATAGGTGTAGGCAGAGAATTCATGAACAAAATGCAAACTGCATGGGAAACACTTTATAAACAATCAACAACTAGGACCTCGTGTTATTGAAAACTTTCAGCACTTCAAAAGAAATCACCAACAGAGTGAAAAGAAAGTCGACAGAATGGGAAAGGATTTTAACCAGCAACCCCTCAGACAAAGCATAAAAACAAAGGTTTTATCCAGAACATATAAAGAATTGAAAAACATCAAGCCCCCCAAATTCAAATACCCTCGCCAAAATGGGCATCTGAGATGAACACATAGTTCTCAGACGAAGATATACAAATGACAAATATATACATGAAGAAATGTTCACCATTACTGATCATTTGAGAAATGCAAATTAAAACAGCATTGAGATTTCATCTCACTCCAGAAAGAACAGCTGCCATCAAGAAATCAACAGATAACAAATGTTGGCGAGGCTGCGGGAAAAAGCAACACTGCTCCAGTGTTGGTGGGAGTGTAGACTGGTGCAGCCACTATGGAAATCACTATGGAGATTTCTCAGAAGACTAGGATTGGAAGTTCCATTCAGTCCAGCTATTTCTCTCCTGGGTATTTTCCCAGAAAATCTCAAAAGGTCATGTCACAGTGATATATGTGCACCCATGTTCATAGCAGCACAATTTATAATAGCTAAATCTTAGAAACAACCAAAATGCCCATCAACTTCAGAGTGGATGAAAAAGATGTGGTATTTTTATACAATGTAATATTACTCAGCTATAAAAAGGATGATCTTGATGCCTTTATAGATAAATGGAGGCAACTTGAGACTATCCTCATAAGTGAAATGAATAAGAATCATATTTATAAACATTGCATTGTATCTCTAGTGTAAAAAGTAATAACAACTATAGGAATAATAAAACCACAAATGTGTAATTGCTATTGTAAAAAAGAGAGGGAAATAAAGTGCTCTAAAGGATGTAATTACTTATATGTTTAATTGTGTAAAATAGATGGTCATATTACTAAGTTTTTGTTGGATTGTTGAGCAGAAATGCTTGTAGTCTCACTGTCAGAATGTCCACTTTGTATGCTTTAATTGTGTAACTTGAACAACTATTTCTAAGATGACAATATGTAATTTATCAACCAGTGAGTTCTTAGTGTTTTTCTTTTTTTTTTAATTCTGTATTGTTACTACCTTTTTTCTGTTTTTTTTTTCTCTTTACATTTTTTTAAAAAAATTACAATAAAGACACATTTGACATTAACTCATTTAATATACTGCCTCCTGTATTGAACACACTTATTTCATTGTTTTTGTTACTTTCTGAAGACACTTTGGAAGTCCTCTTTAGTTCAATGCCTGGATAT
The DNA here is from genome assembly GCF_034190915.1 of Cavia porcellus. Classification (NCBI taxonomy): domain Eukaryota; kingdom Metazoa; phylum Chordata; class Mammalia; order Rodentia; family Caviidae; genus Cavia; species Cavia porcellus. Next base: position 37,330,993 of record NW_026947496.1, on the reverse strand, counting down.
CCTGAATCAGTTAAAAATATATACCCTTCATGGTCACAAGGACTTTGGGGAAGATCCAGAGGTCAACAGGTACAACATCGGGTGAATAAAGTAAATGAAGACACACCATAATGTTCTTATTTGACAGAAATTGTTGTGAACCTTTTGAATCAATTCAGGATATTGAGGCAGCCAGGAAGAGGGCTTACAGAACTACTTCAGAAAGTGGAAGGAATAATAGAATCACTGCTTTCAAAACAAAGGGAAATATTTTGAGGAAGTTTAATGGCAATATGTCTTTTACTTAAACTTATTTTTTTTTCATTTATACATTCACCATAGTTATGGATTATGTCTCATATGTATCACAACTTATCAGAGTTTAAAAGTATGCCAAAAGCCACAGGTGGAAAAAAGGTGTCCTAATTACAATGCCATTTCTAATTTTCTTAGTGACCTAACTGCTTTATTAAAAATACTCCTGCTCTCACAAAGATTCTGAATGATTCTGGTTGCTCAGGTCTGGGGCACATTTTACCAGAGGGGCACATTTTATCAAATGTTTAGAGGATAAACTACAATTAATCACTGACCTGTTTTCACCAATATTGTAGTTCTAGAATTTGTAACAAACTGTCTTATATGATGTCATGCAAGATCTAAGGTAGTTTTCCCAATTCACAATCTTTTCTAAGTTTTAAATGTATTCAAAATATGTTTTAACTCTAATGTTGTACAGTATAATAGACATCTTAGTTATTTACTCTGTAAGAAGGTAGTTAGGGAAGCCTATGATAAAGTCCACTAGATTAAAGTAAATAGCGCACACACCAAGGAGATTTAAGTCACAGGAAGAAAGATAGAAGTTATGAAGGACAATAAGAACCTAGTCTCCGATGAGAAACATTTATAAAATAGGCTAAGTTACTTGATAGCTCTACTCTAATGTCCAGGCTGGAGAAATTTAGAAATGCAGAGTAATCATTTTGGTTCGCAACGAATTTCCAGAAAATTACAAATACAGAATAACCAGTTTCCAGCTAAGTAACTGATATTTTAAAGCCTTTACAAAGCCAATTGGCCATGCTGGGACTGGAATGGTCAACCAACAAGACAATTAGCCAAGCTTTTGGTGAGCCATGCATTCCACGTGGGGATAAGGAAGTGAAAAGTCAGAGAGAAAATGCTCGGGATGCAAGTAAATATAAGAAGAAAGTAGAAAGTTTAATCAATAAATGGAGAGAATAGTGTGAATAATTACAGTAATATATTAAATGAATAAAAATAAATGAAAATTATACAGAGAACAAAGATGGCAGAAGAAGTGAAAATGACACCGGTACACAAATTTACAAAACAAAGACGGTTCTGTAATGACAAATATATTAGTGGTCCATAGGCCATAGAGAAATTACTTCTATGCATTCTGGAGCCATCATTTCTTTAACATGTCACAGGAAACAGCAGAGCTGATGAAAACAGAGGGAGAGTCCAGCTTCAACAAAACAAGTCTAAAGACACAGCTTTGAATCATCAACTATGCCTGTGCCAGATACTACCATCTGGAAAACAAAATGAAGCGAGAGCCTGAGACCCGAACAGGCTTTTCAGACTTTAGGCAAAACTACATGCTATTTGGCTTAGAGGAAGTGGCTTAACCCTTAACTTACAACAATGAGATGAAAGGCAAGTCCTTGATTTCATAAGGTGCTATTGGTACAGACTGTACTGAACACCAGAAGCTCAGGGGAGTTAGAACTCAAAGTAAAACACCTTTTCTTCTGCCTCAGGAAACAAATTAAAGCATGGACAATATAGCAGTAATTGTCAGAAAACAGATTTTCGTTTAAGACCCACAGTATAGTTCAAACCTGGAGCAAAGCGCCACTGAAATTCAAGGAAGACAACAGGCTTAATGAGAGAGATTTCTCAGGGTGAAAGAGGAATTCATGCAGAGCAGTGAACTACCTGAGGTAACTCCAAGCCCTCTACGTACAGAATTTAGTGAAGAACTGGGCTTCGTATTCACTACTATGAAGGAACAAGTAGAGAAAGCATGCATTATGCATTTGTTCAACAAAAACGGAGGACATGTTCTTGTCAAGTGATCCTGCATAACTATAAAGCTCATACTGACCATAAACAGAATTTGCAGTGTTGAAGTGAGAAATATAAGGCGATAGAAAAAGCTTTAAAAGCAATCCAAAAAGGGAACCATTATCCTCCACGGAAAGTCCAGAAAGAATACATAAAAGCAAATAAATCATCACAGTAATGAAAATCCTCTGTGAAGCAACAAAACAGAAAGAAACACTTAGACTGGTAATTAATTGGTAGACGGGCCTAAGAAAGTTTCACAGGCACAATGGAGAACAGGGAAAAGTAAAAAGTACAGAGAAAAAGATATGGTAAGGGCAAACCAACACACATATGGTTATGTATTGGGTATAAATATATATATATATATATATATATATATATATATATATATATATATATATATATAATTTATTGACAATATGTATATTATCAATAAATTAAATATATTACAAATATATATAAGAATACATTATGAAATGATATATTTATGGAGAATAATATGAATAAATAAAGAGGGGGGTTTTAGGGCCTTACTAGGCTGGAGACGAAGAACTAGCTGTTCTGAAGGATTTAGATATAGAATTAGAAGCATCTCATGAATACTTGTGTATTTGAGGAAGATGAGAGGGAGAACAGTGACGAGCCATGATTACAGGAAGAAATATCATATTAGGAAGAGTGGATAATGATAACATTCATTAAATAAATAAGATTTGGAGCAATAAAATTATTTGTGAAACCATTACAGTTTAGATAAATGTATCTAGGCAGAAATTAGATATTTAAAAATTGAAAAAAAATACAGTCCAGGAGAAACTGAAGATTCAGGGAGGAAAGACAGAGTTATTTCACTTCTTTGACAACAATCGATGCAATGATGGGGACTTAATTTATTTGCAACCTATTTCATCAATTTTCCCTTGACTCTTGGACATTATTCCATGGACAGCCATGGCTGATTTAGGTAGCATCTAGCTAGAACACACAGCTGAGTGTGCAATGCTCATGTCATCTGCCACATAAAGGGCATAAGATCAGGAAAGTCTTACAAATCATGTGGGAGGACAGTCAAGAATTTAATCAATCATTTTTAAAAGATTTAATGACTAATAAAGAAGTACTTTTATCATTTGTTGTATAAGGCCAGGATTCATATATTTTTTTAGAAATCTCCAGGTTTATATTGCCAACTATATTGCCAGCCAAACATCATTTATCTCAAAACCTACCCTTAAATTAAAGCAGTGTTAAATCATTAGTCTTTGGCTAAATCATTAGTCTTTGGCCAATGAATTCAACTCAATAACATGGAAATATATGCTGTGTGGAGTCATGGAATTTTCAGTTTTACTTTGCATCGTTTTTATATTTCATGATAAATTATTCTTATCTTGGTTTGTAGCCCTCTTTGTTGCATCATAAGCACTAGAGGAAAAAAGATTCATTTATGGAGTCAAAAGTATGTGATAACATGTTAACAAAAATATTTATCACGCCATCCTGAGAAGAAGTATAAGTAAAGGCTGAACATGCCAAAATGTAACTTTTACACGCAACTTAAACACAACTGGAAAGGAGGTTTTGACTTGCATCATCTTTTTAGGAAAAAAGGAATAAAAACAATTATACAGAATTTCAAAACAAATAATACATTAACAATGGTTAATATATTGAGTATTTAAAAATTTTTGTCTTCAAAGTAGTTTTTCAGATTACAAGATATAGGCAGAAAATAATCAAACAAACAATGTAAGCACAAACTGTGCTTTTTAATGAATTGATATTAGTAGTACAATTAGATAGATAGATATAAGGTATATACTTTTCCCTTCTTTTTTTCTCCTCCTTACCCAAGTTGTTCTTTACTTTTGAGCAGCTTCTTTCTCCTTCACTTTCATAGTATCTGTTGTACATTTTGGATCTTTTTATTACTATTCAGGAGTGCTAATTTTTCACTGCTTATGTACAATGGATGACCAAAAATACAAAGAATGCTTAAATTTGTATAATGTGTAACATTAAAAAACACACTGCCATTAATTTTCCTCAAAATATTTGTATTTACTCTAAACAAATTTGTTCCATTGTTCTTAACACTTTCTGAGATGGTTCTGTTTTGTGAGTGTTTTCACAAGGTGTGACCAAATATGCAATAAATGAGTGCCATCGACTGAAAGGCAGGCTTGTAAAATACTACAATGTGTCTATATCCACTATATTCACCAGATCTGGCCCCATGTGACTTTGGCTCTCCTCCAAGTCAAAATGACCATAAAAGGGAAAAAGTTTGAAATGACTCTGGAAAATGAAGTTGCACAATTGTGCAACTAAAGATATGAATAAGACTTTGAAGGCAGCCTCACTAAACGGCAACAGCACTGAGTTAAGTATGTCAGAAGTGAGGAGAGTTCTATGAGGAGGGGTTCTTGGCAGTGTCCTTAGAGTAATAGATGTTTATTTAAACACTCTGTATTTTTACATGATGCATCTATTTGGTACTGTCTTTTAGGAATAAAGCAGATGGAGACATGTCCTAATATATGTGGGAGAGATCCAGAAAAGGAAGCTGTTTATAGTGATATTTATGAAATGCTTCTCTTATTCTTGTATTATGAAATAACACATAAATGTTAAATTGTTTTTGTTGTTTTGTTTTACTGATTTTAGCAGGGGAAAAAGATGATGCAGAAAAAGTTACATCAATACAACTGTGAGATTTTGCTCTTTACTCTCCACTATACATTTATCTTATCCTGAAAAAGCACACTTACTTTGCTTTGATAAAATTATTCTTCCCACATGTTATTCAATGATACATAGACTTACTGATTTATGATGTCATAGAACTAGACACTTAATGACAATTTTAACTTTTTTCCTAAATAAATTAGTTTAAATGTACATGTATTCTAACCTGGTTCAATGAGCTACTGGAAAACATACTCAAAGTCTGCTAAACTTCAACTCCCATCTGAGTTTGATAATTAAATCTTCAAGTTTAAAAATTCCACAGGATGGTATTGTCCTGGACCAGTGCAAAATTTACTGCACAATGAAAGAAAATTAATATTTTTATATTCAAAACATTTTTCTTAAATTTGAAGTTTGTGATTAAATAGAACAAATTTAATTAGATATGATATATAAACTGTAAACATTTCTCCAGAAACAAGGAAAGGCAGGAACATAGGTCAATTTGAGTTTTTCTTTATTTTCTTTTTAACTTACTAATTGAACTGTAAATATCAGATTTTTAGGTTAAAAATGCCTATGTTCACAAAATAAATTTAAACACATGTTTTTTCTTGTCTTTCTGAACTGAAGCAAGGCTAAATCACTAATGCACATGTAATAATTTGCAATGAAAAAGTGATTTCCAAAGAGATAAATTTATATTCTCAGAGCAACAATCCTTACATGTTTCCTTTATGCTTGTGGAAAGGATACCAGAAGTAACAAAATGTGCTTTTGTTATCCTGTTTTTCCAAAACTTGTAAACTCATATATACATACAAGTATACTCAACCTCTGACACATGTGTTCCTGCATTTGCATGTATGCATGTGCACACATGCACACACTCCTCCACAAAAGCAAATAATCATAAAACACATTCTCTGAACAATGAATTAATGGCAGTGTTTTAAACCTGCTGCTAGTTAAACCATCAGAAGTGACCCCAAGTAGTTAAGGACATAAATTCAAAAATAGATTATGTTTTCAATCCACATTCAATTGTTTTCCGGGAAACAAGAGGCATTCTTTCCACTATCTAAAATATTTCATTTTGTTTTGAGATTTTTTTTAGGATACTTGGAAGGCTCCATATTTAAATACAGAGCCACTAAGCCTCTTAACACCTTAACTTAGTAACATCTGAATGTTTATCAACACAACTTTCTTGAAAAAAAAAAAAAAGTTCTTCTCTGTTTGGGCTTCATTCTGCAGGATGCTGATATGAGTCCAGATGGATTAGTGTGTCATAGGCTGGTGGTACAAGTCTCCCTTGTAGAGTCTTCATTAACCACTACACAGGAAGGACATTACAGGAGAGGCTACAAAATTAAAGGATTTTTTTAATGGTCTGAGGACCACAGGAGAGAAAACATTGTTCACTGGTTGAGTACCTTTGCTGAAGGTCACAGTCAAGGTGGCTGTGACACAGGAGAAGCATTATCCTTAGGTACCTTTACTGTAAAGGACTCAAAATGGTATAGACAGGATGAGTGGAATGGCAAATTCATCAGATGGTTAATCACTTGGATTGGCGCCCAGATTAGGAAATAACTAGGTAACTGTTCAAGATTAATAGTGTGCGTGCTCGTACTCAGGGAAACCTTGAGTCAACAAATAATACAAAGGCTATGATTTTAACTCTGATTCATGCTTTCATTATTTTCGTTTCTTTCTCTCTCTGAATTCTCTTCCTCCCTTTTCTCTCTCTCTCTCTCCACTTTTCTTCCTTCTTCTGTTCCCTTCCTCATTTCTATTCTTTGCTCATTTCTGCACTGGTTATATTTCCACTAATCATCCCATAACAAATTGGGGTCTTCACACATTAAGCACACCAGTCAGCAAAGAAAATGTGCATTTGCATTACTGTTTCTTACAAATTCCTTTTGCAGTGGCAAAGAGATGGTCATTATGGTTTCATCATCTTTAAGTTCTAGTTACTCTATTTATAAACTCCACAATGATTACTAACCAAGGGTGTCCAAGGATGAGAGTTTAATACTTGAAATATGAATATGTAACACACAAAGAGAAAGTTGACTTGTTTCTTGATTTGGGATAAAATAAGCATCAAGTGAAGTTCCAACTGATTCTGCCATCAGCTAAAGATCTAAACTAAGACTCTTAACCAAGTTCTCATTCAGTGTAGGAATCACATATTTTATAAATGATGCTTCAGAAAATACTGTACATGTATCAATGTATGGTATATATTTAAATCTTCAGAAATATTATTGAAAACCATATAAATTATGTTCCGGATAATCCTTCTGAATCTTTTTCATCGGTGTCAATGTTTGAAAATATTTTCACCTATTAAATTGATTCTCTAACAGTAAATAAATAAATAGATTCTCTAAAGGAATCAAAGGAAGAAAAATCATGTGAGATCTACCACACAAAAATGCAAACTTTAAAAGGTTTGCAGAGTAGGGAAGTTGTGAAATACTTGATGTGAAAATGTTTTTAAACAACTCAGCATGAAATTGACTTATAAGGTCTTTTTGGTCTTGGTAACTGAATTTATTCCCAAAGAATCATCTGAAAGTGCCAAGTCCTTCTATTCCCTGTACTACCTGCCCTGAGAAAAAAAGAACGAACACTTAACAGCCAGCCACAGTTTTATGATGTTTTGTTCAAGCAATTTTGTTTATCCAGTTATAATTGACCATTTCACACTTGAGTATGTTTCATCTGGAGCTGACTGTATTCAACAATAAAAGGCAATAAGCAGCCCTGTGGAAAGTATTCTTAGAACTGAATCTACTGTCAGGGTGAGCACTGCATATGAGTGAATACAGAGTTCTCCACTTGCTCATTTGTATTGTTCACACCATTTATTGTAGACATTTAGACGTTTGTTGTAGATATTTAGATGATTGATGAGTACAAACCTTCCCACATCCTACTCCTCCATTGCCAAATTAAAGAAACCAATCTCATTGTATCTTTGCATTGTAATTCTTCTATTATACAATAGAAAAAATCTGGTGGCACATGAATAGAAAAATTTAAACATGAGTATACATCCCTAGCAAAGAGATCTGAGTTTGTAGCCATGAACAAAATCTATCCAAGCTGAAATCTAAAGACTGCAACTGCAGCCTTTGTATTACGCTAATCAGGCATGAGCTTTTCTGGGCCACGAGTCACAGTTGGAGACAGTTGAGTTTTCCACCTGGAAAAAAAATTATGGTCTTAACTACAGAAAACAATCAGCTTAATTAAAACTGAGGAAAAAAGGAAGAGAGAATTAGGATCTATCAATATTTAAACATCCTTCAGATATTTAGGAAAAAGAACTACTGACGAAACTTTTAAGTCATTTTTTAAAGAGTTATATTGCTTTCTTATGAACTAATTAAGATATATAAAATGAATAAAGGGTTGCTTCAAACTAAGAAACTTGAAAGTGGAGGTTTTGTTTTTCTACTGATAAAGAAGAGGTCCTTTAAAGAAACTGGGTAAAACAGCTAGGAGAGAATTTTTATAAGATTTGAGGACTGAGGCTGTCTTTGAGGACAAGCGATAGAAGTTTGGGACATGGAAACAACATTTCAAACCTTGTGGCACTCGCCTTTCCAAAAAAACATGATGTTGGGTGGCACAAGGACTAGCACATACCACTTTTGTGGGAAACTCTAGGGGGGAAATCTCAGAAGAGACAAGGGATTCTAGATACAACAAAAATAGCAAAAAGAAAAACAAATATATAACAAGATACACAGCTTACAGATCAGACTATCACCACAGGAAAATATTCATTTCATAACCAACTATCCACAACCTTTCACTCACTACCTCCTGACAGCCCATTACTATTGAAATTAGATGTTATCACTTTGTAGTGATTCATAGTCAATGTATAACTTTTCACTTTAAAGATGTATATATCATGATTTTTTTATCTTTTATGAACTCTTATTTTGTTTTTTTTAATTAAAACTTTAAGTAGGATAATTAAGAAACTTCAATTACATTGTTTTGTTTTTTTGTATCAAAAAGTATTCATATAAAGGTTGGTCCATACTACAGTGAATCTTTAAATTTTAAAATTTATTAAAGAATATTATCAGTACTTTGCTCTCACAAATAAATTAACTACACAGAAAAATCAACAAATAAATATGAGATTGAACAAAATGAACCTAATAAATATATAGAGAGTATTCCATCCAATGATAACAGTAAATTTTCTGTTTGGTGACACATAGTACTTTATTCAAAATATACCGATACTACTCAATAAATTAAAAAATTGTCATGCATATTACAGATCACAGTGCAAAAAAAAACTAGAAATTAATAGCAAAAGAATCCAAAGAAATTATGAAAACATGAAAATTTAAAAATACACTCTTGAACAAGCATCACAGCAGCAAATTAAAGAAGAAATAGGAAAGCTTCTGGAATTATATGACAATACCAGTAAAATATACTGGAAAGTATGGAACACAATGAAAGTAGTCTTAAAAGGGAAGTTTAATTAAAATAGTAGATGTGCACATCAGAAAACCAGAAGGATCCCAAAATAATAACTGAAATATGATCTAAATCAGAGCTTTTACAATGAAGGACATTATTAAGATCAGTGCAGAAATTAAAGAAATGGAGACTTCAAAAATGACACAGTGAGTCAGAGAGCTGGTTCTTTAAAAGTGTAACCTTACACCGCTTTGTTTTGTTTTGTGTTTTTCTCTTTTTCCTCTTAAATAAAATAAAAAAAAGAATAAACAAAATAGGCAACCCTAAGCTAATCTTAACAAATACAAGAGAAAGAAAAATACAGATCAACTCAATCAGAAATAAAAGTGTGAAATTCCAACACACACTGCCAAAATTCAGACAAATTTTACCAACTGCTTTGCAAACGTATATGCCAAACAATTGGCAAAACATGAATTTCCAGACTGAAGTAAGAGACTTAAAAGTCTTGGACAACAGAGTACCAGTCATTGAAATTGAAGCAAGGGGGAAAAAAACTACCAATTAAGAAAAGCCCAGAAAGGACCTGATCAATTCACAGCTGAATTCTACAAGAACTTTAAGGAATATGTGTGTAACCCCAATACTACTCAAAAGTTTTAATGAAACTGAGTGAGAATGAGCATTTCCAAAATCATTACCAGATCCTACTATTATATTGATCTCAAAACCAGACAAGCATCCAAACAAAAAGAGAACTATTGGCCAATTTCTCTAGTGAAAATAGATAAAAAGAATTCTTCACAAGATACTATCAAACAGAGTTTTTAAAATTATCAAAAATATGAATGACTGAGATTTATCCTTGTGATGTAAGGATGGTTCAACATATCCAAATCAATAAGTAAAATTCATCACATAAACAAGAGCAAAGACAAAAATCACATGATCATCTCAATAAATTAAGGACAAAAACAATTTAACAAAATCCAATATCAATTCGTGATAAAAACTCTAAAGAAAATAAGTATAAAAGGTCTTTATCTCAATATGATAAAAGCCACTTATACCAACCTACTGTTAACATCATATTAAATGCAGAAAAACTGAAAGCCTTCGCTCTAAAATCAGGAACAAGACAAGAATACTCATGTCACCTCTTCTGTTCAACTTAGTCCTTTAAACATTAGCCAGAGCAATTAGGAAAAAAGAGAAACAAAAGAGATATGTATAGGAAAGAATGAAATCAAAACATCATTATGTACAGATGATGTGATCCCTTACTTACAAGAATAAAAAACTCTACCAAAAGATTCCTAGAATTAATAACAAAATTAAGCAATGTAGCAGTATAAAAACACAAAAATCAGTAGCATCTTAATATTCTAATAATGAACTCATTAAAAAGCAATTAGCAAGACACCATTCACAATAGCATCAAAATAATCAAATATTTATATTTAAGGAAGAAATCTTATACTCATGTAATAACTGCATGAAATATTTTGATATAGCAATATTGAAAAATATTCCACAGCTAATACTAGTCAAATCTCTTTTTAAAAGCTAATAGCATTAAGAATAAATCAATGAGATAAGATTTTTTAGGAATCACTATTCTTATTTCAATAGAAGTTGTGTATCAATTTACACTCCCACCAACAACAGAGAAGGGTTTCTTCTTCCCCACATTTTTGACAGCCTTTGTTATTGGTAGATTTCTTAACAATAGCCAAAAAATTTTATAAAACTTAGAAAATTTTATCTTATATAAAATTAGTTTTTCTGGAGTATGAATAGATCTCAATTTTTTAAAAATTTTCATTTCTCAAATCACAAGTGATGTTGAATGCATTTTCATGTGTATTTATTTGTATTCTGTACTTCTTCATCACAGAAATATCTATTCCTTTAAAATTCCCATTTTTGAATTGGGTCTTTTAATTGCGGGTATCTAATTTTTTGAGTTCTTCACATGTTATAAATATCAGTCCTCTGTCGGAGGGGTAGCTGACAAAAATTTTTCCCTATTCTGTAGGTTGTCTCTTCACTCTGTTGGTGGTTTTCCTTTGCTTTGCAAAAGCTTTTTGATTTGCTGTGATCACAGCTGTTGATTCTTTGTAGTATTTCCTGTGATACCAGTTTTGTTCATAAAGTTTTTGCACAAACCTGTCTTCAAAAATTTTACCTGTTCTATCTTCCCCTCAGATTGTTTATGTTTTAATGTTCAGATCTTTGATAAATTTCAATTTTAGTTTAGGGCAAGTTGAGAGGCACATGTCTAGAAAAAGGGGGAAGGGAAGAATATTTTTTAAAGAGAATTGAAGAAAAATATTGAAACATAGGTTTTGTACCTCAGGAGGGGAAGAAAGTTGAAGGCAGGGAAGGGAATAGAATAGAAAGAATTTAGATTCTTATAAACAAGTACAAATGTCCCAAAGTGAATGTCATCATCGTGTATGACAAACATGTTCTAATAAAAAATAAAATGTTTAAAAAGAGACAATCCTTATCCAAAGTGCTTTTTCCATGGGATACATTGATACACCCAACAGACCCCAACATGTTTTCAAATAAAGCACATGCTAATAGAAGAAGAAATAACCTGAATTTTTCCTCACATAATTTTCATTTCTTAAAACTGTCAGTATTCTTTGCATTGTTGGTAAACTTTAATTAGATATGTAATTCTTGTGAGTCTAATTTGATTTGATGCTTTACATTGTTTTTGGGTGAACTTTAAGAACAAAGAAGGCATGAACTAAGGTTGCCTTGTACAAGAATGATTTGAGAACACAATACAATACTATATATAAATAGAATCAAAAATATTTGTGCTAATTTGCTATAGCATTATAATTCCCCAATTCAACTAGATATTGTCTGCAAATAATTGCATTTTTATAAAGTTCCTTCAGCCATATTTAAGATTATCTTATATAAAACTAGTTTAGAGAGAAATGATTCATACTGCCCAAAAGCTCTGAGGAGAGATGTCAACTTTTGTTCATGAGGGAGGATGGATAAAAGGACATCTCCATCTAGGGTCTGATCACATTTTGGTAAGGAGCAAGGAGAAAGAAGGGTACCTGTAGCACTTGCAAAATTGGATAGAGCCCTGGAAAAGTCACCCAGTGCTTATTAGTTTGTAGAGAATAATTTATTCTTCAGGCAATGTAAGATAACCAATCAGAGCAATTCTTCAAAGTTCTACAGAAGGAAGCACTCATAAACTTTCAAATAAAGAACAGTTATTTTTTTTCTCTGAAAAGCTGTGATGCACATTAAACTTCACATTCATCACTACTCCATTGCTCATACATAAGTGTTTCTATTCCCTTTCATATGAATTAAGAGTCACTTTCTCTTTTCCTACTGTGAAAGGGAGATACAGTTTCCTGTTTCTTCTGGCTTCAGACAGTCATCTGAAATGCTTTATCCATTAGACATGTTAATCAGCACACGCACAGATTCATACATCTCACACACAGTATCTTCTTTATTGGACCTCTTTCTGCCTTTGTGTCTAAGAAACAAAATTTACTTATAGCAAACATCTATTGAGTACATATTACGTGCCAATTACTGTGAAAGGAATGTGGAATGAATATATTAATTCAAAATGTATTTATTCATTTTGCACCTATAACTCAAGTTAAATTTTAGGATGTTTGTAGAAAAACAAGATTATTTTTCCTTTCAAAACTTCAAAAATTAAAACATTTCAGGGTTGTGTTTTTTAATGTAGCTTAAAACACATACTTTTAGACACTTTAAGATCGACGTGTTTGTTACTAAGTATACCCTGTGGTGTGTTGAAATGCCAAGAGATGATGATTCTAGTAACATGCACATCAACTGATTTTTAGTCTTGGTAATATCTTTTTAAATATAACACAAAATAAATTTAAGATCAACTTTTTGGACAAAAATATTTTTTCAGTTAATAATAAACATGCTTCAATTTCAAATTGAAAGAACCTTGGCATGGATGCTTATTTTATAATGCTTTTCCCTTCCTTTTATAGCTTAGTGAACATAGAAATAGACAAGACATTTTGTGATTGCTATGTTCTAAGCAGGGCATAAGAGTATATGCATGTAATCCTAGCACTCTGTCAAGCTGAGGCAGGAGAATCTCAAGTGTGACTCCAGTGTGGGCAACTTGGACATTGCTGTGAACAAGTGATCTGAATTTAATTCTTTACAGTCGCTCTGGAATTTTAAGACCTTTCTTTAAAAAGATATATATAAAAAGGGCTGGGGATACAGCTTAGTGTGAAGATCTGAGGTTAAATCCTCAGTACTGCAAAAAAAAAAAAAAAAGGAAAAGAGAAAATGCTTCTAAAGCATGTATTTTGAGCCTTTAGGAACGAGTCAAAAATATTTTCTGTAAATTCTAATACAATCAGATTTTAATCTTATACTTGGGAATATGGAATAGTTAACATAGTGAATTTACATCTGATTTCTTTTATTGATTTTATGCCTCTCCATTTGGCAGGTTCTGAATCTATCCTCCACCTCTGTGGCATCTAAAATTAATCTGATCCCTTTATCTGGCACTCAGTGCTGTGGCTGAGTGGTGTAATCTCTGTCCCTGGGAGTGCAACCAAATTCATCTCTATTGAAATCTTGACTCCTCTGTGACTTGGCTTTGCATCTGGGTTCCCATCTGTCAAACATTTCACTGGGTTGACTTTGTTCTTTTCTAAGATACTGAAAAATGTAAAACAATAAAAATGGGCAGTGGAACCAATGAATGCTCAGGTGCTACAATCATAATGTGGAACCACATAATGTAGCGAGATCATTGCTGGAAGAATAAAAAATGAGATAAGAGAAATATCATAACTCATGGAAAGAATTGATATGTATTGAATATTTATGGAGCACCACACATCCACTTTACTCTATGTAGTATCATAGATGAAGCAGGCATTTCGTATTGATGCCTTTCATTAATTCTCGTATGTCTAAAACTATGTCACTAAAGATTCTGATTTTATTGCTTTTTTTTTCAAAATGTTTATGTTACAGTATCATATGCCTCTAAGTCCTTCACAGTCAATTCATGTAATTTTTATATCACTTTAAAAAGCAATAGTATATGTTCCTTCTACTATGGACTTTCATATTAATTTTAAATAAAAAGTAGAAATCTTAATGAAGTTAATGTTATTTATAATTCAAAGCCCGGGAAAGAGATGCTGAATTTAGGGTTGCATGCATATTATATCCAATTTTATATTTCATTTCATACAGACTTTATAAGGTGCCAAAATAATCTGTTAATAATGCATAAATAAATCAGTTTGTTGTATGTACCATAAATTACTGATCTTCTTCATCTTTTCTTCCTTTTTATGTCTTCTTTTCTTCTCTACTACCTCTGAATACAACTGTGTCTTTCTTTTTTATACTGTGTATTCTTATTATTGTGTAGAATTTTCAGAGTGGAGAAGATTGATATTAAGCAAGATGTACTTTTATATCAGCAACAACCAGAAGATTCATTAAGAGAGGACTTATTTAGGAAGGTTAAATTGGAGAGGTCTCTTACACTGCAAGACTGATGATCATCCATCTTCTTTAGTAGGAACTGAGAACTGGCAAAGACTTGTGTACAAAGAAAGTGTATCTCGTTAAAGAAAACCCAGGACCTAATTCTGGAATTACAGAAGCTAACAGATGGCCAAAGCCTTATCAGAACAATGAGGACAGATCAAATACAATCAAGCAGAATGTGACAACTGTGGATTCATACCAAGGCTGAGCTAACTCTTCACTCCATGACTCTAAAACCATTATGGAGAGTACTCTTACAGGTATCTGGCCTTAGGAATAAATAGCCATAGAAAGCAGGAGAAGGGACATTTGTGATAAATTATGTGAGTATTGGAAGACTACCCCTGACTCAAGAGACTGGATACTGGATGCCAGCCCTAAACACTCCTTACAAGTGTGGGCACAAAAGGTCTCTAAGAATCTACAGATTTTAATTTTCTATTCAGTAAAAATGACACAAAACTCTGTAGGAATTTTCCTACTATGACATTTGTGGATAAAATAATTCAGAATTATTTCATTGCCTTTTGAGTTTAACCCAGAGAGTCCAAAACCATGAGCCAATAGATGTCCATCTTACAGTGGATAGCGAGTATATTCATAGGGCTCCAACTGTATGGGTACATACGTATCTAACAGTATGAGACATAACTCTGCCTTGGGTGCCTGACTGACATAACTCTATACTTAGCTGATTTTCTGAGCTTCATTATTAAAATTGTGCATTCAGAGACCTGCTTTCCAATGAAACTAGGAATTCTTTGTGCCCTTAGAAATTTATGCAAGAACTCCACTGTAGAAAAAAAGTCAATACATAAGCGAGCTCAAGACTTATAGAAACTCAATAATTATCTCTCTTTTCTCCATTTACCATGAATCAAAATTGTTGATATTCTGTTTGCCATTGATATATTTTAAAAATGTGAATAAGTAATCCAGAATTATGCCAAACATCAAGCCTTTAAAAGGTGCTTAATTTTAAAGTTGCTGTGCAGTTGCTTAGACCTGACTCGTCACTTGTGTTAGTCGAGGAACAAGCTAAAAAAACATAAGGAATAGCCAAGCATAGATTCACAGGCCTATAATCCCGTATTCCGGGTGGCTAAGGGTGAAGGATCACAATTTTGAGCCCAGTCTGGAAAATTTTGCCACTTAGTGAAACCTTGTTTGAATACCAAGAATAAAAATGGCTAGGGTTGCATCTCAGTGTGAATACTTTGCATTCAGCTCCCCAATACTGGAAAAGTGAAAACAAAAAATCCCACACCATGATGCTCTTTGGCCAAGACTTTTTTCAAATTGTTAAAATAGTATTTATATTTTGGATAAGAAAATACATGAGATTTATATCTTTTTGTCTAAAGGGTTATTATTTTTTTTGGGAATCTCCTCATTAACAGGCAGGTGTAGAGTTACCTGGGGCTCTTAACTGGAATAGTTCCTGCCCCACTGCCAATAAATACACTTCTATGGCGTGTCTGGGAGGCTCCAAAGACTTTTCCTCATCTTTAGGATGATCACATGAGTACTTGAAAGGAACACAGTAACAATGTTAAAAATCTCTGCAAATGAAAGATAAGTTATGTGAAATCCGTACTAAGGCGTTGGAGCTCTGAGCTACCATATTCATAGAACAGAACTTCCGTTTTTCACAGTGTTAATCCTTTGAATTTTGTAATTTAGAAATCTGCTTTGAGAAATCAATTCAGTCAGTTAGTTTGCTTCTAATGTTTCCATTAGAAATTACATGGAATGGTTACAGGGAGCCTTTGCTTACCCTTTCATGTATGAGATTCCCTTTTTCCAGTAAGTGTGGGAACCTTAAATGGCAATATTTGCCAACACCACACTGTACTCCATAAAGAAAAGAGTGTCAAGAGCTATAGAAGACATAAAATTTCTAGCAATTTCAGAAGTATAAAAATTATAGACACATGAAATACTCTGATTCTTTTTAAAAGTGACACAGAGCAAATTTTCAAACTTGGAAATAAATTGGCCATTGGCAGTGTGTAAGAAATGGAATGTAGCTCTACTTGCATCCTGCAGTGAGGGTCACAGAGCAATGTCCCATTCGGAGGAATCAGTACAAGCTGTGAAACAGAATAGCATGACTTGTATTCTCTGTATTCTCTGTAAGTGTGCTTGCTGGCACTGTTCCACCTCATGGAAGACTCATTAATCAGCTGAATACAAAGCAATGTGTCCCGTAGTTAAATTTTGCTGCTCTAGGCATAACAAATTCACTTCATCCAGAATATATCACTTTTAGCTAAAGTTCATAGCTTCAGAAAATGGTACTGAGAATTACAAAGTGTTCTACAATTTTAAAATGGATCAGAAAGAAAATGTAAGTGGAGCATAGAAAAAAAAAGTCTTTTGTTTTCTCAGTTAAAATTTATAAGCCTCTGACATTAGTCTGATATTTTGTTAAGGGTGGGTTATATAAATCCACTGGAGCCAGCATTCTGGAAGACCAAGATAGCAGGAGTGGAAGTTCAAGCTCAACCTGGGCAATTTAGCAACTTAGATTCTGTTTCAATAAAAAGGCAGATGAGGTGTGTGTGGAGGGTATAGCTCAGTGCAAGGTCCTGGGTTCAGAACATCTAAATAAATAAATAGATATGTTGTACAATAAGACAGTATATAGAACATAGTATGTACTCTACTCAGTGGGAAGAGAGCTAAAAGCAGTATCCAGAATTGGAAGCCTGTTGTTGGAAATATAGAATATAATATCAAGTATAAAATGAGAAAACCTATCCAACACTGACAATCTGACACAGTAGTACCTGGATAAGACAGAAGTAACAGTAGGAAGTTGAATACTAAAGAAATTGATGTTCAAGTAAGGAAATGAAAATAACTGGTAGGAAAAAGAAAGTAAAATAACCAAATTTGTTTTGCGATATATAATATCTGGCAGACATTTAGCCAAGCACCAGGACTTCCAAAACAAACTCTGCTTCATCCCTCCAGTAACAGCAATAAAGCAAATAAAACTGTCCTATTTAGGATTCTGCCATGTATTTTGCTTGGATGATGAATCAGCATTGTGGGTAAGAATAAAGATAGGAAAGGAAGTTCAAATTAGAACACACATACATTTTAAACAGTCACGTGTTTATAGGTGAGAGGAAATCAAGTGGTCTGGAAACACATTCAAGTTGTTCCACTAAAATGACATTAAATTGGCAATGGCATGATAGTTCTGTAATCAAGGCCCCATCAATATTCAATGATCACTCAGTCTGTCACATTGACCATATGTCAATTCAAATCAGGCTGTAAGGAAGCCAGTGCAACACATGTTCCTAATGATATGTGGTATTCCAGTACTTGAAGCCTAATGCACTTCTCCTCACGGACCAGGCAAAATTATAAGTAAAATAATTCTTCCTTGTGCCACCCTTATAAAGCTCTTGTGTCGCTGGCATACACTGAAGCCATGAGATTCAGGAGTAGAGAAGCAGATAATAAATGTACACTTCACAACCCAGTAATAGAACAGTTTTCACAGATGGATTGACACCACAGGGTGTGAATATTGTAAGGCTAAGCTTACAATTCCCAGTAATGTCAGAGGGATCCATTTCAGTCTGTTCTTCAGTCTTTTTCCTCTACCCATGGGAGGTGACAGGATCAACACTTATGTCACTTGAAAATTAGGTGTGGCAGCATGATAAAATCAATGTCAACCACGCATTAGGAGAAGCTCCCAGTACAGAAAGAGCTTCTTGGAAAGAGACAAGGTGAATCAAGAGGGAATTTAAAAACTGTGGCCCGAGCAATATGACATGTGTCATCATTCTAATGTATTACTATGCTATGAGTTACTCAGTGTGTGCAGTCCAAATTGTATTTTATACGAAATGGACTAAAAATAATGTTAAAGTGTAGTTCTGTGACCAAGTTATTTTTGTGCCTGTCTATACGTTTTAATTCATTAAGGAAGGAAACAAAGGCAGATTAAGGGCTATGTTTAGAACCATTCAAAGAATGGAGATTTCTGTGTGTTGTGAAAGATGTCTGAACAGAATTGCTAAACTAAGCAAAAGGTTGATTGACATATCATGAAATCACAATATCATCAATTTTTGCAGATTTAATCCTAATTTTGAAGAATGTTTTGGATGGGATTTTTGGCCAAAGTATCTTAACAAACTTCAGATGAGACTCCAAATGATTTATTAGAACATGTGTGGACTTGAAGAAACACACATTTTTGTCATCAACCAGTTTGTTATTTTCCAAGCTTGGGATACTTTTTTGCTTCACAAGAAAAATCTATTTTATTACAGCTGTTTTCTTCTTCCCACTGTGCATGCTCTTGGTAAAGCAGCTTCAGCCTCAGTTTATGTTAAATTTACACACTAGCCCCTATGAATGATGACAAAATTGATGAAATCTTTGCACCTACCTCCATCACACTCATGTGAAAGCTCATGCCAAGAGAGGCCGGGCACCTTTCCCAGGCCACAAAGCCTTGCAGAAGCAAAAATGGAAATGGGCCCAAAGCTTCTGATTTCACTTTGGGGCTCAGCCTAAAACACTAGATACTTTTCTGTAATAATAATTATAAAATATTCTGATGAGCTCTATACATTTCATATAGGAGGAAGGAGGAAAGAAGGTCCACATTAGCATTCTCATTAAACAGTTCTCATGCTTACTTCATTCTGCACTTCCTTAGTGACCTAATTTAAACTGGGATATGAAACATAAGGGTTAAGCAGGTCAAGTTATCTTGGGAGCTTTCCCTGTATATGGTTAGCAATTAAATCACAGGCAGTAATATGTTATGCTGATTACTATTCAGAATTTCAGTTCTGGATCCTAACAATTCTACATTCAGAGCGTAGACCAGCTAAAAGCAAAAAGGAAAGTACAGGGAGTCATAAAAACACTAGGAGGGTTCAAAATATGTAATCATGAGGAGGAACACTAGTAATCAGCTTTACCAGTGAAGGTGTTAACTACACACATTTCTTGATCATAAACCTTTAAGTTAAAAAAATAAGCATCATCATTGTTTTCTATGGTTAAATTTCAAATCTAGTCTGCTTCCAGCCCTGCTTTTTAACACCGAGGTTCTCAATCAAAATTATTAAATGGACTATTTTCCCCAACTTTTGTGATGTTACAAAGACACAAAGCCTTCCATTAGATCACTTCTAAGTTGGTGATTTTTCTCATAAAAAATAAAAGTGTATAATGCTGAAAAAATAGGTAGAAAAAAAGGCTCTAGGCAATAATAGCAAAGCATCTTCTAAGCTTAAAATTTGGCATTATGGAATTTCTACACTTTTTTGATGTTGTGCTTTGTTCTAGTGAGGGGTACATTTGTATAGTAGGTAAGCTCATCTTTATCTGTCAAGAGTCATGTCACTATAAGTGCTTACTAAAAAATCTAACAATGTACTTGAAGAAAAATGGAAAATTCTGGAATCCTGAAGCTGTAGAAAATAATTGGGAGGAGATAAATAACTATGGATTAAAGTAAAACTCTTTTTTCTAAATTGTGAGAAATCATTTATGCATAAAAATTCAATTTCCTTTTTCCACTGCAGTCTTACTAGCTAATAAAGGATATGTGAATGGAATGGGTATAATTAACATACAATAGGTGATACAATGTAGAGGGCCATCTAATTATTTGGATTTAGATATGTATCATTTAAAATTATCAACCTGAATACTAATAATTTATACCTGAATATAAATGCAAGTCTCTATATTGTATTACTTATAATGTCAAAAATTATGTATAAACATCATCATAGTTGTCACTGGAAAAATATTTTTAAAAATAACTCTCTTTACCTTAGTTCATTTTCACTTTTTAGTTTTGTTATCCACAGAAAAATCTATGCATCCTATTTTTCATAGACAGGTGCTCCTCACAGCCCTGCTGAGAAATGTAACAACTAGTATTTACCATTCATAGTAATTGTTTCCATCCAGTTCTTTAATTTAAAACAATCCATTATATACAGCATTGAGTCCAAAGCATGGCCATCTTTACCTTCAGAATAAGACTGATATGAGATTTAAAACAAACCCAGCTGAGAGTGGCGGCACATGCTTGTAATTGCAGGATTTTGGGAAGCTGAGGCAAGAGAATCTCAAATTCCAGGCCAGGGTTATCAACTAGAAACTTAGCAAGATCCTGTCTCAAAATTTAAAAAAAAAAAAAAAAGGATTTGGGGTGTAGATCCTCATGAAAGTCCTGGGGTTAATCCTCATTATGACCATAAATAAATATAAATAAAAAAAATACCAGAAGCAGAATACAGAGGATAAGTGGGAAAAGAGGGAGAAGTATACATTTCTTTTAAAGCAGGATGCAAGAGAACCATTAGGGACAATGGATGAATTAAGTAACTTGATCCAATCATCTTACATTATGTTCATATAATATAGTATTGCTTTTATCCTTAAATGTATAGTTACAGTTATACTCATAATTGTATGGAATAAAATATTTCAGTCAGTATGCAGTCGAATATTTTCAACACTAAAAAATAAAATGATAAGAAACACAAATCTGTATTAGGCAAAAAGAAAAAAGACTGAAATGTTTTGAGTGTGGTTATAAGCAGCATAATGCTTCAACTCACTTCTTGTCAACAAACGAATCCCAAAGATTGGAATCCCCTAAGATTTCACTTCTTTTTAGTTGAGCTCTGAAATCCCTTCATAATTCCATCATTCACCTAGCAATTGCAAGAATATTTATTGGGCACACACTGTGTGCCAGCATTGTGAATGAGAAGGAAAAGTCCAGCTCTCCCTGAATTGGCCTTCTAGCATGAGCTAGAATATAAGGAAATATGACTTAAGGCAGTAATGAGTGCTAAAAGAAAACTAAGCAAGCAAATTGCTAAGAAGTCACTCTATAGGATAAAGGAAATACCACTTTGAGAGTCAAAACACTCAGAGCAAACAATACATAAATAGAGACTCCATTATAGAAAAGAACTAAAAGATCATTTAGGGGAAGAAATTTAAGGTATTGGGAACAGCCACCTCAAAGGTTCTGGAGCAGGAAAACATTAGAGAACCGAGAAAGCTCTTAGGGTAGGTTAAGATCTGCAGTGGGCATCTCATAACTACTATGTCTGAGAATTAGGTATGAATAATTTCATGTAGGATCTATATGCTATGAAAACAGTTTCCATTTTTTCCAAATGTGTTGGAATAGTTTTCAAAAATCAAGTTATGTGATCTAATTTACTTTTTACCTACCATTCTCTACTGTATGCAAAAATGAGTATCATAGGGAGGAGCCAAGGATGAAACAAATCCTTGTCCAAATTTATATGGTGAGACTAAATTTTCGTCAATTGAGATAACGCAATGCAGTTAAATTTTGGACACACAGTTTGCATAGCTCACAGAACATACTGAATTTACCATTGGAAAATAAGCAAGAAGGTTAAAGCAAAAAACAACACCTACAGTTTTGACTTAATAACCTAAGTGACTATTAGTGACATTTAATGAGTGAAGGATGGCTATGAGCATCAGAATGCAGGATGTAAACAGAATTCTCATTTTGATATATTAAGTGTCAGACATTAGACATAAAGGGTACAATTTCAATCAGGGTACATTCTGCTTGATGCATTGTAACATTTTTGTGACGATGAAGCTTAACATTAAAATAAGAGCTAGTGTCTGAATTCCCATTTAGCTTCTCCTGGTTCTTGTCGTCCATAACAACTAATAATTATGGGTTTTTTTTATTACCAAGACTTTGATGATGAACAGGAATGCCTCAGGCAGCTACCTCTCTAATCTGTCCATTGTATAATATGTCCAGAATTACACAAGGACAAAATAATCACTGATAGGAATAGTTTGAGAAAATAATGATCTTTGTTCTTTTGATTTATAGAACAATAAAGCATCCATGCCTAGGAAATTAAGATCAGATGTGCATCAGTTAGCATATCCACTGATAGGAGTCACTCACTGGTCTTGAGATCACCCATCAGTCACCTACAAGATCGCTTCTAAGTCAGCTTCCTGACAAGACAGACTTTATGATAAACCTTCCACCTTCTATATCAGCCTGCTTTATGAATACAATCATCTTTTTTGCACAGCACTTGTGTTTTCTTAATTGGCTTATTGTTTAGTAAACAGGTGGATATGGGTCCAGGGCAAGCGACAGAAATGACTAACAACATAATCTTTATGCACATAAAGTTATTAAGTATTTCAAATAGGACTTATATGTGACTGGGGGACAAAATTTCAGTTATTATTTAATTTAAATCTATATAGATACACACATGTAACTAATGACTGCTACACTGTACATTTAGAACATAGAATAAATGAAGAAGTGAAAAATCCAGCAAAAAAATAATAGTGTCAGGAAGATAGGAGGAAAATCAGATGTATGTAACATACACACAAACATTTTTCCAAAGGGAAGTAGAAAAATTTGGAGAAATTTACAAGTATGAGGGAAGAGCACTGTAAAAACAGACTCCCTGGTACACATTATAGTCCAGCAATCCTCTCTTACTACCAGTTTCCAAATTTGTATTTTCAGTTACACACAGTTAACCCCATTCAGAAAATAAAAATTATAAACATAAACAGTTTCTAACCTGTAAATTATGAACTGGCCTTTTTCAATTGTTTACTTGGTTCCAGAACAAACGTGTTAGGAAAACCAGCACTAAGTCAAAACAAAATAAGGAATGAAAAGATTCATGTGATTGTTCTTCTTGGACATTCAGACAGGGTAAATCTTCTGGCCATCTGGTCTACCAATGTGATGGACAGAAAAAAATAATTAGAAAAATAGTTGGAAAGGAGGCTGCTGATATGAAATAGACTCTTTAAAATATGTGTGGTTCTTAGATAAACTGAAATCTGAGCATGAACATGCTATTACCACTGACATCTGCATGGCACTTTGAAACTAGCAAACTGAGTATGCCTGATGCCTCAGGACACAGATTTTCTCAAAAACATGAATACAGACTTCCAGGAGAACATGGCAGACAAATAACAGCAGCCACGGAGGCTCTCTGAGATTACCAGTTTAGAATCCAGGAGCGGTGTCGTGTGAGGAGTCCTACGCAAGGGAACATGTACCCTGCCGACCCAGGAACAAACTAAGCTGAGAGAAACCAACTGGAAATTCAATCCTGATATTATAACAGGAACAGATAAAATCTCAGTGCTGAAGCTGGATCCTGCGCCATTGGAAGCCGCGATTTGAATGTCCTCCTGCCGATACTGCATCCTGCACAGCAGGGAGAGAGACCTGTGAAAGCTCTGAGAGCTGGAATCTGCTAACCAAAGGGCATTGAGAGCGGGACTGGCAGGGAGCCCTGCATCGACCTGCAGTGAGGGAGAGAAATGGGGACCCTTTCATAGAGTAGGAGGTTCCAACAGAGGACATTCTGGGAATGAGCAGACTAGCCGGAACAGGGCCCTGCAGTGACTTTAGTCACATATTCCCCTCTCAAGGGAGAGTGGTGGGGAGTGCTTGGCCTGGTGACACCACAGACTAAGATCCAGTAGGCTAGCCCAAATCAGGTACCTGCACCTTGCGGTGCACCCTAGCAGTGAAGCATTCAGTAGGTTGACCTGGAGGGGCAGGCCCAGCAGAGGCTGCCCAGGTCTGTATCTCCCTAGTACACTGCAGTGGGCGGGAACACCTAGTCAGCGGATTCAAACAAACTGTAACAGACAAAGAGAGAAAAAAAAAAAAAAAAAAAAAAAACCTGGGACTCCTACATACGCTTGTATGGAAGGAACAAAAAGTATGGGAAAAGGGAGCAACAAGAAAGGGTCCTCAGTCCCCAATCCTGAGAACACTGATCCAGGAAAGGTAAATGCAAAAGAGAATGAAGACAGAAAACATGCAATATCAGACATGGCACCTATAGATATAAAGCGGTATCTCCAGAGCCTCATAGAGGAGTTCAAAAATGAACTATGTAATGAAACAAAGCAAGAAATGAGTGGAATAGTTAGAGAAATGCTAAGCACCACCAAAGAAAAAACAGATGGTGGAATGGAAGAACAGAAAAAAAGGGGAGAATTGTTTGATGGAGAAAATAGAGAAAACATAGAATACATGAAGCAGGGTCACAAAGATTACCAGGAAACTAAAAACTCTACTGAAAGCTAGCATAAAAGCTTGAAAGAAACTAAGGATAGATTATCAGAACTGGAGGACAGATTTGTAAGGTGGGAGCATAAAATGAAAAACTTCTTAAAAATAACAAGAAAACAAACAGCAATAATACAAAGCCTAGAAGATGATAAGAGGATCTATAACTTAAGAATTAAGAAAATAAAGAACAAATGAACTACAAAAGCTATTCACAGAAATAATCCAGGAGAATTTCCCTAATTTAACAAAAGGTAAATGTACTCAGATATATGAGGCATACAGGACCCCAGCAACCTACAACACAAACAGAGCTACACCCAGGCACATAATAATCAAAATTCCAGAAATCCAATATAAGAACAGAATATTAAAAGCCATCAGAGACAAGAAACAGATCACTTATAAGGGAACACCCATCAGAATTACAGCAGACTTCTTGGCACAAACCATCAAATCACAAAGAGCGTGGGGGGGAAATAATGCAAGCTTTGAAAGATAATAACCTTCAGCCAAGATTGATATATCCTGCACAACTGTCCCTAGAAATTGATGGAAAAACAAGGTGCTTCCAGGATAAAGAGGAACTAGGGGAATTTGCAACCACCAATTCAACTCTACAGAGATTACTGCAGGATATTCTAAAAATGAAAAATACCAAGATTCCAGAAACAGTGGCAGAGCAGCCACAATGAATGGAGCAGAAAGTGAAATGAAGAGGACAAACTGACAACTAATGACAGAAAAAGAGCTCAACAGAAATGAGGCAGAGAAGGTTGGATGGTAGGAACAGCCATTTTGGAGAAAACAAGACATCATAACAGGTAGTGCTGATTTAATATCCTCTTGTTTTGAAGTCCCATCAAGCTTTTGTTCTTCTGTCTCCATCCATTTTAACGTGTTGTATCTTATTGGATTTTATTATATGTGATAATATAAACAAAAACTTTTAGAGACAGATTATACAGAAACCATTGTTCATTTTCTGTTGATTCTAAATACCCTGTAATACTGTCATTCTCTTGAGTGGTTTTACATTGTCTTGATATGTTTGATGCTACAGTATACAAAGTTATACCCAGAGATTTTAAGGGAAGAGACACTATGGTAACTACTATTATGTTGAGATTATCCTGTGGTAAAACACTATTTTGCTTAATTGGCTTTGTTTTGACCTGCACTGTTTTATTGTTATGCCCTCTTTTTTTTTTTATCTCAATCTCCTTTTTATTATCTACTTTTTCACTTTTAGCCTTTTAATTAAGGGAAAAATAAGTAAAAAATAGTAGGATGTATTATAGTAACCCACTTTGATTTCCTATTAACTTGATTTGAAACTCTGTATTGCTCTCACCACCTTGTTTTGTCTGATTTTCCTCTATTCTGTTATGCTAGATAGTACCAAGTTTGAAAGTATAGGCAACAACTATGAAGACAATAAGATTCATTGTGACGCCCGGTGGGGTAGACTATGTCACCCCAGTGGGGTGACGCCCAGTGGTAGACTATTATCTTCTTTTGAAGTCCTCTAATATCTCCAATGTTTTGGTTTTATTGGTCTTATTCTTTAGTGTTTTGTTCAATTTTATTATAACTGATGATATAGGCAATTCTTTTTAAGATAACAAGAGGCATTATGGTAACCATTGTTGATCACCTTGTATTTTGTTTTTACATTATGTATTATGTCCATCCTTTTGATTTGACTGACTCTGTCCTGGTATGTCACATATGGTTTTACTTTCTTCAAAAAAAGTAATAAGAACTGTGGGAGTAATAAAACCCAAAATGTGTAATTGTCATTTTACAAAAGAAAGGAAAAGAAAGTTCTCTAAAAGATATAACTGAATATATATTTAAGTGTATAAGATAGATAACCATATTACTGAGTTTTGTTGGATCATTGAACAAAACTATTTGCAGTCTCACTGTTTGAAAGTTCCCTCTATATGCTTTAATTTTGTAACTTCAACAACTATTTCTAAGATGACAATATGTAATTAACTAGTGATTTCCTACTGTTTATTTTTTCTGAAATTCTGTGTAACTTGTACCCTTTTTCTGTTTTTTTTTCTCCTTAAATAAAGTTATTAAAAAAACATGAATACAGTCACATCTCAGATTGACTATGCTCTAGTGATTCTGGCTACAGATATTGTCTGATTTGAAGATGGTATCTCTGAAAATGGGTATACTTGTGAATCTGCCTTTTTGGTGTACCTACTGGATTTGAAACAACTAATTGTTGCTATTAACAAGCTAGATTTCACTGAATGCTCTATTAGCTTTCCCATTGCTGGGACCAATATATGCCACCCACAACTTGCAGGAGAGGAAGTTTTTTGGCCCATGGTATTAGAAGTTTCATTTCATGGTTAGCTGGCTCATGGCAGAAACAGCCCGGGAAATAGGCACAGTGGAAGAAAGTTGTTCGGTCCAAGGCAACCAGGAAACAGAAAGCCAGAGAGAATGTATAGCCAAAAATAATACACCCTTCCAAGTCACACCCTCCGGGATCACCTCCAGCTGGTCTCTGCCTTCTAACAGCACGGTCGGTCATGAACTCATCAATGTATTAATCCACTGAGGAGTATGGTGTCTCATAAGCCAGTCACCTGCTAGAAGCATCACCTTCAAATACATGAAAACAGAGCAGATGCTGATGTTACTGCCAGTACTAGTCCAACCCCAAAGTTATGCAAGGAAGTGTGGAGGAGGGGTAACTGGTTATACAGTTAGTAGAAAGGACTCCATCCCACTAGCGATGTGTCCTTTTTTCTGGACAATCAACCCTTCTGAAATTAATGTTCTTAATTTTTAATGTCTCTCATACTATAATTTGTCTTCAGATTATATGACCTAAGCATAATATTCCAGATGCTTTCTCTCCTTCTGAAATGTCCCTGATATTCAGTTTTACCATCACTTTCTTTTCCTGCATTTTTAAAAATTTTCCCTTGCACTGTCTATTCAACTACTCAATGATATCACTCTTGAGAATGGGTAAGTTTCAGTGTTAGTCCTTGAAATTCCATGGCTATGTCATGAGATTTGCCACCCAGTAAGACTTACAGTAGTAAAAATGTGAGTCAGACCACAATACTCCCCAGATTAAAGCCCTCTTATGAAGTGAAATGAAATGAAATATATTTGCAGCCCAAAAGGCTGACTTGGCCTCACACTTACTGTCTGAGCCCTCACCTCTGCCTGTCCTCCCTAACTGCTCTAGAATTCCTTCTGTTCCTTGAGTTGCCCAGATGTTGTCCAGTTCAGAGTTCTGTTCATTTATTTACACTGTTCATATGTTCTTCCTCCAAAATTATACATTAACTTAACTTTCAGTTATCGCTACACCAGAAGTGGTCAGGAGTGTGGTGAATATTAAAATAAAAGTTGTCTAAATTTATTAGTCCCCATTACTACCCCCCAGAAGGCTCCCCTTTGCTTTAACATGCTTCTCACCATTCTTGCAACTTTCTGAAGTAATCCAGCAAGTCCTTTCTCATGAGTATCTTTTCTACCTCAATGTGCTGAATTGATTCAAACCATTTACTGATTTACAGAAATTTTTGTCAAATATCACTACGGTATATCCTTATCCTCTTTATTCATTGATCTGAGGCCATTTTACTCCTGGTTCTTCCCCAAACTCTAAATGACCATGAAAGCTAATTTTTAAAATTTTTATTTTACTTTACTAGTATATGTTACAATTCATGCACTTTACACTCATCTTGGGGAGTGGTTACATGTACGTATTATAGGGGTTTTTTTCCTAATATTCTCTCCCCTCCCCCTCTATAGTCCTCCTCTGGTTCCCCCATCAAAGTTTTCTTACTTGATATTATTTGTTTTAGCTCTTGTTTTGACATATGATGCTTACATTGATGAGAATTAATAGAATCCTGTATATGGAATTTCTTAAAAGTTTTGAATTGATTCAGGATATTGAGGCATTAATGACAGGACAATTAAAGGCACTCATGAAAGAAGACTTCCAGAACTGTTTCAGAAAGTGGCAAGAATGCTGTGATAATTGTATTTGAAGTGAGAGGGGTCATTGTTAAAGGGTTAATGGCAGGTATGATTTATTGTAATAATTTTTAATTTCAACATTCACAGTATATTTGGGTCTTAAAGACCCATTTATAGTTTGGGTCTTTAAGGTCCTCTAAAAGACTAAAAGTTAAAGATTTATCCTCCAGCTTGGTCTTTAAAAGCTGGGTACCCAGGGAAGGCTTTAAGTTGTTGGAGATGTACCCTAGAGCGGAATTGAGTGATCAAGTCTCTTCCTCTTTCTCTTCTTTCCACCTCAGCCACCAGGTGAGTGAATTTGCCCCGCCACATACTCCCTCCTGTCACAAGCTGCCTTACCACAGCATGGCAAGGGATTAGCCATTGACTGAACTTCCAACACTGTGACACAAAATGAATTTCCCTTTACAAGTTAATTACCTCAGGCATTTGTTACAATGAAGCTACCCACCACAGTTATCAATTTATTAGTTCCTTTTAAAACAATCATTTTATATAACCAAGTTTCTCTCAATAGTCTTTTAGTTCTATTTTGTTCACTTTACAATCTTTTCAGTAATCCTAATTATGTATGTGTTTGTTTGACTATGAGTTACTTTTGCCTCCCAATAAAACAAAAATATAACATTGTGAATATACAAACTTGTATCCAATTTAACTCCTTGTCTGCCAAATGATAATAGCTTTAAAAAATTGTTCAACTGAATAAATAAAAATCAATAATAATGTTGTTTCCTATTCCACAATGTATAAAATGCTAATATCAATCCCTACCTCAATCTCTTTGCTAAGATTAAATGTATACAGTGGTCCTATCACAGTGTCAGATGCATACTGATGCCTAAGATAGAATAGATATATTTTTAAAGATTATAATTATCACTAACTTTATAGATAATCTACATACAAATTCAGTAAGAAGTTAAAATTAATGTAAATATAAAATAACTGCATTAAAAACACCCCAGTGTTTTGGGTTTTTTTTTTTTTTTTTTTGTGTGTGTGTGTGTGTGTGTGTGTGTATTAGATTCATTCTGGTTAGACTCAAGAAAAGATCATTTATTGTACTTAAATAGCCACAAATAAAACCTTAAAGGAAATTTCTAGTAAATACAACTTTAAATCAGCTTCAAATTTTAGAAACCCTACACTGCAAAAGAGAGGATATTAACTCTTCAGAACATTCTGTCTGCTCTTTTCTGGTTTCCTAGCTAATCCCATAAAAATTTGCTCTAAGAAGATCTTAACATTCCTGAAGACCAAAACTGCCCCACCCCACCTCTTCCATTTTCATATTCAATGAACTACAATGCAAAATCCTGGGAAGTGAGGGCAGGTAAAAGAGAAACCTTAGAAAAGTCTTGGTAGAAATTCTGATTTTAAGATCAAGAAAAGTTTGCATTTAAAAAAAGCCTAAAGAACTGGGTCTTTCCCTCTTCTCTCTAAGAGAAAGCATGCCCAGTAGTCAATGATGACTCTTCTAGATATGGGGTACTGCTAAATAACAGCATGACTATATGCCAACACAATGACATATGTTCTGGCACCAGGGATATCCTAGTCATGACATAACTTTCTGCCACTTAGTCATTTTCCCTTAAGGCATTTTCTCATATGTAAATCAACTCATCTAGAGAAATAAATTGTATCTGATAAACCGATACAAAAGTAAGACTAGATGTTCAGCTAATCACAATAACTAGGTAATTTAATGCTTGTTTTATGCAATAGCACAACTGATTTATTTCCTTGAATTTAATAAAGATAAGTCATTCCCCTTGACCAGTAAATATTTCTATGGAAGCTTTGTAGCATGGAAATGCTTTTCTTTCCCCAGCTTTGTGGTGAGGCTTTGTTCCCCGGGCAATCTTCTCAGTCATGAAGGAAGCACCCTAGCAGCCTGATTAGAGCCAAGCTTAACCGACTCTGTTGCATTTATTTCCATTGTACTACTTACAATACTTTCAAATTATCTCTGTCCTCCATACTCCTTCCCCCATAGGATTTTGTAGAAAAAAGTGTAAGCAGCACAGCAAGTATAAAAATGCTCAGTACTGAAAAGTATTTTCTTGCCTAGAACCTCTTGGAAGCAATGCTTGCTTAACATGCCATTAATAAAACAAGCTAGCAACTTCAGGATCCTTTAACTTACTGTCTGGAAAATATCTATATTTCTTGGGAAGAATGAAAAAAATCCATTTCTTAATGTTAATGGTTTTGCTGGTATAGTATTATACACTATTTCCTTAACAGAATATAATAAGTAATAAATTTGCTTAATATTCAGCACCCAGTTTTACATTATTAAGGCTAATTCTAAAGTACATGCTATTAAAGCACAAATTGACTGAAACCAGCAACTAATAAAATATTCAAGTATAAAATGATTTAAGTACACTCACTATTTGGAGTGTTTTTATTTTGGTAAATTAAAAACCCAACATAATTCAATTACTTTTATAAATGTTATTCCAGCTCTAGCAGATTAAAATTACATTCAGACTCTTACTTTACTATCACTGAACGTGGCCTGAATATATGTTAAGCATGAAATCATGTTTTGCTTTATTTTTTGCCAAGTAGACAATAATGCTGCACACATTGAGTATATAAAGCTAGCTAATATATGACAGTAAGAATTACACCAAGACAAAAGGTTGTTTTAGAATTGTTAAGAGGAAGGATGTTTCTTTCAAGAAAGAAGAAAAGAAAACTGAATGAACAATTAAATACGTTCATATTTGAATAGGAGATGAATTGACATTAACATCACTAAGCCTTCTATCCTCTGGAGGTGCTTATGTACTTCTTGTTGGTATTCAGTTATTCTCTTAATAAAGCATATTTAATTTCAAAAATTGTTGGTTTATATTTTGGAATATCTAGTAGTACACTCCAACTTTTTAAAGATTTTCTCAATCTGGTTAATGGCTTATTATTTTAAGAATATAATAAGTTATTCTTGATCTTTCTTACTCTTTCAATGTAGGTTTCAGGTACCTATATATCACAATATATATTTACACATATGTGTGTGCATGTCCTGTATATTTACCACTCAAACAACAAGATAAGCAATATCCCCAAGTTAACCTTTCTAGAGTAATCTAGAAAATCAGCGCTTTCTTAATCATTTTTATCCCAACCTACTGTATTAAAGCAGTAGGGCTTTCCTTTCATAATATTATATGACATCCACATGATTTCTATAGCTGAAATATATTGAATTAATCCTCCTCCCTCAATTTATCATTGAAATATGTGGGTTTAGTTTAAAATTAAAATATGAAACTTTGTATCTAATGTTTTACAGCTTTTTTAATAATATCAT
The DNA here is from genome assembly GCF_034190915.1 of Cavia porcellus. Classification (NCBI taxonomy): domain Eukaryota; kingdom Metazoa; phylum Chordata; class Mammalia; order Rodentia; family Caviidae; genus Cavia; species Cavia porcellus. The sequence goes on along the minus strand of NW_026947496.1, from coordinate 37,298,678 downwards.
AATATGAATTCTCTAAAATAGTTAAAATAATGTGTCCAGGGAAACATTTTCAAATCTGTGCTTTATGAATATTTTTACATTCATTCTTTTTAGATAATAAATAAGTAAATGCATTAGCCTAGCTTTAGGAATTATGGGTTCTTAATGAAGTCCAAATTTATAGAATTAACAATTTCAACATATTTTCCTAGCTCACATATCCTGGCCTCAGATGTGAGATTAGCATACTTTTGCTTCTCTAGGTTACTACTCTGAACAAATGAAAGCCCAAACCTGGGAAGGAGCTATTTTCCCTTTGCACATTAAGTTTCTTAAACCAACACACACTTGGCTATAATGAATGCCATCTATTTGAGGAAATGTGAAAACAGGACTATAGAGTTAAGTTCTACAAATGCAACTTTCTACATACTGTTAGTGTTTAGTAATTTGGGTAAAGAATAGCTGCTAAACTGTGTAGTAGAGACTGAAAATATAGTCTATTTCTGAAAACATATTTAAGTGATTATTTTACCTTCTGTTATTTCTTATAATTTGTATATGTTACCTTTGTCTTAAGACAAATTTTTAATAAAACACAAAATTATATGCTATTTTTAAAAGATGTCATTAAATTTTTTCTAACTGAATCTTTATAAGAATGATGAGTCACAAACCTTTAATAATAAAAGTAACTTCATCTAATATTCTTAATTTAAGTAGACTTTAAGCATGTATATCAGATGTCACATGATCAGTTGCTGCTCATCTGTTTCTGGACTAATTAACTAATTTTAATCTATTTTTCTTATATATCTTTCCCCAAGTGATAAGCCAAAGCTTACTTCACATGTGTTCCACTGAATATGTATTTAGTGAATTTCTTCAGACTTTATGAATTATTCCCTAGATTACATAATACATTTCTAATATTATGCCTGATTTTTAAAATCAAGGACCTCTAATTGTTTTCAAGTAGACCCTTTGAGTAAAAGCATAAATATCATATCAAAAGAGGATGGAAATTGTTTCAAAGCAAGCTGAAAATGAGCATACATCAAGTCCACTATTTTGAATTATTTTAATATTTTCAAAAATAATGTTTGAAAACTGTTGGTAAATCTGTCTTCAAGTCACAAGACTGCAATAGTCTGAAATTCAATGATAGGAAGGATGCAGTAGAACAAAAATCTAATAAAAAATCTAATTTTTTCCTAATGATAATTTTCATTTTTGATATCTCTTGCAGGGAATGGAATGCATTATGCACCCTCCCATATATAAAAGTTGTTGTCTAATATCAGAGACAAAATAGAAAGAAAAATTAGAGACCTAATTTGTTCCCTGGTAGCAGCAATGGATAGCAGTGCGCTGATCCTACTTTGGGAAATATTATCAGTTGCCGCCATTGGGGTCATAGAAAGTTAATGATAAGGACTTTCCCACAATATCTGTAACATGTCCCAGGTCACTGAATCCCCAAAGTCTGCTGTGTAAGATGCATGCAAGCATCTTTAAACAGCCATCAGATAGATATTATTAATTGTACAGAACATGTAAATCAAATCTATTCATTTGATAAAAAGATTATTCATCATTTTTTACCACATATTTTACTAGATGACTTCCTTGAGAATCATGTGGATTTCTACCAATAATTCATTATTCATTTTTAGAAATTCATTGAGAATTTCTAAGTGTACCAATACTACATTTGACTTTACGTATCTCTGTATGGGAGGAACTTGACTTATGATTTTTATGATTTTACAAGTTTATAATGATATGAAAATGGTATGCATTCAGTAGAAAATGTACTGCAAGCTTTGATCTTGTCCTAAGCTAGAAATAAAACACGTGACACACAATCATGAGGGCAAAATATTTATACTCTACTGTGTGCTGAGTTTCTAAACTAGGCTATCTGATAAGTTAAATTGCAGACAACTTACAATTACATTCAATTTATAATATTTTTAAATTGCACTAGGTTTGCCAGAACATGACCCCCAGTAAGTCAACTGTCACCTACACACAGACGCCTCAGGTTCTATTTCCTATGACTTGCAGCTACACTATGGATGGTTTCTGTAATTTGGGGAATTAAAACATATTTACTTGTTTTGAAATTATTTGATCAAACTATAAAATAAATACATCAGTAAAGCATAACCATGGTACCTCCAAGGAATATTTTAATGACACTTGCTTAAATTTGAAATAATCTTCAATTGCACTTAGTAACAGTTGCTTTAGATTGAATTAGAGATTTGATATGAAGAGTACTAGACATAGATGAGTAGCTAATTCCTGAAAATAACTGAATAAAAATTCCCATGGATTCTAATATCCATGTATTTTTCTCTAATATTCAGTCTCTCAAATGTCTCAAGTGGGACTACCCCTCTCCCAACCCAGAGGACCTGTAAGAGCCTAAAAGAGCCTGGGAGATCCCTCTTACCACCTGGAAGAGCTCAGCAGGCCAGTGAGAATATGGGCAAGTCCTTCCATCACCTAGAGGACATTGGTGGGCTGGTAAGAGTGCAAGTGAGCTCTCTTCCATCTGGAGGACCCCAGGAGTGACTGTGAGACTTACAATAACACAGTAAACCACTACTAGGGCGTATTCCATGAACAGGTGGGTCTGGCAGCCTGGAAAATTCTGAAACAGCAAAAACATATGAGTCAAAGATTAATTCCTATCAATGTTCCTATCTAGTCAGCCCAGGAAGAATCCAGGACTCACCCAACTGACCACACAAGAGGAATCCAGGTAACTAGCCCCACCCCTACAGATGGGACCTGGCAACTGGGTGAACTTCAGCTACACATAGGACCCTAACTAAGATTCACATGAAGGAGAGGCAAGACTAGAGAGATTGAAAAGACCAAAATAAGAACTAAGAGGTGAAAAATGATAAGACAAAAAAAGCAAAATGCAATCTCACACCTCCGTTTCATCCTGACCAAGTACAAGAGACATAAATATAGAAGACATTGGAAGACACACACCTCAAATTTTTGAAAAGATAGCAAATGAAGTAAAGAAACAAATCCACAAGGCAATAAAGAAAATAAGATCAGAAATAATACCTTGGGTTAAAAAATGATAATTTTATTAAAGGAATTTTTCAGCATACTAGAGAAGACATAGATAAAAATAATATAAGTGCATAGGAAAATCATGAAAATCTTGTGTGTCAGTTACTTTACTATCATTGCTGAGACAAAATCTCTGACTATCAAAATCACATAAGAAAAGGATCATTTAACTCATAGTCTGTGGAGATGTCAGTCCATAATCAGCTGGCTCCAAAGCAAGGTGGCATAGCACAGGGGCAGCACTTCAGAGTGGTAAAAGACAGCAAAAGCCACAAGAACAAGCCTCTTTTTCTCTTTAATATTGTAAGCAAAATGTCTCCCTGGTGGATGCAGCACTCACACTAGATGCACACCCACCTCTTGCACAGGTTAAGGACATTACAAAGTAATTGACCCTGACCCAATGCTGATCACTTAGTTAAATTTCTGACCTTCTTAAATTGACTCAATGAAAAACATCCTAGAGTGGTAATGGTTTGTCCTCTACACTCCAGCATGCAGAGCTGCTGAATCACTTAGCTAAGCTTCTATTCTTCTCAAGTTGACATAGTATATCAGCCAAAATACTGTGAATAAAAAATACAGAAAAGAAATAAAATGCATGAAACATTCAAAGATATAACTAGGAAATTAAAAATTTCATCAAAAGCTGACAAAATAACTTGAATAAAACTGAAGATAGACTTCAGATCTTGAAGTCAGGATCATGGTTAGAAATCACAAGAGAAAAGATGTCTTAAAATTAATAAGGTACCGGGGCCCGGGATTTAGCTCAGTGGCATAAGCACTTGCCTTGAAAGCAGGCGGTTGTGAGTTCGATCCCTGGTACCAATAAAAAGTTAAAAAAATTAATAAGGTACCACAAAATAACAATTTAACAGCTCCAAGACAATGAAAATAAAAAATATAAAATTAACAGATGTCAAAGCAAAAGTATGAGTCAATGCAAACCTCATCATAAAACTATTTGCAGAAGTGATAGCAAAAAATTTCCCAACCATGGAAACAGAATCTCACATACGGATAACTGAGGCATATAGAACTCCAAAAACCATAACCAAAATAAATCTACACACACACACACACACACACACACACACACACACACATATATATATATATAAATCAAGATCTCAGAAATTCAAAGTAAGAACAGAATATTAAAATCTGTTACAGAAAAGAAACATCACCTATCAAGGAAAGCTCACAGTAGGACTTCACAGCAAAAATCCTCAAATCGAGAAGAGCATGAGATGAAGTATTTCAAACCCTGAAAGAAAACAACTTTCAACCCATATTTATATACCCTTAAAAATTATCTTTCAAAATTAATGGAGAAATGATACTTCTATTATAAAGAGTACTTGAAAAATATTTTAGATAGAGAAAAAATGACCAAAATTCTAACAACAGAAAGAAACCACCAATCATGATAAGCAATGAAATTGTGAGTAAAAGCAGGGAACCAACAACAGAAAAATAACAAGACAAAGATGAGCCATCATTGTATAAATGGTCTCCTCTCAACAGTCAAAAGAAACAGATTGAAGGGATGGATCAAGAAACAAGATCCAACAATCATCACAATCTCTGATTTGAAAAAATATACTACAAAGTTACTGTGATAAAATCAACATGGTATTGACTAAAAACAGACCTGAGGATCAATGGAGCAAACTAGAAGATGCAGACAACTACAGAGATAGTCAACCATCTTTCTTTTGACAAAGGGCCCAAACGTTCACTGGAAGAAGGATAGCCTGGTGTCAGAAAAACTGGCTTTCTACATGCTGAAGAATAAAACTGTACACATCTATCACCATGCATTAAACTAAAGTAAAAATGGATCAAAGATCTAAATATTAAAACACAAACACTAAATCTACTGGAAGACAAGTTATGTAGAAATCTTGGAGACACAGAGGTTAGGCAGAGTGTTCATGATCAAAATCCAAATTTCACAGGAATTAGTTCAAAGAATCAACAACTAGGATATATATTTTTGTTAAAAAGTTTCACACATCAAGAGAAATCAGCAACAGAGTAAAAAGACAACACATTTAGTGGGAAAAAAATTTTAGCCAACTTTCCCTCTGACAAAAGACTTCCATCTAGAATATATAAAGAATTGAAACAATCATGCTCCTCAAGTTGAAAAACTCAGTTCAAAACTGGGCATCTGAAATGAATATATACTTTGTAGATGAAGAAATACAAATGGAAAATAAATATGTGAAAAATTTTTCAGTATCATTGATCATTTGAGAAATGCAAATAATAACAAGAATTCATCTCACTCCAGAAAGAATGGCTATTTGAAGAAATCAGTCAACAACAAATGCTTAAAGGGCTGTGAGGAAAAGAAATTCTTCTCCACTGTTGGATGCAAGTGTAGGCTGGCACAAAATCTGTGGAAATCAGTGTGGAAATTCATCAAAAATCTAAGATTGGCTGTTCAATTCAATCGAGGTATTCCCTTTTGTATATTTTGCCAAAAGAATTGAAAACATCGTACTGTAGTGATATATGTGCACCCATAGTTTTAGCTTCACAATTCATAATAGCTAAATCTTGGAAACAATGCAAATGCCCCTCAACCATGGAATGAATACAAAAGTGGTATTTTTATACAATGGAGTACTAATCAGCTATAAAGAAAGATAAACTTCAGACTTTTATAGGTAAGTGGGTGCATTTTGAGACCATGCTCATAAATGAAATAAATCAGACTTGTATATTCAGTCATCATATTCTCCCCGTAGTGTAACAAACTGAAAGAATAAATAAGATACAAAAAGTACAATAGCTATTGTTAAAGTGAAACAGACAAAAACAGCTCAGGAAAGAACAATTGGTATAGGGGAAAGGAGAAAAGAATGGAAAAGATATATCTGATAGATAATTATATTACTGAAGAATAACTTGTACTTTCATTGTTTGATTTTTTTATGTCTATATCTTGGGATCTGAGCAACTATTTTGAAGATAATATGAAATATATTAACCTTTGTTAATCTACTATTATTTTTTTGAAATTCTATATCATTTTTATCCTTCTTTCATTAAAAAACTCAAATGAATAAATATTAATTTCTTGCAAGCTTCTATAGAGGCAGAGTTAGACATTGAGTGGGAGTTGTGCTCAGGCTGAATATTCATCTGTTCTACTTGTCATGAACTGACTAATATTTATACTGAGAAGTCATATTACTAACAACTTGAGATAAAAGAGGCCCTTAGAATAATTTTCTTTTTAGTTGAAGTTTCATAAGCAATTAGAATTAAGCTAGAAGTTGAATTAGAGATTGAAATATAGATAATTTGCTTAATTAAATACTTTAATATACATATTCTATAATTTTGCCATGATGAATTTAGTTAACATGAGTAAAGATGAATAACAAGACTAAAACAGACATCAAGGAATAATTAGTCCTTTACTTTATTTTCATTTTGTTTCAGAAAACATTATTTATTTTTGCACATATTTATCTTATTTTTGTTAACTGAAGACATCAAATATATGCTATTTAGATGTAAGGAATTGTCACTTCATTATACGTGTACAAAACAATTTTTTGAAGCCTAGGTAGGTCATCCTAGTTTTGATGCTAATAATATACAATTATTATGCTAGTGCTATAGTTCACTTTGACTTTTGTAGTTGAAATTCTGTTTCTGCTTTCTAACAACTTCTTAAATTCTATGTCTTAGTGAACTACTTTAAATAAAACTTTATGTGAAAAATTGCCTCCTTTTGATCTCATTTTATGTTGCCAAGTGTACAATCAAATGTGGTAAATTCTGATAAAAACTTAAATTTCTTGTACTATAAAATAAAAATATACGTGAATTTCACATGATAGCTAGGAATTTGAGTTATCACTAAATATAGTAAATTCAAATGTACAAAAGACTATTCTCCTAAACATCAGTCACTGACCATCACTGAGAATTATTATTGTATTCCAAATGGCCAGACTTCTCAGAAACACTATTTTCTATGGGAAAACCAAATATGTTGGAGTTAAACATTATTTAAATAACTAAACATTTATAACATAAAATATTAATATTTAATTTCAAAAAAATCAAAGGCTTCCCCTTCAGGGAAAGTCACATTCCTAGATAAAACTGTTGGGCATTGGTCTACTTTAAAATTGTTTGCCTCTTACCACTGACACTTTTATTCATGGTATTGGTAGGGACACTCTATGTCACTCCATTAGATATACTCAACCAATAGCTGCTTGATTCATGTTTGGAAAATAAACGAAGCTGGTAGTTAGTACATGGCTTGTAGACAAGGTTTGAATTAGAGAGAAGGTTTTAGCTGAAAATATGCCATAAACTCATTTTTTCACAAAGGTCTGTTTTATTTTTGGTGTTGATGATTCAACCCAGAGCCACAGACGAGGTAGACAAGTACTCTAATTCTAAACTGCAACCCCAACAACTATACCTGTATGCTTTTCTTTAAATAGGGCCTTTATACTTTGTTGACTATTATTTTTCTATTTGAAATATTATTATGTGTCAAGTTCAACTTTTTAAAGAGAAGATTAAAAAAAAATATTTGTGGAGAGTGCCAAGAGAGAAAATACTGAACCAAATGATTTTTAGAAGAGGGTCCATTTAAATACCAGAAGCATGATTATAGCTGTTTAATGAGACAAACTCAAAATATCAAATCCACATTGTGTATTTACATATCTAAAGGCAAATTTTATTTAATAGTGTTGTTGAAAATTTGATGGAAGATTATAAGGTAATTAAAATATAGAAATGAACAATATTTGCTACATAATCATTCTAACAAATCAGTTGAGGTTAAAGTACTATCCATATGTGTTTAATTTTAGACTCAATAGAAATAGCCAAATATCATATAATTTTCCTAAGTCTGCAGGCATTTCAGATTGCTACTATAATTTAAAAGAACCCTGAAATTTGTTCATCATAACTAGTTTGCAGATTTCAGATTCATACAATATCTCTGTTTATAACCTCAGTATTTACATCAAATTAAAAATATGAGACATAGAAAAATGTTAAATAGAATTTTAAAAGAACAATGTTCTAATTTAAAATGGAGTGTTTATTTTTAGAACTATATATGCTTCAGGTCCCAGTTTAAATTTTTAAGTATACATTTGTTTTAAATACATGCAACATTATTGACAGATCCTAACTTTTGATCTCTAAAGAACTTTTTTATCCATATTCAATAAACCCCTAGTATATGCAATGTTTCTTCATAGGAATAAGAAGTGCTAAACTTGTATGTATATCCCTGTACTTTTTACCATCATAATTGAAAAACATTATTTTATATTCTGAGTGCTCAGATATAGTTTGGAGCCCCCTCTAAACTTAAAAATCTCATTAGAAAATATGGGAAAAATAGACAAAATTAAATGACATAGCTATTTTATCCAACAATACAAATTTACATTTCATTTTGGCCTTATGGTTGATCTATTCCCATAGAGATAAAGCAGTTTACTTTTTACAAAGGCTAAGGGCTGTGCCTTGATGACTTAATGGAAAATTACTATCATTTCATTCTTAATTCTTCTGTTAAAATTTTCATTTTTAGAATAAAAATGCTACTAGCTATCATAAAACATATAACTCAAGTTGGCTGAGTTTTATAATTAACTATCAGTTAAAAATTGTTTAATTGGGGCTAAGAAACTTTACAATATATTGTAAAGTTCCTAGCTGTCTACTGGCACACACTGTATTTACTTAGCAGTCTGTCTGTTGCACGTAGTACATATCCATTGACCCTGTTCCAGGGAAATACTACTCAGTACCATATAGTTCCCTCATTATTCTGTTAACCTTTGGAGGCCACTGACACATGAAGCTGCAGGGCCTGAAGCAACCTCAGCCAAATGACCATTTTGGTTTATTTTATCAGGTAAAGATATCATTTGTTTTAGACAGGGTCTTGCTTTGTAGTTCAGGCTAACCTTGAACTCACTATGTAGCCCAGGATGTCTTCACATTTGTGGTGATCCTCCTGACTCAACTTCCCAAGTGCTGGCATTAGAGGTGTGCTCCACCATGCCTAGATCACCAGTTAAAAATAACTTACAGTTGTTTTAAATGTCTATTTTCTTTTTCTGGAGGCTTGAGTAATAAGCAGAATACTGATTTATGGCCAAGGTGAAGTTACCCTTCCTCTCTTAGACCCCTCTGCATGAGTACGTCCTTCAGTTTGTTGGGGAGCAGCCCACCTTAGAACTTGCTTTGAGAACTGTATCAAGGCAGCTTTTCTCAGCTCACCTTGATTATGCATGCCTTCAATTGTATTATCATTGCTGCCTCATGTCCTGAATCAATTCAGAACATTTACTTCATTTACCATTCGTGATTATTTTGACTTTAGGGAAGAACAAAGTCACACAATGCTACATTTGGTGAATAAGGCAGATGAAGATACACCATTGTTTTTTATGAGTTTACCTTTCTGTTCCATGACCCTCAGAAGCAAGATTTATCATATTTTTTATTAGATCTCATAGAGACACAAAATGGACTTCCAGAACTGCTTCTGAAGGTGGCAAAAATGATGGAATGCATTCAAAACAGGCGGGAGTATTTTTCAGGGAACATAATGGCAATGTACATTTTACTGAAACAATTTTTTTTCAAATTAAAGATTTACTGTATGTTTTGGTCACCCCATACTCTTGAGCTGTCAAAAATATACATGAACTATCTCCACAACAGAGTAGAGGAACAGAATAATGAAATCTTTCCCTTTTCTGAGAAGTATTCAATGTCATGCTTTCAAACTATGATAATGTAAAGATTTTCTTAAAGATATCTTTACATAAATAATTTTGCAATGTCATATTTATCTCTCTGTTGATAAAAAGGACTCAGTGTCACAGTTGCTTTGCTCATAACTTTTACTGACACATAGATTAATAATTCTAGAGGCTGTTCCACTTTGTCCATGGACACTCACTTAACAACAAATGAACACTAATTAGAAAAGGACTGGACTCTCATTTTATTAATTTAGATATTAAGGAAACAAGAACCTACATACTATTGCAATAATGAGTAATTCATATATTAGTATAGAATAAATTTTACATTTATTACTTTGTAGCTTGGTTAACACAACTACTTAGGTGTGTCTCGTGATGGCAAGTATTAATGTTACAGAGGATTACAGGGATTATATGTTTATTAGTTTGAATATTTTATAACTTGAATTTATACTTATTGATATTTTAGGATGAAAGATAAACTACAGCCAATTTTACTTAATAAAATATCAAGTTACTGGGTTTAGAGACAGATTTCATAGAAACCAGAAGAGGGGAAAAGGTACAACAACAACTACATTCACATCGTAAATTAGAGATTTTATTAAATCAGCTGTTATTTTTAATCACTAAGTGAATTTTTGGGATTTTAGGACAACCAGGTAAATTTTCTGAGTTATGCCGGCAACATAAAAAATAATAACAAAGAAATTTTAAATAATTTAGTGAAACATTAATACCATTAGCTTTTTATAGATTTATAGATGCCTTGTCTAGAACTAACATAGAGATCAGATCATTCATTTAAATTCACTAACTTGGGGCTGGGTATACAGCTCAGTGGAAAAGCACCTGCCTGGCAAGAACTAGGTCATGAGTTCAATCCTGTACCAAGTAAATAAATAAATTCATTAACTTAATACATCCATATTTGATGAAGATCTTAATTGACTATGTTTACTTGTGAGTCTGTCACAGGCCTAGGCTCCTTGTTTGGAGATGGGCAGTGGACTCATGGTAAGTGAACTTCTATGAATCACTAGGTCTAGCTAAGGCCTATACTAGCCTGTGATGCCTTGATGTCTCAAAGGACAAGATAAGGCCACAGTTGAGAACACGTGGTCCCAACACCAATTAAATAGAGACTATAGCTGCAGGCATCTCTCTTCTGCAGTGAATGTCAACCAGGAGATAAGATAATTCTCCTAATTAGCATAATTTACAAGTTGGGGAAGTCTTTCAATTGATGGCCAAGGTCCTGCTCAGCTCCTGGTTTTTCTCTGTAGCCCTTTCCTTTGTTTGAAAACCAAATAAATACAGGCAACCCAGAAAAGTTCTTTGTCTTAGCCCTCAGAGAATCTCAAATTCTAGTAAGGGTTTTGATCCTTCTGGAGTCCTAAAATCTTACCATTTGTCTCTTTTATTTAAACCTTTGCCATCTACTTGTTTGGTAAGTTATGGGCCTGATCAGCCCCTAATACATATTAATAATTTCTCTAATAATATCTGGGTCCACTCACTCAAATACAAATATGACCTACTTAAAATTAAAGTTTTCTCCCTTTAAGTAGTTTCTAGAAGACTTAATTAAAGTAAAACTATAAATCCTGAACAGCAATTATATCTAAATGCCTCTTAGGTTGAAAAGTCTCAACTTGCTATGATTTAACAGTGGCAAGCCCAATACATAGAAGGTAGACTTGGCTTGTGACTTAATGTTTTCACCTACTATTTCCATTTGGTATAATCCTCAGTCCAGGTTCATAACTGAGATTCAAAATGAAGGCTTGGGAATTATAATTTTTAAGTGCATTGACTTGGTTCAGAGTACTGGATTTAGACAACTTTACAGCAGATTGAACTTTTCAATATTGAAAGGAAAATGAATATATACATCTTTCAAGATTTCTTGTAGTACATGGTTATCATTTTGAATACATACTCCATTTCTATATTACACATAAAATTCAAATAATTTTCAGGAAACTCATAAATAAGCAAAAATCAGAGGTATATTTTCTAAGTATTAATAAGAAAATATGTAACAAACAGATGACTGTGAATGATTCTGGGACTCTTCAGTTAATAAAGCCAAAATAAAATTGGGCTCAGAAATGGAAAAATATATTCCAAATGCCTTATTCTGTACCATCTTCTTTAGTTTCCTGAATGGACAGGTTTTCTTGCTGAGTCTTGTCCAGCTACTAGTCTCTACATGCATATAAAAAATTATTGTAGGCGGGGGAGGAGAACAAAAAGCCAAGCACTTCCTGCAAGTCAGCGCCATGTGCAGACCACTGTGGGAAGAACTAGATACTAGCCTTTGCCCAAGAGTTGGCACCATTCATAGACTGCAGGGAAAGAGAACAAGAAGTCAACAAAAAGCCAAGCCCTTCCTGTGAGTCAGCACCATGCACAAACCACTAGGGAGAACCAGACACCAGCCCCTTTTGGACATGAGCAGGGAGACTAGAAGAGCCAAACCTCTTCCCCTAAAAGCAAAAAGCAACTGGCTGATCCAGAGAAACACAGGCTGCCATGATTGCTATTGAGGTAAAACACAAGTTAATGTTTATAGTGTTTAGTGTTTCACTGACTTGGCAGATATAAAGCCAGTAGTCTGATCACCTACTCAGAGGTTAACAATATGCAATTTATCATCAATGTGGGATCTCTTTCTGAAGGTGATAGCCATTGTTAATTCCTTATTATCTTGTTTTAAATCCTGTTTCATTTTCATTGTTTTATTTGGTTGAGTTTTTTTCTGTTTTGTCTTGTTTGATTTTATTATATCTGATGGAATGGACAACTATTATCAAAAATAATAAGATATATTACTGTAGCCATTTTGGATTTACTGTTATCATGTTTTTAAGTCCTTTATTATATTCATTGTTTTGTTTTTATTGTTTCTATTTTGTTGTGTTTTGTTTGATTTTTACTATGTCTGAAAATATGGGCAGCTATCTTGAAGACAAGAGGCAATATGGAAACCATTGTTGAATTGCTATTATTTTGTTTTGAAGTCCTGTGTCAATTACAGTTTTGTTTTAATTGGATTTATTCTCTTTTATCTTGTGTGGTTTTATTCTCTTTAAAATAAAAATTACAAAAAAAATATTGTAGCCAGCAAGGAAATTCTCTAAGGAAAGAACAATTATTTGTAAAGAATAGGATTCATAGCTTCTAGAGTACACAAAGGACCAAAAATAATTTGAATTCCCCAAACCACAGGAAAACAATGTATTTTATAAAGGAAACAAACAGTAAAAGTGCCAGAACATTCATGTCTTCACAATAGGACTGACTTGATCCTCAGGTATGCTTGTTCTAGACTCACCATTGATCATCTGAAAATCAAGGCTCAAAAGAATGAAAATAATCCACAGGCAATTTAAGTCCTGGCCAGGGAAAGATAAAACACTCCAAAGGAGCACTATAAATAAAAGTAATATTCAATGAAATGTTCCTGCCCTAATATAAATTACTATACAATTATGATAGTGGTCTAACATGGTAGAAGGCCAAAGTGAGAATGTTTACCAATTCCTGCTTCTTCAGCCCTAATTTCAACTCCTTTTTCTGTTGCATGCAAAGAGAATTCCAATTGGATCCTCACACATCATCAAAATCCACCTCATGTGCCACTTGCAATCAGAGGTCATATAACCCTCTGCCTCTCTGTATCTGGTCGAAGACAGCCCAGCCACCATGGGTTGTGTGCTCCTTTCCACATCCTCAGCTCAATAAACCTGTTCATTTTGTACTTTTGCTTCTCTATTGTGCCAGAATACTCTAACATTATGGTGCCTTGAGACTCAGATGGCAGAGTGCATTAGCTCCTGGGAGTCACTCCAGTTTGAGTTATCCTGCCTATGAACCACCTATTTTTTCCTCCAGGACCATTTACTTGCTGCCACTAATCCACATGCAACAGTGACCTTCCTCACTCATCATAGGTGAGCTGATGTCCAGGGTTTTCTGTTTCCATTCATAAAATTCACAAGCTTGCTTCAGAAGAAAACCTATCCTTACCATGCCTGGACAGAGATACCAGTTTTCATATTCCTTGGGCAAGACAGCCTGAGGCAAAATTGTTATTTTTGTTCCCTGAGACCCTGCCTTGCAATCTTCTGGGATGGCCAAAAGGAAAAGAAGTGTTGGGACTTTCCATGTCACACTTTCAAAACAGGTGATGACTTCTTTTGATAGGTGTGATCCAAGAGAGCTTCCATGTTCCTTGGGGGAGAACGAAAGTTTTTATGTCCTGAGATGAAGTTGTTCTTTCAGCTCACAATGCAACCATGGGACCATTTTCTGTCCCCCAAAACAACACACCTCTGAGGTGCCTCATTCATAACCTTGTTGCTCTTGGCCTCAAGAAGGCTATAAAAAAAAAAAAAAAAGCAGATACTTTACTTATGGGAAGCTGGCAGAAAGTCTTCATTTTTATGCCTTATTCACTTTGAGGATGTGACCTTCTCTCATTCTATCTTATACGATGGCCCAAATACTTCTGGCTCCCTGTGTTCCACCAAGAACTCTCCCTCCCTCCCCACCAGACCCCTTAGATGATGTGTCTCCTGTCTTTACGTATCTCCAAGACCAAATCCTGCTTTGTCAGCCAGAGGTTTTTATGTTCCCTGCTCTGTCCTTTCCCTTTCTTCATCCCCAGTGGCCTCTAAGCATTCCCTTAGTTTCTCTCCCCAGTCTCATATTTCTCAGTCCCCTCCACTTGCACCGTATATTCCATCAAATGGCTTTTTTTGTTGTCTGCTTCTGCGTCACCATTTTCCATGCTGGCTCACCATACTTGGTCTTATGCATTTCAGTCATAGCAGGCCACATGGTTCTCAGCAGCCATCTTGCTGCAGCTCACATAGAGGACATCTGCCATCTGTGACTCTGCCATCTGTGGCACTGTTATGTGCCAGCACATAACAGTGCACTGTCATATTGCAGTCCTTCATCATGTGACCAGCAGCAGCCATCTTGTTGTGGGTCACATGACGACCAGTTGCCATCTTGTGCTCCCTCACTGTGTCAACAGCAGCAGCCATCTTGCTGTAGGTCACACAGTAATCAGTCATCACCTTGTGTTTCCCTGTTTCATGGAGATGAGTGGCTGTTTTGTAATCATTGGGTAATTGCCCACACATACCTACTGGGGGGTTGGCCACTCAGTGGCCATCTGCACCTCCTTCTCCACAGCCTTCGCAGCCTCAACCCCTCTTCTCACTTCAGGTACAGGCTAGTCCTGAGGGACTAGTTCATATTAATGTGTTTTTTGCCCCTTCCCCCCCTATCTCAGAGTAAACATGAATTAGGTTCCTTTTCTCCTATTCTTATTTCAAGAGATCTCTATTAATTAATCTACAAAAAGGTTCACACTAGTTTATTTATTATAGTTCAAATTGGCCAAATATATTTGAGTGCATTTGGATTTTGTAAGATGTTTGTCAGTCTAAATATCTGTTGTCTGTTTGTCCAGTCTGTTTATACTGTACATGTATACTGTCCAATCTGTTTACACTGTACATGTTTATCCATTTGTCTGCTCTGTAAACATCTGATCCTTTTTTTTTAAGCTCAACAATCTTTTTTCTTTCCTTTTTCATTTTCAGATCATTTAATCAAGATTTTTTGGGGTTATAGATTTAAAAAGCAGGCTTCCACCCAGGTTGCCAGCTGGTCAAAATGATGCTAAAACTGGTTAAACAAAATCCCTTGAGGTGAGAAGAGACAAGACTTCAATTGATGAATACGAATGTGGTCACCTGATAACTTTAACCAGTTCTTATTCATTAATTGGAGGCCCCAATAATCTCTATATCCTTATAAAAGACACCCAAACTAATGTTCAAATAGCTAAGACCATTCATTGTTGCTGATCTTATGGTATATTAATGCCTTCAAATATAAAACTGAGTTTATGATGACAAATATTTCCTTTCAGATACAGACATCTGCCTTTTTCTTATGATCCAGCCAGGAGATCTATGTCAAATCAACATGAGGTCATCAGTTAAATGATAATTTTTAAACCAAAATTTATGTACTGTCCATCAACAAAAGGACCTCAGATCCAATGAGTTACAATTGCTATAACCAAAAAGCAGTTTCTAAACTTAACTGTCAGCCCTAGTGCTCTTGCTTTGATTATACATGCTTTATACGTTGATTATGCATACTTTGATTAAAATCTGTACTTGCCTAAAAGGTGCCAAACCCCAAGGTATCATAACAAATATACTAATTTATTTTCAACTTCCTTTTACTGAGATCCACCAAATCTTTTCTAGAAATAGGTTATATGATGCATATTGAGGATATAATTAACTATACTCAACAGGCCTTAAATGATACTGCAGTTGATCTCTCTTTTCAATAAAAAAGGTAAAATTAATAAAACAGGCCATCCTCCAAAATCAGATGGCATTAGATATTCTAATAACACCGGAGGTACTTATATGATTGTAAAACCTAAATGTGTGTATGACAAACAAATGAAATGTCTGTTTCCCTGGATGTTATTCTTATCTCCCTTATGGGAAGCCATTACTAAAATTATATTCATAAATACCCGTTGAGTCTATTATGTGACTCCTGCAAACTTAATTCATTCTTTGCCTTTCTCCCCTTTATACTTAAAGCTGTACACTTATCCAAGATGAAAATGCCTGCTATCTACCAACAGCCACTCGTTAAAAGCTCAGCAGAATATCCCTGACTGCCATTCAACAATTTCAACCCTTTTGGCCTGAATAAGCCATATCAGTCACTGCCCATTATCCCTCATGGCAGTTTGGGTTACTTCTTCAGAGGAAAAATACTACAGGCAGTTAAGTCAGTTAAAAATATTATAGGAAATCAGACAGGGCTAGGGACTCAAAGGAGCCAGAACAGAGGACCAAATGTCTTGTGACCATGGCAGAGACAGATACCTCCCACTGTGGGCCAAAACAAAAGGCTAAACTTCACCCTCAAACCCCACATGGAGACCTTCTTAATATAACTTTTCATGTTTTCAACAACAGAGATAAAAATAAAAAAGGAAAAATAACAATCTAATCTTTTAGCAGTGACACTTGGAGCTCTAAAACGGGTAAACAGAGACAAGGTGGAACTGCTCGAGCCCCTTCCAGACCATGCTTCAAGTGTGATAGAAAGGATGTTGGGCAAGAGAATGCCCCTTTTGCAGTCTCAAGGGTCATTGGAAGTGCAACTATCCTAGCCACCAGAGAGCAGGTAAGCCATCCTCTAAATCCTTGCCCTCACAGGAGATCTCATCATCACTGCATTCATCATTGGCTGATCTACTTGGACTTGCTGCTGAAGACTAATGGTGTTTGGGGGCCATATCCCCCATTAAGATATCCTTCTCAGAGCCCCAAGTCCCACAAGAGGTCTCACATAAGACACTCTCTGTACTTGTAGGCATAGAGGCCATATTTAGTGTTCTTCCTGAGTTTTCAGGTCATTGCATTAAGTCCTCAGTCTCTGTAGTGGGTGTTGATGGCCAACCTACACAACCTCTATAGACAGGGCCTATTCCAAGCAGGTTCCAGAAGCTCTTCTTTACCCATAGCTTTCTAGTAATTCCAACACATACCACATCCCTTTTAGGCAGAGATCATCACCAAAAGCTTAACTTCTCCTGTACCTTCTCCCTCACCCAGCTCTAGTCCTCCAAACACCCTCACAATGCACCACAAAGTCATCTCCTTTTCTCCCTTCTTCTCTGGTAGATCCCATAGTTTGGGATACCTCCAACTCTACCCATGCTACCCATATCATGCCTATTTTAATTCATCTCAGGGATTCCTCAATTTTTCTTGTGTTCTCCACTATCCTATAGCTCCCAAACATTTATGAGAACTTAAACCTATTATCAAGCATCCTTTAGGCAATAGTTTTCTTGAACCTACCTATTCACCCTACAATATTCCCATTTTGCTGGTACTCAAGTCTAATAGGTCCTAGCATCTAATACAAGACCTTAGAGTAATCAATGATGATGTTACCCCAGTTCACCCAATGGTGCCAAACTCTTGTACTATTTTCTCTTATATCCCTCCCTCCACCACTCACTTCATAATCCTAGACCTTAAAGTTGCCTTTTTTTTTACCATCCCCTTACACCCTGATTGTCAGGATTCCTTTGTGTTTATTTAGACTGATCCAGACACTCCCAGGTCTCAACAACTTACACCTCTCATCCTCAGGAACACATATCACCCCCTTCCTTTCCTACTCATCAGTTTCACATTCACACCCTTGGTCAAGACTGACAGGTAGATTTTACACACATGCCCTGCCACAAAACTCTCAAATATCTTCTCACCTTTGTTTGTACTTTTTAAAGATAGATAAAAGCCTTTCCCACAACCAGGGAGACTGCTGATACTGTTACTAAAGCCCCATTACAAAAAATCACTCCAAAATTTGGTCTACCTCAGAGTATCCAGTCAGATTATGGTCCAACCTTTATTCCTCAGATCTCTCAACAGGACTACAACTAAAATGGAGTGGCCCCTACCTGGTCTTCCTCAGTACTTCAATGGTGGTCAAAGTCAATGGACTGCCATCCTGGTTCGACATCATTCAAGCTGAATGATACATTCCTAACCCTAGCTTCCCTGACTCTAAACATTCTGAGTGGTCATCTTATCTCCTATCTCGCATCTCCTTTTCACCAAGGCACCACAGCCACAATTTTCAGGCTAGATCATATTTTGTTATCCTATTTGGTTCCTGATTCCTTGCATTCTATTAGTTAACTTTTTCACTGTAACTATCTTAGTTCTCTCTTCCCTCAGCTGTTTAGTTAAACATGAGACTCCTATACATCTAAGATATTGTGTCACTTTTAGTAACACAGCCACGGCCCTCCCCACCCCTACTCTATAATTTCCCAAACATGATTCAGTTGTCAGGCCTTGTATTTCTCATGCTTCTTATTCTTTCCAGCTCAACTCCTCTAGTAAGGACAAGTCCTACCTATACTCTTAACTTTTACCCTTTCAGATAAGGGAATAATTACCTCTCGTAATTCCACCCCTCCCAACACCACACTTATTTTTCAGACTCTACCTCACCATGGCCCTGAAAGAGTGACACATTCGGATCAAGGGCACCTTTCCTTCTACCTTTGCAGGATCCTTTATGATAGTGACTTAGGTCCTCATAGCTCCTTCTGTTTTTATTTCTCCAATATGGATGCAAGCATTCACCAATGGTTAATTTCTTTTCCTGGCTAAAACATTTGGTACAGGGGCATCAACCATCACCTTGTCCACCTTCCTGAACCCCAATACAGCATCCCCCTTTCAGCAGGAAGTAGTAACAGTGAGACTTCACCCTTTTCCCAACAATACAAAGACAGGAATGAAAGGTTCCTGTCCTAGTATAAATTACTGTGCAATTATGTGGGTGGTCTAACATAGCAGCAGGCCAAAGCAGGAATGCATACAACTTCCTGCTCCTTCTTCAGCCCTAATTGCACTCCCTTTCCTGTTTGTGCACAAAGAGAATTCCAATCGGTTCCTCACACATCATCAATATCCACCCCATGTGCCACTTCCAATCAGAGGTCATATAACCCTCTGCTTCTTTGTATTTGGTCAAAGGAGACAGCCCAGTTGCCATGGGTTGTGTGCTCCTTTCCATGTCTTCAACTCATAAACCTATTCATTTTGTACTTTTGCTTCTCTATTGCACCAGAATACTCTCACGTTAAATATGATGAAACTTTCATTGTTTTTTATTTGAATCAAAATATACCAGGCATATGAACAAGTAAATGAGACCTGTAATCATGAAAAATAAAGTCAATACAAATACCACAATGACAAAGATAATAAAGTTACTACAAAAGGACACAGTTATGTCCTATCAAAAGATAATATTTACATAATAAGGAAAAAATTTGAAGGTAGAAACAGCAAACCAGTAAAATATCTATATGCAAGTTACCCAATCATTGCATTCAAAATTTAATTAGGTAGAATATACATCAGATTGTAAACTACAGAAGAAAAATATCAGTGACTGGGGACTGAAATTGGAGACCAAGCAAGGATGCCAGCTCTTGGTAACTTTATTTTATTACTGACTCAAATCCTTTGGTAAAGCACCAAAAGGAATAGAAATCAGAAATTGAAAATAAATAAAGAGGCTAGAAATAGAAATACATACATACACACACACACACACACACACATATATATATATGTATATATATATATATATATATATATATATATTCAATTAATTTTCATGTTCAAACAAAAATGCATTGGATAAAGGATACTTTAACAAATTGTTAGAGACAATTGGATATCAGAATTCAAAGAAAACAAGAAAAAGATTTCTTTTAAATTTAGGAATAGGTTTTATACCTTTCAGAAAAGTTGACTCAAAGTTAGTCATAGAACTAAATGTAAAATGCAGCTATAAAATTCTAGATGAAAATACAGGAGAAAAATCTATGTGACCATGGCTTTAAGGATATATTTTTAAATGTATTGTCAAAGCATTACCTAAGAATAAAAATTTGAAAAGTTAGCTTTTATTAAAATTATCTACTTGATAGATAATGTTTAAAAAATTAAGATAAGCCATGGATTAGGAAAATATTTACAAAATACATATCTGATAAATATCAGCATAAACAAAGTACACTTAAAAGTCATCAGCAAGGAAACAAGATGAACTAAACATGGCCAAAATTCTGAACAGATACTTCATCTAAAAAGAAATGCAGATTACAAAGAAAAGCACATATATACCTAAAATTATTTGCCATCAAGATAAATCAAATTAAAACCATAAGGACATTATTGTGCCACCTACTAGATTTCTAAAATATAAAAACACTAGCTTCAGCATATACCACAAGGACAAAGAACACTGATTTGCTGTTGACAGCGATACAAAATGATACAACCACTTTGGGAGAAAACTTAAAAATGTCTGATGAAAGTAAGCACAGCTTTATCATAAAAGCCAGCAATTTTATTCAATTAATTTCTAAAAACAAAACAAAACAAAACAAAACAAAATCTTCATGAAAATATTTAGAGCAGTTTTATTTACAACTGCCATAATCTGTAAGAAATAAAAATGTTCTTCAATAAGTAAATGGACAAACAAATTACAGTGTGATGTTATTCACTGGTACAAGTAAACCAGAAAATGATATCAAGTAACTTAAAATTCATATTTTTAAGTAAAATATTGCTAGTCTGGATAAGCTACATCTGGTGTGGTTAAAAGTGTGTGAATTTTTTTTTAAAGGGAACACTATAGAGCTAATAAAATGATTAGCAAAGATACCAAACCTGTAAGAGAAAGATGAAATGGTGAAGTACAGGTGTATCAATCAGTGCTCAGCAGAGACAGATTTAATATAAATTTATAAGGTAGGCTTACAAAGGTTACCTGCGATCAGGTATGGAAAAGTACAAAAAGGCTGTCTGTTTACTGGATATTCAAAGGATCCAGGCAAAATTCAAAGGCCTGGAGCTCATGGTAGAGTCTCACGTGAGGTCATATCAGGAAGCTGATGGAAGGCTGACTCTGTGCTGAAAGCCAGAAGACAAACACCAAGGCAGAGGCAAAGACAGAAGCCTCCCCAAAAAATCAGAAAGGAAATTCCCTTCTTCTTTCCCTTTTTTCTATTCCATTCAGGCCACCAGTCTATTTTTCGGTGCCACTCACACCCAGGTTAGGTCTTTCATCTTCAGTAAAGCCATTCAGTCACACTCAGAGCTATGCCAAACCAATCAGTTGAGCTTTTCATACACAAGTTGACACATTTAACTATCACCATGAGGAATATTTAAGGCAGTAGAATTATTCTGTATGATAGATAAATGACATCATACAATTTGAAAATCCAAAAGACTTTTTAAGCACACAAAGAGAGCCTGAATATATGGAAAACTTAAAAATCAGGAAGAAGTTCCAGTCTCAGGAAGGAAATCACATTATGACAAGAATATATAAGCACATTATAAATGTAAGAAACATCCTCAATGAAAGGGACTGGAGTCCAGCATCCAGCTAAGCCCGGTCTGGTCTCCTGGTCCACAGAAATTATCAGATAATAAATATGTATTGTTTTAAGCCAGTAAATTTGGGATCAATATGTTACATAGCAAGACATAACTAATAACGTCAGTTATTTATTGTTGCATCTGAGTAAAACGGTTTTCAAGTTATTTCTTTTTTTCCTTGGATATTGATAATTGTGCCTGCCATAATTATGTTTTAGACATTCTTTATTTCAGTCAATGCCTCCTTTTTCAAGACAAGAAACCAAAAGTAATTCTCAAATCCTGTTTTCTTCCCTTTAAAAAGTATCTCACTAAGATCTACTACATTAGTCTATTCTTCCCTTTTCATTTCTAATACTGCTAGATTAATTCAGGCACTCATCAACCCCTGGTTCCAGTACTGTTTCACTGACTTTGGATACACTTGATTGGCTGGTTTAATTTTAACTTTAGCCTTCAGTGCTATTGAACAATTTAGAAAAACAGAAATACATTTCCCAGACTTCATTCTAATCAGAAATGTAAAGTCTTGATGTTTTCAACCATTTAAGTGGTCTCAGAAAAGCAGAAGGAAGGGACAGTATTCCTAGTTTCTTGCACTTGCCTTTGTTGCTGGGAGGTAAGACAGTAAAATAAAGGATTCTTACTAGCTTCAGACTGTGCTATTTTAGCAATCACCCCTGGTAGCCCAACCTATAATTAGCTTATTTTCAACTCTGTTGCAAATCCCTATTCCTTGTATTAATTACTTTTCCATTAAAATACTCAGTTTCTAGTTTATACATTGGCTCCTTTCTACCATCATTTCAGGTTGCTGTGTCCCTTCCAATTTATCTTCTAATTGCTTCTTTAAAAATAAAAAGTAACCATAACGTGTCTCTAATTTCAATTCACACATAAACAATTCACAGTTTTTATACCAGAACTTCATAAACTACAACAGAGTAAAAGCTTAATAAAGACTTATTAGATGAACAGCTATATAACTTCATGATTTTGATTAGTGATCATATAGATAGAGGGAAGGGTAGATGAATAGATGAGGAAATAAACTTGAAGAGTTATACTACCATACATACATTTCTTGTCATCATATGTATTTTATAATTATGATGGAAAATGAGTAGATAAAAATCAATATATTAATATATGAACCATTATAATACTTAATAGATTTATATGGTCTTAATTTTGTGGAAGAGTTTCACATGGCTCAAATCATTTAATCACACAATCTAGAAGGGTTCTTAGATATTTGACCATCTATTCATAAATGAGGGAACTCAGGAAACACAGAATTAAGTGATAGAAAATGATAAATAAGAAAGCAGTAATTGAGGCAAGGTTTTTTAAAATCCCATTTTCTGGGTCTATATCAGTTATAAATTTATCTTATAACATTACCTCTGTGTTTTTCCTTAGAATTTTATTCAATGTAACATAAGCATTCTTACATATACTGTACTTTTTAGTGTCTCAAGAAATACTATCAAAAAGTTTTGCTGCTATTAATTACATAAGAGGTTAATTTATTATGTATATTTATTGTTGAGAGTCATACTAAATAATCATTATCTTCCTTTAGTTTGGAGTTTTAAAATTTAATAATAAAATGACATTATCTCAAGAGTATAAAAAAAACCGGTCCCCAGTGAGCCATTAAAAGAATTCCAAAACACTAAGAGAAATTGTTCTCACACAATTAAATTAAAGATGGAAAGGGGGATGCAACCCATCTGCCCCTGAAACATCCACACAAACACAAAAATCTATCAAAGATTTGGGTCACAGATAAAGATTTTCAAAACACATTGTAAAGAACAGGACAAATTTACTTGGAAGAATCAATAATGCACGTTAAGACTGATAAAAAATAATTAACATAATCACAGTATTTTGATGGGGTTGATTGTGAGGATTCCTATGGGAAGGTCCCACGAATATAGGGGAATGTAATGCACAACCTACTATGTCCACGAGTTTGTGTTCTCTAAAATCGAAGAATGAATTTGAGGAACAATGGAAGTTAAGAGCAGAATATATTTCTGAGAGAAAAGATGCTTCTGTCTGAGAGAAACAAAAGGGGTCCCAAGTAGACTGCCAAGGACTCTGTCTTTTCCAAGGACATTTATAGAGTAAACTATGGGTTCAAGGTGGGGGAAGATTGGGCGCTCACAAGACAGAAGGGCATAAGGTGAGACATAACTATAGTTAGCCAATAAAATCAATAGTTCAGGTAAAATTGATTACATTAGCGAGTCACCTAGAAAGCAGGCATTCCTAAGAAGAACTGACTCTTCCTTAGGGGCATGGAAATTATTTAGGGTATCAATTCTCAGGATATGGGTGTATTTGTATGGTCTTTTGTCTTGAGGCCTGGCTGACAGCAAGAGGCATCAGCTTCCCCAGCTGCCAGATGTCTGCATTGGTTCCATTGAGAATCTAGCACTGTCTCACTGCCTATAATATTTCTGACTAATTTTCAGCTGCCTGCAACACCCCCATTCAATTGGAGACATGGATTCTTACTGGACAGACCAAGTTAACAGTTAGTGGGAAAAAGTGTACTAATTGCTAGACTCAGAGTCACCTGGGAATCTGCTAAAGACACATTTTAACCAGAGGTAAAGTACTTTATGATTTTCACATCATGGTTTTCACAAGGAAGACAAGTCAGTTATAGAATAAAGTATGTGAGAAGGAGAAAGCATTGAATTAGTGCTCTTTGCTATGGCTGTACCTTGTTTAAAGCAAGTTTGTACTGGAAAATAATCACTTAGAATTATATTTCAGTTACTTGATTAGAATAAAATTAATGATGTGTATATTAGTAGTCTTGCCAATAAGAAGATGAGGATATTTAATAAGAATCCTTAGAGAAAAGTTGAGCAACTAATTTTGATGTTTATGATTAAAATTGTTGTAGCATATTGAATTTTAGCTGCCCACAGACAGTGGCTTGAAATTATTTTAATAGGCTATTTCATAAAAAAGTCTGGAGAATTCAGCAGTTTACCGTTCTTACCTTTTTTAAAATAACTAGTTCATAATTAAATATGAAACTTTAATGATGAAGAATGATTTAAGATGATAAATAGAAAAAAGTAATTTTTTGAACTAACCAAGTTTGCCAGAGTAATGTATTAAATGCAGTCAGAATTGCCCTGACATTTTGGGGATAAAAAAAGTGTAGAAGCTGATATGCATAGATCATCAGATCCTGTTGTAATTGCAACTCATGATTGAATTGGGGTAACATGTCTCATCAAGCCTCTTAAATCCCTCTATGATATGTACTTCTTGAGACTTAACCTATGAACAAATCTGTAGTGTTATAGTTTTATACTTAGAAAAATAAAATGTAAGACATAATGAATTGTATTATGTATAAAGAGTGTTGACTTCCATGAAACGCATGCACATTTAAGGAAGAACCAAAATATATGAGAGAATATATGAAAATATAAGGTATCATACTTCCATAATTATGTGGAGTTTGATAGGTAAAATGGAATAGGAAAAATTTCAAAAGTAGCCAAGTAAGAACACTGGAGAACGGAGAAAATAACATTAAGTGTCATATTTGTGTATGTATGATAATTAATATTACATATTTCATGAAGGAAAGACAGTGAAATATTGTTACTTGGTCATCAGGGAAGCAAAGCAAAGCAAAATGGAAATATGGACATTAATCCAAACCAGACATGGTGGCACACGCCTGTAATCCCAGCACTCGGGGGGCTGAGACAGGAGGATCACTGGAGTTCAAGGTGAGCCTGGGCTACATAGTGAGACCATTACTCAAAAACAAAACAAAAGTAAACCAAACTAAATAAATTAAACTAACCAGAGAGTCCTTAGAGAATAGACTAGATTCACCCTTAGTAACTGTGTTTTTGTTTTTTGTAGTTACTGAAGCAGAATGTCTATAATTTTATATTTTTTCCAGAAGTTAACTTCATAGTTTTATAAATAGGAAAATAACATAACCCTAAAATCTTTTCATTTTCCAAGCATTCTCCACTGTCATTAAATAATCTGCTGTTTAAAATTTGTCATCCATGTGTTTCAGAATTATTCAATTATGTCATCATTACTTGCTGCTGGCTGAGTGCACTCATTCTCACAATTAGGTTCCCGTTATCAGTCCATTTTGTATTTATTAACTCATCTGAAATTTCCTCTTTCTAACTCTGATAGACAAGAAGATTACATAATGCTAACTACCAATTTTAGCTGTTCCAAACTAATTTGCTGACAAGAAAAAAGTCTGTAAAAGTAAACTCTCAACACTCACAGGTTCAAATTTACTCTATGCTTTATATCATCTTAATTTAGCAGGCCATTTCTTCTTTTCCACCTGGTGTTGGGGTCAGGTGCCAGCTCTGGTCTCTTATCAATAACACACCCTATGGGTGCATAAACAAATGATTTGATAAACAACTAAAACTTCAGGGTTTCAACCTGTATTTTAAAATGTAAAATTACTTTCACTTTTACTTTTTATTTACAAAAAGAAAAAACTAAATTGTTTATAGGTGTGTGCTTAAGTGTGCTTCTCTATATGTATCTTTTATTATGGTTATATATCAAATAATATGATTTGTCAGTCATATATTCCAACAATAATGAGTGTGCATTAGTAAAAATGATCTAGTGCAAACCAGATGGGATCTGAGGTGACATTGTGCAGCAGAAGTGGTGACCCCCCTTTGATTCACAATGGAAAGGATTCCAAGGTTTATCAGGGAGAAGCACAGGAAGATTTATAAGACAGAAACACAGCAGTACACACTGAAAAAGTACAGACCCTCACAGGTGAGAATATTAGGGCATATGCATAAATTCAGCATATGCATATGCATAAATTCAGCAATGATTCACATGTGTATAAATAGCATATGTATATAAATCACATACACAAGCAAAGTAGTTTAACTAAAATATGAAATATATTAAAATGTTCATTGGAGTGAGTTTTAAGTGATAGTTTATAATTATTGAAATTAGATTCCAAATAATTTCTATCCCGTAGCCTTTTATTATCCCTCAGTTCCTTATACTTGCCAGTCAGAATCACTGACCACTGTGTAAAAGAAACTGTTTTTACAGTATTTTGTCCCAAATTGAAACAACAGAAAAGTGTATAGGAATAAAAAGTCCGCAAGATATTATTGTCAAAACTTCTAATATTATTCAACAGACTCAGTGCACTCCCAATCAAAATACCAACAGCATTCTTTACAGATCTAGTGCAAACTTAGAACTCAGTGCAAATCTTAGTGCACATCTTAAAACTCAGTGCAGAACTTAGTGCAAATCTTAAAACTCAGATGTATCTGAAAGAGACCCAGATTAACAAATGCAATTTTGATAATAGGAGGAAAGCAGGAGTCATAGCATTACCTGACTTGAATCTATGCTACAAAGCAATAGTGATAAAAAACAGCATAGTACTAGAACAAAAACAGATTCACAGATCAATGAAACAGAATTGAGGACAAAATTAGCTTCAATGGACATTTTAAAATGTATTTTTTGCTATATATATATATATATATATATATATATATATATATATATATTACACAGAAAGCCCCAAATACATGTCCAGTTATTTCATCTTAGACAAAGGGACTAAAAGCATATATTGGAGAAAAGATTCAACAAGTGATATTGGGAAAACTGGCTGTTTGCAGCAGATTGAAAGTGGACCTTTATATCTCACAATATACTAAATGAAAACCAAAATGGACCAAAGATCCAGACATGAAAACAGGAGTATTAAACCTAGAGGAAGATAAAATACATAAAACACTTAAAGAAGGGGAACTGGCAGAGGAGGGAGAGAAGGAGGGAGGGCATTCAAAAATAAGGATGGAACATGCTGTCATAAGTACATGTAATCACTCCCCAAAATGACTTTAACTTACATGAACTGCAAACATGTACAAATAAAATTTAAAAATTTTTAAAAAGAGTTCGCACTCAGCTTTCTACATATGCCTGGGAGTTTATCCAGAAAATAACCTAGAATAACAAACAGCATAAAATCACCAAAACCTGACAATACACTTCATGACAAACTTCACATTTTGCAAGATGACCTTCACAAATTTAGGAAAATGAGGTTTAATGGCTAATGAAAAAAAAGGGGGGGGGAATACAAAAATTTATTTTTTGGAAAAAAATCCAAAGCTTAATTTTAAGTGATTTCTGAAGGAGACTCTTCACTACCATAACATGGCATCTGATTAGCAATTTGGCAGGAAGAGGGCAATATCATGAACTCCAAATGTGACACAGTAGCAATTTATGTGGGGACCGATAGTGACTGAGAACCATGAGACAAAGCGACCTCAAGGTGACATATGTGCCCAGGTGTTTTGCTTTTCCCACACTGAGCATTGCATCACAGAAGAGATGCTCCCAAGCTTGCTGAGCTTCAGTGAGGTGGCCCACCGTGCTGGGCAACTTGACTATATCTTAACTACCGTACAAATTTACTTCAAAAAAACTCAGAAGGTCTGTGTTTCACCCAGCATTTCTCAGCGAGGATTTGGGGACATTCTAGTGTATTTTGCTTATTTATAAGATGTTGGAGAAGTAATTTGTTAGGTTCATATATTATTCAGGTTATGTGTTAGTTTTTTTCCATTAAAATCGTTTTTGTCTTTTATAATGATATTCTGAAGCAGTTAGAGTAAACATGCTACAAACCAAACTAAACATTTGTTTTGTTTCCAAAACAAAATGTTCTGGACCCTAGGTTTTACCCATAGCATATTACACGAGGCAACTTCATCTCTTAGAGCAAAAAAGGAGGCTGAGAGCTGCTAACATAAGCAGCCATGTGGAAAATTGGAAAATATAGTACTCAACATGTGCAGGTAGGTATATGTGTATTAGTACACACACACACACACACACACACACTGTATGTGCATTTTATACAGTATTTACCTTAATATATGCTGCAAATACATACTGCATAGCTAAAGGAATATATAAAATATACGCTAATTTATGTTAATACACATACACACATATTAGATTTTTTAATTTCCATATTTTACTATATTTTTTCAACCAGAGAATTTTTTGGTGCCTCTGTTCAATAATACTCCTAGAATAGAGTCTAGCACCATGATACTCAGTACATTTGTAATTTGTAAGTTACTGGAGGAAAGACGATATGAATGAAGCTATCTTAGAAGAAATGAGACAGGTACCTTAAAATGGCAGAATTCCACAGCTCAGCTTGGCAGTTTCTCTGACTCAACACTGTGAACACGCTAGAGCTCATTATTCTTATTTGGAGGCTGCTGCAAGCACCAAAATGGACATTCCAACCACTAACATCCCAATCACTAACCCTAAAACTCTCCCTGAATGTAAAAGCCAAATACTCTTACTGACCTTTTAATCCTAGCATGTGGGATATTGATATATTGAAGACTATGACTATTTATTGTGCTCTGTCAACTTGACTGGATTAAGAAAAGCCCAGGGAATTAATAAAGCACACTTCAGGGTGTGTCTGAGTGGGTCATGGAAACATGACCATGGTTACTATATCCGGTCTGTGGCCCCATCTTCTCTGGTGCGGTGCCTCTGCTCTGTGTTCCAAGGACCATGAAGTAAGCAGCTTTGTAACTGAAAGGGTTTTGGCCCAGACAGGACACTGTAGCCGGTGAAGCCTTAGAGGCAGAACCAAGGAGCTCCTATCTCCCCCACCTCTAGGAATTTACCTGTGACTCCATCTTCCCCGCCCCCTAGGAATTTACCTATGGCGCCACACCAAGACCAGTGGGCTACCCGTGCATCCCTGATGCCCCTTTAGGTTTCACCCCAAACAGAGGCTACTTACATACCCACCCCCCAACGTGTGTCTGCCAGAGAGAAAGCCAGACTCCAGCGGTTGGGGGTTTTGTTTTTCTCTCTCCGTGTTCTCAGAATAAAGGCCTCTTTTGGATATAATCTTATCAGTAACCCCCTGTTCTTCTGACATGATAGTCCAGCCTTAAAGTTGGTTACTATGGACTGAATTTCCCACATCTGAACTGGACAACCATGAAGGACAATATAAAATATTATAAACAACATTATACAAATAAATTTGCAAACTGTGGTAAAGCATCCAAACTGCTTAAAAAATGAAACTTAGCAAAATTAATTTGAAATAAAACAATCTTTAAAAGCCCTATTTCTATAAAAAAAATTAATTGGTACTCAAAAACTTTCCCAGGGTGAAAAAATTGATATGTTCTACTGAAATCTTTTCTATATTCTATAAAATATCCAAAGAGGGGAAAATACCAATTATGCCCTAAGTCTTCAAATAACAGGATAAAGTAGAACACTGCTGAATTCATTTTAAAAGACTGTTCTACTCTGACATCAAAACTAAACAAAATTATAATAGCTACAATTCACTGATGTACAAACTTCCATGGACTTCCAGGAAACTTCTTTGAGTACTTACATCCTTCTGAATCTCTGTTAAGTGTTGGGGATAGAGAGACAAAAACAAGGGTATGCACATCTGTAGCATCATATCAAATCATGTGTTTTAGGAGCTGGAGTTTATTGGATGTAAATTACATCTCAATAGCTATTTTTAAAAAATTAGTGCTAGGAAATTGAAATGGCACAATCAATGTAGAAATAGAACATTACAGCATCACATTGAACTTTAACAATTTAAGGAATTAAACTGATGGCAATGCGGTTAGTAGACACACTGCAGCTGGCTGGTTAAAGCATCCCTGGTCTGTGTATGGTATTCCCTGTACTGTCCCTATCTACGATGCTATGTGTATGCACTAAAAGTCATCTTAGATTACTCTTTCACTTAAATGTTACTGTCAAACTACTAACTGTTCTGCAGAGAGACATCCCTTCTGAGTTAGATTACAAGAGATAAGGATGAATTAGACGTCTCTCTCCTAACATCTTCAGCTATTATAATCCAAACACTTTGTGCAGTTGTAAGCACCAGAGTGGGAATACGGACTCCATAGCCTGGCTGCTTGAAGGAGGAGCCAGGCACTAAGAAATAGGAACTGATGCCCTGCAGAGCCAATCCCTGAACCTTACAATGTTGAGTTTTATTTGCCTGGAAAAAAAGACATAAATGCCCCCGACAGGATGCTTTTTCAAAGAGACATTTATAAGATTCTGAAATGTAAATGGTAAGAAAGCTCAGGATTCTCACTCAGTTCTTTTGGTAATTCTTTAATTCAGGACTCTACACAATTTGATAAATACAGTCTCTCAGCGCCCAAGGACATCTTCATCCAATGGTCCTAAGCCAAGTTGGTTCTTCTCCATCCAAGTGATAAGGAAGACAACCCTAAAAGATGGATCTATGAATGTAGCTCATTTTAAAAACTACTGTAAGAAAACCTTTCTCCACCGGAACACACATGTAAACATTGTAATTACAAACTGTGAGTCTATACTCTTCACCTAATTTTGATTTACACTTTTTGTTTTGCATGAAATACAAAAGCTGCTGTGTATAAAATATATCCAACCTGTGTACAAAAATATACATTTGGGTTGAAATATAAAAGCAGCTTTCTACAGAATTTTCTTCATGGTTGATAATCACATCTGAGAACTGTGAACTGATACTTTAATGCTTGAATATGGAAGAAAATGTCTGATTTATGTCTGCATTTTTCTTTTGCACCAACTGCTTTTATCCCATTTTTTTTGATATGAAGAAAACCTATAGGGTTCAAAATGTAGCTGTACTTTTTGTGCTTCTGTCTCTATAACTAGGGCAATTATGCCCCAAACATGAGTGAAAATTCTAACTATAATTTTAAGATTTAAAAAGTATGACTTGTATCTATTTTCTCTAATTCTGTCAGATAGTCTCTTTACTCCACTGATTGTTTCCTTTGCTATGCAACAGCTTTTTGATTTGATACAACCCTGTTTGTTCACTTGTGCTTCAGTTTTCTGTGTTGCTAGTGCGCTATCTTAAACAATTGACTACTACTCAGTCATGAAAAGGAATAGAATACTGTTATTTGCAATAATGTGGGCGGAACTGGAGATCGTGTCAAGTGAAATAAGTTAGGCATGGAAATATTAGTACAGTAGTGCATGATCACTCATATATAGAGCCCAAAAAAGTAGATCTCATAGAGTTGAGAATAGAATGGTGATTCTCAGGACAAGTGGGAAACATTGACCAACAGGTAAGTTACAAGGTGACAAAAGATAAGTTACAGTGATATAGGAGGTACTAGGTAGTGAACCCAGCATCTTTGCACTGAGCTACATCCTCATCACT
This sequence comes from Cavia porcellus, assembly GCF_034190915.1. NCBI lineage: Eukaryota > Metazoa > Chordata > Mammalia > Rodentia > Caviidae > Cavia > Cavia porcellus. The sequence continues at coordinate 37,266,438 of NW_026947496.1, read as the reverse complement.
TTTCTGTATTTTAAGACAAGATCTTACTAACTCACTAAATTGGGCAGGGTGGGCTTAATCCTTTGATCCCGTTTCAGCTGCCAATGCCCTGTACTTTGTTACATGAGAATTTCATGTCAGCTTAGATTTTTTTTAATTTCCAAAGGTTTTAATTGTTTGAAATCCCTTTTTCTCTATCAAATGAAAAATTTACATATATTTACCTTTTATTACATTAAAGTCCAAAATTCCCTTTTATACTTAGTTCTTTTGTCATTTTAAATCATTGTTGATGACAATAGAAAAAGTATACTGTTGATAAAATGGATTTGAGAGCCCTGATTTATCTTTGAAACAAAGGAAGAAACAATACTACCAATTATAGTTGAAAAGACATAGAACTGCTGTCAGGGACTTGTGCTGTCCAGGCCAGGCTGGTCATAGCTGCAGGGTTCAATGTTGCATCTAGAAATCCCATGACAATGTTCCAAAATTGTTCGTTCACAGACACTACTCTTCCACTGCCCTCACGGAGCTCAAGCCCTTAGGTACCAACCCACTGATAAAACCCGCTAGAGCGATGCAATAAACCATTGTTTCCTGTCTAGTTATATCTGGGGGAGAGCCATAACATTTCAGTTATGAGCATGAGTCAAAAAAGAAATGGAAGAGGATATATTAGGGGCTGTTTCATTCATATTTACAGAGGTTAATGGAAAAATGTATTATGTCCATGCCTCCAGGTGTACATAGGCTTGCAAATGACACATAGGTTTTCTATAACAATTCTTATACTTTTTCTATTACATGTAGCAAATATTATTTTAAAATAATTTTCATTGTTTTATGAAGCTGTAAATAAACACAATAAATAATAAACTATGGATTTAAAGATTACTTCATGGGATGATAATTTCTTGATCCAGACTTGGTGTCATACTAGTGGGAGCAAAAACAAAGATGTTGTTAACTTGGATGCAGTCATATTCTGCCTATTTTATGGAAAAAGTGTGGTCAAATCATGGAACAGCGACTGGAAGGTCAGACAGAGACAAGTGTCTGTCCGCTGATGCTTTGGAAAGGTCAATGCAAAATGAATTTCAACATTTCACTGGTCCCCTTTACATAAAGTAGAAAACACCCAAGATTTTATTCTAATAGAACAGAAAAATTTGAAGAGAAAGCTTCAGATTTCTAGTGCTAGAGGGAAGCAATTAAGGGGTTTGTGTTTTGTGAGTAACTATTGCTTGAAGCAATGCCTCTGGCGTGACTGCCAGGGGAATCCACAACATAGAAACTAGCAATTTTCCTTTGGAGTTTTCTTTCTTTGTTTCCCTTGATATCATTCCATGAAGGGCTCAGGGACAGTATTTGATATGTATGCAATAGATATGCTTATTTCTCTACAGATGGCCAGCCACTGAGTTTCTTTGCTAATCATCGGGCATCTTCAGGATTCCACACTTCCCACCTCTGGCAGGTAACTAAAGGACTATTACTGCAGCACAGCTCGGGGTTGACATTTAGATGGAATTTTGAGTGTTGGATTTGCTGCTAAGTATATCTGTGAGTTGGAGCCAATACAAAAGCCCATTTCATTACCGGGACAAATAATGGCTTTACATGTCATCTTAGCTCATAGCTTTGTATTGCATTCAATGCTATAGGAGGATGATCCAACATAACATAATGTAAAATTGATACTCATAGGAATGTTTTCATGTTTTATCATATTGACTTGGCATTTCAATATAACTGCTTCAAATTCAAATCATGTACCTAATACTGATTTATCAATGCTGTATGACATATTGACTATATGATTGATTTAGCAAATTGGTTTTTTGCAGGCTATTTTATGGACATATAATTTATACCTAGTAAGATTCATTGTCTTGAGTGTTACATTTTATAATTTTTGAAAATGTATAACCAAGATGTAGAAAGTTCCTTTCACTCACTGTATCCTATCATGTTCTGTTAAAATCAACATTCTATAACACAACTTTGTTATGTTTCCCTATGCCTTTGATTTATCCAGTCGCTTAAAGTATCCTGTAAAATGGAGACTTTAAAATTGCATATCTCACTTAATGTAAGGCATTTCTTACATAGATTATGAGGATATCTACAATCCGTTTTATCAGAGTAGTATTTTCTGGTATGCAGACACCAGTTCATTTGTACAATCAGAAACTGGAGGACATTGTACAGACTTTTTCAGGTTTTAGAGATTATAGATAAATCTGCTATAAATTTTCATACAGTAATTTATGGGAAAATATGTATCTTGATTTATCTGATACAAATATCTAAGAGTTAGACTATGGACCACAATGATATATGTATGTTTTTTCTTTGTGATATATTTCTAAGATGCAATTTGAAACTGTGAGGTTCCAGTTAGTCCATATCTTTGCTAGTATCTCCAATGGTAGAATTTTATGTTTTGTTGCTGTTTATTTCATTCTTTTACTTTGTTTCTGTTTTGCCATTCTAATATGCTTGTGTTTGCCTTGGTTTAAATGTAAGTTATGCCTGAACAATGCTCACGTGCTGGAAGCATGGTCCCAGTGCAGTGGTGTAGACCTAGCAGAGAGTATTCCTCAGGGGGTTCACCCTCAGGAAGGAGTGATGCTATTCCCAAGGGGTAAATTAGTTCAGGTGAGACTAGCTCGTTATAAAAGGAACAAGACTGCACTCTCCTTTTCTCTGGCTTCCTGTCGCTTCATCTGATCCCTTTACCTCTCACGTGCATAAACCGTGAAGCTCTCTGCAATGCTGTGACCCAGAAAGGAGCTCCCATCAGATCCTGGACTAAGGAAGATGCTGACCCTGAAAGTTCAGCCTCCAAAACTGTGAGCTAGATAAATCTTTCTTTAGAAATGACCCGGCTCCTGGTGTTTCTTTATAGCAGTGGAAAATCAACTCATACAGTGCTAAGGTGGTTTTTGGTATCTAATTTATCAAGTAAGTACAAGCCACTTGGACATAGAAACAGAAATATGTCAAAATTAACTTACTAGCAAATTGTGTACATCCATATTTACATTCAGTTATATCACACTGGCAGTTTGAAATTGCCTATGTGACCACAAAAACAACCAAAACAAATCATGGTAATTGATTTATTTTTTGTTTTTTCTCTTCCATAGAATCTGCTGTTTGCCATTCCCTAGCATATCAGTTATCCACGTTCAGCAAACATGTGTTCCAGAGTGACTGCAACAAAAAAGGGAATTTTATAGAACATAAAAGAAAGATATTTCACTTACTGTGTTGAATACTATGGAAACAAAAAGTCATCTCAGAATAGAAAGAACCAAACCTGGAAATGTACAAGAATCATGAGAAGAGGGGAAAAAATTACATCTGGAGGTGGAAATCTGAGTTACTTAATAAAAGCTGTTATGAACCTTAAAATTGGAACTTTATCCTGAGGACTAGTGGGAACCATTGAAGCATCAAAAGTATAAAGTGAAATGATAAAAACAATAATTTTAAATAAAATCTGGCAACAACGAGAAAAATGTAATTGTTACAGGAAGACTAGAGAAAGGAAACCGCATGAGAAAAACATAATAGGGATGGATGTCGGTAACTCGATGCTGGAGCACATTTCTGTATGTGCAGAGGAAACGTTAGAGAGAACCAATAGTGAACATTCGTCAGCGTTCCTCTGGGTGCCTGGCAGAACTGGATGAGCGGAGATAAGATGTTAGTATAACTGCCCCATCCTGGCGGTATCCCATAAGAATATTCAACATCAAACAATTAAAGGTTATTTAACATTCTACAACAGTTTATTTTCTAAAAGCACAGTTAGGGGAGAATAAGCAGCTATACAGAAGTTTTCTTTCTCATGGTAAGTTAGAGAACTTTTTACATTTTCTTATGAGTTTCATTAATGTTGTAGAAATCCTCTGAGTGTCTTTTCAATCAACTTAATGGAATTTCCAACACTAAAACCCTAAAAAAAAAATTATTCCCACAATGGAAATAAGACCTGATGGGAACTCACCTAAGGAAATCTCCTAACATTATCCTGTGTCTCTTATCAGCTATCAGAAGTTATATTAGTACATTGAACTTTTTGGATCAGAAATACAATTATGAGTGAACTAAGGATTATGAAAGGTTCAGAATAAAAGTTTCCATTTCTTTTTTGCCATCTTTATTTAACATGGAAAAAACAAATAGTATTAGCAATGATTAAACAGAAGAGACCAGAAAATTGACCTTTGGCAACAGCTCAACCAATGTGGTTCTCACGCAGGGAAGCAGCGGGCTTGCTTCTCTCTGGCATATGGCTGTGTGTTCAGTTTTGACCTGCAACCAGACTGCTATCATGTAGTAAATTTGTACTTTTAAAAAGGAAAATATTTATAGAAGAAGGAAATGAGCTAATTAACATTTTCTATCTTATTGTGAATTGGGAATTAAAGATAAAACATGAAATACTCAGAAAAAAAAAATCCTTATTAGAGTTAAATTGTTTTCTCCTCAATAAATGAGGGAAACACTTTATTTTTCTTTCTCTTTCTTATTATGTAAAGCATCTGAGCTAATCATTTTGCTCTCAACAATCCAAAAGAAAAGAGAAAAGTGTTTATGAAAGTCCTTGAATTTAACATTTCCCTTGAATAAGAGTGCTTGGTACCAATTTAAATGCAAACGAACCTCCCTCTTTGGAGCTCATTTTTAAGGTTTTATAGGATAGGATCTGTATCTATTTAGGGTGTTTTGCCTTTTTGTTTTGTTTTGTTTTGTACCAGAGATCAAACTCATGATCATACCCTTGCCAGATAGGCGCTTATGCCACTGAGCTATATCTCCAAACCCTGCATCTTATTCTTTTTCTTCCTGCCTATAACTTGTACTCTACTCTACTTCAAATATTTAAATCAACATTTCTTGACTGATGCATTTGCATAATTGAATGCATCTTTCTTTGCTATCATCTCCATTACTTAAGAGCTAGAGTCAATTATATTTAAGAATCTTCATAACTTCACAACTTGACTGACAACATGAATTAATAAAGGATTCCAAGACATTTATGTAAAACATATTAAAGACTTTCTAATTAGAATAAAATTTATAGAATTACCATCTAAGTACTACAACAAAACAGAATTCATTGAAGCCACTGTTAGTTCTCAAGCAGTTATACCATAGCACAAATGATTTAACTTATCAAATAATAAAAACAAGATATTTCTGAAGATGATCATTGAAAGGTGATTTTTCTGTTGTTACAGTTACAAGTTTATTTCCAAATTTCCTTCAGGAGTGGCTTCCCTTGTTAACCTCTAGTATCAGTCTCTGCCTCCTGCTAGGATTAATATTCTGGGAAGGGGAAATAGGAATTGCACTCAAGAAAGAAGGCTGTAGTCATTGTTGAACTGCCACCCAGATGGCAGCTTCAGGAACAGAAATGGGTCGCTGCACAAAGAAGTCCAGGAGTGACTGCTGTGTGTACGGGAAATGTCAGTAAAATAATGAAACCCCTTTCCTATCCTCAAGGAGCTTTACTATCTCCTGGTCCTAAATCATTAAATCTGTTCTGTGGAAGACTTGTGCTGTTACCACTGTTGTGACTGGCAGTATTGTGATACGGTAAGTGGAAATTCAGTGCAGTTGGCATGGGAAAAAGTTAATAAATGTCAAATCTGGCATGACACAAATAGTAATTCATAGTCTATTTTATGTGCCTTCTAAAAGTTGGCACAATTTCACAGCAGCCGATGCTTTTTCCCACTGACCAAAGTCTTCTAATCATGTTTTTCCTATCTCAGCCTGTATTGAGCTCCACTGTTTTATTTGTATTACATTTGATTTTTCTCCTCTAGGCTAAAATTTTAAAGAAAATTTTATCAATTATATTTTATTTTCAAAATTCAAGTTGTGAGCTCTAAGCATTTGTCCAACTTCTACTTTTAGAGTTTTGTTAGTTTCTCATTTTGCATTTCCCTTCTTTCTTCTTCCCAAAATGCTTTTCTCTCTTTCCCTTTTCATTCCTGTCATCAGATTCTTGTTCATTTAGTGAGACACTGTTCTACTATTAGCAAAGTTCTCTGCGCTCCATTCCAGTGTCATCTTTAGAGTATATGGGCCTCTCCTTCCTTGAATTTCAAATATTCTTAGTCTAATCTGCCTTGTTCCAGAAGCCTGTTGATACGTTTAACTCTTTGTAAAAAGAGACTAGGTCATGATTCTGTACATAGTTCTTCAACAACTATATCATTCTATCTATATTTTCAAACTATAAATTACTGGGACTCAGGTGCATTTTCTCCAGCCTGTGGAGTGTCTCAAGGGTACAGGCCATTATTTAAATGAGTCATAGTTTGTAGTAAAGAGAGCAGACTCTGACTCAGAGGTACTTTAGAATATAATTCTGTCCTGCTTTTTGATTTCTCTTTGATTTATGGCAAGTTATTTAGCCTGTATAAACCTCACTTACTTCAGATATAAAAGAGCAGAAATAATAGTGTTTTCAACATTGATTTTTCATAAGTTTAAATGAGATATCACAGGTGAAGTAGTACTACTAAATGAACTACTACTAAGAAAGTAGTACTTCTAGATGAAGCTATTAGTTACTAGCTAGGTGTTAGTGATTCCTATTTGACTAACATTTTAAATATTCATAAAAATTCTATGAGGTAAATGATATACTTTTCACTTTATATATTTTACATAATGTGTGTAATATTAATTTGGTTATTAATATACAGAGAATATATGTTGCTCTTACAGATCCAGACCATAAAAGTGAACACTTAAATGTAGCACCTGATATCTGGTGCTGAAGTTTGAGCTGGAATGTGTTGGAAGTCTTACACTCCAGCTTGGAATCTTTAAGAGGTGAGGTATACTAGAGAGGGGTATTCTTGTCATTGAGAGGGGAACCCTCAAAGGGAATAAGATCTCAATTCCTCTATTTTTATTCCAGATGTGAGACAAACAGTTTCACTTCATCAGGTTAGCTGCCATTATGTGGTTCTTTGTCACAAGCAAAAAGCAAGGTGCCCATTCTACCATGAACTGAAGCCTCCAAAACTGTGAGCTAAAACAAACCTTTCTTCTTTATAAGCTGATATTCTGAAATACTTGTTACAGAAACTGAAAGCTCACTAATACAGGTAGCTAAACATATTAGAACTCAGGAAAGAAGAGGTTGTAGTCTATATTCTGTGTACCTTTGATAAGTGTGGTGAGACCTGAAAATATATAACTAATAGATACCTACTTATACAATCCACCTGCAGTGTGCAAGAAACTATAGTATCACGAAGTGAGAAAAATATGGGTCTGCTCTTTCAGAGTACACAGTACCAGTACTTTACTGCCTGCCAGTGTCTGAGGTCTTCATACAGTTCTATAGTGAGGACCAAAAGGAGATATGCATTAAATGAAAGTGGAGAATACAAAGAATTACAAACAGTAAGTTCAAGTGAAAATGTTGCCTAAGTTTATGAGTCATATACATTTTAGTGAGATAGGGCAGAAGGAGGAACTAAACTGTTCCTGAGACAAACGAAGTGCCTGAATGGAAACTACAAATGAAATTACTCAGAAACATACAATGCAACTTGCTTCTATTTACAGCTAGGAACAATCATGTTCACAGTTCTGTCTCTGAACATTTGCTGAATTATATAAATGAGACAGCTGCAGCGCACTGGCCTGTAAGACAATGGATACAGGGAAGGCAGACAGGGATAAGAACAATCGATGCAATTAGAGGGAGGTCAAAGATTTGTGTCCAAAAACAGAGAGCAAAAAGCATTTGCCTAAAAATAGTGGGAACCTCCTATTATTGTTCAAGTCTACTATATAATTCTACAAAATATCCTATAATCAAAGTCAAAGGAGAATTCCAAACCAGAAAGGACTTGAGTAGTAGTACACAGAAACATCTAAGAAAATGTGAAAGGAATGGAAATAGAAGGAATCAGACGTATTGCATCATTGCTCTAGAGAAGAGACATTTATGTCCATTTGATACCTGCTCCCAAATCATATTGCCCTCGGCTCAATGTTTTTTATTTAGAACTTCTTAGTTCTCAGCTTTATTTTTTTCATTCCTGATTATACATATTTCTTTAAAATTAATAAATCATCCTTTAGCTTTAGAAAAGCATTCAAATGTTAGTTTTCACTTGATTTAATCAAATCACCTTGCAAATCCTGTTACTTAACAATTTATTAATTAATTGGTTGGTTAATGAATTGATTTTTGGTGCTGGGGACTAAACCTAGGGCCTTTGAACTGAGCTATAGCCTCTGCTCATTTTATCTTAAGATACAGTGTCCCTGAATCGATAAATTGCCCAAACTTTCAATTCTTCTACTTCATCCTCCCAGATTTCTAGGATTACAGGCTTATACCATATTGCTAGAGTAAGTCCTAGCTATCCTTGTTGGTACAGATCCGTAATCTCAACACTCTAGAAGGCTGAGGGAAAAGGATAAAAAAATTGAGACAAATTAGGGTATTTATCAAGACACTGTCTCAAAAAAAGAAAAAAGGACTGAAAATCTAGCATAATGTGAATGCCCTGGGTTCAGTATCAGTACAAAAAGAAGGGGGAAAAGATGATGAGAAAGGGGAGGAGGAGGAAGAGGAGGAGAAAGAAGAGGAAGAGGAGGAGAAGAAACCTGAGGAGCAAGAAGGGTATGAGCAAGAGGAGGAGGAGGAGGAATGTGTTTCTTTGAATAATATGTTTGGGGTGGCACTTTGTGATTGTTGCACACAGAGACCAGTGAGCCTACTATCTTCTGCATTTCACAACAAAACAGATCTCAAGCCTCTATTGGCTTGGGAGCTACAAAACTGGGGCCAGAACTAACTGTAAATTTATGGAGAAACTGGCTGGCAACATAATTTTTAAAGAGTTTTTTCCCTTACTTGCAACACTATGGATCTATAGGCCCCAGATGAGCTGTTTGTCACTCCAACTCATAAGAGAAGCGCTTGCTTAGAGCTGGCTTCTTCACACCCTTATCAAGTCTCCAGCCTTATCGTGTAGTGTGCAATTACTGTGCTCATATTTACATTTGGAAACTCAACAGAGTTGGATTCATTAATGTCTGGAAGTACGGAGCCAGGAGCCAAGTTTGTCACTGTAACGATAACAGAAAATAAAGAAACTGTTCATTAATATTTTGGCAACCCTTAAAGTGATGCTGGAAAAGCAATATTTGTGTCATTCCAGTAAAATGAAACGGAGATAACTAAAATAAAAAAAAATCTTTCTAATCTGTAATATAAGTAGCTTATTTAACTTTACATGTAAAGTTAAATTTTTTATATAACTGAAGGCTAATGTATCTAATTATTTGTAGAATTTAAAGGTTACGTATTATTTGACAGTGATGTTATAAAACATTTTGTCACCTCAGTTCATCACTTACGTTTAATTATTAATTGTTCCATAAATGCTATCTAATTGACAATTGAATACTGACTTGGAAGGAAAAATTTATTTGCAGAATTGCTGAGGAATTAATGAAGAAAATGCATTGTTTAATTCTTCCTGTTTTATAAGAAATAATACTAACACAGGCTTAGCAAGGAAATGATATTTAAAACCTATTTCCTACCAAACAGCAGTGTAATCAGAAGTGAGTGGTATAAGGGCACACAGTTGAGTCTGTAATTCAGTTGTGACATGTTGTGTCACCTTATACTATGCCTTGATTTTCTAGGCTGGAAAATGGCAAATTTGTTTTTATGGCATAGAATTACTATGAGGATTACATGATGTAGCACACGTGAAGTATTTATTATATTGCTTGCCCATATTAAGCACTTAAGAATTAGCTGATGTTTTATCATGATTATTTTCTATTACAGCTGTTTGATTATGCAGCTTGAGCATATACCGGTTTCTCATATGATTGGTGACAGAACCCAAAGGAGGAAAGGAACACTAGTCACTCTACACTACACAGAAGCACTTGTATAAAGTGGCACATATGCCTTTTGCAGATATATGACAGAATTTAGAGCCAAATTGTGTCTCTTTGAGGCAAATCATCTGGCCTCATGTAACAACATTGCGCTTCGATGGTTTCCTTTTCTGGGCTTTATCTCTCTGCTTTGTAGCATTGTGTAAGTGTGTGGGAAGAGCTGTACAGATGAAGGCCACTAGGGAGACTGTCAAAAGCAAGCAGATAAGCCTTTAACTACACAAAAAAATATCACTTTGTGGTGCTTATGACAAAATCTAGAATTGTATTAGTACCAATAATATATTATTAAACACTATTTTTTATTTTTATTAAACATGCTCATTTATACTTACATATTTTAACAAAACGATCAGCATGTTAATAACTCCTGGGTCAAAAAACAAAACCTGTCACATTCAGCAGTCTCCTTCTGTGCCTCTACCCAGATATGTCCTCTGGGCACAGCCACTGCTCTTACCTAGATGGTGATATTTTTCTATGTGGCTGTACTAATTAGGTATGTATTCTTAATCAGACTAGATTAGTTTTACCTGTTTTCTTCCTTTATTTTTTTTTCTGTTTCTTGATTCTGTTGTTCAACATCATGTTTTTTTGATTGTCCCTAGATGATGTGCTGGTTGTTGTTTTAGGGGAGGAGCTATGTTGTAAAAACTGAGAAGACAGATACTATATATGCTCTCCAGAACATATATGTGAACTTCATTCAATACACACATCAATGGATTTATTGTTTATTAATCTATACTCAAATTTAATAGACAATATCAAATAGTTTTCTGAAGTAAGTTTATCAAATGCCAGCAATGATTGCCACTTTCATTAGGGCACATAACTGACAGAATGATGCATTATAGACTATAAAATTACATGACCCGGCAAGATATTTGTTGTATCTGGCTAGAATTTTAATTTATATTTATAAACTATATGTTAACAAACACTCTGTAGTGTACCTTCTTAGTGAAATTTCCACTCAATTATTCTGCCCAGTTTTTCTCTGTGTTGCTCCATTTTTCTTTTTAACTGGATTATAGAAGTTCTTTACTTAAAACTAATTCTTTTACATGTTCTTTTACATATGTTCTTATTTTGAATTCTATAACTCATATATTTTGCTCTGTTCATCCTGTATTTTAAAGTAAAGTTCTTGAAAATAATGTAGTTAAATTTAACTGTTTGTTACTTTTATTCATTCTGTGTTCCACAAAACAAATCCACAATTGTCATCAAGCTTCTCTGATATTATCTTTTAAAAGATTTGCAGTTTAAGTTTTAACATTTTTATGCTAGTTCTTCAAATATAATTGAAATAGTGTGGTTACCTGCATATCTCCCATTTAGATTCTACCTGAACATACTTTATAGAAAGTACCTATCTATCCTTCTGTCAATCTGCTAATTATCCTACATCTTGATATAGGATAGTAAACTGCAAAAAAGCAGATTTTCCTATAGATAATCAGGATGCATGTTATTAACTAATGTTCACTATCTTAAGATCTTTTTTATTTTGCTGTAAAATCTAGTTAAATGAAATGAACAAATGATATCCACATTTATTGAATTTTGAAAAGTACATTGTCACAATTACCTTTCTTATTGCTGAGACAAAAATACTTGACATCCAAAGTTCAAGGAGGAAAAGTTTACTGTAGCTTAAAGTTTGTAGAGATTGCAGTTCATAGTCAGCTGGCTCCAAGACAGGGTGGCAACACAGAGGCGAAAAGTCAGTTCATGAGGAAGAAGGTAGGAAGCAGCAAAAACAGCAGGAAACAAGCGAGCAGCCCCAGCACACATACTTCTGTCCTTCCTATTCTGTCCCTTATGGTGGGTAACAGTCATACCCAGGGTGGGCCTTCCCCTTATCCACTCCAGAACTATGCCAAACCCATTAGAGGACTAATTTAGTGATCATACACCCTGCCTTGGAGTCAGTTGATTATGGGTTGAAACCTCTACAAACTCTGAGCTGAAATAAACCTTTCTTTCTTTAACTTTGAGTGCCAAGAATTGGATCCCTCTGGAATCCAATTGTCTATTAGATATAAAAATCTTACCATGACCTCTAAAATAACCCATGTTCCTTTCCAGTCAATCTTTCCATCCATATTTCCAGGAAATACTACTGTACTAACATTTTCACTATAGATTTCTTTCACCCATTCTATGGCATTACAAAATGGAATTGATAAGGATGGATACAGGCTCTTCAGCAAATCTTTTGAGATTCATTATGATGTTGTATTTGCCAGTAGTCTGGTCCTTGTTCAATACCATTGTGTTATAAAATACACTGTGGTTAACTTTTTTTTTCACTATTCATTCTTATGTGTATGCATGATATATGGTATTATTTTCTTAATCCATGAAGAGATCTCATTAACATCCTTTGCCATAACAATCTGCTAGCACTGGTCTCTCTCATTCCATCATTATTTCATTTTCCCATTTGAAAGGCATTCTTACTGGGTATAGAATTCTAGTTTAACTCCTCCATCCCATTCCTTTTTTTACTGAGTTGTGTAGTTTCTGATAGTAAATTGAGTTAAATAATCTTCATTCTTCTGCCTATAATGGGCCTTTTTTCTTCCAACTTTAAGATTTCTTTTATCATGTTCTGAGCAGTAGATTATATGACTTTTAATGTTTATTCTTTCTGAGCTTGCCTGAGCTCTTTGCGTCTGTGGGTTCATACCTTCCTTCAAATTTGCAAAATATTGGCCAAAAATCCTTTAAATATATTTCAGCCTCATCCCTTTTACGTGGGACTGCAATGCCTATTCATGCTGTGTCACCACACATTTTTATAATCTGTATCTGTATACTCTGTGATTTCTTCTGCCTCCTCTTCTATTTCTTTTGTCAGCACATTCTAATCAACTATTGATCCTGACCCTGAGAATGACACTTCAGGTTACTTGAAATTTTATTTTAATTTTTTTAATATTTTTCTTTTTAAAATATGCTCACCATTTCTTAAAAGTCTCCCACTACTGCAGTTATATTTTTCTCTTCGTAAATAAGCTAATTGTTGTATAACCTATTATAGAGTCTGTATCTGTATTCTTTGAACCTGGAGGTACTTTTTATTGTTTCTACAGGTGTTTCCTTATTATGCATTGCAAATTCTCTCTGAATTGCAAATTGTCTTTTTTTTCCCTTCATTTACTCCTTTCCTCTAATTGCTCTTTAAAAATATATGAGTGAACATTTACTAAGGTCCAGAAGGATGAATTCTTCCTTCACTGTACACTTAAATTTCTTTCTGTAAGGTTTTCTGAGTCATGACTACTCTAGACCACTTAAAGCCAGTTGGTAGCTTAAGGTGCCTGGTACACAAACTCATGAACTCATGAACATGAACTCATGTTGGAATAGGATCTTTGCCACAACCAGTCAGGGCCAGTTTTTCCCCTGTTTTATTTTACTCTGCCTTCTTACAATTAAAGTAAAGGTAAAGTTGTTGAGGTACTGACCACATCCCATCAAAACTCAGTTTTATCATGAATGTTCCTTATAAAAGCCCCCTGAAACTTCTCACATCATGAAAGAGTACTATGTAATCTTCCGGGAGGACTGGAATGAACAGCCCTGAAAACAACTCCCCATGAATGACGGATGGGAATTATTGGCTGAAAACAGCCATTTTCTCATGACCCTGAGGAATGTTCTTTTCTGTTTCCAAGGATTTTTAGTGAGGTTCAGCCAGGTTCCCAGAGCAGTGATCAATTACTTAGCACAACCTGCTGACCTTTTTCTTTGTGTTGTTCACATCCCAGTCTCTGAGATTGCTTCCTGTCAGCAGTTGTTCCCCAGCAAACAAACTTCACACTCCTGAGATTTTATTTAAGAGTTGCTTGGTGAGGAATACTCTCTCCACCTGCAGAGCCAGATCAAGAAATATTGGACAAAGAGAAAAGCTGAATTGCAATGAATTGCAATTAAGAAGCACACAAAGAGCTCAAAGTTGGACTGGCCTCCAGACACCCCACATTCAGATCAGGAGGGCAGGCTTTCATATTTTCTTCATAGCACACTGTGTGTGGGCTCCAGCCAGGAGGAGGAAGCTTAAATGAGGATCTCTTCACTGAGATAAGATCCTGGAGGACAATTCACCTTAGAATCAACTGTAGCCCACATTCTCACCACTGCAAGGAAATATGATTTGCATAATAAAGCCATCTACTATCCCTGCTGATAAACCACTTGCACACAAATCTCAATCTAAGATGGATTTTTATGTCCACCTCACAGGGCTTTGAGGTGTCCAAATTAAGTACTACTCTGAAGTGAGTCAATGAGGATCTTTCTGAATGAAATTAAATTACTGGTTTCAGGAAAGTAGATAGTTGTTTAGCAGAACATCACCAAATCACTTGAGTGCCTGAGCAGAACAAAATTAGGACAGGGGAGAAATTTGTCCCTTATTTCTGCCTCACTAGATTTCAACTACCCTTTTTAGCCTCACTACATGAGTTGCAACATCTTTTCTCAGCTTTAGTCTTTGCGTTGGAATTTATATCATCAACTCCCCTGAAGGTTCTCAGGCCTTCAGACTTGGACCAAATTATACAACCAGTTTTCCTCAGTCTCTAGTGTGCAGATGGCAGATCACAGGAATTCTTACTCACTGAAAAGACATTAATCACTTTTTAATTATTAAAAAAATAAGAGAAACATGTAGATCAGACAGATAGATAGATAAATAGATAATAGATAATCTTCCATTGATTTTTTTTTCTTTAGAACTTTGAAAAATACAGCTTCTAAAAGTTGATTTCTGAGGAAATTCTAAGACAGAATGCCTTCACTTCTCTGCTGTCACCAGGGTGGGTGATGGGGCATGTGAAAGAGTTTTGGCCCAGACAGGACACTGTAGCTGGTAAAGCCTCAGGCAGAACCAAGGAGCTCCATCTTCCCCACCCCTAGGAATTTACCTGTGACTTCATCTCCCCCACCCCTGGGAATTTACCTCTAGCACCAAAAGAATACCAAAGGGCTACCTGTGCATCACTAATGCCCCTTAGGTTCCACCCCAAACCTAGGCTACTTATATGTTACCACTCCATGTGTTCCACAGAGAGATCTCCGACCCGGGGAGGGGGAGATGTTGGACCCCAGGAGATCGCAGGTGTCTCTCCCCGCATTCTCAAAATAAAGGTCTTTTCAGCTGCCACCGGTTCCCCCACAGTTCTATCAGCAGGAACATCTACTTTGAGAAGGTTGCCCTTTGAAATCTTACTCAAGGCAAAGTATTCTCTAAGTCCTTTCTTTGAACAAACCAAGGTCCTCAAGTTACTGAGACCCCAAATATCATCAAGGATAAAGTAACTGTGTCCTCTAGTGCCTCTCTTCCCTCTCCTTCATTTCCTCTTATATGTTGGCCAGAGAGCTCCTTACCTTCTTACTTGATCTTTGATGTTTTAAAGGAGTTCAAGGCATGTTCCTTGAAGTTTTATTTGAATGTCTTGTTACTGTCAGAACTGAAAATCTCTGATAGACATTTAAAAATTATTTTTAGCATCCAACAAAGAGTAAAATGGGCCATTTGGAAGTGGAAAATGTTCTGTAGCACTCAGCTCTTTTCAAAGCAGATATCCTAGAGGATTGCAGGCCCTACCCTGGTCCTGTTTTCCTGTCCCTCCCAGACTACCTCATACAGAACAGTTCAGAGAAATCTCTACATCCTCATATGGCTCTTACTTCCATGGGCAGGCTTCAAGGGTCTCCCAGACCATTATTAAATTGCCCCACACTGTGACTTTGGACAACTCAGCTCACCTCCATCCAGCACACCTCTGAGTGTTTCTCTTACTATTGAAAAAGATATGCTTTAGACCCAGGGTCAAGAAGAATAAAAAAACTCAAGATTTTTATAGGGAAATGGATGCAACTAGAGACTGTGATAGCTCGGATCCCAGAATAAAACCCAAGGAAGCAAGAAATTAAAATTTGGGGAGCAAAGGCTTTATTTTAGGCCAGGCCTGGTGATGAAATCCCTGGGAGCCAATTTGCAGACTGCATGCCTCACAGCTGGGCTTTTAAAGCTGAAAACCACAGGAATGTTATAATCCCTGACACAGTTAGGTAGCATCTGGGCTTTACAGAACTTCCTGTAATTTCCTTGAAGTTAAGCATTTCTTAAAGAACAGCACATTTTATTACAGATAGCTGGATGAGGTGTAGGGGAGGGGGTTACAGGAAACTGATACCTAAGGCTTTTACAGCTTTCTCAGGAAATTGAAACTTAACCTAGAAAGATAGGAAGGAAGCGGGGGCTGAGCAGCGCTTACAGAGCAGAAATGAGGTGCAATGGTTAAAACTAGGTTACAACATTCCCCTCTGATGTTGTGACTGAGGTCAAATCTTTGACCTAATTTTTAAGGATTTTGATGTATGGGCTCGTAGGCATGCTGGCGTAACATCATCAACTTTGTGCCTTGCATTTGTTGTCTGACATACGCAGTTATTCTATTGAGTATATAAGGACCCACTGTGACCAAAAGCAGTACTCCTAACAATGGTCCAAGCAAGGGCAGGAGATAGGGCAGGATTCCATGCTAGACATCCCATAAAGGGTTTTAAATAGTTCTCTCCTCCTTTTAACTAGGTCTTCCTGTAGTCTCTTGATTTTATCTCAGACAATGCCAGACTTATTTACATAAAAGCAGCATTGTTCCTGCAATGCCACACAGGTCCCTCCTTGTTCTGCCCTTAGGAGGTCTAGTCCCTTTCTGTTTTGGAGAACTACTTCAGCCAATGAGTCTATTTAGTCTTGAATGACCTGAATAGTACTAGATAATGCCTGCACATCACTAACGATCTGGTTGGAAAGTTGGACAGAAGCCCCTACTCCTGCTGCCCTCATACTTAAGACTCCTGATATTCCTAGACCTACCAATAAAGGAATAAATTGAACTGCCCTCTTTGATTGGCCTGTGATGTAATCTAAACTAGGAATGGGGATAGGCTCATCCCCAGGTAGGATCTCTATATCAGGCAATAAGACAGCTGTTACACATATCCCTGTCCAGTTAGTTGGGAGGAAAGTATAGGCCATATTTTCTCCACAAATAAATTCTTGCCCTTCGGCGGGATAAAGGGAGGTAGTCTGGTTAACTATGGAACTACAATTAGTAAATACAATGAACCCCACGTCAATGTCGGAGGTATCGTTATGAAAACCTCCTTGGAGACAGAGAGAGTCCTTGAAGCCTACTGGTTGTACTCTAAAAGGGGGACCAGCACTAGAATTTAAGTAATCTTGTTCCTCCAGCGTAGTCAGAGAAACATTGGTGGGGAGCACAAGGGGAATGGGGGAGCCCTGTGTCATGCATAACCAGCAATCTTCAGCCAAAGTTGGGTTGGAAGCATTTAAGGCTTTATGAGTGGCCTCTAGAATATCAGAAGTTTGAGCATCCAGATCAACTCCCCATGATTTAGGCAGCATCAAAGGGTGGTAATGTGTCTGGGGAAACATTATTTTTATAAGCTGCTTGACTCATTCCTCAACCATGAGTTCTCTGATCTTATCTTGCAGGCCACCCCCATCAGACACATGTATAGGGGCCACCCTGCTCCAGCACACTGATTTACCAACATGAGGCTTGGGCATACTTTGAACTTCCTATTACTGATGGGTGACCAATCACCTCCAATACTTCCAGCCCATGTCCTCATAAGCTCAGCGGTGAAGTAAGTTTGCTATCTATGCCTATACATTCTTGTACAGAGTCATAGCTGGAGGAATGCATTTCTGAATACTAAGAACAATTCTGAGGACATGGCCCTGGCTGGCTGCCTTTGTTAGGTATCACACAGGGTTTTAACATACACATTCACCTTTGAGTCAAACCCCCTGTAACTGAGGGTATAGCAACAAGGAATGTTAACTCGTCCCCACAATCTGTCCAAAGACTGTATGTATACAATTTATCATTTGTGTGGGAATGATCTCGATCCTTGTTTCCTACTGTATGCATAATCCCCCCCCCAGTTGGTGTCTTTACCTTTAGTAATAAAGCCCCCTCCACAATCACAGGGGTTCCCATACAAAGATCTTAACAATTTGTTCTTTGCTTACAAGGGGACCAAAGCTGCCATGCAAGGTCAGCATCAATGTTATTAAAATCAAAGCAAACAAGCTAAAACAGTTCATGCCTGGCATAATCTAACTATGCTTTAGTCAATTTTAACTTTAAGGGGTTACCAGTCTGCTGTACAGTCCATTGAGAACACTCCTCGCTGTCTGTTGCTTCCAGTGGTTTGACGTGGGTATGGTGAATCCATGCAGTCTTTCCTGCTGCCTTGATGGCTGTGGGAGTGCTGAGCACCACAGTGAAAGGTCCTTCCCAGCAGGGTTCGAAGGAGTCACCGTGGTGGTGTTGCACCAAGACTGGAGTCCCCGGCTCGATCGGTGCCTTGAGAGGCATCTCTGAAGGCAGATTCGGGTGTTTTTTGTCTAAACAGCTGGTGGATTGAAGTCAACACGGGTTGAAGAGTCTGCAGGGACTTAATGAGATCTTGATTAGTTATTTCAGCTAGTTTATCTTCTGACAATCTTGGAACCCATGGCAGGGGCCTCCCAAACATAGCTTCAAAGAGGGAAATTCCAGAAACATATGAGGTACATCTAGCTCTTAACAGTGCAAAGGGAAGAAGGCTCACCCAATTATCACCAATTTCTAAAGAAAGCTTAGCTAAAATGTCCTTGAGAGTTTGCCCTGAGCTTTGTGGTCGATAGGCACAGTGGAGTTTTCCAATTAATCTTTAATGCCTGGGCTAACTTTTGGGTGACTTGGGCTATGAAAGCCAGGCCATTATCAGACCCCATTGACAGTGGGAGACCAAATCAAAGGATGATCTCATGAAATAGCTTTTTAACTACCACTAAGGCTGACTTGGACTTAGTAGGGAAAGCCTCTACCCAACCAGTGAAGATGTCTACTAATACCAAGAGATAACAGTACCCCTGTAAACCAGGCTTTACCATGTCCGTGAAGTCAACTTCCCAATATTCTCCTGGAACAATTCCTTGATGTTGGGTGGTCTCCAGTGTAGAGCTCTTGGCGGAGTTGACTAACAAGCACTGTGGGCATCTGGAGCTCAAAGAGGCAGTCAGTTTGCAGAGTTTTGGAATAAAAAACCAAGTTCTGAACCATTCCACAAGTATAGTTCTCCCTAAATGGGTAGTTTGGTGAGCCCAATGTAACAGCTCCCACCTTAGTGCCTCCGGTAACAGTACTCATTTATCAGGTAACTGGTACCAGCCCCCTGGGGTGGGGACGTCACTCCAAGTTGCATTGCTAACTGTATGTCTTTCTTTGTGTAGACTGGTTCTGACAAGGTCAGAGAGACTAGCATCAGAGCAGTTACTTCCTTGGTTGGCCCCTCTGATGTGGTTGCTATTTTTTGAGTGGCTTGATCTGCCAAACTGTTTCCTAAGGTGATAGGGTCATCTCCTGTCTGGTGAGCCTTGCAATGAATAATAGCAACTCATTGAGGTAGCCAGACAGCTGCCAGAAAGTCTAGAACCTTTGGAGCATTTTTAATCTTAGTTCCAGCTGAGGTTAAGTGACCTTGCTCCTGATAGATGGCTCCATGTACATGTATGGTAGCAAAAGCATATCTACTGTCAGTATAGATGTTTACCCTCTTTCCCATGGCTAGTTTTAGCACCTCAGTCAAAGCAATGAGCTCTGCCTTTTGGGTAGAGGTGCCAGGCTCTAACTGCTTAACCCAGAGTACCTCGTTTTTGGTGGTCACTGCTGCCCTGGCCACTCGTTTGCCGTTCTGGATGAAGCTGCTTCCATCAGTGAAATAGTTGTTGGCATTTCCCATAGGCTGATTGGTAAGATCAGCCTGTAGAATCTCCTGAAGTTTGAAGATGTCAGCACACTTATGGAGAGGTGTCCTTTGTTCCACCGGGTCATCGTCAGGCATAAGGTGGCTGGGTTTAAAGCTGAAGAAGTCTTGAAAACTACCAACTCTGGGTCTAGGAGCAGGGCCTGATAGTGTGAAATTCTAGCATTCGAAAGCCATTCTTCAGGAGGGGTTTTGGTAAGAGTCTCTAAACTGTGGGAGATCACCACAGAAATATTCTGTCCATAAGTAAGTTTTTTTAGCCTCTTTAAGTAACATTGCCACAGCAGCTAGGATTCTCAGGCAGGGGGCCATCCTCCTATTACCGGATCAAGTCTTTTGGAGAGGTAGTCTATAGGCCTCTTCCAAGAACCAATGTCCTGGGTTAGGACTCCTTTGGCAATGCCCCTGAGTTTATCTATGAACAAAGTGAATGGCTTGGTAATGTCAGGGAGTCCCAGGGCTGGGGCCTCTGTCAAGGCCCACTTGAGCTACTGGAAGGTCTGTTCACATTCATCAGTCCAGTTCAGTGAGTTTCTCCCCTAAGGGAGTCATATAGGGGTGAGCTGTTTCAGCAAAATTTAAAATCCATAGCCTACAGTATCCATCTGCCTCCCGAAACTCCCATGCTTTTTTTTTTTTTTTTTTAATTTTCTCTTATAGAGCAATTCTAACATGTTGGTTATCTTTTTGTTGGTAGCTTCTTGTAAATTCTCTCAGTTCTCAAAGACCTTTTGTGCTATCTCTATTAACTGTCTGAGGGGCATTTTCTCAAATCTCTCAAGCCTTTGCAATTTTTATCTAACATGTGTGGACGACTGTGTTGCAAAGAGAACAACCGGCTATACTCGGGAAACCTCCTTAGCTCTGGTTGTCCAATCAGGGTGGGACAAAAGGTAAACATGGTTCTAGCATTCCAGATTAGAGAGCAGTCTTCATCTGGATGGCACACTGCTTTTTGTCCCAGGGTGTCACGTGGCAGGTCATCATTTTACTGAAAATACATGCTTAACAAAAAGGGGCTTTTTCATAGGTAACAAAATTGTGTCGCATAATCTCCCAGATGTGAAGCACATGCAAGAACTTGTATCTTATCTCTATAATCATCTACAATCCCATTTTAATGGAAACATTTTGCAATAAAGGTTTTCCAATCTTATGAATACTTCTATCAAAATTGGTCTAATACTGTCAAATTCTGAACACATTTCCTTCTTGTCAAACCTGTTATTTGCAGTACTATAAACCAAGACAAGTAAAATTCACATCCTCTCCTGCTTTCTACAACTTACAATATACCCTCAAGTTGAACTTTTATCTTCTCCCACATTCTGGCACAGCCAGACATTTTTACTTGAAGACAAAACCACTTTCTTTGTCCCTCTTTTTCTTACTATTACCAGTCAATTACCTTTCCTCTCACTTCTCAGACAACATTAAAACTCTCAACAAAACCCTTGATGTCACCTTTTAGTAGTATAAAACATATTTAGTAGTCTAAAACATATTTACCACATTAAAATGCTGGTAAAAATGAAAAAGACAAAAAAAAAAGATTAACTAGGGGGCTGGGGATTTAGCTCAGCAGCATAAGTGCCTGCCTTGCAAGAAGGCAGTCATGAGTTTGATCCCTGATACCAGTAAAAATGAAAAAAAAAATGCTGTATTAAAAAAAAACTGTAACCTTTTAACTGGCTCAAATATAGTATGACCTGGTTTTTACTTGGTAAAGTTGATATGATTCTTAAAAATCATAAATATGCATATATATATATGCACATATATTTACATTTTAACCAGAAAGAAAAATACTCTTTTTTAAAAGGCATGCCGAGATTGCAAGTAATCAATTGAGGACTAAAACATTAAGCAAGGCACCACAACATTAAAGACACAAACAAAGGTTGCTTCGTGCACAGTTTGGTGAGCTAATTTTTGAAATAATTTTTTACTATGAACCTTGAGTCTAATAAGCCACATGGATCCTGCAACAGAAATGGGCAACAAGCCCCTAAGTTAGTAATAAATTCAAACAGGCAGACAATTCTAAAGTACAAAAACACTGAACATAAATATCTAAATCCCTTTGTCAGTTTTGGGCTGATAGAAGGGGTTCATAGGAGAGAATGTTCTGTTAGATTTGGGGTAACCAAAAGGAGAACAATTAGAACAAATGGACACACAGACAGACATACAAGACAAGACAAGCTGCAGCAAAAATGGCCTTTGCTCAAAAATTGGTCAAATTTTGGGATCTGGAGGAATTAACAAATTAACCAACGGAGTAGTTCCCCACCAGAGGCAGAGTCACAAATGGATGAAGTTCATCCCGAAAACTATACAAACGGACAAGATTTGTCCCAAAAAAACAATTGACTCTGTCCTTGGGAGGTCCCTGCTTCCCAAATTGAGGGCGTCCCCTCCCCGAGAGTACAAACTGACCATGGCCCAAACAAACGCTCCAGAGTACTTACTTTCAAATGTTCAGAAATGAGTCTGGGGTTTTGCTCCCATCCCAGGTGAGCCCTCAAATATTATAGCTCAGACCCTGGAATAAAACCCAAGGAAGCAAGAAATTAAAATTTGGGGAGCAAAGGCTTTATTTTAGACCAGGCCTGGCAACGCAATCCCCAGGAGCCAATTTGCAGACTGTGTGCCTCACAGCTGGGGAATTAGGCTTTTAAAGCTGAAAAACCACAGGAATGTTGTAATCGCTGACACAGTTAGGTAGCATCTAGGCTTTACAGAACTTCCTGTAATTTCCTTGAAGTTAAGCATTTCTTAAAGAACAGCACATTTTATTACAGATAGCTGGATGAGGTGTAGGGGAGGGGATTAGAGGAAACTGACACCTAAGGCTTTTACAGCTTTCTCAGGAAATTGAAATTTAACATAGAAAGATAGGAAGGGAAGGGGGTACTGAGCGGTGCTTACAGAACAGAAATGAGGTGCAATGGTTAAAACTAGGTTACAACAAGACCATACTCATAAGTGAAATAAATCAGATTTGCATGCATAAACATTGTATTGTCTCCCCAAGTGTAAGAAATTAAAATAGTAAATAAAATCCAAAGGTACAATACATATTGTGAAAGGGAAAAAAAAAATATGTTCAAAAGAAAAGAATGATTGGAATGGGGGAAAGGAGAAAAGAAAGAAAAAGATATAGATATACATATATACAAGATAGCTAAGATAATTATACTGTTCATTCTATTAGTACTTGTATTTTTTGGTCAATTTTGCATGCCTATATCTGGTAATCTGAGCAATATTTTGAAGACAACAATATGCAATATAATAAGCATTGTTAATTTCCTATCATCTTGTTTTGAAATTCTGTATCATTTTATTGCTTTTTTAATTTAATTGTTTAGTTTTTATTGGTTCTAATCCACTCTGTCCTGCTTGACTGTTTCTATGTCTGAAGGTATCTGCAGCTATTTTGGAGACAAGAAGAGGCATTATGCTAACCATTGTTGATTTCCTATTGTTTTGAAGTCCTGCATCACTTACTTTGGTTTGTTTCAATTGGCTTTATGCTGTTTTATTCTGCTTGGTTCTATTCTCTTTAAAATAAAAATTTAAAAATATTTCAAAAAATAAAATTAAAAAAAAAAAAACAGAAGGAACAAGTGTCACCCATTTCTCTTTATATCACCACAGAAAAGCTGATTTGTTCCCTTAGAGAGTGACCTAGAGTACTATGTCAAATCAAGCTGTATACAAGTGACCAGGTATACCTATATGGGGATTATTGCAAGGGTTTATAATATATGGTCTTGTATTTTTCAGTAGCAGATATCTATGAAACAATTCTCTGTGTTGAAATCTAAGAAATATTACTCAGATTAGAAAATGATACTGATATTTTGACATATTAAAGGATGAAAGCAAATAAACAAGTAGTCAAAATAACAGTTTTATCATCAGTACTACTATAAATTTAATTTAAAATAGTAACTTTTGTATTGATGGAAGTATGCCTATTTTGCAAGATCTGCCTCATTCTACAACTTCTAATTGCATTTATTCATTGTTTTCTTGCTGTTTTTGCACTTCCTCTCCCCTATACACTTTCGGTAAAGCTAGCACCAAGTGCAGGTCTATCAAATTCAATATAGAACAGTCTTTCAGTGTTTGAATAAATGAATACAATGCCATGAAAATATTTCACCAAAAGTATTAAAAGGAGGCTAAGAAATATCAAGAATCAGGGAGACATTTTTGGATGGCAGATATGTGGCTTTTTCTGTTCAATATTTCTTAGCTTGACATTTTTTTTCTATTTTGCTTTAAATGTTAACACAGGGCCAGGGATTTAGCTCAGTGGCTCAAGTGCTTGCCTGGTAAGTGTCAGGTCATGAGTTCAGTCCCTGGTAACAAAAATAAATAAATAAATGTTAATACAAATGAACAAGATCACAAGTGGTTTTAAACCATAATAATTATGATTTGTTCATCTCTTTTTATCTACAACTTAATTTTTTAAAACAAATCTACTAAAATAAATGCTTTATTTGCCTTAAAAATACTTTGGAATTTTTTTTCAGAATAATAGATGTTTTGATTGTCAGTAACAAAGCATGCATTCTTTGTTTTATTATTAATCTACTTGATTATGACTTTTTCAGAAAACTTTCAGAAAAGTGTATTAAAATTCTTATGATACTTTAGTACATGTAAAATAATTACCCCTCTTTTTCCTGCAGAGTACCTGTTATCATTTGACAAGACCTTGCCCTTCTGAGTTTCCCTGCACCCAAAGTCTTTTGCAGTCACTGGTTGGAATACTGAAGCCCTGATCTGTGTGCTTATGCCTGACCTGGATAGGGAGAGCAGAGGAGAAAACGTTAAGCAGTGCAGAAAAGGAGAGCAGTGCAGAAAAAGGTTAAGAATTGGAAGGAAATAGCAAAAAGTTTTGGATACTGAGGTAGTCATTTATCAACACCCATTATTTAAAAGATGCCTGTCTGAGAATAGGTGAGTTTCTTTAGGCAGCACCCCCAGCTCACATACAGTGACACCCGTGTGCGTGCATGCACGTGTGTGCATGTGCGTATGTGCGTGCACAAACACACACACATACACACACAGCTGCATAACAGTTTCCCAAATGGGTCAGTGACCTGACCTCTGTAGGTTTCCACGTTAT
The DNA here is from genome assembly GCF_034190915.1 of Cavia porcellus. NCBI lineage: Eukaryota > Metazoa > Chordata > Mammalia > Rodentia > Caviidae > Cavia > Cavia porcellus. The sequence goes on along the minus strand of NW_026947496.1, from coordinate 37,241,459 downwards.
CGGCTGCAGCTACACATGCACTCCACCCAAACCCACACTTACTACTAACATCTTAAGCCCAGGACTGACAAGATTTAATAGCATTCAGCTGGCTAGCAGGAAGATCTGTATTTTTGCTACATGGGAAGAGTGCAGATCTCACTCTGATCCTTTCTTCCTGTCATTTACTGTCTCCTACATCCAGCACTGTTCAGAGAAGTCTCTACATCCTCATGGCTCTACTTCTAAATGCTTTAAGAACTTCCAAGGCCATTCTTAAATCATCCCACACTGTCACCTCCATTCAGTACATTACTATGTATCCTCTAGAGGTCTCTGCTGGCAAATTTGATCTGGGGAAGGGATCACACTTATCTACCCCCTGAAGTGAAGAGTGAAAATGCCACAGAACTCCCACTGGGATGACACTTTCTTACTTACATGAATGTTTCCCAAGTTTACTAGTCTGCTCTCATGACAAATCTTCCTTTGAAATAGGATATGGAACCACAGCAAACCCTCCAGGAGCTCCTGCTTACCTTAACCTTTAGAACAAAAGAGTATTCAGTATGCTCAGCTTTTTAGCTTTCCCGAAACTCTAAGGCTATTATTTAACAACCAGGTAAAGTAACAACCAAGTAAGGTAATAATTATGATCCCATTTTTCACAAAGAAAACTGACATGTAAAAGATCAGATTATGTTTCAAGTTTGCTCAATTTATCAGTAACCCATGTGGTCTCCACTTCATTTGAAATCCTATTAGCAGACCAGTATATACCCAGGACTTATAAGCAAACCTTAGTTAAAAATTAGCTTTGTCTTTGTTTAATAGCCATTATTAAAATGTTGATATATTGCCTACTCAAAATTTGTTTTCGGCCAACATTTTTCTAAAGTGAATTTTGATATGAATATTGTGATATGAATTTCATTTTTTTTAAAATCGGTCCCGGGGATTGAACTCACGACCGCCTGCTTGCACGGCAGGTGCTTATGCCGCTGAACTAAACCTCCAGCTCCTATGATATGAATTTCTAAAAGAAAATATTCATATAGCACAGCTTAATGATTTTTTCTTCAACATTCTCTATTAAGAATCCCATCTTCTTTCCTGAATTTTATTGCTAGTGTGGAATAACATTGCTTACTCTTTTCTCACAGTCACAGAAGTAATTCTGATTCATTGAAAATCCCTGAATTAAAATCTTGAACTTGTCTGACCTATCTAATGACTGTTCTTCGCAATGCCTGGCAGCTCTGAAATCACAGTGGGAGAGCCACAGGCTGAGCGATGCACAACCCGATTTCCACAAATTCCACTAAACAGAAAGTGGCAGCCAATACCCTCAGTAAATGAGTTCTGAACTGGCATCGGCTTCTAAGAACAAAGGGCATGTTTATTAGTCTCTGAAACTTCTAAACATGTGAACAATATAAGATAAAACCTTAACACAGAAACAGCAATTTACCTGAACACAGAAACCTCTGTGATTTGAAAGAGGTTAACTAGACAAAAGTCAGGAAGCAGAAATATATAAAACATCATCATAGCACAAGTTACCTGAGGTCACCAGAATATGCATACAGGGGAGACAGCTGGGCAGCCTGTTGACTGAGCAATCAGAACCTTGTCCCTCAAAATAGAAACTCAAAAGGTAAGGAATTGTGTATGTTCATGAAAGTCGCAGAAGTTAGAATGTGGTCTGCTTTCATCACCAAGCAGTTGATGTTGTAGGGCACGGGGGAGCGTTCGGTGTGGAGAATAGGGTGAGACCTTTGAGGAAGAAGGTTAAGCACTGGATGGAGTCAGAGCTGACAGTGCAGTCCCATCCAGATGTGTCTCCAAATCAGTTTTCTCCTGATGTCAGGCTCATCTAGCTGCTTTCCAAACTTAACTGAAGAAAAGGGCAGGAAATGCAAAGTGAGAGACAGATTTCTCTTGTAGGACTTTGAGGTGCTGGGCTATGTATCATGGTGACAAGTCAACTGAGTTTGGAGGCACATTCTCCCCACATCTTCATGCTAGAAAGTCTGAAAACAAGGAATGTGTTGCTCTGACACTCCATAGTGTAGGGGTATTCATAGTGTTGGCAGAAAAAATGAGAATTGGCCAAAATAGGAGAATTAATTGATGATTATAACTGGAATTTAATAAGATTTCCTCATGAGCATCCTCAAAACTCAAAATGAAGTTTCACAAATAATAAATGCAGATACTGTACAAAGGCTTGGGATTTGGCAACTTCCAGTAGTAAGAAATGTCAAAGTAATAAGAGTTATTAATGCTAATTAGGTCCCATTTTTACCCCTAAAATCATGGGTCCTGAAGCATGAAGTATGAAAACATCATTTAGAGAAAATATAATTATCATCACTACCATCAGCAGCAGCAACAAAAATCCTGTGAGTGAAAGGGCATAAGTAATTTTATGATTTAAAATTTTGGTTTGTAAATTAAAGAATAAAAGCTAAGTGTACATTTAAGGCAGACAAGTTGTTGGTCTTAGATTCTTTCCCATTGTTTGACCCTTCACCATCCCTAGCTCACCTCAGCACAGAGTGCCCCACTATGACAAAGGTCTCACATGCTTGCTGAGTGTGATGCTTTGTAGTGTGGCTCCAACATGACCTCTACAAATTGACAAACTCCCCACACAGTCCAGAAGAGTAACTCTGATGTTATTGGAAAGCAAATCCTCTCCCTGGAACAGACTTCAAAGGAAAACTGGAGTGCCCTTGCAGCATACTAAATGATCTTGCTTCGTGTGGGTGGGTACCACATCCATGTCCACATGAGGCCTGATTTTTAGCAACTCAGTTAGAAATGAGAGCATCAAAGGCACACTCTTCAAAGTGCAAGCACGCCTGACCACATCATGATGGCAGTGGAGAGGAAAAGCTCACTTATATAACCACCAGGGAAAAAGCTCTGTTCATATGATTAAGCAGAGTGACTCTGCAGAGATGCAGTGACATGCTTTCCTCTTAGCAGCCATAGTTCATTAGAAAAGAATCCCTAGTTACTCGGGGATCTTTTACAGCTGTTATCAGGACTAAGCTATGATGTCGTTATAGTCTTTGCTTTTCACCAATGCATAACTTTAGGAATAAAGTTGTGCTAATGACAACACAATTTTTGCTATTTGCCTAAACTTTTCTAGCTCAAAAATTTCAGCCTCCATTTTATTATAAATAAAACATGAGCCAATGTTTTTCTTGTTAACTGATTAAAGGTATCAATTAACTTATTAATGATAGACTTATTTGCATTTAAGAAATAAAGCATGTTTAACTATGAACAAAGAAACAAATCTTTATTGATTATAGATAATAGGCAGATAGATAGATAGTAGAGGCAGAGAGACACACACTCAGAAAATAAAGTTGAGAATCATCTATAATCTCAGAAACCAGAGAAGTGATATGTAAATTTTCATAGATTCTTCACTGAGTATACTTTTTGAAACATAGCTTCAGTCATATGAGAAGTAACAATCATTAGATACCTACACGGAGACACTGGAATAGTTGAAACAAGGTGTCATGGATTGAGAACTGGTGGTCAACTTAATGCCAACTAGATTACATCAACATGGCATTGAGTGAAGATGCTCCACCTGAGGAAAGTTGCCAGGATAAATAGGTGGAGAAGAAGGGAGGTGTTGAGGGTTGAGGCATTAAGGAGGCATTGTGGGTTCTCCTACGAGTTGCTGTTGGTTCTCCTGGAGAAGCTTTGGTCTTCATATCAAGCATTGCTTCCTGGCTCCAGAGGGGAAGACATGTGCTGCTTGGTCTCCAGGATGAACTCATCACATTGCTTCCTGGCATGTACCCGACTGTGCTTGTCGTTGGAGGAGCTTGGGGCCTCCTTGTCGCTGAGGACAACTGTGGTGCCTTTCAGGATAGCCCTGCTCTTTGTTGTGAGTGTGACTTCTCGGCTCCAACATAGAACCCTCATCCCAATAGCACAGCTCCTTCATCCTGCTGGCATAGACTTTCTGGCTTCCACCACTGACCCTTGGGTCTTCCCGGCATAGATCCGTAAAAGAGACTGGCATGAGTCCTTCTTGTAGGCTCTGGACCTCCAGTTGGACTCGTGGGAGGCATTGTCCTGAGCTCTGGGTTTTTATCTGGACTCATGTGGGACATTGCTGTGCACGTTTAGGCTCTTGACTAACTAATCTATATCTTTGATGTTGTGGATAGATTTCCTGCATTTTCTTGTGTTAACTTCTGGTGACCATTATAAAAATATTATGAACTCCATGTCCTAATCCTAGTTGTTCTCTGTGTACAAACCCTGATGAAGGAAATTCAGAACTGAAATATCAAAACTGGGAATAGTGTGATTAGGATACATTTATGTATCAGAAATGTTTTGAAATAAACTATTCCAAATATTAATTATCTTAAACATTTATTATCATCAGGCACTAGCTGCATATACAATCTTAGTGAATATTTGTGATTCTTAGTAGAATGTGTTTACTATTCCAAGCACTGAGATCAATATCTGGAGCTACCTTTCATATCTAATAATACAGGTATTATTATAAACATCTGACATGTGATGTTTAAGAATGGAGCACTTGCCTTATTTAGTGCTTTCTGTATCTTTTCCTGAGCCACAAGACCTTTACTTAAAGCTCAACAAGTAGGGATTTTTCCAAAGGACCAAATATATCAGAACTCTGAGGTCTTAGGCCATGTAACAATTTTAGAATTGTGACTGCACGGTCCACAATGACCAAGATGAAAAGCTGGGGTCACTATACAAAATAGGTCCCTATATACAACTATGCCATAACCCAAAATACCTTTACAGCTGGACTGCCTTCATTTTTAAATTTTTTACAGAACACCTAAAATCTGTGTTAAAGGACTTTTTTTATGTTAAAAAACAAAATCCAATAAATCTGGAAAACTTTGAGCATCAAAATAATGAAGTGATATTGGATCATAACCCAAAATATAACACAGTTATCCAAGAGTCCATGCAGGTACTAAGATAATTAAACACATAAATTAAGGGGAAGAGACAAAATTTCTTTTACATATTCCAAAAAATATATGCAGATACTCTGTTCTTTAGGAGGTGGAGGCTGACTTCTCTCTCTGTTAATTGGGCTCTGCATGGTGATGTTCTCCTAGAGAATGGTGGTAAAGTGGGGGACAGGGATAATCTACAGGATAAACCTGAAAAATGCCACCTGGGTCAGGTGACCAAGGAGAGCTTCAGCAGTGGGCAGGTGGTTGGTAACATGAACCCTGGATGTGTATGGAGAAAAATCAAGCTTGTAGCTATGGTCTTCCTCCTCAAAACTCAGAACCACAGTCTAATCATAGCAAAGCAGAAAACTCCCCATGAGGGAGGCCTAATTTTTAAGACTCTCGCCCACACTCCTTAAAATAGGAAAAATCATCAAAAACTCAGAGCCAGTGAAACTGCAACAGTCTAGAGGAGACTGAGGTGATGTAATGATAAGGGAACATGGTATCCAGGGTCAGACCCTAAGAGAAAAAGGACATTAGGCAAAAATACTAAGGAATAATCTAAATAAAATATTACTTGTTTTATTCAAGTCCAGGATAGTTTCCTCAGAAAGCAAGTGTCTCTCTGCTGAATTCTAAACCAAATAGTGGGACTGTGCCCTTCAAGTTGCCTCATTCATGTTTTCATGGAGTAGCATTGATTGTCCCCTTTGTATAATCAGTTGTCACTTTGACAAATGAGGGTACAGTGGAGGAGGAGTTAAGACCTGAGAAGATAAAAAGTTCTTTATCTTTTGAAGAGAAGAGAAACTCTAGCTTATGAAAGAAATTCTGTGAGATTCAGGGTAAATCTGGCTGGGGAGATGGATATCAAAGAGACGCTGGTTGCCTTATGCGCCACAAAAATCAAAAGTAAGCCTAGACTAAAGACCAAGAGAAGTCACGTCCCAGAAGAAGAGCTATATAGTCAGTGTCAGAGAATCAGCATCTGAGTTGCAGGAGATGAGACAAGAGGTCAGACAGGGCAACCAGCACAGATAAAGAAATGCAGTAGGAATCTTGGCAAGGGACAGTAGTCCAGGAAACAAATAAAGTGGGGCTCTTGTGATTTCATTGCTGTCTGGGCCATGCCAGCTGGTTATTAGAGATCAAAGAGCTGCCCTAAAAGCTCACGTTATGGATGGAGAGGGCAGAACACATGATTGTATTATGAAGCCAGAACAAAAAGTGGAGACCATGCACTCCTGACCACTTAGTCCCATAATAGCTAGCAGCACAGAGGAGAAGTTAAGGAAAGAAAGTTATAAACATCTATTTGGCTCTAATTTATGAAATGTTGCTTCATGGCTGCAGCTCCTAGTGTGCAAACTTCCACTATAATCCCAGCTCTTCTTCTCCCATGCACACCCACACCCTTGCTTCAGTGTTCCATATGTAAATTTGGAGAAGGTAGCCAATCTCGGATTGCTTTGAGACCTGAGACATTAAGTGACATTGACCCTTGATGGCTTATTTTCCCCCTTCCACTATAATTATATATTCTGTGACATTCCCTTTCATTTATATATCACTTCTACAGTTACTTAGTCCCTGTTTTCAATACCTACTGTCCTAATGAAGATCAGAAATGATAGGAAACACAGACACTGTCTTGAAGTTTTGAGACATCTATCTGATGTAATCTAAAACTGACTGTGAACTCAGAATACAAATAGATTTAGAGTATATGACACTTAGTGACTCCCTGGAAAACTATTTTGCAAAGTGGGGTTTTACATTTTTGGAAAAGGTAGCTGCTATCAAGTAGTTCTATCTGCCATGAGGGGTGGGGCGAGCAGAAGCACTCATCACAATCTGCTACCCTCGCTGCTCCACTTGGAAGAAATTTTTAAAAATGAAACTTATGCCGTCCAAATCTGTCTACATAAAACTAATGTCCTCACTTTTTTTCCCAGCTGAGACCAAAATTTATATAATGACCAAACTTAGACTAAATATTCTTAACAAACCACGTTACTGATGCATAATGATATATAAGCATGCAATAGAGGAACATGTGGAAGCCACATGCAGTAACATGTTAGAACATGTCTTGGTAAACAATCTGTTCTTTTGCTCCAGATCCATGTAATATAGCATCCTAATGATGCCTCTGAACTGCACAGTGCAGCATGAGACAGTCATATCTAATCTTAGGATTTGTTTGCAGACAGTGGATTTTTCTTCACTTTGCATTATAGCTGTAGGGCAAAAAACAAACAGAATATAAAATACATCCTTGGATATGTTAGCTTTTCTCCAATTTGTCAAATGTGATTCCTTTAATTGGTACCTTCCCAATTATGCACATATACATCCATCATTCTTTTCCCTTCCCAATTTGCATCAATTTTTGAAAATATTATATAAGCATTAATTGTATAATTGAAGAAACTCAGATGAAGTACTTTTTCTGTCTAAATATATAGCAGTAAAACAACTTCAAATAAAAACTACCCAAAAAGAGAACCACACAGTTCACTGTTGCAGAGCACACTATAGTTCAAATTTATTTTCTGTTCAAAACTTTGTGGGTGTTTGACAAAACCTTTGCATATCTATCTTTTTACAAACTCAACAGGATTTTTATTACAATCTTAGTAATTAAGGTCATTCATATATTTAATTCATATATATTTAAGGTACCTGCATTTAAAAAGATATATCATTAACATCAAAGATTTTGAGCTATAGTTAACATATAGTGCTAAATATATTCCTGCCTGGTTTCATCATCTCCATGCTGGGAAATCTCTAACACAGGAATGCTTGCTACTATAGAACATACTTGTCTGTTTTTGTTTTGTTTTGTTTTGTTTTGTTTTGTTTTCTTTTTTCCCTTACACTTGCACTTTTGCAGTCCTCTTTCATAACCTAGTGTGATACATGCTTTTAGTTTGGACTGACAAGTCTTATTCCACCACCAATACACAAACTGCACACAAAACTCTACCGCCTTCAATTGCTGAAGGTCCAGAAATTAAAAACCAGGTTTTTTTCACTATTTGATATTTGCCTTTTCTCTTTGCCTTACGATCAGCTCTTTTGCTCAGTGGCATGCTTCTCATTACAAAAATCTTAGTTGAAAAATGGTATTTATTTGGTTTGTATTTATAGATACAAACAAATGTTTTCAAAATGCCCTTTATCCAATTGTGACTGTAACGTAAAGAAAAAAATTCCATCTTCCAATTGGTGCAATTCACACTTAACCTCAAAAAAGAGGCATTTTCTGAAATGTCACAAAGGACAGACTGAAAATGTCTTAATTGTATTTGATTCCACTTGACCACTTAAATTCATCTTCCAGTATTCACTTTTAATGTCACATTTTCATAAGATGCAGTGTATTAAAAAGAACCTTCAAAAAGAAGCCAGAAAATGTTGGTCCTGATTCCCTACTTGGATCAGACCAGTGTACTAAATATGTGCCAGGAATTGCTGACAGCCTAGGGAAGAGCTGCTTTGGGGAAGGTCACTGTTTCAGATGGAAGACATCGGACAATGGGATATGGTGAGTCTGGGGTGGAATCTGTCACAAGGCACTCAAGGAGCTCAGAAGAGTCTCATGGCCTCAGTGCAGGTATGGATGTCAGCGGGGAGTGTCAAACTGATGGGTTTTGGGATCTGCCCAACAATAGGAAGATTAGAACACATTTCTTGATCATGGAAGGTCATGGAAGTTTGGCCTTGCAGTCTATGTCTGGCCCCTGGTCCCTTCCTCTTTGGTACTAATTTCCCTGTTCTGCTTCCTGGATGACATGAGGTGAGCAGCTTGGTTCCACCACACCCTTCTGCCATGATGTTTCTGACTTGGAGCCAAACTACTGTGGCTAAATGACTGAACTATGAGACAAATTAAACGTCTCTCTCTGTCCAAGTTGTGGGTGTCAAATATTGTGTTCCAGGAATGGGAAAGCTGAGATTGATGGCTGAGCTGAGGCTGAAAGGAGAAAGGGAAAGAAAAGAGCTCTCTGATGGAGCCGGCTCCCTGGAGACACAACAACCCATAGAGGTAACAAGCAGTCAAGGGCATGTGAGGGAAAAAATTTAAATAGTGTTGCGATTGCCCCAGAATAATACACAATCTTCTGGAAACAGTGGTTTTCTGCTTTTTTGCTTTTTCAAACAGTGGTTTTGGATGAAACTAAAAACAGGAAGGAGTAGGACCACAGGACACCGTGAGTGAACTGCTCACAAGCTGTGAAATTGTCCAGGAGACATAGGGGGCTACCAAGGGGTTATAAGCATAGAAACTTCCACTAGAAATTCATCTCTTAAGTGTATCACTGTGGTGGCAAAATGAAAAAGACTAAGTATACAAAAGGGCAATGTTCACATCATACGCACAATTATATGGCTCGCAGCTTGGAACCATGCACACTGCATACCTACCACCCTGGAAAGCTGTTTTTCAGAAGTCTGTCTTTGAGAACATTAAACAGCTCTTTCTAGTAACTTATTTGTACATCTGTGCTTAATGAATTATGTTAGCTCTTAGAATCTCATTTAGTCCTTGTAACAACCTCTGTTGAATACACTAAATGTTATCCACATTTTAAAACAGAGACTTAGGAAGATAAATACCTAGTACTTCTCATAATTTTTACTAATTTCATGATTCTGTTTCTAGGTAAATACCAAATGATTCCATTTCTAGGTAAATATACAGGGTATTTAAGGGATCTCTACAAGTCCATTGCAGCACTGTTCACAAGATATGAAATAAACCTGTGTTCATCAATGAATGAATGGATAAAGAAATATGGTATTTTATATGGTGGAAAACTATTCAGCCTTACGAAAACCTCATATATATGCAACAATAAGAAGAAATTTAGAAGATAATGCACTGTAATAATTGACTTATTAATTCCTAACAACCTTGTGAGCCATCAAACCTGATGTGCCAACTTCATTGCATGAAGGAACACCTGTCAGGCTAGAAGAGTGCTATCCTGAGTGTGTCCAACTGGGTCATGGAAGTAGGGTTTTGTGTACTATATATTGTCTCTCATCACTTTCTCTCTGACATTATTCCTTTGTTCTGCTTCCTGACTGCCCTGAAACCTGTTTTCAAGTTTCTTTTATTATATATAGTTGTCCATTGATTGGTGTACCTTCAATATCCATTTAAACTGTAAAACACATAAAATAGAATTATCTGTTGACTATTTGCCTGATTCCTTTAAGTATACAATGATTTATGGTAAGAGATACTAAGATGAAATTGTTTAACTGTAATTTAATGGATTTAGAATGTTTCATTCCAATGCATGGGTATATGACAATTTGTCTTAGTTACATTTTACTCGTCACTGAGACAAAATACCTGGTGCCCAAGTTGGGAAAGGAAAAGTTTATTTCTTACAGTTTTTAGAGGTTTCAGTCCACACTCAGTTGGCTCCAAGACAGGCAGGCATGCCTGGGCTGCAGTTCATGGCGGCCGCCAACAGCAAACTCGAACCAGCAAAGAGAGAAAAACACACCTTCTTCCTGCCATTACATCACATCCTGGCTCCACCCCTATGTGGGTGGAGCACTGACACCATCAATCCAAGCACTATACAATGAACCATCACATATGAACAATGCAAACTCATGAGGCCTGAGGGACACAAACATAAACCATGACACAATTCAAATATATATTTCATGTAACTACTAATCACAAAATCTGTTGTGACTATGCTGCAAATTTTAGCTTGTATCTAAATGATGTTCCAGTTATTCCACTCTTAGTGCAATGATCCTGTGGATTTTGGATATTGAAGTCATAATGCATAATGATAAAGACCTTAGAAGATAGAATAAATATGAAATCTCATGTTTTTTAATGTCATCTTTATTAAGCAAAAGAAGTTGTTTTGATGAAAAAGATTGAAATTGCTTCAACCTTGAAATGTCAAACTGAGAAAGGTTTTTTTTTCTCTGCTTATTTCAAAATTGGAAGTTTATATTAATCACTTCATGGATTGCCTTAATTAGATCTCAGACAAGACAGCCTGGTGTATTTTTACAAATACTGCTGTTAAGAGTTCTTGTGTGGTCTAATCTTATAAACTACTGGAAATTTTGGTGCTATAATACATACTTTATTAATCATTATAACAAAAAGCCAAGCACAATAATAATTAAAAATAATATAATTAATTATTATTGATCAGGGAATACTAAGGACTCACTCTCTAGCGGTAAATATTTGTTTCATTGAAGCAATAATATCAAATTAAATAGGTGACCATTGCAGATGTTACATATTAATTCTTCACACTTACAAGAATCTATCAGAATTAAGCTAGAAATTGAAAATCTAAACTCATATCTTGATCACTTTTAGGCATAAACCTTCTCTTAAAGCCCAAATCCAAATTTTAGACTTATTATATCTACAACGTCCTTCTATCGAAAATATTCCTTCATTGTATCTTCAAATTCATCTGTGATGAATAATTAGGGAGTCAGAAAACCTGAAAAGCCCTTTCTAACTTTAAATTCCTAAATTGGGCACAGTCTGTAGTTCACTGATAGAAGGAGTACTTGTCTAGCATGATCAGCCCTGAGCCAGTCCCAGGCACTCTAAAAACAAAACAAAAAAAAAATTATAAACAATGAGCAATAAATTTGAATACTATTATACCCTACCATATAACATTTTAGCAAATAGATAATGTTTCTTTGATAGGTGGAAATGTTCTTTTGATAGGCAACTACATTTGTTATCCTAGCCACTAGCTAGCTATATAACAAGGGATTAACACTTTCATAAACATTATCATTCTTTACAAACAAGAATCAGTATTTCTTCAAACCATTCTACAGAGAAGGCATTGTAGTTTAGATCTACAGTGCTCCACACAAGTCTTGTGTTTTCACATGAGGGACTTTTGTAAGGTAACTAGATAATAGGGGCACTAAATACATCGGAGATTAATGCATCGATGAGTTCATAATTGAACCTACTGTTAGAAGGTAAGGCCTGGTTGGAAAATTTGAATCACTGGGGACTGACCAAGTAGGTTTTCTGCCCCCCTCAGATTTTGGCTGCCATAGGTTGAACAGGTTTCCTCCACCATATCCAAGTTCGGCCTTTGAATCCAAGGGTTGCTAACTGAGCTGACTGAAACTGTGAGTCAAATAAACCTGTCCTTTAAATTGCAATTATCAGCGACATTGTCTCAGTGACTAGAAAGTTCATATAAAGGGGCAGGACTCTCAAAAAGCTATTAGAAACCTCTAGGACTCTGTAGTTCTGCATGCACATTCAACATCTTAGATTAAGCGTAGACTAAATGGGAGCTGGTTGACATAAAAACAAGAAAACAAAATCACAAGCACTGTATTCAACTTCAAGGCATGGTGTTGTAGAAGCTGTTTGGAATATTTTTACTGTAACAGTTAAAATCAAGTACCACTAGAGTAAGAATAATAAAGCAATCTACCCAGGGCTGTGGATATAGCCCAGTGGAAAAATGTTTTAGGCTTTAGGCTTGATCACCACACAAAAAATTGACCCATATAAAATACACAATCATCAGAGTAGAGATACTGTTACTGTTGGTATCTACCTTTTGCCATGTGTGGAGATCATTTGTGCACTATTACCTACAATTTTCAGGTTGTCTTAAACCCTTTGTCTTATTATCTAGTTGAATATCTCAGATTCATTCTGGATATTGGGATAAAAGTTATTTTTCCAAAAATGTTTTTAGAACACAAAATTATTGATAAGCATATGACAATTTATGAGAATTTTCTGACATGCTAACGAATTTTGCCATTTTGATAGTCTTATAAATAAATTTGAAACAAAATAATGCAAATATTTATGTCCCTTATTATATTTAAAAGTTACAACAACAAGTAGCAATTCAGTGCACTCAGAAAAATTTTAACCAATACACTTAACATTTTACCCCAGAATTGATCATGGGACAAGTGGAGCATTCAGCAACTGGCACATATACACAGATTTCCAGGACTCTACTCAGTACTTTAGAACAAGACCGACCTCTTCTGCCAGAGATCCCTCGGAGATTTAGGGGCTGCCACATGCCTCCCTTTGAAACTCCAGTTCTGCCTTCCTCTTCTTGGAACCACAGACTTAAATAGCAAGCTACTTCTTATCTAAAAGGCTTATGTTTTTGATATCATAGATGTTTCTACTGCATAGCAGAATTACTTAAAAATGTATCTTTATATTTTACCTGGAAGTATTCATATCATCTTTAATTTATAAAACTTGGAAAGTTTCTGTGTTGGTTTCCTAGGATTACTCTAGCAAATTACCAAATAGTGAATGATTTAAAATGAAGAAAATTATCTCATTTTTCTAAATTCAAATCAAAATCAAGATGTTTTCAGAGTGATGAAGACCCCAGGCTACAATTTACTCTTTCATGCTTTTAGTTCCTGGAGACTGTATTCCTGGGTTGGTGGTCATATTCTTCCAACCTCTGCTTTCATAGTTATTTTTTCTCCCCTCATTCTTGCTGTCTCCCTTAGGAAGACTTTCATGACAGCCATCTACTATATTCCACCCAGATTATCCAGAACAATCTATCACAAGATTCTTGATCACATCTGAAAAGACCATTTTTCAAAATACCATCCCATAGAGTAGGATTTGATATTTTTTAGTCTCCATATTCATCCTGCCATTATTTTGTCATATGCACACATACAAAAAAGCCACAAAACACTGTTTGTATTACTCTATTGGATGGAGTGCTCTCATAGCTAAAATGTTACTGTTTTATAACATTTTTGTGAGTTAAAAATTTTAACCACGTATATAATTTTTGTGGTCTATTGGTACACTGAGGCATTATTTCCCATTTTAATTGATTCATGTGACTTTTTTTAAACTTTAAAGTTCAGATAAATAGCAAAACTACTTATTTTTGTGCTTCATGACTTCTTAAAGCCCCTTCACAGATGATATGAAATGTATCTATCTCATTTGCAAAACTTTCATATTGTAAACATTTATCTGTTTTTGTCAAAAGCCGCTCCTATAAATGACCAAGTTTAACATAAATCAGATCTGTTGAAGTGTACACTACAAAGTTAAACATGTTTGATAACTGAAAAAAATATCAGCACTCTGTCCATCCTTCCCTAACCCTTTTCCCTGTTTGATCTAACACATCATTTCTGGCTCATTCCAGAAATATTTCTTCTCAGATTTCCTGTTTGGGATGGAGACAAAAGATTTGCTGCTAGATGCTGAGGACTTTAAATTTAAATTTGAACTGCAGTGATGCAAAGATGAATCATCTTACAGTTCCTGCTCCCAAGGAACCTGCGCTTATGGAGGTGAAACCACTACCCACCTACACAGTTACATGATGAAGCAATCAGGGATAATTGATATAATAAATCTGAAAGCAAATTCGTAAGAGTGGGCAGCATATTCTGACGGAAGTGTTTAAAGCAGGCTTGATGGAAAACTTTCCATCTCTTCTCCATCTGTTAAAATGCATTTTGTGTTTCCAGATCTGTACTGAATATAACATCTCTCTATGAAGTCTTTGCCAATGTTTTTCAATCTGAATTCATTGATATTGTGACACTCATTTTGCAAATAATTATATAATAACATGCCAGTTTGTATACAATGCATTATGTTATATTTATTCCTGTGTAGGTATGGATTTGTTGTTATTTATTTGTACTGGAATTTTAAAATTCTCAGAATAAAAGTGATAACATATTACTCATATTCAAATCATGTTAGTTGAATGACTTAAATATGCACTCAACAAATAGATAACTAAAAATTAAATGACATTTCCATATTACCCACAAAGGATTAAACCTGGAAAGATTTATTTCTCAGAAACTAGTTAACCAGGGGAAAAATAGACTGTGAAATAACTACAGTATATAGAAAATACTGCTATTCAAATGTAGAAGGATGGTAAGAGAAGAGAATCAAGGACTCAAATCATTATCATACTATCAAGTTTATCTTCTGATGCTAAACTAAATCTGACCCCTAATTCCTCCACAGTTGACTTGTCTTAAACATCTGATGACGAATTCCTTCTTTTTTCTACAGATGAAATGTCTTTGATTACTCTTACATATCAACTTTGTTGATATCTGGCTACATCAGGATTCTGAATTTTTAGGTTTTTGGTGAACTGTTCAGTTTTTGTTACTGTTCTTTTGGTGCTGGGGATCGAACTCATGACCTTGTGCTTGCCAGGCAGGTGCTTATGCTACTGAGTTAAATCCCCAGCTTTTGGTGAACTACTACTTATAAATTTTTTTATGTATTGACTTAAGAGAAGACAATAAGCTCAACATCTGACAGAGTATGTACAAGATGGAAGGACTTTAACTTGCTAAGAGGTAGACATGTGTGAAAGAATAAGATCTCGGGGCAGGAATTGATCATTAGCTGTTAGGTCAAGCTGAGACAACTCCATTACCTGATTCCTAAAAATATCCATTATAACCTTCAGAAGTGTTAAAAATGGAAAGTAAAGTCTCCACTTTAGAATGACAATTCCACTTCCTTTGATAACTTATTCAAATAGCATAGCAAGAATACGGGTTTCATTTTAGGGATTACTGACAAAGAATTGAGAAATTTAATCCTATGTCTAAATAAAGCCAGATTTTAAAAATAACAGGTTATTAAATTAAATAAGAACACTGAGTATTCTCATTTAATATTAACTATTAATGCTATAAAGGAAGAAGCAAGCTCATTTTGCATAATTCCTTCAGGAGCCATTTCTCAAGAGAGATACAGCCAGGTGCCAGAAGCAGCCAGAAGCAGACCTTTCGTGCTTTACTGCCTCACAGAGTCTCACACCTGCTCTTCACCAGATAACTCTGTCTCTGGGTGTTTAAGACTCATTTAAGAAGCCTGGGATGAGTGCAAAAATCATCTCTAAAAGCTACACAGTCTCCTCTTTGACATTTTCAGAAAAATAATAGCAAAAGTTTTATTACATTGTTAGACTCCATCTCCCTTTGAAAAAGAGCCCTATCTTTTAATCTTGATACTGCATTTGGGTACATAGAACCTAACTTCTTATTCTCCTTCAATCCTCTATGTTGAAGTTAATCCCAGTAACAATTTTTTCACTCTCTGGAAACTTCTCAGAAAAATATGATGCAATATCAGCAGCAAACCTTATAAATGGTATTGTATTAACCCAATGACACAGGGGGAAGAGGATTTAGATAACCTGCAATGTCCCCAATTAGTCTTAGATTCATCATTCTATAGTTAGCATTCCATGAATTTTAATAAACATGATCTGAATATTTAAATGATGCAAGTTATTAGTCAGTTAATTGAAAAAGTTATATTTTATATTCTTTTTTTGTTTGTTTGTTTGGTACCAGGAATAGAACTCAGGACTTTGCATTTGCCAGGCAAACTCTTATTCCATTGAGCTACATACCCAGTCCCATATTTTATATTCTTGTGTATCTTAAAATCGTATATTTTTTTGTCTTTTTGAGACAGGGTCCTGCTATTCAGTTCAGTCTGGCCTTGAGCTCACTTTGCAACCAAAGTTGTCTGGAACTCATAGTGATCTTCCTGCCTCAGCCTCCCAAGTACTGGGATTAGAGGTGTGCGCCACCACACCAGGCTAAAATTGTGATTTTGATTTTTCTATAAATTAAGATTTCAAAAGGCTGCTATAAATTCAATTTTTCCAAAATAGTACCTTCATTTATAAAATGGGCATTATTGATGTGATTTCTGTGCTTGCTTTAATTTAATTTTAAAAAATGTGTCTGAGTCTAGTTTATAGCTGAGAAATTGCTTAATTTGGTTTCTCATTATTTTTGATTCTTTCCTCTCTTCATTCTTCATATCTTGATTTATATGTTTCTGTTATATACCATGTATTTCAACTTCATCCTTAATGTTGGGGGAAAATAATTACCATTCATTCACTCCTACTTCCT
This sequence comes from Cavia porcellus, assembly GCF_034190915.1. Taxonomy (NCBI): domain Eukaryota; kingdom Metazoa; phylum Chordata; class Mammalia; order Rodentia; family Caviidae; genus Cavia; species Cavia porcellus. The sequence continues at coordinate 37,224,507 of NW_026947496.1, read as the reverse complement.
AATGATTGGAATTCCAACATGTCTATGGATAATAAGTCCCATTTTTTTTTAATCTCTGTAATACAGGATTTTCTATAGAGTTGTTAACACTGGGTCAAGTATTCTATAAAATTGAACAAATGTATTGGGCCTTTCATTTTTCAGTGATATAATAAACATGTTTCACATTGATGTCATTTGCAATAATTATTTTTGTTTTAAATTTGTCAAAATTTTAACTCATAAATTTTTACTTATGGCTTTTTGCTCGACATTTCCCGGGTTTCTTGAGTAATCTAGATTAATATTACTATATTTGATCATAAAAATAACTTTACTTGTAGTAACTGGAAAAAATTTCATTAAAATTATTTTTCCTTAATAAAATCATTATTTTGGAATGGTTACATAGGAAAGTAATGCTGGGAAAATTTAATATCCACACAGATGAATAATGTGATCCCTTAACTACATATAAAACTTAACTAACTATATACAAAACACAAATTGAAATAATCAAATCCTAAATTTAAGGATAAACTACTAAAACATTTAAGAAAAAATGTATAGAACATTTCTGCTATGTCAAAAATAGAAATACTATAAAAATAATGCACAATTATGGGAGAAAATATTTGCAAATAACATTTTGAGTAAAGAATTAATATCCTGCATTATAGAGAACTCCTACTACTCAACAACCACAAGCAAATATCCTGATTCAAAAAAAAGCAAAGAACTTGAATAGAAATTTCTCCAAAGAGGATATAAAAATGGCCAATATGCAAAAGAAAAGATGTTCCAAATCATTAATTATTAGAGAAACACACATCAAAATTACAAATGAGGTATTACCTCATGCACATTGCAGTGACTATTTTAAAAGAAGAAAATAGCAACAGTTTGCAAGGAGGCAGAGTAATAACAGCCCTTCTTTATGAGCGTGACAGATCTTTCTTCATGTATATTACAATAATATGGTCCCTATGGAAACCATATGGTGGTTCCTCTTCACAATATTTTAATTCTATTAAAAATAAGATTAGCATGTAATCCACCAATTCCACTTCTAAGTATATACCCAATAGAACTAAAAGCATAGCATGATCTTGAAGAAATACAAACATACAGCCATATTTACAATAGTTGCAACTTGAAAGCAACCCAAATGTCAACTTATGGATGGACAGAAAAACACAATGTGATATACAATTATAATGGAATGTTATTTGTCCTTAAGGCAGGTAAATTCTAACACCTGCTATAGCATGGATGAATCTTGAGGACATTAGCTCAGTGGAAGAAGCCAGATGAATACTGTATGATTTCAGCTATGTATGAAAACGAGTATGGTCAAAATCATAGAGAAAAAAAGTAAAATGGAGTTTTCTGGAGCCAAATAGGCAGGATTTATGTAATGAGTCTTAGAAGATAAAATGTGTTCAAGAGACAGTAATAGTAATGGTTATATTTAATGCTACATGGTTGTATTTAATACTACAAATTTTACATTTAAAAGTGAAGATGGCATATTTAATGATGTATGTTTTGCCCCAACAAAAATTATTAGGAAAGAAGCCAATAGACATGGCCAGGTTTTGTTCGTGGGCCATATTTGCCACTTCCTATTCTATCTTCTTGTCCCAGTTTTCAGTGTGGCACAGGTGAATCCTTATACCTGCGTTCACAAGAGTAGAGTCAGTTTAGAGCAAGTAACAAGCTTTGACTTATCATCAAAACCCAGAACTTCACTCCTACAATGGTAACAGAAATGATCTTTATTTTGAATGGCATAAATATGTAAGATACTGATCCATAATTTGCACTTTTTTTAGTCTGAAGTCTTGAGCTTTATCTTTGGCCTAATATGATGAAGAAAATGTTTCTCAAAGCTGCTTTGTATTTTGTTTTTTGAAGTAAAAGTTAAACTCTCTGTAGGTACAAAGGGTCAAGTTTAAGAAGTAACCCTTCAAAGCATGAGCAAAAAAGGAAGTTGGGCTGTCATGCAGCATTGATTTCACGATGTATCAGTCATCAAGTGTCCATTAGAAATGGTACTTAATCTTTAGGATGTGAGTCATCTCAAACCTATAGCCTCCAGAAATTTGTCATAGAGGCGTACAATATAGGAAGTCGTTAACTAAGGAACTGTAACTCTAAAATGATGCAGTTTTGCTATTGACAGCTTTACGTTGCCTCTGTTGGCAGAGGCCTATCACATCTTTGGTGCTCTCTATATCTGAAAAAATTTCCACATTGATACCCAGTTCCCACAAAGCCCTCATTTAACCCAGGCTTATTGCGATGGTTTATAGGTTCAGTCTTAGCCTCCAACTCCCTACTTTGCCTCTCAAGTTTTCTCAGGATTTTAGTAGAGCCAGAACCTTCAATTTTAGTTTTCTGGCTGTATTCCCAAAAAAACTATACCTTAAAAAGTTCTAATGTATAGCAAAGTGTTGAAGATTTTAAAATGCAAGATTGTCTTCACGAAGGCAGAACTCTAAATTTCATGGCCAGGATTATACCTTTAACAAATATGTATTTATTGTCAACTATGTCCCACGGACTTTGTAAGTGGTAAGGGATCCATACATAGTCTCTGCTCTCAAATGCTACGGTTACAGTGTGTGTGTGTGTGGGGGGGCGGGTGTACTGATTAATATTGTGAGTCATGAGTAAGTGCTAGGAGATCATGGACAAGTAACTCAAAAGCAGGCTGGTAGAAAAGTGTAGAGATGGGAAGTAAGTTCTCACAAAGGAAGTGGGATGTACTAAGTGGCATGGCATGATGTGATTTGATCTGGAAACAGAGAATATTCTGTATGATTAAGCTAAGAATATAGCTGGAGAAAGAACATGAAACAAAGCTGGAAGACTAAGCAGGGCTTTGAAGTCATGGGCTAATAATTTTAGGGCTAAAAATAATAAGGGGCTTCAAAGGAGGTGTGCCATGATAAGTTTATTGTTATATCCTGATTACTAAATGATACCTAGGGAAACACACTGGATGTAAAACTTGTATTGCAGATTCATATTTGGGTGTTGTCTGCATATATGTAGTTACTGAAAATATTTGTGGGGGGAGAGACAGACAGAGAGAGAGAACAGATAGGCAGATTAGACAGAGTAAGCAGAGAAAGTAAGCAGCATAAGGTAAGAAATGAATGGCAGAGAACACACATCTCATGAAGGCACAAGGAAAATGGAAAACAGAGATTTAAAGACAACAAAAAATAAAAATGAATGAAATAAATCAATCTCGCATGTGTGAGTACCGAATAGTTTCCCTAATGTAAGTAATGATTCAAATATATAAAAGTATGTGGTAATCATGATTCCCCATTATGTGGCCTTGAAGCCTTATAAAGTTTTCACTTATTAATTCGAATGGCTTTATTCTGGGCTTCTTGATATGGAAATATTTGAAGCTATAGTATATGAAGTTATATTCAAATATTTCAAGGAAAAAGATAGACACTATGGTAACTACTATTAAGTCGGGTTATTTGGTGGTGAAGCACTAGGTTGCTGAAACAGTCATGCTTTGACCTGTATTGTTATGTTGTTAATGTCCTCTTTTATCTCAATCTCTCCCTTATTCATTAAAAAACTCATTTAGTTATTTTTTATGGTTTTTTTAATTAAGGGGAAAATTTTTAAAAAGTTAGCAGGATATATTATAGTAACTTTTTTTGATTTCCTATTAACTTGTTTTAAAGTCCTGCAATACTCCCACTATCTTGTTTTGACTGATGAGACTCTGTTCCATTCTGTATGATAGTATCAAGTTTGGGGGTATAGGCAACTACTTTGAAGGCAATAAGATTCACTAAGATGCCCGTTCGGGTTTGACTATTATCTCTTTTGGAAGTCCTGTAATGTTTACAATGTTTAAGTTTTATTGGTCTTGTTCTCTACTGTTTTGTTCAACTTTATAATACCTGACGAGATAGACAATTCTTTTTAAGGAAGCAAGAGGCATTATGGTAACCATTGTTGATAACCTTGTACTGTGTTTTTACATCATGTACTATGTCTATCCTTGGTTTTGACTGACAGCTTTGTTTTGCCATATTTGACTTTATTCTCTTCCAAAAAAAGAGTAACAAGAACTAAGGAGTAATAAAACCCAAAATGTATAAATTTTGTTGTAAAAAAGAGAGGGAAAAAAGTGCTCTAAAGGATACAACTGCAAGTGTGTTTAGGGGTGTTAAATAGTTGACCATATTAATGTTTTTGGTTGGATCATTGAACACAACTGTTTGCAGTATCTCTGTTTGCATGTTCACTTTTTGTATGCTTTGATACTGTGACTTGAGCAACTATCTCTAAGATGATAATGTGTAATCTATTAACTGGTGATTTCTTACTGTTTTTTTTTTTTTTTTTTTTTTTTGTAGTTCTATATTACTTGTACCCTTACACCACTTTGTTTTGTTTTGTTTTTTCTCTTTTTCCTTTTAAATAAAATTAAAAATAAATAAAAATGAATAACATACTTCTGCAATGTGGACATGATTAAGGCAAATATGTTACATATATACCAATTCCCCAAAGTGTATGTGAATATCATATATTGGATATCATATCATATATTGGAAACATACACCAATAAAAATAAAATAAAAGTCATTGTCACTAAATAACTAGAGTTAAAATTATCATTAGCAATATCTCATAGGAGTCGTATTACAGGTAGCCAAGCATTTTCTTTACTTGCATGAACTGTTTTCTCAACATTTTGTCTTTTAAGGAAATGACTAAGTCATCTGTCCAAGTTGAATGAGTTTATTGCTACTAATTACACAGCTTCGGGCAGGTTTTCTTGATGTACAGAAAATTATACTGATAAATATAATGATGATCTATATCATCATTGTCATCACTGATTTTAACTCCCAATGATCCCAACAACATGTTACTTAAACTCTAGAACAGTTTCTCTTACCGCAGTCAGTACAAGCTCCACAAAAGCCTGATCTTCCACACACTAGAAGGAAATTGGTTGTTTATTAGAAACTTGCACGGCATCCCCTGCTGTGGGTGTTTTTCTTTTGTACCATCCTGCATTCACACCCAGGCCTGACTTCCACAGTCACCCTGTGACACGGAACATAATCCTCAGGGTGTGTCTCAAAACACCGATTCACAGCAGCTGGGCTTGGTTCTAAGCAAAAATGAGAAAATAATAACTTCCCCTTCCACTTGGTAAGGCTCAGGAGAGATGTTAAATAAATGTTAGTCCCTCTTTTGGAATCGTCTTTCTCTGTAAAAAAAAAACTGGTATTTAATTGAAGATTAGAGCCAAGTTATGGTGATTTCACAGCTACAATGGGAGAATTTTTCAGGTAACATATAATGCAACTGAACTCCAATCTTTCACATTTAAAATGTCTCTCATTTAGAGGATTGTCAGTATTTTCCCAATTGCATACTTTTCATATGTCATTTTCTACTTTTGTTTTTATTTAGGACTTTAGAAAATATAAAAAGATAATTTCCAAATTTTCTTTAATGTTTATGAATTTTGGTTTACCTAGTGACCTTACTAAATTTTTTCTTCTATTCCTTTGCTTTATTCCCTAAGGTACTTGCTTGATTTGAATGATATGAATATTCTACATAAATCTGGTGTACTAAGAATAAAATCTTGAGTCACTATATTCTTTGCTCTAACAGTAAGGAATCAGTGAGGATTGGTTGAGAACATTGGCTAAAACAGAAGATCTAGTGGTGATAGGCAGCTTGTATATTATGATACATTATATTGGTTTTCACCAAATATTCAATTTTTCTTTTCATTGATTTAATGGGAACATTAACACAAAACCATGAAATGCATTTCAACCAGTGACATGCGAGAAGTGATGTGTGTCATTTCTAGGCATACTGACAGCTTATTCATCATATCATTTTAGCTAGCAGTGTTGCAGATAAAGGATGCTTTGAACATGATCAAGAAATAAACCTCTGTTTCATAAGCCATTTAGATTTGAGGTCATTTAATTTTATAGCATAATAAAGCCAACTCAGATCTGAATTTGTTTTAATTTGTTAACATGGATTGAAAATGAATATACCAGTTTAAAGAGCAATGTGCATAATTAGTGAGGAGACATGAACTTTCTCATAAGATTAAATGATTTAATTAAATTTATCCTGGTGGCCAGTGACGGCAAAATGCAATATTAATACAAAGACCTGGTTTCCTGCTAGGTACTGTGCCTATGGCAAATTATGTATTTTTTAAAAGTAAGAAATGTACTAAAGAAAACAAAGTGAATTTCCTTTACAGAAATGCTAATTTTTGAAGTAGATGAACATAATCTGGTCTCTCATGTATGATAGTTAAGTAAACTAACTATCTATTGCTGATATTTAAGTAAATTAACAAATGGAAAAGTGAATAAATGAAAAATGCCTGAGATTTCTCAAAAGGCCCAGTTTATAGGAACATGAGATTTTTGTATTTTAAGATTAAATGATGTTCTATTCCAATAGTAATCTGTCTTTTAATATTCAGAGCCAGTTTTCTTGACAAAAAGTCAACATTGTGTTTTCAAAATAGCACTGTTAATATCCACTAACATCCTGTATTCAATCAACTTAATTTATTTGTCTTTTAAAACCTTTAGCATGAAAATATTTAGTGACTCAATATTATCACCTCTCTAGGTAATGATTTGAAGTAAGATTTCATCATCATTTTTAATCATGACAAATACACCTATTTATAAATAATATGAGATCTTGGAATAAATAGAAACACAAAAACTGTCTTCTACTGAATTGCATCTCAATCTCAAATAATCAATGTAAAAGTATGAAACAGTCATGGGGTACTGTATTTTGTGCCAGAACTTGTGTAAACACACAAATGGAAAATGGATTGTTCTTGCTTTCCAAAAGTTTACCAGTGTACAAGCTTCATGTTAATGTATTATATATGATGACATAAGTTTATAATTTTACTCTTAGACTTACTATTCAAAGTGAATTAAGAAATCATATTTAATCTGGTTTCATCTCATTTTAATATATTGCTTCATATATAAACTAACAATGAAATCAGTCTGTTCAATGAAATCAGTCTTTTCAAAATACTTCAGCCTAACGTGATCACAGGAAGCCATTCACACTCCATTATTTTACCCAGAATAATTCATATCAGAAATTAATTTGGAGTAAGATTGTCCCTTCTCACACACACCCTTGGTGCTATGAATGGTACCAGGGGCCCATCCCCTACCATTGGATTACAACTCTAGACTCAGACTGTAAGTACAGATTACAAAGCAAAAATTGGAAAGGAAATCCAAAAGGAATTCCATGTTTTTTGTGTGTGGTCAGGTTTGGCAAAGAGAAAAATAAAGCCTGAGATTCTGAACAAAGGTTCAGACTAGAGAGGTAAGTCCTGAGGAAGCAAAGCAAAAGGATCTTAGTGTAAAAATTCTGCAAATCCCAGGTTAAACTATGTATTATCAAATATATTTTTATGGGGTGACCTAATACTGTCTTAAAGTTATAATTCACTGCCTGTTGAGAGTAGGACTAAGGTTAATCTCAGAGTTGAAAGATATGATAGACTAGAAAACCGGCTAGTGTCTCAGCCTTAAATTTGAGAAAGGATAGAACCAGAGCATTAAAGAATAAACAGATTTCATGAAAAGGAGACAAATGCTGAACTGAAGGAAAATAAAAGTAACAGCATGCATCATGGCTGAAGAGAGGAGCCACATTGAAATTATACAGAGAAAAATATCTAAAAGCATAAGTAATTGAAAGAAAGGGAGAAATCTGATCCCAAAATCAATCTGATATAAGAGACTTGTAGATCAGGCAAAACATAGGCATAAGGCTTTATAAAGCAGCAAAGAAGCCTGTGGTGCTGCCTGCGGACCCTCGCCTGCACACAGAGTAGGAACTGCATTCTGTGCAGTTCACAAAAAACAGATAGACTGCAATAGCGTGACAAACACAAGCCACACAGCATACATAATTGGAATATAAGGCTCTTCACCTCTTTTGCCTTCCTCCAAAAAGAGGACTTTGAGCCTGACAGAAAAATTTGCCAGCACACATAGGGGCAAGTATTGAGGAAGCTGCTTCTTTCCCATCAGGCTGCCAGGATTTTTTTTTTTTTTTCTTTTCTTTCTTTTTTTTTTTTTTTTTTTTTTTTTTTTTTTATCATAAGCCATAGTGACTAACTGAGACCTCTAACAAAAATAAAGTTGAGGAGTATGGCAGCATTGGAAAAGGCAGTGAGTGGAACAGTACAACTCCTCCTCTCCTGTTCCCAGAAAGGAGAAGATTAGGGCCCTTACATAGCTTTGGGCCAGTAAATGGGAAGTCAGCACTCCCCCAGCATGAGAGGAGTGAGAAGTGGGACCTGAGCAGAATGTGGCTGTGTCCACGGAAGCAGCAGGGGCAGTGGGTTAGCCAACAGCATTCCATGCGCCCTGCTCCTAGAAGCATGAGAGAGAAGAGAGTTGTGCCAGTGACATAGAACAGCGGAGGCTGTGCAGGGGCCAGGAGAAGCCAACTGTGCAAAGGACGGGGAGCAGCCTTGGGCTGTCTCCGTCTGAAGGAGCCACAGAAATTGGGAGAGCAGCAGAGAGACAAACAGGGTAAGGAAAAATGGGTAAGCTGCCAAGGAACATCTAGAAAGTTGCTGAATGAAAAGTCTGTCCCTATTCCCCACATCTGGAAGCCAAAATCAGTCTCACACCCTGGACTAATGCTACTAGACTTGGCAGAGTTATCCAGCACAGATCTGAACTCTGACTTAGACACCACCATAGAACTGTGGACTTCAAGTGAATTTTATTGTGTTTGTTTGGATTTATTTTCTGTTTTCCATTTTTCTGGCTAGTGGATTTTTTCAATTTTTTTTTGTTGCTGTTGTTTAGATTTTTGCTTCATTGCTTGTTTTGTTCATCATTTTTTTCTCTTCAGTTGTCTTTCTTGAATTTTTAAACATTTTCATATGAGTGAACACTGTCTTTAGGCTTTCTGCTTCATTTCAAATTTGAATGAACTTCTCTTTTATTCTTTCTTGCTTGTCCTCTTATCCAATTTCCAAAAACTTGTACCATCACCATTTGTCTTTCAACTGCTATATTTTTCTTCATTTATCTCTATTTTTCCCCTATTCTTCTTAAATCTGTCTTCCACACAGTAAAATCACACTTCTAAGTGAAAACTAACTGCATGTAAGTTCCTGGTTGTCATGGTTTATGTCGGTGGCCCCCACACCTCATTTGTTTGTATTATGTATTTGTGACTGATTCATTGTGTAGTTCTTAGATTGATGGTGTCAGTGCTACACTGGCCTAGGGGTGGAGCCATTATACAATGTAAAGGCAGAAAGAAAGTGTATCTCTCTCTTTTGCGGGTTTCTACCTTGCTGTTTGCAGCCACCATAGACTGCGACCCTGCCATGCCATGCTGCCTTGGAGCCAACTGAGTATGGACTGAAACCTCCAAAAATTGTAAGAAATAAACCTTTGCTTTCCCAACTTTGGGCATCAGGTATTTTGTCTCAGCAAGACACTGGTTTATGGTGGATTTTGTTATGTATCTGCAGATCTTACTCCTGTGGTTAAAGGTACCAAATTAATAGGTACCATAGTTTGTTGGTTTCTAGGCTGTGCTTGATGATATTATTATTGCTAACTGTATTACTTTAGCAACGATATCATACTTAATGCAATCAGTTGTGCTTTCTTGCATGGTAACACTGTAATTTTCTATGGTCAAAATCATCACCATAGTCTAGTACCAAAGGACTGGGTGCTAGGACAAATAGACAGCAACTTCTCAGCTTTAATAAATTTGTAAGGTAAGATCTTGGGAAAAACATAAAGACCAAGAGCCAGTTACACACAGAAAACATGTCTGAGGAAGTGGCATTACCTAGGGAAGCCTCCATACTAGTGTTAAAGCTCCTTATCATAAGTAATTTCCAGCTATCAACACATAAAACAAATTAAAATAAAAATGGAAAATGACAAGATACAGAAGCAGAAATTAACCCCATACCTCCAGCCCACCCTGGACAAGTCCAAGGTGCAATAAGATAGAGGAAGTCAGAAAGAGTCAAGCAGAATTTTGTCAAATAGTAGTAGAACAAAGAAACAAACAAAGATGAATGATGCTGTAGAGAAAGCCAAATCAGAAATAATCTCTTAGGTAAAAAAACAAAGAGGTGATAATCATAATGAAGTATATAATCAATCTAGAGTACACACAGATAAAAAATATAGAAGGACTTAGGAAAATTATGGAAATCATGAATCCAATATAGGAAAGCAATGGAATCCATCAAGCAGATTCAGACAGACATCCAACAGACTAAAAATTCCATTGGAAGTATTTGCAACTGGATGAGCCAAGGTGAGGAAAGAATATCAGATCTAGAAGATAGGATTGTGGTTAAGGATCATGAGAAGAAAGAATTCCTAAAAGTAGCAATGAACCCTGAATAATCAATCCAACAAAGGAGAACAACATAAGATGAACTGGAGTCAATGAAAAAGCATTAGACAGCATATACCACACACACAAAAAAAATCCTGCTCACAGAAATAATAGCATAAAACTTCCCAAGCATGGAGAAAGAATTTTTCATATAGATAATTGAGACATATAGAACTCCTATTAGCTGTAACCAAATTAAATCTATCTCAAGACATAATAATTAAGATTCTAGAAATTAGACACAAAAATGAAACATTAAAAGCTATTAGAGAAAACAAACAAATCACTTATAAAGAATTCTCATCAAAATCTCAGTAGACTTCCCAATGCAAGCTGTTAAGTCAAAGAGGGCTTGGAGTGAAGTATTTGAAATGTTGAAAAAAAAAAATACTTCCAGATTGATGTACTCAAAATCAATGAAGAAATAAGATACTTTCATGACAAAGAACAGCTGAAGAAATTTATGACTACCAAACCAGATCTCCAAAATGCGATAAAAATATTTTAGAAAGACTAGCAATGACTAAAATTCCAAAAAGAGCAATAGAAAAAATCCACAAGATAAGATAGACAGAGAACCAATGACAGGAAAATATAATGATAAGCCAGTACATATCAGTTATTATTAACATCAATGTAAATGGTCTCAATCCACAGTCAAAAGAAACAGATGGGAATAATGGATCAAGAAACAATATCCAACAATATTCTCTATACAAAGAACACATTTGATTTAAAACAAACTTGTAAACTGAAAGTCAAAGGATGTAAAACAATACTTCCTATAAAAGAAACAAATGGGTAGCTAATCTGTTTTCAGACACTATAAACATCAAACTAAAAATGATCAAAAGAGAGGAAGAAAGTCACTACATACTGGTTGGAAAAAATCCAAGAAAAAGAGACAACAGTCATAAATATATATTCACCACACATGGGAGCACCCAACTATATAAAAGAAATATTAATAGACATGAAAAATCAAATCTGCAATAACAGAGCTGTAATGGGGACCTTAATACCCTATTGTCACAAAGAGATAGATCAACTAGACAAAAAGTGAGCCAATAAATAACAGAACTGAATCAAACTTGTGAACAAATGGACTTACTAGATGTTTACAGAATGTTCCACCCAACATCAGAATGCACATTTTTCTCAGTTTCACATGGGATGTTCTCTAAGAAAGCCATATTAGTCCATAGGACATGTGTAAGTAAATGCAAAGGAATTGAAATTATCCTATGCATATTATCAGACCATAGTGCAGTGAAATTGGAAATCAATGGCAAAATAAACCAGAAAAACTGCATAAACATATAGAAATTAAATAACACCCTCCTGAACAACTAATGGATTCTATCTGAAATTAAAGAAAAATTAGACAGTTTCTACAATTAAATGATAATGGTGATACAACATACTAGAACTCATACAATGTAGTGAAAACAATTCTACAAGGGAAATTTATAGTGATGAATTCCCATATAGGGAAAACAGAGTATATGAAAATAAATTATCTCATATTTAAGCTCAAACTTGTAAGAAAAGAACAAGAAAGCCCAAGAAAAGAAATTATAAAGATCAGAGCAAAAATTAATGCAATCAAGATTAAGAAAATAATACAAAGAATCAGTGAATCTTAGAGTTTGTTCTCTGAAATATTAAATAAAATTGTCAAATATTTAGCTAAACTTATTTTAAAAAGGAAAGAAAAGACTCAAATCCATGCAATTAGGAATGAAAATGCGAAATTACAACAGACTCTGCAGAAATCCAGAAAATCATCATTATTTACTTAGAGAAATTATACTCAAATAAAATGGAAAACACATAAGAAATTACAGATTTCTAAATACACATCAGTTACTAATGCTGAATCAAGAAGATACAAAATTTTTAGATAGCCCATTATTAGTCAATAAAATTAAAGTTGTAATTAAAAAACTACCAACAAAGAAGAGCCTAGGCTCTGACAAATTCACCACTGAATTCTGCAAGAAATTTAGAGAAAATCTAATCCCACAATTTAGCAAACTCTTTAGTGAAATTGAAAAGGAAGTAATACTCCCAAATTCATTCCTAGAAGCAAGTATTACTTTGATTCTAAAACCAAAGAAAGATCAAATCACAAAAGGGAATTACAGGCAAATTTCCCTAGTGTCACTGATACAAAACTGCTCAGTAAGATACTGGCAAACATAAAGCAGCAATTCATAAAGAAGATTATACATCGATACCAAGTAGGATTCATCCCAGGGAAGAAAGGACAGAACAACATATCCAAATCAATAAATGTACTACATCATATCAACTGAGCCATGGACAAAAATCATATGATCATATCAATAGATGTCACAAAAGCATTTGACAAAGCTCAACACTCTTTCATGATAAAAATATTACAGAGAATTGGAATAAATGGTTATGGTTTGTGTTTCAATATACCCGCAAAGCTTCATGTTGTCATGGTAGAAGGCTTTTTTAGGAGGTGGCTAAAACTGGAGTTTGTGATTGAATCATTGTCTAGTGCCCGTATTGGGGGTGTGAGTGCTACACCCAACAAAGGGTGGGTATTTTACATACAATATAAGGGAGGAAAAGAGGCTTGCCCTCCTTTTTTGCTTTTGTTGTCTTCCACTGCCATGAACAGGTGCTCCTCTGCCACATCACCCTGCCTTGGAACCAGTTGATTATGGACTAAAACTTCTACAAACTGTAAGCTAAACAAACTTTTCCTCCTTTAACCTCAAATGTGAGGTATTTTGTCATAGCAAGGAGAAAAGTAACTGAGACACATGGTCTTTATTTCAATTTGATAAAAGCCATCTATGACAAACTAACAACCAACATCACTTTAAATCATCAAAAACTGAAAGATTTCACTCTGAAACCAGGAACATGACAAGGATGTCCGTCACTTCTATTCATTAGATTTTGGAAACATTAGCTAGATCAGTTAGACAAAAAATGAATAAAGATAAAAAAGGAAGAAGTTAAATTACCATTATTTGTAAATGACTTGATATTCTACATAAAGACCTCAAAAACTCACTCAAAATACTTCTAGATTTGATAATCAAATTCAGTCATACAGTTGGACATAATATCAATACTTAAAAAATAAATAGCATTCCTGTAACAAGTACTAGCTTCACAGTGAAAGGTATATATTGGAATGGTTAGGAAATATCATAAAAAATAAAGCCAATAGAAATTCAGAATATGTTCACAACAAGAACTCTGATTTTTAAATGTTATAGAACAATGTAGTTTTTTTTTTCTTTTTAGAAGAATGATATATTGCTTGAGAATCTTATTTGGTGGCCTAATTAGAAACAAGTTGTAGTGTAAGGACAATATTCTTGAAAAACAGTCAGATGATTTGCTGAGTGACATGGAAAGAATCATCTTAGACCTGGATTTGGAAAATGTCAGGGGAAACAGGGAGAAATTTTTAGTATTTGACATAGTGAGAAAAGGAAAAAAGATCTGTCACAGAGAACTCCAAGATTTTCAATGAAAGTAACTGGAAAAATGGTAATACCCTCAGAAAAGACAAGGAAATTGCAGAGCGAATTTTATTTGGAGCACACAGGCAGATGCACCTAAAGAGACATCTAGAGAATGAACTTTCTATTAAGTTTAAATCTGGTGCAATTTTGCACAAGACCTTTTTAAATAATAGACTAGTAACCTTGGGAAAAGTGCTCTGACTTTCCCAACAGCCTCTCTTCCTGGTATCAGGGACATTTTATTACAAAGGCAGGTGTGGGAGCCAGCAACACTTCTTCACATGGGATGATCTCAGCAGAGTGTGCACAAAATCTAGCTTTGGGTTAGAGGTGCTTAGCAAGTTTCAAAGCCTGACCTCATCAAGAACTATTACAAACCTTCCACCTTCCATAGGAAACAATCATATCACTTATTAACAAAGCTGTATTTTTAATAAACATGTTATATTTTCAGGATTGGTCACAATTAATAATTCTTTACACTTTACTGACAAAGGAAGAATAATGACTAGTTTCATTCATACTAATTTTGCTCTTTTTCCTCCCTTTTGTGTAGTGCTGAAACATGAACCCTGGGCATCATATATGCTAAACATATATTATAACATTGACCTATATTCCACAGTCCCATAGATAATATGTAAGATGTGAAGGCACAGTTCCATGTTTTGACAGCCATGAGACTGGAAGCCATGGAAGTGAATGATCCTGCAAGTCGAGAACACAGAGCCAGGAGCAAAAAACAGGCCCTATGGCAGGAAGCTCTTTCACTGAAGTCTCCTCTAGATGATAAGTGAATACAAGTCATCACTGAAAGATTGTCACTCAGAAAACAAGAACCACTGATATGCTACAACACCGAAAAATTAAAACAACTGAAATGTATACAAAGCTCTACTAAAATTGTTAGACTATTATCCACATGAGTAAACTATGTGTGTATTTTTTTAGCCAAGAACTTTTTCCCAATCACATGAATTATTTGAATTATTTTCAGTTAAATAGAGTAAGAAATTAATCCCACATCTGTCAGGAGGTTTTACTATCCTTTTATACTACCCTAACTTTTTTTTGGTGGAGGGAACAATAATAATTTTTCAATGAGCTTCAAATCTTTTACTGCAAGTAAAGGAGATCTTTCTTAATGTGAAGGTGGTGGAGGAAAGAGCTACAGATTATACCAAGTGACATAAAACTGTTACACAGAGAAAAATATTGTTCAATATCACTTAAAAGTGGCCTTTAAAAATGTGAAATATATAAAGACGTACTAAGAAAAACAGCAGTCTTGGGGACCAAGATGGAGTGATGCAGGCCAGAGGACACAAGGCACCGAATACTCAGGTCAACAGCCTGAAGACAAGACAAAACATGAGGACTTTACCTAAAAGCTGTGCTTTATTTGAGTATGTGCTAATGAGTAGATTTTAGCAGCTTGTGCCACAATAAATAAATAAATAAATAAATAAATAAATAAATGGTCCAAACACCAATTTTCTTTACTGTAGTAATTGCTTCATTTTCAATTTGTATTCCATTACAATTTACGTTGCATAATTTTAACATACACAACAAAACATACAACTGATAAAATGATTCCCCTGAGGTTAACAAAATATTTAAAGAATTAAAGTCAATGAGGTTTTTCAAAGCAGGAACAACCACAACAAAACAATATAGAGATAGACACTAAGAATTTCCAAAAGTCTATCAGGAAATCCTGGAATTACCTCAGTAACTCCGGTCTCACTTCTGCACTCCTCTACTTCCTTTGTCGGTCCAGGTTCTTTCCAGATTGAGGCTCTACCTAGAAGACAATGGTAGTGACATTTTTTTTTTGCCTCATTTAACAAATGACATCATTGTGTGTCTCCCAGCTATGTGCTTGCTCCATTTACAGATCAGACTTTAATCACACCTATTCGTGCTTCTGCTATCAAAGAAGAATAAAAACATCATTTTAGAGTAAAATTGTCCTTTGAAAATAACTTTTTCTTTGAGAATAAGCATAATTCCTCACATTATTTTCCCAAACTGACTTTTAAAATTTTTAATTTTTTGTCTGTAAAACCAATGTGCAGAGTCAGCAGAACTGGCTTCTCCTATATTGGTCTGGCTTAAGTGCATTCATATTTTTCCACCTGCACATGTGCTCTGTTTCTCCTTAAATTGGACAGAATCTATGTTGTCATATTTTATCTTCATGAGTCTCATTCAGTCAGGAGAGAAGCCAAAACATCTCACAAAATATGGAGAAAACAAATGGAAGTGAAAATAATACCATTTCTTGAAAAAATGAGAAAGATAAATTCAAACTCATAAAGTGCTAAAAAGAGAAAATATCTATTAGGTTTAATTTCCAAGAAAGTAAAATTATGGAGAAAATTATCTAATAAATAGGTTATTAGTGGGAAAGAAAAAGTGAAAGTTTAGAGAGGAGGCTTGCCAAACACAAGGGAAGTTCTCTGCTGTGTATGAAAAAATGGGGAGAGGAAAACAGTTGATTCATTTAGTAAAAACCACAGGGAAGGTGAAATTTAAGGTTCAATTAATAAAAGATGGATTGATGTCTGATAGATTCATATCAAGGCTAATTAAGAGCATAGGCAGGTGATTAATCTTTGGGAAGGAAAAGGTCTTTTTTTTTAAGGAAAATAGATGATGATAATGACACTGGGGAATTTTGAAGTGACAAAGAAAAAGCTAAAATTTTTAAAGCAAGTTGCATTTTCTTTGGTAGGAGTAGGAAGAAACAGTATCAGGGGAAATATATTTGATCTTTGAAAAGAGTGAAAAAAATGAGGTACCCATGGTGGCATAAGGTGCAGAAATGCTACAGAAAGATGTTAAACATGATTGTGAGTAAGAAGCAGCATCCTGTGCAGTTAGATACAGACATGGAAGCTGACAAACTAGAGGAACAGGGAGTTTTCAAGGGACAAGGAGGTACAAGGGGAAGAGTCAGTAGGAAGAAGAATCAGAAAAGGAGAAACGAGTGTTCTCGAAGAGCAAAGATAAAAGCCACCATGGTCCCATAGACATCATGAGTGAGGAGTTCCAAAGTCAGGGGAAGATGGAATTTATTGACCATGAGGAAATGAAAATTTTCAGATTTGGGGATTGTAGATAACTCTGCAACTACTAATTTTCACTCCTTCTCTGGATTAAAGTACACATTTGTTAAAAGTACATTGTTAAACTTTGCTGACTTCATTTGCTTGTTTCTGTACATGTTTGTTTGATGATAGAAGACATTTACTGATACATTCTGGGTATCTCCTGTCTTGAGCTGCTTTCTTTGGGTAGCAGTACAGGTAGACCCCCAACTCACAGTGGTTCAACTTACTGATGATGGAGAAGTGCTATGGTTTCAGGAGAAATCATATTTTGAATTTTGAACTTTTCCAAAGTTAGTTATATGTGTAAAATAATGGGAAGCTGAAATTCCAGTCAACCAGGTGACCCCATAGGGTAAGGACTGATACTGTCCAGAGTAGAGTGGTACCATGTTTCACAACCTAAATTCCTTCCAAGATTCTGTGGAACATGGCTGCTTTGGTGTTCCTGTGGGGAATACGGTCGCTGTTAGGGTTATTCTCGAGTTAGTGTGGTCAGTCAGTTAAGTTTATCGAATGCACTTTAACTCACAGTATTTTCAAGTTTTAATCAGTTGAGTTGTTTTTGTTTTTGTTTTGCTTTGTTTGGCAGAGCCCCATTTTAAGTCAGGGGATCTGTATTTCCTCTTGTCTTCAGTCTTCTGCTGACACATGGAACAAACAGCACTGTTTGATGACAGTACAATGTGCCAGAATGACGGCAGGAGTCAGACACTAGATGGAATCTTGTGTTAGGATCAAGCAATTCTAGTCATATGGAGGCTTACCTGCATTGTCGAGGACAGAAGATAGTGATAAAGAGTGGCTAGAAGACAGGCTCGTATGGACTTAGTGAAAAATAGAAAGAGAAGCCTAAGAGGGGTCAAAATTATGCTGACCTCTTGCTGATGTTTCAGATTCACACAGATTTCCACATACATCTTTTCTTATATTGGCAAAAAATAAATTAATCTTGGCACTTTAAACAATAATTTATTTCTTGTCAAATTAAATAGAACCTGGAAAATGAATCTAAATGATAAATAAGGTTCACTTATAAAGTACTAATTTGGAGCACAAAAAGACCACGAAGATTCATCCTCATGGAGGCACTTACAGTAGCATTTTTTAAACTTCCACCAAATTACTCCACTGCCCTGCTTCAAAGGTCACTTGTGACAGCTCCAAGGACCTGTGATAATCACCTTAGAGAGCATGTAACCTAGATTCTGGTTTCATAGACACACCAAGGTCACAAAAAACACTGTTGTCAAAAGCACTGATAGCTTTCCCTTCTGATTTTTACACAATACTAGTTTATCCAATAAGTCACCTGGGTACACATACTTAGTGACTCTCATTTGAGCTCATCTTCTCAGTCTTGTATCCTGATACCCTTTCAGAGCTCCTTTATATACATGGAACGTTTTATTACTTCTAAATACTCAAAATTCAAATGACAACAACTGCAAAAAAATAGTGACATAGGATTTCAAAACAAGATTATAGAAAATTAACTATGGTTGTTATATTGCATATTGTTATCTTCTAAATAATTGCCCAGGTTATCAGATACAGACATGCAAATTTGATCAAACAGTATGATTTCCTTTTGAGAAGTTTCTTTGACTTATGGTGATGGGGTGAAATCCTCATAAGCCCTATTCTCAGAATATCCATGATAAAAAATACACTTAACACTTTAAGCTACAGAATATCATAGTTTTGCTTATCTGTCCTTAAACATGCTTAGAGAAATTATATTAACACAAAGTTTGGCAAAACCGTCTGACACACAGTGTATTTTACAATAAATGCTATTTCATGTAAGTTATTAAATACTATTTAATACAATATAACATATAATACAACATGATACTAATAATGTGCTTCCTAAATACTGAAAGTGGAAAACAGAATGGTTGTATGGGTACAGAATACACTTTCACACTATCATAAATTTGGAAAATTACAAGTGGAATCATCATACCATCTGTAACCCCAAGCCTCTGTTATTTTTAGCACACATTGTCCACTGTTTCACTGTTGTTAATGCTTTACCCATCCATAACCATACTTTCTTTTATGTATCTGGCAAACTCCAGCTTACCCTTCAAGTCATATATCAGGGCCTACACACCCCTCTCCAAGCCCTAATGATGAACTTGTCAAATCTTCCCTGTATTCCATAGCACTTTATGTACACTACTACCACAGATAGCATCTAAAAATTTGATTGCAAGCATAAATTTTTGTTTGTGCTGAACATAAAACTGAGTTCTTTTGAAAGTATGTTCAAAATAATGCATTTATGACCTCAACTTCCCTCCAAGAAAAACCTGGTTCCTATTCCAGCTTTGCCTGTCTCAAAATACAACAGCAAAAGCTGTGTTAGATAGTATCAAGTTTGAGGATATAGGCAACTACTTTGAAGGCAAAAAGATTCACTATGATGCCCATTCTGGTTTGACTATTGTCTCCTTTGGAAGTCCTGTAATGTTTACAATGTTTAAGTTTTATTGGTCTTGTTCTCTACTGTTTTGTTCAACTTTGTAATACCTAATGAGATAGACAATTCTTTTAAAGGAAACAAGAGACATTATGGTAACCATTGTTGATAACCTTGTACTGTGTTTTTACATCATGTACTATATCTATCCTTGGTTTTGACTGACAGCTTTGTTTTGCCATATTTGACTTTATTCTCTCCCCCCCAAAAAACTAATAAGAACTAAGGAGTAATAAAACCCCAAATGTGTAAATTTTGTTGTAAAAAAGAGAGGGAAAAAAAGTTCTCTAAAGGATACAACTGCAAGTGTGTTTAGGGATGTTAAATAGCTGACCATATTAATGTTTTTGGTTGGATCATTGAACACAACTGTTTGCAGTATCTCTGTTTGAATGTTCACTTTGTATGCTTTGATACTGTGACTTGATCACACATTAAGATGATAATGTGTAATCTATTAACTGGTGATTTTGTTACTGTTTTTTTTTTTTTTTTTTTTTTTTTTGTAGTTCTGTATTACTTGTACCCTTACACCGCTTTGTTTTGTTTTGTTTTTTCTCTTTTTCACTTTAAATAAAATCTTTTAAAAAAGAAAAGAAAGCCAGAAACCAGTTGTCATTCTTGACTCTTCCCGATTGGTCATTCATTTTCACCTCCACATCTCGTATATTTTATCTTCTAAATCCTTACTCCTAACTCTCCCAAAGTTCAAGCATTAGACATCTCAGATGTGCCTTGATTCTATAAGATTTGAACAATTCTTGGTCAGACATTCTGTCCTATTCTCTGCAATTTGATTGGAGCATTCTTTTTGAAAATAAAATATTAAATTCTACTGTCATGCAAGTTGAAATTTTAGAAATTTCTTTCCATTACCCTAATATTATGGATCCAACTCTGAGTCTGAAATATCAATTTCTATTTGGCTAAGTAATCAGTTTTATCTTCTCCTGCTACCTTCTGTGTTAAACATGGTACGTATACAAAGCTAAATAAGAAGCATCTTCCAAATATTTAATGTTTCTTTACATAAGATCAAATTACACTTTTTGGCCTTTTTATTGGGGGGAAAGTAAGTTTAGTTTGTCTAGTTTAGTTTGGAATAGTTAAAAGAAATATAAGGAATTTTCTCTATTTTTATTATTTGCTTCCCTGGGATTGTTTTTATCATATTCTAACATGTAATACTTTGCTCTCGTGTGATAGTTACTAAAATTACAACTCAGATAGATTAAGTGATGATCTGTGATTCCAGTAATAACCCCCCCTCCAAAAAATGCAAAGAGTTTTTTTTTTTTTTAATTCAGTGAAGAGCTGAATTATCTAGAATAGGCATGAATACACAAAAATGACTTCAGGGATCAGACAGAAAAGATAAATGAATAAAGCTTGTGGGTATAAGACAACTAGGAACTGTGTGGCAGAAGAGTCCTAGAGAGCACATGTCCTGCCTAAATCACTCAGATTCAAAATTAGCTCTAATGGTCAGAGAGCACACATTAGTAAATGTGCAGGGAATGTTACAGTATATACCCTTATCTAATCTACCATGGATAAACTTCCTGTAAATTGACATAATTTGTTTTAAATTTCCAGGTTAAATTATATATATATATATATATATATATATATATATATATCAATCTCCTAAAACTGTACTTAAGTGAAGTGTTGGAAAAATAACCTTAAACTGTAATTGTACACTTGTTAACGGGGTGATGGCATGTTCAACTTAATTGGCTTTCTTCATGCTTTGCTTCTGGTGTCAGGGAAAAGCGTTCTTAGTGTCAATTGCTTCCTAATTTATCTCCTGTTCTATGCTCTGCCAATTCAGCTATTCAATTATAGCACTATCCATTTCTCTTACAGGAGTTTAGCTCTGAAATGACTTGCATGCTTAAAAGAGGATTAAATCATTCAATTTTGTTACTCATGATTATAGAGGACAGGGATATTATGATAAATGAAATTCACCAGAAGAGCCCATTTTAGACAATGCATGGGTGTTCTACTATGTTGACTCTGATTAGTCTTAGCAACTAGAAGTCCTCCATATCTCCCTTATTAAATATGCACTATGGAAACATATTGGCCAGTGTCGAGAAGTACAAAGAAATGGAGAAGTCAAAGGCCCAGGGAAATATGCACTTAGCAAAGTCAGCTGAAGAAGAGATGTACCAAATCACTTTGTATTTATGGTAACGAGGATTAAATCCAGGGCATTTGCACTGAGCTACCTCCACAGCCCATTATAAAAACTTTATTTATTTTGAGACACATTCCACTAGGTTCTTAAGTTGACTAGACTGGACTCAAACTTTACAATCCTCCTGCCCTTGTGTTACTTTATTTAACTTAAGTAAAAAAATAAATGAATAGCTGAATCCAAGCAGGAATATTGAAGGACTTATAAAAATATTATTTTAGCTATCATAAGGTCTAATTTTATGGCTAAGGTAATAATATTCACTCACTTTATAGGCAGGAAATTTTTCAATTTCGAGGAAGGAAAGTGAAACGATAGTAGTTTATAAAATTTAGGTACAAGTAAGAACAAAGGAAAAAAATGAAAAGTGGATTTCCACCACTTCTTGTGTTTCTTTCAAATCATAACCAAGTTAGGGTCTCCATTTTATCCATCTTGAAATTGAGAATATTATTGATGAAGTACTCCTTGATGGTTTCTGGTTTAAAGGAAAGGGAAAAAGCAAATTTTCATTTTTTTCTTTTTAAAAAATTTTTAGTCAGTGTTGATGAGTAGCAAAGATAATTTTTAGGGGGAAAATAAGATTATGAGATATACTTCACCAGAATTTAAGACTTATTTCAAAATGCTAGAAATTAAGATGGCATGACTTTGATGAAGGTTTAGAAAAAATACCCCATCAGACCAAAAGAGAGTCCAGATACAGGCTTCTATGGAGACTGGGTGTGTCATAAAGAAAGAATTGCAGATTGGGGAAGAAAAGAAAATCAAATATATGACACCTAAATAATTATATATCTTGAGAGAAAACAAGAGTCTTTTTATATTCTGTTGAAAACAAAAATCATTTTCAATTAGGTTTCAGATACAATTTTTAAAGCATACATAAAAGTAAATGAAACAACAAACAAAAATTCATAATCTACTTTAAATAAGAAACAAAAAAAAACACACTCTTCAATTTAAATTGTTTAGGGAGAAACATGAAGATATTTGTATGACTTTGAAGTAGGAATAAATTCATTCAACAATATACCAAAAACACACATATGAAGCATAATTATAATAATGGTGCTCTAATAAATATGACAATTTTATAATGGTGCACAGAAGAGGCACAATAAATAAAGTGGGCAAACAATCTTCAGTCAAAAAACAAAAGGCAATCCAGTTAAGGAGAATCTATTTGCCCTGCATGAAAATAACAGAGGTTTGATATTCAAATCATAAAAATGGCCCACAGAAATAACTAAAGAAATAAGCAAAAGACACGAATGGAAAATTTACTGAAAAGTAAGTCCAAATGGTGAACACTGGAATAGTAAGATGCTCAGTCTCCTTGGTATAATCAGAGAGTAATAAGTTAAAGTATTACATTTACAATCTTAAAAAAAGTCTGATAATTCTAAGTGTTGGTGAAGCTTAGAAAAACTGTTTCTGTGCTGATGGGATTTTAATTTGTGTAACAGGCTAGGTAAAAATGAGCCAAGTCTTGTGAGCTTATACTAACTGGACATGATGTCATTCCATTTCTAAATTCAGATTCCAGACTAAAAGAATTATTTTGTAAATGTTCAAAGAATCATTAATGAAAATATTCACTGAAACACTTAAATTTAAAAAATTAAGCACAGAATTTCATTTCTAGTTTTTCAACAAAAGTTTACCAAAATATCTAAAATATTACAAGAATTATAGTAAGCAGTGGAGACAGCAATGAATAATAAAATAGGTTCAGATTTTACTAATCAACACCCTACACTTTATTGGGTAGGGACACACAATAAATAAACTAATTTATGATGATTGTGCTAAATTAAAATAGGTGATACATTAGTACATTATTGGATAATGTACTATATCACACTAACATAGTAATTATTTCTATTAGTATTATTAGATAATAAAAATTATAACATTAGTCAGTAATTAGTACTTGTTGAGTCACTCTCTGCCTAGATGACATTTAACCTGGAGTCTTAATAACAACAATGAGTCAAACAAGTAAAAGGGGTTTTGGGGAAGATGGTAGCCACGTTTAAAGGCTTATATGTGGGATGACCTCGTTATATGTAAGGAATAAAAATCAAGGGAGTGTTTCTAATGGTGATGAGTGACAGGCAAAACACAAGGAAAGAAAAGACCAGAGTAAAAATAAGGACCCTCAAATCAGACACCAATATGACCGGGTAACTGGGAAGTAATAACATCTGCCCTACATTTATACAGAATAACTGCTTTGTGACCTGTGCTGCAAAAGTAAGTGATCCTTTGCAGGAACCCAGCCTAGTGGCCTTGCTGTCTTGCTTCAGGAGATATTAATGAAGCTAGTACCAAATGGAGTCAGAATCTGTTTAAAGCTATAGGTAACAAGCGTTTGCATGAATTCCTGATAGATTGAATGTAGGAGTCAGAAAGGAGACTAATTGAGGTCCATGCATCCACGTTAGCCAAGATGGGCAATGAAAGAAACCAGAAGAGCAGAATCACTGGGATAGCTTAAGAATTCCTCCTTAGCCATGGTAAGTTAGAGGGTAGCATATTGTGCAGTGAAATAAGTATATCAAAGATTACCTGCTGATACTATGCATAGAGTTCAACATCAGAACAGGTCTAAGGATCTCCAGAGCCGAACATTTAAACAGAGGAGGGGGCTGATCAATCTGTTCCTGTCTTGATCTTGAACTTGTTTTGCTCACTACACTCCATTCCTAGGGGATCACATCCAATCCTAAAGCTTTGATTACTTGTGTATACCTACATTTCTCCAATATGTCTCCAGGTGAGGCCACCTCTCAGACAGAACTGCATCTCTAGGACAAAGATAAGAATCCTTTGGGCTATTGCAGATTGATACACCTATACTGAATTTCAAATTACAATACTTTTATCTCTGAAACTTGTCCATCAGCTTTTTGCTTTATCACTATTGTAAGTCATATAAATATAGAACTTTAGGGTATAACCTGAGGTTCATTTCCAACTGCTTCCTTCCACAAACAGGTAATTTGCAGATGTATCAGCACATTGCCATGAGACTGAAGGCACAGTAAAATTAGATTCTCCTTGAAGAATAGAAAATTGGGTTATATTGGAGGAAGAAAGGGTGTACTGTTAGTATTTCTTAAGTAATAGTAGATATTAGAGGTTATTTGCTGATAGCAATTATCTAATGGAAGAAAATAAATTGCTGAAAAGTGAGAAGCAGACTAAGCTCCTGATATACATTCATCAAGAATAGAATCCAGAGGGTAAGCAAAGGCATTCATGTTGCATAGGAATCACAATGACTGGTCAGTAATGTGACTGACCATGCACCAAGACACATCTTCTCCATTATACAACTGTATTTCACAGCTGCCTTTCATCTAGACCAGGTCATTAGATTTTTTTCTCACAACAGAAACAAAGAAATGAAGCGTCACTTTTAGGGTATGTGTCTTCTCTATCATCTCTGCCTTGCTTCGTAGATGATCACAGAGGTCATGTGTTAAAGATAACTTCGCATCAGGAAAGCAATATGAATTCATAAGCATTTCTTGAGGGTGCAGTACTCCCAAGAAGCCAAATGACAAGAAAGAATTGCCTATTCTCATGTGAGTCATCTATTTCCGAAGCCACTGAGAAACTAGAGGATTTTCTTTTAGGAGCACTTTTACCTTAAAGAATATCCCCAAGATGAAAGGCAGGGAGCATGTCTTGGGACAGAGATAGATTGGATTGGTAGGTTTCTTAAGGGAAGGCTAAGATAGCCTCTAAATTCTGTTACTGAAAAATGTCGCACATTTATAAACTACGATACCAAAAATGAAAGAGAGTCTCTATAGGATGTTTGAAAAAAAGCAAGCATAAATTTATCGTTTTGGTGAATGAACAAGTAAACATCTATGAAGAGTTTAATGGGTTTGCTAAGTAGTGGAAAATTCTACTTGAATTGTGGGCCACAAATGTAAAGTATTTAACACTGACTATATGTTATCTTAATTTTTGAAGCATAAGAATACACAAACACAAGTGTATCTTAAAATTAAAGATTGCAGATGTCATAATTTTAATCTGATTTTTAACAAAGTAATTACAAAATCATGTAAGAGTAAATAAGTGAACACAGGATTGGTCAAGAAAAGCAGGACAGTGGGATTCATTGCCATTAATCAGAGAATGATATAGAAGAATCCAAGAAAAAAGAAACTGGTAGAGCAAGTTTAAAAACTCTTGAAAGTAGGAATCTTGTATGTTTTGTTGTTTTCCTCATTTTAAGTTTGTTGTAACACTTGGATCTTTAATTACTGATTAATTTCTCACATTCCCAGCTTCTCAAGGCAGCTGAAGGACTAGTTGGCAGAGATAACTTGTAAGACTGCTTTGTGTTCCAGTACCAGTAGTTCTTCCATGGAGAATTCAACATTTCACTTTCCTGATGAAATGTTTCCTGGGGAATGATAACCACTGATGGAGTTTTTCAACACTGATCATGTGCATAACTATATGCCATCATACTCATTCTGTACTTGGGAACCAGGTGTTGACTTGAATGTCCTCATTTTAAATGAAGATATAGTGAAGTTGAGAGAGATCCTAAAGGATGCAGATTGAGAAAGTGGTAAACAAAGATTCAACCCACATACACTGACTCCAGAGACAAGTGGCTTCCAAAAACTCTAACCCTCATTTCCTCTCTGTAGACGGTTTTGCAGACACACTCCGGGCTGTTGCCACTGTGTTCATAGTCCGAGGCATAAAAGCTCATGTAGGTGAAAGAATGCAAAAGTTTCTACATCCACTGACTTCTCTACAAAATAAATAAAACTTCAACTTTGTAAAAGTGAAAAATCACAAAGTATGTTAGTACTGTTCTTATCTTCTGCTCTCCTATCAAGTTTCTCTGCAACGTTAAGAAAAAAATACTACTTAAGAAACTCATGTTTTAAATAATGAAACTATATTAGATATTTGTTGGATTATTCTTTATGTCCTGAGAATTAGCTATAAAAGAAAGTTGCTTTGAAGTAATCTTCAGGTCTCCTGTAAGACATATTTCAATAATGTGAATAAATGGAGGATTTTTGGTGAGCAAAGTTTACCAAAGTCAAAATGACTACAGTGGCTTTACTCACCATCTCTAAATAATTCACCTTGCCAGTATAGCTTCCTACAGCTCTGATACTATCTCTTATCAGATGTTTTGCTCTTGAAAAGCTCAGATTTCTACACTGCACTTTCTGTTCTGTGTCTTCCATAGCTGCAATTATTTCCATTCATCTACAGCCTGGTTTGTTTCTTAACTGAATTAACTAAGTAAATTCACACAGTGAGAAAGACCCATAGAATTCTTAATCTTCTCAGATTATGACTCTATAGACAGAAGAAAATAATGCCACTTAAAGGTGATATTTCTTTTTAGCCTATAATATATATATATATATATATATATATATATATATATATATATATGATTTTTAACAAAAAATTTTTGTTTACTTTGAAATCTGGGGTAATGTATTAATATCCTATTATTGCTGTAGCAAATTACAATAAATCCAAAGACATAAAATAACTTATATTACTGAAGATTAGAAATCTTATTCCACTTCTCTTTTAAAATCAAGACATCTAAAGGATACATTTTTTTTTCTGAAGGTTGCAGGAGGTTTTTTGTTTTGTTTTATGTTTCGTGTTTTTCATTCTCTTATGTCCCTACAGTGGCAATCTCTTCCTCCATCTTTAAAGCAAGTAGTGTAGATTCTCCTTCCTTTGTGACCTCTTCTTCTATCCATTAGCTATCTCTCCTTTTGATTTTTACCCTCCTCCCTCCCTCTTTTAAGGACCCTTGCAATGAAGGGTCCTTTTGCACCCATTTGAATAACCAACGATCATCTTTCCATTTCAAGCCTCCATTTAAGCACATCTATAAAATCCCTTTAGCAGTGTGAAATGGTTAATGTGATCTCAACTTCATGGAGTTAAGGGATGCCCAGCCAGTTGATAAAACATTATTTGTGGTTGTTTGTGAGATATTTTTGGAAGATACTAGCAATAAGCAATTTACTGAACAAAGAAGATATGCCCTCACCAACATGAGTCGACATCATCCTGTTTCTTAAGGGGGAAAATAAAACCTAAAGGCATAGGAAGGGCAATTCTTGCTGTCTCTTTGTGAGTAGGAAAACTCATCTGCACCTGTTTTTAGTTGTGCTTCTACCTGATTCTCAGGTCTTCAGATTGTCAGATTTATATCAATCAACTTGTCTTAATCCTTTTCTACTACTGTTTCAGAATAGCTGAAATTGGATAATATGCAAAGCAAAGAAATTTATTTCTTAAAGTTCTAGAGTCTGAAAAGTTCAGGGTCTGCATTCAGTGAGGCCCTTTTTGTCATCTATGTAAATGAAGTTGAGACAGTGCGGAGCATGGCATGACAAGATAGACTCAGTCTGGCTTTTATAACAAACCTGCTCTCTAAATAGAACTTTAAACCATGAAAGGATCAATCCATTAGTGAGAACCTGGCTTGTGTTAGTATTACTAACATATAAATTTGGGGACTAGGTTTCCAACACATGAAATTTGGGGAACACATTCGTACCACACAGCTGCCCCCTCAAAAAGACAGTTCTCTGTCTTTGTAGTCAGTCTGATTTACACTGCCAGCTCTCCTGGTACTTCAATTGGCATAGGGTACATTCTTGGTCTTTGTAATGTCCACAATTGGGGAAGCCAATTCACATAATAAGTTGTAAGTGTGTGTATGTGTGTGTGTTTCCTACTGGTTCTCTCTAAAGAAAAGTGATTGATATACTATGTAAAAACACATTCACAAATTCTAGAGATTAGTTTGAGGACATGTTTAAGGAGACATTTCTTAACCTACCATAGCTCATAGAACAGGAATCAGAAGACCTATATTCTGGTCCCTGTTCTGCCATATAAGTAATCAGATATCATAGCAGGAAGAGACTCAGGCACTACCAGTATGCTACCCTATTCACCCTGCCCAGACATTCCAGTTCAGCCTGTGAAATCAAGGCCCAGAGCAGGTCCCTGGGTGGTTTAAAGCCAAAACCAGGAGTGAAGATAACAAAAGTTCTGAGTCTCCTATCAGGGCCCCCTCTGTGGGGGCACACAAACCCAACATGTCCACGAAATTGTTAAGAAACAAGTAAGAAAAATTTGCCTCTGTAAAATACTTTACAATAAGACATCTTTTGTTTCTTTCTCCAAAGAAACATACTTCTGTCAAGCACTTGTCAGATCACCTTGTCCCAGTGGCAAAGACCAAAGGTCTGGGAAGAAGAATCACTGAAATTGAAATTCAGTGTTTGAAGTGAGGGAAGACAGTTAAACATCCCTTTCTGCCTGTTACTTTTACTAAAACCCATACATAATTCTGTCTCACTCTCACAAAGAAATCTTAAATGCAGCATCAAATTGCTTTTTTTTTGCAATATGTTCAGATATTTAGAAAGCAAAGGAATTACAGGAAAAGAAATACCAGCTCCCCATCAATGAAGATGCCATCAGTGAAGCAGGCTTCAAGAGACACTTTGATCTTGAACTTCCCAGATTTCCAAATCTGCTGGCTCAATATCCACTTGTAGAGAGGAAATTCTAAATCGAGCTTCACCTACATTTAAACTCCTCCTGTGATCCACAGAACTTCATTAATAGATGGTGGTATCAAGGGCAGGCTTTACTTCCTACACATGGAAGTGCAGCCAATGAAATAACCAGATTAGTGATCACATATAATGGATTAAGAGCAATACTGCTAGTATGCTGTAAGAAGACCTTCCTTTTGATGCCACTGAGGCTGCTCAGTTTGGCCTTTGAATCCAGGAATGACCTTTGAACAGAAGGCCTTTAGCAGAAAGTTAACCCACGGAGTCTAAGAACATACAATCTATCTCACTCAGTTCAGTTTTTAAAAAGTCTAACTTGCTTAAAGGAAATTGAATTCTTAGGGATCAGTGACTAGGTGGGATCAGAGAGGCTCACCAGTCTTCTTTACCGTAAGACTTTAACAAAGGATGTGGGAGCCATTTATTAAAGGAACACGTCTCCATGACAGGTTCGCTAGGGGCCTGGACTGAGCATTCATTTATTGGCTGCTGGGTCTGCACAAACCTAACTTGAACCACTAGATTCAGAGGTTCATTAATAAAGGGTCTGGGCCCATGTTTATAGGATAAGCAGAGTCCTCCACATGCCAAAAGCTTCCTCCTATCCTATATTAAACTTCACCAGTGTTGCTAATCTCTAAATTTGGCAGTTTTAGCAAATTGCTTGCATGATTTAAAAAGCATTAATTCATGGCAGAGACTGTTATGATTCTATTTCTCAAGTTTCAAGATTTCAAAGCTGTCTTGGTGTGGGAAGACTGGACTTGGTATTCTTCTAAGCAAAGAGCAAAATGTATGATTCTCAAGTAACAAAAGCAAAATGAATCAGTAACATGCTTTTCCCAAAGAAGTCACCTAAGCTACAATAGGTGCTACAGTCTCAATGTTTGTGCCCCGCCCCCCGCAATCTTATTTTGAAGTTCTAATCCCAATATGCCATTAGAAAGTGAAGTTTTTAAGAGACAATTAAGGCATAAGATTGGAACCTTTACAAGTGGGAATACTTCTTTGACCAAAAAAAAAAAAAAAAAAAGCCACACAAGGCAGCTCCTTTGTGCCTTCCATCATGTGAAGATACAGTAAGAAGATGCCATCAGTGAGGCAGCCCTCAACAAACACTTTGATCTTGAACTTCCCAGATTTCTAAATTGTGAAAAATATATTTCTACTTTAGTAGCATATAGGCTACCTAGCCAATTGTACCTCAATATAGCAATTTAAAAGACTAAGATACCAGGAATCAGGGAAGAGAAGTAGAGGCAGTTTTTGTGCAATGATCAACCCATCACCACTCTGCTTATCCACATCCTGTCAATACAAGTATAGTCAGTTAGAGAAGAGTCTTCAGCGGCACATCACTCCAACCTGTGTCTTGCTAAAATATGTTTTACCTTTTCTACCACAACTACATCACACACACACACACACACACACACACACACACACACACACACACACTTTTTAATAAGTCCTTTACAATGTGTCTCCTATTGTCTGGAACTGTGTATGCAATGTACACAAAAGAAATGCTATATTTTTCCTACCTGACAGTGAATTTCAATGAGCAGTTGCTTTTAGCTGGACACAGTAACCTATACACCCACTAACACTCACACATTCCCACTAATTCTGCCACACTGGCCAAATTTGTCCACTGGTTTAGTTCTGTTCCTGCCAGCAGACAGGATCCAAATACACTACCCAGTGAAAGTCATGAACATTTTCTGGACAGAAACTCTCTGAATGCCTGTGAATGAACGTGTTTTCCATTTAGGGATATAGTTATCATTATAATATATATTTATAGGATTAAAGCTGTAGCAGTGGAACCACTGTACAAATAAAAACATTTTCTAATTGGTATATTGATCTTAAGCTCAAAACCTTTGCTTCATTATAGTGATTTACATTTCAGGAAAACATGCCATTTGATTTTTTGTTCCCCTTCATAAAGAGGCTATTTTTTAATCTTTTCTTAATTTTTGTTTGAGAATATATGGTACAAATATGGAGGCATTTTCAGGTTTCCTAGAATAGATAAAAAGCTAGATAAAACATAAATTTAATAAAATATATGAGATATGAGTTAATACAAAAATAAAACAGCACAAGCATGTGTATTGATTCTAAACAAGTAACCATTTCTTTTTTAATTTTTAAATTCTGTTGGTATACTTTTGAAAGATATAAAGCTTACGTTCATCATGGGGGTTAATATGTGCATAATACATCTTAATTATTTTCAATTCCCCATTCCTTCCCCACCCTCCTATATCCCTCCACCACTTGATCGCTTTCCCATTTACCAAAAATCTATCTTCCTCTTTTTAAACAAATAAATATTTCAAAAGTCAACCTAAGCACTGGAGGTAGCTCTTAAAAAATAACATCTTATTGAAAGTCATAAAATCTCATTTAAGTTTTATTATAAATCTGTTAACTAATTTCAATAAACTGAGAAATGTACCTTGTTAAACATTCTGAAATATTTTTCCAATTATACCAATTTATGTTTTTTTCTTTATAAAGACAGAGTTGTTTAGTTCTGTCTTATCTAATTTGGAACACAGGAAGACAGAGCTCATATGTGGCAGGGTTTCATTGTTGCTGTAATTAATTTTAGTTGGATTTCTCATACATTGTAAGATTAGGAATCAGAATATATTAATTAAATGATAGGATCATTTCTCTGTGGCACCTGCTGACTTAATAAGTATTCCAATATAGAATATAATTTTAAAATTGAAACATTGGTGTCTTGATTTTCCAAGAAAAAATATGAAGACACTAAAAATTAATTGAATCCATGTATTGAGTGCTAGGCTGGAGTGAAAACCACCTATTTTGTTATTGAAGGTTATTAATGTAATTGCTATTTCTTATTTTAACTTCAGAACTCAGTGTGAGAAAGATCACGTGCTTAAGCCGTTTCAGTGTTTGGAACTGAGAATGTCACAGAGACTAATTCACTGTGAAGCACCTTTTTGTAATTTTAGACACTAGTCAACTGTATGGAGTTGATCTAGAGGCTTAAAAGATACTACAATACTATGGTCAGGTATATGTCTCTGTCACACAGTGATAGTAACCAACAACCTTCACTTTCAGGCTTGCCTTTGCCCTGCCAGCCAAAGAAAACAATTCAAACAACTCAGACCCATGAATTGGAGTATTCTGAATTAACCTCTCCATCATACAGATGAGTCCCACCTCCATCTTTCTCCAAGACTTCCATGTTTCCCCCTCTAGTTTTGGAAAGTAATTCTGGAAAGTAATTGAGTCTCCTGAAAGCATTGCTATGTTCCATGATGATTCAGTACTTTCTCCAGCTCTGTAAGTGAGCCTGTGTACTTGAAAAATGGGTAAGTGTAAAGGCAGATAAACTAGGATAATTACTAATAGAGGATTTCAGCCATTGGGATCTAGTTCTTTTCAACCCATTCTCTGGTTGACCTACGTAAACTCCAAAGTGAAAATAGTACCTTCACAAAGAGCAAGACAAGAACCCTCCTGGTGTTTCTTGGGCCCTGAGTAGATGAGTGTGTCTTCTCAGGATGGTGTTGAAGACAGCTGTGTTACATAGGCATCTTCCTCTCTTCCCAGTATTTCCCACCATGATTACAATTCTCCTTTTGTATATTAGCCCTTCACGTTCTCTGCCGGTCTCTTCCCACCATATTCTGAGGGGCACTGTTTTGGACTCCAACACTAAGCTACCTTTCCATTTTGTGTCTGAATAGGTTCACCCAATGGGATGCACTGAAAAGAGACTACAAGTGGATAGGAGACTATGTTTTAGACATTCCTTTCCCAACTCTTTTCCTATTGTAGCACCATGATTATGGAGGTAGCATACCCCAGTAGTTATTTTGTAACTAGGGCAGCCACTTCTCCATGCTTCCAAAGCATTCACTTCCTTTGGTCCTTGGAGGGGAGCTAGATTACAAGTTTGCACATTCATTAGTCTCTGGGTATCTCAGCAACTCCTTTTGAATTCAAAGCCCTGCATATGTCTCTATGAATCATTCCTCATTAAATTGTCTTCAGAAGCTGATCTTGATGTGTACTGGGCCTCTTGTCAGAAGTCTGACTGATAAATCTCCCTGAGGGGAAAGCTTGGACTTGGAAACTTATGCTAGATCTCCAGACCTTATATCTGTATCCAGCACACTTATAACAGAGAATAAAAGGAGATGGTTGGAAAGTTTCCAATGTAATACCCAGATCACATCCACTGTGAGAGCATCAGACTGTGACAGACTGCGCATAGAATACTTAATTTTACTCTGTGCATCTCCCAGCCAATGATATAGGAAAAAAATAGGCAATACATCCATTGAAGACACTTCATCTCCTTGAGTCCTGATATGTCACGCTCTGCATCTGTTAGCTCTGACAGGTCTCAAATGTTCAGATGATCCAACTTCACTTGTCAACATTTTTGAACTACCTGTGACTGCAACCCTTCAAAAGCCCTTTTAACCAGACATCCACTGTTTTTCTCTGACTTAAAATTTCTGCTACTTATTCTGGCTAAACTAAGACCTATGTCATAAGTAATAATAAATTTGATCCCCTAAGACTTTATAATTTTAAACACATGACAGATGGCTAATGGAGATTTTGCCTCCTCTCTCCCTGAAGAGCACTTCTAAATAATATGTGACTATCTTATTCACCAGGTTTTGGTCCAAGTAATAAAATGTAATATCAATGATTTTTCATTGGATTAACAATTTGATCATAATTCTGCTTCTTTCCACTGGCAGAAGCAGCATGATGAAATAAAATCAATGTCCTCTAGACAAAATATCATTACAACTAGAATTTAAAATGTATTCTCAATTTGCTGTGTTAATAAAGTGCTTCAAAGTTATGGTGGTCAGATGATTTTAAGGAATTATTAAGTGGAATGCACTTACTTTCTGCCCTTTGGCAATGCCATCAATACCTAGTGTGTCCCTGGGAGAATATCAAATAAACACTGTTCAAAAACTTAGTAAGGATCGACAATTGCATGTACAGTTGCAAAGAACATACCCAGCAGGTGTGAGTGTGTGTTTGTGCAAGTGTTATGTGCAAATCAAAATGTTATCTGCACCAAATTTGTTCTACCATGGAGAATAATCACAACACCTTCCACTAAAAAATCACTCTGGATCATGGCACAACTCACTAGATTCCATTTAGAAGATTCAGGATTCTTTTAGGTTAAAGAAAAGTAAATAAAATCTTCCATGGTAGATCTAAATGGGAAGAATGTTAACTAAATTTAACGTTGCACATAAAATCCTGTCAATGATAGTCTCCACACAAATCCTAACGTGAAGTTCCACTTTCCATAATATCTGAGAACATTAGCCTCTCCTAGTGTTCAGAGGCAAAATAATATGGAACTTTTCATCAGTAAATTGGAATTTTATTCCAAGGAAATGAGCTTCTACCTCTAGCCATTTGCCTTTGTTTTTCCCTGATGTCAACAAACATCACTTGTCAGTTCTACACAATACATTCCTGTAAATACCCTGTCTCATCATACCGTCTAAAAGAATATAGATTCAATGCAATCTTTAACGAAATCCTAAAATCACTCTTCAAATAGGAAAGAAACTCTAAAATTCTTACTGAATACAAAAGATCCTATGTGTTCAGTGCTATTCTGAAATAACAAAATGTTAGAAGAAATACATTCTGCTAGCATAAAATATTATATTACAAAGTTACATTAACCAAAACAGTATGGTGGTAAAATAAAACAAGCACACAAACCAGTAAGACAGAATAGAGAGCTATGGCAAGGAAATAAATCTAAACCTGTGTGGCAAGGTAATTTTACACACACACACACACACACACACACACACACACACACACAAACCCACAATGGAGAAAGAATAAATGCTTCAATACGTAGCACTGGGAAAAGTGTATTTCTGTATGAGAAAGAATAAATCTTAATCCAATGTATTTCTGGAAAACACTTTGAGAGACATTTTTATACTCAAGATAATTCTATTTCCTTTGCCAATAACTGGTTTTGACATGGACATATGAAATTGCATTCAACAAATATTTGTGATGCACAAATTATACATCAGACACTGTTCTGTGCACTTGGCATACATTAGCTCATAATACAAAAACCCATGCCCCTGTGGGCTTTTTATTATGCACATACTTGAATTAGGAGCCAGTGAGTGGAAAACAGCACTCCTATGCACCAGATATTGAGGACCACTGAATTAGGAGTCACTGACCTGTATTTTCGTTATGTCTATGATTCCCAGGCTACTGCCTCCCAGGGCCTACTTTGGATATATAATGAAGGGAAGAATTGTAACATCTAGCAAGTACTTTTCCAGGTCCAACATCCAATCTTGACCCTAGTAATTCAGTTTCAGTTCTTCTGTAGTAATAGCCAGTGAAAAAAGACAGGAATATACTTATCAGTCCATAGAAATAACCTTGGCCTGTGTTTGGCTGGGGAAGGCCAGAAGCTCATGGATCACAGCTCTGAAAATTATAGTCACACTATCAAGAAGACTTTGGGTGCAATTAAAAGCCAAATCAAAAATTTAAAAAAGTATATTCAGAAAAATCTCTCTTTCTCTCTCCCTCCCTCCCTCCATCCCTCTCTCTCTCCCTCTTGTTCTAGGATTCTGTGCAGAAGTTTTCATTGTATTTTGTTGTCTTACTCTTCACTTTTCTTAGTACTGAAATAGTCTCTGAATTTATGTTCTTTCTTGAATATTACATAATTGAAAGACATGAACCTTACCTATTTTCATATAACCCTAAATCTGACCCGACTCTTTCTCATTTCATAGTAAGTCATGTGTTCTTGGAATGGAGGCACACATATTAAGAGCTTTTATCCACACTGTAAAACAAAGACCTTCAAGATGGATAAGGCCCGCCTTTTGCTAAGTTAACCCTTCACACCTGCTTATTGTTTTTTTAAAAGCAGTTTTTCCACTCATATTTTTTCATTTTAAAATGATATCCTGTAGTATTCAGTTTTATAGGCCCCAGGAAAGACTATATAAATACCGTTGATTATTAAACCATCCCTCTCCAGACCTGACCTCCAGACTTCTCTTTTGAATAAGTTACCGTAATGATGGTATGCACTTGATGTTTTTCTGTACAAAATTTTTTCTATGCTACTGGAATCCTACTCTAAGGAATAGCTTCACCTTTGCAGCAGTTATTCATCCATTCAGTTACTCAGCTGTATCTGCATAGTTATTGATTAAATTTGTATTCAAGAGGTCATATCACCACTCTTATAATCTTGTTTGAGGTTCTGATTGCCCCAAATTGGCCCACAAGAGTTTCACAAGTAGTTTCTGCGTCACTGTAGAATACTTGTTAATTTTAAGGCATTTTTGACAAATCAATATGTTCCAGGCTTACCTTGGAATTCATGTTCTTATTAAGTAATCAAAAATTTCTCCAAAGGGTCCTGATTCTTTAATTATAGGATACTTACAGCCTATGAACTAGGTACTTACCATGCTAAACATTACTAAAGCATGTCAATAGACCTACTTAGTCGACCTTATAGAGCTACTTAGTAGACAGAGCCAGAAAATGTATGTATGTGATATGATTTTAAAAATGCAGTGAATGTTTTGGTTTTTAAAAAAACTCACATATGCAAGCTTAAGTATTTTGCACTTTCTCTTATAAGAGAGACTCAAAATATAACAAAAAAGCAAAAAAATAGAGATAATATGAAGGGAGATACACCTTTCTCAAAGGAAAAGAAGATCAAGAGCTGGGTGGAGAGAGGCATGAAGAAAGGGACAAGAAATATAGATAGAAAAGAGAATTAAGAAGTAGTATGTACATATACTGATTTCCCCAAATGTGATATGATTTCAAAAAATGCAGTGAATGTTTTGTTTTTTTTTTAAAAAAACTCAGATATGCAAGCTTAAGTATTTTGCACTTTCTCTTACAAGAGAAACTCAAATTCCATCCAAATGGAATATAAACATATAGTACAGACTTGTACTAATAAAAACAAATAAATACAAACAATGTATTACAGTAAAAGACACATTGTCAAGAGTCCCCCATCAAAGCACTCCAGCTTATTTGAACCCAACTTATCCCATCTTTCTTGGCACATTTTGATGCAGTTCTCTTTCATAAGAAAGACAAGCCCTCTTTCAGGAGTGTGGTTTTTGGTAGGAAACCAACATTAGTTAATACGTTGCATATTGTTATCTTTAATTAGTTGTTCAGATTACAAGATATAGGCATGAACCAAATGATTAATCAAACAATGGAGAATGTTCTTTTCAATAAATATAGACTAGTAGTATGGTTTTCTATCTTGTATATGTGTACACATACACATACATATATATGTATACATATATACATATAATCTTTTCCCTTTTTTCCTTTCCCCGATCCCAGTTGTTCTTTCCTTTTGAGCACTTTCTCTTTCATTTTCACAAATATTTATAGTACCTTTTGGATCATTAATGTCTTTAGTTGTTCTGTCATGGCTGTTTCAATGTCTAGAACCCATTCAAAACATTTACCTTTCATGGTCGTTTTGATTTTAGCAAACAGCCAAAACTCTCAAGATGCCAGACCTGGTAGAGAAGGCAGATGAGGAAACATGTTTTACAAGCCTGTCTTTGTGTGGAATGGTATTTGGGAGTAGCATTCATTGTGATTTTTTTATAATACCTGATAAAGAAATCCAAAAGGAACTACTCCAGAAATTAACAGGATGAAGAAAGTGTCAAAGTGAGGGAAAGATGTACTGAAGAATATTAATGGCACTGTGTCTTTTGCTATAATTTTTCATTTAAACACCATAGTTTTTTATCAGCTTTGTATATGAACATGGACACACACACAGAATCTCTAATTCTACATCTATATTACCTATTTTTGACATAACTTCATTTTGATAATTCCAACTTAAATTCAACATCTAATGGGTCTATTTAGCCTTGTTTGTAAATGCCTTCTCCCATAGAGGTAAATATGGCTCTTATCACCATCTGCAGTACCCTGATTCATGGGTCAGTTCATTTACTCACTCAAGCCAGAATTTTCCCCAAACCTTCTCAAAACTCTTTCAAGAAACTTCACCACAGTTATGCTAAAACTCAAACTTCTTCCTCTTCTCTGCAAGGCTTGGAGAAATCTGGGACCTGTCTCCCTGCCCACTCTATCCAAAACAAATCTTTCTTACATTCATTTTGCTTCTTTTAAACCAGTTGTCCACAAATTCTTCTCATGTGTTTCTTCTTCCTGGATCATTTTGAAATTGTTTATTGGGTTATCTTGGACAAGTCACTTAATATACCTATGTCTCAGATTCCTATTCTATAAAAAGGAGTTTGATAATTGCAATATACCCCGAGTCACTGAGAAAGACAAATGATTTAATATACATAAAATGCTTCATTAGAGTCCTACCATATAATACTAAGCTAGTGCTGTAAAAGTATTACCTATTACCATTATTATTAATTATACTGAAATGAGTAATATCTTCTAAAAAAGTAAATTTATTTATAAAAGTTAGGACATAATGTATAGTAGTAATGAGAGGGAATTTTTAGAATTATTGGAGGCACGCCCAATTATGTTACTTCCTAGTAAAAACTATCATTCATATACAGTCGTGTTATTTCTCAGCTTATATTTGAAAATAGCCTTCCGGACATCATAGTAAGAGAATTTCTCCTATTGAGAAAAAGGGAACAGCATCCACTAGGTTTACAGTCACTCAGAAAAGGAAGGCTATGTAATATCTCCAATGTGTCAGTTTTATTGGTTTTGTTCTGTACTGTTTTGTTTAATTTTATTATACCTGATGATGAAGGCAATTCTTTTTAAGGTGTCAAGAGGCTTTATGGTAACCATTGTTGATCACCTCGTATTCTGATTTTACATCATGTACTATGTCCATCCTTTGTTTTGACTGACTCTGTTTTGTTTTGTCACATTTGGTTTTATTCTCTTCCCCCAAAAAAGTAGTAAGAACTGTGGGAGTAATAAAACCCAAAAGATGTAATTGTTATTGTAAAAAAGAGAGGAAAAGAAAATGCTCTAAAGTATACAACTGCATGTATGTTTAAATGCGTAAGATAGATAACTATATTACTAAGTTTTTGTTAGATCATTAAATAGAACTGTTTGCAGTCTCACGGTTTGAATGTCTACTCTGCTTTAATTTTATAACTTGAACAACTATTTCTAAAATGACAATGTAATCTATTAACTAGTGATTTCTTACTGTTTATTTTTTTAAATTCTGTATTACTTGTACCCTTTCTCTGTTTTTTTTTTCTCTTTAAATAAAATTTTAAAAGAAATGGAAGGCTACATGATTTAGTGTCATCTGGTAAAGGTCACTCTTCAAGAACATAAAAAAATCTTGTCAGTAAGTCAGAGTAAATTTAAAGCACATACACCTACTTTCCACACAGTCAAGGACTGCCCAGGCATGGACTGAAGTTCAGCTCCCTGGCTGAGGGGCTCTGTCCTGACAGGGGCTGTTTCCAGCCTAGCTCAGAAAAGCACCCTTCTTCACTCCCCCACAAAGCAGCTGAAGACCATCACAGGAAAGTAGCTTTGGCCACCACATGGTTTCCAACTCTGTTCTCCGTTGTGCACTGGCTTCTCCCCTGTTACTCAGATTAGGTGATATTTGTGGCCTCCCATCACCCCATCAAGGCAAGTGAGAATTGCAACCCCTTCTCTGCCTGCCCAACAGGCACCAATCACACATTCTGCTCAGGCAACAAATGTTGATTTCCTGGTCTTTGTGAGAACATTGTTTATGATTCACGGCCTCTGTTCTGAGATGAGATGTGAAGCAAATTGGTTAGGAAAGTTTTTGTACATAAAAAAATCCTTAAAGATTGATGCAGTTGCTTATAAACAAAAGGGTAAAAAGAGGGTGACAAAGAAAACTGTCAGGAACTTTGCATTTTCCAGTGCTCTTCCATATTCATTCATTTATATTAATCCACACAATGCATCTATCTGATTGAGCAAGAAAAATTAAGTATTTACTCCTCACAGTGATGAATCATGTCATCTTCAGTAAACACATTTAATATTTCTTGGAATTCTTCTCTGGGAAGGTCTCAATGGCTGCCAATAGGTAATTAATAGAGCACGATTATAAAGATAAAATTGATGTGAAATGATAACAAATGAAAATTCTAAAAAGCCACACATAGTTAAACATGTTGTTGTTCATAGACACAAAAATTTTGACTGTTTGTATTTATTTTTCAGTGCAAATTATTGATTTGCAAAATTTTGTGTAGAACCAAAGTGCTTTGAAAACATTTACTGAATGTAAATTGTCAAATTCTTTCAAGAAAAATGATTTTTCTTGTACCTATTATATGCATGTTAGGTGAGTTGAGCTAGATTTACATAGTAGTACAACTATTTTCTTTAAAAATTAAAAGCTCTCTTTTTTATCATCAATTCAAGTAGTAATTTATGTTCAGATTTGAAATTCTTAGAATATTAGAGTGACTTACTATAACTTAAACAAAATAATGTCATTTTTCTACCCAAAGATAGCATAAAATGAAACATCAAAAATTCATCAATAGAGAAGCAAACAATAATATTCTCACATTCTCTGGGTGACCTTAAGAATATGCTGTCCTATCTATTATTTATCAAAGTTTACAATACACACTGAAAGACTGACTGTATGACAGTGAGACAGCCTACCCAATTATTCCTAGAATGTCTCATATGTGATAAATAAATATGTATCCATTTTATAAGCCATTTGGGATGGGGACCTGACTATTACAACTGGGATATCCCAAGAAATAAAGGCAGAGAAAGTCTCAGATTAATGTTTTCTTAGCTCTAAACAGAGAGTGCAATGATAATTATATATGTCTATTTCAATAAAGTCTTATTTTATCATGACACTGTTATATTCTGCATACCATTAGCTTCAGGCACTTATATAAGGTCAATAATTTAGGAGCAGATTATAGAGTTCATTGCCACATGTGTATACGTGATAAGACTGAATAATTATAATAATTCACAGATAGGAAGAGAAAAACCTTGAATGCTCCATCAGATATTCTAAATTTCTATGTTTGATCCACAATATGATAAACATTTTGAATGGTATAATTAGCAGCTGGCTACATGTGGTGTTACACAGCATTGTTTTCTAAAACTACCTAACAACATGAAGGTTACTAGAGAAGAAACCACTCCACAAGGGAACTGCAACATAACTTCTGAGAAATTAAATTATCTGTGGATATACATTATTTGTACACATTTTAAAGCTGTATCTTCAAAAGTCAAACCATTATGTCTGCTTTATGTAATTACTACTATAAACTTTAATATGAATGCATGGTGATAATATTATTTATACCACCTTTGGGTGGAAATTTCTTTTTCTATTCTGGGACCCATAACTGTAATACCACAATGCTTGGATGTTATACATCGTCCCATATTTATGAAGGTATCCAGGGATAAAAAAGTGAAATAATTTCCCAAAAAATACATTGAATGAGCC
This sequence comes from Cavia porcellus, assembly GCF_034190915.1. NCBI lineage: Eukaryota > Metazoa > Chordata > Mammalia > Rodentia > Caviidae > Cavia > Cavia porcellus. The sequence continues at coordinate 37,182,546 of NW_026947496.1, read as the reverse complement.
TTTATTTTGTTCACTGCTTTATATCATCCCAAAATAATGTCTGCATATAGTAGTGTGCCCATGAATATAAATGAATTGCTGCTAAAGCTAATGATTTTCCATGCAATGTTGTCAGTTTTGTCCTCTTGTGTCTAAAAAATATCTCAGCAGCCACACATTCAAGTGGGAACATAATTCTATGTAAAAGGAGGAGAAATAGGAATAAGATATTTATTCTGAAAATCATAACATGGTATGACAATAAAAATATTTTCAGATTGTGCTATTTCTCATTATTAATCAATGAAATTGTTAGCTGCAACCATGAACACCTGTCCACAGTTTATCAGACACCATTATACTGAATGCCACTCAGTCTTTTCCGCACATCTCAGGAGTGCCTATCAGTCACCATTACCCAGTACAGCCATCATGAAGATTTATACAGCAATACTGATGGCTCCGAGGGGAAGATGGGACAGAATTCAGCAGAAATTACTATCATCTCTTTTCTCTTGAAGCGGGAATCTTTGTTCCTTCTATGACCACAGCCACTAGTAAATGAATTTGGTAATAATGAAGAGGTTCTCTGCCCGTGTGTACTACTCCACAATCAAGCTAGCAACCCACAAAAATACCAGTATGATCGTTTTCCAGTCAAGCCGAAATGCCTCCATTAAAACTGACCTCTAATTTAAAGGATTCTGTTATAGACCGTGCTGATATTGTCTTCCTAGATAAAAGAAGAAAAGGAGGAAAAGACAGAAAAAAGGAGGGATGATAGGGAGGACAATGAACCCCTCTGCTATGTTCAGTTCCTTTCATGGGTATTGAGAGGACTCATTTATTCTACGAGGTCTCTTGAGCTGCCCAAAGGTCAACTTATAAGTTACACTGATAAACAAGGCTTGCTACCACTTTTACATTCTGAAATGGCAATTTTATATGACAAGAAGGAAATATTAGGTACAGTTTTGTTCTCTTCTAGCTATAAATAGTGCCATTCAGACCATGAATATGACAAGATGATTACATACCAACGAGACTGATAATTTTCCCTAATGCTTCAAGGAATTTTCATCATATAGAAAACTTTTCTCTTCCAATTCATTCTAAAACTTCTTAAAGGGAGTTATAAGCTTTACCTTATTTAGTAACTGACACAATTATTACAGTAGCAGAAACCTACCATAGTTTAATAGGAGTTTTTGTTCTATAAGTAATGTTGATTCTGTCATTCAAGATGGTAACGCTGAAGACTAGAAAGTCAGGAAAGCAGTGCTTTTTCCATTGTAACTATTGTATTAAGATGTCACATATTGAAATTTTTAATGGAAGCAAACACACAAAGGAAACATGAAATAAATCTGTATCAAACAAAGGTGTATTTAAATTGGAAAAAAAGGATAAACATCATTCCATTCCCCTTTTACATCCTTCTTTCTAGTACTTTTACGTTTAAAAGTTGGGCAATTGGTTATCGTATATTTTCCATATTTTTAAATCTATTTGGAATTTAATTGATATGTATTGACATTGCATGCAAACAGTATGTAAATATCTCAGGCCTTTTGGAAACTCTAATAACATAGGAAGTGCTCTTATGTACATGAGAAAGTGTTGATTTTTGTATCAATTCAGCATTTGTGCCACTGTATCTAGATATAGCCTTTAATGTCCTTGTCCTTTCAGTTCCTCTTTATTTCTTATTCTTATAAAGCTATAGGGTAGGAAAACCTGGATGAGATGAGTATGACAGAGTAGGTCACAGGACATTTAACACTGTAAACACCACGTGACAACTGTATTAACTGATGTAATAGTGCCTAAAAACTCATCAGCTGTTCTAATGAAGGGTACAGTGAAGACTTAGCAGTCTGAGGGGACCTGCTATATGGGATGGGACCGGCTCATTCAGGCTGGACCAGACTCAATACGATGTTGTCTCACACTTCTTCATTTTTCTCATCTGCATATCAAGGATACAAAGCACAGGTACTTAAAAATCAGACTTATTGTCTCCTTGTACAAACAAAATGAGTTAATATTTGTAAAAGACATAATGGTAATTAGTATCTTTTATGTCTACACCTAGCTGGGAAATTGCTGGGCCTCACACAACTCTATTTGACGTTGGAGATGACCAAACAGTTTTCATAGCATCTATATTTTACATCCCCACCATCAGTGTATGAATTTTCTAATTTCTCTCTATTCTCAGCAAATATTGATTTCCTATTTTTGCTTTTGAAATTATAGTTATCATATTAAGTATTAAATGGTAGTTATAGTTTTGATTTCAGTTTTCTTAAGGAAAAATTATGTTGAACATCTTTTCAGGTGCACATTGGTCACTGTATATCTTCTTTGGAGAATTTATATTAAGTCTTGTATTTTTAATTACATTGTACACCTTTTGTTCACTTTTAGAAATTTTGAATATGCATATTAAATCGTAATCAAATACAATCTGCAAATATTTTATGCCATTCTGTAGGATGACTCCATTTCTTTATTTCTTGATAATATTTTTACATTAAAAGTTTTTAATTTTGTTGAAGTCAAGTTCATCTATTTCTTATTTCGTTTCCTGTGTTATTATTATCATATCAAAGAATCTACTTTCAAATATGAAATCATGAAGATTTACTCCTATGTTTTCTCCTAATATTTTAATGGTTTCAGTTCATTTCAGGTGGTTGATGTATTTTGAGTTAGTTTGTGAATATCGTGTATCACAGTAATTAGCAACTCCCTTTAATTCTATTAGAGGGCTTTCCTAGCAGTGCAGTCTATGTGCCTAAGACCCTTTAACGTAGAAAAGTAGAGTCACATTTGTAACTTATTTTTCCTCTGGAATTTTAAGACAAATAAATAATATAACTGAACTATTTTCTTTAACATAATTGTCTATATATATAGTGTTATTTAATGCCATTTAATCTTGCTTAGGGACAGGCTTGTCCATGAAGTTAATTACACTTAAACTCAGGTTCCCCAGAGAACAACTTTTATAGTTCTCTTCCAACAGCTCAACAGAGACTCATACAGTCACATTTTCTTGTAAAATTTGCAAAGGAGAGATAGCTTGTTACAATCGTCTAACACTGCTATCTCTTTCCACAGAGCATTGCCCTGTGCATTTCCCTCATACTAAGGGCATTTGATGTGGCCACAAGTATTTATGAAAGCCATCTGAGGAAATTTTCAAGTATGACTTGCCAACTTCAATTATGGAAGACATTTAGGAAATTTTAGTGTTGAAAACTGAAGATACCAGTTTAAAGTGTTCCCTTTTGTCATAATTGTATGTTTAATAAAGAACAATTACAAAGCTCTGAAAAGACTATAAAACTTCAATATGAAATCAAGGTAGAAGTTCTGGGGGCATAACAGTGGCAGAACATCTACCTGGCAAGCACAAGGTTCTGAGTTAGAGTCCCAGTACAAGGAAAGAAAGAAAGAAAGAAAGAAAGAAAGAAAGAAAGAAAGAAAGAAAGAAAGAAAGAAAGAAAGAAAGAGAAAAAGGAAGGAAGAAAAAAAGAAAGAAAGGAAGGAAGGAAGGAAGAAAAAAAGAAAGAAAGAAAGGAAGGAAGGAAGGAAGGAAGAACCGACTAGAGATATAGCTTAGCAGCGCAGCACCTGCCTGGAAAGTGTTAGTTCCTGAGTCTGATTCCTAGTACAAAAATAAATAAATAAATGAATGAATAACGGCAGTAAAACTGAGTTAAGATTAAAATAAATGGTGTGATGTGCAGAAGAAAATTATGAGAAACTTTTTTGTGTGTGTTATAACAAATGTAGTATTCATTAAAAGGCAGAGATAAATTGTGAATAGAGCTAATGAAGATGATTTGGCTTATTCTGTTAGTCCAAGTTCAGGTATGGTAAAGCCAACAGATCAAATGGATGTCTTTGAAAAGACAGATTGTCAGTTTCCCAGAGGAGAGGGAGTGTCTCACCACGCAGCCTACAGGAAGAAAAGCCAAGGCTGATGAAGACACAGAGGAGAGCAGGAGGAAAAATGCTAAAGGTTTTATTTCATTTTTCATAGTAAGGAACAGGCAAAGCAGAGTCAAAAGTCTTAAGATCAGCTACTTTGAATAATTTCAAGGGTGCTGGGCTCTAGGAGCTGTCCTGAATGTCCTACACTAGGGACCTAGGCTATCGAGCAGAATGTGCACTATGAGTGCTTGATAAGGAGGTGGTTAGATCAGATGGGCTTTGGATTTAGTCAGTCTTGCTATCAAATCAGTGGTCACCTACCTCTGGGAACCAGCTTCACTCTGGAAGACGCAGTATCTTTAGTCAAAGTCCCAGATAACCAAACATCATAATATAAATACAATGGAAAATGTGATTTTTTAAATGTCTGTGCTGTTTGTATTATTGTATTGTATCCACAACTAAACTGCATTAGTGTATGATTATGACTCATGATTAATCAATTTATTAAGAGAAATTTGTATAATTTTACCCAAATATTTTCTTGACTTAACCACCTCCTTATCAAGCACTCATAGTGCAGTCAAGAAAAATATAGTCTTGTTTATAGCCTGTTCTGCCAATAAATAAGAAAAACAAGCAGTCAATTCCATTGGAATTCTAGTTGATTTATTGGCAAGACCTACTGTTGTTTGCTTGGTTTTATCTTTTAGTGTATAAAGTATAATTCCACAAAATAAAACCATTTCTAATGCACCATAGCTGAAGCTATACAGAAAAAGGAATTTCCCCAAAGATAATTTTTAAAAGATTCCAAGTAGCCATTTTTACTAAATTTCTGTAAGACTTTGATACTTCTGATGACTAATTTTATGTGTCAACCTTACTGGGCCACAAAATGCCCAGTAGATATTCAGATAAACATTATTCTGGGTTCTAAAGTGAGAATGTTTCTGAAAGCCTTCACATTTGAATGAACAGAATGAGTGAAACAGATTTTTCTACTTAAATCTGGGTAGATCTTATCAAATTAATGAGGCATGAGTAGAAGAAAAAGACTGACACTTCTGAAGTAGGATTTTCCTTATCTAGTGACCCTTGATCTAGGACATGGGCTTTCCTCCTGCTTTTGCATTCAGATGGAAACACTGACCCTCTTAGTCACCAGTTTCTAACTCATAATGCTCATCTCAGAACTCGATAGCCTCTATGACATATTTACTGAGGCAATTTCTTTTCATATAACTCTGATATAGTGTGTGTGTGTGTGTGCGCATGTGTGTGTGTGTGCGTGTGTGTGTGTGTGTGTGTGTGTGTGTGTGTGTGTGTGTATGAGTCGTGTTATTGTGTAGCCTTTATCAACTGTGTACTCGGATTTCTATTAAGATGCCCCTCTGGGATTCATGGCAGTTAATCTATGATTACCAAATTAAAGGTGGCTTTTTTTCAGTTTGTTTCATATTCCACTAAGAAAGCAATACAAATAGTTTGTAAGTTGTTAACTCACCTCCAGATTCCTAAGGAAACAGTAGTTGTTAACTTTTCTTGGTGATGATTATAAGACAATGATATAATTTAGGAGAGATACAGTATTTTCTAATTTTAATGCTTAAAAGTATCTATTCTGTATAATAACAATAGATAAGCTGAGTAAGGCTGTCACGTTCAAGAAAGCCGCTCATAACCCAATAGTCAGATACTAATGTAACCATCACTCAAATGAGAGCTATATGACACGTTGTCAGCAGGACAATAGCCACTGCCACCAACAGGGTATAAGATATTAAAAATAATATAGGGCGGTAGTACATTCCTGTTATCTCAGATACTGGGAAAACTGAAGCAGGAGAATTGCAATTTTGAGGCCAGCTGGGAAAATTTAGTGAGATCCTATCTCAGAGTATTTTTTTTATAAAGGGGGTTGATGATGTAGCTCAGGAGTAGAGCACTTGCCCAGAGTATATGTGGCCCCTTGGGGTTCAATCCCTAGGACCACATTTTAAAAAAATAATATGCAGAATAGGATCCAGAAGGAAATATCACAGTATGAAATAGTAGGAAACTTTACATGCTAGAATAAAATTGCAGTAATAAAAGAGTCGGAGAATTCATATACACAAAATTGAAGGGGAAGTGGTATAGAAAAATACAGAAAAGATGTACTGGCGTACTCAATCATTCTATTGACACCTGACTTTACGAAGGCTGTACAATTTTTTTTTATTATGAGCTCTTTCTCAATTACCAAATTCAATTGCAAATCACAGGCTATATCAATCACAAGGTCACACACACCTCGACAGACACCACACAAATATACCAAATTATAATGTGAACTTCATTAGCCTAGAACTACACCCATGCTGTGTAGGTGTTATTAATTCAGATGTTGAGATTAAGCACATGATAATTTTTGAAATTAACACATTGATAGAAAAGCCATCACGCAAAATAACATGTATTTTGCAATCTAAAATCCACTGAGGTAGAGCAGTTTAATGTTATGTTATTGCAGATATTTTCAATAAGCACAGTACATTCACTTTCCCACTTAATAATGGAAAAAAGGCAAATGTCCCATCTGTCATGTAGCATTCTGCCTTCACTTGTGATTTTAATGAATTCTGAAAGTTTCTCTTGCTGAGATGGGAGCAAACATCTTTTCTGACATGTTGGATGCTACTTGGGAATATTCAGAGCAGATTTTTGCATAGAGTCCAATCTTATTTGTATAATCCTCTTGTAATAAAACCATTAAGAGAGATTTCTGGTGACTTGGGAAAGAGTCATACACCTTGAACTATAGTTAAGGTTGCCAGATGAAGTAAATAATAATAAAAGAGAAATTTAAATTAAAATTTCAGATAAACAATGAATTTTTTAGTATGTGAATATGCTTTGCAATATTTTTGCTAAATTGGAGGGATAATCTGAAATTTAAATTTGCCTAGGATTTACAACACTTCAATGGTAAGTATATATATATAAAACATCTTAATATATATAAATGTAACATATGTATATATTACACTTCAATAGATTCTAACTAACTTATATGATTTCTATTAAACTATTAAAGAAGCCAGGGATTTAGCTCAGAGGCATAAGTGCCTGCCTGACAAGCATGAGGTCATGAGTCTAATCCCTGGTGCAAAAAGAAAAAAAAAAAAAAAACTATTAAGGGAAAATCTTCTCTTTTTATTCCATTTATCAGTGTATTATGTTGGATATATTTTTATTTTATATTCTATGCCTTTCACGCAGAATAATTACAATACTTCATCACTGGCTCATTTACCTCCCAGTTCAAATATTTTACTACTATAAAATTTATTTCCTTACATTTCAGGAATTTCCTTTTCTTCTACCATTATTAGAAAGAAAAGATGTTTTTAAATGAAATTTTTTCTGCTGCACACTAAAATCTCAAATTAAGTGAAAAAATAGATGAAATCAAGTTGCCTATGTTGGCATCAATCTTTACCTGCATTTGAACATTACTCATGACGTTTCTTTTCATTCCCTCGGAGTGATACGTTCTCTTAAAAAGAACTGCTGTACCACAAATGGATACAAGAAGCTCATTTCATCTGGAAAAACAAGGTCCCATCTTTCTTCAGTTCTCATCTGCTGCTCAAGGTCAGGAAGATTACATTTATTTGTTCCAATAAAATGGTGAATTAAAACGTGACATGACTGAGAAATATAGGATAGAAAACTCAGAGTGAGACTGTCAAATCTTGGCATTCTTCCTATCTTCAGATTATAGAATAATTGTGATTTTTCTTCAAGTTAACAATAGAATTAAGGCTAATGTCCCATCTGTCATGACACTGCACTCATAACTAAACGAGTTTCTAACATTCAAATGTAAACTTTCAGTTTGGGGGTTTATTTCTTTTCATATATGGTAACACTCAAGGGGAGCTATAGTATACATTCCATTATATTATACATGCATGGCTATGGTCAAGCAGAACTCACAATAAATGTGCAAAAGTAATGCATTGGGCCTATGTAACAAATATAAATGATCGTCTCCCTGGAGCAGGCGCCAAGCTGGCTACTGGGAATGTTGCTGTGGATAAGACAGATGAAATTTACATCTAGAAGAAGGATGGAAAATGGAGGAAAGGAAAGGAGTAGGGAGAAGGAAGCAAGAATGAGGAGGAAGGGAAGGGGAAGGAGCAGAGTGCAAGGGTTGTAAAACAGAAAAAGAGGAATCAATTACCTACAGTGAAAAAGCTGAAATAGTAATAGTGAGGCATTTCTATCAGATGATTAGAAACCATTTCTCTTAAGAAGGAAGTTTTAACCTAAAAGTAGAGGTTTGAACATATGCTAGCCATTGCCACTGTGTGAATGACATTTCAGATGTTATGCTTCTGAGCTCTTCTGGGTACACCATACCTACCATGTCAAATAAAGCCAGGTCTTGTTTGTTGAGACAATAAAATTTGGAATCTGAGATGAGACTGGACTCACAATGAAGTTTATCTTCAGTCAGAAAAGGCAGTGTGATTAGAAAATGAGCATAATAAACAAGACAAAAAGATTTCATGAATTTCTTGGGGAACATATTTTAAATGTTCGTAAGAAGGCAACAAATATTAACTGAAAAATTTGATTGCTTTACTTGAGCTGCCACATGACTACAGCACTCTTAATGACCTCTGCCTGTCCATTTTTCTATACCATAAAAATTCTAGGTATTTATAAGGAAATTCACATTGTAAAGGAGAAATATATAGTCACTGATATGGAGTGCATGACCCAGGTAAAGCAAAATAAAATGTTTCACTCTTTCTGACACAAAACTGTTCATATTTGGCCTAATGCCACACTGATGCAGTAGGTGTACTTTGAATTTTGAGTTTTTTCCTGGTCATTGGGGAGACAAACAGTGCTCACTCACTTTATAAATGGTGTGGTACTTTATGAATGCTATAAATGGTGTGTGTAGTGTGGAAGGTAAGAACCTCTATGACCATCCTATCATGCATAGGGAAAGGATGATAATAAAATAATACACCCTTGAAGCAGAGATATGAGCTGGAGCCTTTGTTAAACCACACCTCAAGCTTGGTTTTCCTCCTACACTTTTCAGTTAACCAGCCTCCAAAGTGAACCAGTGGTTTCTCCTTATTTCTTGATCAATATGGGCTGGATTTTCTAATTAAAATTTATTTTCCCTATTCACAGCCCAGCTCATCCTCAACTGTTAACAAGTCTTTTTTAAATTTTGTTTTCCTAGTCAGGCCTCTGTTTCTACCTCCCTGGTCCTACTATAAGGAACTGATCAGCAAGGCAGTCACACCCTCTAATGCATCAACTTCCTGTCCAGGCTAGTGCTCAGGAAATCACTGGAGCCTCAGATTGCATTCACACAAGCACACATACACACCTGGTTTTTCTGTCCTTTTTATTGCATTTCATAGATAATTGCTTTTTGCAAATGCAGGTATATGACACCCAGCCTAGAGAAGTGGGTGGGCACCATTATTCTAACAGTATGTGTTCAGTTCATTTATTTGTGCCACATTTTTAGTAATTCTCACACTGTTTCATTATTATATCTGTTATGATGGTCTGGGCTTAGTGATCTTTGATGTGATGATGGGGCACCACAAGATGCACCTATATTAAATAATAAGCTTAACAACTGTGTTCTAACTGCTCCACTGTCCCACTGTTTCCATCTCCTTCCCATGTATATCTATCCTCTGTATTACAGGGAAAAACAAATCATAACAAGACAACAAAACAAATTCCTAGAAAAGCATGCAATGAAAAAGACATATAAGACAACAATATTAGGTGATCTACCATAGTTACTATGTTTTCTCTTTTATTTTCAATAGACTTGTCTACATCATCAGGCTTAATATAGTTAAGCATAGTATTACATAGCTATTTTTATAAAAAAAAAACAACTTTGAAAACATTGTAGGATTTGAGAGTGGTTCATAATCAAAACCAATATGGTTATCTTTTACATCTTGTCATCTTCAGAGTAGCTTCTACTTTTAGACTTGATACTATCAAGCATACCAAATTCAAATAAAATCAGCCAAGTCAAAACCACTGTCTAACAAACCAGATTCAATTAATATCAGTCATAGTAAGACAATGTAAGTAATACAGGGTTTCAGTTTTTAGTTAATAAGAAATTAAGGATAGTTACGGTGGTATAACTTGCTATTTTGGGGTCAGATGTCTGTGCCCTCAAATCTGATATGAATGGGTAGACCAGAACAAAATAAAATCAAACTAAACAGAGCAATACGACTACTATGACTTTTAAATCCTGGCACACTACTAACGATGACCTCTGCCTTCCCTTTTATGCTATTTTTTTCACCTTTCCCCTTCTCAGGATGCTTTGTATGTTTTGGGTCTCACTAGCCCCTTTAGTTTTTATATTAGAGGGCCAGCCCATTGTCATCTGAGTGTTGCCGAATCTTTCTACCCCTGAGCTTTATCTTGAGCTGTAATCCTTTATTCACTAAAGTCATAGGGGTTTCCTTCCTAGCAACTGTGTAGTTCTACACTGCCCAAAAGTGTCATAGCTTTACAATCTATCTGTGGGTTGCTGGATGAGTTGTCCCTATTTCTCTCAGTTTTCCTGTCACATATAGCTTTGCTTTCTCATCTTTGACTTTCAGTTTATTAACCCTCCTTTGGGTTGAGTGTATTTCCCATTCAGAGCATCTCGATGGAGCATGCCTCCTAATCTACTCTACCTGTTTTTATTTTAGTGTATCAAGGCTATTTAAAGATTACAGCTTACCGTCTCTATCTCATGTCTGCTACTCCACTTTTCTGCTATAATTTATCCACCTTGCTCACTCATTCCACTGTCTGCCCATTCATTGAGGCCTCTCTGTCATTGTTGCTAGAATCTTGGTATCCCTTCCTCTGTCTCTCTGGAATGTCCTTCAGTATTTTTTGTAGGGTTGGGTTGTTGGCCATGAACTCCCACAGTTCCTCCTTGTCTTGGAAACATTTATTTCTCTAATTTTGAGAGAGTTTTTCTCGGTACATCAGTCTTGGATGGAGGTTATCTTCTTTCAAGACTTGAACTATTTCCCCCCCAGAAACTTTTTGATTTGAGAGTTTGTATGTATAAGTCTGTTGTTATGTTGATAATTTTCCCATTGTAGGTAATCTGCTTCTTTTCTCTGGCTGATTTTTGTATTCTATTCTTTTGGTGGATTTCTGGAATTTTGATTATTATATATCTGGGTGTAGATCTGTTTTGGTTGTAGGTGGCTGGAGTTCAGTATGCCTCATTTATCTGGATATCATTTCTTTTTCCTATGCTTGGGAAGTTTTCCTTTAATATTTCTATGAATATCCTTTGTAGTTAATTTTTGGTTACTTCTGCTTCCTCGCTCACGTGCTTTATTCTTAAGTTATGTATCCTTTTGTTGTCTTCTAGCCTTTGAATTTTTTCTGGTTCCTTGTTATTTTTAAGAGGCCTTTTATTTTGTGATCATATATCATAAATCTCTCTTCAAGTTTCAAAAGGCTAACTTTAGTTTCTGTCAAGGCATTTTGCCAGTTTTCAATGGAGTTTTTAGTTTCCTGGTAATCTCTTTCAATCTGTTTCATGTATTCTAGGTTATGTTTAAATTCTTCATCAGAAATTTCTCTTTCTTTTCTGATTTCCTCTATTCTTTCATCTGTGTTCTCTTGGGATGGGCTTATCATTTCTTTAATTAATCTCTTTATATCTTGCCTCATTTGGATCAGAAGTACAGTGTTAAATTTGTCTATGAGGTCATGAAGGGTTTTTTTTATTTTGGCTGATGCTGTGTCTAGTATTGGATATTTACTGCACTGGTTCTCTTCTGTATTCACTTCTCCTGGCCTTATTTTCCCACATTCATCAGCCGGAGATTTTTTTAATTTCTATCTCTTGACATGTTTCTGGTTTCTTTCAGACTGGTGTGTCCTGGGGGTCTCTGGCCCTCTCTGTGTTGCTTAGGGCCTTTCCGAAGTGTACTGACTTGAGTTTTTGCTGCCCTCCCTAATTTGGTGTTATTTGAGGTAGGTAGGGATGCAGGGACAGTGCAGGCTAGCCTGGAGCCTCTGTGCCAGTCAATCTTCAATTTACACTGTACCTTGTGGACGTCACAGATTCACAACAATTTTGTATTTGCTTTTTGAGTCCCAACCAGAGGGGTAGTTCAGTCCAGCAGACCCTGCCAGTTCTCTCTGCACCAGGGGTGGCTGACTGATGTCATCACGGTGCCAGGCTCTGCCCAACTCCAAGCTGTCCTCTACGAGACCTCTCTCCACCAGGGTTGACTGTTTGCCATCAGCACGATGCCAGCTTGGCCCTATTCCAAGATGTCCTCCAGCCAGCAACAGCAGTCATGGGATTCAGTCCCTAGCACTCACCGAGAATCAATGCAGAACTTCCTCTTGGGTCCACTGCACACTATATAGTGTCTCTTCACTGTGTTCCCAGCATAGCGCAGATCGGACAGAAAACTGCACTGGGTCTGGCTTCTGAGCCCTGGAGCTTCTCTCAGTCTCCCCCAGTACAGCCAAGTGGCTCTGGCTGCTTTGCAGGGCCCCACGTCCCAATTTCCAGCAGTCACCAAGAGCCAATATAGCTCTACCCCTTGGATCCACTGCTCACTGCACGGTGTCCTCCCATTAAGGGCCTGGCATTCACTGACTCCCCTTATTGGCAGCTGCGGTCTCAGCGTGACCTTGGATCTTCCAGGCACACCTAGTAGAGCGCAGAATGGAACTCAGTGAGTGCTTCAGGGTTCAACTCTCCGCCTCCACTTTTCCTTCCTCTTCCTAGTTTTATTTTTCCCTCCGGTTACTGCCTTGGTTAATAAGAATCGTTATCCATTCGTCTGGCCCTCTCCATGTTGTCATATTACATAGTATCTGATCTGATTTCTCCACAGACACTCTGCATCCAGCCCCCTAGCAAGCTACCATTTTTTTCCATTCTCAACAGCATTTTTAATTAAGGTCTGTAGATTGCTTTTTAAGACATAATTCATTGCACACTTTTAGACTACAATAGTATGAATAATAGTTTATGTGTATGAGAAAATCTAACAAATTGCATGACTTTCTGTACTTTGATATTCAGTTTATTACAGTCTTCTGGAGCTCAACAATATTGTTGATATAATGGCCTTTGAGATGCAAAGTTATAAATGACCAAAAAAGAAAATCTCTTCAAGAGATTATCTTATTGGCGTATGTTTTGAGGTTAATTTTTCCAGAAGTAAGTTCTATTTTAGAAAATGCAGCACTTCGAGTTTAAAAAATTTAAGGTTTAAAATTAAATGACTGCCTATGTCCTACATAAATACTAATCTTAAACAATCCTGAAGCATTAATGAGATGTTACCCAGTGGGATGATTCCTTCCGCAGGAACTCACTAATATGTAGAACTATTTATGAAACTGATACTTATTAGTGTTCCTCTTTGTATCAAATGTTATTCTAGGTCATCTGAATTCATTTTAGAATAATAAAATCTCACCTCAAATTTCTAATCCTAACATATAATCATAGTCCAGAGAAATGTGTTGCCATTCCAAAAGCATGCATCCCTAAACTGAGCCAAAGATGGCCCTGTGCTGCCACTTTAGTGTGTCTTGAGTGGCAAAGAAGGAATTGCAAAAAAGGAGACTAGATTGGTACCCAATGGGCAGGTGATGTCAAGGTTTTATATCATCCTGGAAGCAAAGAAGGACCATGAAGAAATTTTGAGCAAGTGACATTTAACAGAACAGAATTGCATTTAGAAAGATCAATGGGAATCAATGGGGAGAATGTTTTGAGGAAAATAGTACAAGAAAATGTTTGTCCTACCACAATTCATTATAGTCACATCAGTGCAAAATGATCATGCCTTAGACTGAGATGTGATAGAAAATACAGAAACAACAGCAGCTTTTCCAGAGAAAGAATTAAGAGGATGATTTTATGATTGATTTTATCTAAAGGCTAGATGAGGTTACGAGGGGAAAATTATAACTTCCAGAATGTGGCTGGGACAAATGGTTGTATTTAAGTGCATTGATTAAAAGAGAAATAGAGAATTTAAAAGAAGAACTTGAATTTTCCTTGATGTGGAATGTTGATTTCAACTGTGGACATGTTGGCTTTGAAGTCTGAGTCATTGAAATTGAACTTGTAATGAGTTAGTTACTGTTTGTCTTGGTTACTTTTCTCCTTGCTGAGAGAAAAATAACCAAAACCCAAAATAAAGGAAGAAAAGGCTTATTTAGTTTGCAGACTGTTGATGTTTCAGTCCATACAAGGCTAGCACCAAAGCAGGGTGGCAGGATGAGGGGCAATAGTTCAAGGCTGCAGAAGACAGAAAAAGCAGAAAAGCAAAAAGGGTAAAGAAGAAAAATCTCTTTTCCTCCCTTATATTGTAAGCAGACTACTACTCACCCTGGGGTGGGTGTAGTATTCCCACCATCTTCAAGCTCTCCACTTGCACGGCTTCAGGATGTTTACAAAGTGAAGGCTCTGGTCCACTTAAACTTCTAAACTTCTCAAGTTAACACAATAAAGCGTCCAAAAGCACACCTAACCCCTCTCACCATATTTTCTTATGTGTCTGTTGTAGCATCACATAGTGCAGGATATGAAGTTCATCCTCCACACACACAGAATTAAGCTGTCTATATACACAGAGGCAGACTAACTTTGAAGCTAATGGCAGGACTTCTCACTTACATTAGCCTCTTCCAAGGTCTTACGTGAAATCATACAAAGGAGTTAACATGGCCCTGTGTTGTTTTAATGTTGATAACTGTAACACACTTTTCATGTTAAATTTGTTTAAAATGAGTTTTAGGTCTCATACAATTTGGCTTTATCCGTAAATATATGACAGGCAGCCTTACTGGTAGCATCAATTTTGAAGGTATAGGCAACTACTTTGAAGGCAAAAAGATTCACTATGAGGCCCATTCAGGTTTGACTATTATCTTCTTTGGAAGTCCTGTAGTGTTTACAAAGTTTAGGTTTTATTTGTCTTGTTCTCTACAGTTTGTTCAACTTTATAATACCTAATGAGATAGACAATTCTTTTTACGGAAGCAAGAGGCATTATGGTAACCATTGTCGATAACCTTGTACTCTGTTTTTACATCATGTACTATGTCTATCCTTGGTTTTGACTGACAGCTTTGTTTTGCCATATTTGACTTTATTCTCTTTCAAAAAAAAGTAATAAGAACTAAGGAGTAATAAAACCCAAAATGTGTAAATTTTGTTGTAAAAAAGAGAGAAAAAAAAGTGCTCTAAAGTATACAACTGCAGGTGTGTTTAGGGGTGTTAAATAGTTGACCATATTAATGTTTTTGGTTGGATCATTGAACACAAATGTTTGCAGTCTCACTGTTTGAACGTCCACTTTGTATGCTTTGATACTGTGACTTGAGCAACTGTCTCTAGGATGATAATTGTAATCTATTAACTGGTGATCTTACTGGGTTTTCTTTTTGTAGTTCTGTATTAATTGTACCCTTACACTGCTTTGTTTTGTTTTGTTTTGTTTTTCTCTTTTTCCTTTTAAATAAAATTTAAAAAAAAAGAAAAAGAAATCATATATAAACTACAGAAAGTATCTTGCTCATTACTGGCATACAAAAATGTACTATTTTATGTGTATTTTAAATTGTTTGTACATGATATATTTCAGCAAGGCTCTTTGGGGTTCATAAACATCCTTAAAATGTCACAGCAAAAATAAGGGATCAGAACAGAATTTCTCACAGAACAGATATAACATGCAGCTACAGTCTTTCAATCAAGGTAAAAAGGAACTAAAACTGAGTACTTCTTAATGTTCATAACATTAAAAGACAAACTAAAAAGTAGAAAATGGACTATTTCTAACTTAAGGAAGATATTTATTTTCAGAGTTGCTCATTAAAAGAGTACTATAAAGTAGTGACCAATATCATCAGGGTATATATAGAGTACAATCAATAATTGACATCACGGAATGCTAAAGGTCCCTTTAAAAAAAGACAAAAGTGTGATTGTGACTACATCATATTTATAGATTACATAAATTCTTTAACAAAAATGTGAAAGAGCAAAATTAATGTATGAATTTAGTTGTTGAGTAAAAGC
Source organism: Cavia porcellus (assembly GCF_034190915.1). Classification (NCBI taxonomy): domain Eukaryota; kingdom Metazoa; phylum Chordata; class Mammalia; order Rodentia; family Caviidae; genus Cavia; species Cavia porcellus. Next base: position 37,166,486 of record NW_026947496.1, on the reverse strand, counting down.
TTTGATGGAACCGATAGAAAACACAGATTGACATTGGTAGCAGGTACTGTGATGGGGCTGCATTTGGATGGAAATAATTAAAGCTAAAAGAGGAAGATTTGTTGTGAAGTTACATGAGTAGTGGGAAGTACAGGGTCTGGGGATGTGGTTTACAGGAATAACACTTGCACAGAATCTGCAAGGCCATGAATCTCATTCTTAGCACTCAAAATAAAACAAAAACAAAAAGAGCAAATATTTAGGATTAGAAATTGATTAAGGAAATATCTTCATAAAATTGCAGGGACAAGTTCACCATCACAATGATACTCTGAAGCATAAGACAACTGAGTAGCCCTGATGTTGAAGCCTATCACCTTCATGAGTTAAAGACATGCCACAGATACAGATACAGCGTGATCTCTTCAGTCCTTTATACAACATCATCTCAGCCCCAGGAAAGGATCATTTATTGAAAATGGCACTTTGTGTACAATAGCTTATGTCTTCCGTTCATGTCCACATAGCTTCATGCACTCATAGATGGGGCTTCTGGGAGGTGGTTTGATCATGAGTATGTGACTCTGGATTATAGGTGTATGATAGCAAGATCAGTTTACTTACTGTTTAAGCACAGTTGTGGGTGTGACTGAGTGGATTTAACAAAGACAAACAAACCACCCTGGATAAGAATGAAACCAACCAATAAATAGATTTGTAGCCTGAATGTTATAAAAAGAGAAAGGGAGGTTTACTCCTTACTGCCCCCCACCTCCCTTGCCATGAACTATTTCTCCTCTACAATGCCACCCTGCCTTGGAGCCAGGTCACTATGGATCAAAGCCTCTACAAGTTGTGAACTTTTGTTGTAAATATTTTCTCCTTTAATTTTGAGTGCCAGTTATTTTGTCTGGGCAATGAGAAAATTAACTAAGATGTTGTCTCTTTACAGATCTAAAACTTGAATACTCTGTTTCAAGGATAGGTAAAGTTTTTCTGTAAAGTGGTAGAGAATAACATTTGCAACTTTATAAGCCATATACTCACCACAGAAGCCACTCCACAGCAGTGGAAACCAGACCTAAACAATCAGGAAATGGATGTGCTTGGATATGTGGCCACAAAGTTTATTCACAAACACTGCAAGTCTGATTCCCTATTACTTTACTGATCATTACATAGTCAATTTAAAAATTTTCCACTATTTAAAAGTGTGGAAATAATTCCTATATTAAAGTGATAAGGAATAAGTAGAATTTTATTTCTACATTAGAACGAGTTTGCTATATTCTGGCCTAAATAAAATAAAACAGGATTCTCTAAGGGGCTATAAACCAGCACAATCATTATGGAAATCAGCATTGAGATTTCTCAAAGAACTGAAATTAGAAATTCCATATGATCCAGCTTTTCCTCTGCTAAGTATCAAAAAATTTAAGGCATCAATACCACATTGCTACACACATATGAATATTTATAGCAGTACAGTTTGGAATAGCTATAATCCTGGATTCAACCTATAGGACTATCAATTGAATAAAGAAAAAGTGATGTCTATATATAGTGGAATAGCAATCATCTGTAAAGAATGATAAATTTGAGACTTTTGTAGAAAAATGGGTGCAACTGAAAAATATAATGTTTAGTGAAATAAAGCAGACACACAAGCTTAAAGATCATATGTTATCTCTCATTTGAGTGAGGCAAAAGTCAAACAAAGAGAATGATGGATGGGTAGAAAGGGACAAGGGAATAGGTCTCTTGCAATAGAGAAGTCTAAGAGATTGAAGGTAAGGGGTGAAGAGAAGGGGAAAAGGAAATAAAAAGAATAAAGATGTGCCATGTACAGGAGCCTAATAACCGCAACTAAGGTAAACATTATATGCTATAACACGAGCTAAAACAGACAATATCAACAAATATGAAAAAGGGGATAGGGGAACTGAAGGAGGAGGGGAGAGGGAGAGAGAAGGGAAAGAGGATTTAAAAAAGAAACAAACTGTGATATGTACAGATTCTTTTATCCCTCAAAATAATAACAACCTTAATTAGTTTTCATAATGATCTTCAAAATAGAAGACAAGGAATAAAATTCTTCCAATTTAAGTTTAAAGAATATTTTGTCATTTTAAAAAACATCCCAAATCTTAAGAAATGTATTATATCTCGAGAAAATATTTTTTATAACATGAAACAAATTTGTTATAATCTTTGCGGGGAACTTTGATGAATAGCATAAAGATCTATGTAAATAGACATTTTAATCTTTACAAAATTTAGAAAGTAATTTGTTGTTTCCCCATTTTCTATTTTTCTGTCATACTGAAATGTTTATTCTGAGATTATTACTTGAGGATAATTTAACTTTTCAAAAGATTTTAGTTTTGTACATAGCTCCATATCATTAATATATAACATAAAATTACCTGTTAAAATTTGAAAATATAATTCATATTACCTAAAGCTTGGCCACAAAGAATATCAATATCTTATTTTTTACCATTATTTCATATGCAAATAAATTGTGTGGTACACCATGTTCAAAAATTCTACAGCAGATGATCTTGGGAACTAATAAGTGATTCCCATCTAAGTGTCTTAAGCTTAACCAAAATGAAATTTATGCATATATCTAAAGTTTAAAACTGTTTTTCAATTTTTTCCACATGAAGTATGTTGTGTGTGTGTGTGTGTGTGTGTGTGTGTGCTGACATGTCATTTCTTCCACAGTTTGGGTCAGGCTAACACAAGTACACTAAATACACACTAATTACTCATTTCACCTAAGTGCTGTGAGGACTTAGGTTATTAGTTCCTGGAGATCCTACATTTTACAATCCTCCATTACCATACTACATAGGCAAATATAACTGCCTATCAGAAATCTTATCTCCCTTCTCTTCTGTATCTATCAAGAAGATCTCTCATAACCCATCAAGTTTCATCCATTTAAAAAATCCTTTGGAGAAATTTCTGAAATGAAATTTATGTTCGAAGTATATTGAATGTATTTTTGACATCTTTATCATTTTATACTTCATGTATACTTAAAATGTGCATCTTTCCACCATGGAGCACATAAATCTCCTTTTATGCTCTTAACTCTATTTTAAATACATGATCCATTTGTCCTGATATTCCTGATTCTGTTCAAATTTGTAACAGCAATAGTTTTGGGGATTTTTGTTTTGTTTTGTTTCTTCTTTTTACTGATCATGTTTCTCTAATGTCCTGTTCTGTTGATCCATAAGCACATTCTATCCCAGGAGGACAAATACATTCATGCAATAGGAAGTAATTTTACTCTGACTTTTTGCATCATCTAGTAGCTTCTGGATTCATTACTTATAGTCTCTTGCTATTTTTAAGAAAACTTTATCTTTATGATTGCTAACTGCAAGTGTTTCTCCTCTATCTGAGATTCTATCCTCACTCTGGTTAATTCTGCTGCAGATACTTTCAGTGGAATTTCATTGTTCTGTGTATCTTCTTGAATCTGTCTTATGGATTCCATTGCTTTTGTATGTTGAGCATTAATAGCTCTCATCATTTTTAAGCTCCTATATTTTCTTATTATGTATCAGCTCTGGAGTCAATAAGCATGGATTTCAATGTGGACACCATCTCTGCAGTGATCTGAAAAATTATTTCTGATTTGAATTTTTTCTAATGCCTCATTTAATTGCTTTGTTGTTACCACGTCAGAGAGGCCAGGTAGGAGGCATTCAGACTGTCCCACTCCATTACCGTCTGAGCTTGCCTTTGGCAACTGGATGTCTGGGGTTGCATCTTGTTTAAGTGTCTTCTCATTTTCTGTTCTCTTTATTATTTTTTGTTTGTTTGATTTCTGGGTTGATGCTTGTAAATTGCCTATGGTGAGTTGTTCTGTTGCTAATATTTGGAACTCTTAGTAAATGACTACTTCTTTAAGGTGTCTTCCAGGCCTCGCTGGTTTTGGGGTTTTGAACCTGTTGTAAGCTCCCACATTTTCAATTTGTTGAGAATGAGAAGTTGTTGCCTGCTTGGCACAGCCCCTAGTTCTTTGATACTGTGCCACAGTATTTTGTATGATCCTTAGTCATTTTTAGTCTTGGAATACTAGGAAGAATAGCCGGTTAGAACAATCATGTCACTTTTGCCTAAACTGGTACCATCAGCAATAATAATAACATCAAATACAGCCTAGAAAATGACAAACTGAGGTGACCATTCATTTGCTACCTCTAACTCTATGATTTGTGATTATAAAATAAAATATAAAAAACCCAGAAAATTATATGTACTATATAAGACCTTCATATATCAACTTTACCCTGGTTAATATTTAGAAGAGGTTACAGAGAACATGGAGAAGTGGAAGAAAAGAAAGAGATTAGAAGTAAGGCTGGAGGACAAAAAGGCATCACACTAACTTTGGGGAACTTGTACAGAAGACTGCAGGGAAAGAGAGAAGGGGGGGTTAAAAGGAAGAACAGAACCACCACCACAAACAGGCTAGAAACCACATTTATACTCATATAGAAACAAGATCAAATGATGAAGAAGCAAAACCAACGCCAAAACCACCACAACAACAACAGAGAGAGAGACAGAGAGACACAGAGAAAGAGAGTGAGAGAGTCCACTTTCATGTTTGTCTCTGCTGTCGCTAATAGATAATATGTAGAGACAGAGTCCAGATCTGTGATGATTATCCCAGAAAGCCATCAGTAGTTTTATGGTGAGATGTGGATAATCTCAGAGAGTGTACACTTGTATTTCCCCTGAAATTCAATCTGTATTCTGGCTCTGAGAGCCAAGACCAGACCCATGCAGCCTGCAAAAATCAGCACACCTTCTAAGGTAGACTTGGACCTCATGGTGAGCTGCTACATGGAGCCAGCAGCCACTCTGAGATCTGAGTTCAGCTGGCCCCTCTCCAGTGTGCGTCCAGGTTAATCACCCTCTCCTGAGTGACAACTGAGCTGTCAGAACTCATCCCCAGCTAGTATAGTCCTTCACATCCATGGCTCCCATCCTCTACTGTCTCTCTCAATAGATGCCTACAGCAGTCACTGTGTGTCCATGGGTTTAAACCACTCCTCTCACACAGTGAGTCGCCACTCGGGGAGAAGGCTCCAGGTGCTGGCTACCCCCCTCTTCCTTGTTGAAGTTAACCTCTTCACTATTTCCATGGGCTTCAGTTCTCACTTCAGATTCTTCCTGGAGCCAGAGTCCCACTTCCCACTTTCTTGCCTTCCTCAAGTTGCTATATTCCAGCATCTAGATAGCAATCCTCAGAGAGGCTCTTTCTCTGCTGCTTCCTCTCCACCATCTTGGTGTGCCTCCTTTATTCTGGTTTTTATAGCCTAAATCTTTGCAGCACATATCTCATCAATTATTCTTAACTGCATATATAGTGAATTTGAGAGAAAAAATACGACAGTATTCTGCCAAGCATGCTACATGCAACAGATGAACCAAAGGATGGCTGTATAAACCCACACAAGTTCCAAAGTCCAGATGAGTCTTCTCCAGCAGAAAAGCATAACTCCTAAAAACAATTCTTAGGCTGTTTTCACCTTGTGCTCAATAATTAGAAACTAAAACAGGAGGATTACTGCCTAGATCCAGCCTTCCTAATGGGCACACAAATCCACAAGGTCTGACTAGTGCCTGAGATTTGGAGTTTGTGATTGTCTTTCGGTTGATGCTTAAGCTTCTAGTCCTATACCACACTCAAAGGAGTGCAGGGTAGAATAAATTTCTGGGTTTAGAGAAAGAAATATGAGAAAGTGGCTGCCTGTAGGTAGATATTATCTATTGTTCTTCTTTCTCACAATCAGAAAATGAACTTTTGGTGACATAAGAGTTTCTACACTATGTTGAGTTTACTTCTCAGAACACCTACCCAGAGCTCTTTGTGAAAATGTGGAGACCAGCATAATTCATTCCAAGACAAAGTCAGAAGACAAATAGGTCTTTCCCAAAACATTCTCCTATCTTGTACAACCACAGAAATTGATTTCTATGCTAAGACAAAGCCTTGATCTACAAACAGATACAAACATACATGATAGATAGGTAGATAGACAGACAGACAGACAGACAGACAGATAGATAGAGATAATACAGGTAAATAGATATCGTAGATAAAGTGATAGTGTTGAACTCAATTCATTCCAAATTCATGTTTGAACACTAAAAAGTTGAAGGACTTATTTTTACCACTAGAAACAATCTTAATGACATGCAGTTATTGGTGCTCTTTGCTATGAAGCATGGACAGCATTGCAGTATAGTGATTACATCTGAACATTCTGTAGTTAGATCATTGGCCTCAAGCACTAGTGAAGATTAAAAGGATTAAAGAAATGAAAACTTTTAAAGCAATGTTTGACATATAGTAAATACATAACAGTGCTAGTGTTGGTTTTCTCTTGTTGCTGAGACAAAACACCCAACACCCAAAATGAAGGAAGGAAAGGTTTATTTAGCTTACAGTTTTTGAAGGTTTCAGTCCATAATGAGCTGGCTGCAACGCAGGGTGGCAAGGCACAAGGGAAACATTCTAAGGCTGAAGTAAGCAAAAGCAGCCCGTGTCAAAGGCAAAGCAAGCCTCTTTTCCCTTTTATTGTACATAGGCCATTCCCCGCTCCAGGCCAGGTGAAGAACTCACAAAATTTCTGTGCCCTCCTCTTGCATAGGATGAGGGTATTTACAAAGTAAGGATCCTACCTCCTTGTGAAGTCTCTTAGTTAAACTTCTAAACTTCTCAAGTTGACACGATGTATCAGCCATAACAGCTAGCCGTTATGATCTGACTTGATTTGATATCATCATTCAACACTTAAGATGTATCTTGTTTGGTCTCTGGTAACATATCCTTACATCTTTGGCTTTTTAGGTTATTTTTTATTTTTTAAGTTTCATATGTGTCTAACTAGCCTTTAAAAGCTAAAAATCTCCAAGTCTAGATCCTAAAATTTCTTTTTGTCTTGCTCTAAATTGTTTCTTTGGATAATCTCATCTGTACCTGTAACTTCAATTACCACTTAAATATAAATGGCTCATATTTATTTTTATTCCAAGCCTAAACCTCTCCCTAGTAGATGTGTGTAAAGAACTGCATGCTTAACAGGCTGTGTGTGAAGTGATAGAAGGTCTTGCTTCATAAATTCCTGCCTCTAGGCTTACTTGTGCTGGGCATTGGTACTTCCACAATCAGGTGAGTCAGTTGACTGGAACCTTTTCTGCTCCATGCCAAGGGAAAACAAATCCAGGGCCAGCTCACAGTTGGTAAGTGGCCATGTCCAGGGTGTGGGACTCATGGTTGCAAAGTAGGACGGGGGTGAAGGTTCATAGCCTTATTGCTTTATGGTGTGGCTCTGTTGTCCAGGGCTCACTGTACCTTTATCTATCTTGCTCACAAGACCTGATACCATGCTTTTTTGCTTTTCCTCAGTCAAACTGACAAAGAAAGGACATATAGACAGTCACAATAGAGCAACTAAAGACTTTCAGGAAAGAGGATTTCCAGAACTACTTAATAAATGGGCAAGAAGAATGAGACAAATATGTAGGAATGAGCAGAATATCTTGAGGGACATTAATTCTAATATGTCTTTTACTGAGTAGATTTTTTTAACTTATACATTTACTATATTTTTCTTTCATACCTCACTGTTAACACTTGCTCATTCTTTGGATCCCTATATTCTTGTTTCTATAAAGTCTTCCCGAACTTTCTAACTGGTTTAATGTTCCCCAGTAGGGGCTCAAATAGCTCTGTATGACCTTCAAAATAACAACTTCCACAGTTTCAAACTTACAGTCACTTACAAGAGTATATGATTTGCATTATATAGTCTCCATTTGGAAAATTCCACTTAAACAGAAACCACGGATTTAATATAATTCTTGGAAATTGGTATATATTCAACAAACATATGGTGAATAAAATGTTCTGAAATGAATTGAGATAATATGAGTATTAAAAATATCAGCATTACATCACTTACAATAATTACCAAATAATAAATGAGATTTCTTAACAGGCTAGTTCTGTCCTGGCCTTTTCTGCCTTCTGCTTAGTTTCCACTACTATGTGATTCTGCTTCCTGATAGGAAGGAAAGGAGAGAGGTAGAGAGAGAGTGGAGAAAAAAGAGGGAAGAGAAAGAAGGGAAAGGGAAGACGATCCAACTACAGTATTTTTGCTCTCCTTCCTTTCATATTTTTTTCTCATGTATTAAAGATTGGTTTGATATTTGACAAAAATTCATTCAATTCAGCATGGCAGAATAGGAAGGATGAAAGTATATAATCATTTCAGTAAGTGCAGAAAAATATTTGATATAATTTAATGCATATTCATAATAAAGTTTCTCAGTATATTACGGTAAAAGAGATCTTCCCTGATAAAGATGAACTGTCACAAAACCTGTAACAAACATTATGTCAGTATTGAAATGAAGGGCTTTCTTTCCTTCATTAGATTGAAAATCAGATCAGAATGCCTACAATCACCAATTATATTTAACTTTATACAGGAAGTCCTACCCAGTACAACAGAAAGAAAAAGAAAATATGAAAACATTGAAAAAGAAATAATCTTCCTTATTTATAGATAATTAGATTATGTATTGAGAAAATCCAAAACAATCTATAAAATGCTAAGTAAATTATTTTAGTAAAGTTACTGTATCCAAATTCAATATACAAAACTCAGTCATATTTCAGTAAACTGGCAGATAAAAATGGAAAATAACTTTTATACATGATCTCACAGAAACATAAATTATTAAATGTATAAATATAACAATATATGCACAAGAATTCTTTGTAAAAGACTATTTAACATTTTAAAAATTTAAAATAATTCACGTGGAGATATAAATATGTGCATTGATTATAATTATTGCTTTAATAAAAATATCAAATATTTTCAAATTTACATACAAATGTAATGAAATTTTATCAAAGTATTTTATACAAAATCAAGCATTAAAAGAACACTGAAAATCTTCAAGACCCCTCAAGAAAAGAAATACTATATGTATATATATATCCTTACATTAACAAATACTAAAACTTATTTTAAATATACAGTACAGACATTCCTAGTTTAATGACTGAGTTCCATTCCTGTAAAATGAATTGGTCGCTAAATGAGGAATTGTGTATAGTATGTAAATTGCAATATTCAAAACAAAGAAATGGTCAAAGGAAACTCCAATTTGATTACTGTGCTTTTACTTGCATAATTCTTACAGGCAATACTGCAAAATATAGTGGGACATAAAATTACAAAACTATACTGTACAATAAAATCAGCAAAAATTACAGTATTACATTGTACAAGAAACCACTCTGAGTTTACATAGCCCCTCAAGTTCCTGAATCATCATAAGTCCAAATATAGACCTTAAGTCTGAGCCCAGTTCTTAAGTCCAAACAGTGTGACTTGATCATAAATCTGAATAGCTATTAAATAGGCAAATCATTAAACAAGGAATATCTATAAGTGAAAGATTTATTTTTTCAAATATAGACAACTAGTTCCTAATGAGAAATCTGTTTTTATTTATATCTCTGCTCTTTTTGGGTAACACATCCTTTCTCTTGAACCATATTAAAGATTTTTAAATTATTATTCTTTTTTGAGAAATATGCCTATTTCTTTTTTGTTCTTTACCTTTTCATTGTTTTTCTACATGGGCTTTTTAGGTTTCTTGAATCTACACTTTTATAGTTTTGTTCCAATTTATTATATGTGAGATAGTTTTGCTTAAAATTATTTTGTCTCCCCTGTCGGTCTGGTATTACAGTTTCACCAGTGATCACTGGCTTAGGAGCCACAGTTCAGTGAAGTTGGATTTATGTGTTTGCCTCTCTGAGATCTATTTGGAATAATTTTTCTTGCTGTGTCTTCATGTTTGCCGATGTTATGCAGTATTTAATATGTTCTTAATCTGATCCAGTGTATTCTGTATTTCAGATCATGTATTTCTTATTTTATGAAAAAATTAAAAAATGTAATAACAAAGTAATGAATTAAAATAGTTAAAACACTATCAATATCTTCAAAGTGGTTACTCAGTACATGACATAAACAAAAATATTCTTGCAAAGAAGAAACAATAGCTCAAAGTTTTCTTTTCAATAAACTAGGAGAAACTAGTAGTATACATGAAATGAATTGGTAGATAGATAGATAGATAGATAGATAGATAGATAGATAGATACAGTACAGTAGGTAATTTAGGACATTATTTAAACCCCTAATTTCTATTTATCTTTCATTTTATTCTTTATTTGTATAGAAATATATGTTCTCATGTAAGACAAACCATGTGATATTTAAGCTTGTATGTCTGGATTACTTCACTTAACATTATGTTCATCCATTGACTTAAAAACGTTTTCAAGTTTATCTTTCTTTAAGGAAGAGTAGTGCTCCATTGTGTATAAATATCACATTTTCCTTACCATTCATTTATTGATTGTGTACACAGTTTCCAAGATCTAGATATTGTAAGGTGTGCTGCTATACACTTAGTTATGCACGTCTCCCTGTAATATGATCATTTTAACTCTTTTGGGAAGCTATCTAGAAGGATGACTGCATCAGATGAAATTTCTAGTTTTAGTTTTTTGAGGAATCTCCACACTGATTTCCATAATGGTTACACTAGTTTGCATTCCCACTAACAATGTAGATGAATTTATTTTTCCCCACATTCTCAACAACATTTATATTATTTAAAAATTTATGATATCTATGCTTTCTTGACTTTGATGCTATCTCCATGCAGTTTTAATTTGCACTGACTCTAATGGTCAGTGATGCTGAACATTTTTTCCATGTATTGATCGGGTATTTGTACTTCGTAAAAGTGTCTGTTCATTTCAATATACCATTTTTAATTGAGCCTGTTAGGGAATCTAATTTTGTTATCTAATTTTGTTTTGTTTGTAATGATGTTTTGATTTTGTTCTTTCCTATGCATATCCCTTTATTTCTTTTCCTTGGTTTGCTATTCTGGCTGATGTTTCAAATAGTGATAGTACTTGTCGTTTCCTGATTTTTGATAGAAGGCTTTCTGCATTTTTCCTATTTAATTGATGTTGGCAGTATATTGGTCATTAATAGCTCTTATCAGATTGAGATAAAGTCTTTCTATTTTCTTCACAGATTTTATTATGAATTAGTATTAAATTTTGTCAAAGGCTTTTTGTGTCTATTGAGATGATTATATGATTTTTGATTTGCTTCCATTTATGTGATGAATTATGCGTATTGATTTGCATATGTTGAACCATCTTTGAAGCCCTAGAATGAATCCTATTTGGTCATGATTATCTTTTTGATTATTTGTTCAATTCTGTTGGCCATTATCTTACTAAGAATTTTCACATCTATGTTCATTAGAGAATTTGGCCTGTAGTTCTGTTTTTTTGGTTGGATCTTTGATTTTGGGATCATGATAATGTCATTCTGTGAATAACACAGGAAGTACTCCTCTCTTCTCAATTTCATTGAGGAATATGAAGAGTACTCATGTTAGATCTTTCCTGAAGTTCTTGTTGAATTCAGCTGTAAATCTGTCAGAATTTTTTAGTTTTTCAGCTTAATACTAGTTCAATTTCATTTTCTATTATTGGATTGTTCAAGATTTTAAAGTGTTCTTTTGTTCAGTTTTGATCATTCATATGTGTCTAGAAATCTTTCCATTTCTTCTGAGTTTTTCAATTGTTTGGTATTTCTGCAAAGTAGTTGCTAATAATTTTTGTTGTGACATCATATTTTTCATTTATAATTACACTGATTTTTGTATTTTTTTCATTTTTTGTATTAACTAAGGATTTATCAATTTTGTTTATTCTTTCAGAGAATCAACTATTTGATTCACAGATTCTTTGTATGCATTTTTTAGTCTTTATCCCACTGATTTCTTCTCTGGCAAGTATAATTTCCTTCCTTGAACAAGCTCTGAGTCTGAATCATTCTTGTTTTTCTGTGACTTTGAGATGCATCATTATTTATTTGGGCTCACTCAGTTTTTCTTATGCAGGTGTTCACTGCTATAAATTTCCCTCTTAATACTGCTAGTTTCTTGTTTTGGGGATGGTTTTGTTTTGTTTCTGCACCAGGAATCAAACTCATGACCTTGCACTTGCCAGACAGGTGCTGTGCCAATAAGTTATACTCCTGATGCAAGACTGCTGTTATTTTGTCCCATGAGTTCTGCTATGTTGTAACGGCATTATCATTTAATTCTAAGAACTATCTTTTTTATTCTTTAATTTCCTCTGTCATCTATTGATTGTCCAATGCTTTTTGCTTAATTTTCTTACCTTTTCATTGTCTGTGGGGTTTCTTTTGCTATTGACTGCCAGTTTAATTACACTGTGATCTGGTAATACGCATGGTAAAATTTTATTTTGCATTTACTCAGGCATGATTTATTAGTATGTGGTCTATTTTGGAGAAACTGCTATCAAAAATAAGGTATATTCTGTTATTGTTGGATGGAACACTGTATGTAGCTACTCACTCCATTTCTAAAAGGTTTAGTTCAACTCTGAGATTTCTTTAATTGATCTGTTTGTGAGAGTAGGATATTGAGATACCCCCACTACAACTGTATTTATGTTTACCTGATCATTTATGTCTATTATTGTTTGTTTTACGAGTTTGGGTGCATCTTGGTTTGCTACATATAGTATATGTTTGTAATTGGCATCTCTTTCTATTGAATAGTTCTGTTAACCAATATGAATGTCCTTCTTTCCCTCTTTTGACCAGGTTTACCTTGGAATACATTTTGCCTGAAATTAGGATAGCTATTCCTACTTGTTTTTGTGTTCCTAGTGCATGGCATATTCTTTTCTATTCTTTGATTATTAGTCCATTATTTTTTAATGTTAAATGCATTTGTTGTACACGGATACCATCGTTTTTGTTGGTTTGTTTTTAGTAATGGAATTTGAACTCAGACCGCACACTTGCCAGGCAAATGCTGTGCCACTGAGCTATATCCCAGACCTTTCCATTGGGTTTTGTTTCTTGACTCATTCTGCTAATTTGTGGCTTTTGGTGGGTGAGTTGAGTCCACTTATATTGATAGTTATAATTAATAAGTACTGACTTATTCCTGCTGTGTTACTTTCCTGTTGCTGTTCTGCTTTATTTTCCTTCTATTTAATTACTATCCCTACCTGATAAATACATATCGTTTAACCTTTTGCTGCTGTTAGCTTCATTGTCACCTTTTAGGATGTCCTTGAGAATTTTTTGGTGTGTTGGTTTGGTAATCATGAATATTTTTAGATTCTTTCTATCATAGAAATATTTCTCCATCAATTTTAACAGATAATTTTGCAAAATCCACCAGTCTGGGTTAAAAGCTGTTTTCTTTCAGTGCTGAAAATATTGTTCCATGTCCTCCTTGCCTTTAAGGTTTGTATTGAGAAGTCTGTTTTAATTTTAGTGAATTTTCCTTCATAAGTGTCTCATTGCTTTTTGTAGAACTCATTAATATTATATTTTGTGTTACATTTGTGGTATTTTATTTTATATGTGGTGTGGTGTAAATTTTACAATCATAGCTATGTGGGGTTTGTATGCTTCACTTTTGGAGTCAACTCCACTGTTCAAATAATATCCTCTGCAGATTAGACACATAGATTATAAAGACTTTCTTATTTGGTAAAGCATAACTTATTGATAATCCATTTTTAATCCAAAAAATTATTTGATCCATTTCTTTCTATAACTGTTTTCCCTAATATGTGCAGATCAGTACTTAACCAAATTCTGTAGTTCTCCAGTCTCTCTTTTTCTTAGTTGTTCCTTTCTTTCTGGAAATTTGCCCTACAAGCATAACCTAATTTAGCTTCCTTCAACTTCAACCATTGATTCTTGATTTTAAGCAAATCATCTGGCTCTTTGCCTTGCTATGCTCTGGTCATTTGAGCAAGTTAGGTCACTAGAAGATGCACTTCTTGTAATTTTCTTCTCAGAGTTCACAGTTTTACATTTCCTTTGAATGGAAACTGTTATGTCATATTTCACTGAGTATTCTAGTTGTTCAATTAAAAGGATGAATTCAGACATTATTTTTTATTTAAAGAGAAAAAACAGAAAAAAGGGTAGAAATAATACAGAATTTCAGAAAAATAAACAGTAAGAAATCACTAATTGATGTTACATATTGTCATCTTAGAAATAGTTGTTCAAGTTACCAAATTAAAGCATACAAAGTGATATTCAAATAATGACATTGCAAATAGTTCTGCTCAATGATCCAACAAAAACTTAGTAATATGGTTATTAGTCCTACACACTTGTTTTTTATCTTAAAGAGGGTAAAATCAAAAATGTCAAAACAGAACAAAAAAGTTCATTAGGAAACAATTTTAAAAAACACAGATTTCTAAGCAAGTCCACTGGAGATCTTCACTTCCATCTTATTGCCTCTAGTTTTCTTCCAAATAGTTGTCCTCATCTTCACACACATTGAATATATACTGAATATTATAAAACTAATCAAATCATTACAGAGATTATTTGAAAAAGAAAATTCAATACTAACAGGAGGGAGGTCAACAAAATCATTACAAAACACATGATTTATGAAGAATTATAAAGATAGCTATAGATATAGAGTTTTAGATATATTTTTTCTAGCCATGAATATCTCATGGTGTGTAACAAGGCTGCCTGCCTCCCTATCTTGACTCTGACTGTTCTTGTCTTCTTCTAGACACTTAGAAACACACTTTGAGCATTCTAATACCTTCCTGGAACCTCACTTCCTTAATGTCTTCACACCTAAATCTACTTCTTAACTTTTCATAAAGAGAAGCTAAATGGGATTATGATGTCTGCCACAAAGAAATATTAAGGCTTGCAGCTCCTGTCTTCAAGTAATAAAATATAGGCTATTTTCTCATAAATTTATACTGAGAGTGTACTTTTTGGCAAAAAAAAACTTATTTGTATGCCAAACAGTTGTACTGTTTTGCAGTACCTCTTGCTGCATGTATAGAAACAGCATCTCTTCATAGTAAGCAAGATTATTGCCACATTAATATCCGATAGTTATTCTTTTGCTTTCCAAATGTGTAAAATGTGCCCAAGAAGAAAACAGTAGCATCTCTACTACTAAGAATTAAAGTATAATTATCAATAAAGACTGGCTCTTAACAGAAACATTACATTTGCCTGTTTTGGATGTTGTTTTCAAGAGTAATCACCATAGTCCAGTGCTGCTATCCCAAATCACCACAAATTGAGGAGCTCTAAACAACACATATGTATTATCTCACAATATTACAGGTCAGAAGTCGATATTCCTACACAATTAACAGAGAGTTAAAATCAATGTGTCCGCGTATCTGGGCTCCTACCTGGAGGTTCTAGAAGAGAATCTAGTTAGAATCCATTCATTCAGATTGTTAGCAAAGTTTTGTTCCTATAGTTGTCAGGCTTGAGGTTCCTTTCTTTGTCAGCTTCTTCCCCTTTATAAGGCCACCTGCATTCCTTATCCTGCAGCCTCTCCATCTTCAGACCAGAAGTTAATTTGGTATTACATCCTTTCATATTTAGGAACTCTTACTTCCTTTTCTACCACAGCTCTTCTACACAGTGAGGCAGAGACAGTTCTCTTTCTGATGATTCTGTGGTTAAATGTGGACTCCTTGGACAATCTAAGGTAATTTTCCTATTTTAAGATCTGTGATTTTAATTATATTTGCCAAATGTACTTTTTCCTGTCAAGTAACATATTTCTGGGTTCCAGGAATTATGGTATGTTGGGCATGGTAAAGTTAAGAGAATTCACAGGAAGACGTTAAGTACAAGGGTTGGAATGAAGATCATTGTACTCACAAGTCATACAGAGTAAGTCACTGCATGTCACGTAAGGTCAGAGTAGAAATACTGAGCTGTGATCTGGTAGCAGAAGACAGGACAGGAGAGAAGAATCTTAATAGGATTTTAGCAGCACAGGAAGGGCAGGACAGGGTAGAATGAGAATTGGCAGTTTTGAATAATTTAGATAGGTTTCAGGCTATGTAGATGTTCTCTAGTGGTTTGGTCTCTGTTCCTGGGAAGACTTAAAGCAGAGCAATACAAAAGCAGTAGATCAGGAGACAGCTGAGAATTTACATTTGGAATTGGTTGGACTGCATGTGAAAAATGTGCTCCTATTCAGGTTGTCAATATTTTTAGGAAATAGCTAGCACTGACGGGGTAGTTCCTCCCCAATCTGTAAATCTCTCAATGATTGGAGAATCATGAAAACAGAAAAAAAGAAAAAATACTTAATATAATTTTCCCTGTGACAAATAAATGCTAAAAGGATAATAAAAAATTTAAGGAAACAAAACAGTTCAGAAGGAACACTACCCATTCTGTGGATACAAATAAGACTGTTAGCCATTAAACCTCACCATCCTATCAAAGTGGCAGGGCCTTAACCAGTGTCCAAGAGAACTCCTGCTAGGTTTTAATATTTTATATATGCATGCCTGCAAGAGGGGTTAAAGTCTTATGCTATGCAGTTCATGAATTATCAAACCTATAATATCGTGGGCATAAAAGAACTGGCAACTTGGAGCTATTATGTGCCTACTAAATGATATGCATTATACTCATTCTTTCATGGGTTTCATGTAGATGTGTTTTACTTACTTTTATTTGTTTAATAGGAAGTGTGGCAGTCTTCCCATATGGTCCTCAAATGTATTGATCGATTTTGCCATCACTGGAACAAAATACCTGATACTCACAATTATAGGCTTATTTTGCTCACAGTTTCAGAGGGTTCTATCCATGGTCCATTGACTCCATGGCAGAAACACAGGCAAGAAGAGCCTGGTAAAGGAAACCTATTGTATCTGTGGCAGCCAGAAAGTAGAAAGCTAGCTAAAGAGCCAAAATCACAGATACACCTTCCAAAGGCACACCCCCAGTGACCTACCTACAAATGAGCCTAAACTCCTAGCAGCAATTCAACTCTGAATCAATAATAGATTAGCCCATTAAGGAGTATAGTGCTCAATGATCCAACTGCATTTTAAGTCTCACCTCTGAATAGATGAGAATTTGGGAGGAACATTTTAGATCTAAACCAACACATGAGATCACAAGCTGATATAAAAAAATAGAGTATTTTAATTTTCTCCTGAATTACACAGTAATAACCATTTCAAATTAGATTATTGTGACTGGTTATCATGAAATAAAATATCCAAATAACCTTAAGTCCTTGCTTCATTTTAATCAGGTTTTTTTTATCATATGTTTTCATATGAGTTTTGGGTTTATTACTATATCATTTAGAGTTTACTACTGAATCATTTAAACTAACAAAAGAAGCAAAAAAGGAAGGAGATATCTCTGCTTATTGCAAAAAAGGAATGATAATTATCTCTGCTTATTTATAATTTTTTCTCTTATACTTAATATAAATTGACTAATAACAGATTAACACATATAAATAAAGTGTGTTTTCTACAGGTAGTCCTTAGACATGAGTTGTGCTGATTAAAAATTAAACATTTTTATGCTTCATACTACTTACTTTTATCCATAACAGGATTTATACAGACCTGAAGAATTTTCTCTGAAGCTTATTTAAAGACCAAAACATTAATGCAATTTCTTTGTCTATACACTTATGTTTAAAGATTCATAAGTATATATATGAAATTCTTGAGACTAAAGCTGATATTCTTTTTAAAAAGTTAATTTTAAAATTTTAAGTCAGGATGATAATCAACATCAAGACATTTTCTGGCTTCTGGAACTATAAAATTAGCTAGGTAATTACATATTTTCAGCTGATTAATTTTTTTCTCACTGGGACATCTGCTGTCATTTGAAAACTGTCCAGTATGAATATCCAAAACAGATGGGAACAGCATGGAGGATATCAGATTGGCTTGTGTTTAACCAATATTTGCTTTTTCTGTAGAAGCCTTTCTGCAGAAGAGGGTTGCCTTTTATGGTTAAGGCTGTTTTTTTTTTCTTTTTTCTTTATCAATGGTGAGCAATGATAGGTAAAAGCAGCTTGATATCAAGGAAAAGGCACAACTTCCACGAAGAAAAAGGTTCCAGGTTGTTGCTTCATGCTGCTTGGATGCTCCCATGTTGTGTGATTAAGTACTTGGTGGGACACTGGGCCTACCAGCTGGCCATGATTTGACACCCTTATTAATCTTGAGAAAGGTTCCCACTTTCATCCAATTAAAAAGTTTTGGGAAAGCCCCTGTGCCATGTGGCTATATTGCTTTCAACAGATGATGCCAGCTGGAAAGTGTCTATTCATTAACTGGCCTGAGTCTTCCAGGATAACTCCTATTTTCATTAACTTGTTTGAATGCTTCTGGTTAGTTGTTTGTTGTGATTTCATGAGTAAAGCCTATCAATGAAAAGTGAATTCTGCCTAATATAGGAACCTAAGAAATAGTTGAACTCTGCAAACGCCTCCAGCATCCCAAGATTCAGAATATGGTATTTCTCCCTCTGTGACTGGGTGACTGGTTTTCCTTTGAAGACTATCCATAAGTCTTAATCTCTGGTAATCAACTTGTTGTGTGAAGAATGTGACTTTCCCAATGTCATAGCCATCAGCTGGACTCCAAAGAATGTCAAGAAGAAAAGATGTCATTCTCAAGCCTGAAGATTCAGTCTTTCAAGAACAAGATATAGAGAGGGTTGATCTGGTCTCTGGGAGGTGCTGGTTCCTTAATGACTGTAAATGAGCACTTACCTTTCAAGAGTTGTCTATTGGGTATCAGATAGGCAAATAGACAAATTTGCATAGATACTGAAGAAAAACAGAAAACAATCTGGAAGCAAACAGCTTTCAGTTGAATCTTGAA
The DNA here is from genome assembly GCF_034190915.1 of Cavia porcellus. Lineage (NCBI taxonomy): Eukaryota > Metazoa > Chordata > Mammalia > Rodentia > Caviidae > Cavia > Cavia porcellus. The sequence continues at coordinate 37,147,633 of NW_026947496.1, read as the reverse complement.
GTTTGAAGAATTATCTAGGCTACAAAAGAGAGAAAATATTGGCCCAGAAAGGACCATATATGTGCAGGTATAAGAATGCATTTTGAGGCATTAAACATAGATCAAATAAATAACTAGACAATGAAGGGGCTAACCTATATCAGAAGTTCCCAAACTTTAAACTTCAGAACAACTTTATACTCTTCAGTATTACCAAAGACCCCTTTCAGGGTATGTTTAGGAGTATTTACTACATGTTACATTAAAGCAGATAGTCAAAAATATTTATGCTTAAATTCACTTAAGAAAACATATACAATATGCTAACAGAAGCAATATTTTATGGAGACAATTTTATTTCTAAACCAAGAAAAGAGAGCAGCTTTGCTTTATATTTTTTGAATGTGTTTAAATGCTTGGCTTAATAAAGCACAACTAGAATTGTCTATATGCTTCTACAGTAAAGCTGTTGCACTATGTAGTTTTGGCCCAACTATGTGAAAATCACTGGACTCACATGTATAGGTTGCTGGAAAAGTGATGAATTTTCCATCAGCCTTTAGACAAAATCATGAATATTCTTTAATATTACACAAAATTTTATATGTGAAAATTTCTCAAATACCTGTCACAGTAAAAAAAAAAAAATCTAAACTTATGTGTATAGACATTTCATTTCAGTTGGACTTCCAGCACTGAAAGATCCACTGTGAATGAACCCGAACATGAAAGATTTTGTAACATATATTGGCAATTAGGAAGATATGCATTCACTGACTTATACAGATCTTCCAAATGTTAACACATTTTTATACAATGCAAAATGTCATATCTCTTAGTATTACCACTGATCTCATTGAAAAGTCTTTTAGTTTTAGGAAGCCATCAAATTGCATCATGGATACATTTTTTCACTATTCTAATTTTTGTTTGCAAGCATGGTGTCTTAGTTATTTTTTACTCCTTGCTGAGACAAAATACCTGAAGTCCACAGTTGGGAAAGGAAAGATTTATTTCTTACAGTTTTTGAAGGTTTCAGTCCATACTCAATTGGCTTCAAGGCAAGCTGGCATGGCTGGGCCGCCTTTCATGGCAGCTGCAAACAGCAAGCAGGAACCGGAGACACACTTCTTCCTGTCATTACATTACATCCTGTGTCCATCCCTATGTGGGTGTAGCACTGACACCATCAATCCAAACACTAGACAATAACCAATCACAAATACATAATGCAAACTCATGAGGCCTGGGGGCCCATACATAAACCATGACATTCCACCCCTGGCCCCTAGGACTCATGTACTTCATTTATACAAAAGACATTTAGTCCACCTCCAAGAGTTGCCAAAGTCCTAACAATTCCAGTATTGCTGAATAGTCCAAGTCCCAAGTCTCCTCCAAGATCTGTGGTAAAATGTTAACTGTAACCCCCTGTACAAATGAAACAAGGTTAAACATTTCTGGAATGCAAAGGCACAAGATAAACATTACCATTCCAAAAGATACAAACAGGAGAATGTAAAGCATTGGAAACAAAGCAAGTCCAACATCCAGCAGAACACACATTATTATTAAGTCCTAGAGTTCCATGCTCAGCGTCTGAAGCAATCTGGTTACAAGCTCCAAAAGGGTTGGGTGATTCCATCCCAGTGGCACTTCCAGGAATTTAAGCTCCCACAGCTTTTCTCTTAAATCCTCTCTGCTTGCTTTTTGCAGCTTTCCTTGGATCATCCATGTTCCTGGCTTTTCCAAACTTCTGGGGTCTCCACTGCACCTTCGGCTTCATCTTACATCTTCACAAATTGCCCTCTCAAGGGCACACTGCTTGGCCTCCCAGGCCCTTTGCAATAGAGGTGGAAGCCGTCTTACCCTCAGAATTTGTGCATTTGCCTTGTACCTAAAATCAGCACTATGTGGATGCCCCCAAGGTTTGCTGCTAGCTGGAGCAGTAGCCAGGCTTTTCTCTCTCTTGGTTGTAGGGGTCAGTTGCCTGGATCACAGGGCTCTGTTTACCTGGTTGTGAGGAAAAACATTTCTATGTTGCCACCATTTTGGAACCTCATGTGGCCTCTGTTGCCATTCTAGAACCTCATGTGGCCTCTGTCGCCGTCCTGGAACCTCATGTGGTCTCCATCGCCATCCTGGAGCATGATGCTCTGCAGCTTTCTCCTCTGAGCAAATTCTTTTATCTTTCTGTTTCTCCTTAGCAATCAAAGTTTCAACTCTGTCTTCACAATCCACAACATTCCTGGAATTTTCATTCTGGCCAAACTCACAGTATTGCAAATTATCCTGCTGGGCTCTTTGCTCTTGATTTGCAACATAAAGCTGGCTAAAAGCCCCTAACAATAGCCATGCCACAGCTTCAATATTTGATTGCTTTCAAATTTCCTTTTCTAAATTAATCAGTCCATTGCCCTTTGTCTCATTCTCAGGCAAAGTCTCTGGGCATGAGCAAAATGCAGACAAACTTACTGCCAAGCCATAACATACATCATGGGGAGTCCAACAACCAATGCAGTCCTTCTTCCCTGCAGAAATCTCCCAAGCCTGGTCTTTACCATGAGGCTTTCTATCAGCATTCTGGTCTCTTAAGCTCTGACCAGAATCTCCACTACAGAACAGACTAAGCTGATCCAGTTTTACACATCCAGGCAACATGTCTGAACCTTTCCAAACTCTGCCTATCAGCCATTTCCAAAGCCTCTCAAAAAACATGGTCAGGTATAGTCACAGCAAACGACCCCACTCCTGGTAGCAAATTCTGTCTTTGTTACTTTTTACTCATTGCTGACACAAAATACCTGAAGCCCAAAGTTGGGAAAGGAAAGGTTTATTTCTTACAGTTTTTGGAGGTTTCAGGCCATATTCAGTTAGCTCCAAGGTGGGTTGGCATGGCAGGGTGACAGTTCATGGCAACTGCAAACAGCAAGCAGGAAGCAGCAAAGAGCATGAGACACACCTTCTTCCAGCCACTACATTACATCCTGGTTCCACCCCTATATGGGTGTAGCACTGACACCATCAATCCAAACACTAGACAATGAAACAATCACAAATTCACAATGCAAACTCATGAGACCTGGGGGCCACAGACATAAACCATGACACATGGGATTTTACCAATTATTTTCTCTAAAGTGAAAAACCGAGTCCAAATAACTATAGTTTGTCTGTCATTATATCAAGTAAAAATTGTGCTGCATGAAGAATGTAGCTTATGGCAAAAATCATGTAATTCCTTTCTGTCACAAATACCCTTGCACTTGGTAGATTGAAAAAGGATTTACTGTGGACTTCCCACTGCACTGTTCATTAAAATATGTACACCAGAACTAAGATTAAATGATTTTAATAAAGTCTACTGTTATGGTAGATATTAAAGAAACTAGCTGCTTCTATCCTCACTGAGTATAAAACAAGTGCCAATGATTCAGAGAATCAACATTTTGACAAAGCTCAGAAATCTGATTGTTTTCAACATATTTGCTCAGTGTTTTTTCACCTAATAGTAATATATTTAAATTTATGAATTATTTGGCAGTGGAAAATGATGCATTCATCCTAAATCATGAGTAAATGTGTGATATAAAATGTTTAGTGACAGATTATCCATAGAGAGATGGTATAATAAAACATTATATCATATTAATGATTAATATGTGCTGGACTCTGTTACCACTTTTGGACACTGGCATTCTAGTCCTTGTAACCATAACATTAAGTGCCTTAGCCAATGCCTTTGAAGTGAAGAGAAATGGATGGTTTTATATTTTGATAATTTTATTTCCTACCGAAGAAGTGACACATAATTCTTCTAACTTGAATCTAGAACTAGTTGTATGGTTCCTTTCAATCATAACAAAACTAAAATTACAAAATAAAAATCTACAGGATACCTGGAAGTGGGAAAAAAAAAAGTATATTTAACAGCACAAATGCCAAAAGTATCTCTTTGCTTCCTCCTGAAATTGTATTATTTGGAGTAGTAACATTTATTTTTTTCAACAGGCATTGCAGTTTTGTAAGTATTCATCTCCATGAGGAGAGAATATAAGAATCTGATTTTGAAATAAAAATTAGCTTCAAATTAATGGGGAAGCTATATTATATATCCAATATATATGAGAATAAATGATGTCCAGCGATATTAACAACAGGTTTTGCACGCAATGTTCTAGGAGCCACATGCTCCCATAGACCTAGCAGTTGGAAAATACAAGTAGGATGTTGATTAATATCAAAGACAAAATGTTGTTATTTTGCAATATTTTGTGCTACATTAAAATTCACAAACATTTTTGCCACTGAACTTCCCTTGAGTAATCCTCCCAGATCTTCCCAGGTTGCACACACAAGCCCCATTCTCAGCACCTAATCATGAAAAAAAGATTAAAATATGAACCCAAAGAGGTAAAAAATCTCAGGAATTTTTAATGACTTCTTGGTTCTTTACTTGGTGATTCCTTGCAGACATGTGCTTTAGAGATCCCCATCCCAGCACTAAGCTACATAATTTTAAAAGTGAAATTACATGTCCTTTGTCACAGCTTTTGGCAAATGACCAATGGCTTCATAAAGTTTTTACCCTTATGTTACACAGTTAAGCTAAAGGACACTGTTAAAGTCAGCCAAAGAAGAGGCATGTAAGGCAGAGCTTACAAGGTTCCCAATGCAGTTTCCAGCCATCCTCTCCACAGAGACCCTGAACAGAGTGACACTGGAATATGACAAAGTGCTGCCAACCACAGAGGCCCAGGTGCCTCGTCTCTAGGCCTGAATCACAACCTAGGAGTGTGTCCTCAATCTGCAGTCCCTCTAGATGTGAAGCTGATATTATATGTCTCAAAGTCCCAACCCCCATACCACAGTACTAGAATACCCAGCATGCCAGATCAAATCACAATGTTACATGTTTTGGAATTATATTTCTAGGGGGTCGACATTACCTCCCAGTGGCTAAAAGCAAAGGCCAAACCTTTCCTCAGACGAGGTGAAATTCTTTACTACATATGGTCAGAGCCATATCAAAACCTTTCGCTCTCAAACTCCACTCATAAGTCTTGCATTGTACACTGAAAACAATGAGATCAAAACAAAACAAAGGAGACACTTCCTGTTTATTGTAACACTTTCTGTTTATGTTTACCCCATAAATAATCCTCTTCTCTGGGAAATTTTTCCGAGAACTAGCAACTACTTGACATTTTTCAATAATACATTATGTAATCTTCCTACAAAGTAAAAACTAGAATACCAGTACCTCTAAAATGACAGGGGTTAATTACAAATTTTGCTCCATCTAAAAACTGAGCTTTACATATTCTCCTTTCCATTGACCTAATTAATCAATCTCTAGAGGACTTTTGGGCTTGACTGTGAAGTTCAGGGCATGTCACTGCTGATGAATAAATTAATGGTATAAGGGAATCAAAGTCAAAACTTGCATGAAATTAGTATCCCACTGCTCACTGCCATCAGGGAAAACGAACTGAATTTATAAGGAAACCTGCAAAAGAAAGAATCAACTCTGACAAAAAATTTGCTTTGCTTTCAGATACCTTTGGTGTCAGTGTTACAAATCCCATATTGTTTCAAAAACATACTATTTAAGCCCTCCCAAGTGACCATTATTATATGATCATTTCAATATTCATTATCCTTACGAAGTAAAGCATGACCCAAAGACTGCTATAAAATTTAGTTACCTTTTAAATTGATTCTATTTATGTTCACTTTGTAGAGTCTCTGGGTATGCTAGGGCTGTTACACATTAATGCAGTTGTTCTAGGGAATCTTAGGAAAGAATATTCATTTAAAAGGGATTTGAATAAAGAGGAATGGCAGTAAAAAATATAGTAAGGAAGTATTCTCTTAGAAGTAATAAAACTTTCCAAAAATTTATATAGTCCATAGTTTTGTCGCAATCAGTTAATAATATATTATTTATTTTCCTTGGAAAATGCCATGGTAGGAAGAAATCATGCCAAAAAATTAGCAGAATTGAGAAACGAGATATCAAGTGACAACCAAAGATCCAAACAGTAAGTGTCATTAGGGCCAGTGTCCTATCTGTCTCTCTCATCTATCCAACATGTTTTTATGTATCTTCTCCATTATAGGTAAGAAAATACTTATTTTCCAATTGCTTTGCCCTTATCTTATAAACAGATTGCTTCACAGTATTGTTAAGATAAAAATGTTTGATAAAAGAACTTTAAATACCTGATAAATATGAATGCCCTAGGATCAGCTGGTCTAAGACACATGTATAATGACAGAGCAGAGAAAATTTTAACACATCATAATTTTGCAGTGTGACTGTAGATTTTACTATGCTTAAAATTAAAAAAAAAATCAAAGGTGATGTTTGCATTCCTTGAAAACCCACTATTAGCGATTATACTTTGTCATCTAGAATTTTTTTTTTTGTAAAGAAAATATATTTAGAATGTAATACCAGGCAAAGTTTTTGCTTTTGGTAAAGTAGTATGGTATATTTTATCAGAAAAGAAAACTCTCCATCAAGTTCTGTTTCTATGAATTGGCTTCTAGGAAACTCAAAACTCAAACCTTCTGTTACCCATTTCTTACAGGACAAAGCAATGTGTCCTCCAGCAATATATAGAACTCCAGGCTCTGTCTGTATGCCTGAAAATAGACCTTAGCAAAGGCAAGGAATGATGCCTAGATCTTTCTGACTTCAACCCATCTTTACAGCCCTCCTCTTGGTTCATCATGCCAGAGCCTAAGCATAATAGACATTTTCATTTAAAAAGTTAATTAAATACTAAAAGCAAGCAAGCAGAAGTTAAGTTTAAAAATGGCTATTTTGCTTAAATGGTTATGTTTTGACCTGCGCTGTTCTGTTGTTATGCCCTCTTTTATCTCAATCCCCCTTTTTTAAAATTATTTACCTTTATCTTTTTATCTTTTTAATTAAGGAAAAATAAAATAGCAGGATGCATTATAGAAACCTACTTTGATTTCCTATTAACTTGATTTGAAATCCTGTATTGCTCTCACCATCTTGTTTTGACTAATTTTCCCCTATTCTGCTTTGCTTGATAGTACCAAGTTCGAAAGTATAGGCAAAACTGTGAAGACAATAAGATTCATTATGATGCCCGTTCCGGTTGACTATTATCTTCTTTTAAAGTCCTATAATGTCTCCAATGCTTTGGTTTTATTCTTTACTGTTTTACTCAATTTTATTATAACTGGCAATTCTTCTTAAAATAGCAAGAGGCAGTAGGTAACCATTGTTGATCACCCTGTATTTTGTTTTTACATTATCTATTATGTCCATCCTTTTGATTTGACTGACTCTGTTCTGATATGTCACATTTGGTTTTACTCGCTTCAAAAGAAGTAATAAGAACTGTGGGAGTAATAAAACCCAAAATGTGTAATTTTCATTGTACAAAAGAAAAGAAAAGAAAAGAAAAGAAAGTGCTCTAAAGGTTATAACTGCATATATGTTTAAGTGTGTAAGACAGATAACCATATTACTGAGTGGTTTTTTTTTTTTGGATCATTGAACAAAACTGTTTGCACTCTCACTGAAAGTCCACTTTATATGCTTCAATTTTGTAATTTGAACAACTGTTTCTAAGATGAGAATATGTAATCTATTAACTAGTGATTTCTTACTGTTTATTTTTTAAATTTTGTATTACTTGTACCCTTTTTGTTTTTTTGTTTTTCTCCTTAAATAAAAAAATGTCAATATTCTAGAAGTTTTTCTTTTAACACTGGTTTCAATGGTGTCCTCTCTAAGTCTATCATTTCTCAGGCCTCTGAAATTCTTTTTCTGCATTCTATTTCAAGAGGGAGAAAAGACAGTTGCTTGCCTGAATTCCTCATTTCCTGATAAAACTTTGGAAGTTCTAAAATTTATATCCTGTTTTCTTCCTCAATGTGTTCTTGTCTTCAGTCTTTACTCTCAACTTCCACATGTGTTTATATTATAAACTGTTCCAATTAATTTTCCTTTCAATGAGAGACTAAAATATGAAGAAACCAACATGAAAGATAACGACCAGTAATGTTTCTTTAATCTCTTTAAAATTAAAAAAAAGAAAGGTAACAGCCAGGCTAATATATTGCTAATGAATGTTTCGTAAGAGACTGAAGCCTTAGAGTTGGATTGGTAGTGTTTGTTAATTGCTCATGGACTGCAAAATCCTGAAAGTCTTAGAAGATTTGTTATCTTTGTTAAAGAATGTTAAGATTACATCTCTGTAAAACAGCAATTCAAAGTAAGATTGAACTGGTGTATTTTCTGTTGCTGTGTTTCTTAACTGCAACACACTGATTTGCAGTCTCTAATAACCCATTTTGTTGTGTCAGCGAGCCTATTTCCAAGCAGGACAGAGGATTTAGGGCACTGTACTCAGGGAAGTGACTCATCTATGTAAATCATTCTCCTGGGAGCAGAGCTGAGATTTTGCCTGCTGCTCATGTAATGAAGCTTAAAAAAATTCTATATATTCACCTTTTTACCATATGTAACAGTGATACTTTCTGTTAATAACCTCTTCTGATTCTGCTTCCTCCTAGGAAAGGATAGATGACCCTGTGACATTGCTCTGTGGAAGATTTTCTGTTTGGCTTTATACCGAGCAATCACTACATAGTGAATTGAATAGCAAAATGACAAAGGGTATAAACAAGGCTATGTGCCCAACCATAGAAAGAGCATTTTACAATTGTCTCAACACAAAACAACAACAATCCCCTGATATCTATTATATCAGGGCTGCTTTATCCTCTGGACTATTACTGCACTTTGAGCAACATTTTCCTTCTGCCTGAGCTGTTTCAAAGATACATCATTATTTGCTACAAATGCCTAGTTTCCACAAAAGAAGAAAAATGTGATTAACAAGTGATTGCTAATGCCAACCCAGACAAGAGAAATCTGGGACACAGGGCAGAAAGTCTCCTCAATTCTAAAGTCTTCAAAGTCGTCAAGGTGATTCTTTACATAACAGTTTAAACAATTCCATCTAAAATTGAATAAACTTTCAAGTATCTATTCTGATTAAAGACTACTGTCAACAATGTTATTAAATTACTTGACTAGAATAGATGAGTAATATTTTTAAAATCTGTAATATAGTTTTAAAAATCTGAATTTTCTCAACAACACTTCACAATTATATATGTGTATATGTATATATATATATATATATATATATGTCCATAGAGATATCCATATATGTGTGGGTGTATACATATATATTCACATACAATTATATTTTTCTACCTGTGTACTTATGTACATCTAATGCCCTATTACACTTGAGAATCATAAAACTGGTGCAAAATGTCAGCCTTTATTAAATTCATTTGCATATTTGCTCATCCAACAATTAATTTAATCAACAAATATTTATTAAAGTTTTGATGTGAGCCATTACACTCATTAATTACTGTTTAAAATATGAATGCCAGTATTTATCCAAAAAGAGGTTACAGTCCATTAAAGGAAAAAAGACAATTATACAAACAACTATTACAGAAGAGTAAGTAAAAGTCAATTGACTGATGCCAAGGGAGAACCTCTGTTCATTCCAAAGAATGGGATTTGGAAAGCTGCCATGGATAGTGTGGGGCATGTAATTCTTAGAGAATTGTAATTTCAAAGGTGAAAGGAAAAAGTTGGGATATTTAATTATTGAAATGTCTTGAGGAATGCAAAGTGACAGAAAAAAATTTTGATTAAACTTGGGAGTCATCAAGTTGAGTATAACAGCAGCAGTATTTTTAAAACTACTGTGAGAGATGCGGCTTCTGATTTTATAAGATGCTAATACACCTTTCCAAAAGTTTCTGGGAGCACAAGATCTTAAGCGTATGAGCAAGAGAATCTGTCTTCAATAAAGCCAAGAGGCTTCTACAGTCTTTAGATGCCTGAGTAATGTGAAAACAGCTGCTACCCGCTCTTCAGCTGGTGGTGCTCAGACCACAGCCTGCTGGTGGAGCAGAGCCATCACATGTGGCCCTGTCCAAGTCCATAAGAAAGGGCAGATAAGCGACTGAGTGCTGATGATGCTGTAGATGAAGGTCATATGCCTGGCTGTGAGTGTACATGTGTTTGTGGAAGCATTTGGCACAGATATGTCACCATCATACATAGATTATTTCTTAGAGATTGGAGATTTGTGAGAAATCAAAAATAAGTTTTTGTGGCCAGGTGTGGTATAATATGCCTGTAATCTCAGCATGGAGGAAGGCTGAGGCAGGAACATCTTGGATTTGAGTACAGTATGGATAACTTAGCAAGACTTTATCTAAAAATAAAAACATACATACATACACACAAAGAAACAAACAAAACCAACAGAAAAGGGATATAGCTCTGTAGTAAAGGATATAGTCCATAGCTCCAACAGGTAAGAGATACAGCTCTCCTGATTTTGAGCTCCATTATCACCATGAATGAATGAATAAATGAATGAATGAATGAATGAATGAATGAATGAATGCTACGTATTTCATATTTATATTTTGAGGTATTAGGACATGAACATCTTTAGAATGGGGAGAGTGATTTTTCCATATGCCACAGGCTAGAATCCCCAGTGGCTAGAAATCTGTTTTTTATGCTGTGTCTAAATGGTTTTGTGGAAGTGCGGAGGCCTAAGGACTGTTGTAAGTCTTGAGGAGTCATAAGATTTTAAAATCAGGAATGTGTGTGCTCTCATCTCTCTCTCTCTCTCTCTCTCTCTCTCTCTCTCTCTCTCTCTCTCTCTCTCTCTCTCTTTCCCTGTCTCTCTCTGTCTCTCTCTCCCTCTCTCTGTCTCTCTCTTTCCTCTTAGGTTTAGCAGATTTTCCAAACATGCCCCTCTAGTCATTTCCATCTGCCATTATCCATATTCAATTGTCTTTCCAGAAATAAATAACATGTCACCTCTTTTTTGCCTTTTATTCTCTCATGTTTTTCTTTCTAGCTCTTACTTTGCTGGAAGCTACCTCTACTATACCTGTAATCATAACAGGCTAAAATAGAGTTGGAAGCTTTATTTAATGCCAACAGTCTAGAAGACATAGAACTTCTTTTTACATTTTAGTAGATAAATCTCAGTGATATGCTTCATCTAATACCAGATTTTCATTTGAAGCAAGAAAATTAAATCTTTCCATATCCAGAGAAAGAAGAAATAGATTGGCTTTTGATTTTGCTTTTAGTAAATATTCTCCAACATACTAACAAATGATTATTTACATATCTTCATTTGGTTATTTGCTACAGTTATACATAAACAAAAAGCATGTTTCTACCTATGTAAACCCATTTTGATACATTTCATATAGTCTCAGATATAAAGAAATGTAAAAAAATCTATTGTGATACTTAAAGAATTTGAATCAGACTCTGGTTTCGAAAAGCATAGTGAAAAGAAGTTTTCCTGTTCAACCTGGTCACCATGGACATTCTTCCCTGGAGTCCCATCCACATCGCCTCCATGAACTCCTATAACATAAACAGAGATTCCTGAAATTGGTTTTTCCCCAGAGTTCACTGAACTATGAAACCCTTCAGAAACACAGCTGACAGTGCATATCTAACAATGCTCTTGATTTCCCCTTGGAGTCAAAGCCAGAGTCCTAAGGACTCCAGTGTAGATATAGGGAGTGGAAATGTGATAGAGGTACCACCATGTCTAGCCCCTGTCAACCTTTTTAAATCTTTCAAATATCTCATTTCTTTATACTCTATATTACAGCAGTATCCAACCATTTGTGACCAAGGACTGTTTGGTGGAAGATAACTTTTCTATATACCCAGATTGGGGTTTGGGTAGGATTTCAGGATGATGCAAAAGACTATGATACCTAAATCCTTCCAATGCACAGTTCACAGAAGGGGTCCTGCTCCTATGAGAATCTAATGTCACTGATGATCTGTCAGTAGGTAATGCAAGGGATAAGGAGCAGCTATAGGTACAAATAAAGCTTTGCTTGTCTTGCTGGTCCTCTCCTGCTGTGCAATTAAGTTCCTAACAGGTGGGACCAGTACCTATTAATAGTCAAGAGGACTAGGAATTTCAGGAGATTGGGATATATTCATTTCTCATTATATTGTAAGTACTGTAAGACAGAGTTTACTGTTTAAAGCATCAAAACTTTATCCTCACAATTTTGGAGGATGCTGGCCTTTCTTGTTATGTACAGTCTAATCCGTGGCCTTATCTTCCTGTCGCCTGTACCTCTCCTATCTGTAATTTCTAGCCTGTCCTCTTTCTGATGAGGATATTTGTGATGGCATTTAAGGCTCACATAGACAATCCAGGATAATCTCTCCAGCGTGAGTCTCAGAACATAATCCATCTGCAAAATTGCTTTTTTCCCTATTAAGTTAACCTACATAGGTTCCAGGACTTGACATCTTTATGGAGATCATTTTTCAATCTGCTTCATGTATATCCCATATCAACTTTTATTTCAAAGAGACTTGTACACAACAATATGAGAGAAGGCCAATTAAAATGTGTGACATAGGCTGAGCTTACTAGTTCAAATGATTTTTGGGTGCCTTATTTAATCTCTTCCCAGAGGCTGGATAAAGAGCCAAGAATCTGTCTATTATCTCTTCTCTACATAGGATAAAAATTGAAAGTAGATAATAGTAAGAAGTTCATGTGAGTTAAGCTTTACTGAAAATTAAACTTAGTTTTTCTTGAAAGCTTACATAACAGTTGAGGGTTTAATTAAAGATAAACACCATTATAAGACACTTGCTTCCTGTTAAAAATTCACACATAATCTCTAATAATGATTCACTTTTCTTTTGCTTGAGTCATAAACTCCTAGAGCATAAAATTTCCTGAGATTGTCTACCTATTCTAATTTTTTATTTTATAGGTAAAAATTGCTCATTCTAATTTATTTTATACATGAAACATATGCCCACAAAGGACAAGTTACTTTCCAAAGTTTTAAGTCAGCTTGCAAGTTCTAGTCCCTTTGCCTCTATTTTAGGCTCTGACCTTTCAGACCTATTACTATGACCATTTTCTTTATTGTTACAAAGAGTTGCAATGTACCATACAATTATGAATGACTCATCATTCTGTTCATATTTGCACATAGATAATAATTATCCTCCAGGATCCACTTCAAATATGTAGGACAATTCAGCCCATAAAATAAATATGTGGAAGGAAATTGGAAGAAATCACTACCATGAGAAAGAATGTCTTCTCATTAGACACCATTACCTCATGAATGAGACTAAATTTTAATATAATAAAATAGAGAAAATTCAAGCTAATGTAACTTTAAAAATGCAAAGGATTTACAACCCTCCATGAGTGAGTGATTTTAGCATAATAGCCTTTAAACTAATTTTCTTTTGCTCTTAGATGTATATTACATGAAAGTAATTAATTTTCATAGAAACTTATAGAAAAGCATCACCCTTGATGTTTTCCATGGAGAGTATAATACACAACTAAGTAGATACATATAAAATCAAAATCATCCATGATGTACAGTTTATCTTTTGTCCCATTTTTACATGTTAACAACCCAGTGAAGCATCAGAAACATTCAGCATTTCAACTCAGCAATTAAAACAAATTGAAATTATCAGTACGACTTCTCAAAATAAGTTTCTGAATAATATGTTGAATTTTCTTTACATGTAATTTTGCAAGGATGACAAGAAAATTAAGTTAGAGCTGGTTGGTGGCAGAGCAATATAAACCCAGGCTTTAATTGATTTCCAACTGTATATGGCATATAGTTATTTCATCAGTTCCAATAAGTCCATAAAATTCATTTTACATTTCACATATCTTCATCATTACTTTTGATTTTGGATCACTACGTGCCAGAAAAAAAAATCTTTTAAAGCCTGTAATATAATCATCCCTTGATATTCAACTTCTTAAAATTCCTCAAATTTGATTCTCAACATATTTTAATATGAAAATTTTATTCTGATACTCATTTTTTATACTAAATTCACAGCCTAGAACTTTCTGGTGTTACTTGCCTCGTGATCTGCAAATATCAAGGTACCACTTTAGTGACAAGTGGCTTTACTGTTTCAGCAATAGAGGGTGATGGGAATGCCATTTTGAATGGGAAAGGTGTGAGGAGAAGAGAGAGGAGAGGAGAGGAGAGGAGAGGAGAGGAGAGGAGAGGGGAGGGGAGGGGAGGGGAGGGGAGGGGAGGGGAGAGGAGGGGAGGGGAGGGGAGGGGAGAGGAGGTAAATCCTTCCAGGTCATCTCCTCAATGATACTCTTCTAATCAGAATTTCTTGTGATGATACACTTCTGCTCCACAGGAGGAGATTAAAGGGTATTAGTTCCTGCAAAACGGGTCCCAGAGTTGTAACCTTAAATTCCAGGGTTTTTTTTCTCTTGCCAGAAATATCTCCTAATAAATCACATTTTGAAAAGTTTGTGTTTTGTGCCCTTTGTTAAAATCTTTTTGGGTTCCAGAAACACAGCATAGCATAACATTTGTGATGATTAAACAGCAATTTATTTTACTGCTATATATTCTTATCCAAACTTAATTTTCTGGCTAAGGATAATATATATATACTTAATGCAATTTAATACTTAAGAGGATGGTTTCTGAAAGCACTTGAATTCTAATCCTATTTCCATCACACTAGCTATTTAAATTTGCTGTATTTCTAGTTCTTTAAATATTAATATCAAATTCTAAGCACCCAACAGAGTAATTCTGCAAAGTTCTTAGTACAATGTTGGGAAACCTGTAAGCGTTCAGAAAAAGTTAGTTTCACTGTATCCTGACTCTTTTACCCCATGATGCAAATTGAAAGATCTTCAATAATTTATATCAACTGTAAGTAAAAAACTAGCAGAATTAAGTGTGAGAGAGCAAAGCTTGGCGGTACATCCCTGTAATTACAGTCCTCTGGGAAAATGAGAAAGGAGGATGGTATGTTTGAGCCCAACCTGGACAATTTAGCAAGTGAGCAAAACTCTGACTCAAAGTTTATAAATAAATAGGGTTTGAAATAGAGCTAAGTTCAAACATCTCAAAGGGATGTTCCAAGATGGGAGTTGTCTATATTTCTCATAGCTGTCAACAAAAACCTTACTAAATTTCAGTAGTCTAAGACATATATGCGATAGCTTAAATGTTGAATGTCCCCCAAATATCTGAGTACTCAAGGTTTGGAATCTAAAATGAATCATTGGGAGATGCAACGAAATTTAGGAGAAGTTTAGCGAGAAGTCTAGAGGTTATTGGACGATGTCCCCCAAAATGACTGTAGAACTCCAGTCCCTTCTTCCTCTTTTGCTTTTTGGACCTGAACTGAGTACTTTGCTCCACCATTCACTCACCATCAAAGCCCCAAAGAAATGAGTCTGCTTGATCCTGGACTGGAAACTCTAGAGCCATAAGTCAAGATAAAGTTTTATCTTTACAAGATACTTATCTCATGTGTTTCAATACAGAGCATGACAATGACCAATGTTAGTATGCAATAGTATGCATTTTACATTATTTTACTTTGAATTTTTCTAATTATTGAAATAAAATACATGCTTAACAGCATGAGTGTTTTCACATACAAGTTGCAAATGTTTAGTATAAAATAATGCTCCTTCCCTATCTTTACTTTGCCTTTTTAAAGTTTTCATTTTATTTTAAAGAGATTAACATGAAAGAGGACAGAACAAAGCAGATCAGAACAGAACAATGTAAACAACACAGCACTTTACCACAAGACAACCGAATATTAACAGTAGCTACCATAATGTCTCTTTCTTTGAAATAGTTGTATATGCCTTCACATACAATAGTATCAAACATAAACAAAACAGAAAAAAACACTCAAGAGAATGAAAGTATTACAGGGTATTAAGAACCAAATAACAGAAAACGAGCAATAGCTACTATATTATCTCATTTTCCATAAAAATTTGTTTATACTATCACACATATTAAAATCCAGTAAGACACAACATGATAGAATCAAAGGAAACAGAAGAACAAAAGCATAGTAGGACTTCAAAGCAAGATGATATTAAATCAGCAATGGCTGCCATAATGTCTTGTTTTCTTCAAAATAGCTGTTCATACCATCACACATAATAAAACCAAACAAAATGGAATAAAACCATTCCAACTAATGAATGAAAATATTATAAGGCTTCAAAGCAATATATGGAGAATTATGATTACCATAAAATCTTACGTATTCTAACCATTTTTTACACTATAAAGACTATATGGTATTTATACATGTGAGTTTGATTTATTTTGCTTATAAGTATGGTCTCAAGTTGTATCCATGTATTTGTGATGTGATCATTCTTTATAGCTGAGTAGTACTCCATTGCATAAAAATACATTTTTTATCCATTCCTCAGTTCATGAACACTTAGGTTGTTTCTGAGATCTGCCTATTACAAATTGTGCTGCTATAAACTTGGGTGCACATATATCACTGGGGTATGATGTTTTCAGTTCTTCTGGGAATATGCCTAGAAGTGGAAGAGCTAAGTCAAATGGGACTTCCAATCCTAGCTTTTTGAGGATTCTCCAGACTGACTTCCACAGTGGTTGCACCAGTCTACACTACCACCAACAATGCAGGAGCATTCCTTTTTCCGCACAGCCTCTCCAGCATTTGTTGTTGGTGGTTTTCTTGATCCTGGCCATTCTTTCTGGAGTGAGATGGAATCATAGTGTGGTTTTAATTTGCATTTCTCTAATGAATAATGATGATGAACATTTTTCCATGTATTTGTTTGCCATTTGTATTTCTTCATCTGAGAACTGTGTATTCATCTCAGATGCCTATTTTTGGATTGGGTCTTTGAATATCAGGGGTCTGATTTTTTTAATTCTTTGTATGTCTTAGAGAGAAGTCCTCTGTCTGAGGGACAGGTCATTAAGATTCTTTCCAAGTTTGTGGGTTTTCTTTTCACTATGCTGGAGATTTATTTTGACATGAAGACACTCTTTAAAAAGATGTGATTCCAGTTATTGATTGCGGGAAGTAGTATTTCCCATGTGGTTTTATTCCTGTTCATGAATTCTCTACCTTGTCCTATTTCCTCAATATCTCTACCTAATTTGTCTTCCAAAGATTTACTATTTCTGTTTTAGTATTTAGATATTTGATCCATTTAGGTTTTAGTTTACTACATGGTGAGAGGCATGTGTTTAGTTTTTGGCATATGGAGAGACAGCTCCCCAGCACCATTTATTACAGAGACTATCATTCTTCCAGTGAACATATTTGGCCCCTTTATCAAAGTTAAGGTGGTGGAGTACATTTGTAGTTGTGGTTGTATCTTTTAATCTATTCCATTGATCTTTTACTTTTTTGTGAGCTTAGTTCCTAAGTATTTCTTTTTTTTTTTTTTTTTTTGGAGGGGGTGCTAGTGTGAAGGGTATGGCTTCTCTTCTCCCAGTGATTTTGTTGTTAGTGTAAAGGAATGCTATTGATTTTTGAGTATTTACTTTGTATCCAGCTACACTGATGAATTTATTTATTATATCTAGGAGTCTTTCAGTGGAGTTTTTGGGATCGTCTATGTAGAGTATCATGTCATCTGCAAATAATGATAATTTAACTTCCTCTTTTCCTATTTTTAATCCTTTTATTTCTCTCTCTTGTCTAATTGCTCTGGCTAGTATTTCCAGTACTATGTTGAACAGGAGTATTGATAAAGGATATCCTTGTCTTGTGCCTGATTTTAAGATAAGGGCTTTCAGTTTTTGGCCATTTAATATGGTACTGGCTGTTGCTTTCTCATAGATGGGCTTCATCATATTGAGGTAAAGACCATCTGTTCCAATTTTCTGTAAGTTATCATGAATGAATGTCGGACCTTATCAAAAGCTTTTTCTTCCTCTATAGAAATGATCATGTGGTTCTAACTTTTGGCTCTATTGATATGGTGGATTACATTTATTGATTTACCTATGTTGAACCATCCCTGCATGCCTGGGGTGAATCCCACTTGGTTATGGTGTATAATCTTCTTGATGATTTGCTGCATCCAATTGCCATTACTTATTTTTGCATCTGTGTTCATTAGGGAGATTGGTCTGTAGTTCTCATTTCTAGTTGGGTCTTTCTCAGGTTTTGGTACTAGAGTAATCTTTGCTTCCAGGAATGATTTAGGAAAGATTGCTTCCCTTTCAATTTCATTGAAGAGTTTGAGGAGTGTCGGCATTAAGTTTTTGTATTTCTTGTATGATTCCACAGTGAATCTGTCTGGGCCTGGTCTCTTCTTTTTAGGTAAGGATTTAATTACATATTCAACTTAATTGATAGAAATTCTGTTATTCAGCAGTTTTACATCTTCTTGACCCAGCTTTGGTATTTCATATGTTTCTAGGAATCTGTCCACTTCTGTATTATTGAACCTATGAGAGTAGAGGTTTTTGAAATAGCTGTTGATGATCATCGGTATTTCCCCAGAGCCTGTAGTGATTTCACATTTTTCATTCCTTATTGCATGAATTTGAGCTTTTTCTTTCCTTTTTTAAATAAGCTTGGCTAGGGGCTTATCAATTTTATTTATTCTTTCAAAGAACCAACTCTTTGATTCATTGATTCTTTGGATTGTTTTCTTAGTCTCTATTGCATTAATTTCTGCTCTGATTTTCATAATTTCCTCCCTTCTTTTGGCTTTGGGCTTGACTTTCTCTTCTTTTTCTAGATGTTTGAGGTGTAGCATCAGGTTATTTATTTGTATTTGTTCTGTTTTCCTGACGTAGAAACTCAGTGCAATAAATTTTCCTCTGAGGATAGCTTTCACTGCAACCCACAGATTCTGGTAAGTTGTATTTGTATTTTTGTTTTCTTGTAGGTATTGTTTAATTTCTTCTTTAATTTCCTCTGTGACTCACTGACTACTCAAGAGTGTGTTACTCAGTTTCCATGTGTTTGTGTGAATTTTACAGTGTCTTTTTCCATTAATTTCTAATTTCATGGCGCTATGATCTGTTAACATGTGTGGGATAATTTCACTCTTTTGCATTTATTTTAATATGTTCTGTGAGCTAGTATATGGTCTATTTTAGAGAATGTCCCATGTACTGCCTAGAAGAATGTGTATTCTGATGTTGTTGGGTGGGACACTCTATATATGCCTGTCAAGGCCATTTGTTCACAGGTGTGATTCAGTTCTGTTATTTCTTTGCTGGTTTTCTGTCTGGTTGATCTGTCCCTTTGTGTCAATGGTGTGTTAAGGTCTCCTGTTATAATTGTGTTATTGTTTATTTGATTTTTCATTTCTGTTAATACTTACTTTATATAACTGGGTGCTTTGGAATTTGGGGCATATATTTTTAAGATTTTTACCTCTTCCTCTTGAAGTTTCCCCTAACTAGTATGTAGTGACCTTCTTTATCTCTTTGGATCATTCTTGGTTTGAAGTTCACATTGTCTGCAAACAGAATAGCTACCCCTGCCAGTTTTTGGTTTCTGTTGCATGAAGTATTGTTTTCCATCCTTTGAGTTTCAGTCTATGAGTTTCCTTTTGGGTTAGATGGGTTACTTGTAGACAGCATATGGTTGGATATTGTTTCTTGATCCATTTTGCCAGTCTGTTTCTTTTAATTGTTGAATTGATACCATTTACATTAGTAGTTATAACTGTTATATATTGGTTTATTGTTGACATATTATCTTTTTGTTGTTGTATCTTTACCTTTCCATTCTGTTTAATTGTCTGCCTGGCTTAGTGGTTTTTTCCTATGTGTATCTAAAATGTCTTTCAGTGTTCTTGGCAGGATTAGTTTGATGATCATAAAGTTCTTTAATTGTTCTTTGTCATGGAAGTTTCTTCCTTCATTCATTTTGAAGGACAGTTTTGCCAGGTACATCATCTATGTTGGAAGTCACTTTCCTTTAGGATCTGAAATACTTCCATCCGTGCTCTTTTTGACTTCATTGTTTGTGCTGAGAAGTCTGCTGTGATTGTGATAGATTTTCCTTTATAGGTGATCTGTATTTTCTCTCTGACAGCTTTTAGTATTCTATTTTTATGTTGGATTTCTGGGATGGTGATTATTATATGTCTGGATATAGTTTCATTTTGATTATAGCATTTTGGTGTTCTATATGCTTCACTAATCTGTATGTCATTTTCCATTGTCATGTTTGGGAAATTTTCAGCTATTACTTCTGTAAATAGCCCCTTGGTATCATTTGTGTTGTCCCCTTCTTTTTCATTTATCCCTATCAATCTTATATTATTTTTCCTTGCCTCATCTGGCAGCTGTTGAATTGTTATTTCCTGTTTCCTTGTAATTTTTAAAAGATCTTTCCTTTCCTGTTCACTAGCTGCATTCTTGTATTTGAGGTCTGAAATTCTATTTTCACTTTGCTGAGGTGGTTTACAACTTTCAGTGGAATTTTTGATTTCCTGTATATCTCTTTGAGCCTGCTGCACATATTCTGTTTGTTTCTTATATTGTTCATCCAGGGATTCTATCCTTTGGCTTTGTTCCACTACTTTTCAAACTGTGTCTTCTTTAGATGTGTTCCTCATTTCTTTCATTACTTTTATCATTTCTTCTTTTATTTGGGAGATTATTTCTAATCTCCTGAATTCCTTTGATGCTTCCCAGAGTTGCTTCTTTATTTCAGTTGCTATTATTTCAGGTATTTCAGGTGTATGACTTATATTTTCTTCTATGTACATGGCCTATAGGCTTTCTTGGGATCGGCTGGACATTTGAGATTGCCTTTTGGTCTTTCATTTTGTCATTTTCCTATATTTCCACGTTTCAAGTGATGTTCTAAGACCTCCACTGGGAATGTTGTAAATCACCTCCTATGCCCTCAGCTCCTGGGATTGAATGGAAGTTTCCAAGCATGGTCCAGACAAGCCCACAGGACCTCCCATGCCACCTCTGGTGTTTCAGGAAACTGGACAGGCCCTAAGCACTGTGGGTATGGTCCAAAGCTCCCCGGAACTAGCGTCAATGTGCTGGAACTCATCTTGCATGTCCTCAGTTACCTTGATTGAAAGAAGGTCACTGGGCTTGGTCTAGTCAAGCCCAGGAAATCTCCCAAGCCTAGTCCAGTGTGCCTAGAAGTTGAGCAGGCACTTAACTGCTGGAAGCAATGATCTTAGACTCTCCATGGGCCTGTGCCAGTGTGTTGGAACTCACCTAGTGTGGCCTCACTTCCCTGGATTGAATGAAGGTCACTGGGCATGGCCCAGTTAGACTCATGAAACCTGCAGAGCATAGTCTCTACTTTGCCTTTTTAAAGATTCATTGAGTTATTCCTCAATGTGTTTCACATACTCCCATAAAATTCTCAAATAATGCAACTGAAATTTGATCTGAGGTTGAATTACATTTACAATTTATTTGAGAGGAATTTGTCTCTATAATATTAGGCCACCTCACCCTAGGATAAAAGCAGTTCTGCACTTATTCAGATTATCTGCTATGTGACTTATTGGGGTAAGCACTGTGTCCGTAGAGTCCCTATCCACTACAGTAATTAAATTACTAAAATTTTTTGATTGTCCATTAATATTGAGAAAGATAATTTCTGTTTTGTTTCAATTTTAGTTAACTTTGATAGTATAGGGAAATACTCATTTTCATAGATTTAAATCTGGCAATGTATTGTACTCATTTGCTGTTTTGTCACTTCAAGTGTTGATTTGGTTATTTTCTCTATTAGTCATTTCAAATATATATATATATATATATATATATATATATATATATATATATATAATATTTTTATATTATTTGTGTCCAAGATATCTAGCAGTATATTTGGACAAACAGAAAAATGAAGGAATTCCTTGCCTTATTTTCAATCATAAGAGAAATAACTCTATATTTTTAGTAGTAAAATTTTCTGCAGCATTCAAGTAAATCACCATCACAACTATTTTAAAAGCAGATTAACTAAGAGGATTTTCTGTATTTGTTTTGTTCTTTTTTTAGTCATATGTGTTTCAAATCTTCTCAGTTATTTCCCTGCAGCAATTATGAGTCATCCACTGGTATATAAGCAGTGGCTAAGAGTTATTGTCAGTTTCGTATTTATGAAATTAACAATTTATAAATTTGACAGAATTAGATCCCAAAGAGATCAAAAGAGCACTGAGATAAATCCAACTTTCTGTGTGCCTCTTCTCTTGAGTTGATTGTGAGTTAGAACCACTTAGAACTATGTGACTAAGTTTTAGGCTAGAGGATGGAAGGGTGAGCAAAGTATGCAGCAATTCTTAATGGTTCTTAAAACAAAAGAGTGTAGTTTAGAGCCTGGTGAAAAAGTGAATCTCAAATTTAGACTCAAACAAATACTAATTCCTGGTTAGAACTCTCTTAAGGCTAAATGAATTTGAAATACACAGATTTCCTGCATAAAACATGATAGCCACACTCAAATGGCTCAACTTCCATATATGAAGTCCTCCCCTGTCCTTACAAGACCACCAGTAATCAAAATAAAATTACCTGAAAGGTTATGGTATCATCTAAAAATCTCAAATTATGTCTATCATTTTCATACAGATATTAGACAGCCATTAAAAATTTTCAGAAGAATAAGAGGAATAGAAGAAAATGATTGAAGGTAATGAAAATCAACAAACCCATAAATCATACACATGCTAGAGTTGCTGTATGCATCCTTTGGAGTAAATATAATCTCTTATGCAAACTAATGGGATACAGACAAGAAAGGAAGAGGACAACTATCTATATTTGCCGAATATACGCTTCTTTCCTTAGAAGACCCTAAAAACTTGACCAAAAGACTTTTAAATCTGATAAAGCAAATTCAATACAATGACTAACAACATATTAAAATTAATAGCTTTCATGTACTAATAATGAATCCATTGAGAACCTCTATAATGAAAATTATAGAACACTAAAAAAACCTCTATAATGAAAAATTGCAGGAGAAAGAGACAAATTGAAGAAGATGCTAAATGATAGAAAATCTCCATTTTCATATATTGGCAATTTTAATAGTGTTAAATTTGCCATTATGAACAGTAATCTATAGATTCAATTCAATCCCCATAAAAATACCAACTACAGTCTTCAGAGAACTGGAAAAATAACCCTAAAATTCATATGAAAACAGAAAAGACAAAAAAAAAACATAGCAATTCTCAGTGAAAACAGTGATAATGAAGATAACATGGTAGCCATTTTCCAAACATACTACAGAGTTTTATCAAAGTTTTATTTTTAAATAAGCAGCATAATGTAGCATAATTCTACACCAAGGAGTCAAAATACATATTGGGAAATACTAGTCAAAACAACACTGAGATTCCATCTCATTCTTGTTAGAATGGCCATGGCCAAGAATCAAAGGACACTAAATGTGGGAGAGGATGCAGTAAAAAAAGACATGGATACTTACTTGTATGTTCATAGTGGAAATGAAAACTAGCAATCCACTATGGAAATTAGTATGAAGATTCCTTGAAAAACTAAAAACAGATATTTATTGCAGCTACACTACCCTTCATCATATTCCTGTGAGAACTGAGGTCAGTACACTATGCCAATACTTTTATAGCCATATTTATTCTAGCTCAATTCACAATAGTTAAGCTGTGGAATGAGCCTAGGTTTCAATAGATAAGTATATATATATATATATATATATATATATATATACACACACACACACACAATGGAGTGTGATTTACCCATATAGAAGAATTAAATCATATCATTTGCAAGAAAATGGAACCTCCCAGAGAACCAGGAGAGCTACCTCTGCCTACTGGGCACTGCCACCAGAAGGCTCTTTCCTCTGAGTGCCCAGCGCAGCCGAGAGAACCAGGAGATCAACTTCTGTCCACCAGGCACTGCCACTGGAAGGCCCTTTCCTCTGCATGCTCAGCGTTGGCCAAGAGAACCAGGAGAGCTGCCTGCTAGATGCTGCCATCAGAAGGCCCCTTCTTCCTTGCACCCAGTGTGGGTCGAAGGAGACAGACAGATCCACCTCTGTCTGCTGTGCACTGCCACCAAAAGGCCACGTCCTGCAGGCAGCCAGCAGGGCAGAGAGAACCAGCAGATCTGCCTATACCCTAAGGGAGCTTCCAGCAAAAGGCTCCTTCATGCAGGCAGCCAGCAGGAGCAGGGACACACAGCCAGGTAAGCCCTGTGCATCCCTAGGTCACCATTGGAGGCCCTTGGTTCCCTCAGGCAGCCATCACCCACTAGCACAATCATGCAAACACACTCCTATGTGTCTGCTACCATTGTGGGAGTCTCAGTGTAGACACCCAGGCTGAAAGAAGCAGCCCCACCTCCATTATGATCCCTGATCATCAGGGAAGCCCCAGTGTAGCTGCATAAGTCTAGAGAAGTCTGCTCCACACCCTGCTACCTCTCTGTAAATCTGGAATTTGAGGAACCCAGGTGCCTGTCCCATCCCACTACATTGCTTAGGGGCAGCCAACATGGGAAGTGCCTGGGGCCCCACAACCACCTTGTTGGGAGGAACCCAGGAAAATGTGAAGACAAAGGAGCAAAAGGCAAACTCAGACTTCTAGCCCACACAGATTAAGCCTGGGAGATACAGTCATGGAAGAAAACGGAAGTCCCATATCTAAAATCTCTGAGAGGATAGCAACTGAAATAAGGAAACAACTTGAGATTGTAAAAGCAGTCAAATCAGAAATAATGCCTCAGGTAACAGAAGAAATTACAAACATACTGAAAGAATCGTTCAGCAGGTCTAAAGAAGACAGAGGGAAACCTTGAATGAATGCAGAAAAAATTACAATGCATGAAACAGATTCAAAGAGAGATGCAGGAAATTAAAAATTCAATCAAAAGCTGGCAAACCACTTGAAAGAAACTGAAGATGAGACTTTCAGATCTTGAAGACAGGATTGCAGCTAGTGATTGTGAAAGGAAAGATCTCTTAAAAATAACATGGAATCAGAAATTAATCCTGAATTAGATGATTCAAAGAAGCATAACAAGAGTGATAAGTGTAGGATAAGAAGCAGGAGTCAAAACAAATGAAATTTAAAAAGATATTCACAGAAGTAATAGAAGAATACTTCACAAACATGGAAAATGGATCTGGTTTGTAGATAAGTGAGGCATATAGAACTCCAACCAGCCATAACCAAAGTAAATCTAACCCAGACATATAGTAATCAAGATCCCAGAAATTCAGCATAATAGAATATTAAAAGATGTTAGAGAAAAAAAAACAGATCACCTATAAAGGAAAATGAATCAGAATCAAAGCAGACTTACTAACACAAACCATCAAGTCAAAGAAGAGTTTTCAAACTCTGAAAGAAAACAACTTCCAACTCAGATTGATCCACCCTGCAAAATTATCTTTCAAAATCGTTGGAAAAATAAGATACTTCCATGATAAAGAACAACTGAAAGAATTCATACCAAACCAGCCCTACAGAGAGTACTAAAAGATATTCTAGAGAGAGATAACTCTGATTGTGGTTCCAGGAACAGCAGCAGAGAAAGATCACCAAACAAGACAGGCAACTGAATCAAAGGAGAAAGTGAAGGGCCAACAACAGGAAGATAGCAGGGCAGAGACAAACCAAGGTATGTGAGTTTTAACCATCAATGTAGATGGCCTCAGGTCAGCAATAAAAAGAAACACAGAGAGAGTGGATCAAGAAACAAGATCCATCAATACACTGTACACAAGAAACACATTTAACTGGAAAGGAAATTCATAGACTGAAAATCAAAGGAGAGAAAAAAATTGCTTCACGTGACAGGAGACCAAAGGAAAAAAAAAAAAAAAAAAAGCAGGAGTAACTTGCCCGTCAACTACAGAATGGATAAGAAAGACATGGTATTTTCATGCAGTGGAAAGCTACCCAGCTATGAAGTAGAATAATCTCAGGGCTCCTGTAGGTAAATGGATGCAACTGGAGATCATGTTCATGGCCAAAACAGTTTGAACTCATACACATGAACTCTAGCATAAGAAACAGGAGGAGTTAATGGGATCCAAAAGCAAAATACTTAATGTCAGAGCAAAGGGGAGGAAATACATGGGTGGGAAAGGTGGAAACTAGTATCAATTTCTTATCGTCTTATCTTGAATTCTTGTGTTTAGATTTGTTCTGTCTTGTTTTGTTAGACTCTATGCTGTCAGATGCTAGGGGCAGCTATTTTGAATATAATGGGATATATTATGGTAATCATGGTTTTCTATTATATTGCTCTGAAGTCTAATAATGTTTTCATTCATTTGTTTTGATTGGTTTTATTCTGTTTTGTTTGATTTTATTACATGCAATGATATAAATATTTTGAAGAAAAAAAGACATTATGGTAGCCATTGCTGATTTACTCTCATCTTGCTTTGAAGTCCTACCATGCTTTTGTTCTTCTGTTTTGATTGGTTCTATCCTGTTGTGGTTTATTTGATTTTATTATGTGTGATGGTACAGACAAATGTTTTGAGGAAAATGAGATATTATAGTAGCCATTATTCATTTCCTGTTATTTGGTTTTGAAGTTCTGTAATGTTTTCATTCTTTTGAATGGTTTTATAGAAAATTGTTATGTTTGATATTATTGTGTGTGAAGATATACTCAACAATTTCCAAGAAAAGGGACATTAAGATAACTACTGTTGATGTCCAGTTGTCTGGTTGTGAAGTGCTATGTTGCTTGAATTGTTCTGTTCTGATTTGCATTGTTCAGTTCTCTTTTGTTTTATTCTTTTTAAAATAAAAAATAATTAAAAAGAAAATGGAACCTGAGGTCATCAGATTAAGTAAAATAACACAGATTCAAAAAGTGGAAGATCACATATTCTCTCATCTGTGGGAAGGAGGTGGGGAGAGAGGGGAGGGCAGGAGAGAGCAGGAGAGGAGAGAGGAGAGGAGAGGAGAGGAGAGGAGAGGAGAGGAGAGGAGAGGAGAGGAGATAGGAGAGGAGAGGAGAGGAGACAAGAGGAGAGGAGAGGAGAGGAGAGGAGAGGAGAGGAGAGGAGAGGAGAGGAGATACGAGAGGAGAGGAGAGGAGAGGAGAGGAGATACGAGAGGAGAGGAGAGGAGAGGAGAGGACAGGAGAGGAAGAAGGGAAGGAAGGCAAGTCAAAGTAAGGCAGAACAATGACATGAAAATAGAAAGGGTGCTATTAAGAGAAAAGAAAAGGAAAAAGGGAGTGTAAAAGAAGGACATGGGGAAATTTAAGGGCAAAAAGATCGAACTAGATTTCATGTTTGCATGAATCTGTAAAATGAAGCCCATTAATCTATATAACTAATAGCCATTAAAAATTAAAAGAACCTAGACAAAAAGGTGGGGATATTTACTCTAGGATAGGAAGCTTGCACAAAAAATAATCTAATAGTCAAGTGGGTATTTCAGAAGTGAAAATACAAATCATTTTCAAACTTTGATTTTTAGTGACTAGGCTTATGTGCACATCAGAAACAATGAAAGAGAAAGTCAGTGAACCAGAAGACTGATCACTGAAAATAGCTATGCAAAAGTATGGAAAATTTAAAGACTGAATATTATTATGATCATTTTTCTGCTAGTTCTTCATGATGTTTAGATTGTTGTCTTCTAAAGCTCATTTTAGTACATATAATATCTATGCAGTAGAAATATTATCTAATGATCAGAATATTTTGCATACATTTATATGTCACCTGATACTTATAAACAATCCTAGAGAGGACCTAGCATAATATTGTCCTTATACTCATTTTATATAGAGACTGGTGCCATGACATGTTTACTGGCTTGTTAAGTACAAGGAGCATGCAATGCTCAATATCGCATCTCCAAACATGGCTGTAGTTTTCTATATTCTATACAACATCTTAATTATTAAGGAGAACCCTGGAAAAATCACCAGTAGTTGATGAGTGTATTCTATTTGAAATAAATAGCAATTTCTTTACATTTTGTTTTCAGAACTTCTAGGACAGTTAAATGAGGTCATATATTAATTTCCCTGTTTATTAACTTACTTACTATGAGGCCTCATGTTCCACAGGAAATCTACAGGCTTGAATGGAGTGCTTCAATACTGATTTCATATTCTTTATTTTTCTCCTTGCATTTCTACTGATTTTAATTGGTTTTGCAGAGCTAAGTGGGGCTGTACTTGTATTAAGGCAGTAGTTTAAGTGTAAACATACTGGATGGATCTCACATCAGAGGCTATGTAGTTTTCTAGAAATTAATATACTTGCCAAAAAAGATGGAGATAGTGCTTAAGTGTTTTTAAAACTTTCTTTTTTACCAACTTTCTAAACCTAAAGAGATTTAGTACTTATTTGCTACTTTATAAATACTGATTTTTCACAATAGTTCTTAAACATTTTAATTATCATCTTTAAATTTTACTATGAGCTGATAAAATGACAATAAAAATAATATTTAAGCTAAGTTCCAAACAGTATGAAACTATACCTGTTGTCTTATTCATTTTTAGTGTTTGTTATCTAATGAGAAATTTTTTGCTGCTTGTTTTTCTGATTAATTTAATTCCCTTGAATTCTTTATCAAATGTCTATTTCTTTCCTCATGTAAAATAAATAAGCTTGTAGATAAGCAAAAATAATTGAACAGACCGGTAGCAGCTGAAGAAGGGAGAAATATGTCTAGAAATGAGCTCATCAACTCTCAAGGGCAAATCTAGAATGCCCAGTCTATGCATGGGTCAGAGAGCATTATTTCTCCAAATGGAAGGTTGGTCTTAGGAATTGTTAGATAGCAATTTGCTTTCCATTGGGCATCTATACTATAAACCTGTGTTCCTGACCTCTGTTAACTTGCATTATGGGGCAAAGAGTAGATGATTAATATTCATGAACTCCATTGTAAAACTGGAAATGCCAAAGAGTAGTATATTCATTGATCTGTAACATTCCCCAACATAAATGATGGAATAAAATGAATTATTTTAAGCATGAAGCCAGATGTGCACTCAAAATAGATCTTTCTCTACACTGAGATACCATAGCAGCAGAAATGCACCTGAACTAAATCTTCATTGCATCAATTCTTATTACAGAAATTGTCAACTGATCCTAGTTTCACTGACTCTTTAAATATGTAAAGAATAAATAATTTTTAAAGATCTAGAATTTTCAAGAAAATGTAATATGTACTTACAATTTTGTAAGTTATAAAATAAATATTTAATATTAACAAGAAAATATAAATGCATACTTTTCATTTTTGTGAATCAGAATTTAATACTATGCATTCTAAAATTCTATGAGTTTATTAACTACATATACTACACCAACACTGTTGAAAGGTATTTGTGTAATAGTCTGCATCAAAAATCAGGTGAAGTGTGAGATTTGTTTCACTAATTGTTTCATAATTTAATATTCCTTAAATCGGAAATAGCTGGTCTTAAATTTTGCTTTAGGTTTGGACTTTGGATAATCTTATGCCTCATACAGAGACCAAAGTCTTAAGAGAATAATGATCACAGGACTCTTTCGTTAAATTAATGCTTTCCAGAAGATATGTTTTTTCCAGGTACTAAAATAAGAAAGCAATTATCTAGAAGTAAAAGTAGCACTCAAGACCAATTTTGTTCAAAAACATATTTAACATTGCACTATATGAAAACAGAAATATATCTGAGAAGCAGTAAGCAAGAAAAATAAAACTAGAAATCCAAACACAAAAATGAGTTGGAGAAATTCACAAGCTTTCTCTTGTGTGCTCTAAGACAACTAGAGGGAAATCAGTTGTTAAGAAAAATAGAATGTGAATTATAATATTTAGTTAAGAGGAATGATTATCAGCAAAAGTAAAATGGGGGTGGAATTAGAGCAATGCAAATTAAGTCACACACTGTTGGCACTGAATAGAATCCATTTTATCTTGTTCACAGCAATCAAAGTGGTAAACAAGAAAAAATGAAAGAGCTTGGAAACAGAATTAGAGAGTAAGTCAGTAGGAGCTGAGCTGTGTGTTTGAACAAAAGTAGGAGTAGAGAAAGCTAGGAGCTGGAGTGCGGTGGATAAAACCCGCAGTTCTGCTGCCTGGTGGATGCACTTTTAGGCTGGGGAAGGGTAATCCAAAATTTGTGGGAAAACTTATTGTAAAAAGTAGAGTAAATATATTTTCATTGGGCCATTTGCTATCTGTATGAATGTAGTACTGGGAGCACCATATCACTTAAGATTTTAACCCAAGTGCAAGGATAAAACTCTTTTTGCATGCACAGAACTTCTAAAAAGTTTATGAGAATCTTTTATATAATGCACAATGAAATGAACAGAGACTTCAAAACTAGAGACACTAAGATACCCAGTGCTGATTCCATACGATCATGATGTGAAATCAACAATGCTGTTATTCTTTGGTCAGAGTGATTTTAGTCTGTTTTGATTTTTTTCATTTCAACATTATGTGAAGATACGGAAAGCTATTTTGAAGAGAATGAGAGACATTATGGCAGCCATTGTTGACTTCCCTACTGTCTGGTCTTTAAGACCTAAAATGCCTTCATCATCCTGTTCTGATCAGTTTTATACTCATTTGTTTTGTATGAGTTCATTGTATATGAAGATATGGACAGCTATTTGGAAGAAAACAAGAGACAATAGACAGTGAAGATCTCCAGTGGTCTTGCTTTGAAATCTGTGTCTCTTACATTCTTATATTATGATCTGTTATACTGTGTTTTGTTATGCTTAATTTTACCCTCTCTAAAAATAAAATTTAAAAAAATATGTGAAGTGTTATCAGGGTGTGGTGACATATACCTTAACTGCCAGGAGTCTGCAAACAAACAGGAGGACCACAAGTTGGAGTCTATTAAGAGACTCCAACTCTATTAATTAAGAGACTTAGCTATAATCTTTCTCAAAATTAAAGTTTAAAAAAGGGATGGGGATGTACTCTAATGCAAAGACTTTCAATTCC
This sequence comes from Cavia porcellus, assembly GCF_034190915.1. Classification (NCBI taxonomy): domain Eukaryota; kingdom Metazoa; phylum Chordata; class Mammalia; order Rodentia; family Caviidae; genus Cavia; species Cavia porcellus. The sequence goes on along the minus strand of NW_026947496.1, from coordinate 37,116,776 downwards.
ACTCCAATACCACAAAAAATTTAAAAAGATAAAAAAGAAAAAGAAAATAAAGTCTCATTGCAACCTGGCAAAAGTTAAGAAGATTCAATTTGGAAATCACCATGGGTTGGACATACCTGACTTGCTTGGGCACGGCTGAATGAAAAGGAACTGTCTTAGGCTGTACATAAAATATGTAACATAGCTAATGTCCACAGTTAACAAAATTTAATCTTTTATATATTTTTCTTAAAATGTGTGCATCTCTTATCCACATGCTGCACACTGCTCATGTCTGTAGGTGAGGAGACTTTATTTGTAGGAAGAAGGCCACATTCAGAATACGACCTTTCACAGTGTGCTTGACTGATGTTTGGTTTTTAATGATAAAAAACAGTATTTCCTCTCATGTTTGTTTCTACACTTTTAAAAACCTGTGAGCTTTTGATCTAAAAGACAATACAAATAAGAGAATAATATCCCTACATATTTACAAAACATTTAAATGTCTCAGAATCTTTTATTTCTATGATCTTAAAAAGATTCTTTCTACATAATAAACTAGTTCAATACACATAACTCATCTAACAAAAAATTTCTTTTATCTCCAAACTAAATCATTTTAATTCAACTAATATACTAGGCGTGTGCCAGACACTAAACTTGGAATACAACAGTTAGCAAGGAACCTCAAAGACAGTATCATACACAGAAAACATAGAAGTAATAGTAGCTACCATTGATTAGAAACTTACGTGAAATTGATTGCAAGCATCACAGAATCCTGTTGTATCCATATCATTATCCTAAATTAAAGATGAGGCCATGGGGAACACAGAGTTTAAATGGCTTTTGCAAGGTGTTGTAGTCTGGGGATTTGCAAGGAAAATAAGAAAATACAGGACACATAATTTATAGTATTATTTATAATGTTCACCCAACGAGTCAAATACAAAGAAAGTGCAAGAAATGTACCCACACACTTCAGACCTAGAGAATCTGGCCAAGGGCCTAGCTTCCATGATCTGCAGCTGAAGACCTAGAGCCCATGACAACACCAACCCACCAGTGCAGCTGGAGGCCTAGAGCCCATGACAATGACTCATACAAGTCTATTTCACAGATCTGCACTGGGAAGGCCCAAAGATCATCAGTGAAGCTAGAAAGTGTGTGCCAGCAGGATGAAGGATCTGTGTCAGTAGGTTAAGGAATCTATACTGGAGCCAAGAAGCAATGCTAATATAAGAACCAGAGCTCCTCCAAAAAGTACCACAGCCATCCTAGGGTGACAATGAGGTCCTGAGCTCCTCTGACAATGGTAACAGCCGAGTTCATTTCAGGAAGCCAGCATGACAAGCTTCTCCAGGAGATTGAACAGCACACATCTCCTCCAGAGCCAGGAAGTGATGCTCAATGTGAGGACCAAAGCTTCCTCAAAGTGCACTACAGCCTTCTTAGCAACAAGGTCTTGAGCTCCTCTGCTGATGAGAACAGCTGAGTTCATATCAGGAAAGGAGTCAGCAAGCTCCTCAAGAAGAATCCACAGCGAGTGGAGAACCAAAAGCACCTACCAACACTTCTTCTTCTCCAGTTCCTCTTTTAATTTTGGCAACAATCCTCAAGTGGGCCATCCACACTCAGCAGCACACTATTCAGTTCAGCTGATGTTATAAAGTGACCACCAGTTATCAATTCAAAACACAAGGTCATACATTTCTTCCTACCATATTGTACTTTGCATAGCAACCTCTGACAATTGCCTTAGTATTAGGATAGTATTTGACCTTCCTTATTCCAACTGAAATATCTTTGGCCCTTTACCATTTCTACCAGTTAGGATGCCTGCAGTCTTTTTTTCATTCATTGGACAATTACTAAATGCCTGTATAATTGAGTAGTAACAGGAAGAAGAAGAAGTTCTGAATGCCTGAGCCCTGGATCATCCATTCCAGCATCCCACACTTTACCATAGGTCTGAGGAGAGCTTTCTGAGTCTTAGCAAAATGCAAGCATCCCCCTATGCTGGTACCTGACACATGCTCTCTGCAGCTAGAGAATTCTGAAAAGCATCTAGGGAGAAGGGGCTCAGAGGTCAGGAGCTGAATGTAAAAATACTGGATTTATTCCTGAAAACATAACATTTTGTTCAGAGAACTGTTGCTACTATTGACATTTTCAGATGCTGCTTTAAGCACTGACAATGACAAATGGTTCATATTGTTAGTTCAGGCTATAAAGTCAACAGGAAATCTCTGAACATTCGTCAAAACCTTGACTTAGCGGAAGTACATTAGTATTTTTGCCATACATTGTCTGACATATACCACAGTAGGAATTACCCTCTGGCTTTGTGTAAAATTTTATTTTCTTCTTTACTCTTGAGGTTTGCTGACATGTAGGTCATAGTATTGCTATAAAATGCGAATTGGCATTCTTCAGAACACATATTCCTGAACATTTCAGTTTGTTGCTTATCCATAGGAAATGGGAAAGAGAGGGATGCTGAGGAAGTGTGTTATAAAGTCTACAAGCAAAAGACTCCTTTCACTGCCCTATAAATTATTTAAGGGAATTTACAGAGTATATAAGGAGATAATGAGCAATGATGGATCTTAGAAGTGTATATTTAACTGTTTTCCTCAGCACTTAGTACTGAGCTTGGTCCTAAGTAGGTTTTTACTGGGCAGATGAACCTCTAAAACTCCCAATATTTTTTGCTCTATAATAGGACGTTTTAATGCTTTTACCCTTTCAATTAATTTTCATTGAAACAATATGAATTCAAAAAATTATAGAATTGTACATTCTTCTAGATGAATGTAAAATACTATAGATCCTCAATACTTTTGAATTTTAAAGCAGTATTTGATGATACTCAAAATATTATTAATTTTAAGTGCATTTTACCATATTCTAATATTCTGAAAACCATCAAGAAGGCATGACCACTGTTACTTGGCTAGTAGGATGGTTGTCCATGAAATCTTACTCTAAATGTATCAGTTTCCTGTGGCCACCATTAAAAAAAAATCAACAGAAACTTTGTGGCTTGAAATTCATTTTTTTCATAGCTAGAGGCTGAACGACAAAGACAAAGTGCTTTCGGGCACTGGAGACCCTAAAGAACCATGTGCTTCCCACCTCTCTAGTGGGTGGGTGCCTAGTGCTCCTTGGCTATGACTGAATTTTAAGAGTTCAGAGTCTCAAGTATCTATTTATCTTCTCTTATAGAGATCCCTTCTGTTGTGATTTGGAAAATTTACATTTTTAATCCTATGACTAATTTATTGGAATTTTACCAAGTTAATTTTAATCAATAAAACTTTTAGTGCAACTCATGGAGAGAATAAAGACACTAACACATTTAAAATTCTGAGCAGCCAAGAGTCTTATGTCTGGCTGGGATGAAGCCTCCTCAGAACAAAAGCCTCGACCCAGTGCCTAAAAAGTGTTTTGAGAATGAGTGACTGCGAGAATGGCAGGAGATACATGAGTAGTGTGAGCTGGCTATGTAGGAGGACTGAAAACTTCTGCAATATGCAGAAAGATGTATATGCAGAAAGACCAATCTGCATAAGAAAATTGTGGTAACATTTAATGTTTAGGAGGTGGTGCTTTAGTTTTGATGTGCAAACTTTTGTGGCCTGGAAAGTCATAGCCTCTCATTTTGAGGCTAGAACCCAGTTGACAGCTCTGGAGCCATAACTCTTTGTTCCCAACTGGCTCAACCATGTTTTGAGTGGGAATCACAGGGCAGGGAAACAGTGACTGTTGCTTAGCTACAAAGGTTATGCATCAGCATCTCAGCTAGCCTGGTTTACATTGCTTAGAGTCATCCAAAGGAAAAAGGAAATAGCTAAGCCAGCTCTGTGTATATTAGTGCATGGAGACAGGGCTAGGTTTAACCAAAGCAGAGGCAATTGCTTTTTATTCAAGGAGAGTTATCCGGGTGGTTCTCCATACTCTCTATTAACAGATATTCACTGAGTACTTAGTGTCTTAGGCTCCAGGCCATCACAGTGGCTCTTCTTCAAAATAACTTTATAGTTGAGGACACAGCTACTATTACAGACATATCAGGGTTCTCTGATAGTGATAAAAGCCAGATGCACAAAGACTGAGAAGAGGCACAAAACCAACCCATGAAAGGAGGTGGGCTAATTCTTTGTGAACAAGGCACTAATTGCCACTACCAATGCTGTCTTAAATTACTAATCTCTGAGACCATGAGGTCACTGTAGCATCCTGGTCAGAGGAAAGCCACAGGAACAAATGGCTAGGGATTAAAGAAAAGAAATATGGCATACAGAAACTATCAGCTTTTATGGTTAAAGCATAGGGGATGAAGTTATCTCCCAAGCACATACATATGTTTAAGTTACGTACTATCAAATTAGAATGATTGGCTCATTGAAAATAAACCTCACAAATGTTTTACAAATTTTTGCAGTATTTCAGCAATTCTAAATTGAAATTGAATGATTTGCTTTCAAAGAGAGAAAACAATAACATTTAATCGCAAATTTTCTTGAAGTAAAATCATAAATGAACACTGGTTCCATGATAAAATAGCTTTGGATCTGCACTCAATCAAGATGTATCAATCTATTGAAAATAGCAGTAAATATATTGGTAGAAATGTGCCTGATAATGCATGCATTCAGCTGCACACTAGTAAACTTCTACAAACCATACAAATTTTCCTGTTACCAGTATCTAGCTGCCTGATACTGCCTTCAGTTAAACATGTAGCAGTGAATCTCAAATATGGTTTTTTGTCTCCCTTTATTGAACAATACAGATTTAATAATGTGCTTTAAATCGATTATTTCTAATGCCACCCACCTCAGGTGTTATCTTGGCCAGCATTCTAACAAGGGAGAACTCTGAAGGAAGCAATTACAATATTTATTCCCTCTGGCATGTGGCAGCTGATGCTTAGCATTTTAATGCTCATTTGCACAGACAATGTTTTACATTTACAAAGCAGTTTCCTTTTCAAAACTGAAAGCTCTTCAATAACTGAAGTTCTATACTGCACAAAAAGCAAGCAACAAACAAAAAAGACAAGACCACCAAAAAACCAAATCAATGTTTTGCACCACTTACATTTTTTATCTTGGATCTGAAAACCAGTTCCATCAAATGGCCATGCAGGTATCCTAGAAAATGAGGTTGAGTGTTTATAAGCTCCAGATAATTATTTTTCCCCATGTCTACTTTCTCTCAGTCTGACTCAGACACCTGCACTTGTTGTGAGGAGATGAAAATTAATTCAGATAAAGACTCATTTAGAAGCATTGGTTCCTTGGAAAAAAATTTAAATTTAGATATAAAAAATCCAATTGATTTTTTTTTTTTTTTTTTTTTTTTGAGATACCTAGTTCCCGGTCCCTTAAGGGGAATGTAACTCCTCAGGCAGAAAACACCATTTTCTAAAGAGAATCCTAGAGATATGAAAGTCCATGTGAAATTATGCTTGGCACAGTTTCTCTTCATTAAATGCTATTGTTTTCTTCATCACTTGGACCTCCCAAATGGAAAGGTATAACAAGAAAAGCACTTTTATGTTATCTTACATGTTTTCATGGCTAACAATCAGTCCTGTTCTCCCCTGCAACTTTAGAAAAAGAACCATCAGAAGAAACAACAGCTGTGTGACATCTGTCCAGGACTTTTCCGCACACATATCATCTAGACATCTCTGTAGGGCTGCTACTGGCTCACACTTGGCAGCTGTCATCAGAGAGCTGGGTGCATATTTCATAACACAAGAATAGATGAAGTCCCTCAACCTCTCCAAAAACTCTTAACTGTGGCCATTAAACACCTTCTGACTGAAGAGTTCAAAGAAATGAGACATGCTAGTTAATAATAAAAGGGCCATCATTGCCTGTTCATGAGGATGCATAAACACCCATGGATCTCCAGTTTGTAGTGGAGAGAGACCCTTTATCTGAGTGCCATGATGAAATACTAGAAACAACCTTGCTGTCTTTGCTCTAGATATAGATACATTCATGGTCCAACACAATTTATTTCTTATACTCCAAAAAACTGTTAGAAAAATTATTTCTGTTTTTAGTAAATTTATGAAAAAATAATAATCATTGTAATCCAGTTTTTGGACATTTTATCATCACCCAAAATTCTCTTGTTCTCAATTTTCATTTCTCTTTTCTATTTACAAATCTAAGGAACCAGAGGTCTTTTTCTTTCTCTATAATTTGCCATGCCTCAATGTTTTATGTAAATTGAATATATAGTAGGATTTTTGTAAAGATGGCTTCATTTATTTAGCCTAATGTTTTTGAAAAATAATCTCCAGGCTGAGAATATAGAACAATTGCCTAGCATGTGTGAAGAGCCAGGCTCAATTCCTAACAACCCCCCCCAATATATATATATATATATATATATATATATATATATATATATATAATAAAAAATACAATCCACTTCTGCTGTAGTATGCAGTGATCATTCATTTTTTTAAAATTACTGAATAGTATTTATTTGCACAAATATATTACATTTTATTACTAATTCACGAGCTGATTAGTTAATGAATATTTGGAGTATTTCTAGATTATGCTACTATCAAATGCTGCCATCAATAGTCACATACACATCATTGATAGATGTGTGTTTTTATTTCTTTTGGATGGTTCTAAAAGTAGATTTCTATTTTGTATGGTAAGACTATCTTTCCATTTATTAGTGTCTTCTTGCATTTTAATTACTTTTCTATAGTTTTCAGTGCAACTACCTCCTTGTTTAAATTGTTTTAGTGTTTTATCTTCTAGGTTAAATTTACTCCTAAATATTTTTGATGCTTTTGTTAGTGGGGTTGTTTTATTAATTTCTTTTTCATCAATTCATTGTTAATATATAAAAATGCTACTAATTTTTGTACATTTGATTTTGTATCCTGCAGTTTTTCTAAATTTACTCTATTCATTGGTTCTCTGGCTACAATTTCCAGTTCTGTGGTAGGCATCCTTTTTAGCTATTTCTGATCTTAAAGGAAAAGCTTTAAAAAATTTCACTATTGAATATGAGTATGGGGTTATTATATGTGACCTTGATTTTGTTGTTACATAACTTTTGTTCCTGAATTATTGAAAACTTTTATCATGAAAATATGTTGAATTTTGCCAAACGCTGCCTACATCTATGAGATGATCATATCTTTTTGTCATTCTGTTAATGTGATGAATCACATTTATTGATTTGTGTATGGTCAATCATCCTCCCATTCATGTAGGCATAAGCCCCTCTTTACCATGACGAGTAACCCTTTTAGGTGCTTCTTAGAAGTTTTGCATGTATAGTCATATAGTCATCAGCATATTGTACTCTTACTCTGTTATTCTCTTTCCTTATAGTGCCTTTGTTTGACTTTACTATCAGAATAACTGGATTTGTAAAATAAGTTTCAAAGTGCTAGTTCCTGTTCAATTTCTTGCAAAAATTTGAAAAGGATTCATATTAGTTATTTAGATGTTCAGTATATTTCTGTGGGAAGAATATTTCATTGATGGAAAAATTTACATTTCTGATTCAAGCTCTTTACTCATTACTGATCTGCTGAGATTTGCTACTTTTGCAATGACTGAATGTTGATAGAATACGGTTTTTGGTAATTATCCATTTCCTTTAAGTTCTCTAATTTGTTGGCACATGATTTTCCATTATGGTCCTCATGGTCTTCTGTAGTTCTGTGATTACAAGTATAATTTAATTTTCTATTTCTGATTTTATTTGTAATTCACTCTTTTTAGTCTTTCAACTTTATCTTTTTAATGAACTTTTATTGTCATTTACTTCACTATTGTTTCTGTAGGTCTCTACTTTTGATCTTTTTCATTTTGTCTTTTCTACTACCTTTGGGATTATTCTTCTTTTAAAAATGTTTTTAACATTGTCTTGATGATTTTAGTGAAAAATAAATTGAATATAAAGGACTAACGATACTGTTGTATAAACTAACCTTTCTCAGATATCACATTGTCCTGTTTACTGTAGTATTATACTCAGTTTTAACACTGGGAAAAGAGCTCCAATTCTCTTTCATTTATAAAATTATTTTTCTCTAAATTTCTAGGTCTTAGAGTTTCATTTAAATTTTAAAACTTGGCTTTTTAACTTCTATTTTAAAAAAAACCTGTTTAATTTTCAGAAGTATTCTGTTAAATATGTATCAATTTGGAGAGAATCTATGCTTAAAAATATGGAGTTTTCTAATCCATGAATAGAGAATATTCTCCTTTTATTGAGAGTTTTAAATATTAACTGTTTTTAGTGTAAAAATAGTATATTTTTTGTTAGAGTTTTGAAGTATTTGTTACTTTTTGGTATAATTGTAAGTAAAATTGCTTTCTTGAATTGTTTTTGGGCATTTTTACTACTAGAATATAGATGTACAGTTGATCTTAGTACTTATTTTGTATCATATGAATGTGACTAATTTATTGGGTATAGCATATTTTTATGAATTTGTTGACATTTTCTGTTTTGGCTAATGTTATCTGTGATATAGCCAATTTTGGTTCTTTCTTTCCAGTATAGATGTTCTTAATTTTTCTTATTATAATGGTATATGTTTTAAAATTTTTCTCAACTTAATATTTGCTTTTTCGAGGAAAGGATTTGTGATTTCCATATTCAATCACTGCTAAAAAATTGGAATACTGTCCTTAAATTAGAAAGCTAAAGCATGAATATGGAAGAGGGTTTTCTCTTCCTCTAATTTCTTGGTCTTTATGCTTATAGCAGGAACAATGTTTGGCAAAAATGAAGGAGAGTAATGAAGGAAAAAGATTAAAATGATAAATTCAAGAGTATACTACTTACTATTTGAAGTATAAGAGTGTACAAGATATTAAGAGGTTCTACCGATGTATAATTCATGAACTGTTATGCAAATAGATATGCAAAAGCCCTGGAATGAAAGGGAGGGGACACTTGCAAATAATAGTGTTCCTGAGCTGTCACTTGCATGACTAGTTCCTGTCAGTAGAGAAAAGAAAACATCCCACATGCCTGACTCTCACAGGTTTTATATTCTGGACATGAAAGCATTTGACCTTGGATTCCCTATTATACTTTCCAGTCTGAATCTTTCCATATTTTTCAAATGGTGTCACAGTAATATTGATACAGGTGATGTAAGGCTGAGTAAAGTTAATGTTGATAAAGTATTTTTAAGAGCCTGGAAAAATAGGTTTCAGGGTATATAGTTTAGAAGATGTAGCATTTAATAGACATTTTAGGTTTTCAGCTTCTGTCAATGTGAGTTTCCTTCAGTATCATAAATAATCATCTCAAATCCTTATCATTGCTTTTGTTAGAAAAGTGAAAGTTATTTAATTTGAATAAAAGGTAATGCCACTTATATAGTTAACATAAAATGAACATAATTTGCCTACCATTTATGATTATGTTAAGAAATAGAGACAAAATATAGAGACCAAAATCTATGTTGGAAGATTTGGGCTTAGGCTCTGAGCTAGAAGTGACAAAGGTACATGAGCCCCTCAGCTCTCCTGGCCACTGGCTATGTCCCCACCAGCCTCACCGAGCATTCTGAACCATTCTTACTACATCATGAATACTAAAGTGGTCCTTTGACCAGCAATAAGCTTGAGTTAAATTCTTTTTTAATTTTAAGGAGAATAAAACCCAATACAAAACAGAAAAAAGACAATCAAAACAAAGTAGTGAAAGTGATACAGAACTTCAAAACAGGACAATAGGTCACTGATAATGGCTACCATAATATATCTTGTTATCTTCACAATAGTTGTCCATTTCCTCTGACATAGTAAAATTGAACAAAACAGAGAATAAAACCAATCAAAAGAGTGTTAAATAAAACGTTTTAATAAGTCAGAACAAAACAAAACAGTGAGAATTTTGGATTCCAAAAATAAAGCAGAAAGAAATCCCCCATATTTGCCATATTGCATACTGTCATCCTCCTAGTAGATGCTTACACTACTAGCCTTAGTCCTGCAAAGTTAATCAAACAATGCAAACAATTAGTTGGTTTGTACCTTGGTTGCTATCAACTCAACCTGTCCTCCAAACCAGCTGGCTTCTTGGGGTGGGGTCAGTATGCTCCTGGGAAAAGCAGTCTGGCTTCTTCCTTCCTGAGCCCTGCCTGGTTTGCACAGTTTACTGGAAGGTCAAACTAGCTTCTTGATGTGCTCTTCCCAGACCCAACATGGCCTCTGGTGACTCACAGGAACAATGGACTGGCTTCTCTTTTCCTGGGACCCTCATGATCTGGCTAAATTGTTATTTCTACAGTCACCATTTTCTCAGATGAAAAATTTAATTGCTTACAATATAGGGGATCTTGACAGTATGGTTTTTGGGAATGAAAAATGAGAATGGTAACTTTTTTTCTCAAATGCAGGATATTTAAAAAGTTGTCTTTTCCAAAATATAAAAAGACATACTATTTTTCTGTGTTAGTTTCCAGGAAAACCAGAACAATAGGACATATATGTAATATATATATAATAATAATATATATATGCTTCTATACATATGTATACATATGTAGACATATACACATACATATATAATAATATACACATTATACAATTTCTCTCTCCCTCCCCATAAATAAGAGAGATATTGTTTTCCTGCAAGGAATTGGCTCATGTGACTTTTGAAAGATGAGAAATATAAGATCTGTAGCCAACCAGATGGAGACCAAGAAGAACAAATGCTATGAATCCAAGTTTACTTTCTTCATTAAAATATGCAAATCAAAATCAAGGAGGTAATGGAGTTTTCTAGTAAGGCAGAATCAGAGTGTTATGTAACCTAGGCTTAGAACTTATTACAAATTTTTCAATATTTGATTAATTTTAAGCAAGTCACTGGTTCTGTTCACAGTCAAGGACAGGGAGCAACAGAAGTGTATGAACTCTAGGAGGTGGACTTTTGGGGCTGTCTAAGGGTCTGACCTTGCAAGGTAGCAGAAAAGGCAAAAGACCAGGGTTAGCACTACTTCCATTTTGTACCTCTGTAACTTATACAGTGGGCTACAGTGTCTCACATGCCTACCACCTGACCTGCTACCACCTGACTTTCAGTTAAAATGCTTCTGCTGTGATCTACTTGTCTTGCTCTTCTCCTCACTCATTTTGCCAATTCCATGGATCGGAACCAAATCCATGTTAAAATGGATTTATATGTCTTTTACAGATTTTCCATGTCTTACCCAAAGTGACAAATTGGATTCAGGTTTTGCACTCAAAGGTCAAATGTTGAGGTGCCTGGGTCTACAATGACTGCCAGCATCCTCTTAGATAGAAGAGGAAGTTTGGCATAATTTCTCTCTGATTCCTCAGACTGCTCCCTAAGCTGTTTTTTTTTTTTTTTCCTGTGCAAATTAGTCACTGTAGTCTGAAATTCTTGCCTGTGGTGTTTCAGAGCACAAGTACAATTATTTGATCATTCTAACTAATCTGTTGACTTTCTTCTCAGGTGTATCTCTCTTTCAGTGAAGCTAGATGACATTCATTTCAACAGTTTTAGCAGTTCTTGTGAGTGCTCTGTTTGCCAAGAGAATATCATGGTCCTGACACTTTAAAAAATCCCTAATCCCTGTTTTGGAGACACTAGATAATTTTATCTAGAGCCTCATGTCATTAAGTCCTGCCTATTTTCATCTTTCCAAGGCAGGCACATGTACATTGTGTGCATCAAAAATCTAAGGCTTTTAAGCCACTGAGTTGTAGAAATTATTACTTGTTAGTTTTGACATAGGTATATTACTGATAATTAGATGGTTCTAAAATACATGTTAATGTACACCGATATGTTTTCAGTTAAAATGCTTCTGCTGTGATCTACTTAATCGTTCTATTGGTTGAGGAAATGGGTATTTTCCTAAATTGTTAATGACAGCATTCAACACCATTCTGTCCTAAATAAATGTTGATTATTCATAGGACATGAAGACTGTAACAACTGGTGTGGGCAACACAATAGGACCATAGTTATGGTCTTTAGGATATAAGTAGTTGTTTAGTGAAAAACACTAATTAAAAACTACCAGAAAGTTAATTCTACAATTAATTAGTAATTTTAGTTAGAATTAATTGTAGTAATTCTACAATTTTCAGTCCTTTACATCCTCTCCTTAAATGCTAAGCTCCTTGAGGTTGTAGACTGTATCTTTTATTTCTGTCCCTAGAGTTGAACCTAGAATGCCCCTTCTAGAAAATCGAACATTATAACTAGAAGTGTAACTTCTAGATTGAGAATGTTGTCCAGAAATAAAGAAATCACAGACAAAGGTTATGAAAAGGGGCTGTGCAATCTCTTTTCCCAACATCATCTCCTAGTCCAACAAATAGTGGACAAATCTGTTCCAGAAAATATTTTTTTTTGATGTCACAGTAAGTGTAATTGCCACTTTGTTATAGAGGACACTCAACTACAATGTCCATTTACAAAAATCATGCAGATAATGAATTCATTTTAATCATTTAATGTATCAAAAAGTAGCTAAATTTATATCAAAATTGAGATTAGAAGAAACATGCACAAAATAAAATGACCACTTTACCTAATTAGATTGTTAAAAATAAGAATAGAGGTTAATTTTAATGTTAGTTAAACTCCTAAAGTTACTAGAATAATCTTTGTCAGGCTTGACTGCACTCTCAGAAATAGCTCTGTACTTTGAAGTAAAAATAGATGTTGCCTTCTTTCAAGCAGGTGAAAGGATCAGGACAGTCTAAGTTGTGCTAAAATTAACAAGAAACTTCAGGCATGCACAGCTGAATTTTCATATTCAGTTAAAAAGCCAATCTATTCCTGTGAAAGAGTGAAAAAGTATCAAAATACTGCTCTAAATTATAATTTATTTTAATACTAAGTTATCAAACTGTGATACTGGGTAACTAGGAAAATTCAGAAGGATTTTTTTCAGTTTACAAATTGAAGACATTATAGTGAAATTTAAAAACAAGTTCAATGTAACAAGCCCATCACACAGAATATTTATGACAAGAGAAAACTGAAGCTGAGGCCTTGAAAGGAATGATATGGAACTTAAGTAAATAAGATGTCAGAATAACATATGTCACAGAGCAGAATTTCCCACAGGCTGGAGTCATAGGGACAGGTATTCTTGCAAGTTGTGATGACCCACAGCAATATCACAGGACTGATAGATGATTGTCATGTCATCTGTCCATCCTTCAGGAGAATTGGCAAACAGAATCAATGAGTTTTGCTTAATTTTAATGTCTAGTAACTAAATCCTCACCAAATCAAGTCATCCACTCTGTAGTCAAAAATGTGTAAATAGTACTCAGTGTCTTTAAGCAAGGCATTAATTTGTTCCCAGTCACAATCATTAGCAATATTCCACCAGAGGACCTTCCAAAGAATATTCTTTTTGCATGCCTGAACTTAAGGAAGCAAAGCCAAAATGAAACACACATTACACACATTTAATGTTGCTGAACTGTGAACTTTAAAACTGTTAAAATGGTAAATTATGTGTTATGTGTATTTACCACAAAAAGTTGCAGATTCAAAGTGATTTCTATGGCAACCTTGAATTCACTAACATTCTATTTTCTCAAGTAGAAAAGGGAAAGTTGAGTAAAAGCCAACACACTGGGAATTCACATCCATCAGGAAATGTCCATGGGAACTGTTCACTTGAATATCATTCACCATATCAGCTATAGAACAAAGGTTGAAAACTAAAAGCAAGACAAACAAAAAATAAGCAGGACAGAGCCTCTGTCTAAGACAGTGATTTGTAAATCAGCAGTAAAAAGTACATTTAAAAAGATATGGCCCCTGACTTTTATAATTACTGTACTTAAAATTGATAATTATAAAATAAGAAACACCTGTAATATGTAAACACTGAGTAAAAATGAAAGAAAATCATAAAAATAAAAAATTGCTCTGAGAAAAAGAATCATGAACAACTTTTATCTGTAATTTATAAGACCAACAAAAGCCAAGTCAATCAAAAATTATTATATGAAACCATTGCAGTCATGGAATTACAATATAAGTTCCGGAAGGGAAAATATTGTGACCCTCCTGTTCACTCTCCTGTAATCTATGTTTAGAAAAGTGCTTGGAATCTAGTTAATAATTGATATGTGACAACCGAAGGATGAAGTAGAAGAAAAGTTTCTTCCCTCTCTGTTACCAACCCACTCATCTCTGCTCAATGTCAATAGATACAGGGCAAAGAATTGAACTTTTAAAAAGGAAATTGTTTTACCAGCCACAAAGACAAGAGAAAAATCATGAGATACTCACAAACATCGATTTGTACTTGATAGAAAAATAATTAGAGCATGTAAAAATCCATTGATCAAAATGTAAGAATGAATAGTATCTATCTGCATCCAATGACCATGGTTTATGTAAATGGTGTTAGCTTTGCAACATATCAATCATAGTCTTCCATTTATGTCGTTACTTTAAAATTCAAAAAGAAAAATTACAGAAGAAATATAGTACAGATTTAATGAAGAAAATATCTGAGAGAAGTTAATAGTTGGGTGAGATTTCAGGAATGAAATAAAAATATGGTATACCTAATATTTCATGACATTTTAGTAAATGGAAAATAAAATCTGTTTGCTGTTTTACTTTCATTTTAGAAAATTAATCTGTTTTGTGGAGAAGAACTAAGCTTTGTGACATCAGAAGTGGCACTGAAGTGACTACAGAAATGGAAAACAGAAAATAACAGATAAGCAGCTAATTAAACGAGAAACAGCACTGAACATGTGTTTAGAAGTATCTTTTTATTAGATAATATCAAGTAAATTTTATCTGAATCATATAAATATCTAAAGTATAAAATAATTTGAAATAAAGTTCTTAAGAATCAGCAAATGGAAATTAAATACTTAGAAAAATCAAGGCTGAAAATAAAATTGTGTACATTGGTTAACCATGACTTCCTCCAGATTAGTTATCTGGAGGTTACCATTCAGTAATCAAACCCCATTAGGAACTAGAAAAAGGAAAAGTCAAGAGTTCCTAGAGATTGTTCATTATGCATCCTGAGTAAGGAGCCTAAATTATCTAGTAAATTTCTTACCCATTTCTGCAGCTTGCTGACTTTGTGATCTCTCACAGTCCACAATGAATCATTCATTCTCTGAGAAACAGACAAAATTGAGCGAAAACAAGGAAAAACTCATTTTCCTCATTTTTATTTTATCCTTTTCAGATCAGTCATGAATCACTTGAAAAAACATCTAAGAACTAAAGTTATTCCACCATTTCACTGATAGTTGGCATTTCTGCTTGGAGAATAAATGCACTGGATTGAACTATTTGAAAAGGGAAAAATCATTCCAGCTACCAATTAAACACTGAAGAAGTTTTTTATCTTTATCAAAATATCTTTTATACAAGGTTTAAAATGCTACATTAACACTTTCTTATCTTTGTCTTCATCTTATCAAATCAGTAATTTAAGAAATGAAGGCTCTTATTCTAAATTAGAAAAAAAGTCTACAATAAAAATATCTTGAGCAGGCTAAAAATTCTACCAAGCACTATATTGACTTGACAAAAGTTTTAACATTGCAAAAATTGTATAGAAACTTCTGTTTTTGTAACTTAAATGCAAACAGGGCATAGTGGCATAAAAGTGTATTCCCAGCACTTAGGAGATAAGAGGATCACAAGTTCAAAACCAGCCTGGATTACAGAGTGAGTTCAGGGCAAATCTGAACTACACAGCAAGACTTAGTCCCAAAGGGAAAAAAAAAAGGCATGTACTTCATCATTAGAAGAGACAGCTAATTGGAAATAGTTAAATTATCAGAATTCTAAATGACTAGTTGCTCATCTCTGGATGGAGTTAAATCTTGCTTTTAAGAGCAGTGTTTACCCAATGAGAAAAATGGGGATTCTATGTAGTCAGGTAGAAACAAATGTAACCTTCTTGAAAGTTATGGCAAATTGTATCTAATCTAGACTGTCATATGTGACTGATTTCCCTGTGGCTATAATTCCCAGACTCCTCTATTGCAAACTCACTAAATCTCGTAGGCCAAGATCAATTATAATCAGTGGATTTAATTTCCTAAGCACTCTCTCTAGCCTACCATCTCTTCTTTCCTGGCCACTAGGCCACTAGGACATCACAGAAAATGAAAATCTTGGGCTGGAAATTTAGTTCAGTGGTATAAGTGCCTGGGTGGCAAGCACAAGGTTGTGAGTTTAATCCCCAGTACAAAAAAATATACTAAACATTTCTTATGAACATAATTGTAAAAACCTTCAACAGCACACAAGTAAATGGAATCCAGCAACATACAACAAACTTGCATAGTGTGACCATCTGTCCTTTACCAAAGCAATGTAAGGTTAGTTTCACATACAAATCAGTAAATATAGACTATATTGTGATATGTAGCAGAAAGTATTGGGCAGCTTGTAACATCCAGGTAAACTGAATCAGTGTGGTGCTGTGTGTGGAATGCCAAACTGAGGATTGTTGCCAACCACACAAAAAGAGAACTGGAGAGAGGATGGTGTGCTGTTGATTTTCCTGGAAAAGCTGATATGAACTTGGCTGTTCTCATCTGAGGAGCTTGGGTCTTCACTGTCCCTGAGGATGGCTGCTGTGGTTCTCTTTGGGGGAGCTCTGATCCCTTACTTCGAGCCTCACTTCCTGGCTCCAGTGCAAATCCCTCAAGGCTGACACAGATCTTGCATTCTGTTGGTATAGAATTTCTAGCTTCCACCACTGACCTTTGTATTTCTCCAGTGCAAATCCTTGATACAGATTGGCATGAGACATTGTCATGGGATCTAGGCTCCATTTGGACTTGTAGAGGGCATTGCCATGAGCTCTAGGTCTTCAGCTGGACTCACACAAGACATTACCATGGAATCCAGGTCCTCAGCTAGATTCTTTGGGTCTCTGTTATGTGGATAGATCTATGGCACTCTTCTGCATTTGACTCTTTGGGTGAAAATTACAAAATAATCTTGTAAATTATGTGCCCTTATTATATTATTCCCTTACAAACCCTGACTACAACTGGTAAAAGAAAATGATAAAATTCACAAGATTATCTCAATAGTTGCAGAAAAAGTATTGGATAAAATGTAGCACCTTTTTAAATTAAAAATAAAACAAAAATTCAAAACAAATTAGAAATACAAAAGTCTATAGAAGATATCTATGAAAAACTTAACTAATTTCACAATAGTAGAAAAATACTGAATACTTTCTGCCTAACTTCAGGTAGAAGACAAGAATAACAGTTTTCACTTTTTTTCAATATTGTAGGAGAATTTGTAGCTAAACAGTAATAAAAGGCAGAAAAATAAGAAAGAGTAAAGTCATTCCCACTTTCAAATGACATGCTATACACAAAATTTCTACAAAATTACCCCCCCACACACACACAAACTACTAAAACTAATAAATTAATTTGGTCAGTTTTCATGCTAACACAATATACAAAAATCAGTTATATTTCTAACAATTTGCAATAAACAATACAAATCTGACATTAGGAATATACATTTAGAATAATATCAAATATAGTAAATTTCTAAGGAATAAATGTAACAAAAGAAATATAAAGCATTATAGAAAAATGATCTAAATAAAAGACATTTCATGTTCATAGATTAAGGGTGGTAAAAATGCTCTAAATTTGATGATAGTTATTGCACAATCTTGAGGCTATAGTAAAAAACATTGAATTGTTCAATGTAAATGAATGAACTAGGTGTGGTGGCACACACCTATAATTCCCACACTATGAGGCTGAAGTAGAAGAAGCCTGAGTTCAAGCCCAGCCTGGCAACATAGTGAATTCAAGATCAGGCTGGACTACACAGTAAGACTTTGTCTTCTATCTCAGAGAGAGAGATACAGACAGAGAGAAGAGAAGAGAAGAGAAGAGAAGAGAAGAGAAGAGAAGAGAAGAGAAGAGAAGAGAAGAGAAAAGAAAAGAAGAAAAGTTACCTGAGTGAAATTAAATAGGTGGCGTGGTATGAATATTTGCTTACCAAAGTTTCATATATTGAAATTTTAAGCCCCAAGGTGTTAGTATTAGGAACCAAGGCTATTGGGGAAGTGATTAGATTATAATGGAGAAGTTCTCAAGAATGAAATTAATGCCTTTACAAAATAAGCCAAGAGAACTGCTGGATCTCTTTCCCTCTGTAAATGTACAGCAAGAAGATGTCCATTTATCTGGGAATAGAACATCAGACAGTAAACTTTTTGGTTCTTTGATTTTGGATTTCTCAACTTTTAAGAACTGTGAGAAATAGATTTTTCTTGTTTATAAACTACTTAGTTGAAGATTTATGTTACAGCAACCCAAATGGGCTGAAATGTATTATATGGGGATTAGGTTTCAAGGAAGTTACCAAAATTATCTAAGTTTTAATCCATTCATTCATCTAACTTCCATATTATAAAGCTTCCGTGTGGCTTCCAAATGCTGGTTAAGGAAAAAAAGCAGAAAAAATTAAAGACTTGATTCGAAAAATGTCCAATAAAATCGGGTCAATAAAGAAATGAAGTATCAAATTCATCTTCATAAGATGAGAAGAATGACTGAAGACAGCCAAGATGGAGTCAGGACTATATTGTAACAAATGCTTTATGCCACTATAATAAATTTTCACTATTATTCAACAGAAAATTGGTTTGGTTTGGATTTGGAAATGAGACAGATTATCAGATCTATGTTTTTTAATACTATTTAGGTTGCAAAATGCAGAAATCTAGTTAGTTATATGAGGTAAATTTGGGAGACAGCATTTTCTATAACTCAATTAAGTAATGGTAATGGAGAGAGTAAAGGAAGGGTTTAGAGAGGAGATAAGAGAGAATTGATTTGTGGTGCCAAAAGACTGTCCATAGGTATTAAGGATGAAGAAGGACTGAAACTTATCTCCAAATTTCTAACTCTGAAAACTACATTTGCTAATGATAATGGTGCTGAAAGAAGATGCAATTGACAAAAATGAGAAAATTTGGTTGAAAACTTATTGGAAAATGAAAAATTTATTTGAGAATTTGTTTTTAATGTGCTTAAGGGACATTATAGTACACAAGTCCAGAAATCAGATGGATAAGAAGAAACACAAATCCAGAGAAAGACCTTTCATGAGAAAGAATATATATATGTATATATATATATATATATATGATCATTGAATTAATTAATTGATAAAAATATCAATAGGACTGTTCCATGAAGACAGAATAACACCTACGAATAATGAAATTTAATGCTTAACAAAAACGTTTCACTCACTATTTATGTACTAATGGCAATATAATGCTCTAAAATTCAGATATTCTAAAATGAGTATAAGAAAGAAACAGAAAATTAGACTACTTATGAATTTTGGTATATAATCTGACACATAAATAGTAACTTATTTCCCCTCCCCCTTATGAAGTGAACATCCATTTTTTCAATTAGTACTTTAAATCAATAATATTTTGGTTACTGGGCATTAAAGCAAAGGGCTTCTATCTTCAATAAGTCACAGTAATAGAAAAATGGAAGGCTGACCAAGAACAAAACATCGTTTACTAAGCAAAGGTAATTAACCTAAGGGGGTAGGTAAGATACGACTAAAAATTCCCTTGTATTAGACTTTTAGACAGAGAGTTTCTTTTCCATTGCATATTCTAAGCCAAAGCTACTAGTTAACATCTTGGACACTCTGGAGTCCTGGCAAGGACGACTCCCACAGACAGAAGCCATCCCAGCCCAGAGATGAGTAGAGAGATAGAAAACATCAGTGCTGACATTTGAGCCAATACATCTAATCATAATTTGAGTGACTATGACTGAACTTCCTAATTCAATCAGCAGTATATCATGACACTCATGTTTTTGCTGTATTTTCCCAATTATACTACTTAAAACTGAAAGAACATTGCTTCGTATACCCTTCTGTGTTAGTTACTTTTCTCTTATTGCTTGGAGAGAATATCCGACATCCAAAATTAAGGAAGAAAAGGTGTATTTAGTTCACAGTTTGTGGAGTTTTCAGTTCATAATCAGATAGCTCCAAGGCCGGGTGGCATGGCACAGGGGCAGCTATTCATAACATCAGCAGATACCAAAGTCAACAAGAGCAAACAGGGAAAAGCATGCCTCCTTCTCTACCTTATATTGCATGCAGTTATCTGTGCTTGGGAAGGTTCAACACTCACACCACCAATCCCAGTGCTGGATAATGAACAAGTCACAAAAGCTAGATTTAACTGTCTTTTAAAGGCCCACCTCCCACAACCACATGAAGCATTGGGGGGACATCTACACAAACTATAACATCTTCCCACCTCCCTAATGGTCTTCTGTCTTCTAAAATTCTTGATCTATGGAATATTTTGAGCACTGAAATAATTTTACCACTTAAAACAGATTTTTCAGGCTTTGCCACCTTGCAAGGTGGACACATCTATCCAGAAACCATGGAACATCCAATAATTAAGAATATAAGTTGACAATGGACTGACAACCATGTATTACGATATACAGCATCACGTTCTCCACATTTCAAAATTTACAGTAAAATATGATAATCAGTATATTTAGGAGATCAGAAAGGATGCAGTAAGAAGAAAGTTCTGAAGTTAGTTTGAGATACTAACCCCCTTTTTATCAAAAGAAATTTCTCCTTTTGAGTTTGCAATCATGGCATCAATCTATTTAAAAATCATCTATGGCAGAGAATGAAAGACAAATGGAGCAACTCACAGTGATACAAAAGTATAAGCATAGTGAGATGAACTTTTCATGACGACAAAATCACTTTTTACAAGGCATATATACAAAGTGGGCTTTGAGAATATGAATCATATATTGCAATAAAACTATAAGAGGACTCTTGTTTTCTTTTAAGTGTATTCTCTTTTTGTTGGTAATCTTAGGGTCTTTTGCAGTCTCATCACTGGGTCGTTCTTCTTTTTCAAAGAAATTCTCCAGGAAATTATTTTTATCCTATTAGGGGTCTGAATAGCTTGTAAACTTACCAAAGTGTACAGAGTGAGGGATAAGTGCCAATGGAAGTGATAAATAAAATAACAAGTGGGCCATGAACAGACTGAAAGAAATGTTACATTCTGACTTAAAGCATGCTTTCAGATACAGCTTCATTGTCACTCACCATGGACAGGGTTTTCACATGAATCTGAAAGTAATTGATTTACTATTGTCTCTATTCATTCAAACCTCTCTGTTAATGTTAATCTGTATTTTTAGCCACTTTGCAATGTTAGCACCCCATCTCAGCTCCACCTCAAATCAACAGGCATTATATTTTCATGAAGGGTACGCAATCTAGAACTCTCACATGCACAGTTTACAATGGTTTGTGTTCCTATGATACTCTAATGCTTCCACTAATCTGATGGAAGGCTGGATTTAGCCAGTCATGCATCAGTGGTACTGGTACCAGACACAATTGATGTCTCAGGGCTTGGAGAATCTGCATTATTAATACACAACAGATTATGACAACCCATAAAGTTGGTGCCTCTTAACTTACTTGACTTTCTATCTTTAACTATAAAATAAGATGCTGTCTGGAGACTGACTCCCAGTTCTTGGATTCCTTTTTCCTGCTTTATTATTGTAATATGTTTTACATGTATTATTGCTCCACGAGCCAGGTGTCCTGGCAATAGTGACAATCACTGCCCAGCTTGACAAGTCAGACAGAGTAATTACAAGTTGTATTGTCAATCACTATGGACCACCGGCGGGTACTTTCATTTACCCAAGATTTTACAGGAAGGGTCAGAGATAGAAAAGTCATTTTGTGCTCTCAGGATATTTAAGCCAGTAATCAGCTTGTATCATACTTAACACAGAATAGACACTCAGCAAATGCTTGCTGGTGAAAAGGATGCATGGTCATGGAAGAAAATCAATTAACTTTACACATTAAATAGGAAAGGTGGTCCATTCTGATGTGGCATTTAAAACAAAGTTTAATAATGAGAAAGGAAAATTTAACTATCGTTTTAAGAGAGAAATTTTCACGGATGATGAAGTCAAATGTCTTGAATATAAGACAATAGTAAAAATTTTGCTGGATGTCATTAAATTGCCAAAACAGTAACTAATATGTTTCTGAGGTTCTAAAAGACTTCATTCAGAAGTTATCAATGTTGTTGATTTAAAGTCTAATGCAGATTTCACCAAATATGATAAAATAGTTGCTCAAAAATATCAGAGTACTAAAATTTCACAATGTTTATCTATAAATGGGAATTTGACTTTTACTTAAACTCTAGTAATACACAATTTAAAAATATAAAGGAAATATGCAAAATGAAAAAACTGCATGGGTATTATGAATATTTGTAATTTTTCAGATTTTCTGTATTGTTACCTTATAATCTTTTGTAACAAAATTTTATTACTCAGAATAAAACTGCTTTATTAGTTTTCACAGAAACATAATCTTAATATATGAAGCTTCTCTGTTCATAGAATCTTTTTTCCTTCCTAATTTTAAACTGAACATGTTTTAAAATTTCAACCATATGCATCAGATAGTGTGATTGATTAATCAATTAGATCACTAAGCCAATGATATGTCTCAGAGATGGAACAGTCCCTCAATGAAGATGTCTTTCAATTTACAATGAGGTTTTGTCCAAATAATCTATTGTTAGCTGAAAATATAACATATTAAAAATACATTGCAGCTCACTATCACCACCTAGCATGAGGAGAATGTACAACACACACCACTAACCCAGAAAAACACCAAAATTTAAAGTCATGTTTTTCCTGAAAGCATGCCATTTGTACATTATAAATATGAAAAATTGTTATTAGAATC
This sequence comes from Cavia porcellus, assembly GCF_034190915.1. NCBI lineage: Eukaryota > Metazoa > Chordata > Mammalia > Rodentia > Caviidae > Cavia > Cavia porcellus. The sequence goes on along the minus strand of NW_026947496.1, from coordinate 37,093,925 downwards.
ATCATGATGCCAGGGACTCTGCATTAGTGGTATTATATCAAGGATTATACAGGACACAGCAGGTGGTAAATAGGAACAGGTATCAGAGTCTGGGACCATCATGATCTTTGCTATGCAATGTTAAATATTTAGTAAAAGGATTGCCTATGGTTACTCAGAAGGAAGATCATACACACATTTCTGCTGCTGACTTCCTAGCTAAGTGTTGCTAGAAAAAAGACTAATCATAAGCAGAAATAAAATGAGTATAATAGTCCACAATGTGAACATGGAAATAATTGGAAAAGCTAACTGTTTCTAGAATTTAAAAAGTAAGAGATAAGATGAGACTTTTAAAAAGACAGAGGCAAAGCCTCAGTAAAGCTTCTCAGGTGTATTAAACGATTAAAGCAAAGACTGGACGGAAGTGTGGGGCCCTGCTGGGTCCCGACACACTGAGGGATATGTGATCAGGCTTAGGGAAGCAAGAATGAGGGCAAGGCACATACAACAAAAGGGAGAGAGGTGAAGAAAGGAGGAAAGAGACAAAGTCAAGGAGAGGAAGCAAGGGAGGTGGGGAGAATGCATGGAAAGAAGCAAAAAGAAAAGAAGGAAGAAAGTCTAACTAGAAAGCTGGGTCCAGGAAAGAACACGAGGTGTGATAAAAATGGCAGTGTCACAAGAAAACAAGGACCATTTTAAACTGCACTGAACAGAAATCACCCGCCATTTACACTAGACAAATAATAATCATATGCTGTTTTTCATGGTTAAAACTATGACACTTGGTAATCTGTCATTGCCCTTGAAAGATCCATCTGTAACAATTCAGAATTTTTTCATAAATTACTCAGTATTAGAATCCCAAATGAAATGCAAATATTTAATCTTTCCTTTACTGTAAAAATATACTCATATTTCTACAAACTATAAACAGATCTTATGGGAATTACTTAAAATAATAGCTATTAGAAAATTTGCTAATCCAGTTTGTTTCCCATCCCATTAAAAAAAGACTAGGGAATCATTTATGTGATAAATATTGGAGTCATATCTAAGTATTAGACAACTGTCTTCCCCAAACACTATGTCCAATGAATGAGTTAGACTCTGACTGATACACATATTTGTTTTCTGGATTAGATTAAATTAAGAAGGAATCATTTAAATATCACCCATCCAATACCCGTATGCTAATCATAGGCAATGCAGATGCTCCTTGACTTGCAGTGCAGTTGCGTCTTGATAAATTCATCATAATTTGAAAATAGTGAAGGTTGGAAATGCATTTAGCACACTTGCTTACTGAACATGATACTTTAGAAACAGAGTATACTGTAGATAATGCATCACCAATCCCTCTGATCATAGGGCTGAGTGGAAAACTCTGCTCACTGCTGCTGTTCAGGATCTGGAGAGAGTCAAACATCCTAGCCCAGGAAAAGATCAAAATGCAAAATCCAAGATATTATATAGTTTCCATGGGATGTGCACCACTTTTACAACAGCAAAAAATCAAAAGATTCACAAGTTGAATCATTACAAGTCAGAAACTATCTGCAGATCATTTAGTGTCATGGAATACCTTTGGCATAACTGAATAAGCCTTCTGACCAATAGAATATTTCATAGCCTGTGGGAAGTTTCTTACTTGAGATATAATGCATGATTTTCTTCTTTGGTGAATTTTTACATACTTCTAGCTAATAAATGGTAATATATTGCTATGTAAAACTAATATTCTTTGTTATCTGTATGGCAACATTTTATGGTAATTTTAAAACAAGGAAAGTGTACATTTTTAAGCACTCAGGGAAAAATTTATCAAAGCCCCATTTCAAAATCTTCTAATAAAATTGTGATAATAAATGTAAAGAAAAACCTTACTCCCATTCAAAGATTTGATAATTCAGAGAAAAATTAGAATAAGCAAATGCTATAATGTCTATCAATTAAAATAGCCCACACACTTAATAAGTATTATAAAAACAGGCAATAAAAGAGAAAATTAGAATAAGCTAGTATTATTGATTAAAATGATACCCATATATACTAAATATTATGAAAGTAAATAATGAAGTCTGTTCTAATTTAAAGATAAATAATGCCTGAATGAAGACTTAAGCATGTTGTTTCTTGGTTTGACCAGTCAAAATAAGTGAAAGATTGAATTTTGGGGGGCTGGGGATTTAGCTCAGTGGAATAAGTACCTGCCTTACAAGCAGGCGGTCGTGAGTTCGATCCCTGGCACTGGAAAAAAAGAAAAAAAGAGGAAAAAAAAAGATTGAATTTTGATATAAATTTCTGATTCTAATGTAGCATATCACTGGTTAACTGTTTTCTTTAAATGTAAGCAATATCCTGATAGAATAAACTTTCTTCATTTAGAGTGAATAATATTTATAGGCATGATCAATTATTAATCTCACCATGAATAATTTAGAAAATTCAGATATTCAAAGAATATTTTAAACTTGGGCACATTGAAAGATATTTAAAGTTTTTCAGTCCCAGAAATCTATAGAAGTTATTTTTTCAAGGACAAATATACTTTCCAGAATGTTTCATAACACCACAGGCAATTGAAGTTGATTGCATATTTAAATTTGTGCCTTACACCTGGCCTCATTCCGTTTCCACTTCCTAATCACTAGACTGTAACAATATCATTTCACGATATTGACAATACAGTGATATTTTGGGAATGGCTGATTCAGTAAAGATAATTATTCTATCTTTATGAGTTTACAGTTTAGCATTTCAAGTTGATATGTTAGCATATAATTCTTAAGTTTGATTAATTAAAATAGTTTTATAATCAAAATTCTTTTAGCAGAGCTGAACCATTTGATTTTTAAATTCCTTTTTCATTTTAATTATTATATCTTTGCAACTAAATCATATACAAAGCTTTAAATTGTATCTTTAGATACCCTTTCATAAAAATGCCCTTTTAATCCAAGGTTAAAGATTGACACTTTACTTCCTAAGGTATTTACACACGTTAATTGAAGGTAGATATTAGCCCTTGATAGTGATGGAAACTATTCGTGTTCATTGTGCATACAATCTCATCATCTGCAAGTATTTTATTAATGCTTAGAATCGAAAAGCTAAACCTGTTTCCCAACTTTGATGTTACACTGCTGAATCCTCTATATAAAGCAATGGTTTTATTCTATGGTTTTCTCCTTACCCACCATCAATGGGCTGACTCCCCAGTTAATTAAATTTTCCTTCTTAATTACTTTTATCCTGGGGCTGGAGATTTAGCTCGGTAGCACAAGCGCCTGCCTGGCAAGCATGAGGTCATGAGTTTGATCCTTGGTACCAAAAAAACAAAAACAAAAAAAATTACTTTTTTCATGGTAGTTTCTCTTTAACTGCTATTTTATTATTCTATGTGAGATAAAAGTAGTTCATGTAGACACATTGTTTTAAAAAAAGAATTAGTATATTTTTGTTAGGTTGATACATTTTAATATCTTTTTTTGAAACGTAAAATTTTTATATCTAAACCCTTTTTGCTCAGACCTTTAGCAAACAATTACAATACCTGTTTGCATATCAGAACTGGTGGATGTGAAGAGTGTCAACTGAACACTATGTTTTAAAGCAACTGAAAAGAGTTAAGGGGGATAAAATGTATGGGCAGCTAATCAGTGGAGACAGATGCTTGAGTAACTAATATGAACTACTTCCAAAACCTATGGCTCGTACTCTTTGCTTGCCCATGATTTTAGGACTATGGTGCACTTTTATACCTGTGATCTGATTACCAAGCTGAGATCACAATAGTCTTGAAAAATCACACAGCACTTGAAAATTTGAGTTCAGTTTTCTAAGTTCTTCCCAATGGCACAAACAGAGGACCTACACTCAACACACTCAAAAGTCCAAGGAAGAGATCACAAACGACAGTGCCCTATTGGTTGTAGGTAGCCATTATGATGGTTAACTTTATGCATTTAGTTGACTGGCTTAAAGGATCCCAGAAAGCTGATTACATCTCATTTCTGGGTGCTTTTCTGAGGGTGTTAGATTCTCAATAAAAAAGATTCACCCTCTCAATGATGCAAGTGAACATCTTCTCCTCATGGAAGGCCCCGTAGGACAGGGAGGTGAGAGGAAGCATTCTACTCTGTCTTCTTGAGCTGGGACTTTCACCTTTTCTGATCTCACACATTAGAGCTCCTGGTCTCCATGCTTTAGACTCCAAGACTTACATCAACAGCCCTCCTGGTTCTCAGGCCTTCACAATCTACTGAGTTACATCCCCAGCTTTCCTGATTCTGTATCCTGAAGACAGCAGATCATGACCCTTCTAACCTTCCATAATGGTAGGAGATAATTCCCATGAATAATCTCCTCCTAGGTCTGTGTGTACCCAACTGGCTATGTTTTTCTGAAAACCCTTAACTAATATAGCTATTGGGATTTATTAGCTATTGCTGAGCACATGAAATATGTGTGGGAAGTGTCTCATTATGAAAACATGCTATATTTTAGAGTACTATTTTACTAATAAAAAGAAGGCTACCAATAATGGGTCACTTATATAAATAATTCATAAAGCTCACATTATCTGAACATGAGTAAATTATAAAAATAAATAGTACAAAGTTTTTTTGCCCAATTGGCAAAAATTAATGCTGTAAAAAGATTACTCAAAAATTCAAAGCTGCTGAGTGCTAAGAAATTTTAGTAACCCTCACTGATAAATATTAGTTTGCCTTATTTTATCTCCTTTCTTCTCACAGGCAAAAACAGCACTATTTGTCAAAATACTCAGCTGTTCGAGAGGCGAGAACTATCGTTCAGTGTGGGCAACAATCCTGACTGCAGTACAGCCCTGCTTCTGTTTCCTTCCTTCTTGCAGCACAGCGACCAGCTGTTGGATGGCCCCAGGAGGAACAGGGAGGCACATTTGGGAGCATAAATTCAATTTTAAAAATCAACTCTAATTTCAGTTTAAATGAGGAAAGGAAAGGCCCAGCACCAAGACAGGGAGTCTGAGTCAGCCTTAAACAAATGCCTTTCTGTCTAGACTGAAGCAAAATCCATCCAGTTAGGCAGGATGATACCCGAGGTAGGTTAGAAGAGTAAACATAGGAAAAAAAGAGATAAGGAAGACCTTAATTTTTAAAACTGTATTTTTAAGAAGAATGTAATTTCAGGTACACAGGCAAACTTACCCAAGGCTATCCTACTTCCTGAGTTAATTTATGCCTCTTTCCTTCTAGAATACCCAAAATTCCTTAACAATATTGTAAAAAATATATATATAGCTTAGTTGAACAGCACAAGGTCCTCTGCTTATGCTAAAGAACAAACTGAAAGAAATCAAAGAATGCTTAAGTTATTCTTTTTTTTTTTTTTTTTATTGAGTCAGGATCTTACGACCTAAGGTCAGGCCCACTTACTGTGTAGTTCAAGCTGTCCTCAAATTTTAAGCAACTCTCCTACTTAAGCCACCAGAGTGCTGAGATTATATGTGTGCATCACCATGCCCAGCTTTTAAATTATCCATCTAAAAAAAATGAAAGACACTGTGCTCCTATCTTTCACCACTGGCCTTTGGGAGTATGGGTCATCTTTTCCATAGGTTTCTACTACTTCAAGAAAAATATTAATTGATAAGCAAAACCTGGAAAGCCTATAAAATGAATGGTTTGTAGTTTACCTAGAAGTAATATAGAAAATATTGCTGTTATTTTTGGTGAAGAAAAATTGTATAATTTATGTCAATCTAAATAAAATGTGAATTTTGCTTAAAAGTTCAAAACAAAAAATACATAAATGTTTCTATTTCCAGGAAATAATGTACCTCTTTCTCTTTTGTGGGCCTATGCTCTATTTCTTTGAGAGTATACTTTTTTATTTTATTTAAGAATGAAAAAAATGGGAAAAGGGTACAAGTAATACAGGATTTCAAAAAAAATAAACAGTAAGAAATCACTAGTTAATAGATTACATATAGTCATCTTAGAAATAGTTGTTCAAGTTACAAAATTAAAGCATATAAAGTGAACATTCAAACAGTGAGACTGCAAATAGTTCTGTCCAATGATCCAACAAAAACTCAGTAATATGGTTATCTATCTTATATGCTTAAATATACATGCAGTTATATCCTTTAGAGCACTTTCGTTTCTTCTCTTTTTTACAATGACAATTACACATTTCGGCTTTTATTACTCCCACAGTTCTTATTACTTTTTTTGAAGAGAAAACCAAATGTGATATAAAAAAAAAAAAAACAGAGTCAGTCAAATCAAAAGGATGGACATAGTAGATGATGTAAAAACAGAAATCAAGGTGATCAACAATGGTTACCATAATGCCTCTTGCTATCTTAAAAAGAATTGCTTATTTCATCAGTTATAATAAATTGAACAAAACAGTAAAGAGCAAAACCAATAAAACCAAAACATTGGAGACATTACAGGACTTCAAAAGACGATAATAGTCAAACCAGAATGGGTATCATAGTAATTCTTATTGTCTTCAAAGTTGTTGCCTATACTCTCAAACGTGGTACTATCAAGCAAAACAGAATAGAGTAAAATCAGTCAAAACAAGATGGTGAGAGAAATACAGTATTTCAAATCAAGTTAGTAGGAAATCAAAGTGGGTTACTATAATATATCCTGCCATTTTTATTTATTTTCTCTTAATTAAAAAGATAAAAATAAAAAAATAATAAAAAAGGAGATTGAGATAAAAGAGGACAAAACAACAAAACAGCACAGGTCAGAACATAAAAATTTAAGCAACATAGTATTTCACCATAAGATATCTTGACATAAAAGTAGTTACCATAGTGTCTCTTTCCTTGAAATCTTTGAGTATAACTTAGTATACTGTAGCATCAAACATATTAAGACAATGTAAACCATTCAAGAGAATGACAGTATTACAGGGTATTTAGAACCAACTAACAGAAAATAAACAATGGTTTCTATATTATCTCCTTGTCTATAAAAGTTTTTCTTTATATTAAACATATAATAAAATCCAATAAGATACAACATGTTAAGACTGATGGAGACAGAAGAACAAAAGCTTGATGGGACTTCAAAACAACATGATATTAAATCAATACTAGCTATTATTATGTCTTGTTTTCTCCAAAATAGCTCTTCATATCATCACAAACAAACAAACAAACAAAAAGCAGTCGAGAATAAAACCATTACAATTAATGAATGAAAACATTATAAAGCTTCAAAGCAATATAATGGAGAATCATGATTACCACATATTTTTATGTATTGTTATCATTTCTTACACTACACAAACTATTTGGTATTTATACATGTGAGTTCGATTTATTTCACTTATGAGTATGGTCTCAAGCTGCACGCATTTATTTATACATATCTCAATGTGATCCTGCTTTATAGCTGAGTAGTACTCCATTGTATAAAAATACCACAACTTTTTTATCCATTTGTCAGTTGATAGACATTTAGGTTGTTTCCTAGATCTGGCTATTACAAATTGTGCTGCTATAAACATGGGTGTACATATATCTCTTTGGTATGATGCTTTCAGTTCTTCTGGGACTATGCCTAGAAGTGGAATAGCTGGAACAAATGGACTTCCAATCCCCGCTTTTTGAGAAACCTCCAGACTGACCTCCACAATGGTCGCACCAGTCTACACTCGCACGAACAGTGCAGGAGGGTTCCTTTTTCCGCACAGCCTCTCCAGCATTTGTTGTTAGTAGTTTTCTTGATCCTGGCCATTCTTTCAGGAGTGAGATGGAATCTCAGTGTGGTTTTAATTCGCATTTCTCTAATGACTAATGATGATGAATATTTTTTCATGTATCTATTTGCCATTTGTATTTCTTTTGGACTGGATTTTTGAATTTTAGGGGTCTGATTTTTTAAAATTCTTTATGTTTTAGACAGAAGTCCTTTGTCTGAGGGGCAGTTCACTACGATTTTTTTCCCAGTTTGTGGGTTTTCTTTTCATTACGCTGGAGATTTCTTTTGACATGCAGAAACTTTTTAATAAGATGTGATCCCAGTTATTTTTTCTGGGAGGTATTTCTCATGCAGTTTGAGTCCTGTTCATGAATTCTCTACCTACCCCTATATCTTCAAGGTTTTTACCCAATTCGTCTTCCAGTAGATCTAGTGTTTCTCTTTTAACATTCAGATATTTGATCCATTTAGATTTTAATTTAGTACATGGTGATAGGCATGGGTCTAGTTTTAATTTTTGGCATATGGAAAGCCAGTTTTTCCAATACCATTTATTAAAAAGACTGCCCTTCTTCCAGTAAACATGCTTGACCCCTTTACCAAAGATAAGGTGGTTGAGTGTGTTTGTAGTTGTGGTTCAATCTTCTAATCTATTCCATTGATCTTCAGCTCTGTTTTGATTCCAATACCATGTTGATTTTACTACTGTTGCTTTGTAGTATAGCTTCAAGTCAGGGATTGTGATGCCTCCTGCCTTGCCTTTGCTGCTTAGAACTGTCTTTGCTATTCTAGGTCTCTTCTCATCCAAGATGAATTTTAGGAGTGATTTGCCTAGATCTATAAGCTATGTTGGTGGTATTTTTATTGGGATTGTTTTGAATCTGTATAAGAGTTTTGGGAGAATGACCATTTTCACAATACTTATTCTTCCTATCCATGAGCAATGGTTGTCGTTCCACTTTCTGAGATCCTCTTCAATTTCTTTTTTTCAGTGTATTATAATTTTCCTTGTATAGGTCTTTCACATCTTTCATGAGAGTAATTCCTAAATATTTCATTTTTTGGTTGCTACTGTGAAGGGTGTGGCTCCTCTTATTTCTTTCTCTGTGATCTTGTTGTTAGTGTATAGGGATGCTATTGATTTTTGAGTATTGAGTTTGTATCCAGCTACCTTGCTGAATTTATTAAATCTAAGAGTCTTTCAATGGAATTTTGGGGGCCTTCTATGTAGAGCATCAAGTCATCTGCAAATAATGATAACTTCTTATTTTCCTATCTTTACCCCTTTTATTTCTCTCTCTTGTCTAATTTCTCTGGTTAGTATTTCCAGTATTATATTAAATAGGAGCGGTGATAAGGGACATCCTTGTCTTGTGCCTGATTTTAAAGTAAAGGCCTTCAATTTTTGGCCATTTAGAATGATACTGGCTGTTGGGTTGTCATAGATGGCCTTTATTATATTGAGTTAAAGACCATCTATTTCAATTTTCTCTAAGGTTATTATCATAAAAGAATTTTAGACCTTATCAAAAGCTTTTTATGCTTCTATAGAAATGATCATGTAATTCTTACTTTTGGCTTTATTGATATAGTGGATTGCATTTATTGATTTTTATATGTTGAACCATCGCTGCATGCCTGGGATGAATCACACTTGGTCATGGTGTATAATCTTCTTGATGATTTGCTGCATTCTATTTGCCAATATTTTATTGAGGATTTTTGCATCTGTGTTCATTAGGGAGATTGGTCTATCGTTCTCTTTTTTAGTTGAGCTTTCTCTGGTTTTGGTACTAGAATAACATTTACTTCCAGGAATGACTTAGGAAGGGTTGCTTCCCTTTCAGTTTCATTGAACAGTTTGAGGAGTCTCAGCATGAAGTCTTTTTTGTACTTCTTGTAGAGTTCTGCAGTGCATCTGTCTGGGCCTGGGCTCTTCTGTGTAGGTAAGGACTTAATTAAGTTTTCAATTTCATTAATAGAAATTGGGTTATTCAGCAGATTTACATCTTCTTGACCTAACTTTGGTACTTCATATGTTTCTAGGAATCTGTCTATTTCTTGTGTTATTGAACCTATGAGTAGAGGTTCTTGAAATAGGGATTGATCTTCTGTATTTCTACAGTCTGTAGTGATTTTGCCTTTTTCATTCCTGATTGCATGAGTTTGAGCTTTTCTTCCCTTTTTTAATAAGGTGGACTAGGCGCCTATCAATTTTTATTTATTCTTTCAGAGAACCAACTCTTTGATTCATTGATTCTTTGGGTTGTTTTCTTAGTCTCTATTGCATTAATTTCTGCTCTGATTTTTATAATTTCCTCTTTTCTTTGGCTTTAGGCTTGACTTGCTCTTCTTTTTCTAGATGTTTGAGGTGTAACATCAGGTTATTTGTATTTGTTCTGTTTCCCTGATATGGGAAATCAGTGCAATAAATTTTCCTCTGAGGACAGCTTTCATTGCATCCCACAGATTCTGATAAGCTGTATTTGTATTTTCATTTGCTTGTAGGCATTGTTTAATTTCCTCTTTAATTTCCCCTGTGACCCACTGATTACTCAAGAGTGTGTTATTCAGTTTCCATGTGTTTGTGGGATTTTTGCAGTATCTTTTATCATTAATGTCTAATTTCATGGTGCTATGATCAAATAACATGCAAGGGATAACTTCAACTCTTTAGCATTTATTTAAATATGCTCTATGAGCTAATATATGGTCTATTTTAGAGAATGACCCATGTACTGATGAGAAGAATGTGTATTCTAATGTTGTTGGATGAAACACTCTGTATATGTCTATTAAGTCCATTTATTCACAGGTGTGATTCAGTTCTATTATTTCTTTGCTGATTATCTGTTTGGTTGATCTGTCCCTTGTTGTCAATGGTGTGTTAAGATCTCCTGTTATAATTGTGTTACTGCTAATTTGGTTTTTCATTTCTGTTAATACTTGTTTTATATAACTAGGTGCTCTGGAATTTGGTGCATATATATTTAAGATCGTTATCTCTTCCTCTTGAATTTTCCCCTCTAACCAGTATGTAATGACCTTCTTTATCTCTTATGATTATTGGTTTGAAGTTCACATTGTCTGCAAACAGAATAGCTACCTCCGCTTTTTTTTTGGGGGGGTGGGGTCCTGTTGCATGATATATTGTTTTCCATCCTTTGACTTTCAGTCTGTGAGTATCCTTTTGGATTAGATTAGTTTCTTGATCCATTCTGCCAGTCTGTTTCTTTTAATTGGTTCATTGAATCAATTTACATTAATGGTTATAACTGTTATATGTTGGCTTATTGTTGACATGTTATCTTTCTGCTGTTGTGTCTTTATCTTTGTTCTTTTAATTGTCTGCTTTGCTTAGTTGTTTTCCTAAGTGTATCTAAACTGTCTTTCAGTATTCTTTGCAGGGTTGGCTTGATGATCATGAAGTTCTTCAGCTGTTCTTTGTCATGGAAGTATCTTATTTCTCCATGCATTTTGAAGGACAGTTTTTCAGGGTATATCAATCTAGGTTGAAAATCATTTTCTTTTAGGATCTGAAATACTCCATTCTCTTTTTTACTTCATTCTTTGTGTTGAGAAGTCTGCTGTGATTCTGATAGGCTTTCCTTTATAGGTGATCTGTCTTTTCTCTCTGACAGCTTTTAGTATTCTATTCTCATGTTGGATTTCTGGAATGGTGATTATTATATGCCTGGGTGTAGCTTTATTTTGGTTATGACTATTTGGAGTTCTATATGCTTCACTTATCCTGATGTCAGTTTCCGTTCTCATGTTTTGGACATTTTCAGCTATTACTTCTCTAAATATCCTCTTGAAATCCTTTATGGTGTCCCTTTCTTTTTCATTTATCCACATTAATCTTAAGTTATTTTTCTTTGCATCATCTTGTAGCTGATGAATTGTTATTTCCTGATTACATGTTTTTTAAAAGATCTTTCCTTTCCTATTCACTAGCTGCAATCTTGTCTTCAAGGTCTGAAATTCTATATTCACTTTTGTTGAGTCGGTTTTGAAAACTTTCAATGGAATTTTTGATTTCCTGTATATCTCTTTGAATCTGCCTCATGCATTCTGTTTGTTTCTTAAATTGTTCATTCAGGAATTCTATATTTTTGTTTTGTTTCTCTAATATTTAACTACGTCTTTTTAGATATGTTCAGCATCTCTTTCATTACTTTTATCATTTCTTCTTTTACCTGGGAGATTATTTCTAGTTTGAATTCCTTTAAAGATTCTTGGAGTTGCTTCTTTATTTCAGCTGCTATTATTACAGGACTTCAGGTGTATGGCATGTATTTTCTTCTATGTACATGGCTTCTAGGGTTTCTTAGGATAGGCTGGAGGTTTGAGATCGCATTTTCGTCTTTCATTTTGTCATTTTCCTATATTTCTGTGTTTCAAGTGTTTTTCGAAAGTTTCTCCTGGATGTGTTGGAAATCGTCTCCTATGCCCTAGGCTCCTGGGACTGAATGGAGGTTGCTGAGCATGGTCCAGTCAGGCCCTCAGACCCTCCTGTTCTACTTTCAGTGTTTCAGACAGCTGGGCAGGCACCTACCTACTGTGGATGATGGGCTAAAGCTCTCTCCGGGCAAAGACCAATGCCCTGAAACACTCCACCTGCTCTCCACTCCCATAATTGAAGAAGGTCGTGGGGGTAATCTACTCAGTCTGCAAAACCTCCCAAGGCAAGTTTAGAGTGGCTGGGCTCTGGGAGCAATGATCTTTTATTTATTTATTTATTTATTTTATGTAAGGAGAAAAGAAAAAAAAAACAGTGAAAGGGTACAAGTTATACAGATTTACAGAAGAAAAAAATGAACAGTAGGAAATCACTAGTTAATGGATTACATATTGCCATCTTAGAAATAATTGTTCAAGTCACAAAATTAAAGCTTGTAGAGTGGACATTCCAACAATGATACTGCAAACAGTTCTGTTCAATGATCCAATAAAACTCTGTGATATCATTTTCTATCTTATACACTTAAATATACATGCAGTTATATAGTTTAGAGCACTTTCTTTTCCTCTCTTTTGTACAATGACTATTACACATTTTGGGTTTCATTGCGCTCACGGTTCTTATTGCTTTTTTGGAAGAGAGTAAAACCAAATGTGACATAACAGAACAGAATCGGTCAAGTCAAAAGGGTGGACATAATAGATAATATAAAAACATAATACAAGGTGATCAACAATGGTTACCATAATGCCTCCCGCTATCTCTAATAGAATTACCTATATCATTAGTTATAATACAATTGAACAAAACAGTAAAGAACAAAACCGACAAAACCAAAACATTGGAGACATTGTAGGTCTTCAAAAGTAGATAAAAGTCAATTGAATCTCATTATCTTCACAGCTGATGCCTAAACTTTCAAACCTGATACTATCCAGCAAAACAGAATAGGGGAACATCAGTCAAAAACAAGATGGTGAGAGTAATACAGGGCTTCAAATCGAGATAATAGAAAGTCAAAGTGGGTTACTATATTATATCCTGCTATTTTTTTTTCCTTTAATTAAACGGATAAAAATAAAAAAGTAAATAATGGAGTGGAGATTGAGAAAAAAGAGGGCATAATGTTTCGCTGGGAGCAATGATCTTAACACAATGTCCTAGGCTCAGGATGACACGCGGACTCACTCCAGCTGCCAGCTGAGTTTCCTGGTTCGTTTCCAGAGAAGGTCGCTGGACATGTCCTGGGCAGGCATGAAACCTGCCAGGCAAGTGCAACCTAGTGTGGCTGGGCTCTGGGTGGGTCCTTGAGCTCTCGGAGTGATTATCTTAAAACAGTCTCCCGGACTCTGAATGGGGAGCAGACTCACCCCTGCTGCCAGCTGAGTTTCCAGGTTCCCAGTTCCAGAGAGGGTTGTTGGACGTGTCCTGGGCAGGCTTGAAACCTGCCAGGTGAGTACAGCCTAGTGTGGCTGGGCTGGAGGGGGCCCTTGAGCTCTGGGAGCAATGATCTTAACACAGTCTCCTGGGCTCTGGATAGGGAGCTGACTCACCCCAGCCACCAGATTAATTTCCTCAAGAGAATACTTCTTAAAGAAATTATTTTATGAACTCTTTTTTGCTCTTTATTGACAAGTCCTGAATATTATATCTCTGGGATGAAAGTCAGTGAACCTTCAGCCTGTGTCCTGGGTGTGGTGAAGGAAGGTTCCACATCTCTGCTTCAGGGACTTCGTGAAGCATGGAGGGGCAGATTGGCCAACTTACTTAGGCCATCAGTATCTGCTAGGTGGCACTTCTGAAAGTTGGAAGTTGGTACAGAGCCCTAAACCAGGGCTTGAACATTATACATTGAGCCCTAAACTCACTCTTGAACATTATACTCCAAAGGGAGCCTCCCTTATGTTTGAGAATGACATCTCTGGGTTGTAGAATTATATACCAACAGACAGAGAAAGAGTCTACCATGGCAAGTTTTGTATAGTAAGTGCTTAACAAAAGAAAACAGGAGCCTATATTCAGGATTTGGCTAAAACCAAACACTAAATTCCTCTGGCAGTATTAAACTTTCTTCTGCAACAATTTTGGGAAGACAAAAGTCACACGAGCGTTTCACCTTGAACTGTTAGATATGCCAGTGTTTGATGAAGTCTGGATGGAGTGAGGGTTGACAAGCATTTGTTCTGAGAGTTTATAACCCTCATTCCCAGAGAATGAGGCCAAGAAAAAGCCACAGAAGAACCTGAATGAAGTTCATTCAAGAACAGAGTCTTCATTCACACTCACATGTACGCAGGAAATGTCATTATTACATGTCAGTTTTTTTTTTTTAATTTAGCGCATATAACCTATGCCATAAGGTACATATCTAATCGACACTGCATCTCCAAAACTTTTTTCAGGTCTGTGCTTCTAATTCTATGTTTTGATATTTGATGGAAGAATAGCTATGTTGTGAAATTGAAATTACACCATATGACCAACACCCTAGAATGGCAAAATCACTTCCTCCATCCAAGTTAAAAATACAGATCAATAATATTAAGGTAATTTTTAAGCAGACAGAATTTAAAAAATTAAAAATTTTTTCTGCATTAATAGCCAACAAATATGCAGTCAGAGTTAGCAATTAAAACAACTTAAATTTGAAAGAAAAGTAAAGAGGTTAAGATCCATGTTGTAACACCAAGTGAATTTAAGGAAAACTTGCAAAATGACATCCATCTCTCAGCAAGCCTCAGAAGTCATTGTAAAAATAACCCAATTTCAAAGGGCACATAAAAAAGTCTGTCTTCAAGTTTATGAAATCTATGGCAGAGAAATTAGGAATGTATCTGACCAGTAGAATCTATTAGGAACACTTTAACTACTATATTATCAAATTCAGGAAAATAGCTGGCCCTCAGGGTGTTGGGGACTTGTGTTTTGAGGTCTAGCTACTACCTGAAATATGCATTAGCAAGAAAAGTGGCAGAGCAGGTCTGTGGATGGTGGTCAAAGCTGTGAAGGAGTGAGTCATTCCTTCCATATTGACATTTGAAGAAATCATGGAAAATAATTCACTCATATTTGAGTGGTCTCCCTGAACTAAGTAAACGAGAGTCCTAACATCTCTTTGCATCATTAGAGAGTCAATCCTTGGGCAGAAATAAGTGACACTTCTTTTCCTGAGACACATTAACTTAAAAGATGTGCCTTTACAGAATCAGATACAACTTCTTCCCTTCTATGAGCAGACCTACAGTGTGGCACATCAGTTAAATGAGGGAAATCTGATAGTATGTCAATGAATTTTCTTGTGGAAAACCAATCAGTCGTCTTTTTTATCAGCATATAAATGACCTTATAAATATAAGTATAGATCTAGTCACACGTGCTCACATCCATCTTTATGGATTTCTCTGCCAAAAAGCTGCCTGAGTAGTTCTGGATAACCTTTCCTGCCCCAAAAAATCTCTCCACTTCTAAGCTTGCCTATCAGGAAACTTCGTTTTTATTAAAACAGTGGTAGTCCATCTTTACCACTGCTACAAGGAGCCCATTGCAATAGGGGCTTTCTTCATCACATGAGAGATTTTTTAAAAGAATTTCAGAGAAAAATGCATCAAAAATAGTGAGTGAAATTGTTCCATTAAATTATTTTCTTTTGTTTTTATGAGATCCTTTCCTTGCTAAAATGTTATTGTTCCAGGCAAGAACATCGTTTCTATTTTCTACTTAATCGATCCTCTAGCATTATTGTTAGTGAATAAAAAGTAAGATACATATACTGTTACATGGAATCCAGAAAAAATATTAAGAATTCAAGATCCAAAGTATACAATAGATAGTATAATAATTAAAGAGAAAGAAAGTGCTCAAAAGGAAAGAACAACAGAGATACAGGAAAGCAGAAATGGAAAAAAGGAAAAAATTATATGTGTGTAGGTATACACATATAACTGTATGTTTGTAGATGTGTATAAGATAGATAACTGTACTACTAATTCTGTTAGTTCATCAAAAATAACAGTTTTTGCTGTCATTGTTTGATTATTTGATCATTTTTATGCCTAGATCTTGTAACCTGAGCAGCTATTTCTAAGATAACAATATGAAATATATTAACTAGTGTCAATTTTTACTGGTTTTTTAAAATTCTGCATTATTTCTTTTTTCTGTTTTGTTTTTTAAAATAAAAAGAATTTTTTTAAAATCCTCAGTAAAATACTAGAAAAATAGAATGAAGCAAATCATTAAGAAGATTATAAACCATTACCAAATAGGATTCATCCTTGAGATGCATTGATGGTTCAACATATGCAATTCAATAAATGTGATTCATCAAATCAACAGAGCCAAAGACAAAAATCACATGATCATCTAAATAGATGCACAAAAAAATAAAAATCACCCTACACAAAATCAGAATACATGGACTTTACCTCAATCTGATAAAATCCATCTGTGACAAACCAAAAGCCAACTTCATATTAAATGGACAAAAACTGGAAACTTTCACTCTAAAATCTGATAGAAGGCAAGGATATCCACTATCACTTCACCCACTCGATAGAGTTCTGAATCATTAGCCAGGGCATTAGATAACAAAAACAAAAGGAATAAGGATAGGAAAGAAAGAAATTAAATCATCATTATTCACTAATAACATGGTACTCTACATAGAAGACCACAAACACTCCACTAACAGACTTCTAGACTTGATAAGCAAATTCAACAGCATAGCTGGCTACAAAGCCAGCTCTAAAAGATCAATAGTTTTCCTTCATGCAAATAAACTCACTGGAAAAGAAATTAAGGAAACCACACCCTTTACAGTAACATGCAAAAAAATGAAGAAAATCGATCTAATGAAGTAAAAGATCTATACATTGAAAATTACAATACTCTGAAAAAGGAGATTGAAGAGGATATCAGAAAAAACTAGGGTATCCCTTGCTCATGGACAGGAAGAAACAACATAATGATAAAATCAGCATGGTATTGGGGGAAAAAAACAGACCTATGGATCTGTGAAACAGATTAGAAGATTCAGACACAGCTACAAACATACTCAACTACCTTATCTTTGACAAAAGGGCCAAACATGTTTACTGGAAGAAAGATAGCCTCTTTAATAACAGTGCTGGAAAAACTGGTTTTCCACATGCCAAAGACTAAAACTAGACTCATATCTATCACCATGCACTAAACTAAACTCAAGATGGATCAAAGATCTAAAGACATTCTGGTTGTTTTTTATTTTTTGTGGTTTTTTTTGTCTTTTTCATTTTTATCAATACCAGGGATTGAACTCACAGCTGCACACTTACAAGGCAGGTGCTTATGACGCTGAGCTAAATCCCCAGCCCCATGATCTAAAGTCATTCTTAATCACTTCTTTCTGTCTGATTTGAAAGGTCATGTGCTCATTCCTAAACAGGATTTATTTTCACATACACTCCATATTTGCTCAAAAGAGATACTCTGCTCCCTAATTTATTCAAAAAGCAATTATTGAATCCCCACTATAAGATCACGAGGCAGTAAGGAAAGAAGACGTAATCTTGCCCTTGTGGAGCTGGGCGTTCCCTGTAATCAAACACTACTTCTAGTTTATTTCCTGCCCTTCATTTCTTCTGCCTGGCTTCCCACCACCTTAGCTTTACAGAAACAATTGTCTTCGTTCTTTCCAAGACAATTTCTAAATGGGAGCAACTTTCTTAGATGACTGCTTCATTTCAGTTTGTATTTCAAACAGTCACATAAATTAATTTAATTTAATTAACGTGCTTTGGAGCCTGACATTCTTATAATGATATCATTATTTCTGTAGCATCAGGAATGCAGTGTCAGATAATCTTTAACATCATTTGGAACAGACTTTATTGTCAAAGGAAATCTCATCTTACAATTCTTTTAAGAGGCTTCCAATTTTTATTTCACGAGAAATTATTATGAAGTATCTTTTGGAGTTTCTTAAGACAAACTTCAGTTTTCACACTAACAATTTCCTTTAGAACACTATAACTTTGTTAAAATTTGAAGTTGTTTACTAATAAACCTGCTCCTGTCAAAATGCTCTGGTGAGAGGGAAGGAATTGCACTGAAGTAGAAAAGAATGCATTTTACAGTGACAGCTCCACAGTTCTTCTATGTTTTAGCTGAAATAATTAAATCAAGACTCAACCCTACTCTAAGCATATTTTTATATAACTCACTCACCAAATTATCCAAGTCCCAAAGGTCGTATACCAGGGAAATGACTGCTTTCTAAGCTACAATTTAAATGAGAAAAACAAAACAAAACATAATTCCACATTGCACAGCTAATAAATGAAAGACTTTATCTCTCTCTTTCACATCCAGGCAAAAAAAAATATATTAGGAAAATATATTAAGGAGATAATATGATATGGTAGAAATGAAATCAGGCCAAGAGTCAGAGCAATAGGCATTTATACTAGCAGTGCTACTAATAAATTTTTGACCTTAGCTAATTTACTTACCCTTTCTGAGTATAGATTCCTAATCTTCAAATGAAGGTCAGTAATATTTCTCTCATGGGATTACTAAAAAGATCAAGAGAAAAATAATGCACATAGCATAATTCACAGCACAAAATCACCCTTAACAACTTATTTTTTCCTCCCCTGTCTCCTCCTTGCTACAGAACCCCATATAATGCAATGGGGAGCCAGAATTCTAATACATTTATGAAGTTGAATACATCTAAAAGATACCCAGTTTGTATGTAGGACAAACCTTGCAGAATTTAGGAGAGTCATTACTTTTGGCATCCTTTTTATTTTTGAAACATGGCTTTTGCTATGTATTACAGGCTTGCTTTGAATTCATTATGTGGCCCAGGCCTGGAACTCACAGAAATACTCACTCAACCTCCAGGGTGCTGGGATTACATGTGCCACCATGCTTGGCCTTCCTTGGCATACTTTGACAGCTTCCAGAACAATCCCAGTAAGACAACAGGCATGGGCCATGAAAAATATCACTATAGTGTAGTAATTTCAAGATGACGCTGTAGTTATCATATTGTCAATTTGTCCTTATTGAATATTTTAAGCATAGCCTGAAATTCAACTAGTCTTCTCTCTGCTACTGAATGTCCTCTTACGAAGCTCTCAGAAACTGACTCTTAAGCTGTTTCCTGCTCATCCTCTGCACTTCCTCCCTCTATTTCTAGACTTTTGAATCCTGGAATGATGCAAGGATGAACCTAGTCCCTGTGCTGGTTGAATTTGCATCTAAATTTAAAATTTGTTAAACCTCCTGGCATTGAACTTCCCAGTATATTCCCTTTACTTGCGTGTGCATTTCTCAGCCTGCCCCTGCTCCACAAATGCCAGCTAGAATATCCAACTGCCTACCTGAGACAGCTCTTGATTTCCTCCTCAAAGTATTTCTGAAACTCAATGAATGGCATTACTAGTCATTGAGTTGCTTGGGTTGAACATCTGAGAGCTCACCTTGATTTTATTAAGCTGTTTGCTATCTATTCTCCAACCCAACATCCAATCTACCAATAAGCTCTTTCAGCTAATTTTCAAAATACATCCCAATTCCTAAAATCCAACCCAAATCATACTCATCTCTGTAATAGTTTCCTAAAAGAGCTCTCTGCTCCCAGAGTTTCTCTACACTAAGGCAACCAAAGCAGCCAAAATTACCTCTTTAGAGCATATGTCAAATCACGTGCTTACAGTCTTCTATTACATTCTTAGATTCTTAGATTCTCAAGCTTGCAAGGCCCTTCCTGATTGGCTAGTGACCCTCATTACCTTAAAGTCACCTGACTTCCCGGGGAAACCTTTCACCCATAGGCTCATACTTCCCCTTACAACCACACACTTGCTAAGCCCCTGCCTGAAGAATGTTCCCCAGAACTTCATTTCTGACAATTTTCTCTAGAGTGACTTTTACATCTCCATGTGATAGCTCTACTCCTGAAGTCTCCTCACATTCTGTTTGCATTTAAAATTGCTTGCTGGGCTCACATATCATCTGGACACCATACTGTAGAGAAAGATTTTACAACAGAAACTTCATTCCTCATTCATCTCTCTATCTCCTTTCTAGGATAAAATAAGTTTTCCAATTAATAAATTTATTCACTCAGTTCCTAAAGCTGTAAGTTCCAAGTATACTTAATTCCTTCTTGTGGACCTCATGTCTGCTTTACCAGTGACTTATTCATCTCCAAACTCATATCTCCATTCATATTCCCACCTCTGTCTTCACCATCTAACCCAACCCCTTGTCATTTGGTGTCTGAACAGTTACATAAAACTGCCAGCAAACATCTTTAGCCCACCATTTGACATCTTTGGTTTCAGGTATCTCTTATCTTTCTATTGCTCCACAGTGCATTAAGGTTCTTAGCCTCTCTTCTGAGGACAACTCAGTCTAAAAATTCTACAACTCATGTGTGATATAATAGGAAGTCAACCAATGGTATTTGTAGAGAAACAATTCTAGAACATCCATAGAATAAACTTTCAAAATAAATCAGTTTGCAAATAATTTATGTCATTTAAGAAACCAGTGTTCCAGGAATAACAAGCCAATTCTTGCTTCCTGTGAGCCAACCAATGCATGGGCTGGGAGACAAGATACCATAGTATAGTATATTTATGTAAACTACATACAATATCCTGTATACTTTAAATCATGTCTAGAATACTTACAATATCTAATACAATGTAATTGTTATGCAAATAGTTGTTAAACTGTATTCCTAATGGAATGATGACAAGAAAAAAAGTCTCGGGGGCTGGGGATTTAGCTCAGTGGCATATTCTCAAGAGTTCAATCCCCGGTACTGATAAAAAAATAAAAAGAAAAAAAAAGTCTCTACGCATTCAATACAGACGCAGCTATCCATCACAGGCCTCCAAGCTACATAGCACTGCTCGGTGCCTGGCTGACTATGAATACTGAATTTAAGATATAGAGGCTGATAGTCTGGTTTGAGTGCTCCTTCTCTTGACCAAAGATTTACTACAAGTTTGTAATTTTTAAATGATAAAAGATGAAAGGATCATACTTTGTTATTTACAAAACATTCTTTCAAATATACTCGAGTTTGTATTTCATGTGATGGGGGGAACTGATGGTCAAAGAAATCAATCACAGGATGTGAGGGTTAGAACTTTCATCCTTACCTTCTGAACACACCTAAAAGAAATATGGAGGAGCTGGAATGACTAAATCACCATTGGTCAGTAATTTAATGAATCCTCAACTCCCAAGATGGAAAATATATGGATGCCAGGAGGTCAATGAGTCCAGATATGGGGAATAGTGGTTCACTGATTGTGTCAACTTGAGACATTTAGAAGCTTAACTAAAATGGGTTTAGCTACACCCTAGGGAGTAGAAAACTCACTTTAGGATGGCTCATCATCTGGAGGTATAAAAAGGGAAGGAGCAAAAACGAATGTATTCCATTCTTTGGAGAAGCTCCAGTTTGCTTTGGTTTGGACATCATCTCCTGGCTTCCAATGAAGACTCTTCAGATTTCTGACATAGATTTTTCAGCCTTACATTATAGAGCCTTCAGTCTTCTGCTGTAGACCCATCAGCCTGCTGGTGTGCACTTTCAGGAGACACTAGGGTGAACTCCAGACCTCAGACTGAATCCTTCAGCCTCCAGTGTGCAGACACCCTCTGCACGCTTTCTCATCCAACTGCATGGCTGAGCATCATAATTCAATCTTGTCATTTATTATACTTTTGCATATCTCATGTTATATCTGTTTTCTCTAGTAAAACCCTGACTAATACACAGGGTGTCAGTTCTGTATCCCTTTCTGCCCAATTCCCTCTTGCATCTATTCCACTAGCTATGCCTGACCTGTATCCTTTTATGATAAAATAGAAATGTAGGAACTAAATCACTCTGCTAAATTCTGTGAACCATTCTAAGATATGATCATATTCAAAGGCAAGGGATAATGGGAATCTTGATGTATTACCTTTTAGTCAGAGTACGGGTGACAACTTGGACTCCTGGTTGGTGAATGAAAAAGTGGGGTTCACAGGACAATCTCAAGGAGTTGTGTTATCAACCTATGGGTCCTGATGTTATAGGGCTGTAGCTCATGTAAACTGCATGTTTACATAGCAAGAGTGAGGCCCCCTTTTACCAAAAAAAGAATATATTTTTATATACCAATTATTTAATTCCTGAGCTTTTGTTTTCCCTAAAATTGTTAAGCAATTTACAAAAGTAAAACCTGTTGGATAGGTTAAAGCCAATGATTAGAAACCTGTATGTCACTCTGCTCCCAGACCAGGCAGCGTCACTGGAGAGCACCTCTTCTATAATACCACGAGTCAAACTTGACTTGAAATCTACCGTGAAGTTTGGAATGTGGGTATCAAGCCCAGAGAAGATTACACATTTTAAAGTAGTGAGAACAGGGTGTCTTTAACAGAATCAGAATTAGCTTTTTAACACCTCCCTGAATCAAATAACACCAGAGCCAGGTTTCCTTCTGTGGCAAAGAAGGAAACCTGCGTTACAGAGTTTTCATCATCAAGACTTCCCAGTCAGAGGTGTAGAGGGGTTTTCTTAATTTTCTAAAAACGAGCAAAGAAAAGTATTTGGTTTTCCTTCACCCTTGGAAAGATGGAAGGTTATTGTTTATTTGTTTAGGGAGGTGCCGATTTTTTTTTTTTTTTGCCTCAATGAATAGAACTTAACTAGATTCTAATAATTTCTAATACTCTACAAGAATGAATCAGTATGAGGTGTTTAAAATTCCTGAGTTAGATACTTAGACCCACAACCCAACTGTGACTTCGTTTATATTAATCTGCTTTATATTAACCTCTATTAGTGTCTATTCTAAATTCATATATCTGCACTTACAGTTTTATGCTATGGCTCATTTATTCCTCACAGCAGTCCTCATTGAAGATTTCCAACCATTGGTATGAGATGGATAACAATTAAGATCCCCATTTTACAGCTGAAGAAATGAGACTTGGGAAGGTTAATCTATTTCCCCAGGGTCACAGAGCAAATAAGTATAAGATGTAAACTCAATCCCGGGTCAGTCTATCGTAGCCTGCCCATGTAATGTAGCCATTTGGCAAAGGTGTGCTTGCAATCCCAATGATGTTTCTGAGAGATTAGATCACACATGAAGACAATTAGGCCATAAATAACAAAAGGAACCTGGACAAACATAAAGTCAATTGAAATCCTTTCAAACTTTAACCTGGATGAGAGGACAACTTACTCACTGTTTAACAGTTACCAGCCTGGCAAACAAAGTACAGGTAGAGGAACCCAAGGATACATTCTTATGGGAACACAAGACATAGCTTCTGCCCTTGAGTAGATCATAGTCTAGTTAGGTAGATTAAGTGTTGAATTCATACATATTCAATGATACTTTCCACATTCACCAAAGGGATGCACAATGCAAGATCAGCCTAACACTGAATTAATAAGGCAGCACATTTAGAACAAATAATGACCATGAGCTCTTCAGAAAACTGAACTTACTGCATGGTTCCTATGTTAAATGCTGTAGAGTTAACATTATTATAAATTTGATATTATTGTAGATAGTGACACTATTGTAGATTTATTATACTATTATAGATTTAGATAAAAGATGGCCTCACTATTGTAGATGTAGTTTTGCAAGAAGAAAGATATATGGCTAAATGGACAGGAGAAAGAAAGGCATTGCAGAAAAATGTAATACATGACTGAGGCTACGAATGCAGGAAGAAGTATAATATACCTGGGACAATAAGGAGAGAATGCGAGGAGAAAGACTGATACAAAGAAGAAAACCAGCGATGTCAAATTTACTCAGTCTAAAGGATACTTGTAAGTGACTAGATGATAGCTAACTCTTTAAAGGCTGTATACTCATTGGTATTATGATTCTAACAGTAAGTTGAGAGTTGAAGTAACATGTAAAAAGATATATCAAATATATCACTAGCATTTAAAAATTATATTTTAACCTATTTATTTCATTTCTTAGCACATTTCTTGCAGTATAAACAATCAAGCAGAATTAAATATTTCATATTAGGCAAATAATGCAATAAATGTTAAAGAGTTAAATTAAGCTTTAGTACATCAACTGGAATAGCATCCAACAGACTCATGATGTTACTATAGGCTTCACTTTATAGGGTATCTCTGTCCATCTTTCTATGTATCTACAAAATATCTATCTTAATGAACTTTCTTTAAATTTATTTCCTTTGTCTAAATGTAAGATTTATTGAAAAAAATTCATAAAAAATTAAAATAAATTTGACTTTAAATCACCAATACTTTCAAAATGTCTAACCCTTAATTTTTTAACCTGAGTGTACTACTTCAGAATCTAAAAGAGCTTTTATTAAAATACTCTTCATAAACCAATTAAGATGATAGAATTTTAGAAACATTCACCTCCCACTCACATAAACCCACACAATAGAGAAAAATGAAATTGTTTATATGGAAAGATTATGACATAAAGTGGAAAGTTTACAAAATTTTTTCAATGTCAGAGTCTAAACGATAGTTCATGATGAAAGTTGAAAGTCAGACTAATAATTCCCCATTTTCTGTTTGAATAAGGGCCATTATAGGTTTTGTCTCTGTTACACATTTGTAATAGATTCAGGTTGGCATGTAGAGGCCATGGTTTTATAATATTAATGATGAAGAAGCCATTAGTTTTTGATGATTTACAATGCATGAGATTCTGTGCCAATTTTCTAGACACTTTATTTTTCACAATGTTTTCTGCGTGTTAGAAATTTTTTTACTGTTGTTTCATAATAGGGAAAAAGTCTTAGAAAGGGTAAGAAATCGACCCCAACCATACAAGATACTATGTAGTTTTTAGGGCCTTCATCGAGCTATTCCTTGGTGCATCATGTACTACTAGGTGATGCTTTTGTGAGGTGCCTGGATCTAGGGTATGTGATAAAGTATGTGTGTTAATTCAACTTGTTTAGCATTGTGGATAATGGAAAGCCCAAACCTGGATGTGGATGGCACCAACTAATAAACTCATAGTCTAAAGGAAATATAAAGGAAAACACAGAAGGTAGTTCGTGTTGCTTCCTGTCGGCCCTACCATGGATTATTTCTCCTCTGCCATGCCTCTCTGCCATCTTGCCCTCTGCTATGATTGAATAAAATCAACAAAATTGGGGAAGGAGGATTCTAAACAGATACTGACCAGTCACAAAGAACACAGACAAATGCCAAGGGAAGTTTGTCCAGCACCCAAGTGAAGGAACCAAATGGATCAAACCCTGAAAAACAGAGTTGAAAAGGTAATTCAAAAGCATGGTAGGGAAAAAGACACAACCAGGACTTTACATACTGACTGAAACTGATTGAGATGGGGCAGACAACAGGTGAGAGACAAGAACACAGGCTGAATTCCAGGGATGACGTAAACAGTGCTGGAGAAGCGAGACAATTTCTGAAATCTGCTGCTAGGTGAAGTTGAAGCTAATTGATCTGAGCAATTTTTGCTCTGGACGATTGGTTGGCTGCCTGATTTGGGAGATCCAGGAAGCAGGTAATGGAGGGAAACAGGGCAATTGTAAACATGCACCAGGGAGGCAACCAGAGATTCCAGTCTGAACTCTGCCCATGAAGGCCTATGCCACAGGTAGGCCTCATTTCTTCATCCACAGATATTGCCAGGATAATGTTTTATAATAGTTAGGTTGTATGTGTATTAAGTGACATACCTCAATTAAATGATCTGTGTACCTCCTGCCATATATAAAGTAAGTCCTTGTGAAAAATGATTAATACCATACTATTACAGTTTGTGTTCAGATGGCCCCTCCAAGCCTCATGCAGTCAGGGAGGAAGCTGAGTCTAGAATTTGTGATTGGTTTGTTGTCTAGTGCTGGGATTGGTGGCATGAGTGCTATAGCCACCCAGGGGCAGGGAGCAGACATACAATGTAAGGGTGGGCAGGAGGTATGCTTTTGTACTGTTTGCTCTTGCTGTTTGCCACCACCATGAAAAGATTCCCCATTCCATGCCACCCTGCTTTAGATCCAGCTGAGTATGGTCTGAAACCTCCAAAAATTGTACTATAAATAAACCTGTCTTTCACAAATTTTGGGCATCGAGTATTTTGTTTCAGCAATGAAAGAAAAGTAGCCAAGACATACAAATGCCAAAATATTTGGAGTCTCTGGATCGAGAAATATTTACAAGGTTATTGCTTTTGTTTGCAATTGTTTATCTAAAAGAATGATTCTTTTTCTGAGACTAAAAGGGAAAAGGAGTAATGCAGAAAAGATAAAAGGCTGCAGTTAGTGTTTGGGTTGGTTAGTGTTCTCTAAAGAAAAAAAAATATATATATACACACACACACATATATGAATTTATTAGACAGTCTTTATTAGATAGTCTTATGGAATCAGACGCAAGAGAACCAGAATCAGAGGCAAGAGAACCATGTTGGAGAGCCAGAAGATCCAGTAAACTGTTTAGTCCCAGAGTGAAAGCCTCAGAGAAAGAGGAATGATCAGGGAAGCAGTGTGTCTGACTGAGACTGAAGGCCTGGACATTCCATGGAGAGCAGCTGGTATGAGTCCACTTTAAAAAGCTGAAGAAACTGAAGTCAGATGCCCATAGCAATAGCAAAAGACACACCTACTTGAGCAGAATGGAGCATTTCTGAGGCAGGCTGACTTCCTCCTCCCCCTCCTCCTCCTCCCCCTCCCCTCTTCCCTCTCCCCCTTCTCCTCCTCCTTCTCCTCCTCCTCCTCCTCCTCCTCCTTTTTGTTCCATTCATCTGCAAGCCTATTGCTGGTACACTCACAAGCAGGCCAGTCTTTCCCTTTGGTGTGCTGGCTTACATATCAGTCTTCTTTGAAAATATCCCACAAACACATCTAAAAGTGTGCTTTACTAATCTGCTAGGCATTTCTTGATCTAGTCAATTAGAATTAATGGTTATATATGTGTTCCATTCGACATCACCAGACTCTCTCATCCAGATGTCCTTGCAGACACAGCTCCATAACCCATCCCACACTGTTGTCAGGGATACCTTATTCTCTCACTGCATCCTGCAGAGGTCAACAGATACACTTCCTTTACAAGTAATAATAAATGTTATACCAGACTTTCAACATTGGTACTGTTGCTGTAGAATCTTACTCAGAGTCCCAGTTCAACCACATAGGTCTCAAGATGATCCTGGACCTGAGACAGGATGGGGAGGCAACATAGCTTCTGGCTTACGTTTCACTTAAGTTTCTTCAGCCATTTCTGTCTTTCTGTTCATGTCTGGGCCTATCGCTCTATTCTCTTTCCTAACCTGATTTTCAGTGGCACTCCACCAAGAGCTCTGTTAACAGTCTTAACCCCACACATCACTGTGACTTGTTCCTACTGCTACTGCTGGTTGTTGAACCCTGGTAAATCCAGCCACTCAGGGTGAAGCAATACTAGGTTGGGGTCAAACCATTTGGAACCCCATTCTCACTGGTTTGTTCTATTCAAGGAGACTGCAAAAAACTACTTCTATAAGTGTAACCTTCTAGTTCTAGTGGTCTAACAGAGAAATTAATGCAAGCAACACATTCAACAAATGGCAACATTGTGTCAGCCACAGTGGAAAACACCTCAATTGCTAAACAATACATCTGTGCCTTGGATATTAATAGATCTGCTCAGGTCTCATGGTACTCACCCAGTCTGAATTGAATGTGTCTCCTTGGTTTCTGCTCACTTATTCCTGAGGTGATCAAACATCTTCCCACCATGTTTTTAAGAATCTGGCCTTTTCCCTAAAGTATATGTGCTGTATGCCTTGACTGGGTAGAGGGGACAGTTAGAAACACAAGGTTGACTGCTTTAGCTATGGATTGGGTTGTCCATGCACTCCACGGCTAACTCTCAAACACAACATTGTTTTGGTTTTTACCTAAAGTTCTAAGAGAAAATAGAAATTCCTTTTCATCTCTATTCAGCATTGATAACCCAGGAGACCAACTCTCTAGGATTCATAGCTGTCAAAACATGAAACAAAACACTCTTTCTGCACAGAAGCCCAGGCCTCAGATGATCCAGGGTATACACTGCCGTCAGCAGTGACATCAGTTCATAAGGCTTAGCCCAGCTCAACACTTATTCTCAGAATATTTTATCCTGAAGACAAAGTAGCCATTTGGAGACAGTCTAGGAAACCCACCTGCCTGTGGCTGCTCAATATTAACTGCAAAAAAGCAGGAAGGAGCAAGGACAGTCAGTTTAAACTGCAGCCCCTTTGGCAAAATGAATTTGTGATCACCAAGGAGGAATTTACAGAAAATCAGAAAGAAGAGCACCATAAGCCTCTCCACATAGTCAGTGGAAGACATTTTCCCTTAGAATTTAAAAATGATATTGCAATCTAGTCTGAATTTGTAAATTTATATTACACCAGCTCACATTTTTGAGTACAGATGATGTTATCATCTTCTCCAGCTTCCTCCTTGAGGCTAAGTATTACAACTTCTTACAGGCTTCCCCAAACATTGCTGGCCACAGGGAGCTCTGAGTTAGTGTGACTTACAGTCTGATGGTTCTGATATTTCTTCCTTCAATGCCACAGATACAGATAGCTATCCCTTGGTGAGCATACAATTTCTCTGTTTGTTTCTATTTCTCAGTCCAATCTACATTTTGCTCTAAGAAAATGGACCAGCATTGAACCAGCATTCTCTGTCTGCCAACCAGTCAGGTGTTCATGAACACTTAGCTTCAGTCAACACTGAAGGATCAGCAAGCTCCTGGGCACAGGGGAAAAGAAGTTAAAGGGTGCACCCCAACCAACCCTTGCAGTTTTTCACAAGGACAGCACCAACCACAAAGACCACTGTGTACTTTCCAAGAACTGTACCGACTACAGAGATCAACAGTGTTCCTGTGCTTCACAGCTCCACCCCAAAATATACCTGCTATGCCTCCCTAAGCAGTAACCCATGCAAGGACAATGGAGACACCCTGCCATGAAGAAGTTTATTTGGTGCAAGGGAGGGGTCATCTCGCAGACAGAGCGCGCCTCTGAGGGGAGGAAGTCATGGGCATATATGCATATATATATTTCAAACTCTGAAATCAGAAACAAATGTTGGAAGAGTTTTATTGCCTGTGGTACCATTTCTAAATGTGTCAGAGACCACAGAGTGGTCATGGAACAAACAATTCTCCATGTCAGAAAACAACTCTCATTCTAAATCTTCCTTATTTCATTAGAAAGTTGTTGGTTATTGTTCTGAAGGAGTAGAGATTCTAGAATTCTCCCATGTATAAAATGGTATCCATCTCTCTAAAATCTCCACCTATTCCCAGTATTACAACCTCCCGAAAGGTAATAAAATCCAAAAATGCTGGTAAAATCTTGATGCTTTAGTAATAAAGTTTCCAGCACCCCAAAATGAAAAAAAAAAGCTAGCTTTCCACTATCATGAATGTGATTGAGGCTCTGTCACAACCTCTCCCAGTTATATGTGCTCATGGCAAGACAGCCCTAAGAACATTTACAAGAGAACCTATGTTCATATGTGATCTTTTCTCCTTTTTTGTAGAATTCTTTTTCTCAGTTGACTTTCCAAGAAATGTTTGTAAAACCACACAACCGACCAATCATTTAAAATCCTCGTTCTGGATTAGTTCTCTTGAATCCTTGATGTTAAAGAGTCATCTCTGATCCATGGGTGTCTTCTATGAGGATTACAAAGAAGATTACCTGCATTCATGCCATCTAGTATGACAGACACTGTCACAAGACAAGTCAATGGGGCAAGTTGCAATAGAGCTAGTTACACACATAACATACCAATTTCAAGGACTTAATGTGAAGAGAAAATTTTCATAATATTTTATTAAAAATTATATTGATCACATATTGAAATGAAGAGCTTTTGGATACACAGAATTAAATAAATAAAAAGTCTTAAGGTTAATTGCACCTATCCCTTCTTTTTTTTTAAGTGACTACTAGAAAATTTAAGAAAACTTATGTGGCACTATCATACCTCTGCTAAATAGTACCGACTGCACTGTTTCAGAAATCTCTGGATTTAAATTCTAGGAAACAAAATACAGATTTATTTCTATGTAACCTTAGGAAATTATTCTCCAACTGGACACCCTAAATCTTAAAAAGTATGATAACTATATAAAATTTTTACCAATTTGTTTCAAGAAAATTACTCCTCCCCCAAAACATATAAAGTTAAAAGGCAAATGATACATTGGAGGAAAATATTTACACGATATATGATAAATAAATAGTATCCCTAATTTACAGAGAGGGCCATTTAAAAAATCATGAGAGCAAAAACTACATAATCTGGAGATAAATGTGAATCAGGTGACACACAATGAACAAAAACTATAATTATGACATTCAGCCATATGTAGTGATGTTCAAACACATTTGTAGAGAATATAACTGCAAACCAAGGTATTATTTCTTACCATCAGATTGGCAGAAAGTCAAAAACTTGACCAAACACTGTTCTCAACAGATGGCAAACCAGATATGCTCATGGGTGGCAAGTAGAAAGCAAAGTGTCTCTGTGGACAGGGTCCTGCCCACACCTAACAGAAGTACATCCACCTTTGCCCTTGGACTCACTTATTTTGATGCTCAACTTCTATATTTCCCCAAAGGAAACTCATTCAGTCCTGCTCCTGCCTCTTCCTGTCCTGTACCCATCACTTTTGCATCTCTCTCTCTCTCTCTCTCTCTCTCTCTCTCTCTCTCTCTCTGACAATCACACTTTGGCACTATTCTAGGCTCAGAGTCAGGCACCTGTCCAAGGAGACGGGATCTTTCCTCTTAAGAATCTGCACTGAAAATATTCTTTAGTTGGCACAAAAAAATATGCAGAAGTTCATTCATTGAAGCACAATTTGTAATTAAAACATACTTGGAGCCACCTGAATAGATAAATAAAAGAGAGAGAATAGAAAACTATGTTAAGAAAAATAAGAAATTTCTTTATGAAAGAATAAAAAAGATTTCCAGACTATGTAGGATATCATTCAAATGGAAAGAGCATAAAGTGGACAGTAAACTGGGCCATCAACAAGGAGATGGTAATCTCAGCTGACACCTAATTGGACAGATAATTTCAAGGGTCAGAGTACCTCCTCCCCTCTGAACCCCACTTCCATCTAAGTTAGCCCATACCTGCCAAAACTTAAATCCCTGTAGACTTAGACTCAACTCAGAACTCATAGCAGCCCGTCCTTTTAGGTCTTCAAAATAAAAACCAAGGTGGATATTAAAATAAGAATCCCTTAGTTTGTAGACTTGATATATTACTTACATTTAATAAATATCTCCCTCTGAACTTGACTCTGAAACCATACATTTTAAAAGCAGAATGATGTTTCCTAGATATAAGCAGCATTAATAAATTTTTCCCATAAAAAGGAGAACACTTCTGCTGAAAACTATCAGTATATATCAAAACATGTCCATTCTGTTAAGAACCCAGAACCAATTAATTTCATTTTGAACTTTGGCTGATCTGATGCACGAAGGAACTGCAAGAAAAAAATCTCATGGCTAGCAGTCCTATTGTCTGGACTCCCTCTTTCAACAATGCAATGGTGATGTCTCATGTGAGTTGGAATTTTGTTTCCTCCATCTCTACGAATGAGCTCAAAGGCAAGCCATTTACTACCAGGTAATTTTAAACAATCAATCTGTCTGGCTAAGGCAGCAATTTTGACTTCCTAACCTCAGTCTTTCTGTGGCTTTTCTCTTCTATCTGCTGAACAGTTGCAAAGCAGTGACTTTACTATCTGCCCTTCATGGATACTTGGGGAATGTCCTCAGGGGACAGCCTACAGGTGAGGTGAGGCCTTCTTGGCAGACAAAAATGTCCTCTTCAGCAACCATAAGGCTACTGTCACACCCTGGATTTCAAATTGCTACTAATCCTTTCTCTGAAATTTTCAGGCTTCCAAACAACTACCACTCATAATATAATTATGTGGTGGTTTATAGTTTTCAAATGTTCTTAAATATTATATATATATATATATATATATATATATATATATATTATATAATCTCAATTTGTCTTCAGAGTGTTATATCCTTGATTGAAAATAAGTAGGGTAAAACCCATGAGTGGTTACTAGTAAGGAGAAGCATGACCCCTAACCTTCTTGGGCTCCATCCAGTTGTATTCTACCTCAACACAAATTTAGAAATATTGTGTGATGGTCATTTTTATGCATCACTGGGCCATGAGGTACCTAGCTATTTAATTAACATTATTTTGTATATTTCTGGATATTTTTGAATGGAGTTATATTTAAAGCAACTGAATGAGTACAAAGGATAGCACTCCATAAAGTGGGTGGGCTTGCTCTAGTAAGCTGAAGAGATCAGTTCTCCTCCAAATAAACAATTTCTACTCACTGATTTTGAGCAGTTTTTTGCTGCCTTAGGATCTGCACTGAAACATCAGCTCTTCCTGCGTCCCCAGGATGCTGGGCCTTGGATTGGAACATACAGGGCATCCTCTGAGTCTCAAGTCTTCAGTTTGAATGAGTACTTTACCAAAAGTTCTCCTGGGTCTCCAGCTTCCTATATCTCTCTGTAGATCTTGGAACTCTGTAGATCTTGTCATCCATCTCAGTCCCATAAGCCAACTCCTTATAATAAATGTCTCTGTGTATGTGTGTGCCTGTGGGTCTCTGTCTGTGTCTGTATGTGTCTGAGTCCTACTGATTGTTTTTTCTGTAGATCCCTAACACACAGGAGTTCAGTTCAGAATGTTATAACCTAGTAGCACCCCTTCTTTGGCAGTTGTAGCCTTTCACACGTAGTCTTCTCTACTTCTGTGACATGGGAGAGGTTAATCACCCGATGTGTCTTGCTCATTGAATGAGGCCATTCTGATGTCAGTGCTCTAGAAGTCTGTGCTGCTCAAACTTCTAGAATCAGCTGTTTAGTTAACTTAGTCTAAGAAAGTCTCCAACAATTGTCTCTAATTTCTTGGATTATGCATTTGTACTATCCCAACAAATTATACTTCATCTTGTAAATTTATTTGATTTTTCACACTAATGTTCCCTAACAAGAAACAACATAACACTATAGAGTGGTAGAAAGAGCTTTAGAATCTAAGAAACCTAATTTAATTATGTCTTCCTCACTTACCAGCTAGATGAATTTGCTAAGTCTCTCTAACTGATCTTCAGTTTCCTCCCATGTACAACAATGTCAAATATATCTCCTTTGCAGAATTTTGTGAAAATTAAGTGGAATTATTAATGATAAAACTCTGACACACACAAAGAAACCAAATAAGCATAAGTTTCTCTCCCTCTTGATAGTAGTTTTGAACTAATGTCCAAGCTTTTAGAGCTATTTTAATGGGTATAATTTTATTTGAATTTTAACAGCACCTTGGGTTTGGAAGTTGAAAAGCAAGAAAGTTGGTTATTTTCATCAGTGACATCATTTTTCATTATGCTACTATTCTGTATTCAATATAAATTGGTACATTTTCTTTCTTTCCTACCCCCTACTTTAAAAATCTTACCTTTATTGTCTTATGTGATGCAGATTTGGTTGTAATCAAGATCAGTGACAATTGTTTTGTATTTTCTTAGTATATAAAACAGTAAGATCCCTTTGTATTGTTAATGTTGAAACCAATTCTCATAATTTACTGTGACAATCTGTTTTATCTTAGACTTTGGCTGGTATCAGTGTGAATATATTCCTCTTTTATGAACAGAGCTTGTTTAAGATACTTTTTTATAAAAAAGAGTCAATTAATTAAAGTCCTATGAGAGAAAAATTTGACTTTGAGACATTTGTGGTACAGGAAAGTTATACATATTAAGGGATTTTTTTTCTTTCTCATTTAATACTCTATAACTATACTCGTTACAAACAAATGTAAGTGATGTTTTATCATTTTAAATTAGCATTCTTTGATGAATGCACACAGTTACTTTAAGTTTCCATTGTATTCCCAATAAAAATAATCTTAAGATTTCCTTGCCAGCAAAGAAATGTATATGGGGAGCACACTTCATTATTTCTGACATGCAGTCATATAGAAAGAAAAGGAACAGTTATTTTTAAATAGTCAACATTTGCTTCCAGAAGTAAAAGAGTGAAAATTGGATTTTCCAGGGTTATGCGTAGACTTTCTGATCTGGGAAGGATCTCTTGGCAGAGCTGTCCTGGTCACTGAGAAGTAAGCAAAGTGTCTAATCACTTTCTATGGGGAATCCCAAGGAATCACAAATTAATCCAAATGCAGATATTCTAATTTGAAAGAAGTTTTTTGACTAATGATGCAGAATTATGAAAATGACCCATTAGGGGTGTTGGATGTATCTCTCCAGAAAATAAATTTGTATATATAGTTAAGCTATCATCTGTTACTATAACAAAATGCCTGTGGATGAGTAGCCTATAAAGAAAAGTGCTTTATTTAGCCCAGTTCTGAAAGTTCAAGAGCAAATTGCAACATCATCTTTGCTTTGGTGAGGATCTCATTTACTGCTTATTTTACTTTTCTCATTGTTGAGACAAAACACCCAGCACCCAAAGTTAAAGGAGGAAAAACATATTTCAGCTTACCATTTGAGAGGTTTTGGTCTACAGTCAGCTGGCTCTAATGGATGGTACATGGCAGACAAGAGAAAAAGTTCATAGTATGAAAGGCAGGAGGCAGTAAAGCAGCAGGCCTCCTTTCTCTTTTATCCCTTCCAGGCTCGTCCTTCAGGGTGGTGTCATCCACATGGATGGTGGGACTTCCCATTATCCACACCCAGAATCATGATAAACCAATTATTGAACTAATCCAGCACCACATACCCTTAATTCCCTGTCACACATTCTAGACCCAGCCACCTCAAAAATCCCCACCCATGAGTGCATGGGTCTTTGGGGGAACATCTAGATACAACCATAATATTGCTCCTCAACATAATGGGAGATTCTTCTTTCACACAAATAAAATGTGGTAGGCAGTACCGTAAGGAAGGCTGGTTCAAAGTTCATCTGAGACTGAGGTTACTTCTGTATTTATGTTCAGTTATGCTTAGTCCTTAAATTCTTTCTTCAGATTTTCCCCACAAACACAGGATGGCTACTGGGATTCCAGGTACCTCCTTTGTATTCCCAGTAAGAATAAGAAAAGCAAGGAGCAAAAAAGGCAAACATCCATATAGTGCAATTTTTTTATATGTAATTACACAAATCCTCATCAAGGATCTCTACTTGGGTCTTCCAGGCCACTTTAGTTATATATACATATATATATATATATATATATATATATATATATATAGATAGATATATAGATATAGATATAGATATAGATATAGATATAGATATAGATATAGATATAGATATATAGTGCTTTAGCTGGACATTTTCACAAATTAATCAGTTTCTTATTTAAAAGGAAGAAACAAAAATGAACATTGCATAGGCAGAAACTTTTCTCCTAGGCTAGCTCATTAAAACAAAAACTCCAGGTTGTCTCCTAGCTTATAAGTGAAGAGGAATGTATAAAAGAAATATTTGAAAAGTATGGTGACTATTTAAATTTTGAAAAAGTACAGTAAAAGAAATATTACGCAAGAACTATGGAATAAATATCTTTGAAGTAAGTGGAAACATTTCAGTGTTTTGATGAGGACTGGCATGGCAATATGTCTTTTTATAATCATATTTTTATTTTAGTTTATACTTGTATATAGTTAAACATTTATTATTTGTGGTCATACCTTATTGATCAAACATTTATGATAATTTCTGTCAAATAAAATATTACACTGTGCTCATCCACCTTATTCACCAGATCTAGATCTTCCACTATGCAACTTCTGATTTTTCCCCATAGTCAAAATGGCCATAAAAAGTAAAGGTTCTGAGCCAGTTCAGAACACTGAGGCAGCCATGACAACACAACAAGTCCTCTTAAAAGAGAATTTCCAGAACTGTTTCAGAAAGTGGTAGGAACAAAGGTGCAAACATGTTTGAGGAGATGAGATATAATTTGAGGGATTAATGGCAATGTGTCTTTTATTCCAATACATTTTTAAATTTAAATAGTCATTGCATCTTTCAATCATGCTTTTTATTTCTCAAGAAGCTAGCAAGACCTCAGAATTATCCAATCCAATTAAAGGAAAAGCAGAATTGTTAGATTAAAATAAGCAGATCAGCATCCCTTTCTCCATGACCCAAGCAGCACAGGAGCTATTTCCCAGGTGAAGGAGAGTATGTGCTAAAAGCTCATGCCCAGTACTACCTCCTCCAGAGCCGTGGTTACTCTCTGTTGCAATACTCTTTGGGCCTAGACTCTACTTGGGCTGTTCCATCTGCTTCAGACAATAACACACAAGGAGATTTTAGAAATACCAAAACTTTCATCATATGTTATGACTCCACCCTACCACAGGTGTTCAAGAAGCCTAGCTCCCTCCTGTCATTTTCATATACCCTACTCTGTCTGACAGACTGCACTGAATTGCAATCGAAGTGTTCTCTTTTCCTTAAGTTAGCCTCTAAAATCCAACAAGGGGACACAATGAGCATGCAACATTCACAATAAGACATGCTGAGTGCTTTAGTCAAGGCAATCATGAAGTGCCAAGTATGGACAAGGGAAGAACACCCAAACTATCTTTAGGAGGTTAGGGAGGATCCTAATGCTACTAATTTTTTTCTTTTTATCTTAATCTCTAATTATTTTTATCTACAAATATCTGAATGTGTGATCTCCCATGAATGAATATGTCAGAACCTTAGGACAAATTATTTATTATTTTCTTTCTTTAGTTGAAAAGTTTTTCTCAGTTTGGTTGCAATGCTTAAAAAAAAATATTGCTCTTAATGAGTCCTATTGCAGAGTGCTAGCAGTTTAAGCTTATAAGAGAGCTTTTAGAAACACAGCTACAACAGTATCTGTGCACTGACTGTGCATTTTTGCACTTAACGTCAAAGATCACATTTTATCCACATACAAATTACACTAAAGTGACAAGAGAAATACGTTTTACTCCATTTGAAAATTCTGCTAAATGATATAAATACCACCTAATTACATAATCCAAGGTCAAAATATATGTGGTTGTTAATATTCCAATTGTTGAAGTTTTTAAGTAAAATAACACCATACAAATGTTTTTAAAAAGACAGTGCAATCGATAAGGGCAAGTATATTAAAGTCAGGTTGCCTGAATTTATAACTCAATTGTACCATCTATAAACTGTGCGGTCCTCTGTAAATTTCTTAATATCTCTAAAATTCAGTTTCCTTATCTATGAAACCAAGATTGTAGTGGCATCTTTTTTAGAGGGTTGTGTTATCATGACTTCTCTTGGTTGCTTTTCTCATTGTTGAGGACAAAATGCCTGGTGTTCAAAATGAAGGAAGAAAAGGTTTATTTCTTACAGTTTTTGAAGGTTTCAGTCCACACTCAGCTGGCTTCAAGGCAGGGAGACATGGCTGAGGGGCAACCATTCATGGCAGCTGCAAGCAACAAGAGCAAAAGTACAAATGAGTAACGTGGCATTCTTACATTTTATACTGGCTCTGCCCTGGGTGGGTGCAGCATGCACACTGCCAATCCTAGCACTAGACAATAAGATAATCACAAATGTTAGATTCAGTTGCCTCCATGACTCCATGCTTGGAGGGCCACCATAAACACAAACCATGACATTCCACCCCTGGTCCCACAAAGACTCATGTACATCCTTTATGAAGAAGGCATTTAGTCTATCTCTAAGAGTTACCAAAGTCCTAACAGTTTCAGCATTGCTGAAAAGTCCAAGTCTCAAGTCTCCTCTGAGATCTAAGCTTATTTTTTGCTTTGCTTATCTAAGCAAATTCTTAGCTGCAAGCCCCTGTACAAATGAAAACAAAGTTAAACACTTCCAACATACAATGGCACAAGATAAACATTACCAGTCCAAAGGGTACAAATAGGACAAAAAGAATTGGGACCAAAGGAAGTTCAAAATCTAGCAGGGCAAACATTAAGTCCTGGAGTTCTGGGTTCAGATTGCTTCAAAGAAGCAATCTGGTTGTGAACTCCAAAAGGCTTGAGTGACTCAACCCCCACAGCCCTTCCATGGGGTTGCTCCCATGGCTTCTCTTTTAGGCCCATTCTGCTTAATTTTGCAGCTATCTTTAGACGATTCACATTCCTGGGTTTTTCAAATTTCCAGGTTCTCCACTGCTTTTTGGCTTCACATTCACAGCTTCACACACTGTCCTCTCAGGGCTACATGCCTGGCCTCCCAGACCCTCTGAAATCATAGTGAAAGCCTTTTTAACTTCAGAACTCATGAATTCTCCATGCACCTAAAAATCAAAACCATGTGGATGTTGCCAAGATCTCTGTAAGCTGGAGCAGTAGCCAGGCTCTCCTCTTTTTTGGTGTAGAGATTCAGTGCCTGGAGTGCTAGGCACTCTGAACCTGATTGTGAGGAACAGATTTTCTATGTCAACCACCATTCTGGAACCTGGTGTGGCTGCTGCCATTTTGGAATCTCCTGTGGCCTCTGCCACCACTCTGGAACATGGAATTCTGTGGATTTCTCCTCCTGACAAAGTCTTTCACTTTTATAGTTCTGAGGCTACAAAGGGTGGAGACCCAATAATACCCAGGATGACCGCAAACCATCTTTTTTTATTTCTCTGTTCCTTTTCAGCAGTGGAGATCTCAGCTCTACCTTTATAGGACACAGCTTTCTGGTCAAACTCACATTTTGAATCATGTTTCTACACTCTTTGCTCTTGATTTGCAACATAAATCTGGCTAAACCCCCCCAACAACAGCCATGCCAGTGACTCTATATTCAACTACCTTGAAATTTCCTTTGCCAAATTAATCAGTCCATCACCCTTAATCTCAGTCTCAGGCAAAGTCTCTGGACACAAGCAAAATGGAGACAAACTTCCTCCCCACCCATAACATACATCATGTGGAGCCCAACAACCAATGCAGTATATCTTCCCACCAGAAACCTCTCAAGTCTGGTCTGTACTGGCAGGCTTTCTATCAACCTTCTGATCTCCTGAAGTTTGAGAAAAATCTCCCATATGGAACAGCATAAGCTGTTCCAGTTCTACTCTTTCAGGTGACATATCTAAACCTTTCCAAACTCTTTCTACAAGCCATTCGCAAAGGCTCTTGAACCACATGGTTAGGTATAGTCACAGCAACAACCCCACTCCTCTCGTACCAAGTTCTGGCTTGGTTACTTATCTCTCATTGTTGAGACAAAATGCCAGACATCCAAAGTGATGGAAAAAAGTTTTATTTCTTACAGTTTTTGGAGGTTTTAGTCCATACTCAGCTGGCTCCAAGGCAGGATGTCATGGCTAAGGGGAACCATTCATGGCAGCTATAAGCAACAAGAATCAAAGCACAAAAGAAAAGCATGCCTCTTTCCCACTCTTACATTGTATGATGGCTTCTTGGGCAGATGCAGCACTCACGCTGCCAATCCCAGCACTAGACAATGAATCAATCACAAATGCTACATTCAGCTGCTTCCTTGACGGCATGAGGCTTGGGGGCCACCTAAACACAAACCATATCAGGGCTAAATAAATGTATAGCTGACAAATAGTACATGACATAGGGTAAGGTCTATGTACATATTGACTACTTATAATTAATTTGTACAAAATGTAATATATTTCACTTATTTCCTTTTATCTTTTATCTCCATGAACAAATATGCTAGGAAGTAAGAAGTTGTTGATTAAACTGTATGGCTTATTGTGTTGGTTGACCCTGCTATTGTTTAAATCTAAAACATCCCATGAAAATCTCATGCATTTAGAGGCAGGGCTTTTTGAAGGTGATTAATGTAATGGGAGAACTATAATCATGACTGATCTATTATTGAATTCATAGAAAAAAATGTGCTCCTAGAAGGTTGGCCTGTTTAGATGAGTTGTATTTCTGGAGTCATAACTTTAGGAGGTATATCTAACTTTCCTGTCTCCTCTTTTCTGTCTCTGCTTTCTGTGAATGCCATGAGGTGGGCAACTTTCCTGCCATAATGCCATTTCTGCTTTGGAACTAGGAGACCATTGACCGAATCCCCTGAGTCATATTAATTGTCTTCTTCTTTAAATTCTGTTGTTGGATATTGTTTGTTGTTATTGAGTCATATTAATTGTCTTCTTCTTTAAATTCTGTTGTTGGATATTGTTTTTAGGAATGGGAAAGCTGAGTAAAACAGCTTTCAGATTCTGATCTGAAAAGAGACTTTGTGTCCAGAGACTTTGCCTGAGACTGAGATTAAGGGTGATGGGCTGATTAATTTGGCAAAGGAAATTTCAAGGTAGTCAAATATAGAGTCACTGGAATGGTTGTTGTTGGGGGGTTTTAGCCAGATTTATGTTGCAAATCAAGAGCAAAATTTTATTGCTCAATAAAATTTAAACTATTAGAGACTCAATACATAAATACTCAAGACAGCAAGGCAGTAAGGAACAAGAGGCTTTGTAACAAGTTAGTCTACCTGACATCATGAGGAACAGAAATACTGCAAAGAGTGGAAAATAGGCCAGGAGTCACAAAGCCTATTGCTTATAGCAGCTTCACCCCACTTGGCCCTACACACTTGCTCCTACAACTCCCTGCATGTTGCATGCCTTCAATTCCACTGTTCTAAGCTGCTACATTTCCTCAGGACTCACACTGCAAATCTCAAATGAGACAGAGTTCATCTGGCTCATCAATCGCCCTTCACAAAGAGCAACTGCTAGCAGGTTTCCTCACATCAAGTATCTTCATCTTTCATCTTAGTACACTGACCTTTTTCTGTTAATACAATGTACTATCTGAGCCTACATGCTTTATACAGGAAAGAAATTTATTTCTTACAGTTTTAGAGGCAGAAAAGCCTGGTGAAGCCTTTTCGCTAGTGGGTATTTTGCAGAATCCTGAGGCAGCACAGAGTATCACGTGACAAACAGAGCAAGGGAGTCAGAGAGAGCTCCCTTTGCCAACAAAGCCATTTGCAAAATAATGTATTAATCTACTAATCCATTAATCAACCTATGGTTGGATTTATCCATTCCTTATGGCTCTTGATCACATCTCCAAGGTCTTGCCTCTCAAATATCACTAATACACATCTGTAGAGTTTATGCTTCAAGTACATGAAATATGAAAACAAAAATCAAATAGTTTATGCCTGTGCCAGGATAGGACTGGTCTAAACAACAGTGGCTAAGATATAAGGCCATGTCCTGAGGCAGCAATCCTACATCTGCTTCTATGGAAACAGAGCTGCATTACAGGAAGGAACCGTATTAGTCACTTTCCTGTTACTGAGACAAAATACCCAACACCTACAATTTAAAGGAGAAGAAGTTTAATTTGACTGTTAGTTCAGTTTACGATAAGCTGGTTCCAAGGCAGAAATGGGATTGTAGAAGGCATAGCAGAGGAAAGCTGAGCAGCCTATGGCAGCCAGGCAGCAGAAATCAAAAAGAGATCCAGAGAGGGAGATATACCCTCCTAAGATACATCCCCAATAACGCTTTCTCCAACCAAGTTCCTCTTTTTAATAGCATGTTCAGCTATCAGCCCACCAACATCAATCCACTGATAAGTATAGCACCTCCAGGACTGAATCACCTTCCAAAAGCCCCACTTCTGAATACATTGAGACTTTGGGATAGAGACATTGTAAATCCAAACCGTAAGAAGAGCTTCGAGATATCACTGTCCCCATGTTCTGTTAACAAAAGTCATTTTTTCATTTTGTTTCAACCCATTTTCCAACTTGCTTCAGTTAACTAGTACATCAAAGCAAAATAGCAAAGACCCTAAAGATTGTTATAAAGATAAGCCCTAGCTACCATTGAGACAAAGGGTCATGGTAACCAAGGAGAACACCTTACCAGGGTAGAGATCGCTAAGAAGCACCATCTGCACATTCTTTCTCTGCTACATTTGTTTCTGTTAAGACTCCTGAGCTGTATTTGTTCAGACTCTATGTCTATCCTTCAAAGACGTGTAATAGATGTTACAGCATGTCACTTCCTTTTTAGACTAAAAAGTGTCCTCAAGACTTTTTCTTTCAAAGGAAAAGAGGTCTTTTCTTTCTGAGTTGAAAAACATTACCTTT
Organism: Cavia porcellus; assembly: GCF_034190915.1. Lineage (NCBI taxonomy): Eukaryota > Metazoa > Chordata > Mammalia > Rodentia > Caviidae > Cavia > Cavia porcellus. Next base: position 37,051,611 of record NW_026947496.1, on the reverse strand, counting down.
ATTGTAAGAGCATGCATTTTAAAGCAATACAGGCTATGATATACAGAGGAGTTACTTTCCTTTTAGCTGCTCAAAACTTGGAACACTGAATGTTGTAGAGTGATCAAAGATGCCCTTATGTTTAAATTTTGACCTAAAAAGTTTTCTTAGATTTTAAGAGCCTTTGCATGATCTTGTCAAAGTATTAAGTTATATTGTTCCCTATCTGAGAATAATTTTATAAATCCAAATTCTTGCTTCCATCAGATTGAAGACTCACTCCATTTCTCACTCTTCCTCTGAGACTGAAAGGAAATTTCTATAGTAAAAATGAACTATTCCATGATTTGATATCTTACCAAAATAAAAATAAAAATAAATAAAATTAGGAATGTTTCACTTTTCTAATACATAGCTATTTGTGTTACAAAAGAGAAAGGAGAACTCCTAAGTTCCTTTATCTATTTGAAGAGATTTTATCTCCATTTGTCATGATTTTTAGTTGTGCCAGAAACAAAGTAGTTAACATAGAACATTAAAAAAAATAAATTAAAGGGAGGAAATTGGCTTATCACATACAACCAAAGAATGTAAATATGTAATAAGTGTCAGTATGTAAGGATGTCAGTATGTAAATAAAAAAGTAGACTGGTGGCTGAAGAAGGGAATGAGCAGATGTACCAAAGTATTTCTATCATTTTCATATTGGCTTTGCTTCTTTTGGTGACAAGTCTATCTCTCCATCTGCACAGGAGGGAAATATGGCCTCAAAGGCATCACACAAGTTCCATCTCCACTATCCCCATCACCGTCACATTCCCTGGAAAACTGACTCTTCCAATCCAACAATTAGATTAATGATTTGTTTATCTACTAATGAGGTGTAGGTAAAATCAGCATGCATGCACTCTTGGTCTGACCCACTGTGGATGGGGAATGAAGGAGGCACATAAGGAATGGTAATGCTCAAAAACTGGAGAGATGCTGCCCAAAGAGTGAAAGGGTTCCAGAAGAAGAGAGTATTTCAGCAGACAAAGCAGACATGATGCAACTGTAGCAAATAAAAGATCACAAGCCTCAGTGTGAAAAGACTTGGTGATCAGATGATTAGGAGAAAAATTGTTCTCTGCCTCTACAAGTACCCTAAGTATTCCTTCTTTGAGTCTCTAAGAACTAAATGGTATTCACAAACAAAACAAATGTGGAAAATATATTTTTTAACATTAGCAAGTAAATGTTTGTATTTTCCTCTAAGCAAAGAAAAGTACTGTAAGGAGATGGAAAAATATGATGAAAGTTTAAAATTTCTTTTAATTTATCACAGTAAAAGACACATTGGCATCAGTCCTGCTGACTTCAAACACACTTATCCCATACTTAATGCCACCCTCTGAAGCAGTCCAAGTTCTCTAAAGAAAAGTCCTTTTTTGTGAGTGTTTTTATGAGATGTGACGAAAACTTCTGTGAACAATCCTGCTGAGTGCCACTCAACAGAAAGGCGAGCTTGTAAAAGCATTATGACATTGTCTTTATGTTCCTTATCCATAAAATCTGGCTTTCTGCAACTTCTTGTCTCCAAAGTCAAGATGACTAGGAAAAGTAAACTTTTTAAATTAATTCATCAAAGGCAGCCACAACAGCACAACTAAAGACACCTATGAAAGAGGACTTCAGAACTGTTTCAGGAAGTGGCAAAAATAATGGGGTAAGTGTTTTGAAATGGAAGCCAGTACTTTGAGGGGGATTAATGGCAAGATATTATTTACTGCAATGATGTTTGTTGGTCACACTTTCTCCACCAATCCCTATAAACACTGTATGTTTGAAGTGTAACTTTAAATTATACTAATTCAATTTAAATTTCTATAATTTAAATATGAGCAAATAGTTCCAATCTCTGTACAGCCTTTATCAATTCACACATCAACGCTGTCTTCCACAGAATAGGCAGCTAATTAAACATTGCATATCTAATTCATCCCCAGAGCTCTTAGTCACATTAGGATTTTAACTTATATTTTTCCCAACTCTACAATCTGTATCTGTTCCTCTATTGCAGTGATGGTGAATCTTTTAAGGATGAGTGCCCAAACTACAACTCCAAACCCACGTATTTACCACAAAGTGCCAACACTGCAAATACACCTGAGGACTGAGGTTTCAGTTTAGAAAACCAACTCATGCATTAACATCTTTTGTCTTAAAAGAAAACAACACATGTACCATAGGTTCATCACCACTTCTTTATAAATAAGAACCAGAAAAAAAAAAAAAAACAGTGCTTTTTAATAGCTCTCCTTCACAAGAAAACAATGAAACTACTATAGGTATCTGTTTTTTAAAAAACAGCTTTAATCTGTATAACTTAGAGTTGCAATCTTTACAATAAAGATTTAGACTTTTAATATTCATAATAAAGCACAGCATAAAATTGGAAAAGAAATACGTTCCCAAGTTTTCAATGATAAGACACATAGAACTCAGACTTCCCATAGTGACAAGTGAGTTGTAAACCTAAGAAGATTGCAGTTTTTATATGTAGTTGCATTGTTTTGATTTTAGGAAAATGTAGAGAAAAAGGTGTCTCTAGTTTTGCTGTTTTAAAATAAGTGTAATATAAAATTTACCACTTTATTTTTAGGCATGCAGTTTAGTGGTATTAAGTATATTCGCACTGTTGTACAACCATCACCACTATGCATCTGAGAAAGAAAGACATCTCACACTTAGCAAAAATCTCATCCATAGTAATAGACTTCTTTTTGATATTATAGTCATTGAGAGGAAATGGTAGGTTCTGCTCCAAACATTTCAAGCCAACTCCAGAGGAAGAGCCCCATTCTGTTCCCTAACGTACCGCTTAGCACCAGAGGCCAAGGACCAATCTGGTTAAATCATTAGTCCACACTTTTTTTTTTTTTTTAAATGAGAGATCACACTGCTCATCTTTTGAAAGCCACAAATGTTTTCAGGAAAATATATATAGTTTCTCTTCAGATAATGCCCATACATGACAGTTAATTACAATTTAATGTTGGCTCTGACAGGCTGCACTACTGAACACATTTCCACAGTCTTGATGGGAAAAGAAATGGAGGAGCACTAGGCGTGGTGGTACATGCCTACAACTCCAGCACTGGGGAGACTGAAGCAGAACTTCCATAAGTTGAGGCCAGACTGGACTCCATAATAAATTCAGGCCATTCTGAGCTACCTAGAAAGACTCTGCCTCCAAAAATCAAAAAGAAAAAAGAAAAGAAAGAAAGAAAACAAGGGACGAGCAAAGACATTGATTAAAAGGATGAACTATATGGTCCATATGCAATAAGAATTAATTTTGCACTGTGAATGGCACTGTTAAACAAAATTACTCATGGCCGTTGGTTTGGACTGAGCACCTGTGCTAGGCCCAAGGAAACAAACTCAAATGGAGTCACTCCTGCTAAAGTTCCATATCACCAAGCCAATATTAAGTTAGTTGCTATTAAGTTTCTTTGCTGACTTCCTGAGCAAGGAAAAGACAGATGGCAGTCAACCTCTTAACAGGCTAACTCTATACCCCGTATGGCAAAGAAGTCACCTCTGTGTTAAGCTTTACAAGGAAAGTGACTTTGAAAGGATTAATCTGTTATGTAGCCCTGTTTCTGCTCTCCTCAGCATTATTCTGCCTTTAAAACGAGCCTCCTCTGCACAGCTCACTGAAACACATCCTATTTTACAGAAGGAGGTGTTGACTGATTCTAAAATTGCAAATAAAAGCCAATTAATACCTTTAGATTAAATTTGTTATAATTTTGTTGCTTGACAGCACTCATTGCAGAAACCCTAAGGAATAACAAAGAGATATTTGATCCATCATTCATCTGCATTTTAAAATACACACAACTGTTTCTTGGTTGGCTGAATTTAGCAATGTTTCCTGTCAAGTAAAGGTCCGAGCTGCCTTTTAAGAATTAAACTGAACAAATTAACATTCCTCAGAGCTTTTAGTGTATAATCCATTTTACACTCAGTAGCCCACAGATTTAACCTGCTGTGTGAGGGCCATGCCTGCCTGCCAGCATTCACTGGAAATAATGTATTATAATCATCATGCCAATATAATAAAAGTTGTTGTGTAAAGCACGCTTCAGTTTTCCCTAGAATTTAATGAGATGATAGTATTATAACCTGTATAAAAATATTTTTCTGTTTTGTCGTTCTGACTTGCAGTCCCTGATAAAGCAGAATAATATGCAGAACCACAGAAATAACTATAAAGATTAAATACCTAAGTACAAAAGAAGAAAAAGGAAAGGTTTTTCTCCCTGTGGGTTTTTTTTTCTGCCTAGAGGTTTAAATCATTTTCTTAAACAAAATGTTGTCTCTAACCAAAGCAAGTGTGTACCTAAATACTGATTATCATCAGTATTTTAAAAATTCTGGCATCATTCCAATTGCTTTTGTTACTCTCACAAAACAGGCAGCTGAACCTGTTATAGTCTTGAATTTCAACAAGGTGAACTTGTGGATATAAAAAATCATTAGCATGATTGGGCATAGATTTCCCCAGGAACACAGCATTGAACAGAGGGTAGTCAAAAAGCACATTTTTGTTTAAAATTTGAGAGTTTCCTTTCTGTCACCAAAAAGATTCATTTTTAGAATTACACACCCATGTGAATGCTACTGAAATGCAGAATGTAAGTGTGAGAAGAAATCATGCAGGTCATCCCAAAGTCTTCATTTCCAAGGAAACTTGAGACTCAGAACAGTGGCCTGATCAGGTCACAGTCAGTGGGAATCAGAAAGGAACTCAGATTCACTGTGTGAGCTCTTTTAATGAACCATTCCTCCAATCATCATTTTGATCTCTACATTTGCACAGCTCAAATCCCAGCAATCAGGTAGGGTCACCACTGGTGCACCCTTCTGTAGTTTAAGATCATCTACCTACTTGTACATTACAACCTGCTGCAGTTTGTGGATGTCTTAGGATATACCTCAAATGTTCATACGCCAGGAACTTGTCCTCCAGTGTGACATGTTGAAAAGTTGGGGAACCTTTAAGAAGTGGCCTAGAGGCAGATGATTAGATCGTTGGTGACCCTATATCCTGAAGGAATATATATATACTTTTTCCAGGTCCTGGTTAGATTCCACAGGAGGCTCCCATTCCCACCACTGTGAAGCCATCCACCCATCATGACACCTCACCAGAACTGAGAAAATGTTAGTGCTCTGTTTTGTACTTCCATAGGAATGAGGTATTACATAATATAATATATATACATTATTTATGTGGCATGATATTTATTTTTACAATGTTTGTAAAATTCACATTCAGTGAAATTTAAACCAGAAGGGCACTAAATATCTATATCTTCTGCCATGAAATTCTTCAGACACCACAGATATTAACAAGGAGTTTTAGAACTACATGCAAACAAATCTCAAAAGGGAATCTTTCCCAAGCAGCAAAGACCCACTAAGACTACACAGGAGGCAAAGGGATGAAAGCTTCCTCTCATGCACTCTGGGAGATAATCTGGGAAGTACTGAGTAGACCTCAAAAAGCCCAACTGAGTCTTCATCTCCCACCAACTTAGTAGTGCCCCTTACACTGGTTTTTCCCTTGCTCTTCCCACTCATTGGATTCAATTGTTTCCCAAATAAACTACCTTGGCTGTGTTCAGGAGAACCAACTAAGCCATTTTCTAGCTTTGTGAACATGAGAGAAGGGTTTATATGCTCTCAATTTTCTCATATCAAAATAAGAATAATAATACAACTTCACAGAACTATTGTAAGAATCAAGGAATGTACATATACAGAAGGATCTGACGCAGGACCTTCCCTTTTCATGGTAGTCCTTTCTTGAATATGCCTCTGCTTTACTTACTTAGGCCAGAGCCCTGGGAATCATCTTTCTTCCTCTCCTCCCTCATTCTACACGTACAATTATGCAGCAAATCCTCTAAACTTGTGACGGGCAGCTGGGATACTTAGAAATATTATAGGCAGTCAGAGAGGGCTGAGCCAGTACAGAAGTTCAGGTACACTGCAGCCTTGGAAGAGACAAACACCTCCTGCTGTGGGTCAGATCTCAAGATAAAAGGCAAAGCAAATACACTCACATCCTGAGGATTGATAGTTCACATAGTTCTCTATCACCCTGAGGGACTCAGGAGTCAGCATCCCACCCCACCTCCAGGAAGAGTCAGTGCTATTAAGCATGCCCACTTACTACATGACTCTCTTTCCCATTTGCTGCTAAGTTAATGAATTTTATCTGAACAATTAAGGCTGCAATGTATCTGAACTTCTGCACTGGCTCCTTTGAGGGCCCAGCCCTGTCTGACTGCCTATAATATTTCTAACTAAATCAGCTGCCTGTAACAATCTCAATTATCAAAATATGTTCAAACATCTCTACTTCCCACAATCCTCATATGTATCACTCTGGTCAACAATAACATCATTACTTTTATCAATGTCATAGCAGTATCTGTCTCTTACTACATTACTCACTCCCCCTTTGTTCTTAATTTAATCAATTTTACCTGAGCAATTAATCTTACTAGTTGACCATAGTTCTGGCCTGCCTTTTGCTCACCTTGCAGTTCCCATTTTTCCCCACCTTTGACACATCTCTCCTCATGATTTTACTGTATAAAAGACCCTAGAAAAGAGAGAGTCCCTGGCACTTAGGATCCAGGTGCCAGATTTCTTTCTTTAAATAAATATATTCTGCTCTTAACCTCCATTGATCCTAAGATTTTATTCTCTGATTTTAGAAAACACAAACTCACACCAGACATCTAGCAGGTTGGGAGTTTCTTTCTCTTATATTAGCAACATCTTGGTTGTACAAGGCATTTTATGGCTTATGTATAGATGTCCCCCCAAAACTCCATGCACTAAAAGGTGGAGTTTTTGGGAAATTAGATTTAAGATGTATGAATATGGATTAAGGGTGCATGATAAATTGATCAGTCCACTGATTGGTTTAGCACAGTTCTAGATGAGGATAATAGGAAAGAAACATACAGTGTGTGAATTGGACCAACCAATAAGCTTTTCATTTAGATGGAATAAAAGGGAAAACAGAAGAAATGTACCACTTTCTTCCTGTAATGCCAAGAACTGTTTCTCCTCTGTCATGCCAGTATGCCTTAGAGCCAGCCAAATGTGGACTGGATTTTCTACAAACTATGAGCTAAAATAAACTTTCTACCTATAACTTGTGGATGTTGGGTATTTGGTCTCAGCACTATGAAGTTACCCAGGCTTAAAGACAATTCAACCCCAAGAATATCAGACTACTCTGGAACAGAAAAATTAAATGCATGAGGGGACACTGTGACACAGTGAAAGGGAGATTCCACCTTTCTTCCCCTGAGGGGGAAATTCCACTGGGATTTCCTATTACAAAGAAATAATTGCACATGTCTGAAATCAACTGCTAAGCTTTATGTTTTTCCACATAAAGCTTAAGGAAAATACAACTCTTAGACTTGTGCTTATTTTAGTCTTCTCAGTTTGCACTTACTGTTACATAAAAGCATTAGTAGATTCATTTCATATAAACATAAGTAACTTCCAAGCACTTCTATAGAAGACTAAAAATGTTCCTCATATTTATTTAATTTGAACCAGTTCTTCAAATGACTGTTATAGGGATTTCTTTGAAAAAATGGAAAGATAGTAAATTGCTATTGATACAGGGAAATGACACTCCCAACCTACTAGATGTCCAGTATGAGTTTTTGGTCTCTAAAACTGAAGAATGGATTTTAGGACCAATGGAGATTAAGAGCAGAATATCTTTATTGAGAGAAAGAAAGCTTCTGTCTGAGAGACACAAAGTGAGTGCGACAGATCTAAGGGGGAAAAAGGACTTGTGAGGTGAGCATAAGGTGGGACAGAACTATGCTTAATCAATAAGATTAACTGCTCAGGTAAAATTGATTAAATCAGGAACAAATGGGGAGGCAAGTTGCCTATTCAGTGGGCATGTTTAGCAGCAGCAATTCTTCCTAAAGGGGATTGGGATAGTAACTCCTGACTTCCTCAGGGTGACAGAGAACTATGTAGAATACCAGTCCTGAGGATATGGAGATTCTTGTGTTGAGGTCTGCCCAACAGCAGGAAGAGCTTGTCTCCCCCACAGTGGCAAAATATCTGGGCTTCCACACTGGTTCCTTGCGAGACCTAGCCCTGTCTGACTGCCTATGATATTTCTCACTAACTCAGTTGCCTGTAACACTATCAAAAATTTTTTGCATATAAATTCTTAATTTATTCATTTTCCTTTTTTTATTTTAAAGAGATTAAGACAAAAGAGGACAGAACAGAGCAGATCAGAACACAACAATGTAAGCAACACATCACTTCCAACAAGACAACTGGACATTAACAATAGCTACCATAATAGCTACCTATATATACAATAGTGTAAAACATAACAAAATAGTATAAAACCATTCAAGACAATGAAAGTATTACAGGGCATTCAGAACCAAATAACAGAAAATGAACAATGGCTACTGTATTATCTCATTTTCTATTAGGAATTTGTTTATATTATCACACATATTAATCTCCAATAAAACACAACATGATAGAACCAATGGAAACAGAAGAACAAAATCAAAGCAAGATGATATTAAATCAACAATGGCTGCCATAATGTCTTGTTTTCTTCAAAATAGCTATTCATACCATTACACATAATAAAATCAAACAAAACAGAATAAAATCATTCCAACTAATGAATGAAAACATTACAATACTTCACAGCAATGTAATGGGAAATCATGATTCCCATAAAATCTTATGTACTCTTACCATTTATTACACTAGAGAGACTATACGGTATTTATACATGTGAGTTTGACTCATTTTGCTTATGAGTATGGTCTCAAGTTGCATACATTTATTTATGAATATCTCAATGTGATCATTCTTTACAGCTGAGTAGTACTCCATTGTATAAAAATACCACAACTTTTTTATCCATTCCTCAGTTGATGGACACTTAGGTTGTTTCCAAGATCTGGCTATAACAAATAGTGCTGCTATAAACATAGGTGCACATATATCACTATGGTATGATGCTTTCAGTTATTCTGGGAATATGCCTAGAAGTGAGATAGCTGGGTCAAATGGGACTTCTAATCCCAGCTTTTTGAAGAATCTCCAGACAGAACTCCACAGTGGTTGTACCAATCTATACTCCTACCAACAGTGCAGAAGAGTTCCTTTTTCGCCACAGCCTCTCCAGCATTTATTGTTGATAGTTTTCTTGATCCTGGCCATTCTTTCTGGAGTGAGATGGAATCTCAGTGTGGTTTTAACTTACATTTCTCTAATGACTAATGATGGTGAACATTTTTCATGCAATTATTTTCCATTTGCATTTCTTCATCAGAGAACTGTGCATTCATCTCAGAGGCCCATTTTTGGATTGGGTCATTGAATTTTGGGAGTCTGATTTTTTTTTTAATTCTTTATATGTTTTACACAGAAGTCCTTTGTCTGAGGGAGAGTTCATTAAGATTTTTTTTCCCAGTTTGTGGGTTTTGTTTTCATTATGCTGGAGATTTCTTTTGATATGCAGAAACTCTAGTAAGTCGTGATCTCAGTTATTGATTCTAGGAAGTATTTCCCATGCAGTTTGATTCCTGTTATGAATTCTCTACCTACATCTAGGTCTTCAAGATTTTTAACTAATTTGTCTTCCAACAGGCTTAGTGTTTCTGTCTTAATATTTAGATTTTTGATCCAATTAGATTTTAGATTTTAGTTTAGTACATGGTGATAGGCATGGTTCTAGTTTTAGGTTTTGGCATAATGGAGAACCAATTTCCCAGCACCATTTAGTAAAGATACTGTCTTTATTCTAGTGAAGATGTTTGGCCCCTTTATCAAAGATAAGGTGATTGAGTGTGTTTCCAGTTGTGGTTGTATCTTCTAATCTATTCCATTGATCTTCAGATGTTTTTATTCTAGTACAATGTTGATTGTATTACAGTAGCTTTGTACTATAACTTCAAGTCAGAGACCGTGATGCCTCCTGCCTTCCCTTTGCTGCTTAGAATTGGCTTTGCTATTGTATGTCTCTTCTGGTTCCAGATGAATTTTAGAGTGATTTCTCTAGATCTATGAGGTATGTGGATGGTATTTTCATTGCAATTGCATTGAATCTGTATAACAGCTTTGGGAGAACAGCCATTTTCACAATATTTATTCTTTCTATCCATGACAAGAGATATCTTTTCATCTTCAATTTATTTTTCTTGGGTATTATAATTTTCCCTGTATACATCTTTTACTTCTTTTGTGAAATTAATTCCTAAGTATTTCATTTTTTTGGATGCTAGTATGATGGGTGTGGCTTCTCTTATTTCCGTCTCAGTGACTTTTTGTTAGTGGATAGGAATGCTATTGTTTTTTGAGTATTGACTTTGTATCCAGCTAAATTGCTGAATTTATTTATTATATCTAGAAGTCATTTAATGGAGTTTTGGGGGTCTTCTATGTAGAGTATCGTCATCTGTAAATAATGATAATTTAACTTCCCTTTTTCCTATCTTTACTCATTTTATTTCTCTCTCTTGTCTAATTGCTCTGGCTAACATTTCCGGTAGTATGCTGAATAGGAGCAGCGATAAGGGACATTCTCATCTTGTGCCTGATTTTAAGGTAAAGGCCTCAGTTTTTGGCTATTTAATATGATGCTAGTTGTTAGTTTGTCATAGATGGCCCTTTATCATATTGAGGTAAAGACAATCTATTCCAATTTTCTTTAAGGTTCTTATCATGAATGAGTGTTAGACCTTATCAAAAGCTTTTTCTGCATCTATAGAAATGATCATGTGATTCTTACTTTTGGCTCTATTGATAGGAGGGATTACATTTATTGATTTACATAGGTTGAACCATCCCTGCATGCCTGGGATGAATCTCACTTGGTTGTGATGTATAATCTTCTTGATGAGTTGCTGCATCTTGTTTGCCAATATTTTATTGAGAATTGTTGCATCTATGTTCATTAGGGAGATTAGTCTGTAGCTCTCTTTTTTAGTTGGGTCTTTCCCCGGTCTTGGTACTAGAGTAATATTTACTTCCAGGAATGATTTAGGAAGAATTGCTTCCCATTTGACTTCACTGAAGAGTTTGAGGAGTGTCAGCATTAATTGTTCTTTGTATTTCTTGTAGAATTCCACAGTGAATCTGTGTAGGCCTGGGATCTTCTTTGAAGTTAAAGACTTAATTACATTTTCAATTTCATTAATAGAAATTGGGTTATTCAGCAGTTTTACATCTTCATGACCCAGCTTTGGCAGTTCATATGTTTCTAGGAATCTGTCCATTATTTCTGTGTTATTGAACCTATGAGAATAGAGGTTTTTGACATAGGTGTTGATGATTTTTCATTCCTTATTCATGAATTTGAGTTTTTTATTTCCTTTTTCTACTAAGATTGGCTAGAGGCTTATCAATTTTATTTATTCTTTCAAAGAACCAACTCTTGGATTCTGTGATTCTTTGGATTTTTTTCTTAGTAGATATTGCATTAATTTCTGCTCTGATTTTTATAGTTTCCTCTCTTCTTTGGGCTTTGGGTTTGACTTGCTCTTCTTTTTCTAGATGTTTGAGGTGTAGCATTGGGTTGTTTATTTGTGGTTTTTTTTTTTTTTCATGATATGGGAACTCAGTGCAATAAATTTTCCCCTGAGACTGCTTTCATTTCATCCCACAGATTCTGTTAAGTTGTATTTGTATTTTTGTTTGCTTGTAGGTATTGTTTAATTTATTCTTTAATTTCCTCAGTGGCCCACTGATTGCTCAAAAATGTATTATTCAATTTCCTTATTTTTATGGGGTTTTTGCAGTTTCTTTTATCATTAATTTCTAGTTTCATGACACTATGATCAATGCCATGCAAGAGATAATTTCAATTCTTTTGCATTTACTAAAATATGTTCTGTGGTCTAGTATATGGTCTATTTTAAAGAATGTTCCATGTACTTCTGAGAAGAATGTATATTCTGATGTTGTTGGATGGAACACTCTGTATATATTTATCAAGTTCATTTGTTCACAGGCATGCTTCAGTTCTGTTATTTCTTTGCTAATTTTCTGTCTGCTTGATCTGTCCCATGGTGTCAATGGTGTGTGAAGGTCTCCTGTTATAATTGTATTATTGCTTATTTGATTTTTCATTTCTGTTAATACTTGCTTTGTATAGCTGGGTGCTCTGGAATTTGGTGCATATATATTTAAGATTATTATCTCTTCCTCTTGTAGTTTTTCCCTAACTAGTACGTAGTGATCTTCTTTATCTCTTTGGAACATTCTTGATTTGAAGTTCACATTGCCTGCAAACAAAATAGCTACCCCCACTTTGGGGGGGGTTCTTGTAGCATGAAATACTGTTTTCCATCCTTTGACTTTCAGTCCATGAGTTTCCTTTTGGGTTAGATAAGTTTCTTTTATACAGCATATGATTGGATATTGTCCCTTAATCCATTCTGTCAATCTGTTTCTTTTAATTGGTGAATTTACATTAATGGTTATAACTGTTACATATTGGTTTACTGTAGACATATTATCTTTCTGTTGTTGTATCTTTACCTTTCCATTCTGTTTGTCTGACTTGCTTAGTGGTTTTTTTCCTATGTGTATCTAGAAAGTCTTTCAGTACTCTTTGCAGGGTTGGCTTGGTGATCATGAAGTTCTTCAGCTGTTTTTTGTCATGGTAGTATCTTATTTCTCTATCCATTTTGAAGGACAGTTTTGCAGGATACATCAGTCTAGGTTGGAAATCATTTTCCTTTAGTAACTGAAATACTTCACTCCATGCTTTTCTTGACTTCATTGTTTGTGTTGAGAAGTCTGCTGTGATTCTGACACTTTTCCTTTATAGGTAGGTGATCTGTCTTTTCTCTCTAACAGTTAATATTCTATTCTCATGTTGGATTTCTGGGATGGTGATTATTATATGTTTGGGTCTAGTTTTGTTTTGGTTTTGGCTATTTGGAGTTCTATGTGTTTCATTATTTTGGATGTTCATTTTTCATTCTCATGTTTGAGAAATTTTCAGCCATTACTTCGGTAAACAGCCTCTGGATATCATTTGTGTTGTCCCCTTGTTTTTCATTTATCTCTATCAATATTATGTTATTTTTCCTTGCATCATCTTGTAGCTGTTGGATTGTTATTTCCTGATTCCTTGTTATTTTTAAGAGATCTTTCCTTTTCTGTTCACTTGGTGCAATCTTATGATTGAGATATGAAATTCTATCTTCACTTTCGTTGAGTTGGTTTTGACAACTTTCAATGATGTTTTTGATTTCCTGAATATCTCTCTGAATCTCCTTAATGTATTATGTTTGTTTCTTATATTGTTCATCCAGGGATTCTATCCTTTTTGCATTGGTCTTCTAATTTTTTAACTGTGTCTTCTTTAGATGTGCTCCACATTTCTTTCATTACTTTTATCGTTTCTTCTTTTACCTAGGAGATTATTTCTAATTTGAATTCCTTTACAACTTCCCAGAACTGCTTCTTTATTTCAGTAGCTATTATTTCAGGTATTTCAGGTGTAAGGCATATATTTTCTTCTATGTACATGGCTCCTAGACTTTCTTGGAGGTTTGAGATTGCATTTTGGTCTTTTGTCTTGTCATTTTCCTATATTTCTGTGTTTCAAATGATGCTCATAGGCTTCCCCTGGCATGTTGTAAATCACATCCTAAGCCCTCAACTCCTGGAACTAAATGGAGGGTGCTGAGCATGGTCTAGTGTGACCCACAGGACCTCCCGTGCCACCTCCCATCTTCCAGGAAGCTGGGCAGGCTCCTCACTACTGTGGGTGATGGTCTAAAGCTCTTCCTGAGCTAGCATCAATGCACTGGAATGCACCTCACATGCCCTTAGCTCCTCTGATTGAACAAAGTTCAATGGGCATGGTCTAGTTGGGCCTGCAAAGCCTCCCAAGCCTAGTCCAGGGTGTCTAGGAGATGAGCAGGCCCTTAACCACTGGGAAAGATGGTTTTAAACTCTCCCCAGGCCTGTGCAGCTGTGCTTACACTCATCTCGCACGGTCTCAGCTCCCAGTATTGAAAGAAGGTCGCTGGGCATTGTCCAGTTAGGCCTGTGAAACCTGCAGAGCCTAGTCTGTGGCCAGAAGCTGGGTGGGCACTTAACCACTGGGAGCAATGATAGTAAACCAGCTCCCCAGATTGAGATAAGGTCACTGGGTATGGCTCAGTTAGTTCACATTTCTTCATTTTCTTCCCTTCTTTTTTGTCAGGGCTTATCTCAATAACAACTCTTTGATGACCTTAATGTGTTCTTTTTTTCATAGGAATCCAAAAGAATTTGACTGAATTTTGAAGTCTTTAATATTTATAGGGTAAGATTCACCCCAAAAAAATACATTTTGTCATTTCATTTTGTTTTGTTTTGCCTTGTCTTGTCTTGTTTTTGCAGTACTAGGAATCAAACCCAGGACCTTGCACTTTGCCATTGAGCCCCCAGCCTTTTCATTTTTTTTTTTTTATTTTGAGGCAGGGACTTGCTTAATTGACCAGACTGACCTTGAATTTGCAATCCTTCTGCCCCATCCTCCCAGGTAGCTGGGATTGTAGGCATTTGCCAACAAGCCAAGCAAAATTCTTCCTGATGATGTTATCATCAAAGTCATGAAAATTTGCCACAGCAGTTTCCTAATTCACTCTTTATTTGCTGCTGTTGAGGTTAAAAGCTTACTGGCTGCCTTTGTAGTTCTGGTGTTCACTTTACTAACAGCAGGAACATGATGCTACAAGATGCATGCATTATTTTTGTCAGACTACGCAGTATATCATCATCTGCTATACTAGGAAAGGAAAATTAGTGAATGTATACAAGTGCAAGTTTAAAACCTGAGTACTTATTTTCAGATGTGTGTATGGATGAAAGGGTGTCTAGTTTGTTTAAAGAAGTCTACTAGTGTTGGGAAGAACCTTTATATATTACTGAATATTTACTGTAGCCTTGAAAAAATGTTATACCTCCTGTAATAGCAGAATAACATATAAGAAAAACAACATGCTGGAAACCATTTAGCATATCTTTGTAACACTACAAGTCTAGCTGAATTTCTGAAGTTCATTCATAGTTTCCCTTTATTTCACATGCAATGTAGTAGTGACACCCATATTTCTGTTTTAAGATATGCCTGTCTACACATTTTATGCTTTGAAATATGTGAAATCAGGCCCTTTTTGTTACAGAATGTATTTCACAATGGGCAGATCATTTCAAAATAAAGAAATAACACACAGGATGAGACAAAATTAACAAGTTTCTACATACCTCACCTCTCTTATACACTCATATAGAAGCCTTCTCTGACTCCTCATGCCATATGAGGAATCGACAAGAAAGAAAGCATTGGCAAGCCAGGAATGGGGCCCTTGCAGTAAGCAAATCAATTGGTACGCTGACCTTGGACTTCCTGACCTTTGTAACTGTGAGAAATGAATGTATGTTTTTTAAAGCACAGTTTGTAGTACTTTATGCGGCCTGGGTCACATGAGTCACTATTCCTTCCCAGATGGGACAGTGGGACACAGTAGGGAATCTTATGGAGAAGTCTAGGCAAGTTGACACCTGTGTGTGATCACTGTCCCCAGAGCCTACCAACACAGGTCTGGTGATGGGTGTGAGGATCACTCTCAGTCTCTGGGGCCACAACTGGAAAGCCAGAGTGGAATAAGGTGCTGGGGTCGTCTGGCACCCCGATGTATCCATTCTTCTGTATTTTCTATTCTTTGCTACTTACCTTCCTTTTTACATTTCTGATTCAGAAACTATAAGGCAGAGTTTGCAAAAATACTTCCCCATTTTAGCCAGGATGTGACCAGTAATCCTGATAATTCTACTTCATTGGATTAAGAAACATCTACTAGATTAGTAGAGCACATTTCTAGGTGTGTCCAAGTGGGTCATGAAAGCTGCCTTGGGTATTATGTCTGGTTACCTTTTCATTTTTCTCTCATGCTGTTCCCCTACTCTGCCCCCTGGCCACCACAAACTAGGCAGTTTTGCCCTGCTATATTCTTCTACTATGATGTTTCTTTCCTGGAGCCAGCTGACCTTAGACTGAATCTCCTGAGACTGTAAAGTACATTAAATCTCTTCTTTAAATCATGGATGTCAGGAATTATGTCTCAGCAACAGAAAATCATCTAATGCACAAAGTAATCTAACAGAATCTTACCCCATCTTTGTCAGTGTGTCATCCACGAACCTCTCCATTAACTACGTTTATCTTACAAATGCATCAGCAAAATCACCCTTCCACCTGACACAATATATCTACTCTTCATAGAAACAAAATGGAGGACACATAGATAGGCATTGTGGCAGATTGATAACTGGTGGTCAACTTGTAATACCAGCTAACTGATTAAGCATGGTGCTGAGTGTGGATGGCCTACCTGAGGATTATTGCCAAGATAAAAAGGAGAATATGAGAGAAAGAGAAAATGTCGTTGTTTCTCTATAGGGTTGTTGGTTCTCCTGTGGCCAACAGTTCTCCTGGAGGAGTTGTCAAGCTTATGTCCTGACATGAACTTGCCTGTTCTCATGGTCAGAGGAACTCAAGACCTTGCTGGCACTGAGAATGGCTGTGGTTCACTTTGGTTGTACTCTGGTCCTGATTTTGAGTATCACTTCCTGGCTCCAGAAGAGAAGACAGTGTGCTGTTCAACCTCCTGGAGAAGCTTGTTATGCTGGCTTCCTGATATGAATTCAGCTGTTCTCACTGTCAGAGGAGTTTGGAACCTTGTTGTCACTCAGCATGGCTGTGGTGCTTTTTAGGGGAGCCCTGGTCCTTATTTTGAACATCACTTCTTGGCTCCAGTGCAGAACCCTCAGCCTGCTTGTACGGATCCTTCATCCTGCTGTCACAGACTTTCTAGTTTCCACCAATAACTTTTTGGCCTTCGTAGCATACATCTGTGAAACAGACTTGCATGAGGTATTGCTATGGGCTATAGGCCTCCAGTTGGACTCATGAAGGGCATTATTATGGGCTGTAGGTCCTCAGCTAGACTCATGCAGGATGTTGCCATGGAATCCAGGCCCTCAGCTGGATTCTTTGGGTCTTAGTGTATATATAGATTCCTTGCACTCTTTCTTTTGTATTTGACAATTTGGGTGGTCATTATATAATATTACTATAAACTATGTCTCTTGTAGTGTCTTGTTCTTCTTGCAAACCATGACTACAATAGGCATTGAGTGATAGGTTCCTACCATGGCCTCTTTGCTGCCCTGTATCCTAAGTACTCAAATATTAATAGTACTCACTATTAACATATTACATATTAGATAACAAAGAAATGGGAGATGGAAAGGGGAAAAAAGTGGTTAATATATGGTCAAATATATTCATTCATGTTATGGAAAGGGAAAATATAGATAACTACTTATGGTCTTATTTTTAAAACTGGATCTGGACTCAGAGAAATTTACACAGTTGCTATGTTTCCTTCTACTCATCCCATGATCCCTTTGCTCTAACAGGGAATATCATTTCACCAGTTTTGGTTATTGGTGATCCAAACTTCCACCACTCAGGGCCTGGGCCCTATGTTACCATGGCTACCATGGAAAACTGGTAATCTGTGGCAACCTGACGATGTCTGACATTTAAGACTGTTTCTTCCCTGCCCTTATTATGCCACCAACTCTCCAGGTAGCCTTGAGAGTGTGGATGGTTTATCTCAGCCAGTTCAATTATTCCCTTCACATCTATAAATTAAAAGAAATACCAGCCCAAAGTGTCTGGGAGTCACTGTCTTAATAACTATTCTATTGAATCATTTGTATATTTTTGAAATTATGTATCTTTGATCAATTTAATATTTTTAGTACAGAACTGTAATATCAGTTATTATACATTGTTTTCTAACAATACTACCTATTTTGTGGGCTATACACTTTTTCTTCTACCAATATAAATTCCCTAAGGTCTGCTTTCTTCTTTATTTCCTAGAGATTTTCATTAACAAATCATGTCAAAAGAATTTAAGAAAATCACTAAAATTCTCCATGCTTATACAGTACCTTCAGTGTGCAAAGTGTTAGGAAGAAAATCTGATACAAATACAACTTTGATCACACTGAATAATTCATCACTAATACCTATTTTTATCACTGGAGTATTTTACCTATCTTAGCTCAAGCTGATGAGAACTTTCTGAGTGACACCATGACAGGAAAAACAAAAATAAACAAATAATGTATTATTCACCACATAATAGAAGTACAAATTTTTGTATCATACTTTACACTGATTTAAAAATACTAGTAGTGCCAGGGACAGGGCTCAGTAATAAAGCATTTTCTTACTATGTGTAAAGTTTACAATTTCATCACCAACACCATAAAAATATATATTAGGTAGACAGATAGATAGTAGATAGACAGACAAATAGATAGATAGGTAGATAGATAGATAGACAGACAGACAGACAGACAGACAGATAGATAGATAGATAGATGATAGAAATACAAAGGGCAGGCAGACATAATAAACCTAGTATATTAGTGCTGTACATAATTCTAGGGATTTACTCACTGTCTCAATATGCTTGGGAGTAGGAATAGTCATAGCAATAACAAAGATACATAAATAAAAGGTAATTTGTTTTTAATAATTGTGTAGAAATCACTCATCTCAAGATTCTCCAACCTAGGGCTATATCCTACTTGTCTCTGTCTCTATTGTTTAATCAGGTATTTGATAAAAACTCAGCACTCTATTACTAGTGGTGTCATTTGTACGATTATGACAGTTATAATTTTATATAACTATAGTGGGATTGTCGTGTGGTAGTGAGGGCATTAGACATCACAAGAGTTTTTGTTTCTTTCATTGGTAATTCTTTTATTATCCTTTTAGGTCAAGCTCCACTAAAGACAAAACTCACAGAGATCCAGATAATAGACTCCAATAGGGTATGTTCTTGGAGCCTCTGTGAGGATAAAGTAGACTTGGAATGCGGGGTTATCCAAGGGCTCCACAGAGGAACCACAGAGAATCTGTCCAGGACAGCAGACTTGTCTTCCTGAAGCATGGAGAACATATCACATCGGCCTTTGCTTTCTGGGAGAAAGCTGCCCGAGGGAGGGGCCTGTGTCCAGAGCAAGATCTGGCCCAGAGTAAGCCAGCTGGGAGTGCTCAGGGACAGCTCAGACCTAGGCTGTCATAGGGAACAAAAGGGACTGACACTTCAACCTACATTACCTTTCCTGTCTCACTTTCCAACCATTTCCTCAATTTTCATCCATTTTATGTGATCAGTGCTTATAATTTTATTTTAAATTAGTTTTTAAATAAGCATATATGGAATTCCGAGCTGCACCTTGGCATACAGGCATACATTCTCTAATAGGATAAACATGCTCCACAACTATGATAAATGACAAATATTAAACAAATTTTTTAGTGAATTGGAAAATGTGGCAACATGTGCAGAATATAAGAAAATGACAAAAATCCCTACTCCTCATTGTAGCTCTCTCTTTACCTCTCAGTAGCAATCAAAAGAGCCTTATTTGTAGTTTATTTTACAGGAAAAGGGACAGGCAAGCAAGGGCAAGGGAGCAAAAATAATGAATATTTATGGCCTTCTTATGAACTGCTCACTAAACTGTAAAATTCCACAAGGCATGTTCTGCATCTTTCAGTTGATTTTAACCTACAGTCAGAGAATCCATTAATGTGCTATTAGTAAACTTTCTTCCTCCTCTTTTCTTTCTCTCGCTCTTTTCTGCTCCCCTCCTTGCTCCCTCCATACATGAAACCCAGACATGAAAGCTGAAATAAATTGTATTCTTCAGTTCATTGCAAATGATTTCATTCAATCTTGTATGACATACTTCTTGCCTTACAATTATTCAATTGGCTTATTCTTTTTAATTCATTTTTTATCTCTGAAGCCCTCCTAAATACTGATTAATAAGAGGTGTGATCTAAAAATAGTGTTTAAATTAAAAATATTTATTGCAGTAGAAGACAAATTACCATTAATCTCCCTCAAAATACACCCCAAACACTCTTCTCCCTTCCTGCTTGCCGTTTTCTGAAGCAGTTTTGAAAATCGTCTCTCATGGGCGTCTTAAATTGCACTCTCATGGCGGCCTTGATATCCTGAATTGATTCAAAATGTTTACCCTTACCAATCATTTTTACTTGGGTAGGAGGCAGAAGTCCGGTAGTCTGGTGAATAAAGTGCAGGAAGACGATGTGGTAATGCTTTTGTGAGCCTGCCTTTCCTCAGGGTGGCATTTAACAGCAGCGTTCACTGTATTTTTGATCACACTTCATAAACACATGCAAAAGGACTTCCAGAACTGCTTCAGAAAGTGGTAAGAATGTTGGAATGAGTGTATTTGAATCAAGAAGGATTATTTTTAACAAGATTAATGGCAATGTATCATTTACTGTAATCATTTCTCAAATTTAAACTTTCACAATATTTTGATCATCTTTTGAAAGTTTTATGTGTATAGAATGAGTGTTTAACTTACCCACATTTTACTATAGATTTTATAATAAAGTTCTTATAGTTTGTTTCTTATTTTTCACTCTGCTTGAAATCTATCCTCCTCTTGCTGTGCACAATTTTGCAATTTGTACATGTTGCCTAATGGCCATGTTTGAGCAATTCCTTGGGGATACTGTATATACATAGAAGTAGGGTAATGTGTCATGACATATTTATTTCCAGTTGGAACATCTGTGCCACCTCCAGGATATAATAGGCTATTTTCTCATCAACTAGTCATGGCTCCAATTTCAGCAAAGCCACTATTATTCAGAACACTCACATACACCAGCTAAGGAATACTTTTGAGAAATGATGATCTTGTTCTGCAGAATCTTGATATTTTGACAAATATTTCTCTTCTTTAATTACTCTTTTGTTTGTTTGTTTATCGGTACTGGGGACCAAACTCACAACTGCCTGCTTGCAAGGCAGGTGCTTATGCCACTGAGCTAAATCCCCAGCCCCTAATTACTCTTTATTTTGGTTAAAAATGGGAGACGTTTACAGTTAGTTTCCAGACTCGATTTTCCTTTTGTTATAGTTTTAATGTGTTGGAAATCTAGCCCCCAATGTAACAATATTTGGGAGGCTGGGCATAAAAGGAATATGCAGCTTACAAGGGCTCTGCTCTCATAACTAGATTAATGTAACTGAGAAGGACTTGTGCCATAGTTCCTCTCTCTTCTGTTATCCAGTGTAAGGACACTGCCCTCCTCCCGTCTGGACCAATCACAAAGCAACAATATCTTAGAACCAGGACCAAGCCTGCTGATATTTTGTGATTCCCAAAAGTTATTGCAGAACGGCAAGAAGTCAATTTCTGTTGTTTATAAATAATGCAACTTATGGTATTTTATTATAACAACCCAAAAGGACAAAGTTCAAAGCCATCTTCACAAACCTTCATTTCTGGAAGAACTAGGCACCTGACATTTGACATGTTACCTTTCTCAATCCTCTTCCTCTTCCTGAAGAAAGAAGCCAGTGTAACCACTACCACCACCACCCACACACACACACACAAGCTATGGCTCTGCCATGTTCGCTGGCCATGCCTCCAAAATGAGGGTTCTGGGTGGATCTGAAAATGTTAAGTTCAGCACTCCTTTCCATACCTGCTACATGAGGAACCCAGACTAGTGGGATGCCAAGGAGTAACCCAAATCAAAACCTCGATCTTTTTATGCATTTTAAAATAATGTTTTCTGTCTATTAAGTCCTGAGTTTTGTTTCAAAACTATGATGTTTAATTATACCTAGTAATACTACCTTGTCTCTTATGTCTAAGAAAACCATAAGCATATTTATAATTTTTATAGGTTTCCTTTGTGGTATATAGGCCTTATTCTCATATCTGGAAGCTATTGGAATTGTATCCCTTATAGAGATATAAATAATATTTCTTATGAAATGAATATACAAACATTATATAATCATATATAATGAGTTTTGAAACATTAGTTTTGTTATAACACAAAATAAATCAATGCATATTAAAACTTTTCTACTTTTCCTCACTGGTATTACCATAACCCCGCAGTCAACTAGGAGAAATCTCCATCTTATTTTATTTTATTTTATCTTTTGAAATATCCATTTTAACTAGTGCATTCTGACCAATTACAAGGGTGATTTTTTTTTCTTAAGCAACTTGTTTTCACATATGTAAAATATAAAGGCCCTTCTTTTTTTCTCCTCCTCCTCCTCCCCCTTTTCCTCTTCCCCTCCCTCCCTTTCTTCTCCTTCTTTTTGTTGTTCATGGTACTAGGTACTGAATCAAGGGCCTTTTCACTAAGCTACATAGCCAGCCCTTTTTCCTTTTTTATGTTGTACTTTGATGCAGGATGTCATGCACCAAGTTACTCAGGCTGAGCTCAAACTTGCTATCTTCCTGCTTCAGCCCCTTAAAGTGTTAAGATTACAGATGTGCACCACCAGATGAACAAGACAAGTCTTCTGAGCTGAGGAAATGTAATGAAATAGTTTATGGACCTGAAAGTAGATGAATAAGTTTCTCACTGCACAGAGTCAAGACTGGGAAAAACCATCTCCTGAAATTCCTTTTATTTCTGCTAAAGAACTTAAATAAAAACATACTGAAAACCATTAGATATAATGAATGAGAGGAGCCTTGGTTAATAAGATCAGGTCCAAAGAGATTATGAACAAGGGATATCTTCTCCCTGCCTACTATCTCCCTGACCAAGATAAAGTGCTCATTGTGATTTTAATAACAGACATGTATCAGCTTAAGCTGTCAATATGACAGCTTAGAAAATAGGACAGAGACAAGCCAGTTTCCACAGAATCTAGAACTCTGCAGACTGGTGATAAAATTTAATAGAGAGCAACAGTCAGTAGTGACTAAGTGACATTATATAATTTTTCCACTTTATGAGAATATTCATCAAAATCATACACATGATGATGTTTTAGGTAGGAAACAAATAATTCAATAAACAATCTTATAATTTGAGTTTTAAAATAAATGTCTTTTTTAATCCATTTTTTCTCTCAGAAAGACAGTAAAAAATAGTTGTTTAGAAAACTCAAAATCGTGCTTCATTTGATATTTTTTGGTTAGTTATTCTTTCATTTCAACAGGGAATAATCTTCCAAATCGTTTTCCCAAGCTTTCTGAGCAAAGGGAGCATGTTTGCCTTGCTCACTATGGCAAAATTTAGGAGCTGTGATTCTCATGGGAACATTACAGGGTTTCATAGAGTTGGATTTTCATCTTTGTTTCCATTATCATCTGTATTGTTTACAATATGGCATGAAGACATTACAGCCCCTGTTTTTATAAAACTTGTTCTATATTCCACACATACTCCCCAAGTTCTATATGAGCATGAATATACATGCCTTTGAATATACTTATCCCTTACCTGAAATAAGCCTTATTTGAGTCTTATGTGCCCTTAAAGAAGCAGTGTGTGAGGACATGCATTGCATTTATCTGGAAGGTAGCTGCTGAGGACCAGCTTGATGTGGTACAGAGCAGGCAATAATTGATATTAATAAGTTAGCACAAAAATAAATTGAGAGTCTGTCCGAGGCCTACGTGACTTGTGGTGAGACCCAAGGTTGGCTTACAGACTGGTTCATCTTTATACCAACAGCCAAAGTTGAGAATACCAAATGGTCTATGAAGTTCCAGTGCCTCAACGCAAGATAATATGACAACTGAGGCCTTTGAGTAGTCCAAATTCCTGCTAGCTCAGTAGCCACAGTTAGCAGACAATCAGGTTACTATTTAACCAGGATCTGCTCCTGTGCTCTTTTTTCAAAAATTTGTTTTTCCTCAATCCTTGATCCTTGACCACATCAGCAGTTCATCCCTATCACTTCCTGAAGCCCACCAGCATATCCCCCAATTAAGCTGTGCACCTAATAAAGGTCAGAGATACCATGCCTCTTGGTTTTAGTCTTTCACTGGGCTTTTAACATCTTAGTTCCCTTTGTCTATGTTTTATTCTGTCGATGTGCCCCTGAGCAGATTGGTGCACCTAGGCCAGGACCCTCATAGTAGGGATATGAGACTCCACGTCAGTGTGATCTCCTAACTCAGGTTACTAAACCCTTGATCAACTCCTCCCCATCACCTATGTTCAAATGATATTTGGACATACTGACAGAAGAAAAGCAAAGTGCATAGTCATAGAGATGGGCAAGTACTCCCCAGCATTCATCTTCTTGGGATGCTGTTACCAATTGCTATAAACTAGGTGATTTATAACAACAGAAACTTTCTTTTCTAGAGACTAAAAGCCTGAAAATATGATGTTATCAGGGTTGTACTTCCTTTGTAACCTGTAGAAGAGAATCATTACATGTGTCTTTTAGCTGCAGCTATTTACACCTAATATGATCAACCCTTGTAGGGGCTTCATTCTGATCTACTTCTTGCTGTGTCTCTCCTCTTCTTTTTAAGGACATTAGTTATCCTGGATTAAGGACCAACCCTACTCCAGTATTATCTCATTTTACATGATTATATTCACAAATGACAATATTCAAACAAAATCACACTCTGAGGTTCTGCTTCTAATTTCTTTGGGGACACAATTAGCACATAATATCTATCAAAGACATTTCTTCTTTTGCTTATAAAACTATACTAAATTTCCTGGCATCTCTTGTATGCAGACAGCCACAGAAATCATACTGGCTAATGGAATGAGGGAAGAAATTATACCACTTCCGGTCTTGACACAAGACCTTCCATTCAACCCTACAAGCTCACTGGAATCCATGAAGTCAAACTGAAACCTGTTCCTCTTTCCCAAATATCCAACCTTAATGCTGTGCATGACCTTTAGAGGCTGTTGTCATTCACCAAGGAGATGCACTCATCTGTCCAGGACTCAGGAAAGCCAAAAGTGGGTTGGCATTGGCACTGGTGACTGCACACCTGTCTGCTGCACTATCCCTGGACATGAACCTGTGGACTGGAGACAGTGTGTGTGAACAGCAGCAGCAGTTTCAACCCTCACTTCCAAATCTCATGCAAAGTTACCTTGAAGTCAACTCTTATCTAAAACCATAAGAAGATGGGAATCATCACAACACACTCTCAGCTTCACTGAGTTATCCATGTAAAAGGCCACAAAACAGCAGAAAGGAAGAACTTGGGGTCTTGATCACATCATTGGGCTGCTAAATAAACCAATATTGACGCCTCTGGTATCTCTAGATTTCTTATTTATCAGAAACTGTATATTTCTTATTGAATAAGCCATTTTGAGTGTGGTTTTCTGCTACTTCCGGCCAAAATCATCTTAATTGATAAACCAATATGCTTCATATTCTAGACATATGGTTGCCAGCCAAAAACCGTAGAAGAAATTTAATGTACTGTATCTGGAGAAACCAGAAAACATAAAGAAATAGAAGAGAAATTACCCTGCATAATAATTCATCAGCTACTAATAAATATGGTCCTATTTGATCTACAACGTATGAATTTGCACTTAAGTAGAAAAAGTGCCCAGATGAGGTTAATTGTGATGCTATGCTTCCTGGGAGGGGTCTGCCCAATACATGGTTCTTTTTTAACAGAGATGTTATTTAAAGTGATCTTGTCTTCTAAAGTACAACTATACATGTTAAATGGAAGAACCAAGTGGTCACATATTTACGATGGGAATAGACCAGCATAATTGAATTGCTTCCATTTCTATTTCACCTTGAGTTACTGTGTTCCCAGCACTACATGGCATAGAGATATACCTCAAAGTTCTATTGCAAGAAGACTTACCCTCATTACTCTCACGCAAAGTCTACAACTTTGTATTCCCTGAAGTCTAGTCATTTTACTCTCAGTCAGTAGCCCAACCATAATCTTAACTGACTCTCCTGCCCTGGTTTCCTGTATGTTTATGAGTGCTGCATCCTAAGAGAAATTTCTCCTTGGCCCAGTGTTGTCTCCTTGTATAGAGTTGTCTTCAACAGAGAGCTCAAATGAATTGAACTGCAAGGATTCATGCTTCAGAATCTGTTCCCTTCAAAGCACTAAGAAGACTAAAGGGTCTTCATTTGTGGATTCTTTTCTCTGTCTTCCCTCTCCTTTAACTCCCAATAACAGCATAAACTTGTTCACAGGAAATATCTGTATTTTCTTAGTTTGCCTCTATTATCATTCTATGCCTTTCAAACAGATGTAGCTCATGTCTTCCAACCTAAGGAAAGGAATTTATTTTCCTGCTTGTTTCTCAGTATTCTTTGAATTGTCTGCCAACTCTAAAGTCACTTGTTTTCCGGAGGCTCTGTGTTTTCTTCTAAAACCATTTTCTTATGTGAAATACTGAAGCCTTCTCAGTTTTTTGTTATAAATTTTCACTCTGCCTAAGAGCAAATTGGATTTCAAGAGCAAACCCACCCCAGCTACATAGCTTTCTAATCTCATTGCCCTCTAGTTTTATAATAATGTTGTTGGGATTTTCCCAAGAAGATGAAAAGTGTCTTATAGAATAAAGCCCTCCATTTTTCACTGAAAAAAAATATTTAGACCACTGTGGTAAATTTGACCTATAACTTTAAAATCTCAGTCATAATTTATTCCAACCTTAAAACATGGAGTGTAAGAGAGGTCTGTGAGAGAGCAGGGCACGACAGGTGGAGAGGAGTTTGGCCTGTGAGACCATCAGTGTTGGCAGATCCTGTACCAACCCACTTCCTAAGCTTTAAGGAAGCCTTATCCATCCCCTAAGGAAGTCATTTGAATTTGTTGTGAGAGAGTCCCTCAACAAAATATATGACTAACTGCCTTCACTAGTACACCTTCCTTGTTAGTAAGGGGAAGAATATCTCCTCAGCTAAAATCACGTAACATATTACTTATTGTATGGTCCGATTGTGTATTATCAAAATATATGCTAAAATTATAACCTTTATCCCTATCAATATAGCCAAATACACCCCTAAATTGGTCAATAGAATCAAAATAATTGCTAGCAATATCACAGCTACTTTTTTCAGGCAAAGGCATAGACATAGACAAACTACTCCTAAATTTCCTATGGAATCAAATGGGAATAAGAAAAGATAAATTGTCTCAAAAGAATAAAATTGAAACACTCACAACTTCCATAAGAATAGCATTTACTAAAAAGATATCTTCAGACAGAAACAATGTTACTTATGGTCAATTGATTTCAATAAAGTTTGCCAGAAAATTCCCTGAAGACATAATAGTTTTTTCAACAAATATGATGAGGACGTAGGAGAAACTAGGTCTTTGAATAAAAAAGAGTGAATTTAAAGTTGTATCACACTTCATATACAAAAGTAGCACAAAGTGGTTTACAGGGCTAACTGTGAGGAGACCAAGAAAAAATAAATAAATAAACACACACACACACACACACACGAAAAAAAAAACAATAAATCATCACGACCTTGAGTTAGACAATGATTTTTGAGATAAGACATCAAACAGAAAAAAGAAACAAACAAACAAATGAATTAGACATCAAAATTAAACATTTTGTATTCAGCCTATAGACAGCTAGTTTTTCCAACACCACTTATTACAGAAGCTATCTTTCTTCCAGTGAATATGTTTGGTCCCTTTGTCCAAGATTAGGTGACTGAGTGTGTTTGTAATTGTATCTGTATCGTCTATTCAGTTTTATTGATACTCAGGTCTGTTTTTTTTTTTTTTGCTAGTACCATGCTGATTTTATTATAGCAGCTTTGTACTATAATTTCAAGTCTGGGATTGTGATGCTTCCAGCCTTACCTTTGTTGTCCAGCATAGGCTTTGCTATTCAAGGGCTCTTATGGTTCCATATGAATTTTAGGAATGTTGTCTCTGGATCTGTGAAACATGATAATGATCAACATTGCATTAAATCATTTTGGGGAGTATGGCCATTTTCATATTGTTGGTTCTTCCTATCTATGATCAAGGGATATCTTTCCATTTTCTGTATTTCTCTTCAATTTCTTTTTTTAGAGCACTGTAACTTTCATTTTGTTTTCTTTTTTTGTTTTTATTTTGTTTTGTTGTCTTTTGAAACAGGTTCTCACTATGCAGTTCAGGCTGATCTTGAGCTCACTTTGTAGTCCAAGCTGGCTTCAAACTCACAGCAATCCTCCTGCCTCGGACTCCCCAGTGCTGGGGTTACAGGGATTAGCCACCATACCCAGATCTGTACTGTATAAATATTCAATGTATAAATATTTTACTTTGTTTGTTAGACTGATTCCTAAGTATTTCATCATTTTTTATATTATTGTGAAGGATGTGGTTTCCTTAATTTCTCTTTCAGAGAGTTTGTTGTTTATGTACAGGAATGCCATTGACTTTTGAGTTTTGACTTTGTACCCAGCTATGCTGCTGAATTTGATTATTAAATCTAGTAGACTTTTGGTGGAGTGTTTGGATTCTATGCAGAGTATTATGCCATCTTGGGATAATGATAATTTAAGTTCTTTCTTTCCTATCTTTATTCATTTTATTTCTCTCTCTTGTCTAATTTCTCTGACTAATGTTTCCAGAACTATACTGAATAGGACTGGTGATAGTGGGCAATCTTGTCTTGTTCCTGATTTTTATAGTGAAAGCTTTCAATGTTTGAAGATTTAGTGTTACTTTGGTTGTTGGTTTGTCATAAATGGCTTTTATCAGATTGAAGTAAAGACTATCAATTCCGATTTTTCTCTAGAGTTTTTATCATGAATCAGTGTTGGATTTTATAAAAAGCTTTTCCTGTATCTGTTGAGATACTCATGTGATTGTTATATTTTGCTTTGTTAATATGGTATATTACATATATTGATTTACATATGTTGAACCTATCATTTTCCACTAAACTAAAGTCAAAGTGCATCAAAGATCTAAATATTAAGATAGAAAGACTAAACCTACTGGAAGACAAAGTAGGTAGAAATCTCCAGGACATAGGGGTAGGCTGAAAGTTTATGTACAAAAACCAAACTGCATAGGAAGTACTTCAAAGAATCAACAACTGGGATCTCTTCTTATTAAATAGTTGTTCACATCAAAAGAAATCATCAACAGAGTGAAAAGAAAACTCACAAATTAGGAAAAGATTTTTGCTGTCTCTCAGACAAAGGATTTTTACCTGGAACATATAAGGAATTGTAAAATATCAGGGACCCCAAATTTAAAGATCCAATCCAAAAATGGGCATCTGAGAGGAATACATACTTTTCAGATAAAAAAATATAAATGGCAGATAAATATGTGAAAAAATATTCAACGTCAGCAGTCATTTGAAAAATGCAAATTAAAACAACACTGAAATACCACCTCACTCCAGAGGGAATGGCTAACATTAAGAATTTAACCAATGACAAATGCTGGCAGAGCTGTGGGGGGAAAGGGACACTTCCCTGCTGCCGGTGGGAGTGTAACTGGTACAACCACTGTGGAAATCAGTGTAGAGATTCCTCAGAAAACTAGGATTAGAGGTTCTATTTGACCCAGTTATTCTGCTTCTGAGTATTTTCCCAGAAGAAATGAAAACATTACATCACAACAATATATAGGTGCACCCATGTTCATAGCAGAACAATTTGTAATAGCTAAATCTTGGAAACAAACCAAATGCCCATCAACTGATGAATGGATAAATAGATGTGATACTTTTATATAATGGATGACTACTCAGCCATAAAGAAAGATAAACTCAAGACATAGCACAAATTCTATTTAGGCAACATTTTGACAGTTTCACTGTGGAGGAAGATACTCCTAGCATCTCCTAGCAGAAGACTTTGAAGACAAGGCCTGCATATCGTCACTCAGTGGGAGAAGGTGAGGGATTTGGGGCTGATAAAGAGAGGCTATGAGTCTTAATGATGTCATTTAGCCCCACATCAGGGAATCTGCAACACAGCAGCAATTTGGCATTTATCACAGCTCCAGAGTTCATCTGCCATATAACTGGAAGCTTAGAAGGTAGGTATTATTTTGCAAGTAATACCAAGTAGGTAGGTGCCAAATGGCTAAAAGTATGCTTATTTGCTCTATATTTAAAACAACTAGATATGTAAAAATTCAATTTTGTTGCTGTCAACCTTGAGTTGATGAGTACTGGCCTACTGGGAAGATTTATACCATATAGGATCAAGACATAGACACTTTTGTGTACTTATATACTATATTCTTCATGGCCCTTCAATTCTACTATCGGCCATATACTTGAAAGAAATGAAAACCAATGTCCCCATAAAAATGTGTACAAAAATATTTGTGACAGTATTATTCATAATTCCCCAAAAAGTGAGTACATCCAAATGTCTACCCACCTCTGAAATGTTAAACAAACTGTAGTATATCTATACCACAGAATATTATTCTGCATTAACAAAATAACATACCGATTCATACTCCAACATGGATGCACTTTGAAAATATTATGTTTTAGAAGCCAGTCACAAATGACCACATATTTTATGAATCTATTTATGGAAGTTTTCCAAAAGGGACAAATCCAGATGTAGAAAGTAAATTAGTGCTTGCCTGAGGCTGCCAGGGAAGAGCATTAAAAGTGATTGCTAGTGGATGATGGGTTTCTTTTAGCACAATGAAAATAATCCAAAACTTAGATTATGCTAGTGGTTGCACAAGTCTTGGTATGTACTATCTCAGAAATAACTGTATAAATATTATGAGAATTTATATTGCAATAAAGCTATTAAAATTGCCACAGGAAGATCAGCACGTGAAATTCACAATTCATGTCTTATGCTTACTCATCTTTGTATCACACACACACACCCTGCTCCACCCTACACCTTGTTCCTTTTCCTCACCTGAAACTCCATCCTGCCCTCTGGAAATCAAGGTTTGTCATCAACAAAACCTTGTGATTCTCCTTCTCGCTGAAAGTTCCTTCATATTTTTGCTCTAACTAAAACTTGGCTCTGTGTAGAGCACAGTCTCCCTGCAACATTTTCAAATGATTGTTTCATATATATATTACATATACATATATATATATATATATATATATATATATATATATATATAAATTTTGAGACTCAGAGGTATCCTATCTTATCCAATTTTTAAAATATTTGACTAAAGTATGTAATAAATCCATTATCATGTTATAATGATAACAGAAACACTGAAACAAAACCTAGGATTTGGAGGCAGATTTATTTTACATCAATGGGCACTGATCAGAATCATTTTCAGAATTTCAGGCCCTGAAGGGCCAGGGAGGGAGGTTTTTTACAGAGCTGAAAGGGGCAGTACAGAGGCAGAATACTCGGGCTTTGATTGGTTCTTACAATATGCATCATACTGACTAGGCATCACAGTGACCACCCATTTCTAAAAAACACATAACAGGAACTTGTAAGAGGAACTGTTACCCTGGGCAACTAACAGACTGGCTGGGTAGTGGGGGTATTTTGTGCTACAAAAGGATTCTTTGAGTTTATAAAGCTGCCACTATAATTGCAAGACTTGGTATAGGTGTGAGGGCTCTAGTTCTCAACTGAAGTCTCACTCCACAAAGAGAAGCCTGATGTAAACATGAGTATATTCTGGCTGCACACGCTAGTTTAGGATCCCCAACCTCCCAGATAGCCATCTGTGGCTACCAAGGAGCCCAGCATGGCTGGCCCCCAAGAGAACAGATTAAGAGAAAAGT
The DNA here is from genome assembly GCF_034190915.1 of Cavia porcellus. NCBI lineage: Eukaryota > Metazoa > Chordata > Mammalia > Rodentia > Caviidae > Cavia > Cavia porcellus. The sequence continues at coordinate 37,019,900 of NW_026947496.1, read as the reverse complement.
CTTATCCTAGACCACAAACTGGCTCAGAACTATTTGGGTACAGAACACCCATGTCCCATATACCAGGTATGCACCAGCTGTGAGTGGTCTGTCCTCTTGGTCCTGTGGAATCCTTTACTTATGGAGAGGAACATGAGTCTGAGGATGACACTGTCATTATATTACCTTATGTCTAGTATGTATGACCTAAAAATGTAATGTCTGCTTATACCACACATTGACTTGAAAGTGAAATTTCCTTCGTATTTGTATTAAAAATTGATACATCTGAGGATATTGCAAAGCCATTCAAAAGAAGAATCAAGATACATTGTGTACAGATACATATTCCCTATGATGAATGTGATCATTATGTATATCTAAAATGTACCAGTAAAAATTAATTTAGAGGGCCAGCAGCATAAGTGCCTGTCTGGCAAGCATGAGATCATGAGTTCAATCCCTGGTACAAAAAAATTAATTTAGAAAAGATATTCACTTGAACTTTTATCATTCTTTATTCTGCTCTGTTCTATTGAAAATGTGTCTTTAAAAATAAGAATATATAATCCATCATTAATGATAGAAACTTTGACCATCAGATACAAAAAGAAAAGTATTCAAAGACATTCATAGTTAGAGAAGTGTGCAATAAAACAACACTGAGTTAGCATTTCTCACCTCAGATTGCTAAAAATCACAAAGTGTAACAACACACTCTGTAGGGGAGCATCTGGAGAAGCTAGTGTTACCTTCCAAACCTGCTGTCCTGATTCCAGGAATCTGTCCTGCAGACACACCTCTGACCATACGGACACATGTGAGGGCATTTATGCTTTGCAACATTTTTAATTGCAAAACACTGAGTATTTGTAGTTGCAGAAACAGCCTAAATGCCTGTACATCACAGAGTAATTGAATAAAACTCCTTACACTAACTGCTAACATGATGGAACAGTTCCACCTGTGATAACAGACTGGTGAAGATCTCCATGAACAGACTGGTGAAGATTTCCATGAATGCCCAATGATTTCTACAACTGTTAAATGAAAAAATCAATGTGCAAAATATTATATTATTCTACCCCTTGTACAAAAGAAAGGGTAAAAGTAAATAGATGTGTATTTGTTCATTTATGTAAATACAAGAAATATAAACCAAAAATAAAATAAAGGTTACTGTTACATCGGATATTCTGAGGTCTAGGATCTCCAGACTTACCCTCACCGGGTTTGTCTTGCTCCAATGTAGAAAGAGGAAGAGGAGTCAGAGAAGACCAGGGCAAAGCAAAAGTAATTTTATTTTTATCTATTACAAGTAGAATTAACAAAAAGCCATTGGGGAGGAGTGGCAGGGCCTAGAGCTGGAACAAAGGTGAATCTGGGACTGGGGCCCTGTTTTATGAGGTAGAGGTCCCATCTCCATACCCGTTGAGGCTCCACACTTGATTGATTTGATATTGGGCTTGTTGCTAGGGGTTTGGTCTTGCAGGTTAATAGAGGAATTTGTCTAAGCATGGAAACCTGCACTAGAAGGGACAGTGCTGCCTGCACAGAGGCAGGTGTCAAAACCACAGTCAGTTCAGAGTAGCTACGCAGAAGCAGGTCTCAAAGCCAAGACAGCTCATGTGCTATGTCTATCCTTGGTTTGGACTTACAGCTTTGTTTTGCCATATTTGACTTTATTCTCTCCCCCCCAAGAGAGTAATGAGAACTGAGGAGTAATAAAATCCAAAATGTATAAATTTTGTTACAAAAAAGAGAGGGAGGGGAAAAAAAAAAGAGCTCTAACGGATATAACAACAAGTGTGTTTAGGGATGTTAAATAGCTGACTATATTAATGTTTTTGGATCATTGAACACAGCTGTTTGCAGTCTCTCCGTTTGAATGTCTACTTTGTATTCTTTGATACTGTGATTTGAGCAACTATTTCCAAGATGATATTATGTAATCTATTAACAGGTGATTTCTTACTGTTATGTTTTTTTTTGTAGTTATGTATTATGTGTAACCTTACACTGCTTTGTTTTGTTTTGTGTTTTTCTCTTTTTCCTCTTAAATAAAATAAAAAAAAAAAAAAAAAAAAAAAGCCAAGACAGCTTGGCTGCTTGCAGAGGCTCCCGCCTTTCTACCTGTTGAAGGGCCCTTGTTCCCTAATCTAACCCTGCTGAGAATCCCAACTGTCCTAACGTTACCTACAGAGGTGGATGTTAAAGGAGTGAAAGAAATCAAACAATAACAGTTCTCAGAATCTATCTTTTTCTGTAGCTCTGATTCTTAAAATGTTATTAAAGTTTCACACACAAAACATGTATTAAAATCAATCAGTATGAGGGAAAAAAGACTGAAAATAGAGTACTGGTGGTAACTAATGAATCACAATGAATGAAATCTTAAACACATCAAAGAGTGGGAAAGAATAGGCCTAAGAAATAACTTTGTAAGACAAAAACAACTCTATGCAAAAACTGTGCTCTATTTAGTAAATTTGTTTCACACAAAGGTATGGCTTAGCAATTCCAAAACCATTGTGTTCATACTATGATTAAACAAATAAGCAAATACATGAGATAATTAAGGCTAATTGTCACACTGCTGGGGAAAGGTGACAGGAATTATATTCCTTCTAAGTGCCATACTTAAGGGAAGGCTAGGATGCAATTTGTCAAAAGTATTGGTATGATGGGTACCAGAAGTGCACGAGGAAATTCACAATGTGTAATTTTCACAGTATGAAAGTATTGTATTTCTCCCAAAATATTGATTAACTACAGGAGGAAAATAGTAACTTTGCAACAAGGAAATCCAACAGGCACTATCTTAACCAAGTGATCAAAGTTAATAACATCAGCTATAGGACGTACTGACATTGCCTGCTCCTGGTACACTATACTAAAATAGTTCAACACTCCTGTGACACTTCTGAAAGCACCTAAGTTCAACCTAACCATGAGACAGCTCTGGATGAATACGGTATGAAAGACATTCTACAAAGTAACTAATCAGTAATCTTCCAAAGGTTTATAAAAGACAATGAAAGACTGAAGAATTATTATGGACTCAAGGAGACCAAGTACAATATCAGATTTTGTTATTGGATCCTAATATTGCTATGTATTGAAACAAGACATAGCAAGTTGGGAAAAGTTCAAAAAGTTCCCCAAATTCATGTTCCATTGTTTTAAAAATATTTCAATATATATGGTAATTTATTTCATTTATACTAAGTTTAGCTTAGTTCATTGAAATGAATTTTTTATCTATTTGTCTCTTACTTTTAAGAATATTTTTGGTTTATGTTTTGTACTGGGTAATTACTTTGAAAATACTGATACATGGTATAAGAACTATTATTATTTTCTTATTATTTGGTTATATTCAATTTATACCAGTTATACCAATCTTAATTTCCTGGTTTTGATCATCATACTGCAGTGACATGAGATAGTAATGTTAGGGCCTTTTTGGAGAAAGATAAATAAGAACACGCCTATAAATCAAAAAATAATTTAAAATAAAAATGCTTAAACTTTTTTTCCTTGACTTTATATTGGTTGATTTTTGAATCAACATAAAAAGCTAGACTCTCACATTTTGATTGTATCTGTGCTCAGAAGATCCTAAGATCTAGCTCAGAGCCTTGGAAATGTCCTTGAAATTCTAGGGAGGAAAAGTGGAGAAGCACACAGCAGCCAAAGAGAGCAGAACTGAGAGAAGAACCACTATTACCTGCCACAAGTACTCATAATGTGAAAAAGCTTAGACTACACATTTTATCCAAATTAATTCACCACACTATTGGAACTTCAGACTACATCATTAATGATTAGCGTTTGAGTTAGAAGAGCTTGACATAAGGTTTCTAGTTTTCTATTAAAATATGAAAAGAGATAACACAAGAGGCCGTCATCAGCTAACACCACACATCAGTGTGCATTTATTCCTGTAGCTTTTTAGTGTGGCTTAGGGTAGAGTCTTACAGGAAAAGAGTCCAGGTCATTTATGCTTTGGGAAAAAAAAAACACACAGGGACTTTGCTTAAATGTCAACCTGCCTGGAAGGCTTTTGGTATTATTTGGACCAGGCAGTCTCCCAGGGCAGCCCTCAGCCTCTTGAGCTTTCTGTGTTAAACTCTGAGTGCAGTGCAGCCTTGTGTCTCCTTGACTCATTGGTATACATATTTTTCCTCTATGAGATTTGATCACAAAATACAGTGCATGTTTACATTTAAAACATTTATTAAGGTAAAAGGCACATTGCCACTAATTCTCAAAATACTCCTGCTCACTTCAAACACATTATCCCCTCTCTCGTCATTTCCTGAAGTAGTTCTGGAAGCCTTCTTTCATGAGTGTCATTATTTGCACTCTCTTGGCTGCCAGGATATCCTGATTCAATTCAAAATGTTTAACTTTCAGGGTCACTCTGGCTTTGGAGATGAGCCAGAGATCACATGGTGCCAGCTTTCATGAATAAGATGGATGAGGTACACTCTGATGTTTTACTTAACAGAATTGTCGTAAACATTTAGTCAATGTGGGGAGATCATAAAATATAGTGAATGCTTAAATTTCAAGACTTATTACAGTAAAAGAAACATTGCCATTAGTTCCTCTCCAAAATACTCAGAACACTGCCCCCTCACTTTGAATATGCTTATCACATTGTTTTGGGGATATGTCTTTTACTGTAACAAGTTTTCTTAAATTTAAACATTCACCATGTATTTCAATCACCCCTTGTATACTTAAAATTTAGTTCCTGGAACCAACTGTGGTACTGAATAAGTTTTTGATACAACATATTATTATCTTGTTAAATGATAAAGGAAAGATTTCACTGTTCTTCATTATTTAGTAGAAAACATATAGAAAATGTTAATGTGAAACATCTCTACGGTTATTTATTTTGTATTTTAAATATATTCATACTTCATATGAAGAGTGGATTTGGAGCAGCCTCACATGCTTACTCAATAGTTGATTGTGTAGTAAACAACAAAAGTTATTACTAAATAATTCTCACTAAATTATTCTCACTGTGCATAACTTTTATTTATTTGTAACATATCTTACATTATATATACATATATATATATATATATATATACTATATTTATATTATGCTATACTATATGAAATATAAGGTAGGTTACAAGTAAATAAATATAAAATATATACTAACTATATAATATAATTTATTATAATAATAAACATATATAGTAAAACATAATTCTATTCTAGATAACACGGAAATTTTGAAACCAAATTTCTGACCACACCACCCTGGCTCAGGCATCTATTTCCCATGGAGTGTTGGGGAGAAAGTTCCCACTGGATAGAGACCAAGAAGACTTTTCTGTGTGAGGTCTACACAATAGGTGCATTGCCTTTTCATTTAGGAGACAGCTGGTTCACTCACCGGCCTCAATTTTATAAGAAGGCAGAGTCACAAGAATTAAAAGGATTAGGCAAGAGGGGAAAAGGACAAATATCCACTGTGAATTCCAGCTACTATCCAAGAGGGCATTTGGAAATTATACAATAAGCACTTCATCTATAAGAACTTTCTACAAAATTCTTTCAAACATGATTTTATACATTCTACCATCAAATATTCAGATAATAAATAAGTTGGTGAAGCCACAATTAGCTGTAAGATCATAAAAATGAAAGTGTCTCACATATCAACATGCACCAAGGAAATGAGAACTAGAGTGTAGGGTGTCATTCCCAGCCAGTAACCTGTGGTCCAGCCAAATGTATCCCGAGCAGCGTTAGACACTACTGAGATTGCACAGAGTACCACACTCCCTTGTCCGGCTCAGGGGAGGTAAAAACTTGTTTCAGATCCTCAATCAGAGAAGAACTTGAACTGAGTAGGAGTTAAATTCCACTATAGTCAAGACATTGTTTACCTACACACCATTCTTATCCCATGAACTTCATACCACAAGCAGAAGAGATAAGCAGCTGTGATGCTAAAAGTGATGCTCAAATTTTCCTGTCTAAATCTATCTAAAAACCCTCCCTCTCAAAAAGTTTGTGTGACTCTCTAATCCCTTTATTGTCAGACCCTTTCAATTTCCACTATCTTTTATCTTTCCACATAATTATTTTATCTATGAATATTTGATGGCAGTCTGCAAGAAACCCATTTTCAGAAGCTCTTTTCAGCCTATGCCTCTGAGTTTAATAATCTTAATGGGGCGAGCCTATTTTTAAGCTGAATAACTCAAACCCTTGTTATCAATTCAAGTGTGCCTATTTATTTATTTAGAATCACAATTTCAGCAAAAAGAGTCTCTGAAAGACCTTTTCTCATTTTTTTCCTAAACCGTAAAAATTCTAATATCTCTGCCTAAATTTGAAAGCTAAAATCGAAGTTTAAATAACTTTGCGGCTATCACCATTTCCTATTTTTCACCTTATGACTTTATGAAAAATAATCGCAAATGGCACATTCTTAAATAGATAAAGTGATCATTAGATGTAGCACTGCCATTGTGTTTGAAAAGGTCTTTTTTCCCTCCCTAGAAATTAAGATATTCTGCAGGTAGCAAATTGTTCTTTTAAAAATATGTAGGATGTCCTTAGGAGGATATAGGCAACTGAATTGAGTTCAGTGACTTTTTGTAGCAGTTTTTTGTAATACACTACAAAAAGTTTTGAAACCAAGAGCAGAGGTGGAGATCAAGGTGGTAGAATTAGAAGTGGGCAATGAGAGAAGATTGAGGGAAAATAGGCCTGAAATTGAAGGTCAGTCAAAGGCCAAAAGACCTGAACACCAACATAGATGCACTCATCAAGTTATACTTCTTTCTTTATGGCTCTAGTCTCATCACTTCACTTTGCAATGTGTCATATTTAAATCACCATTAAGCTTTATTAAATACTATTTAGATAGAGTTTAAAATTTTATTATCAATCAACAAATAAAATTTAAAAATAAAATTTTGTTATCAATTTTCAGAAAATACTTAGAATATTTATGTCAGGATATAAGTATTTAGGTCTTGTTAATATAAAAACAGCACCCAATCCATATTTTGAGCAAGATACTTCTCTTCCCTCTCTTCCACTGCATGTCTGTTGGGACAATCTGTAGTAGATGCTGGAGAACCAAAGTTCCCGTGGGGACAAATAAAAATGAACCACTGAATTACAATGTTTGTATCTTCAGAGACACCAGAGATCCATGAAAGTGACAAGGGTTAGAGAAACTAAAATTCCAGGGAGAAGAAACTCGTGGAAGTGAACGAGAGCCTAGAAGATGTGTACGATTTGAGATCTGTTATAGGAACTGACTCACTGAATTGTAGGCAGGCTAAGGCAGTCTGGAATCCCTAGGGCAGGCAGGCAGCCAGGGAACTTCTCAAGGAGGTTAGAGTTGACTGGATTTAGGAGAATTTTCTTCTCTCTTGAGCAAGCTTGCTTAAACTGTGTCCATTCAGATTATCAGGGATCACTTGCCTCACTCAGGTACAGTCCTTCAGTAATGTTTGCAATATCCCTTCACAATGCTACCTAGATTAGTATTTGGTAGAAAAACTGGAGACTCCAACTTAGTCTAGTTAATACATTTTAAAGAAACCATCATGGTCCATCTTTTTATAACTTTATATTCTGCTAATAATCCATATTAATTGTGTTCTTCCATAGTTCTGTCACACTTTATTTCACAAGACTAAAGTGTAAGAAGATTCTCCCAAGTAGATCCAAAAGATGGGTGATTTTTAAGGTGCTAAAACTTGGAGCCTGCCCAGAACTTGCCATTCTCTGAGATCAAGAAGCAGAGACAAATTCATGGTTCCATAGGAGACCATAAAAACTTTAGAAAGGAGAGAGGGCATCAGTGAGTCATCCTGATACTCATCTTTTTGGCAGGGGGGTTGCCATAAACCTGTGGTAAGAGTAAGTTATCTGTTCTTCTCAGTATTATACAAAAATAACAGGAAAATGACCTTTAATTCAGAGAAGGGGATTCTTCATCAAGAATTTTTTTTTCGGTTTTTCTGATGTCCTCCACCAACTGTGACTTATTTTCTGCTGAAAATAACCCATTACCAAATTTACTTTCAAAAACACATGTTTAATCCAAAGTCAGATCTTTGAGAAATGATCTTTCATTGTTGTCAAAGAAAGCAGCAACAGAGAAGAGAGGGCTTCTATCCCTCGTCTCCCTGGGGTCTATCTGTGTTAATATCCATGCTGCCCTGCCTGCCTTGCAAGCAGGCAGTCGTGAGTTCAATCCCTGGTACCGATAAAAAGGAAAAAGACCAAAAAAAAAAAAAACAAAAAAAAAAAAAAAAAACAAAAGCAAAAAATACAACACCCATGCTGCCCATAAACAGGCTGTTTCACGAAGAATGATCCAGCTGCCCACAAGCAACCTGTGTTGCTTCCCCTAATCTGTAAGTCTAGTAGTAAGTCAGAGACACTTTCCCAGCCATTAGCAAAGAAAATGACTCAATTGTGAAGCATTTAAGGAATATTGAACCAGAAAATTTAGTTTGTGCTTCTCAAGTGGATACAATGTGAGGTTAACTTTCACCAGGAGCACAAGATGAAGCTGAACTACATTAAGTGTCATATCCCTGCAAAGCCACAGCTGTATCTCCACCAGCCCCTCACCACAGCAGCTCCATTTCCAAGGACTCCAGGAACAGTAAATCTTACAGTATCAGGAGAAGCCAGTCTGAATCTCATGGTCCCTTGAGAACTCTTTTACTCAGGAAATATGCCCTGCAATTAAAAGAGTAAACAGCCTTCTGATCTTCCAGTCTGTCCCACTCCAAAATAAACTAGTGTTAGCCTCTTCTGAACTCAAATAGGACAGTCTCTAGAAAGATAATCATTTGGTTTATTAAACCAAGAAGGCTAAAGTATTTCTTCTTTACCCCCATGGAAGCCAATGCGTTAAAGGTAAAGGATGTATTTATTCTCCATTGGGATCCTGTTGCTACTAACACTGAAGTTTAGAGGTTCCCCCCAATCCTCATTCAGGTGGCACAAACTAAGCCACTTGCTTCCAGAGGAAAGCAGCTTTTCCAGTGACTGTGTACTACTGCAGATGAAGCCCTTTGTAGGGCCATGTAGCAGCAAGAGTCCTGAAAACTCAAGCTAGCTAAGCTAGGCCAGAGTAGGGCTGTTCAGTGACAGAGGGTCTGTCCAGGGTGGCAGACTCTACCTCTCAAAGTGCCTTAGCAAATGTGCAATACCCATCACCCCTGAGTAAACCCCTGGTTTGCTTCCACAGGAATGGACCAAATCACACAGAGTCCCCTCTAGGCCCTGATCCAGTCCCAAGCTCCACCTGGCTAATGTTCCAGATAACAGCATTATCTCCAAGCCAAATTTCCATCCACCTAAACTACCAAAGCTAGCATCACTCAGCTGACACAAGAAGGGACATCTTCTCTTCTGAGAGTTCTCTGGTTCATAAACTGCCTTCACCTAATAGCTCCATCTCTATCCACACATATTCATAGAAGGGATTTTTAAGGCGATCCTAAGCAAAAGGCAGCTACTGATCCTGATCTGTAGATAAAATAATAATGTATCTCTCACCATCATATTTTCCCTTGATCCTCTTTTAATCATGATCATCTTGGCCTGTGCTGCCAACTGCACCAGATAAGGTAGACCAAGAAATAAAGGATCATCCAGGTTCTAGGGTCATTAAGAGCACATCCTCAGACCTTGTGAAGATTATTGCCATTACAGATGCATAATGCTATGAATTCAATGTGCCCTTGATACTTCTTCCTAGAAGAGTTTCCCAAAGTTGGTAGTCTCAGCAGCCCATGAGGAATGGGAAAGTATCTGGATGACAAAAGGCAGGCACATGGGCTATGACAACACTTTTAAACTAGATCAAGAGAGGTGAATGTGGCATGGCCTTCACTAACCCTATTTCCAGTTGTACAACAGTTAGAAAATCTTCCTTTCCTCTTATTCTCTTTCTTGATCCCCCATTGGCTTGCATCACATTTCAGTACCTTAGTATAACTTGACCAAGTGCATAATTCTATTCTGTCATTTTTCTATACACTAATATGACATTTTAAAATGAAAAACAGGATATATAGAAAAACGTAAGTAATCTGAAAATCTTACTCTTGAGGGACATAAGATAACTTTGCAGAAGGATAAACATACTCAGTGCCTTAAAAGAAATGTTGATTTCTAAGACATGTACAATTACTAAAACCCACTGTATAGTACATTTAAGATCTGTACAAACGAACAATGTAAGAATACTTAGCTTTCAAGAAAGTGTATACATAAAAAAGATTTAAAGGGCAAAACATATGCTATGTATGTTTAGCTGCCATTTTAAATCTAGATCTGTGCTTATCACTGCATATAAATTTGTCTTAAAATAATTTTTTTTAAATTCCAACCTTGAATTGACTATTCAGAATGCAAAGAATTACATGCTATCTCCCCCTCACTATATCATGGTATCACAACTTTGCTTGCAGTAGGGTAGTTTTATTCATTGGGGGTTTAGCCATTTTACTACCCCAGAAACCCTGTGAATTCTGACACTGTTCTGCAATGAAGAACCCCTTCAGGAACTATATCTGCTGCCCCTCTAGGGCTTGTCCTAAGGGGTGAGCTCCTGCAGAAGTGCAGGGCACCTCTGCCCATATCCTGTTTAAGTGGTGGACTGAGGAAACCATGCTGTGCTAAGGAAAGGCAAAGCAGCTGTGGGCTCAAGGGAGACTTCAAGCTGTCAAGTGTGAGACAACCTGACAGTGAGTTACAGCAACTGGATAAGCCTTGGTTCTTTTATTTTCTAAAATAAAGCCTTAGGAAAAGCAAATTGATATTTTAAAAAGAGAATTGCACGGTGAATGTAAGAAGGCCTTTTGTGAAAGAGCATGCTCTCAACCAGGATTCAAATCAGAGCTAAGGTAACTGGGTTTTAGTCTCAGAGTAAATAAGCAGAAGCGGTGTATATAAGAAAACATGTTTTTACTCATTTCATTTTTATTCAAACGTACTGATGTGTGTTCAAGTGCAGTCATAGATATCTCACAGATATAATTTCTGAAGACCTTACAATTATCGATTTTTATAGTTCTGATCACAGTACAAAACAAATTTTTTTGTTTCAAGAATTGATTTGACTGAGCCACCTATAATGAGAGTAATGGTACACTTTGGCCTAGCATCTGGTCTATGTATCCCAGAACTGACATTCTTCATCGATACCATTTTTCTTAAAGTAGCAAAAAAAAAAAAAAAAAAACAGAAAACATCTTTCTATGGAATGTAAAACTTGCACACTAAAAACAAAACACTCTTATCTCTAGCTTGGATCCTGTGACATAATAAAGTTTAAACTCGTTGATGAACACAAATCCTCAGAAAAAAATCATGATGGGTGCCTAAATCTTAATCAGATTTTGTTGCATAGGAAGCAGATTTAGCACTTAGAACACTTGAAATCAACAAAAGAAAGAACACAAAGGAGAAAAAGTATCTCAAAAAACTACACTTGAAAAGACCAAGAGGATTTAGTTGACTATGAGATCATATAAATACTATCACGGTTATATGTATTTGTGTGAGTGTGTATGTATGTTGCATTATTTTGTATAGCTTGCAAAGAAGACTCTTGTCAAGTTTCTCTGGTCTTTTCATGTGAAGATTGCCACACAATACTTGGAAAATGTCTCTATTTGGGAGAATTATGCTCATTTTAAAAAGGATATAAGATAATGAAAATAAATTCAGAAAGAGTAACCAAAATGCTAAGGACTGTGAAACCAGGACACAGGAGCAGCTCCTGAGGTGTTGTGATTCTTTGCTTGAATAAGAAACAATGAAGGATATGCGATGTTGCTGTCTTCCACATCGCATCAGTACAAACATGAAAAGATAGATTAGAACTATTTTACATTGTAATAAGCCATGGATTAATATGAAAAATTAAAAGATAATTGTCCAAATAAAATAATGCTTCAAAAAGCCCAAATTCCCCTTTTAAAAATGTTCCTGCATGTAGAAAACTATTAAATTATACTGTTTGTAGGTAAACTTTGCTTGATGTGGAATTTCATATGGATAGTTTTGTTTCCTTTTAAAAGTATAATTTTCTTCTCTCTCTTACATTATAATTAGATATTGGCTGTTTTTCTTATCGTTATTGTAATGTTTACTCTATTTTTCAAATTTTATTTTATCTTTGCTCTAAAAAGTTGAGCACAATGTACTGAAGTACATACAGAAGTATATTTATACTTATCGGAGTGCATGTAAGTATTTACATCACTCAAAAATGTTCTACACCTTATTTCTTCAAATATTTCTTCTACTATAATTTACTTCTGTCTCTTTGTTCATTCAGGACTTTATATATGCTAGCATGTTATTTTCCCACTAGATACTGAGGCTCTTTTTTCCCCTGAGCATTATTTTTTATCTCTCCATGATTAAATTTCAATGGTTTTCTAATGTCTCATTTCTAAGTCAATTTGTTCTTCCAGTAAACTTAGAGAGACTTTTGTATACTTGTTCTAGAATGCTTTTTTTTTTTTTTTTTGGTTACTTTTTATATTTTCCATCTCTCTACTGGGATGCACTACATAGTTACTTACTGCATTCATATTTTCCTTTAAATCACTGCACACATTTGCAAAAAACTTTTTCAAACTTGTTTTATACCAATTCTAGTAACAATTCTAGAACTTCTAATATTGATTGGATTGTTTGCCTTATGTTTATGGATCTCTCTCTTTTTTCTTCCTTCACACTAATCTTTTATTAGATGTTACATTGTTGTGTTTCATCGTGTGTTCATTTCATTACTGATAGACTGGCTTATTCACATCAAAGTTTAGTTTTGCACTTTGATAAAACAGGTGTACTCAAATCAGTGCTAAGCAGAATAAAATTCTGTGATAGAAGTGTCTAAGTTTTCAGTCTTTAATAACATTACCATAGCCACATGTCATGATGGAACACTTAAACGATTGTGAATGAATAATTGCATTTTAAATTATATATATCGTGGCTATAAGTTCCCATATGTTAGGAAGCCATAAGTAACCCTACACCTTAAGCATGGTCTATGTGTGGTCTCATGCAGTCTGACTCACCTGAGTACTAATGATTTACAGCATTGCATGGGTTCCCTGTGTCTTATTTATTTCACCGTGTTCATGCAGATTTTCTCTGATCAATCCTTTGGAATCTTACTGTACATGTTCTTAGTATTTGGGCAAAAATTCAAGGGAACCTACACAGAGATGTTCAGGGTTTTGCCCTGCGTAGTTTGCTCTTTTCTTGTATCCTGTTTAACAATAGGACCACTGCACAGTTCCTGAACTGCGGTTTCTGTATTCTGTGAAAACACTGATCTTTTTTCAGGCTCCTCTTCCTGGTGTCCTTTTACAGAAACTGCCCTAGGCAAAAAAGTTGGAACAAATGTGGAGCTCATCTTATGATTTTCCTCCCCTGCAATGGTCAGAGCCAGCCGTTGCCTATCGTTCAGCGCCTAAAAACAGACAATTTTAATCATTGTTATAGACGTTTACATTATGAGATCAATTACTAAACTCGTAACCTAACCCAGGAATAAGAAAAATTTCTTTATTTCTATTCATTTTAAAGTTTCAATTTTTATTACACAAAAAGTCACAAGACTTTACAGTTCAAGATATATAACACTAATGCACATGTCACCTCTAATCCTGTCCTATTTCCCTTCTTAATCTCCATCATTGAACATATGATTAGCTTTAGGTAGACACAAGTGTGTGTGTGTGTGTACATTAATACCTTTTTTTCCTTGTGTAAAAGGAAGCATAATACAAACACTTGTCTGCACAGTTATTGCTATATTTATTTAAGACGGATCTTAGGAATCATTTCTTTTTAAGAATCTTTTTGTGGTACTGGGGTTTGAACCCAGGACCTTCACACTGAGATACAACCCTAGACATTTTATTTTAAGACAAGGTCTTGCTACATCACTAATTTGCCCAGGCTGGGTAGAAGCTTACAATTCACCTTCCTCAGTCTCCCAGATTGCTAGGAATGCAGGAAGTACCACCACATCTTTTAGTCCTACATATTTCTCAACTTTATCAATATATCATTTTTTATTTAACCAATCTCCTTTTGATTGACATTTCAATAATTCCCATCTTTGTGCTGCTACAAATAATGCTGGGTCCATTAGTCATTGCCAGTGTATTACTGAGAGAGAGTACAAGGAATAGAATTTTTGAGTCAGAGGAAAAAAATCTGTACATTTTACATCATTATTTCTTTAAAATTCTACATTTTATATATTATGCCTCTGAAGGAACCTCATTATTTGCAATTTCCTAAGAAATACTCTCCCTCTTCTCTGGCTTTGACATATGCTAATTTCTTTATCTAAATGTTCTTTCTCTATTATATTTCCAACATGAATTCAATGAATTAATTTATTGGGGTTTCATTTTTGATAGAACTCATATAGGCATGTCAGACTGCCTGTTCTCTCTCTCTCTCTCTCTCTCTCTCTCTCTCTCTCTCTCTCTCTCTCCTCAATCTCTCTGTCTCTCTCAGTGTCCCTCTGATCTATCTCTCACTGTCCTTTTGGCTCTCTCTGTCTATCTATCTCTCTGTCTCTCTTTTTCATGCACACACACACACACACACACACACACACACACACACATACACACATCCAAAACTATATCTGGTTCTTTGTCTTGCTATCTAAATCTTACTTTTTATTCATATTACAGAATTTCAAGCTTTGCATCATGACTATCTTTTTATTACCTATTTCTTTTTAAAGTGTCAGTAGTTTCCTAAAAGGGTCCACTTTTTCCTTATATAGCCCTGTCTAACAGAGTGTCTGTCAAACACAGACTTTGACAAAAATTTGATCAATAAATTTAAAGCTGTAACTATTAGGGTTACAGAGACATCAACCTCAGCAACTTTCCAGTGCTGCATGCATAAGCACATAGCAAATTTTTTTCACATTGAAATTATAATATACTATTTATGCAGAAAACCTACTGTTTCTCTTAGCAATGTGGAAACAGCTTTAAGTCACTGAATGTTGAGTGACAAGACAAAGATCTTCCATCAGACACATACTATTGTATCCTGCTGATTCTCAAATTAAAGCCAAACAAAGGAATTTAACAAGCTCAGAAAGACCCATAATCAAAGGAGTTCCTTCTGTGAATTGAAAAATAAACTGTAATTGCTGTTTGTTTTAAACTTGTATTGAAGGGTACATGTGAAGTTTTAACAGGGAGGAAAAATATAGCAAATCTTCTTCATGCAATTTTGTTGGTTGCTACTGCATTATATACAGATACTCATAAATTTTATGCATCATTTAATAACATTTTGGTGTTGTAACTTTTATTTAACACATAACTGCTTCACTAAAAACCTTGTAAGTCACTCTAACTTAAAAACATGGATGACAGCATGCCCTGTATAAGTGGGAGAAAAATGTTTTCTAACACTGGATAATTGGTACTCTGTTCCCAATTCTATCTATGAAGCAAATAAAGATTATTTACTTTGTATATCTATTCTGATATAATTTCTCCAAGAACATGCCAAGATTTTCTTGCTAAGATTATAATTTTTGGATGTACTCTTCACCTTCTTCATGACCCCATCCTTACCTGCACAGACATCAACCTCAACAACTTTCCAGAGTTGC
The DNA here is from genome assembly GCF_034190915.1 of Cavia porcellus. Classification (NCBI taxonomy): domain Eukaryota; kingdom Metazoa; phylum Chordata; class Mammalia; order Rodentia; family Caviidae; genus Cavia; species Cavia porcellus. The sequence continues at coordinate 37,004,224 of NW_026947496.1, read as the reverse complement.
ATGTATAAGTACATAGCAAAATATTTTTTCACATTGAAGTTATAATATACTATTTATGCAGGAGCCTACTGTTTATCTTAAAGTGTGGAGACAGCTTCAAGTCACTAAATGCTGAGTGCCACACCCATAGGCACACAGCATATTTTTCTATTCTGTGTAGGTAATAATGTACATCCACAGATCCCCATATCCACAGTTGTTCATTTCTTCCATCAGGCTGCTGTGGCTTTCTGGGGTGCTATATCCCAAGTAGCAGCTGCTAAGAGGCAAGTGCAGGAGCATGAACTCTATCAGCAGCTTGGAACCATTTGTTTCTATAAACTGCCAACTTCTGAGATGGGGATATATATATATATATATATATATATATATATATACACACACACACTTTTTTTCCTGGCAATGTCATGTCCACAGAACATATATAGGCTCTTCCTAGTCAAAAAAGTCTAAATTCATTAAGATAATTACATTGAATTGTCAAGTCCCCATGTACTTTTCTAGTATAAATAGTTCTATTTGTGCTGCTTCTACTTAGCACTTCTATGAATGAACATCTGGTCTCCAATATCTGAAGAATTATATTTTAATATTAAAAAATTAGAAATAATTGAGAAAGAGTGAACAAATGAAGGAAGAGCAAAAGCCAAACATTTTTGGAGGAAACCATTGGCATTATGGAAAGTGTGTGTGTGTTTTATTTACCTATGAAGTTCAAAATATCAGTGGATAATAAGATGAAAAGGATTTATGTTCAGGTCCATTATAGCATTGCCATTTGAAATCTCCATAGTTAGATGTCTTGTCTGGTCTCATTTTTATCTCTTTATATTTCCTTTTGTATTCCTTGCACCCATAACTAGACAGTGGACTCAAGAAAAATTACATTTGTCTCATTCAGTGCTATAGTGACAGCATAATTCCTGGTACAGTACATTGAAATTGTCAGTACCATTCTTAGTTCTGACTGAGCTTTTCATCATCATTTAATTTGTGGTACTTACACATGTTATTATAACTAAAAAATCTTTCATCTTCATCCAGTAGTAAAAGTTATTTTGACTTACATTAACTAGGTAGTAAAATATATCATGGAACATAAATGTGACTAACCAAACAGGCGAAATCAAGTAACAAACAGTTTTAAAATATAATGTTTTCTTTTGGTTCTTTCTGATTCTCAGTCGAGGGTTCTTTTCTTTCTTTACTTGCTTCCTGATTATTCTAAGGCACTGCATCAAACTTTTTCACATTCAGGACAAAAGAATAAAAATAAATTAGAAATCAATACTACAGATAAAAAACCAGTCAGTGAAAAGAAAATAAAAGAAGCATAGCATTTTCAAATGCAAGGTAAATGTTATGGTCTTGTTACATGGATTTCATAATGCAGAGAAAATCAAATTTACCTTCAAAAGAAGTACCTAAAAGTAATAACTGTGATTAACATTCTTCAAAGAAAGTCAGGAAAAATACTATGCAACACTCAGAGGAAGAGGCAAGTCTATGGAAAGGGGAGTATCTTTATAATAGTTTAGCTCAACTAAAGATTTTTCCTACTTATTCCTTAATATTTACTCTTTAGTTCCTGTTCCTGGTTTTACAATTTTATGATGTTTGTCAATCATTGACTTCTTAATTTCTTTTTAGACAGTTCCTAATTCATAATACCTGAGAAAATACGGCTTTGATGTTCCTAGACGTCTTTATTTTTCCCTAGACTGGGGAAATATTCAATTATTCAATTAAGTAAATTTCCTACCTTTTCTTAGGCACCTTCTAAAATTCTCACAGTTAAAGCATTATTTTACTCAAGGGTATTCATGCTACACCATAATTCATTGTTATTTTTACTCTTTTTCCTCCTTTTCCCCTTTTTTAATCCCTTGATATGATCATTTCAAATAAACTATATTAAATGTCATAGATTCTTCTGCTTGGTTTACTCAACTGTTGAATCACACTATTGCATTTTTCATTTCATTCATTGGGTTTATCAATTCCAGAATTTTTGTTTCTTTATAAATAATTTCTGGTACTTTTCCCAATAACATTGAGATTTCTATATATGTCTTCTTATAGCTCACTGAACATTGCTTGCTATAATAATTATTTTGAATTTTTCTGGGGACAGTCAGAACTCTTTATTTTATTGGGATACATTACTAGGAAATTATTCTGTTTTGGTGATGTCATATTTCCTCAACTGTGTGTTACTTGCAAATTTGCATGGATGCCTACACATATGCTAGAACAGTTATCTGTTCCAGACTTTGTATAGGGGTTTTGATGAGGAAAGACTTTTACTTCCTGGCTGATACAAAATTTTCAACTCAGTGGGTGGGCAGCAGTGGATCCAGTGCCAGAGAAGATCCAGTGGAGCTCCGTCAGCTGAGGGCAGCATTAGCAAATATCTCAGAAGTCCTCTATGGTTAAGATTACAGTCTCTATAATAGCACAAGAGATGTTGGGGTTTTGGTAACCACAGTTGTTGGGATATACTGATCTTTTGTTTTTCCCATGGGAATGTCATGCCCAAGGAAACCCTCTGCGTGCTGTGTCCAGCTTGTGAGTGCCTCACAATACTGTGTTTCATGCCCAAGTTCCTATGAAACAGACATAGAGCTAGAGTCTGCCAAGCAGTAGCTTGTGGAGTGAAGTGATTCCAGGTTCTGCTGTGCCAACAAAGCTATAGCAGCAGTATCCCCAGTGACTGCAGCATAGCCACACTGGGGTACCCTTGAGCCAGATCTGGAGCATGACTGCATAGAAAAGAGCTGCAAATCTGGAGTTTGCAGCATAGACTTATGTTGGAGACCACTACGAAGCAGCTCTGAGCAGGATTTAAATTTTACTAATTGGCTTTCTATGTTTATCTGTGAGTCTGCCCTAGGCCTAGGCCCCTTGCCTGGAGATGGGAGCTGATTCATAGTAAGTGAACCTCTATAATCACTGGTCCTGGCTGAGGCCTATAGTGGCCTGTGAGGACAGAGATACCTCAAAGGGCAAAATAAGGTGACAGCTGCGGACACTTTGGCTCCAACCCCAGTTAACAAGGTAGAGACTGCAGCTGCAAAGATTACTCCTACAGTCTCACTTCTACCATGTCTTCATGATAAGACAGTGCTACTAAATTGACTTGACTCATGACCTGGAGACGTCCTTGAAGTGACTCCCAAGGTCCTGCTCACTGCCTGCACTTTCCTCAGTTTCCCTGCCCTTTGTCCTTGGTCCTAATATAAGTGGACTGATCCAGAGAATTCATTGTCTTTACCCTTGAAGTCTCAAGCTTAATTAAAGGGTTTTGACCCCCCCCTGGAACCCTAAAAATCATACAATTTGTCTCTTTTTATTTAACCTCTGCCATACACTTGTTTAGGAACTTATAAGGATAGTCAACATAGCCAAATCATTTCCCTTCAAAGAAGAAAAAGAATCCATTGAGCCTTCTTTTCACAACCTTCTCTCTTAAGAGAGTTTTAGGTAATTTCAAAGTCATCTTGAGATAGGATTAAAGAAATAAAAAGGAGAGAAGGGAAAATTGAAATTTTAAAATTGTACTTTTAAGAAAAACTGCAGGTTCAGGACACAAAATTTACTCAAATATTTTTTCTTCCAGATTTTTTTCACTCAGAAAAAAATTTCCCCAGCCTGTAAATTATACTTCCTCTCACAGATATCCATCCTTAAGGAAACAGGAGTGTTATTGCGCAGCAGAGCTCAACTTCAAACACAGGCAAATGGCTTGCAATATGACATAGCCAACCTGAAGGGTTGTGCCAGCAAAGCTTACCAGACAGTAATAATACACATCTTAGGTTACCCATTTTTTTTTTCTTTTTCCTTTTTATCAGTACCAGGGATCGAACTCACAACTTCCTGCTTGCAAGGCAGGCACTTATGCCACTGAGCTAAATCCCCAGCCCCTAGGGTTACCCAATTTTAAGACATGCCAAAGATACTCTAGCTCCAGATCACAATATGTTTCTCTCCTGAGGGTCTGAACTCTATTACTCTGAGTGTGTATTTTTAAATGTTTGCCTAATAAATCTCTTTATGTCTCTTAACTGATCCATCATGAAAGGTTTTTTTTCCAATGGAATTCAGTAAAACTGCAACTCAATTCTGTAAGTAGAGTGGACTTATATTCCTTACCTCAATGGGAACTTCCTTGAACCCTGTTCAGTGACAATTTGAGCCCAAAGATCCTGCAACTGCCTTTAGAGCTCAGTCCTGCCAAATTCACAGATCTGCTCAACTCCCATCAGCTTCCTCTTCCTACCTGTTAAACAAAGCTAAACTCACAGAGGACATAGCAGAGGCTTGTGCTTCCACTGTTATGAGTGATGGTGATTTTCTATGAAATTCTTCAAGAGAAACTAAAAACTGAAAATTTCCCCAGAAACAAGACTCAAAAAAACAAATTCGCAAGCTATAATTAGTCCAAGTTCTGGCCAAAACCAGTTTGTAGGTGACAAGAGAACTGAATCAATTCACAGTAGCCTAGAGTTTTACCAAGTCCACTGAAATTTTGCCTAAGAAATAATATGCCTAAGTTCAGGCTTTGCTTCCTTGAGTAAGTGGTCAAGAAAGCTTTTAGAATACTTTACTTACTATTAGTATTATTAACTGTTGTTGCTGACTTTAGCTTATAAAATTACAATAGAATAATTCTTTCTCTTCACAAATCTACTCGTTAACACAATCTTTTCTCTCTCAATTGTCATTTAAAAATATTTTTGTTTTGTCTTGTTTTCTGTATGGGTTGTTCATAATTTAAAATTTTAATTCACGTTTTGCTTCCCAACATCATTAGAGTCTATTCCAATTGCTAAAGACTCAGGATATATTGCATCCAACAAGCAATTTAGATAAACGTCAATTAGGTCTCCAGCCCATCCAAGCAGAACTTAACACAGAGTGTAACTATGTCTGGTATGTCATAAACTTTCATCCCACAAAAACCTCCATTCACTCAAATTTTTCTTTCCTTTAGGATATGGGTCCTTAATTACCCCAGAATACAATTCCTTTTCTGACAAGAGAAAGAAAGAAAGAATCCTGAGCAATTTTTATTTGTTATTTTCCACTTTTGTACAAAGATAAAGCTCTTTAGAAAGAGTTTCTCTACATTTTTGCACAAATACATCTAGAGGAAAATCCCACTGCATGTTAAAACATTTGGTAATGGTTTTCATAATTTAATATTTATTAGAATTATTTCTGAAGATTCTAATTTACTTTATCTGGAGTTGGACTTAAGAGTTGGCAGTATAAACAAAATATCTAATGGAATCCTTTACAATAATGGATATGATTTACAAAGAATAAAATGCATATTTCAATTTTTTCTCCTGTGATGGGGCTGGGGTTGAGCCAAGGACCTACATATGATAGGTATAATATCAACTACTGAGCTAAGTCCCTACACAAGGTATTATAGGCTTCAAGTGTTCAGTTTGAATCTTGATACTGTTGCTTATATGTAACCATCACTCCAAACAAGATATACAAAACATATTCATCCTTCAGGAAGTTCCCTAATATATTTTTCCCATTCCCTTTCCCTACACTGAATGAGAAGTTCTCTCTGATTTCTATCACCATTGATTAGTCTTTACTGTTTTAGAATTTCATACAAGTAGAATCATATAATACACTACTGTGAACAATTATTGCTCGAGCTGTTTTTAGATTCATTTGTGTTACTGTATCCATCACTGGTATGATTTCATAGCTGAATAGCATTTCATTGCATGACTATACCACCAAATAGTTTACTGATTATTAAGTTCATGTGAATTTCCAATTTAAACCTACTATGAATAAAACTACTGTTAACATTTGTATGTAAGTCTTTTTGTGGACATATGTTATCATTATTTGTGGACACGGTTTAAATGCATGGGTGAAGAACTGCTAATCTAGATGGTAGTTTTCTAATCTTATACTATCATGTAGTTTTGCAAAGCAGTTGTGTCATATTACAGTAACACTAGTCATGTATGAGAGTCCTGGTTTCTGTACATCTTCCTTGCATTTTGTATTAGCAGACTTTCTAACTTTGGTCATCAAGATTATGTAAAATAGTACTTCACTGTGGTTAAACTTTCATTTCCTGATACCTGTGATTTGAACATTTCTTTGTGTACCTGTTTGTCATCTCGTTATCCTTTCTTCCAAAATGTGTGTTCAACTTGTAGCCCATTTTATGTGATTTTTCTGTCTTCTATATTTAAGACTTTTAAATATATTCTGGATTTGGTTGCCATATAATATACCTGTATTGCAAATGTCTCTTCTCAGTCTGGGTCTTGCCTCTTAATTTTCTTAGTAACATCTCTGATGAGCAGAAATTTTGATTTTCATGATGTCTAGTTCAAATTATTTTCTTATATTATTTGTGACTTTTTAATGCTCTTTCTAATAAATTTTATCTGCCAAAGATTCCAAGAATACATAACCAGGTATACTTCAAGAATATTTACAGTTTTTTACATTTATTCCTATGATCCAACTTGAACCACTTTTTGCATATTGAGTTACAATTTTAAAAATATTTCATGCATGCATTCTGCTGTTCTAGCAACATTCACAAAAATATGTTCTTCTTGACACCACAGCCTTATTGACAGCATAGGTATTGATTTATTTCTGGAAACTGTTCTCTTCCACTAATCTGTGTGTCTTTTTTAATGCATATTTTACATCATGTTTATTATAGTAGCTTTGTAGTAGATGGATAATTTTAATGCTTTTTTTTCAAAAGTGCTTGGTATATAAGATTCTTAGTATTTTAATACAAGTCTTACAAACATCTTGTTAATTTCCTAAGAAGTTTAACTGAAAATTTGATTCAAATTTGATTGATTCATATTTTAATGATATTCTCTTACAACTCATGGATATGATTATTTCTTCTTTTGTTGAGGCCATCTTTATTTTCATAAGTACTCGGTAGCATTTGGTATATAACTCTTGACCATATTAGTCTTATTGCTAGAAACTAGATGGATTTTTCTTGTCATACTGAAAACATCATTCTTATACCAGTTTTTACTTACTTATTGATAGCGTTGAGAACTATAATGAGCAACCCATTTGGGACCCTTCTTTCTCTCAGGAGCTATTCCTATTTCCTATTCCTCATTCCTATTGTCCAATAAATTTTCCTACTCTGGACCTTAAAAAAAAAAAAAAAAAAAAAAAAAAAAAAAAACTATAGACTAGGTATGCCAGCACCAGGAGGCTGAAGCAGGAAGGCCACTCATTTCAAGTCAGCCAAGGCAATTTAGAAATACCCTATTGGTAAATAAAAATTCTAAAAGGAGGACTAGAGATGTTGCTATATAAAGGTCCTGGGTTCGTTCTCCAATAATAAAGAGGGGCAGGCAGAGAAAGAAAGAAATAGAGACAGAGTGGGGGAGACAGAGACAGAGACAGACTAAATTTGTATATGTGTGTGTATATATATATATATATATATATATATATATATATATAAATGAATATGAGTTTTTATGTTATATCCAATTATCTTGTTAAATATTTTTTATTTCAAGTGAAAGATTTTGTAAAATCTATAGGGTTCATAAACTGAACATTAGTCCATAAAGATGTTACATACCAATCCCATATAGCAAAGGAAAACAAAAAGATATTTTACATGTACTTACTCCCCACGATGAATGTATCCCTTATGCAATGTAAATATATGCTAATAAAAAGTAACATATTGTAAATGTAATTAAGCTGTGTCTTAGATTATTCTGTTGGGCTCTAAATGAAATCATACATATCATTACAAGAGGGTAGAAGAGGGAGAATGCAGAGACTCACACAAAGAGGAAATATAAAGACAGATTAGAGACAGAGTTAAAGAAACTGACATTTAAGATCAGCATGATGGAAACTTCTTGCAAATGTAGAGTATTGCACATGAGAAAAAGAGCTTCTCTGAGATTTGCTTTCCAGACACAGAAATATAGCAACATGAAAAAGACAAGGACAGAGATGGTCTCCAGGAACCAAGAAGAATCTGAAATCTGAGAGTTGAAGCCTATAAGGCAAGCAAAGAGAGAAACTTCAAAGAAGTATGAAGTGGCAGACAGTACTTTCTCCCTGAGCCAGTACTCACTGCATAGGAGGAGTGTATCAAACCTGCAGACCCAGAGTATACTGGCAACCCCAAGGCCTCCATGGAGTAACAAACCAGTGGAACGGAGCACAGGACACAACAGATGACAGTGGCTGTTTAGTCAGGTTCAGACATCGCACAGGACAGGATGATTGGCCAGGAACAGTTTTGGAGTGAAGCCAACTAAGTTTAGAATTGACACCAACTGCTGGTTCCATCTAGTGGCTCCCAGTGTTGGCGTCAGGGAAACAAATTCAAGCAGGTAGGAGCCTAGTGAAAGCTGGCTGGAAGCACACAGACTGCTTCAGGCTAACCAAGTCTAGCTCCAGCCTCACAGCCAGAAACAAGGCTGAGCTTAAGTGGAACCAAAAGTGCAGGTTCACCTGAATTATCCACTATCTCACTGTAAAGCTACAAAAGGCTTTTTGGAATTAATCAAGTTGGATCCACCCTCTGCCCAAGTTATCTAAGTGACAGCAGAACAGTGAAATGGACTTTTCTCTTTCTCTAATTTCTTGTTTTTGTTTTATTTTTTTTTTTTCTTCATGGTTTGTTCTTATTTTTATATGAGTGTGAACATGGTGTCCAGTATTTTTGTTTTTGTTGTTCTGTTTCATTCTTGTTTTTATTTCTTCCTTTTCTCTCTCCCTCCTGTCTTCTCCATCAGTTTCCCAGAATTTGCATGATTTTCGTTTGTCCTCTAGCCTTGCTTCAAATTCCTTCTTGTTGTTACGTTTCTTGATTCCCCCATCCTGTACCTGGGGGTAAAATTGCCATATCAAGGGCACATTTACTGCATACAATTGTTTGGTTCATTTTAGGTTTTGTCATATAACCACAAATCAGTGTGGAGATCCTCAAAAAACTAGGATTGGAGGTCCAATTTAACCCAGCTATTCCCCTTCTGGGCATCTTCCCAGAAGAATTAAAAACACCATACCCCAGCAATATATGTACACCTATGTTTACAGCAGCACAATTTGTAATAGTTAGATCTTAGAAACAACCTAAATGGCCATCAACCAAAGAATGGATAAAAAAGATGTGGTATTTTTATACAACAAAGCGCTACTCCTAAAAAAGATAAACCTGATTCTTTTATAGATAAATGCATGCAACTTGAGACCATACTTGTAACTGAAATAAATCAGACTTGGATGTGTAATCATATTGTCTCCTTAGTGTGAGAAGCTGAAAGAAAGAAATATGACAGTTAAGATTGTTATACCATTAACTTCTCTTAGTTCAGTGCAAAGAAAGGTGTGCTAAAATTGTTTGAACAATTAAATACATCTATCTTGTAGTCTTAGAAACCAATTGAAAGATAAAAAGACACAACCTATTAACCATCGTTACCCTCTAATCATTGTGTTTTGAAATTTTGGCAGTTTTTTCCTTTAAATTAAATGTAAATGTTTACATTTCCTAGTCATTTTGAATCTGAGGAAGAGCTAGAAGTTGAGAAGTTGAATGGTACCAGATCCAGTGAAGACAGATGAGGACACACCATAAAGTTCTTAGAATGCTGCCATTCATTAGATAGCACTCAACAGTATCATTCACTGTACTTTTGATATAACTCTTAAAGAAACTCAGCAAAGAGGACTTTAAGAACATTGTTAGAAAATGGAAGGAACAATAGGATAAAGGGGGAACATTTTGAGAATAATTAGCAATGTGTCTTTAACTGATAAATTTTTATAATTTGAACATTCATGATAATTTTAGATCACCCTTTGTATTTTGTTACCTTTATTACCAGATATTGCTTATACTACAATTATTTTAAATAGCATTTTAATTTTCATTCTCAAATTGCTTATTGCAAATATTTAGAAATGGCATTATTTTGCATTCTGACTTTGTATGTCATGATCTTATAAGTTCTAGCAATTTACGTGTGTACACAGATTTCATAGGATTTTATAGGTATGTACTACATAGTCTACAAATAAATTTTATTTTTTCTTTTCTAACTCCTATGTCATTTGTTTCTTTTTCCTGCCTAACATTTCAGCATAATGTTTCATGGAAGTGATGACAGCACATCTCTTCTTTGTCTTTTTCTTGTTCCTAACAAGAAAACATGAAAGAGTTTCAATCTCAGTATAAATTTGACTTCAGCTTCTTTTTTCTTTTTTCTGCAATACTGGGAATTGATTCCGTGCCCAGTTCATGGTGGACACGTAGTGCTCTACATTTAGCTACATTCCCAAGTCCATTTACTTTGCATTATGAAACAGTGTCCTTAAGTCACTCAGGCTGACCATGATCTTGTGATCCTCCTGCCTCAGTGTCCTGAATAAGAGGATTACAGATCTGTACCACCAATCCCAGCTAGCTATTGTTTTTCATCAGTGTACTTTATCAGATTGAAGGGCCCTTTTTTCTCTTTTTTTTAAATTTTATTTAAAGAAATACTAAACAAAACAGAAAATAGGTAGAAATAATACATACATTCAGAGAAAAAATAAACAATAAGAAATCACTAGTTGATGTTTACATATTGTCGTTTTACAAATAATTGTTCAAGATACAAAAATGGAACTTGCAAAGTGGGAATTCAAACAGTGAGACTGCAAACAGTTCTGCTCAACTGTCTAACAAAAACTTAGTACCATGGTTGTCAATCCTATACACTTAAACATACATGCAGTTATCCATATCTTCATTTATGTTTAGATTAAACAAACTAAAGCAGGTTAAAATCATTCTAAACAAAGAATAATAGTATTGCTGGATTTTACATCATGACACTGTGATCAGCACTGGCTACTGTAGTGTCTTTTTTAAAAATTTAATTTAAAGAAAGACTAAACAAAACAGAAAAAGGGTAGAAATACTACATAATTTCAAAGAAAAAAATAAACAGTAAGAAATCACTAGTTGATGATTACAGATTGTCTTCTTACAAATAGTTATTAAAGATACTAAAGTGGAGCTTATAAAGTGGGGATTCAAAACAGTGAGATTGCAACTAGTTCTGTTCAACTATATAACAAAAACTTAGAAGTATGGTTACCAATTCTATACACTTAAACATACATGCAGTTATCCATATCTTCAATTATGTTGAGATTAATTAACCCAAGTAGGCTAATATCACTCTGAACAAAGAATAATACTATTGCTGGGTTTCACATTATGACACTCCAGGATCAGCACTGGGTATGTTAGTGTCTCTTTTTCTTCAGAGTATCTATTCATTTCATCATGTGTCATAAGATCTGTTCTCATAAACTGTTTACAGAATCTACACATGCATGAGTCTTAACATGTATTTATATCCTTTCTATATTAGAGGGAGAAACAAAACAAAGCAAGACAAAACAAAACATATTCCTATAAACACATGAAATGAAAAAAAAAAACATATAAGACCGTTGTACAAAGAGTTCTACCATGGTTCCTGTGTTGTCTCTTGTTATCTCCAATAGAATTGGCTATATCATCAGACATAGTATAACTGAATATGTCAGTACATAACAGTATTAATAAAAACACAACTTTGTATATAGTATAGAACTTCAAAAACTGGAAGTTATCAAACCATAGAGTCTTGTCATCTTCAGTGTAGTGCCTATACTCTCAGACTTGATACTATCAATCATATCAGTTTTAAATAAAATCTTCTCTATCTCATTTCTGTTATGCTCTTTTTTTGCCATCAGTTGTCCACTTATCTTCTTCATTCTGTTTTCTGCTCCATTCATTGAGGCCTATCTGCCACTGTTCCTGGAATCCTAGTACTTTTCTCTCTCTCTAGAATGTCCTGGAGTATTCTCTATAGAGTTGGATTGGTGGTTGCAAATTTCCCAAGTTCCTCTTTGTCTTGGAAGCATCTTGCTTCTCCATTAATTTCTAGAGACAGTTCAGCAGGGTATATCAGTCTGGGATGGATATTATTTTCTTTTAGGGCTTGGAATATTTCACTCTAGGCTCTTCTTGATTTGATGGTTTGTGTCAAGAAGTCTGCCGTTATTCTGATGGGCCTTCCTCTGTGGGTTATCTGTTTCTTGTCTCTAACAGCTTTTAATATTCTGTATTTATATTTAATTTCTGGGATCTTGATCATTATATGCCTGAGTATAGCTCTGTTTTGGTTGTAGGTGGCTGGAGCTCTGTATGCCTCATATATCAGAATATCATTTCCTTTTCCTATGTTTGGGAAGTTTTCCTTAATTATTTCTGTGAATAGCCTTTGTAGTTTCTTTGTTTGTATCCCGGTTTCTTCATTTACATTCTTTATTCTCAATTTATAGATCCTTTTGTCATCTTCTAGCCTTTGTATTGCTACTGCTTGTTTCCTTGTTATTTTTAAAAAAGTTTTCCCTTTCATATTCCCACATTGCAAAATTGTCCTCCAGTTTAGGTAATCTATCCTTAGTTTCTTTCAAGCTGATTTGCCATTTTTCCATTGAGTTTTTAATTTCCTGGTTATCTCTTTGAATTTGCTTCATGTATTCTATATATTTTTTTATATTCTTCACCAAATGGTTCTCTCCTTTGTTTGAGTTCCTCCCTTCTTCAGTCTGTGTCTGCTTGAGGGGTGCTTAGTATCTCTTTTATTAATCTTCATATATCTTGCTTTACTTGGCTAAATATTTCACTTTTGAACTCATCTATGAGGTCCCAAATATATCTCTTTATGTCCACTGGTGCTGTGTGATATTGCATGTTTGCTGTTCTCATTCTCCTTTGTATTTACCTGTCCTGGGTCAATGTTCTCAGGGTTGTGACCTAGGGAATATTTGTTGTTGCTTCCTCTTTCCATCTTTTTTGCTTCTTCCAGGAGGCCCCAGTTTCTTTCTTTGTTGGTTACAATTCTTCTGAAGTGTACTGGCTAGATGACCCTTCACACTGCAGTGTGCTAGTGTGTTGCAGACAAAGACAGCATATGCTGGCCCCTCCCCTCTGGGTCAGTCAAGCTACTGTGGCCTGCACTACTGTACTACTTTGCACTGCCCCTCCAGACCAGCCAAACCTCCAAGGCCCCACTGGGCCAGTGTGGCTAGTGCAGGGACTTGACCTCAGATAATCTATAGGGTCTCAGCCAGGTCATGTGACCCAGGCCTAGCTCACTCTACCAATCCTGTTTGGGAAGGGAACATTGACTGAAGTCACTGCTGCCCCTTGTCTTGCCAGTCCTGCCCAGTCCCAGAATGTTGTCTGCCAGAGCCCCCCTTGCTGTGGAATGGTTCCACTCCCATCACTCACCACAGGTTGATGTAGGCACCCTGCCAACTCAGCCCTCTGTTCTGCTCTCTAACCCCTGAACTCAATGTAACTGCGCCTCCCGTGAGTGGAAGTGGCAAGACCTCGTAAGGCTCGGCAAGTTGCGGCAGGACCCCAACTAGTTGCAGCAGGACCCCGACCAGTCCCAGCAGGACCTGAAGGGGCCCTTTTAATCTCTATTGACATGTTGACCTTTACTTCATAAATAGGTGAATTTTGTCAAATGTTTCCTTCTCCATCTATTGAAAAGAATCATATAATTTTTTGCTTTATCATGTTAATGTTTCATTGTTTGACTTTTAGACATGAAATTAATCTTGCATAAATCCTACCTGATCTTAATGTATTATACATTGCAAGCTTTAATCCACTAGCAGTTTATTAAGATTTCTGCATTTATGTTCATGAGGAATAGTGGCATATAATTTTTTAATCAGATACTAGTATTACCTCATAAAACAACTAGGAAAATACTTAATTCTCTAATTTGTGAAATAATTTATGAAACAGAGATAATAGTTCTTCATAAAACATTTGCTAGAATTCACTAGTGAAGATACGGACGGACTTGGGGTTTGTTTTAGGGATGGTTTTCTTCTTTATGATATCTACATTCTCAGTATGGGCTGATTTGGATTTTTCTGTTTTGATTCCTATTAATACTGAGATGTACTTTTTCAAAGACTTGCTCAAAATTTTATCTACTTTGTTGAATCTGTTGCATAAAGTTAATCATAATATTGTCTTATCTCTTAATGTACAGAAATAGCCTCTAAATCTCTTGACATATTTTATCTCAGTTATTTTATCTGTCCCAGCATTTGGCATACTGTAGACAGTCACTCAAGTAAAAGACATGGGGAAGAAATGGGATGTGTACAGACACTTTGAGGTGGGGGTTCTTTGATATTTTAATTTATCTCATCAGTCCAGAGATAGACCTTAAAAGCCTGTTTAATTGGTTTTTCCATCTTTGATAGAGTCCTCCCAACATCACCATTTTGCCAGACATGAAATGACTCTCTTGATGTCTTTCAGATTTTAGTTTACTTAGGTCTGTTTATTTCCTGGTGATCTTGTTGGGATATAAAACATAGCTGACTCCATCAAGATGTAGGCTCAGATTTTAGTTTTGAAGTTCTCTGCCCACATGCATATTCAAGTATTTTGTCAGAGAGTATTTTCAACTTAGAAAATTTCAACAAACACATGTACCACTCTATTATAAATTAATAATGAACAATGAGAAATTTATACTAAAGCTTTTATATACCAGACTTGAAAATAACCCCTTCATCACAAAAAAAAATTTATTCTTCTTTTTTAAAAATATTAAACCTTAGTTAGAAATATATAATTTACTTCATTATTTTTATTCCATATGAGAACAATATTTATTCCAGACAGTAATGCCTAAACTAAGGAAATAATACTTTTAATGAATTTTACAATTAAACCAGAAATGTGCTTTGACAGAACAGGAGAATATGATTTCAGATACGCACTTTTCCCCCTATATGTTTTTATTAATTTTTTATAACAAGTACTTACCATGTCAACCTTTTCCATTTTTCCAGCAAAAAGAATCTTTTTTCTCCTTCTTTGTCAGTACTATGTGAAATCTGAAGAGATGCACATGCTTAGTGTGCAAAGATCCTTAATGAATTACCAACAGCATATATCACATCTGCCAGAGTTTAAAGATCCCTGCCTGTGAAGTCGCAACTCATGTTTTCTGCTTGGGGCACACAAATTTATATTTCCCTTCTTGTGAATCACACACTGATTTCAAAACAGGATTACCCTAGGTAGAGCCCAGGTAGCGTCCTCAGGAGCTCAGGCAGAGTCTTTACCTGCACCTTACCTAGGGTATCCTAAGGACCTCAGCCCCAGCTATGCATTTCACCACACCAGACTTTCTTAATGCACTTTCAAGTCCTTGCTAACTAAGCAATAAGTACATCAAATAAAATATACTCCAAAACGTACATGCCAATAAAAAGCTAAGTGGAAATGGAACTCAGCAGTTTTTAATGACCAGAATGATTTGGTTCATACTTAGCACTTCCCAGCCCAACACACACACACACACACACACACACACACACACACTTACAACTTCTCCAATCTGAAGCTCCTCAAACTTAAATCCACCAAAACTTTACTCTGTACTCCTGTAATTCTAGTCACAAAGGTAAAATTATTTCAAGATACATTTAACCCAATTTTGGGAAAGCAAAACCCAAAAACTGACTCCACAACATGGAACACATGCTGTTCCCTTTGCACAGATGTGCTATCTCATAAATTGTTGGGGTCTCTGCCAAGATCCCCAGTCCCCCAAACAGGTGCACGGCGAAGGCCCAAAGGAATGAGGCAAACAGCAAGATCTTCAGGGCTCCAGAAGGACTAAAATCTTTCGCAGAGCTCATAACTTTGTTAGCCGGCTGGCCGACCTACCCTCGGCAGACTATATTTAATCAGAACAAGCAAGAAGTTGAGTGGAAAACACAGGAAACCTGAGGAGGAGCTTGGGATAATTATGAAAACTAGCCAGAAAGTCTCCAGGTGGCCTCAGCTGTGGCCTATCTTACCCTCTGAGGTGTTTCCTCATTCTCAATTCAGCTTTGCCTGGGCCATGCCACAATCCTGCGTGGGTATTCACCTTCAGTGGCTCCAACAGTAAAATGTATTTCTTTTCTTTCTAATTCTAAACATATATTGACATATGGACTGCATTCCTTGTGATTATGAATTCTTTTCTGTAAAGATGTAGCAAGCTTTAGTAAAATGACTATTAATATATTTTTCCTTGAATCTAGGCAACATTTTTTCTGCATTTCATTGAAGGCCTTTATGGTTCAAATAAAAGAAAAGTCCAACTAAAATGGGCTAAAACAGTTGATTGAATGGAAAAATATTTCAGTGGTTAGCTTAGAATTTGAACCTGGCCAAGGATCCCACTTACCATTGTCCATTTTTTTTTTTTTTTTGTCAATGTCAATGTTTTGGGATCTAATTAAACGTAAGTAGACTCCCTCCTATTGTTCCCAGAGTGGCTGCCAATTGTGCTCAGGGACAGCTTCCTGCAGATTAGGAAAGGGAGAGTCACTCTGGATAAATTTCACAGGAAAAAACCAGGTGCCCCAGGAAATGTGTCTTCAAACCTCCTTTTCTCTGTTTGGATGATCGCCAATCCTTGAAACAGTCACTGAAGTATAGGGATTGTAATACTTCAAATTGCTCAAACAAATTAGGTCCTATCACCAGTTTGAAAAGCAATCAAAATTTGAAAAGGAATCAAAGCCATGAAAGCCTTTGGACCAAAATGACACGAGTGGATTCCCTACGGGAAAATCAGTTACATTCCAGGGAAACAACCAAGAAATACACACTCTGAGAGCCATATTAAAATAATACACATGTTAAATTATTCAAATCTCACCATAGTAGGCAATAGGGATAATCAATAATTCCTCCAAAATAAGAAAGATAAATAGAATAACAGACATGAAAGCATCTTCCTTCTGCAAAGATCTAAGCAAGAAATAGGGTGGAAAATCCCTGTTTCATATCATACAAACTTACATTTGATCATTAAGATTTCTTTTAGTGCTTATTCAAATATGGATAAAAATAAAGAATGGGAACCTATAAAGGCTCTATAGATTATAATATTTTTATGATTTTCTGCAAAATAATTAGTCTATCCTTGTATAAATGCATCATTTTAAAAAACAAGGTTTTAGAACTATGAGAATAATATGCTCAGTCGGGTCATATCTCAACACATATGCAAGCTTTTTGCCCTCTGTTAAGTATCACTTGTTGCTATGTTGTTTAGGCAAGTCTGCTGTAAATTTCCCTTCTGATCTGGATAAGAATGATATTCATCTTTACCTTTTCTCAGTTTCATAGGAAATCAACTACTCCAGTCCTAATGCAGATCCAAGTGCTGTTTTGGTGTCTATTACCTTGCCAGTGAGTGATCAGACCCATAAGTCTTGCCTGTTAAGATAAAGAGCACAGCTGTCCACTGCTGATGCAGCTGTGTGAGCTGAGGGCTGGCTTGGTACAAGACCCCATGAGGAGCAACACAGTAACTTCACACAAAACAACTCCTGCTCCACTAGCAGTTTTTCAGGGTCCAAAGACAGAAAGCAGGCGCTCCTCCCAGTATTTGCCAATGAAACTCCAGGCCAGAGTAGACCTGGGTTTCCATCCTCACATCTTCAGCACTGCAGATCTTCAGCTCACTGAAGCCATCGTTTTACCAGAGTCATGCTTGTGTGACAACTTTTTTGAGTCAGGAGTCAATCAGGCTCAGGCCACAGAATATTAAGAACTGGTGATCACACACAGCCACCTAGAGTCATCGAAGGTATGTAGCTAGTACAACCATCCTTGTCTCTCTTAACCTTTTCTATCCAAGTCCAAACTTTATTTCAATGCCCCTTTTGTCTTTTTACAACAACCAATATGCATTGGAGACATTTATGTTTATTCAACAAGATGCAATAACTTCTAACTCAAACTGTTCAACATCAACATCAGAAAAAATCATGCTGTTTATTGATCTTTCTTCCTCCAAATGTGAGGCTTCACTACCAGTAGAAATGAGAGGTATGACCCCATATATTCAAAGATGATGCCAAGGCTCTGGATCATACCAATGTACAATGTGGGACAAGAAGTAGCTCCAAATATGTGCTCAAACACAACAATAACTGAGCAAGCCAACTACTCAGAATTAGAACTCTTAGCATTCTTTGCCTAGAACTTTATAAGGGAAGGGAAGAAAATGGAAAAGAAGGGGGAAAAGAAGGGACAAAAATTCTATCTTGTGAAAGGTTGGAATTCGTCTCTTTCAGTTGTGAAAATGATCACTACATTTATCTGAATGACAGAATACATGTCTAGCCGCACATGGTGGTGAACACCTGTAATTCCAGCATTCGGGAGACTCAGGCAGGAGGATCGCTGCGACTTCAAGGCCAGCCTGGGCAACAAAGTGAATTCAAGGCCAGACTGAACTGCATAGTGAAACCCTGTATCACAAAACTATATATATGTATGTTACATATGTATGTATATATATAATATACATACATATGTAACATATATATATATATATATATATATATATATATAGTTCAACACAAGAATATAATATAATTTTGTTAATGAAAAAAAGGTCTAAATCCACCTTGTTAACATCTTATTTGATTAGAACATTCCATCATGTTCATTCCTGCTCGGCCATCTTGGCCTGCTTAGTGAGTAGCATGTTTATCCACCTAAAACTCAGACTAGCTGTGTACATCATTGCTTTCATGACAAGCACAGCTCTGCAGTCTGAGGGTAGGTAGGGGGTTAGGAGAAGTGAGAAGCACACAGGAATAGATTGGATCTTAACCTTAGATAACTATCACACAAGGGGTTAAAAGCTCAAACTTAAAATACAAAAAAGAAAAATCTCCTCAATAAAAAATAACCACAATTGTAAAGGACACATGTGAACATGCATAAATTTTGTGGACATATTAAACCCTGGATAAAAGTGTTTGGTTTTATGCAAGCAGAGTAAATTAGATGTAACACAAATGATTCCTGTACACAAGTTTCAAAGGCATGGATATGTCAAGGCTTTCCACTTTGTAAGACTTCTATTTTCAGAATTCATTGCATTTCTGCTGTAAGAATTGTTTATGCCTGTTTAAAAGATGACAGCACCAGTGGAATGCTAAAGGGTAAAAAGCACAAGAAATGCCAAGTGTTTGATGGTGTGTCTTTGTCTATTTGGGTACAAGTGAAAATTCTTGTGTTAACAGATAGAGTATGGAAGATACATAGGATGTAATTAGGAAATGCCAAAGAAGCAGAAAAAAAAAGAATCTGAAACTATAAGAACTTGGAATGTGTCCAACAGACACATTAGCTACATGAAAGTTGCCTAGTTTCTCATATAAGATAAAATCTTTCAATTTTCAAGTTCTATGAATTCGTAGTTGAAAAGTATGTGTTGCTCTTTCTTTGCCTTTCTGCTATATAAATTAAATGCTCTCCCTCTTTGGCATTCTGCTGTATAAAGTAAATGCTCTCTCTTTGCCACTGTGCTATATAAATTAAAAGCATAAAGCATAGCAGATTCGTGGCTGCAGGGAAAAGGAAAAAAGGTTATGGGAAGAATCTGGGCAGAGACACCACAGCTGATCCTAGACAGCAGATTCTTTATATGCACCAACTTCAAGGTCAAGAGATCAAATAACTAAAGCTTTTTTACTTGAGAAAAATATCTGAACTACAGAAAAATGGAAAATGACAGCATGACATGGTCTCCTACATCCTCACCTAAATTCAGCTAGTATGATCATTGTGCAACATTGACTAACTCTGGCTCACTCATGGCCTTTCAATACATATATACTTACTCATTACATTTTTAGGTTAATCCCTTTTCTATTTCAATGGATTACTAAGACTAAAAAGAAAACAGCTCATCCTTACACTTCATATTTTTTCTTGTTACCACTCACCCATCCTCATCAAATTGAGTTCCTCTACACATTGAATGGACTTAAAATCAATTTCCCTGGTTCAAGCCTTTACTGTTTCTAAAGGACATTATAGAAATGGCCACTTAAATGATACTTTGGCCAAAATATATCCTTTTCTACATCTGCTGTCTGCTACTTGTTTTTCTAAAATGAATATATAACTGCTCCAGCAGAATAAAAGCCACATGGATTAGACACCTTGTCAGCTGGCTCTAGTTTCCATTTCTTTCCCATTGTATAGATCTTTTCTATTGCAACCCTATTGTCATTGCAACCTTGCAGTCCCACTGCAACCAAATACTGTTTTCCTAAGGAATTTCCAAGTCCTTTGCTTCAGATGCCCATTCTATTCTGCTAAAATAAACACAATCCTATATTTCCATAATCTTCTTCAACTCTTCAAAGACGAGGTATTTGTTTCATCTTTATGTTCATAAGACATATTATTTTACTATGTTGCCTTATAAACATTAATTTTAAAGTCTCTCTCCCCCATTAGATTTGTTCTTTCCACACAGCACTAAACTGAATCATTATAAAGTTCTCCACTACTATTCCTACTTATGTGGGATGTGATGTCTCATAGTTTCTGATTATCTGAATATTAGTAAGTTATGAAAGTAGAAAGAAAAACAAACGACACTCAAAAGTCTTCAGACTTTGTTTTCATTCATTCTCTCGCATTCTGTAAGTGCTTTGCTACTGAATGATTTTGAAGATTTCAAAACCATTTTCTAAAGTAATTTGTTACCTATAGGGATGGAAATTTAACAACCATTTAAAGATGGTGATTATGTTTTGATTTGATAACAAGTAAGATTCCCAACTAATATATGGTATCCAATAGTTAAATTTCTACACAAGTAAAAAAAAGTGAAGTTTAAGGAAGAGAAAACGTGACATCTAGTATAAATGGATTTTTGATTAGTCACTAATATGAGGAGTACATCCCATTTTTTATGAGCTGTGCTCCAAACTGCATTGCCCATATTGACCTACCTTCCATCAGTTAATGTGACTATTTTGAATCCTGAGCTTCTAGCTTTTCATTTACACTCAGTTCTTCAATATTTTCCCAGGAAACGCTGAAAACACAAAAGTTGAATGTAGATACATACAAGTCATTGGATTAGTCAGTTTTCCTGTTGCTGAGACAAATTCCTGACATAGGCAATTTAAAGGAGAAGAGGTTTACTTTGGCTCACAGTTTCAGAAGTTTTTGTCCAAGGTCAGCTGTCCGCAGGCAGAAATATAATGGAAAAAGAACATGGTAGAGCAAAGTTACTTACTACATAGCATCCAGGAAACAAAGAGCAGGGGAAGTTCCTTAGAGGAAGGGGGTAGTGATCACATACCATTCCCATGCCATGCCCTCAAGACACACTTCCTCCAACTGTGTCCCACTTCCTAAGAGTATGTTCAGCTATGAACTCATCCATAGCTTAATCCACTGATGAGATTTGAGCCTTCATAATTCAATAACTTCTACAGCAGTTTCCTAAATTGACAATGAAGATTAACCCGCACAGTGGTATCACCTGGTAAACTACTGACAAAAGTTCCCTTAGGAGGTTTGGTAGCTATCTTTCCTCTACCTAATTTTTCTTATATATCTGAAGAAGATTCTTCTCTCTTTCATCTCTTGTTTTACATCTGTGCTTTCCTTTCTCTACTATTATTTTCAATAACAATGAGCTATGCTTATAAAATGGCACTAAAGGTCCAAGACACCTAGAAACTAAACTCAAGGGCTTTGCCAAGCGATACCAATGGCACTCTATTTCCTTTCAGTTAAAACTGAGGCAGGTATTCTTCAACCCAAATGTGGTTTTCTTTCTTTCCTTAGAATCCTCTACAAGTGACCTATTAGTAAATTTTAATCCTCATCCCTAAATACATACACATATGCTAATTTAAAAGAAAGCTCAAGGAGTTGGCCCATCCCTTTTGACTGCCCACTAAATCTGCTTAAAGACATCTACTCAGACTATAGGTTTAAGTATAGCCACTCTTAAGTTTTGAAAGTTCTCAGGATTTCATAGAGTCTGGCTTTCATATGTAAGTATCATAGCAAAACTCTGCCTACATAGTATCTGTCTCTCTCTGGTTGATTATACTCCATTATTGTGTTATTTAGACAAAGATTTTGTGTTATGTAGACAAAGGTTTTGAAATACACCATGATGGCAGAGTCTCCTTGTTCCTGGATGTGTATATGCTGCCTAAAGAGGATCAGATCCTCTTTCAGAAAAGTAGATGGCCAGAAAGAAGCTGCATATCTCAGCAGTGAGCACAGTCACTAGATCAGCTGTCCAAACTGTCCAAAGGAAAGTGGCTATTTTGGTCTGTAGATTTAGTGACAATTAAATTCTAAGGAAAGTTTTTGCCATAAGCAAAGTCTTTCCCATTCTTCATTTAATTCCGGTGAGAGTCTAAAGTAGGCTTGCACCTCTGTTTCACAAAATTATATGTCCTATAATTATACTAGAGAACAATCAAAGCCTTAATATGCTGGTCCCCTATCCTGCCACTATCTTTACCCTAAAAATTGATCATTCAACAAACACTATCAGGATTATGGGCATATTGTAACTTGTACATTTCATTGTTTGTTCTTGCTCTAAATATACATAAAAGACAAATATCGCATCTGCATGGTAAGAGAATGGGCAGAAAACTGCCATACAATTGATTATCACATCAGAAACTGTGTTAGTCACTTTTCTCACTGCTGAGACAAAATACCCAACACCCAATCCTAGAAAAGGAAAGATTTATTTAACTCACGGTTTGTAGAGATTTCAGGCCATAATCACCTGGCCCCAAGGCAGGGTGATATCACAGAGGAGAAACAGTTTATGGTGGGTGGAAGGTAGCAAAGTAACAAGGAATGATCACAGTTCTTTCTATCCCGTGATTTATTCAGGCTACTTAGGGTGGGTAGCACTCACACCCTTAACCCTAGTGCTCCTAATTTTATTGCCGTGAATCAATCCCAGTGTCACATACTCTATGCACAGCCACCTCTAAAAAAGTCCCACCTATAATTGCATGAAGCTTTGAGGGAACATCAAACCACAAACTGTAACAGAAAGTATTACAGCTAGTACTGAATCTCTGAGCTGTTCACTTTATGCAGTTTATATCTTCAAAAACCCAAATTTACTGCCGTATTTCCCTTCTAAAATTGCAGACTATTTATATTTGGGACGCTGCATCAAACACCAAGATCATTGGAAAACAGTATTTCTGTTGAACTCAATTAGATTATTTCACTGGGAAGAAACTGCATTAATGATCAGGTTGAGGCAGAGCTGGGTTTAATGATCATTTTCGCTTTAAATTTATGGAGAATTCTTTCACTACCTTAATAGTTTGGAAAATCATTTCTATGCAAGCAGAGTGACTTCTTCACCATAAATAATCTGCCTTATAATGATAACTCTCCAGCAGTCACTGACAGATAACATATGGTGGCTGTTGAACATCTTACCTTATCAGACATCCAGTGAAATGCAGTTTCCCCTAATGACTGAATCATTTTATTTCTGTCCTTTACACTATCAAAACTTAATTTAACCACAGAAAATATATTCTCATTGATTTTGGTTTTAAAGAAAAATGAAGTGAGTCCTACGAAGAAAGTAACTTAAAGTTTGGATTCTTGAGAATTAAAATGAAAAGAGAGAGGGAACCACTAATAAAGTTAGAAAGTAAGAGGACTGTTTAGCTATAAAAAGACAAGCACTTGTAACTTCACTGTAATCTTGAGAAAACAGATAAATCTAACCTGAGTGACATTCTAAAAAATACCCAACTAGTACTCCTCAAAACTGTCAAGATCAGGAATACTGAAAACTTGTCAGAGATTGGAAGAGACTAAAAGGACATGATAACTAATGACTTATTCTGAATTGGGTTTAGGAAGAGCAGCAGGAGATTAATGGAGAAAAAAATAGAAATGCCTGGATAAAGTTTAAAATTTCGTTGGTAGTATTAAACTATTTATAGTTTCTCAGTTCTGATAAGTACACTGTGGTAGATGAGGTGCCATATTGAAGAAAGCTGGGGAGGGGATGATATTTGAGAGTACTTTTTACTATTTCTTAACTAATTCTTCTGTTTGGGCTGGCCAACATATTCTGCAAGAAGTGCAAACTTAAATAACACTGAGATACCATCATACTATAAGAAGGAATGACTGTCATCAAGAAATCAAATAACAAATACTGATGAGCTGCATATACAAAGCAACTTCCTACATTGTTGGTGGGAATATAGACTAGTACAACCATTACAGAAACCAGTGTGGACATTCCTCAAAAAATCTAAAAATAGAAGTTCCATTTGACCTAGCCATTTCTCTTCTAGGTATTTTTCTGAAAGAGTTAAAGTCATATTACAGGGATACCCATGTTTATAGCAGCACAATTTATAACAGTTAAATCTTGAAAACAATATATGTGCACTAACAGATTAATGGAAAAAGAAAAGGTATTTATACACAATGGATTATTATTGTGTTATAAAAAATGCTAATCTTAAGCTATATATAGGCCAGTTAAAGCACTTGAAGCCATAATATTAGGTGGAATAAGTCAGACATACAATCTTAATTATCACACAGTTTCTCTAATATGAGAAATTTAAAAATACATATAATGTATAATAAACATTATTTATAATATGGATAATAAATATTGTACATTTGAATGGGAAAACAAGAGCTGGAGGGAGGAAGAAGGAATAGCATGGGGGAAAAGGAATTGAAGAAAAAAATTAACATATAAATTTTACAAATGAGAAAGGGACAAAGATTTGAAAGGATCAAGGAGAAAGAAATGGGGAGGGAGAGGCAGGGTAGAAGGGAAAAACCAGGAAAAGAATGAAGAAGTGTAGGAGCCGGGGATTTAGCTCAGTTGTGTAAGCACCTACCTGGCAAGCGCAAGGTTGTGATTTCAATTCCCCAAGACCAAAAAGTAAATTAATTAATTAATTAACGAAAGAATGACGATGTATACGTACTGACTCCTTACTGCCTCTTCCAAACAGGTTGCATCTCTCAACAGTGCACTCAGCCACTGAGCTTATCAGCAGATGAATTTGCCAGTGAGTACAGCACCTTCATGATCTCACTACCCTCCAAAAGCTCAGCCTCTGAATGCATGAGAGTTCTGAGGGACATTCCACATCTAAATCATAATGCTATAACTGAGATAGTACAACTGGTGTTACTCTGTGCATCTACTTATCTCATGATGGTGATTTGAATCACGCTATGTTTTAATCTTCATTTGCAGATTAGTAATTAACAATTGCCTTCCTTCTTCAACGTGCCTAACCCACTTGGCTAATACCTTATCACTTCTTGAATAACTACATCCGCTTCAGCAAAGAGCACTTCCTTCTCAACTATGTGTCTTTTAAAAGTCAGTAGTTACTGCCTTGAGGATTATTTAGACCTAAATCTCATCTAGACTTCTGTTACATTCTTGGAGTGTGGATAACACTCACATTAACCACCCAAAAGAAAGAGTCCTATGCTGCCTCTTCACTCACCTCTCCTGACATAGACTCCCTAAGCCCCAGGAAAAACCATCGCCGGGTGGTTTGGAAGGATCAAGGAGAGAGAAATGGATAGGGAGGGGCAGGGTAGGGGGGAAAAAACTGGAAAAGAATGAAGATGTATCCTCTTAACTATAATGCTGTTTTGTGCATACTAAACAAAGAGAAAGATCGACAGTAAACAAATCTAACCTACTTCATTCTTATTATTCATGTTACACCTGCATTCAGGAACTTAAAAACAAATGGGAAAGAAAACATAAGGCAATATGTGGAGCACCTATAAACCAGTTATTATGTGAGCCATCAATTGATTGGCCAGCATAGATTTGCTATACTGTATGAACAACATTTCAGAACCTTGGATTTGAACTAACAGCACATGTATAAGAAAGTGAAATATTTTGGTACCTTCTAGAAATCTCTTCTCCCATTGAAACATAAAAAGGGACTGACATCGCAGTCTGATGAAGCAGACCAAGACTTTCCCTGGCCATGACCTGAAAGCCTGCTGTCCACTTGTCTGTCTCAATCAGTTCTAACTATGTCATTCAATGTTCTTCAGAAATTACCCTCAATTAGAACTATTCTTAACATGCTTCTACTATATTCAGTCTCCTAAATAGGCTCTGAAAAACATAGGACAAAATTTGTCCACTTTTACTAAAAAATATCATTTGACTTCCCCACACTATCTTTACTTGTACAGTGTCATGTACTTTTCATTTCTAGTAATTTCTTTTGGCACAGTGGGTAAGTTGCATAAGTTTCAAGAGCTTAATTTCTCCCTAAACTAGAAATGACACACCTACAAATATTTGCATGGTTTCTGCTAGGCAGAGGTTCTGGCCCATGACTTAACTGAGCACAGATTAGTATTAGCATCAGTACTGACAGTTTAAATTTAGTTTCAAGCACATGACAAGCACTTAAAACCTTATGTTACCTTTCCACTAACTGAATGACAATCTCTATCTGAGAGTATTTAAAGCATATGACCTATTTCCATTCCCACCACAAATACCATAAAGTGATACAAGGTTTTTTTTGTTTTGTTTTGTTTTTGTTTTTTTTTTCCTTAGAGGAATAAATACACCCTAGAAAACAACAAATTCTGTCATTAACAAAACAGAAATTTGGAGGCATTGCTATAACACAGAAAGTAGGTAAGATCCTAGTGGTAAAAAAAAAAAAAAAAAGAACACAAAGAAATCATAGCTCAAATAATTCCAAAATAACTTATAACAGTACAAACAAATCCAGAGAGGTTTTATTTCAGCTAGGCAGTCGCAAAAACTGACAGGGGTCTTGATACCAAGTCAGAAAAATCACTGGAAACTATATTTGGAGCATGGGAATCAGCCTTGGACCACCTTTTCACCATTTTAGAAGGAAAATAGCAGCTTCCCTGGACACAACATTAACACTTTAGACACCTGATCCTCCAGGGGAAAAGATGGCCTCACTTTTGGGACTAGAAGAAATCAAACAGCTCTTGTGTGAAGAACCTCTAGATGTGAGTGTGGTCCACCAGAGCCATAGCACTGTGCCAGGAGGCTTGACTGGTGTCCTGGGACCAGAGGCTTTGGAGGCAGGAGAAGCCACCCAACTAAACTCTTTCAATCTAGCCTTGGGCTCCACATCCCAGGCCTTGCCCCCAGTAAACTACAAGAACCTATGTTCAGTGATAGCAAAGCAAAATTTTCCAAAACTAAAAAGGAGAAATATCAATCAAATATGTCCAAAAGAGAGTGTTCAAAGTCAGAAAAGAAGTAAAACTTACGCATTAGAGTTAACAGAAGAAAACAGTTTAAAAGCTTTATATTTTCAGATAGAGCTCAATAGAAATCTCCTTCAAAATCAAAGTTAATAAGTAAAAAAGAAAGATTTCTGAAATTTAAAAATATGATAGTTGAAAGATAAAAAGATACAAAAGAGAATTAAACAGCACAACTGACTTAAACTAAGTTTAAAGGGTGAACCAGAATTAAAATGATTTTTCTAGACTGTTTGAGCATTGTGGAAAATATAGAGGAATATTCGTGATGTTATGTTGTATTATGTAGATGTCCCCAGCCTGATATGCTCATAGGTGGGGCTTTGGGGAGATGACTGGATAATTGTTACATGATAATCATTAGTGAATTACCCTGCTGATAAATGTATATTTAGCTGTGTTGTGGGGAGGTAAAGCCTGATGAGAGAAAGTGGGTCCCTAGGGGTATGGCCAGGAAAGGTATGCTAGATTATCCTTGCCAGGTCCATGTCATTAGCACTTTCTCCTCTGCCATTCTCCTCTACCTTTCTACCTTGCCACTTTGCCTTGGAGTCAGCAGATTATGCACTTAAATCTCTATAAACCATGTGCCAGTATATGGAAAACCTTTCCTCTAAAAGTTGTGGGTGTTGGATATTATGTCCCAGAGACAAGTGAATTAACTAAGACACATGTGTCATATCTACAAAGGTGAACAGAGGCATGTTGAAGTAACAAAGAAGGAAAAATGGAGGAAAGGATGGAAGAAAGGAAGGAAGGAAAAAGAAACTATTTAATTTTACAGTGTAATAGCATAAAACCTAGAAATTATGAGTTATACAACTTTTTGATCAAAGCCAATTTGGATTTGTCTTTTGAAATTGTGTTTTTTAAAGGAATGTAGGAAATTCCACAAATACAGTACTCTGATGCACTGATTAATCAAACTGGGAGCACCAAGCAACATCAATATTGGGGAGAAGAATTATCTGATTTCCTTATCTGACTAAATTCAGATCTTCCAGAGGGATATCAGTGGTCATGAATTTCTTCCCAGGAGTCTAGCTAACCTGAAAGGATTAAGCTCATACCATAGGAAAGGAGACTTCAGATTGACACCACACCCAGATAAACTTGTAAGAGGTTATCACCTGTTCTCTGGAGGGCTCATTCATTTTCCCAAACGACACTATTCCCTTAGATTCCCCCCACATACTTCTATAAAGAGGACACATAAGCTTCTAAATCTTACTGGATTTTCCCATGTTCATTTTGTGTTCCTAGGATATTCCTGTGCACATAGTAAATTTGTGTGTTTTTTCTCCTGTTAATTGGCCTACTGTCAGTTTATTTCATAGATTCCAGTACCAAACTCTTTGAGGGGAGAAGTCAAGTTTCCCTCATCTACATTTTCAAATAAAGAAAAGTGAAAGTTAGTAGATTCTCCAGGTCACCAGCTATCTATATTAGTCGGCTTTCCTACTCTTAGACTTGGGCCCTCACATCCAAACTAAGGGAGGAGGAGTTAATTTGGCTCAGCACTCAAGGGGATTCAGTCCATGGTCAGTTGGTTTAAAGGCAGGAACATCATGATGGAGTAAAACTGTTTAGTTCACAGCAGCCAGTGAATGGAGAAAGGAACAGCACCAGAGAAGGAAGGTTGAGTGACTAGATACAGACCCCAAAGCTACATCTCCATGGCCTTCCCAGGTACCACTAGAAGTCTCTTTCCCCAGTTTCCCAGGCAGATCCCAAAGCTGATCAAGTTGACACTTCACTCTAGTCACCATACTGTCTTTATATTGAATCAAATGACACACACGCATGCACTCATCAGCATGAGTTTCAGCCTACTGCCAGTTAATTTTGTAAACTCAGTTATAAGACTCTCCAAGAATAGAGGGAAAGTTTCACTACATATGTTCTCAAGTAGCTAAAGAAAACCAAATGTTGTGAAGTAGACTTACCCAGGTCACAAGCTGTCTATATTGAATCTAATAATATACATGAATGTTCATACATGCACACACTCCCATCATGTCAACCACTGAGATTAAAAACATTATGTAAGAAATGAGAAAGTATGTTAGGGTGTTTGCCTAACTAGACTTTGAGACCTGATTTTCTTTCCATATCCATACACTATGGAAAAAAGTAAGTTGGTACATCTTTGGAAATCATTCATTATGCTCCAACATGTCATAAATTCACACCTTTCATGAGAATAGTATTCCTTCTCCTGATACCTATGAATAAATTTTCCTTCATCTTCTTCCATGCCACATTTCTCTGCTCTCAATGCAAATTGATTCTCTCTTGTTCAAAGCTGATCATCCTCCTCTACTAACACTAGATCAAACATTCTATTTTAGACTTGCAAGATCTCCGCTCCTACTTCTCTTCCTGTTTAATGGCAACCTACCAATCTGTTATTACACTTCTCTTTCTCTACCTTTCCTAATTCCTAGATATTGCCCATTGTTCAAGCTTGAATTCTTATTCTTAGATGTAGAAATTCTCAAAGAATCAACGAACACTCCAAGATATGAGTCTACTAAATCTATACAGTCATCAATACCTAACCATCTTGGACATCAGCTAAAGAAACATTGTCCTGTGTGGAACTGAATTATGTAATTCCTTCATTAATATTTATCTGTAAAAGACATTTGTAGACTTAGATTTGACTTACAAAGGAACAATGTCATACCAGCCCTCTAGCTTAAAGTCTGATAATCTTATCATCATAGTTCTAACAAAAGTTAATAAAGAAGTTAAAATTATCTTTTTATTGCTGCTGTTTTACAAAATCTCATATATCTTGATCTGTTAACACATAGTTTTCTAGCATTATTGTAGTATATTAATCTATTTCAAATTCAATCTGATGATCTCTGTTTTACTCTTATTTTAGAAAGCCATCAAAGTTAGATTTGGGATATCAATATAGGTTTAAGACCCATACAGTATTAGAAAATAAATCAATTGGTCACAACTCCAATCATTTGTTATATATGCAATCTGACCATTTTTTGGCTTTATAAACAAAAACAATATTTAAAATGAAATTACAACACAACTCAATAAAGTACATTCCAGATTCTATGACTCTTGGTTGATATAACATATTAAGTGAATTATGGTCTTATTACTTGGATCTATACCTACCTCTGAGTATTCACAAAATTGGTTTGACACTAGGTGTAATTTCTTATATTTTGACAGTAATGACTACTTCTAAAATATCTTTATTCCCCAGCTCCTACAATGGTAGCATAAATATAATAAATAAGTTTCTGACACTTCAAATGTCATGGAAACTTAATAAATGTTTGTGGAACAAAACTAAAATATAAAAGCACCAAGAATTTTAGAAGGCAAAACAACATAGTATATGAATTCAGATGCATGTGATGATAATCTGGGGCAACTACTTGTTTTTCTCAACTGAAAAAAAAAAATCATGATACTAGTTTCCATATCCTAGAACTCTCACAAAATTAAATAAAACAGGATTGGGTAACACAAAACCAAGAGGCTGCATTATCGTAAACCCAATATTGTATCATTTTCCCAGGCTAAGACCATGATTGAATCCATAAATAATCATTTTCAAGAGTAAATAATGGGAAACTTTGGGTAAATATATCAACGTAAGCTATTTTTTTACAATGTCAAAGATTGAATTAACCAGTACCCTCTACTTAGGAGGAAAAGCTAAAATCTTTTCTTTCTTACAAAAGAAAAAGTAGAACAGATTCTCTGACCATCTTTTCTACAAAAAAATACCTAGATGTACTTCAACAAATATTTTTAAAGGCCATAATTGAGTTTTCAAGCACGTAGCTAGGGAAAACTCAGGGACCAAAAATGAAGCAGAACTGGAAGTAGATGGATGAGCTAAGTCCAAAGCTATATTTGTCCTGGGAGAATTGACAGTACTAGAAATCTAAAATTTGGGTTTTAACAACACAGACCACTCTGAAAACAGATGACAAAAATCTGAGGCACAAAATTTTTAGGAGTTGGAAATTGGAACTCCATGTAAATTTAGATTGTGAGTTATTACATTTATAATAAAACATAAAAGCAGAGTAAAAAAGTTCCTTGCTTTCCAGGATGACAAGAAACTGCTTTCTGGAATCTCTAAATGGAAAAAAATTAAAGGTCATCTCCACTGAAAGTTTAACAATATTGTGAAATATAAAGCACATTTCAAAAATGTCAAAGAATTAGTGTCACAAGCCATTTTGTCTACTAAAAATGCATTTAGAAATTAACATAAAGGTGAAAACAAATTAAAACATATTCAACTAAATAACTTATGATTCAAAGAAGAAATTAAAAACCAAAATACACTTTTTTGTCAGAGAAGTTAAATTTACATATATATACATATATTTGACTTTCTAATCAGGGATTCATTCATCTTACTATAATATAACATAAGATCTCAGACCAACTTTATGATAATATATTACCAAGATACTTTCTTCTAAACTTAGAACAATATTTGTAAGCATAACATTCATGTAAGTAAAAGTAAGTGAATCCCTTAGGATTATCTTTAAAACACAATATAAAATATTCCTCTACATTTGAAAAGTTCCTATTGCATAGCAGGTATTAAATAATTAGGTATTTCCATTAAATGTGAGGTGATGTCATAGCAATGACTAAACTTTGCCCTCAGTAATGATGTTTTTGTCCTTTGATCAAGGACTAACTTGAAACTAGAATTCTCCATGGCAACATATAAATTATCTGTAATTTTCCAATTAAAAAGTAATAGAATCTCTCAAAGAGGGAAAAGCAAAATGAGATGATGAGATGAGATGATAAGAGTTATACATTGGGTCTAAAATGTTCCTCAAAAGTCTCATGTAAAAGTGATTGAATTGTGGGACTCTGTAATCATCAGTGGACTATCTACTGATGAATTAGTTTGTGTACTACTATAAGGTAGAACCTGAATGGGGGGGTGTCACTGAGGCTGTGACTTGGAAGGCTATATTCGTACCCCTGAATGTTCCCTTTTGCTCTACATCCTGCCACTATGCTGTGAGCAGCTTTCTTCCCTTCCTGCCTTTAAACTTGGAAAATCATGGATTGAAACCACAAACACTACGAGCCAAAAGAAAACTTTCCTTATTCAAATTGTGGGTGTTGGGTACTGTATTTTGTCCCTGTGACAGAAAAGTAAATAATTCACAAGCAAGCCAAGAAAACATCACCAGGATATCACACAACTGTAATCCTATTTATGAATTTTAAGAATAAAGAGAAAACCTGTATAAAGCTGCTTCTTTGAAGCTCAAAACTTACTTTTCCTGTCACAATCCAAAAAAATATATAGAGTTTTTTTTTTTTTAAGTTAAAACTAGAATTCCCATGCGATCCAGTGTCATGGTTTCTGTCAGTGGCCCCCAAGTCTCATGCAATTATGCGTTTGTGATTGGTTCATTGTTTATCACTTGCATTGGTGTGGGAGTGCTGCACCCACCTAGGGATGGAGCCATGGCATGATGTAATGGCGGGAAGAAGGTGTCTCTCTTTCTCTTGCCGATTGGTGTCTTGCTGTTTGTGGTGGCCATAAGTGGCAGCCCTGTCATGCTACCATGCCTTTGAGCCAACTGAGTATAGACTAAAACCTCCAAAAACTATAAAAAATAAATCTTTCCTTTCCTAACTTTGGACATCAGGTATTTTGTCTCAACAATGAGTAAAAAATAACTAAGATACCCAGAAATTCCCCTTCTCTTTTTATGTCCAAAAGAACTTAAAATATGTACATATGCAGATATTATGCCCATATTCTTGGCTTTTTTTTTTTTTTTTTTTTGTCTTTTTCGTTTTTATCGGTACCAGGGATCGAACTCAAGACTGCCTGCTTGCAAGGCAGGCGCTTATGCCGCTGAGCTAAATCCCCAGCCCCCAGCTAAATCCCCAGGCCCCTATGCCTATATTCTTGGCAGCCTTATTCATAATAGCTGAGGAAACTAATGCAAGTATCCATCAAAGTATAAATAGATAAATGTAATGAATGTATATATATAATGTAATACCATTTAACTTTACATAGGAAGGGAATTTTGATTCCTGTGCAAACACAGGTAAACCTTCAGGACATTATATTAAGTGAGACAAGCCAATCACCAAAGAACAGCTTCTATTATAATTCCACTTATATTAACTCCTCAAAATCATCAAATGCATAGACACAGAAGTAAAAGTTGGCACAGGCTAGGAGTGGAAAGGATCAGTGAATTACTGTTTAGGGGTACAGAATTCAGTTTTGGAAGAGGAAACAAATTCTGGAAATGGAGAGCAATGATTGTTTTTTTTAAAGAGATAAAACAGAAACAAACAACAACAAAAGAACCACAACAAAACCCAAAACAATAGCAACATAGGATTTCAAAACAGGATGATAGGAATTTAACAATGGTTATTATACTGCATAGTTACCTTCAAAAGAGATATACAAATTACCAGATATATGCATGCAAAATTGATGAAACAGTATGAGCACTAATTATTCCTTTCTCTGAACTAATAGAATAGTACAATTATCTTAGCTATTATCATATATATATATATATATATATTTCTTTTTTCCTGCTTTCTTTTTTCCTTTTCCTCCTCCAAGTTGTTCTTTTCCTTTGAGCAATTTCTTATACTTTTACAGTATCTATTGTAGATTTTGAATCTTATTTGCTCTTTCATTTCTTTACAGGGACACAAGGCATTTATACAGATTAATTCACCTATGAGTATGGTCTGAAGTTGCATCCATTGATCTACACAAGCCTTGAGTTGATGAGTAGCACTCCACGTATAAAAATATCACATCTCTTTTATCCATTCCGTGGTTGATGGACATTTGGGTTGTTTTCAAGATTTGGCTGTTACAAATTGCTCTGCTATAAACAAAGGTGTACATATACTGCTATGATGGGATGTTTTCAATTTTTCTGGGAAAATACTAGAAAAGGAATAGCTGGGTCAAATGGAACCTCCAATCCTGGTTTATCTGAGGAAACTCCACCCTAATTTTCACAGTGGTTGCGGGAACCTACACTCCCACCAACAATGGAGAAGAGTTCCTTTTTCCCCTTAACCCTGCCAGCATTTGTTATTGGTTGACTTCTTAATGTTGGCCATTCTTTTTTTTTTTTTTTAATTGGTACCAGGAATCAAACTCACGACTGCCTGCTTGCAAGGCAGGTGCTTATGCCGCTGAGCTAAATCCCCAGCCCCAATATTGGCCATTCTTTCCAGAGTGAGATAGAATCTCAGTGTTGTTTTAATTTGCATTTCTCAAGTGACCAATGATGTTCAACCTTTTTTCATGTGTTTATTTTCCATTTGTATTTCTTCATCTGAGAAGTGTGTATTAATTTCACATGCCCTTTTTTGAATTGGGTCTTTGAATTTGGGAACCTGATTTTTTTCAATTCCTTACATGTTCTAGATAGAATTATTTTGTCTAAGAGACAGCAAATTTTTTTTTCCCAATATGTGGGGTTTTTTCACTCTTTTGGTTATTTTATTTTACATAAAGAAAAACTTTTCAATAAAATGAGACCCCAGTTACTGATTCTTTCAAACAGTTCTTGTGAATTTGGTTTTTCTTCATGAACTATCAGTCTACCCATATATCTTAAAGATTTCTACCTATTTTGTCTTTCAGTAGATTTAGTGTTTCTGTTTTAATGTTTATACCCTTTATCCACATTGATTTTAGTGCACAATGATAGCTGTGGTCTAGTTTAAGTCTTCAGCATGTGGAAAGCCAGTTTTTCCTGCACTATTTATTAAGGTGGCTATCTTTCTTTCATTGAACATGTTTGCTCTCCTTGTAAAAAGATAATGTGGCTGACTGTATGTGTAATTTCATTACTGTCTTCGAGTCTGTTCCATTGATCTTCAGGCCTATCGCATTTTTTGTTTTGGTTTTTGTTTGTTTTGTTTTGTTTTGCCAGTACCATATTGATTTTATCACAGTAGCTCTGTATTATAATTTCAAGTTAGTGATTGTGATGCGTCCAGCCTTGCTTTTGTTGCCCAGGATTGCCTTTACTATTGTAGGTCTCTTTTGTTTCCTGATGAATTTTAGCAATGTTTTCTCTAAATCTGTGAGACATGCTGTTGGAATCTTGATTGAGATTTCATTAAATCTGCATAACAGTTTTGGGAATATGGCCATTTTCACAATATTGGTTCTTCCTATTTATGAGCAAGGAATATATTTCCATTTTCTGAGATCCTCTTACTATCCTTTTTCAGAATACTGTAATTTTCAATGCATAGATTTTTCATTTTCTTTGTTAGATTTCATCTATTTGAATGCTAAGTATTTTCTTTTCTTTTCTTTTCTTTTTTTTGGATGTTATTGTGAAAGGTGCTGTTTCCCTTATAACTCTCTTAGTGATTTTGTCATTTGTGTATAGGGATGTTATTTATTTTTGAGTGCTGATTTTGTATTTAGCTATGCTGCTGAATTTGCTTGTTAAATCTAGTAGAATTTTGGTGGAGTTTTTGGGGTCTTCTATGTAGAATATGATATCATCTGCAAATGATAATTTAACTTCTTCCTTTCCTGTCATTATTACTTTTATATATCTTTTTTGTCAGATTCTCTGGCTAATGTTTCCAGAACTATACTGAATAAGAGTGGTGATAGTGGATTTCCTTTTCTTCTTGATTCTAGAGAAAGCTTTGTTTTTGTCCACTTAGTATGATGTTGGCTGTTGGTTTGTCATATGTGACTTTGTTCAGATTGAGGTAGAGACCAGCTAGTCTGATTTTCTGTAAGGTTTTTAACATGAATGAGTGTTGGACTTCATCAAAAGATTTTTCTGCATCTATGAGATGATTATTTGATTTTTGTCTTTGTCTCTGCTGATACAGTATGTTACATGTATTTATGTATATTTTAACCATCCCTACATTCTTGAGATGAATCCCACTTGGTCATAGTACATAATTTTCATGATGATTTGCTTCATTCTGTTTGCTAGTATTTCCTGAGGATTTTATATTTATGTGCACTAGAGAGATTGGGTTTTAGTTTTCTTTCTGATTGGGTCTTTTTCTGGTTTTGATACCAGGGTAATACTTGCCTTTAGGAATGAGTATGGGAGAATTGCTTCTTTTTCAATTTCATTAAAGTGTTTGAGGAGTATTAGTATTAAATCTTTTCTAAATTTCTTGTAGAATTCAACCATGAATCCATCAGGATCTGGGCTTTTTTACATAAAGAAAAACTTTTCAATAAAATGAGACCCCAGTTACTGATTCTTTCAAACAGTTTCTTTGTTAGTAAGTTGTTAGTAGTATTTCTTTGTTAGTAAGTTGTATTTACATTTTAAATTATATGGTTCCTTGAATCTGTCCATTTCTTTTGCATTTTATTTATTTTATTTTATTATTTAAAGAAAAAAAGCAAAACAGAAAAAAGGGTAGAAGTAATACAGAATTGCAAAGAAATTAATGCTAAGAAATCACTAGTTGACTATTTACATATTGTCATCTTAGAAATAGTTGTTCAAGTCCCAAAATTAAATCTTAGAAATTGGACAATGGAACAATCAGAACACAAAATATTCTGTTCAATGATCCAACAACAACTTAGTAATACAGTTATCTATCTTACACACTTAAACATACATGCACTTATATCCCTTTGAGCACTGTTCTTCCCTTTTTTTACATTAGCTATTACACATTTTGGAACTTATTACTCCTATGGTTTTTATCATTTTTTACACCAGAGAGACAATGTGATATTTCTAAATATGATTCATATTTGTTTCACTTATTAGGACAGTCTTCAATTACCTCCAACATTTGTTATCAGTTGATTTCTTGATGGCAGCCATCCTTTCTGGAGTAAGATGAAATCTCAATGCTGTTTTAATTTGTATTTCTCGAATGAACAGTGATGGTGAACATTTCTTCATGTATTTATTTGCCATTTGTATGTCTTCATCTAAGAAATGTGTGTTTATCTCCGATGCCCATTTTGGAGAGGGTCTTTGAATTTGGGGGCCTGATGTTTTTTTAATTCTTTATATGTTCTGTATATAAGTCCTTTGTCTGAGGGGTTGCTGGTTAAAATTTTTTCCCATTCTATGGGTTTTTCAGAATTCCTCTGCATTTTATATCCTATGTGAGTTTAGATTTTTGAAGTAGGTAATAAGGATCTTCTGAATTTTCACAGGATCTGTAGTAATTTTACCCTTTGCATTCCTCAATGCATAACTTTGAGGTTTTCCTTTCTTTGTTTTTTGATGGGTTAGCTAGACATTTATCAATTTTGTTTATTCTTTCAAATAATCAACTCTTTGATTCATTTATCTGTATTATTTTCTTAGTCTCAATTGCATTAATTTCTGCTCTGATTTTTACAATTTTCTCACTTTTATGGAATTTGAGTTTGACTTGCTCTTTTTGTTGAAGCCTAAGACATTGTTTATTTGTGCTTATTCTGTTTTTCTGATGAGAGAATTTGTTGCTATAAATTTTCCTCTTAGGACTACTTTCATTGTATCCCACATGTTTTGGTATATTGTTTGCATTTTCACTTAATGACAGAAATTCTTTAATTTCTGCTGTAATTTCATCTGTGACTCATCAGTTGCTCAGGAGAGTGCCATTTAATTTTCATGTGTTTATGGAGTTTTTGCAGTTCCTTTTGCCATAATTTCCAATTTTATTGCACTATGGTTAGATAATATGCATGGAATAATTTCAGTTCCTTTGTAACTACTGAAGCATGTTCTATGGGCTAGTATATGGCCTAATTTAGAGAACTCATGCTCAGCTGAGAAGAATGTATATTTTGATGTCATTGTGTAGAACACTATGTAAACATCTACTAAGTCCATTTGTTCACATATTTGATTCAGTTCTGTTATTTCTGTGCTGATGTTTTCATCTAGTTGATCTACCTCCTTGTGACAGTAGAGTATTAATGCCCCCTGTTACAACTATGTTATTGCTTATTTGATTTTTCATGTCCATTAAGATTTCTCTTATATTGTTCAGGGCTCATGTATTCGGTACACATATATTTATGACTGCTATCTCTTCCTCCTGAATTCTTCTCCTAACAAGTATATAGTGACCTTCCTTATCTCTTTCAATCATTTTTAGTGTGAAAAAGGGAGAAGTATCCCTGCTTTTTTCTGGGTTCCTTTTGCATGAAGTATTATTTTCTATTCTTTGACTTTCAGTCTATGAGTTTCTTTTTGAGTTAAATGTGTTTCTAGTATACAGCATATTGTTGGATCCTGTTTCTTGATTCATTTTGCCAATCTGTTTCTTTTGATTGGTGAATTGAGGTCATTTACATTGATGGTTATAACTAATATGTATTGGTTTATCTTTTTAATGTTATTTTCCTGTTGTTGATTCTCTGTGTTTTTTTTCCTTCTGTTTAATTGCTTTCCCTGCATGGTGGTTTCTTACTGATATTGTTCTTGGAATTGTGGAAATTTTTATCTCTATATGGAATATCTTTCAGTACTCTTTGTACAGTTGATTTTGTGGTCATGAATTTCTTCAGTTGTTCTTTGTCATGGAAGTATCTTATTTCTCCATTAATTATGAAAGATAATTTTTCAGGGTACATCAATCTTGGTTGGAAGTTGCTTTCTTTTAGGGCTTGAAATATTTCACCCCAATCTCTTCTTTATTTGAGGGTTTGTGTTAAGAAGTTAGCCATGAGTCTAATGGACTTTGCTTTATAGGTGATGTTTCTTTTCTCTAGCAGTTTTTAATATTCTGTTTTTGTGCTGAATTACTGGTATCTCCATTATTATACATCTGGGTATAGATTTATTTTGGTTATGGCTGCTTAGGATTCTATATGGCTCACTTATTGTATGCCCATTCTGTTACCATGCTTGGGAAGTTTTTTGTTATTACTTTTGCAAATAGTTTTATGTCATTTGTGTTGATTCCTGCTTTTTTGTTGATACTTTTTGGTCTTATATTATTTTTTATTGAATTGCCATGGAGCTGTTGAATTGTTATTTCATGGTTGGTTGTTATGTTTAAGAGATCTTTCCTTTTGTGATCACAAGCCTTAATCCTGCCTTCAAGTTCTGAAAGTCTATCTTCAGTTTTGTTCAGACATTTTTTTCATCTTGTAGTGAAATTTTTAATTTCCTGGATATCTATTTTAATCTGTTGCATGCATTTTATTTCTTTCCAATAGTGTTCGTTCAACATTTCCATTATTTTCCTGTGCTCCTCTATTTTTTTTCTATGTCTTCTCTAGTTTTGCTAAGCAATCCCTTCTTATGGACACCATTTATTATTTTTACCTGAGAGATTATTTCTGATCTGATTTTCTCTATAGCCCATGGATTTGTTTCTTTACTTCACTAGCTATCTTTTCAGAAATTTCAAGTATGTGTTTTCCAATTTCTTGTATATTAATTTCTCCTATACTTGTTCTGGGATGAGCCAGAAATTTGAGATTGTATTTTGCTTTTTCATCTTGTCATTTTTGGCGGTTGGTTCATATTTTGGTCTTTTCAATCTCTAGTCTCACCTGTACTTCGTGCATACTGTTTTCAGGGTTCTACTGTGTGTCTGGCTTTCCCATAGTCACGGTCATGTGGTGTAGGGCAGGGGCCAGTCACCTGAATTCCTTCTTGTGGCTAGTTAGTACATCCTGTATTCTTTCTATGTTGGCTAGTTTAGAGATTCATGGTTGATATCATTACCAATGCAACAGGATTTTCTGGGCCACTAGTCCCATCTGTTCACCATGTATGCCCCAGTTAAGCTCTACTGTGTCACTGGGAATCTCACAAGCCAGCTATGGTCCCCTAGATGGGAGGGCAGAGATACAAGTGTGGCTGGTGGAAGGCCTACAGCTGTCCCTTAAAGGATGGCAGAGTCAGTCGCATGATCACAGATCCACTACAGTTACCTAGGTGGAGGGAAGGGTCACCATGGTCTCCTAGATGAACAGTGGGGTCACCAGTGTGGTCACTGGCCTGCCATGGTCTTCTGGATTGTAGTAATTGTTACACAAGATTAATGCATATAATGCCACTGAATTGCACATTACAGAAGGTTTTAAAATGACAAATTTTATATGTTTTTTCCACAATTAAAAAAATGGTTCTTCCCACTTTAAACTTGAAATCTGCCCAAGCTCCATAGGTGCCAACTCACTTTTGCTCAAACTGAGGGGAAAGTGAGCTACATTTAATTGTGTTAGGACCATTTCTCTTCCTCTCATGCTCAGTTTCTCTCCATTATTTAAAGTAAACACATCTCTTATGAATACATAATGATTAATGAAACGTTCCAGGAATGATGAAAAGAAACCCCATAAGAACAAAGCATATGTATCCTTTTCCAAATTTAACTTAAATATAGGCTACTCCGGAGCAGTGACAGACAATATGTAGCATACAGACATTAAGAGTGTTTATTAAACTGGGCATCCTTCATGCCAGAATTACCACTGTGGCTTCACGGTAATGGAAGCATATGCATAGATGGCCATTTGAATAGCAATGTATCCTTACTCAGTGCTCTCTGGTGAGCTCATAATTTTTTTTATGAGAAGAGAAATTGCTTTTCCCACTATGAATGCCTACAGAGCAACATCACAGTATAAGGGCAGGGAAGGAAATTTTTATTAGTGTATGACTTCTTTTCTAATATTGATTCTTATCTTTTAATTTAATGAGACTTGAAAATGTGCTTAGAAATATACAGAGGCACTTGAGCATCTTCAGCTAATATTTCCTGGCTACTAATCTCATTTTTAGTCTTTACACATTAAGCAAAGATAGTAGCTACCAAACCATACATTGACAGAATGAATGAGAAACTGATTCATGCATAAGCTAAAAACACACTTAAAAGTACATGTTGCTATTAAAATCATGATCATGCTTTTCAAAAATAACCCACTATTACAAGGCTCTAGTCCCTCCAAATAAAATAATTATATATTACGGACCTCTTATTTTCTG
Source organism: Cavia porcellus (assembly GCF_034190915.1). NCBI lineage: Eukaryota > Metazoa > Chordata > Mammalia > Rodentia > Caviidae > Cavia > Cavia porcellus. The sequence goes on along the minus strand of NW_026947496.1, from coordinate 36,962,965 downwards.
TGTAGAATGAAGTTCAGTGTTTACCAGCTAATCTAAATGTTCAAATATTTATACTAGTAGTATACTCCAGACATTCTTCTATACAGCAAGGATTCAAATATGGCCAAAACAAAGACTCATTTGTCTAGCAATTGAATTCTAATTATGAACTTAATATGGGCTCAGTAACTAGGATAGATTAATGAAAAGAAGAAATTTTATAATGGTTCTCTTATATCTCTTAGTAAAGTGAGTCTCAGAAGAAACTCTGATTGTGATAAAGATATTCTCTTTTCTGTAATATGTTTCTTTACATATGCATTATAGAAATAATAACCTATAATTATCACCTAGAGGTTCATCACAGATGATGTGATGAAAATAAGTTATATCTCTTGAGTCTCTCTAAACACAGATGCTTGCAGACAGGAAAATGGTCCTTAAGTGTACTATGCTCAGCAGCTGTATGAAAAGTGAAATTCTACACCTTTGCTCTGAGACAAGCTCTTGTCCAATAGCAGTTAAACTCAGCCCCATACTTCAGCCCCATTATGAATCTGTCTGTCAAGATCTATGCAACTTGTAGGATACTTTCTTGATGAACCCTTAACACTATTTCTTTACTAAGTCTCATTTATAACATTTTATTTTTATTTATTCCTTGTTTGTCTGCTAAAGTTTCTTGGAGGGTTCATTGGAGAAAACACCAAAGAAAAAGAAAAATATCTCTATGATGTTTAAATTCATATAATAGAGATTGAAGACTGCCAAACAGCCATTTTCAGAATTACATCTTACCACTGCAATTCATGTCAAATTCATTGTTGCCTCTGTGTATTAGACTTACATTTCTATGAAAGATGGCTCTTATTGTGCAAGGCACAACATAACATGTCTTCTTTGTAAACCAAATTAAAATTATACAGAGTTCTTTGTAAACTAAAATAAGATTATACAGAGTTCCAAGAATACATATCCTTTTCAAATTACATGTTACATAATTTTCCTTAAGGGAAAATGGTTTTATTTTTTAGTTTACCTACATCTACAACTAGAGATTTGCATTTCATTAGATTAATGCGCTTCTAGAGAAGCAAGTAGAACTGTGCCTCTCTTGATCATTCACAATATCCCAATTGCCTTTTTTTATACCATTAACTCACTTAATCTCCTCCTATAAACAAGGTTTCTTTTTGCTCTTTGCTTGTGAGTCAGAAATTAAAGCATTATAATATATACAAATAACACTGCTAAGTGGTAAACTGGTTAAGTTTACTGGTTTGCATATATGGTTTGTCTCTCGAAGTTTCATGTGCTGGAAGTTTGGTTGCCAGAGTAGAAGTTTTGAAGTGGTAGAACAGTACAGTTGGGCCTGGTGAAAAGTAAATAAGCCCAAGGGAATCTACTTTCATGGATGAATTAATACTGTATCATGGGAGTGATCAGAATTTGTAGCAGTAGATTAATTTCTGAGAAAGTGAATTGTTCTAAAAGAAAATTCTACAGCCAACTAGATCCCTTTCTGCGTGCCATGTTATGACAAAGCCAGGTTGTCCTCTCCAGCAGGCTGGTACCATGCCCCAGAGTCATGAGTCAAAGAAACTTGTTTCCTTTATGCATTACCTGGAGTTGGGCATTTTGTAATAGCAATGTGAAGCAGACTGAAACAGTGGTATTTACCCTGAGGACTCTGTTTCCTTTCAAGTTTATATACGAGGTAGGGAACTGGCACATATACATAACATATTTGAAATTTTTTTCATTTTCAGGTTTTTTATTTTTAATTTTTGTCTTTCACTCCAACACTTTTATTTTTCCTACATCATATTCATTTATTCATCTTGTAAGACATTATAAAATTAATTATCATATAAACAGATTTAAAACCAGACTAATAGGCCAAAGGACAGATAAAACATGAAAGACAGTTGTAATAGGTCAAAGTAGATGTTTAGATACGTTGTCCATGTTGGGTCACAATACTTTTTATTTTATCTCTTTTTTTCCTATTATATTTTATTTCATACATATACATACATACATACATATACCTATATAGATCATATATATATGTACACAATATATGTATATATAAATATGATATAGATCAAGTTTCATGTAAAAGAAACTATACAGTATTTAAGCTGGTGTCTGAATTACTTCATTTAACATTATGTCTCAAGGTGAATCCACTATGCCACAAATTACTCAAATTCATCTTTCTTCATGCAGAGTAGTAGTCCATGTATATAAACCTAATATTTTCTTTATCTACTCATCTGTTGATGAAGCAGCAGTTATATTCTGCTTCTAAGATTTAGTTATTACTAATCATACTGCTATAAAAATAGACATGCATATATCACTGTAGTATGATGTCTTTAATTCTTTGGGGAAGCTACATGGAATGGGAATATCTGGAGCAAACAGAATTTCCATTTTTAGTTTTAGAGGGAACTCCATATTGATTTGCACAGTGCTTATGTAAGTTTATAGTTCAGCCACCAATGGAGATGCGTTCCTTTCTTCCTACAGCCATGCCAGCATTTGTTACTGGCTGATTCCTTGATGTTAGCAATTCTTTCTAGAGTAAGATGGAATCTCAGTGCTGCTTTAATTTGCATCTTGAATGGTTAGTGACATTGAAAATTTTTTTGTATTTATGGACCATTTTGTATTTCTCCATCTGTGAAGTTCCTATGTATTTCAGATACCTAGTGGATTTTTAAATTTGGGACAGGGTCTAGTTTTTGAATTCTTTATGTATTATAGATATTAGTCATTTGTCTGAGGATTACCTGGAAAAATTCTTTCCCATTTTTCAGGTTGCCTCTTTACTCAGCTGGTGTTTTTTTTCTGTGCAAAAGTTTTTAATTTGATGGAATCTCGTTTGTTGATTCTTGGTATTATTTCTTGTGCAACTGGGGTTTTGTTCACAAAGCCTTTGCCTACAACCTATATCTTTAAGAGTTTTACCTATTGTGTCTTCCAGCAGATTGTGTCTATTCTAATGTTTAGATCTTTGATCTACTTGATTTTAGTGCACAGTGAGAGATATGGGTCTAGGTTCAAACTTTGGCATGAGAATAGCCAGTACCATCTTTCCTCCAGTGAAGATACTTAGTCTCTTTGTCGAAGATAACATAGCTGAATGTGCATAGAATTATTTCTATATTTTTTACTCTGTTCTGCTAATCCATGAGTTTGCTTTTATTTCCAATATCATGCTGCTTTTATCACTGCAGCTTTGAAGTATAATTTGAAGTCCAGGACTGTGATATCCTCTTCCTTGCCTTTGATGCTCAGAATTGTTTTTGCTATTCTAGGTCTCTTTTAGTTTCATATGAGCTTTAGAGTTGCTTTCTCCAGTTCTTTAAGGAATTTTATTGGTATTTTAATTAGGATTGAAGTAAATTACTGTAACAGTTCTGGGAGTATGGCCATTTTGACTATATTGGTTCTGCTTATCCATGAACAGAAGTTAACTTTCTATTTTCTGATATCCTCTTCTGAAAGAGAAAAAAAATTATACCCATTTAAATGGTTTGTCATGTCTGAGATTACTCAAGCATTCTTCCAAAAGAGATAAGCAATGAAAGAACCAGTTTTTGATAAAGGATAGACTGTGGAATTTCTTGAAATAGTCTTAAAAATTCAGATTCCAAGACCTTAGCTTAGAATAAGAATGAGAATACTATGCCCAAATTTTGCATTTTTAATATCCTTCTTAGGCAATTTTTAAACTTCTAAAAGTTGAGTATCAAATATACTCAATATGGGTAGTAAGAAAAATAAGAACCAAACCTTGGGATATTTATTTTCCCCTTTCACAATCTATGCAGTTCAAAGTTGCTGTTCCTTAAATATATTGCTACTTCTAGTCTGTTAGTTGCTGGTATTAAGTGTTAGGAACAAGAAAGTAGTAGGGCAGAGGAAAGAAATTCCTAAAGAATTGATTCATACATATATTCACATGCAAGATGGACTTTGGGTGTGATGATCATTTATCTGAATATTCTTTTTTAAACAGAACTAAATAACATCCTTGGATTGGATCTCTGAATTTGGGGGGCCTGATTTTTTTCAGTTCTTTACATGTTCTAGATATAAGCCCTTTGTCTGAGGCACAACTGGCTATAATTTTTCCCCACTCTATGTGTTGTCTTTTGACTCTGTTAGTGATTTCTCTTGTTGTACAAAACTTTTTAATAAGGTAAAATATCATTTGTTGATTCTTTGTCATATTTCCTTGGCATTCTGGGCTTTGTTCATGAAGTCTCTGCCAACTCCTAAATCTTCAAGATTTCTACCTATTTTATCTTCTAGTAAATTTAGTGTTTCTATTTGAATACATAGGTCTTTGATCAATTTTGACCTTAGTATAGTGTATGGTGATAGACGTGTCTAGTTTTATTCCTCAGCATGTGGAATGCCAGTTTTTCCAGCACCATTTATTAAAGAGACTACCTTTCTTCCAGTGAACATGTTTGAATCCTTTGTCAAATAAATATAATGTAGCTGAGTGTGTTTAGGATTGTGTCTTTGTCTTCTATTCTGTTCCAGTGATCCTCAGACTCATTTTTTTTTTTTTGCCAGTGCCATACTGACTTTATCATAGTAGCTTAGTAATATAATTTCACGTCTGGGATTGTGATGTTGTCTGACTTGTCTTTGTTGCCCAAAATTTTCTTGCTATTGTAGTTCTCTTCTGATTCCAAATGAATTTTAGAAGTTTTTTCCTCTAGTTCTGTAAGGTATGTTAATGGTATTTTTTTTTTTTTGGTCTTTTTCATTTTTATCAGTACCAGGGATCGAACTCATGACTGCCTGCTTGCAAGGCAGGCGCTTATGCTGCTGAGCTAAATCCCCAGCCCCTGTTAATGGTATTTTGATTGGGGTTGCATTAAATCTGTATAACAGTCTTGGGAGTATGGCTATTTTCACAATGTTGGTTTTTCCTATCCCAGAGCAAAGGATACTGTTACTTTTTCTGATATTCTCTTCTCCTTTTTCAGAGTACTGTTCTTATCAGCATATAGATCTTTTACATTCTGTTTTAGATTGTTTCCCAAGCATTTCATTTTTTTAGATACTATTGTGAATGGTGTGCTTTTCCTAATTTATCTTTCTGTGACATTGTTGCTTGTATACAGGAATATAACTGATTCTTGAGTGCTTACTCTATATCCTCCTATACTCTGTATTTGGATATTAGATATACAAGTTTTTCAGTGGAGTTTTTGAACACTTCTCAGATGAAAAAATACAAATGACAAATAAATATGTGAAAAAACGTTCAGCATCACTGGTTATCCAAGAAATGCAAATTAACACAACACTGAGATTCCATCTCATTTGAGAAAGAATGGTCAACATCAAGAAGTCAATCAATAACAAATGCTGGCAGAGCTAAGGGAAAAGAGGAATTCTTCCCCATTGTTGGTGGGCTACTGCAACCACTGTGGGAATTAGTGTGTACTTTTCTCAAATAAACCAGGATTGGAGGTTCCATTTGACCGAACTATTCCCCTTCTGAGTATTTTTCCCAGAAAAATTGAAAACATGATATCACAGCAATATATGTCAATTTGTAATAAGTAAATCTTGGAAACAACTCAAAATACCTATCAACCACGGAATGGGTAAAAAGATATGGGTTTTTTTATACAGTGGAGTACTATTCAGTCATAAAGAAGGATAAACTGAAGACTTTTATAGGTAAATGAATGCAACTTGTGACTGTATTCACAAGTGAAGTAAATCAGACCCATATGTGTAAACATCATATTGTCTCATTATGAATGAGTAAATAAGATCCAAAATGTATAACATTGTGAATTAGGAAAAACTGTTGAAAAGAAAAGACAAACTGTGATGGGGGAAAGGGGAAAGGAAAAAAAGAAAAATATATACTTATACACAAGACAGTTCAGATAGTTATACAGCTACTTTTAGTTCATTGAAAAGAAAGATTTGTGTTAATATTTTTTAGACAAGCTATCATGCCAATTTCTTTTATTCTGAATAATACTACAAAGACAACAATGCAAAATATAGTAATTGTTGTAACTCACCTACTAACTGTTTTGAAACTGTTTTATTGTTATTTTTAATTATTTCTCTTCAAAATAAAAATAAAGTGCATAACATGAAGCAAAAAGGAAATATTTGTGCTTTGACATTCAAATCAACGCCACTGGCATCTGTAATGATGACATTATTATCACATGGTGCTTTAAGATACAACTACCCATATGTCAACTCACTGAGGAATGAATCAGTCCATTTTCTGGCATGGTAAAAGAATGTTGGACATGAGTGCACAAACATGTTGAGTTAATGAGCATTTTAGAAAGAAACAATGAAAGTTCTGGTCGAATCAAAAGACAGATAATAGTTTCTGTAGGCTGCCAGCAGCTAGGGCATCTTTAAGGAAGATCTGAAATTTGACTGAGGATTTTCAGTGTAAGTGCAGTTTCCCAGATGGAAAGATTGGAGGAGGCATGCCTGTGTGAAGCAAGCAGCCAAATGCTTAAATATTTTACAGATCTGCTTGCTGCTTACCAAAGGCAGCATGCAAAGGCGTCAGCTCGCTCCAAAAGTGTAAATAGACCAGGCTTTTTCACCCACAATAACAACTCTGTAAGCTCTCTTGCCAGGAGAAAAAAAAATATATACATTTTCTCTTTCTTTTGCTTTCTTCCTTCTGTTCTTGCTTACAGAATTTTTAAAAAATAAAATTGCATTTTTAGAAGTAATGTCCGAAAAGTTGCAGTTTGAAATACTGAGGAGAAAGATGAATCACCACCTGAGGTAGGATACCGACTTCCAAACAGACCAATTAATCATAAGGCTGTGACTCTGTCTGGATACATAAGCCACCCCCCATTCGGACCCAAAGCATGTTTTATACTCACCATTTAACTGCCAGTTGCAAAATTTCCTCCTTTAAAAGTTCTTTGTCCCAGGTCAGAATCAGATGCTTTGTCTTTGGGCTTTCACATCAATTTTGGTCCTTTCCCCAGCACTTACCACATTGCCCTGTGACAGTTTGTGTCCATTTTTTACACTAAAGTCAAATGACTGAGCTAGGAACTTCCATGTGATTATGAAATGTGATTTTTAAAAAATCATGTATGCTTAAATGAAAGAATTTGCGGGTCGGGGATTTAGCTCAGTGGCACAAGCACTTGCCTGGCAAGTGTGAGGTCGTAAATTCGACCTCTGTTACAAGAATTCGCTAGGATAAAATTCATATTCCCATTAATCTCCCTTAAAGCACTCCTCCTCAGGCTGAGGATGTAGCTCGATGGTAAAGTACTTGTTTACCATCTAGGAGCCCTTAGGTTCAATATGCTGCACCACAAAGGCAAACAAAATACCCTGTCCTGTTGCAGGCACACTCACTCTGTCATTCTTTACACCTGAGGCAAATTTAAAAGTCCTGTTTGTGTCTTTAGTTATGTTCTCTTGGCCAGCTCATTGTCCTAAATCAATTCAAAAAGTTTACGTGCCTGGTTCTTTTGACTTTGGGGAAGAGCCTGAAGTCACATGGTGCCAGATCCAGGGAATAAGGTGGGTGAAGATACACCGGATGTTTTTGAGAATCTGCCTTTCCTTTGGATGGCACTCTGCAACTTTCACTGTTGTTTTTTTGTTTTGTTGTTTGTTTTTTTTTTAACCAGACTTCACAAAGACACTCAGGAAAGAACCTGCTTCAGGAATTGAGACAAATTATTGGATGGGTGTATCAGAAGCATCAGGGAGTATTCTAAAGGAGATTAATAGTAATCAGTCTTTTACTGTAATATTCTTTAAAACTTTAAAAAATTTGCCAAACTTTTCAACCAGCCCTTATAAGAACTTTACCTATTTTTCTATTTTGTGCCATTTATGCTATTTTGTGTTGGACTTATAACAAGCACTGAATAAATGTTTGATGAATGAATGACATGGTACAACATAACATGATGTGGGGAAGACTATGACCTACCCAGATGATCAGGGTACCAAGATCCTGTCACTATCCATACCTGTATAATCCCAATTCTAATTCTAGTCGTAATTCTCTGTGGATTTGGGTTCTTCTGCCTCTAAGCAGGCTCATATCTGTGAAGCTTAAAACACTGGAGCTAACAAATTTCCCTACCATTTACAGTCATTGACAACTCATTTCTTGAGTTGGGTTCCCTGGAAGCTGAGCTTGAGGAGGAACTTCTTTTCCAAGGGGATTATTGAGAGCATGCTCTGAAAGAAACATACAAAAGACGAGAGAAAGGGGGAATACTAAGCAACAATGTGGTATCAGAAGTTTAGTTTCAGATGCGAGGGCGTGATTCTGGAACAGAAAACACACTGAAGTTTGTCCCAGCTGGGGGCAATTCTATATCTTCAATCAGTGAGCCATAGACACAAACCACTAGAGAGATCTCTTGAGCCTCCCAGGCATCTCCAGGAGTTGGCACTCTTCATCTAAGCAGTGACATCAACTTGCTTCCATAGTAGCTTAAAAACTATGCAGACCTGAGTTTCACTTTCCAAGATTATTTTTTACTTGATCTGAGGTATAATTTGAATGCTGAAATTTTTAAACCCACACAGGTCAGTCTCATGTATAGATCATTTTGGGAATTACTGAGCTAAGTGCAATCAAGATAGACACAGTCTTCTGCTTCATCACCCCAGCATCTGGGAAATGGGATTAGCAGACCAGACAGGTAGGAGCTTCCTGAGGCCTCATTAACGTATGTTCCAACCTGAAGCTCCAAGAATCACCTAGAGGATAACTCATCCTCTCTACATTTCTTCATGGCTTTCCCAAACCTGCCACTCCTCTTTCTCTCTATCGCAGTCAAATGCTTTATCATCTGCTCAGTGTGACAAATCAAAGCACCAGGAACCATCTGCAAATGCCTCACCTTTCCCTTCATTTATTTAAGGTCCCAAATCCTGCTCACACTCTACTTTTCCAGTATTTCTGAGCTCCTTCGCTTCCCTATCACTAGTCCTTATTTCAGGCTTGGAGAGCAATGACAATACTGTTGTTTGGTGTGCACCTCCCAGGTGATGGGAATTGTATCAAGCACTTCTCCCTGAGCATGGTATTTCCCAGGCTGTGCACATCACAGGAGTATACCAGGCATTGGTGATGGTACACAGGTGCAACCAGAAAGGAGGGAGAGGCTAGCCAAGAAAAGGAAATGTGACTGGGCAACAGGATCCATCCTGCCAGCTCCACATCTCTGGTGGCACATATGTGTACACACTATGCACTCCTGGCTAACATATATGTGAGATGCAGGCACATATTTTGCACACCCAGCTATATATACATATGCAAAATTCATTCACACACTATGTGCACTCAGCTACTCACATAGGTGCAGGATCTGTGCACACACTATGCACACATATCTCATTATACACACATGTACAGGACAAATCTATCAAGGCTCAGGTTTCTCCAAATATGGAAACTCTGATTGCTGTAGTCCACTACTGAGATTTCATAGTAGGGGTGATGCAGGGGCTTAAGGATCCCCATGGCCCTGACCTAGAGAAGCTCAGATTCCTGCATGGCTCTTGCTCATCCAGTGTCTGCCTCCCTCTGTAAACACACAATGTTCTGTCTTCACCTGCTCTTTGGCTCCAGCAATTCAGAACTGCTTGCACTTTACACAATCCACACTTGTTTTACTGTCGATGTCCGCTCCCGGCCGGCAGGAAGGACACACGACAAAGTCTGGTAGTGGACAACCTTTTCTTTTTATTTTTCTTCTCCGTACAGCCTGCCCTGGGATCGCTCCCAGCCGAAGCCTCCTCTGGTCCGCTCCCCGCGGCTCCTTCCGGGCTTCGCTCCGAAGCCTCTACCGGTCCGCTCTCCGCGGCTCCTTCTGGGCTTCTACTTCCGGGCTTCTATCTGGCTTCTACTTCCGCCCAGGGGTGGCACCGGTATATATACGGGTACAGTGTCCAATCATGTTAAAGTAAGCAAGGCAAGCTGATTGGCTAACATCATCAGTTGCCAGGCAGACTATATTGTTGAGCGGGTTGTTTACGCGGTAAGCAGGAAACTAACATATTCGATGGGAGGGGTAATCTACCTCAGGCCTCACTCTTTACTACAGGCCTCACGTCCGCCAAGTGAGGCGACCGGGCTCGGGGCTGCGGCTCCCAACATCTCCCCCTTTTTTATTTTTTATGAATGTGCGCATCGTAGCCCTTCCTGGACTGGGTGCAGAGGCTTATGCCCTATGCGTAGGCCCACCGTAGGTCCTTGGCTTAGACCCTGGTCGGCCGTCCCATGGTCTGCCAAGGCCCTGAGGCCCTCGTCCTTTTTCTAGGGCCAGGCACAAACTGGACGGAACCTGGATGCACACAAGCTTGCACTCATTTCCTCTCCGTAAAGAAATCCCCTCGGAGAGAAATTTAGACCTGGGCAGCATCTAACAGTCCAGCGGCTTACGTGCAGGATGGGGTAGGGCCTGGCTTAGGTCGAGTCATGCTGGGGAGGCACGCTCTTACCCGTCATTGACTCATCTACCCTGCTATATCATAATTTTTTAGAGGAGGAGTGTGGGAAGCTCACCGTCCCTAGACTCGGTCGTAGGCTAGGCGAGCGAGCCATGCATATGCCTGAGGATCTTCTTGTCCATTTCGGGCTACCGCTATTTCTATTCATCTTGTTGGTTGGTCTGTGATGGATCTCCAGTAGGGCAGGTCTGATCTTTAGTCGAGGGCTTTGTTGTCCGTGTCAGTCTCTCCGGTATCCACAGTGGTTCTCGTCCCGGTTCCTGTGGGAAAACACAAACCGCGCCTCGGTTCCAGCTGACCACTGGATCCGGGCCCATCCATTGTCCTGTCAGGACATCTTTCCACTTCACCCACCCTTTATGGTTGGGGGAAGGGTTGCAGTGCTCCACAGCTGGGGAGCGATTATCATTATTTAAATTTAAAAAATTGTGTGTGAATAGTGCCATGGATAATCGTGCCTTTGGGGCCAGGCCTTGGCCTACTCCCCTTTTTGTTTTTGTAAAATTTCTTTGAGGCTTCTATGAGCCCTCTCAATGATTCCTTGACCTTGGGGATTGTATGGGATACCATGTTTTAATTGAACCTCCATCATTTTGCAGAACTCATTGAAGGCTTTGCCTATATAGGCTGGTCCATTATCAGTTTTTAATATTTTTGGTTTGCCCCATGCGGCCCAAGCTGCCAGGCAATGATTGATCACATTAGACACTTTTTCACCTGTTTCTGCTGTTGCAAATATGACGTGAGAACAGGTGTCTGTGGAAACATGAACATATTTAAGAGTCCCAAACTCCTGTATATGTGTGATGTCCATCTGCCAAACATCACCAGGGATCAAACCTCGAGGGTTTACTCCCATCGGTATGGCAGGTTTGTATGTGGCACAGGAGTCACATAGTCGCACGATATCTCGTGCATCTGCTCTAGAAACATGGAAATGGTTTGCTAGTGTCCTGGCATTAACATGAAATTTATCATGGAAGGCACGGGCTCGCTCGATTGGTGTTAGTAAGGTAAAAATCCATAACGGGCGAGTGGCAGTGTCAGCAGCCGCATTCCCCTGTGCCATAGGCCCTGGCAGGGATGTATGTGCTCTTATGTGAGTGGTGAAGACCTTATGGTGTCTGTTCTGAAGCAATGTCTGGATAGACAGGAACAGTCCAGCCACTGTGGAAGTGGATCTAATTAAACTGGCAGTCTCAAGCACTTGCATAGCATTGACCACATACCTAGAATCGGAGACAATATTAATGGCTTCTGAGAACCGTTCAAGAATCATTTTAACGATCTGCAGTTCCACCACCTGAGGCTGATCTGGTTCAAATTGTATGGTAACCGGGGGCTTGCCTAGGATCACATAGGCGCCTATCCCCGTCTTGGAGCCATCTGTGTATATTGTAGTTGCTGGGACTAATGGCTCAGAGGCAGTAACCTTTGGAAAAATTATAGGGTGCTGAGTGACAAATGACAAGATAGGGTCTTTAGGGTATTGATTGTTTATATCCCCATGGAAAACACATCTCAGAATGGCCCAGGTATCTATGCAGGCAGCCAGGGTCTTGATCTGGCTGGCGGTATAGGGTACTCGGATGGCTTGTGGTCCTGAGCCAAAATGTTGGACAGCTCTATCATGCGCTTCAAGGGCCAATGAAGCGACTGCCTCCGGGTAATGCTCTATGACTTTTGCAGGTGAGACCTTAGGGTGTATCCACAGTAATGGTCCTTTCTGCCAAATCACCGCTGTGGGCTGTAGACTAGTCTGTAGCAAACAGACATCAAAGGGTCGCCCTGGTTCAATTCTGTGTAAGGTAGCCCCACCTAAGGCTTTTTCCACTCTCTGTAAGGCAGCTCTTGCCTCAGGAGTGAGCCTTCTGTGGGAGGCTATATCTGGGTCTCCCTTCAGAAGGTCGAACAGGGGTTTGAGATCTGAATTTGGTATATGTAAATATGGCCTAATCCAATTAATGTCTCCCAATAGCTTTTGCATGTCATTTAGGGTCCTAACGCCATCCGTCCTAATGGTGACCTTCTGTATAAGTCTGGAGGCGACACTGAGGTCCACACCTGCTGACCCAGGGGTGGCCCTTGTTGAAGGCTGCCATCCTGAGCTGTCCTGTCTCTGGGGCGGGGGCCCGGCTGTGAAGGGGGCCCCCTCTGGCCGTTTTTTGGCTCTCTAGCATCTTGTCCACAAATACGGTTGCCCTGAGCATCAAAGACCGACCTACACTCCTCAGCTTTGTGTGATCCCTTCTTGCATCGCCCACAAACATATGGTTCTTCATTCCTAGGGCGAGGCCTAGCATCTGCATTGTTTGGGCAATGACGTTTAATGTGTCCTGGCTCCCCGCAGGCAAAACACCCTTTAGCCTTACATTCCCCTTCTAACCCGCGAGGTCCCCTCTGCTGTATAGCCGCGGCCAGGAGAGCAGCCACTCCCGAGTTGGAGAGCGGCCCCCCTATCTCTCTGCATATCCTAATCCAGGCATTGAGGTCCTTGTTCTTATGAGGAGCTATCGCTGCCTTGCACTCCTTTGTACACTGTTCGAAAATCAGCTGCCTTACCAGCGGTCGAGCCACTCCCGGATCAGGAAATATCTTATCGGCAGCATCTTGCATTCGGGCCACAAAGTCAACAAATGGCTCTGTGGTACCCTGAATTATTTTTGAAAGACACAAGGAGGCTGTTCCAGCACCACTTACCTGTTTCCAGGCGCGGAGCCCTATGGCATTGATTTGTTCATAGACAGCGCCGGGGAACTGGGTCTGGTCATCAGCGTGCCGACCTTCTCCCATAAGCATTTCCTTGTTCCACCCCCGGTTTCCTCGATTGGCGTTTCTCTCAGCCTGCTCTGCAGAGAACTCTGCGTACCAGGCTCGCCAATCCAGGTAACTGCCCGAGGGCAGACAGGCCTTTGCCAGCTGAATCCAGTCCGCGGGGGTGAGGGGCCCAGAAGACAGATTCTCCAGCATGGCAATGGTGTAAGGCGCAGTCGGCCCAAAGGTTGTAACTGCATTTTTAAGTTCTCTAATCTGCTTTATCTCAAAAGGCTCCCATACATTGCGTCCCTGGCCCATAGCTACTTGTACAGGAAATATCTCGTAGGGGCCACTATCTATCCCAGGTGGATGTACCTCATGAGACAAGCGTCCCCCCTGCCAAAGCCGCCTGTAAAAATACCGACCCGCCGGCGGCGGAGCATAAGACAGCGGCCGTGATTGGGCGGAAAATGGGGGCCCGTGCATCACTTCCTGTTCTGGCGAAAGGGGAGAGAGCTCCCAGGCGGCCGCCTCGTGGCGAGGGATCGCCTCCGGAAACGGCCCCCAAGGTAAAGAACCCTGCGACTCCTTATCGAGCGACTTAGGCTCCTGACAGCTGGTCTCTTTGGCCTCCTTGCCATTCAACTTTCCCTCGTCCTCGGAGTCAGACGACTCCGAGGCTAGAGCCCCGTCCTCCTCCTTAGCATCCTTGTTCCCCTTGACGGACCCCTCTCGGGAGCTCCCTGACTGGGCCTGCTCAGATACCCTGCGTACTTTTGTAAGCTCTTGAGAGCTTTCTCCACAACCACCCTCGCTCTTAGTGCCGCTACCTAGCATGTTTCCCATTTTTTAATATGTTACTCACCGCGTGAGGCCCAAGGAATCCGCCACTTACGCGTGAGCCTGAGGGGAGTCTAAAAGCCCTGTAGGTGCGCGCCACCCAGAGCCCAGGCTTATCCCCAACTCACCTGTCTCGCAGCTCTGTACTGGAGCGTTGTCCACTTCCACGTCTCGGGGGTGATCAGTCCCCGGGCGGGCCTCCAAATGTCGATGTCCGCTCCCGGCCGGCAGGAAGGACACACGACAAAGTCTGGTAGTGGACAGCCTTTTCTTTTTATTTTTCTTCTCCGTACAGCCTGCCCTGGGATCGCTCCCAGCCGAAGCCTCCTCTGGTCCGCTCCCCGCGGCTCCTTCCGGGCTTCGCTCCGAAGCCTCTACCGGTCCGCTCTCCGCGGCTCCTTCTGGGCTTCTACTTCCGGGCTTCTATCTGGCTTCTACTTCCGCCCAGGGGTGGCACCGGTATATATACGGGTACAGTGTCCAATCATGTTAAAGTAAGCAAGGCAAGCTGATTGGCTAACATCATCAGTTGCCAGGCAGACTATATTGTTGAGCGGGTTGTTTACGCGGTAAGCAGGAAACTAACATATTCGATGGGAGGGGTAATCTACCTCAGGCCTCACTCTTTACTACAGGCCTCACGTCCGCCAAGTGAGGCGACCGGGCTCGGGGCTGCGGCTCCCAACATTTTACCTCAAATATCCTCTAATCTTCTTTGCTCTTTTTTTCTGTATGACACCCAATTGTCTTTAAATATGGTATCAACTCCTCTGGCACATTTTTCTATAATGCTCTCAAGACAGACTAAGTGCCTTCTTCTCATAGCTCCTGGTGCCATGGCACACACCTCCACATCAGCTGTCACTGCTGTTTTGCAAAGATAGTTCCTTTGAGAGGTCAGACATTTAAATGGGGGTAACCCCCTCTCTTCTCTCCACCATTCCTGGCCTCTCCTGCCTCCTGAGCGAAGGCAGTAGAGTAGCACTTTTTCTTATCACCCTCTAATGCTGCTTTATGAGCTGTACTTACTAGTCTGTTATTTTATTGATTTCCATTACTTTTTCTTCTTCCACAGGAATATAATCACTATGAAAACAGAGAATTTGGGTCTTCTGAAGAAAACAGAAAAAGAGGTCTGTGCCTGGGCCCATGCCAAGACCCACTACCCACAGTTCAATAATGTTGATTAACTCTAAAAACAATAGACTTGAGTGTGTCTTTTAATCTTTGTGCCCCTAGGCTCTCTCCCACAATTTACCAGGTGGTAAGCACGTAATGAGGAACACAGAGGGCCTCCCTAGGGAAGAATAGGGATCCACAAAATACACAGAATGCTAGAAATAGAAGAGGAAGGCATTTGCACAGCATTGAAGGAAAAAAAAAAGCTTCAAATCCCAGCAGGTGTGAAAGTACTTGACTCTTTCTTGGGCTGATGAATTGTGTAATATCACTGCAGCCAAACCCCTCAGTGTTTGTAGACAAAAGAACAGACAGAGCATAGACACAGTTCACCTCAGTATCTAATGAGCCTCAACAGTCCTCTGAAGGAATCTGGAGCCTTTCAAGGTTTTATAATCACAAGGACAGACACCACTAGATCTGATTTGAAAGTAGGATCTTAAGAGCAAGCAAATGAGGAATTGAAATGAGAAGAGCTAAAAGCCAAGGAGGCTGATTAAAGGGAAGGGTCTAATGGACACATGGAACACGAGGACTCAACAATAGAGGACAGAACAGATTCCTGGGGCTGCAGAGAGCTCTGAATAACAGAACTGGGTCCCCACTTAGTCATGAACTAAGAGGTGGTAACTAAAGAGCACAAATAGGAGCAAATATTACAAGCTGGAGAGATCTCTGGAACACAACTTCTTGGTTTAAAATGAGACTGTTTCAGGTCCTGAGTCATAGGTGTTTGCAGAACACTAGAGACAAAGCAGCAGAGCCACAGTCAGTGTTCAATTTAAAATACCTGAGTGCTGAACTTTGTAAGTTGCATAACCTTCTTTTTTAGTGTATACTGTTGTTTGCATTGAGACTCTGAACTTGTCAAAATAAAATGCCTTTGCTAATCCTCAGGGGTGATGTAACATTTTGGAAACACTAGGAAAGAGCCGTGTTCTTGTTTCCTTTTCCCCTGGCTCTTTCAGTAATATATTGGAGCAATCAGTGTTCATAGCCTCAAAAGATGATGACAAAAAAAGATCTTAAAGACAGAAATCACTCAATCTACAGCCGCCCTAAACACTGGTGAGGTACTCAGGGCCTGAACGATAGATGCAGAAGAATACATGGTGAGTTAGGGAAAGGATTCTGCCTTCTAAGAGCAGAAAAAATTCCACAAGTGGGGAAAGAGGTGGGAGAAGATAATTAGAGGGAAGAAAGGAGAGGTTAGCCTCTAATTGGGCTCTGGAAAGGGGTGCACACTGGCTTTCCGAATATAGGGTCCCTGGAAAATTTAGGGAGTCTGTGAGTTTATTTCCAAGTGAGAAATCCTGAAAGAGAAATGACTGGCACCTATACGTGGTCTAAAGAGAAACCGAGCATAAAAGTACCTATATGCCCTAAGCAAACCCTAAAGTCACATAGAGAGCTTCAGAAGAAGAAACCTCAGGTCAGAAATGAAGGGTGACATGGCTGAGACCTTGGAGGATGGCCGTGTCTCAAAGGACGCTCACATCATTAAGGATGGAGAAACACAAATTCACAATGCCCAGGATGAGGTCAAGCCAGGGGAAAGGATTCTCCTAGACTGAATATGACAAAGGTTGTACCGGCTGCCAACATAGGAAAATTAAACTAATCTTCTAAAATATTAAGGAAGTTCTATGTCTTACCAAGATGAGGTCGTTGATAGAGAAAAACAGAAAACAATTTATCTTACCTGGAAATACAGGTCAAGCCAAAAAGAAAGTATTTTTGCTGATTTTTTTTTCATTTATGAGCAACAATTTTGTATAGAGGAAGGTTGTAAGTCCAAGATAGAGTCCTCATCAGCTACCCAGTGTGATGGTATTGTGTGATGCCTGCGAATCTGTCAGTATATCTGTGTGTACCTTACAGAGTTGAGTATGTGGGGGTGTATATTGACTTTGTGTTTTTGGAGCAGTTTATTAACTAAAGTTACTACTTTGTAACAAAATTTTTCTTTGCCACAACAAATTGGGCTACTTATATTTAAATGTAAAATTTGCTCCAGTAACTATTAAAATTCTGCATTTTGCCCATAAAGAGAACTAGTGTTTGAAATGTAGGTATATAGGAAACATTTTGCTAAGTATTTAGAGATGCCTGGTTAACTCTAACTGGTTAGCCAGTTAGAGGCTAACCTCTCCTTTCTTCCCTCTAATTAACTCCTGATTAACTCCTAGGGCAGTCTGGCTGATGGAGGCCAGAATATATCAGGAGGACTGGAGACAGTCCTCCAAGTGGTCCTGAGGAGGTCTAATTGTCATCTCTCTAATTGCAGGTTCCAGTGTCTGGGTAAGCCTGCCAGGAAAGAAATTATACCCTCAGTGAAAGGAAGTCCTCAGCTTCCTCAAAGTGATATGGGTCATTGTAATACTTGCTCTGAACTTAGAGTGAGCTGGGGGGGGGTGATAACTATAACATTTTATTCCCCTCAAGAGATTCCTCTTTTTTCTTCCTTGAAAGATTTACAAAAGCATAGCCAGTACCATTTAAACTAGTTTGGGTTTGATTCATGACTTCTAAGTGTATATTTTCTGTGCGAAGTTCTACTTATTTGGAGAGACAAAAGCACTACTTGGAAATATGAAGTTTATACTCACATCCTCATTCTGTGAGTTGAGGCAAATGCCTGGCATTTCAATGGCTAAGTTGTTTGATCTAGAAAGTTAGGATATGGTTTTAGACAGGCTCTTAGGTCCTTCCAATATCTCCTAGCTTACACATATCCTATAATAAAGTTGTCCTTGGAGGGAGGGATGAGAGATACACATACATCTTCCCAGGCAGTGTGCTACCCTAAGCCTTTAACACTGAGGACATAGAATCCTCCCAGTTCATCTATATTGCATAGCTGTACTACATTATAAATACTAAGCTCTCATGGCATCAGAAAATTGGCCTTAAGAGAGTTTTGCTTTTCTTTCCATCTTTTGCAAACTTACGACAATCAGATTCTACTAAAAGTAAAATATTGATTTCCAGACTCATCTTCTGTGTTTTACACATTTGAAATAAAATTAGACTCATGACATTCAACAGTTCTGCATTAATCTTCGCTTGCAATGACTCACTATCCTATCTTGTATTTCTGCTGGTTGAGACAGAAACTTGCCCTCCCGCTCCAAAGGGCTTTCCCAGCGTGTCCTAAAGCACCTTTCTTTTCTCTGGTCAAACTGAAATTAATGTATTTTTCTTTTCTTTTTTTGTTCAGTATTACTTATAGAACTTGGAGGGCTTTGCACTGAGCTACATTCTCTGCTTCCATTCCACCCTCTTCCACTTTTTCATTATTTATTTTGAGTGAGGACCTTAGTAAGTCACTAAATTGCCCAGGCTCAAACTTGCATTCCTCCTGCCTCAGCTTTGAATACTGAGGCTACAGGGATGTGTAACCACACAGCCTCAGTATCATTTCTGCTTTTAAAATGTCAGTCATGAATGAAAAAGAGCAGAGCATTTTCCATGCGGTCTTCAATGATAAACTGAACCCTGTTTGTATTTGCACTTTGGGCCTGCAGGCTACAAAATGGGAACCTTCCCAATGGATTTCCTTCAATTTTCCTGAAATACCACACATCTATGTAGCTTTAAACTATATAGAATAGAAACATAGAAATCAATATGGTATATCACTATATAATCTACTATGTTAGTTACTTTTCTCTCATTGCTGGGACAAAATACCTGACACTCAAAGATAAAGGAAGAAAGGTTTATTTAGCTTATAGCTTTTGGAGATTTCAGTCCACACTCAGCTAGCTCCAAGGTAGGATGGCATGGCTTAAGGTCACCAATTCATGGTGGCTGCAGCAAATATCAAAAGCAACAGGAGGAAAAGGGGAAAAGGAGGAGCAAGCCTCTTTTCCACTCTTACATTGTGTGTAGGCCATACCCACGTGGATGCAGCACTCACACCTGTAATCCCAGCATTGGACCATCACAAACTGTAGAAGCCTGCCCCAGTGATCTCATGACAATTTGGGGGACATCCAGATACAAACCATAACATCTGCCTATCTATAAGTATGTGTTGGATATAGCAAATTACACATTCTACATATTTGGGGGATGTTCTCTAGGATTGAAAAGAAATATAAAGAAATTTCAAATTTCATTAGCATGCCACAGAGTAAGCTGAAGTTTTTTAGGTAATAATATCATTTATTTATTTGTGTTATTAGCAAAATAATTTAATTCTAGTAATATTACAAACAAGATTTTCAGAAAAAAATGATTGTGAAATCAAAGAAATTGATTTCAACTTGTATGATAGTAAAATGAAGTTGAGAATTATCAATACTCACTCGTGATTGTTAAGAGTCTTCTCTCTAGGTCTGCTGTCTGGAAAGGTACCCCAGGCAGTGTCATCGAGCAGCAGTGACCTTGATTTGCACACAGATGTTAACCTGAATGCCATTCACACTGAGCAGCATGAGCCGTTCTGGGTAAATGACTAACTTCACACTTCAGGCAAGGTAAGAAAAAGTAGTCTTTAAGTATCTTCAGAGGTCCTAAAATCATCTTGGAATGCAATGAGCAAAGGGCAGAGGGGCCAACTGGAAGGGCTCTCAGTTGCTACAAGAACAGTAGTTTGAAGATAAGAATGATAGGAGACTGCAAGGCAGTGAATCTAAGAAAAATCCATGGCCCATAACATCATTCGCAAAAGCCATAATAAGTCCACTTCTTCACCATTCAATAGGCAAGCTATTAAACCTGGTCTCAATCTGAAAATTGATAATTAAGGAGGAAAAATAAGCAGGTGTCCAATAAACACTTTATTTCAGGAGAGCCAAATGTCTCTATTGACAGGAAAAGCCCTTTCAGAAGACTTCTAATTAATAAATGTGTAATGAATGACACCTTTTTGTAAAATCCAAAGAAATTATTGATGAAGGCAAAAACTGATGCTAAAACCATTAGGCAACTGGTTAATGGGAAATACGCAAAGAAGAAAAAGATAAAAAGAGCAACTAACTAAAGTCAGCTACTAATTCCTGAAGGAGCCCTAATGATGTGCCAGGAAAGATAATTCTACTAGCATCGATTGAAATGAGAAGCTTCTAGCTTTATCAAAGATATTTAGATTTTACTAATTTGTTATGTATCTTTTATGATAAATTAACACGAGGTTTTCACCTATAATAGGATCCAAATAAAGTCTTCCCCATACAGTCTTCTTTTAGTCATAATTTACACTGTTCCTTGAAAAAAGTCCCTAAGTAAAACTTTTTTTCGTTAATCTTCACTTTGACAACTGTTAAAAACTCAGAGCTGGCTGCATGTCTGGAGGACTCTGGATATCTGCGCCCAGACTGCTGGAGTTCCCTCAGGCTTCCAGGTGCAGTGAAGGAGAGAGGTGGGTTTGAGGCTTCCACATCAGCCTCCCCATTCCCGGCTTCATTTGGAGACCTGCTGAGCTCCCCATAGGTGGGCTGGCCCACACTACCAGCCTAGCCCAGCCTGTTTAGCTGCCGCGCCTGGCCATAGGCCTGCAGAGGAGGAGCTGGGCAGATCTGGGGTGCCCTCACTGGCCTCTCTGCGTGTCTGGAGGAATCTGGATATCTGCACCCAGACTGCTGGAGTTCCCTCAGGCTTCCAGGTGCAGTGAAGGGGAGAGGTGGGTTTGAGGCTTCCACATCAGCCTCCCCATTCCAGGCTTCATTTGGAGACCTGCTGAGCTCCCGATAGGTGGGCTGGCCCATACTACCAGCCTAGCCCAGCCTGTTTAGCTGCCGCGCCTGGCCACAGGTCTGCAGAGGAGGAGCTGGGCAGATTTGGGGTGCCTGCATCGGCCTCTCCATGTGTCTGGAGGACTGTGGGTATCTCTGCAACCAGGGAGGGTCCACAGGTTCCTGAAGCACTGCGGCCTGTAGTGAGTACCCTAACCCAGCTGCGATTGAAGAACTGTGGAGCTTCCAAGGGGCAGGTGGGCGCACAGTGTCCCTGAGGCCCAGCTTGTCTGGAAATGCGGAGTTCTGAGCAGGCAGAGGAGGGCCACTGGTTCTGTAGGCCTAATGGCTTGGGGTAGCGTGGCGCCAGAGTCTCAGTAGCTCCAAACATAGAAGGGGATTTTCAACAGATCCTGAGGAAGCTTTCAAATAACACTTGAAACACAGAAATATAGGAAAATGACAAAACGAAAGACCAAATTACAACCTCAAACCTCCAGCCCATCTCAAGAAACCCTAGGAGCGATGTATATAGAAGAAAATATATCCCATCCACCTCATATATTGGACACAATAGCCACTGAAATTGACAAGCAACTCCAGGAAGCTTTAAAGAAATTCAAACTCGAAATAATCTCCCAGATAAAAGAAGAAATGATAAAAGAAATGAAAGAGATTCTAAATATATCTAAAGAAAACACAGATAAAAAATTGGAGGAACTAAACAAAAAGATAGAATCCCTAGACGAGCAATATAAGAAACAAACAGAATACATAATGCAGATGCACAGAGATATACAGGAAATAAAAAACTCCACTGAAAGTTGTAAAAACCGCCTTAATGAAAGTGAAGATAGAATTTCAGACCTTGAAGACAGGATTGCAGCTAGTGAACAGGAAAGGAAAGATCTTTTGAAAATAACAAGGAACCAGGAAACAACAATTCAACAACTGCAAGATGATGCAAAGAAGAATAACATAAGAATGATAGGGATTAATGAAAGAGAGGGAGACAACATGAAGGATGTCAGGAGGATATTTAGAGAAGTAATAGCTGAAAATTTCCCAAGCATGAGATCAGAAACTGACATCAGGATCAGTGAAGCATATAGAACTCCAAACAGTCATAACCAAAATAAAACTACACCCAGACATATAATAATCACCATCCCAGAAATCCAACACAAGAATAGATTATTAAAAGCTGTCAGAGAGAAAAGACAAATCACTTATAAAGGAAAACCTATCAGAATCACAGCAGACTTCTCAGCACAAACGATAAAGTCAAGAAGAGCATGGAGTGAAGTATTCCAGATCCTAAAGCAAAATGATTTCCAACCAAGACTGATATATCCTGCAAAACTATCATTCAAAATAGATGGTGCAATACGATACTTCCATGACAAAGAACAGCTGAAGAACTTCATGAACACCAAACCAACCCTGCAAAAAATATTGAAAGACAGTTTAGATACACAAAGGAAAAAACCACTAAGCAAAGCAAATAATTAAACAGAACAGAAAGATAAAGATGCAACAGCAGAGAGATAACATTCCTACAATTAACCAGCATTTAACAGTAATAATCATTAATGTAAATGGTCTCAATGCACCAATCAAAAGAAACAGACTAGCAGAATGGATCAAGAAACAAAATCCAACCATATGCTGTTTACAGGAAACCCATCTAACCCAGAAAGATACTCACAGACTGAAAGTCAAAGGATGGAAAACAATTCTTCATGCAGCAGGAATCAAAAAAAAGGCAGGAGTAGCCATTCTGTTTGCAGACAACGTGAACTTTAAACCAACAATGACCATAAAGGACAAAGAAGGTCACTACATACTCGTAAGGGGAAAACTCCAAGAGGAAGAGATAACTATCTTAAATATATACGCACCAAACTCCAGAGCACCCAGTTATATAAAACAATTATTAACAGAAATGAAAAATCAAATTATCAGTAACACAATTGTAACAGGAGACCTTAATACACCACTGACACCAAGGGACAGATCAACCAGACAGAAAATGAGCAAAGAAATAACAGAACTGAATCACACCTGTGAACAAATGGGTTTGATAGACATATACAGAATGTTCCACCCAACAACATCAGAATACACATTCTTCTCAGCAGTACATGGATCATTTTCTAAAATAGACCATATATTAGCTCACAGAACATATTTAAGCAAATGCAAAAGAGTTGAAATCATCCCTTGCATATTATCGGATCATAGCGCTCTGAAATTAGAAATTAATGACAAAGGATACTGCAAAAATTCTGCAAACACATGGAAACTAAATAACACACTCTTGAATAATCAGTGGGTCACAGAAGAAATTAAAGAAGAAATTAAACAATACCTAAAAGAAAATGAAAATGCAGATACAACTTACCGGAATCTGTGGGATGCAATGAAAGCCGTTCTGAGAGGAAAATTTATTGCACTGAGTTCCCACATCAGGAAAACAGAACGAATACAAATAAATAACTTGATGCTACACCTCAAACAGCTAGAAAAAGAAGAGCAAGTCAAGCCCAAAGCCAAAAGAAGAGAGGAAATTATAAAAATCAGAGCAGAAATCAATGCAATAGAGACTAAGAAAACAATCCAAAGAATCAACGAATCAAAGAGTTGGTTCTTTGAAAGAATAAATAAAATCGATAAGCCCCTAGCCAACCTTATTAAAAAAAGGAAAGAAAAAGCTCAAATTCATGCAATAAGAAATGAAAAAGGAGAAATCACTACAGACCCAATAGAAATACAGAGGATCATCAACACCTATTTCGAAAACCTCTACTCTCAAAAGTTTGATAACACAGAAGAAATAGACAGATTCTTAGAAGCATATGAAGTACCAAAGCTAGATCAAGAGGATATAAAACTGTTGAATAACCCAATCTCTGCTAATGAAATTGAGAATGTAATTGGGTCCTTGCCCACCAAGAAGAGCCCAGGCCCAGATGGATTCACTGCAGAATTCTACAAGAAATATAAAGAAGACCTAATGCCGACACTCCTCAAACTATTCAATGAAATTGAAAGGGAAGCAATCCTTCCTAAGTCATTCCTGGAAGCAAATATTACTCTAGTACCAAAACCTGAGAAAGACCCAACTATAAAAGAGAACTATAGACCGATCTCCCTAATGAACACAGATGCAAAAATCCTCAATAAAATATTGGCAAATAGGATCCAGCAAATCATCAAGAAGATTATACACCATGACCAAGTGGGATTCATCCCAGGAATGCAAGGATGGTTCAACATACGCAAATCAATAAATGTAATCCACCATATCAATAAAGCCAAAAATAAGAATCACATGATCATCTCTATAGATCCAGAAAAAGCCTTCGATAAGGTCCAACACTTATTCATGATAAGAACTTTACAGAAAATTGGAATAAATGGTCTTTACCTCAATATAATAAAGGCCATTTATGACAAACCAACAGCCAGCATCATACTAAATGGCCAAAAATTGAAAGCCTTTACTTTAAAATCGGGTACAAGACAAGGATGTCCTTTATCACCACTCCTATTTAATATAGTACTGGAAGTACTAGCCAGAGCAATTAGGCAAGAAAGAGAAATAAAAGGGGTAAAGATAGGAAAAGAAGAAGTTAAATTATCATTGTTTGCAGATGACATGATACTCTACATAGAAGACCCCCTAAACTCCATTGAAATACTCTTAGATACAATAAATAAATTCAGTAATGTGGCTGGATACAAAATCAATACTCAGAAATCAATAGCATTCCTATACACGAACAACAAAATTACAGAGAGGGAAATAAGAGAAACTGGACTATTCACATTAGCAAGCAAAAAAATGAAATATTTAGGAATTACTCTTATGAAAGAAGTGAAAGACTTATACAGTGAAAATTATAATACACTGAAAAAGGAAATTGAAGATGATCTCAGAAAATGGAAAGACATCCCTTGCTCATGGATAGGAAGAACAAACATTGTGAAAATGGCCATTCTCCCAAAACTGTTATACAGATTCAATGCAATCCCAATAGAAATACCATCAACATACCTTATAGATCTAGAGAAATCACTCCTAAATTTCATCTGGAACCAGAAGAGACCTAGAATCGCAAAGGCAATTCTAAGCAGCAAAGACAAAGCAGGAGGCATCACAATCCCTGACTTGAAGTTATACTACAAAGCAACAGTAGTAAAATCAACATGGTATTGGAATCAAAACAGAGCTGAAGATCAGTGGAATAGATTAGAAGATACAACCACAACTACGAACACACTCAACCACCTTATTTTTGATAAAGGAGCCAAGCAGGTTCACTGGAAGAACGACAGTCTCTTTAATAAATGGTGCTGGAAAAACTGGCTCTCCATTTGCCGAAAACTAAAGCTAGACCCATGTCTATCACCATGTACTAAATTAAAATCTAAATGGGTCAAAGATCTGAATATTAAAACAGAAACACTAAATCTATTGGAAGACAAAATAGGTAGAAACCTTGGAGACATAGGAGTAGGTAAAGAATTCATGAACAGGACTCAAACCGCACGGGAAATACTTCCCAGAATCAATAACTGGGACCACTTCTTATTAAAAAGTTTCTGCATGTCAAAAGAAATCTCCAGCATAGTGAAAAGAAAACCCACAAACTGGGAAAAGATTTTAGTGAACTCTCTCTCAGACAAGGGCCTCTTGTCTAAAACATATAAAGAATTAAAGAAACTCAGACCTCCGAAATTCAAAGATCCAATCCAAAAATGGGCATCTGAGATGAATATGCAATTCTCAGATGAAGAAATGCAAATGGCAAATAAATACATGAAAAAATGCTCATCATCATTGGTCACTAGAGAAATGCAAATTAAAACCACACTGAGATACCATCTCACTCCTGAAAGAATGGCCAGGATCAAGAAAACCGACAACAAATGCTGGAGAGGCTGTGGGGAAAAAGGAACTCTCCTGCACTGCTGGTGGGAGTGTAGACTGGTACAGCCTTTGTGGAGATCTGTCTGGAGATTTCTCAAAAAGTTGGGACTGGAAATCCCATTTATTCCAGCTATTCCACTTCTAGGCATATTCCCAGAAGAACTGAAAGCATCATACCACAGTGATATATGTGCACCTATGTTTATAGCAGCACAATTTGTAATCGCCAGATCTTGGAAACAACCCAAGTGCCCATCAACTGAGGAATGGATAAAAAAGTTGTGGTATTTCTATACAATGGAGTATTATTCAGCTATAAAGAAGGATCACATTGAGATATTTATCAATAAATGGGCGCAGCTTGAGACCATACTCATTAGTGAAATAAATCAATCTCGCATGTGTGAATACCGAATAGTTTCCCTAATGTAAATAATGATTCAAATATATAAAAATATGTGGTAATCATGATTCCCCATTAGGTGGCCTTGAAGCCTTATAAAGTTTTCACTCATTAATTAGAAAGGCTTTATTCTGGGCTTCTTGATATGAAAATATTTGAAGCTAGAGTATATGAAGTTTTATCCAAATATTTCAAGGAAAAAGACACTATGGTAACTACTGTTAAGTCAGGTTATAAGGTGGTGAAGTACTAGGTTGTTGAAACAGTCATGCTGTGACCTCTATTGTTATATTGTTATGTCCTGTTTTATCTCAATCTCTCCCTTATTGTTTCAAAAAAAATTATTTAGTCATTTCTTATGTTTGTCTTAATTAAAGAAAAAATTCAAAAAAATTAGGATATATAAATAGTAACTCTTTTCGATTTCCTATTAACTTGTTTTGAAGTCCTGTAGTACTCCCACGATCTTGTTTTGACTGATTAGACTCTGTTCCATTCTATATGATAGTATCAAGTTTGAAGACATAGGCAACTACTTTGAAGACAATAAGATTCACTAAGATACCCATTCTGGTTTGACTATTGTCTTCTTTGGAAGTCCTGTAATGTTTACAATGCCTAAGTTTTATTGGTCTTGTTCTCTACTGTTTTGTCCAACTTTATAATATCTAATAAGATAGACAATTCTTTTTAAGGAAACAAGGGACAACGTTGATAACCATTGTTGATAAACTTGTACTCTGTTCTACACCATGTGCTATGTCTATCCTTGGTATTGACTGACAGCTTTGTTTTGCCATATTTGACTGTATTCTTCCCCCCCCCCGCCAAAGAAAGTAATAAGCACTAAGGAGTAATAAAATCCAAGATGTGTAAATTTTGTTGTAAAAAAGAGAGGGAAAAAAAAAGAAAAAGAGCTCTAACGGATATAACAGCAAGTGTGTTTGGGGGTGTTAAATAGCTGACTTTATCAATGTTTTTGGAACATTGAACACAGCTGTTTGCAGTCTCCCTGTTTGAATGTCCACCTTGTGTTCTTTGATACTGTGATTTGAGGAACTATTTTCAAGAAGATAGTGTGTAATCTACTAGCAGGTGATTTCTTACTGTTATGTTTTTTTGTTTTGTTTTGTTTTGTTTTGTTTTGTTTTGTTTTGTTTTGTAGTTCTGTATTGCGTGTACCCTTACGCCACTTTGGTTTGTTTTGTGTTTTTCTCTTTTTCCTCTTAAATAAAAAAAAAAACAAAAACAAAAACAAACAAACAAAAAAAAACCTCAGAGCTGGGAGACCCTAGAAAAGATATAGAATTTTTTCAAGACAATAAAGGAGATGATATTTAGTGTTTTCACATATAGCAAAACCCTGTAACTACCAAATAGTATTTTTTGTTATTGAACAATGATTACACACTAATGACTTCCCCAGAATAAATAATATCCTTTTTAGGGAAATATAAAATGTAGTGAGGATTTATTTTTGCTGGTGTTGCAGAATCAGGGATTTAACTTAGTGTGTTTACACAGAGCTACATCCACAGTCAGTCATTCGTATATCTAGATCTAGACATTTTGCTTCTGAGTCCAGTCCTAAATTGACCAGGCTGGCTCAAACTTGAAGTTTTCCTGCTTTGACCTCCCACAATGTTGGGATTACAGGAATGTGGTATCATACCAATATATAATTCTTATGATGTGAGGTAGGAGTGAGCTCTTCCAGGCATGACATGCTAACATAACAATGAAGGGATTTAGGAAAATCAGTTCTCTCTCCAGAGCTTGTCCCTATATCTCCCTTTCCCTTCCTATTGTAGGTATTATTACAAAGCCAAAAGGCAATTCTTAATCCTCTAATCTCCATCCATAGCCCCTCTCTGCAGGTAGACTGATTCATAAAGCAGATTATGACAAAAATCTTACCTAAATAAGAAAAGGGAAAAAAGCCAGGGAACAATTTTCAAAATATTGACCCAGTTATAAAAAGATACCATAAATGGATTTCCAGGTAATTAGAAGTATTTAATTGTAAGAAGTGCTTTAAAATAAATTTACATTCTCCATGTACAGAATTACATCACTGACGCCTTATAAATACATTATCAAGTTAATATTTACATTTCACTTTGCACCACCTAGCCACACTTAATTCTGTCTCTTTCATTTCTTGCATTTCTCTTTCTCTTCACTTACTTTTGTTGTTTTCTCCAAGACTTATAGTATAGTTCCCTCACTGTACTTATTTATTCCACTTATTTTCATCAAAGATATATAATCATATAATTTTGAAAGAGAGGGGAAAAAAGACATAAAGCAAGTACACCCTGAGGTTTGTCCTAATTCTCAAATTCCTTGAGGCAACCACTTCTACTCACCTTTGTCTGTAGATAAGATGCTCTAAATTAGGGTTTAAACATAGGTTCCCACAGAAATCAGGCTGAGGACGTTAATTTCACAGTGGGCTATATAGAAGCATTTTTACCTTTAGGGACTGGAATATAACAAATAAACAGTTATATATCTGTCTAAAGTCAAAATTTTAAGATGAATTGAAAATTTTATTCACCAAACAAATCTAATCCAGTTTGTAGTCTTTGACTGAAATAATTTAATACTATGCCACTATTTTCTTAAATGAGGATTAAACCTAGGACCTTCATACTGGGCTACATCCTCAGAATATTTTTATGTTTTACTATGAGACAGTCTCACTAAATCTTTAGGTTGCCTAGCCCATTCTTAACCTTGCAATTCCCAGAATCCCATGCTCTTATGCCCAGCTCTTATGCCATTATCATAAAACTCATGCAGGAGGAATCAACTTTCTACTATAACAAATCAGGATTTTTTCCACTCATGTTAACATATTCTTCCACCATTCCTCTTCTTAATTTAGGCTATTGTATAACTTTCTATATTTACTGATCTTCTGTTTCTTGGCCCACCAATTTTATACCTATAACTTGTCTTTAGGATATAGTTCCTACCACTTCTCCTCTACATTTCCATGTTTCATTTTCTGCTACTCTGATTTTAATTTTTAGGTTGTTGAGGTTAATATTTATGTCTTTTCTTTGACCATATATAAATCTTCCATATTTGTGCTATAGTGCTCTTCTGACTATTTTAGGTGCCACTGACTAATTAACATTACCCATGTAAATACCATCAAATGAGAGTCAAAATCTTCACTACAGAGGTATTTTCAGACAAGATTAATATTTAAGTCAGTATACTTTAAGTAAAGCAGATTAACATCCACAGTGTGTAGGACCCCATCCTATGAGTTGAAGAGAAAAGACAGAGGTTCAAGGAATTTTAACACCAGCTGCAATAGCAGTTCTTTCTGGAGTATCCAGCATGCCCACTTGGGTGCAGATTAAAGAGTTGTCCATCTTCACAACTA
The DNA here is from genome assembly GCF_034190915.1 of Cavia porcellus. Classification (NCBI taxonomy): domain Eukaryota; kingdom Metazoa; phylum Chordata; class Mammalia; order Rodentia; family Caviidae; genus Cavia; species Cavia porcellus. The sequence goes on along the minus strand of NW_026947496.1, from coordinate 36,933,257 downwards.
CATGAGGTCATTTCTTAAAATAAATAACTTTAGTTATTTATTTTAAGAAACCAATAGATGACACATTCTATTGGTTTTGTTTCTCTAGAGAACCTGACTAATGGAGAATTGATTACATTTAAAACAATAGAAAGCATTTATGATATAATGATTTTCACTTGTCTATTTCTATTATAACAATTAGGCCAATCTACCGCTGCCTAATGGGTACCACCACCAGAAGGCCATTTCCTACAGGCACACAGTGCAGGAAGAGAAAGCCAGACAGATCCTTCTCTGCCTTCCAGGTGCCACAACAGGAAGGTCCTTTCCCAGGGCAGCCAGTGCAGGCAGAGAGAACCAGCAGATCTGCCTATGCCTGCAGGGAGCTGCCACTAGAAGGATCCTTCCTGCAAGTGGCCAGAAGGAGCAGGGACACACAGCCATGAAAGAACTGTGCGCCTATAGGCCACCATTAGAGGATCTTGATTTCTTTGGGCAGCAATCACCCAATAGTGGAATCAGAAAAATACACCCCTGTGTGTCTGCCACCATCGTGGGACTCCCAGTATAGACATACAGGCTGAGAGAAGCAGCCCCACTTCCACACACCTCTGATTATCAGGGAAGTCTCTAGCTGTGCAAGTCTGGAGAAGCCTGCTCCATGCTCTGCTACCTCTCTGTAAATCTGGGGTTAGTGGAATCCTGGTGCCTGTCCCATCCCCTCCCTGTGGAGGGCAGCCAACAAGGGAAGTGGCTGGGGCTCCACAACCAACTTATTAGGAGGAACCCAAGAGAATGTCAAAACAAAGAAGCAAAAGGCAATCTCAGACCTCTAGACCACGAAGAACAAGTTTGGGAGATACACTTATATAAGAAAATGGAAGTCACACACCTAAAATCTCTGAGACGATAGCAACTGAAGAAACAACTTCATGAGATTGTAAATGCAGTCAAATCAGAAATAAGGTTTCAGGTAAAAAAAGAAATGACAAACATATTGAAAGAATTGTTCAGCAGGTCAAAAGAAGACATAGATAAAAAAGAAAACATAGGAAAATGATGGAAACCTTGAATGAATATAGAAAGGAATTACAATGCATGAAACAGATTCAAAGAAAGATCCAGGAAAATAAAAATTTGATCAAAAGCTGGCAAAACTTCTTGAAAGAGACTGAAGATAGACTTTAAAATTTTAAAGATAGGACTGCGCTAGTGATTGTGCAAGGAAAGACCTCTTTGAAACAACACAGAAACAAGAAATAACTCAATGGCTGCAAGATGATGCAAAGAAGCATAATTTAAGAGGATAGATGTGGGTGAAAAAGCAGGGGTCAACATAAATGAAATTAAAAGGGTCTTTTGAGAGGTAATAGAAGAAAATTTCCCAAACTTAGGAAATGAATCTGGCATACACATAAGTGAGGCATATAGCACTCCAACTAGCCATAACCAAAGTAAATCTATACCCAGACATATAATAATCAAGATCCCAGAAATTCAGCACAAGAATAGAATATTAAAAGCTGTTAGAGAAAAGAGACAGATCACTGATAAAGGAAAACCAGTCAGAATCACAGAAGACTTAGCAACACAAACCATCAAGTCAAGAAGAGTTTGGAGTAAAGTGTTTCAAATCTTGAAAGAAAACAACTTTCAACCCAGATTGACATACCCTGCAAAGCTATCTTTCAAAATTGATGGAAAAATAACATACTTATAGAATAAAGAACAGCTGAAAGAATTAATGACTAGCAAACCAACCCTGCAGAGAGTGCTAGAGGATATTCTAGAGAAAGATAAAGATGACCATGTTTCCAGGAACAGCAGCAGAGGCGGATCATCAAACAATACAGGCAATTGAAGGAGGGGGAAAAGTCAAGGGCCAACAACAGGAGGATAGCAGGGCAGAGACAAACCAATGTATACTGGTTGTAACCATTAATGTAGGTGGCCTCAAGTCAGCAATAAAAGGAAACACAGGGAGAGTGGATCAAGAAACAAGATCCATCAATATACTGTATACAAGAAACACATTTAACTGGAAAGGAAAATCAAAGGAGGGAAAACAATTGTTCCAAGTGACAGGAGACTAGAAAAAAAAAGCAAGAGTAACTTGTCCATCAACTAGATAATGGACAAGAAAGACATGGTATTTTCATGCAGTAGAAAGCTACCCAGCTATAAAGTAGAATAATGTCAAGCCTCCTGTGGATAAATGGACCCAACTGCAGATTATGTTCATGGATGAAACAGTTCGAACTCATATGCATGAACCCTAGCATAAGAAACAGAAGGAGTTAATGGGATCCAAAAGCAAAATAGTTATTGTAAGAGTGATGGAGAGGAAACACGAGGGAGAGAAAGCTGTAACTACTATTAATTTTTTATTGCCTTGTCTTGAACTCTTGTTGTTTTCATAATTTTTTTAGGTTTGGCTTTGTTCTGTCTTGTTTCATTAGATTTTATTGTCTGATGATGGAGGCAACTATTTTGAATATAATGAGATATATTATGATATATATTGATTTCCTATCATATTGCTTTGAAATCTAAAATGCTTTCATTCATTTATTTAATTGGTTTTATTCTATTTTGTTGGATTTTATTATGTATGATGATATGAACAGCTATTTTGAAGAAAATGAGACATCATAGTAGCCATTGCCGATTTCCTATCATCTTGCTTTGAAGTCCAATTTGATTTTGTTCTTCTGTTTAGATTGGTTATATCTTGTTGTGTTTTATTTTATTTTATTATGTGTGATGGTATGGACAACTTTTTTGAGGAAAATGAGATATTATAGTAGCCATTGTTCATTTCCTATTATCTGGTTTTGAAGTCCTATAATGTTTTCATTCTTTTGAATGGCTTTATACTATTCAAAATGGTATAAATAAAACCAATAGCAAAATGAATGGTTTTATTTTGAATGGCTTTATACCATAACAAAATGTTATGTTTGCTATTATTGTGTGTGAAAGTATGATCAGCTATTTTCAAGAAAACAAGAGGCATTATGGTAGCCACTCTTCATGTCCTGTTATCTTGTGAAGTGGTGTGTTGCTTGCATTGTTTTGTTATGATTTGCTTTGTTTTATTCTCTTTAAAATTAACAAAACCAATTGTAACACTAGGAAAATAGCATTTGTTTCTGAACCACGTAGTAAACTAGGATCACAACCCTTTCCCCACAAGCCTAAATGAGTAATTCCTATGTTACTTATGGAAAAGGACACCTATTAACAGAACAAAGGAGTTATATTCTAACTGCCTATCAGTGATTTAAAATAATACTACGTAGTAGTTTTCTTTGTATTAGTACAATGATTTTTCCTATGACCATTTTTCTTTCCTAGAGTTTCTAGTTACCTTACATTTTTCTTATTAACAGAAGACACATTCTTCCTCTTCATGACAGTGATGTCATTCAGGCTCTTGCATGTTAACTTTATTGCAAGGCATTAATCTTTTTTTTAAGATATTCTTTGGAGATCAATGATTTTGTCTTGCAATTTAGGCCACTTATTTAAAAGACTGAAGCATTTGTGATCCTGGATTTCCCTGAAATGTCTTCCAGATTCCATAAGTTATTTTTAATATTTCTCATCTCCCTCTAGGGTTTGAGTTACTTTCCATATTACTGTAAAAAAAATACACAATACCTACATCTAAAATGTGGAAAAGCTCATTTCAATTCACAGTTTCAGAAGTCTCAGTTTTTGCATGGTTGGTGGCATGGTGAAAGCCTTAAGCAGAGGAAAGCTGCCCCAGTCATGTAAGCCAGAAAGCAGAGAAAGAGAGAAAGGAGGAGCTGGGAGAAAGATACATCTTTCCAGGTCATCCTCCCACAGCCCCAGAATCCACCTCTTCCAACAAGATCCCATCTCCCAATTATAGTACCCCCATGATCCGATTGCCTTCTGAAAGCCCCACCTCTGATCACATGAGTCTTGGGTATCATTTTTGAACTAAATCATAACACCCATATATACTGAGACTCTTCAGATAGAATACATAAAAGGTAAGTTATCTAAGTTTTTGTAATTGTTACTGGGGACTCACATTAAGTCATCATTTGTCTGCTATATAACTCAAAATCCTAAAGCAGATTTCCAAGGAATTCTGATGCCATTTTATCATTTTCATTGTTAAATATGATCTAAAAGACACCATTATTTTGGAGTGAGTTCCTGCATTAGTCCTCATAGTTCAAACCAAAAGGAGTCATTTGTGTGAAAGGCAATATAATCAAAATTAAGTTTGAAAAGTGCGAGTTAAAAATAAAACAATAACAACAAAAACCAGGAGATGCCTATCAGCCTGATCCAGAGTAACAAGGAAGTCACCAGTGTTTTAATCTTAGAAGAAAAAAAAAACTTTGAACTGATCAGTAGCTAGGGTGTATGTGGGGTTAACGGGAGATTAAATTCAGGGCCTTCACATGGAGCTATGTACCCAGGTTTTGTTTGTTTGTTTTTGTTTTTGTTTTTGTTTGGAAGCACGGTCTCATTAAGGTGCTCAAAGTGGACTTGAACCTGCAGTCCTCCCGTCTTGCCCACAATGCTGGGATTACAGCATATGTCAACACCTCCAGCCTCAGTGAGTTTTTGTTCTGTTTTTGCTTCCTTCAATCTTCCAGCCCTTTGCTGCCTGTAGAGTCCTATGCCCCTCCCTCACATACTGGCACAATCATTCTGTGCTGTAGACTAAAGTGGAATGAAGTGTTGTCTGCTTCTATAATCAAAAAACTCAATAAGATCTTTAAACTAAATTTGTTGTAATTTTTATCTGACAGAGTCTAACAGTCTATTTTTGATTAAGATAAACCTCAATTTAATTCAAATTCTCATTCTTTTATAAGTTACCACCTTTCCCAGGCTATGAGTTTAAATAACTTGATGTCCTTGCTATTCTAAAAAGTTTTATTCAGTCTTTTAATATGGAGATTTTTATCTCTCAGTTCTAGGAAAATTCATTGCATTCTTTCTTTGGTAATTACTTCCTCTATTTTAGATTTCTAGAATTATTACTCATATATTCTATCTCTAAGTGTATTCTTTTGTCTCCCAAACATTGTTCCACTGTTTCTATTGTTTTTACTTCAATAATTTTATATTAAATTTTCAAAATATCTCTTTTTATTCTCTGATGTTTATAGATTTCAAAAACTTTTTATAATTTTTCTGAGGCCAAATCATGTAATTCTCTTAAAAGATATGCTTTTCTTGAGTTTGTTTTTGCCTAAGTCAATTCTCTATGGTGACTATATTTTTCTTCTTATAGCTGGTTTTCCTGTCTCTGCACAAACTTGAGAATTGAAACCTGGATATATTTTCCCACCATGCCTGTGTTTTTCTCAGTTGTGTCCTGTGTGAGTCTCCTTTCCCACAGAGAGCTCTCATGTTTGGTACAAGCCCACAACACTTCGATTAATGAAACCACTTCCAGCTAAAAAGTAACCTCTAGTGAAAATGAGCAATAACAGGCAAGAGGTATGTACAAAGGAAAGCAGATTATAGTGTGGATTTCTTCCCCCAGACCCCTTATTCTATTTAGTGGTGATGTTTCACTTACTTTACATGCACATGCAGCTTTTTCCATAAGAAAGTAGTGCTGACCTAGTGCATTCGGTTTTATGGTATCCTGTTAATGGGTGACTTTCAGAGGAAGTTTATCGATTTGGAAGAGATAAAGATCAATTCCATAACCTTCTGGGAAGGATGACAGCAGACACAGCATTCAAAGGAACGGTGAGACTGGAGTGTTCTGCAGAACACGGCCACTGTGACAGCCTCTCCTTAGAGCAAAAATTGTCACAGGCTGTTAGTCCAAGGAATTCAGATACTTTCTAATGCTGTGCACAGGGAACCACACTTCATTATTACATGGTTAATAAGGGTTTTCTTTTTCTTTACCTACATTCTTTTAATGTTTTTTTCTCTGCCTCTGTCTGTCTTTCTCTGTCTATCTGTATGTCTGTCTGTCTCTCTCTTTTCTCTCTGTCCCTTCCTCCAATTTCTTCCTTGTGTCTCTTCTTCCTTCTCTGATATTTTACTCCAATTTAGGATAACTATCCAATAAACATGGCAACTCCTCTGATCATGCTCCAGAGAGAAAATACATTAGCTTCCAGACTGATATTTATGACCAAGGTATCAAAGCTCATTTAAATTATAATTTTTGGTAAAATACAACCCAAAGTAACTATACATATAAAGGTTGCACAAAATTGTTAGAAGTAAATAAACAAAATTTCTATAGTCCAAGTAAAATACAACTGATATTCTATGTCACCAGTTATAACTCAAGGTCAGTCTCTCTCCTGGAACTATGCCAATTAGATGGCTCATTTCCAATTGTCATACTATTCCTTTAAAGTCCACATTAAATTCCCTACCCAGGCTAACACATCGAATACGTATAACAACACCTGTCTGATTTTCATTTGTAGCTAGTGATCTTTGCACCTCATGAAAAGGAAAACCAAAAATGTGATTCGGAGGTCTTGAGGACTTGCTCCCATTGATGCTGCTTACTACCCTGTGATACAGCTGAAATCAGGAAATCTGTTTAAATCAATGGTATTTTTTTAGTAAGGTAGGGGGCAATTGAGAATACTTATTAAAATTTTAACACACAATCTCCAAGATTGTTTATTATTGTGTATATACTAAAATGAGATCTTTTAAAAAGTCTGATATTAACTGAAAATAAAATTTTTTTAAAAATCAAATTATACTGAAGAATATTATGTTGCAGACTGTCTCTATTTTCTGTTGCCACCAGTAACACAATACCACAGACTGAGAGAGCTATAAAGAAGTTTATTTTGGCTCAGAGCTGCAGAGGAGCGCATCTGGTGATGGCTTTCTTGCCGGCAGAGCCTCACAGCAGGATGAAGGCAGCATCAGTCAAAGGTTCAATGCTGAGGGCCTAATTTCAACCTGTGTACCTGCCAAAGCCTCATCTCTAAACACTGCAGTCAGATTGGTTTTGCACTCTTCATGCTTCACTGTGGGGATTAAATTTGAACATGTGAAGCCAAGAGGACATTCCAATCATAACTAAGCCATATCACAGTTTAAAAGAAACCTAGATAGATAGATAGATAGATAGACAGATAGAGTAACATGTATAATACTCTATGTATATGGATGTGTATGAGTATGCTTGAGATTAGAAAAACTGAAAGTGGATTCCCAACATTCTATTATGTGGATTGGAACAATTCAGAGACTGGATTGAAATATCCCAATTTTTCCATAGATTTTCAGGATAAATTTCTATATAATAAGAGTACTTTGTAGAAGTAAAATGATAAAGATGAAAAACTATTAATTTCTAGTGAGAGGCAACAATTTATGTGAGACAAACCTTCCTCCCACTAAGAAGAACTAGAAAAGCCAGAATTAAAACAGAGGTTAAAATGACACATTAAATATTGAGTTGTGTTTGAAGGCAGCAGAGAAGTGCTGAGTCAAGAAAAACTAGATACAGTTCACAGGAGACGTGAAAGTTGTGCAGGGCTGCTTTTGCCTCACCTCTGTTGCCAATTCTGGGCACAGACAGGTGTGAGAAACAGGGCTCTGTCTTGTCAAAGGTTGCTATCAGGGAACAAGGAAGTAGCAGAGCCTTGGGCAAACCCTAGGGCTGCCTCCATCCTACAGTCTCTCTGCCCTCAGGTCATTTGCCAGATCGGGGGTTAAGTGGGGTGGCACACTAAAATCCTTAGCACTGAAAATCCTCTGAAAGCAGAGTGAAATTCACAGTGGTTCATGAGATTAAACAGAGAGTTTGTGGCCCATGGGAGAAGGTTGCTCCAGAAAAAATTTCCTCCTCAGATGCAAACCCTCAAGAGTCTTACCAGAGATTCATTTTCGAGGCATGGAAGTGACAGCAAGTTCCTGTCAAACAGATCTTTATTCTGCAAGTAATAACTTGAATAACAAAGCAAGCAGACACTTGTGATTCCAGAGCTGAATGTATCTGGCCATTTCTAGTTTGACTTGTATTTGTAGGTAGCAGAGGCAGCTTCTCTTGCCTCATTAGGTAGTCACTATAAGAAAGTAACTGCTGTTCTATACCCCGAGAGTGAAAATAACCAGGTTACCTTCTTCTCTGAGTATGCCCAGGGCATCTCAGAAGACTGATCTTGTTCTCAAAATTTTTGTGAGTGTGATCTGTTTCTATGTCTCCGGGAGATAGGAGACTTTAGGGTAAAACCTAATAGGGCCTGTTTAATGGATTGTTTGAGTGTCCTGTCTGTTCACACTGCCAGGCAAAGATAACTAATTGTAGATGAAGACACTTGTCCACAGTGAGAATACGAAGAAATTATGCTTTCCAAAATAAAGTTCTTGATCCTTAAAGATCTAGTCACAGCCTTATTTCATTCAGATGATGAAATTTTGAATGTCAAAGACATTAAGAAGTATGCAAAAGGTGTATAGCCCACACCTGTAAACCCTGCTACTTGTGTTGCTGACATCAGAGCATCAAAAATTCACAGCCAACATGGGCAACTTAGCAAGACCTTGCCTCAAAATAACAGATAAGGAAAAGGGCTGTGAAGCCTTGGGTTCCATCCTTAGCACAGTGGGCACGGGGGAGCTGTTGACATCAAGCCTCCATTGTTTGAAGCACTGGAGAGTATAAATTTAGTCATGGCCACATTTAAAACCTATAAGCATTATGACCAGTCAAGCTGGTGTCTTCAGTCTATAGCATTAATGCAGAAGGGAAGTTTAACTCTGTTTTGGTCCAGTTATCTCCAGAGACAAGAGCTAAGAGAGCTTAGAAACTTCCTTAAAACTTAAACTTCCTTCCATGAGCATCATACTTATTTCCAGTCATACTGCATTGGTTGGTTTCCCACAGACACCTCAACTTCAAGTGTAAGTAGGATAGTATAGCCCCAACTACAAAAACAAAGAACCAGAATTTCCAGAATGTCTGTGAGCAGCCCTAAAGGTCACCACATCAAACTAAAACACAAGCAAAACAAGACATTTAAGCATTGCTATTGTCACCATAGTGGCCCAAAACAGTAGCCACATTACATAAATAATAAGGGAAAAACTAATCTCTTAGTGATTTTCACATGGCCAGAAAGCATTCTTGAGACTTCAGCATCTGGTATGATGGTCCTCATATCTCAGAAGGCATATAATAAATTAAATCAAGTTTTCAGGTTCAAGACTGTGTCTCAAAAACATGCATTTTGCTTTCATTCCCATGAAGTCTTTGAAATGAAGGCAAAGCACAAAAGAGTAAATTTGAAATAAGATAATAAAAAGGAGCTACAGAATCCATATGAGAGAGTTGTTGGACTTCTCAGAAAGGTTTGGACAGGAAAGCATACACAGAAGGGCTCGTACTAACATCTGAGAATATGTATGTGTGTGAAGCTGTGGATGGAGAGGATCAAAGGTCAGGAATTAATGGAAATTAAGTATAAGAACAGTTTTCTACGCACCCTGAAACCTCATCTACTCCCCTGTGGGAAAACAATACTTGTCATAGGCAAATCTTGGGAATCTGCTTTCTGAAGCAAGTGAATAGCTTTGTAGAAGGGGGCTGGAACTCTTGTTGTGAGTGACAGGGCACTCTTTTCTACCATTTGTCTGGTTTGGTAAGGGTGGTCACTGCCTACTCTTCATGCACTACAGAGAGCCTGCCTGTCACTATTTTCTTCACACAAGCACAGAAGTCTTTATGAGATCACTGAGCTATCAGATGAGTGTGGTAATCAGAAGGGCTAAAGTCACACAGTCACTCTCCATCACCATCATTCTGTTAAAATAATAGCTGAACACATATGTGCACGTAAACTAAATAAAGGCACCCATTTCCTATTTGTGTTTGACTAGGGAACTAATACAGAAATAAAGTGGATGGAGTCAGTCTAACAGAATGAAAACATCAGTTACATTAATAAAGGCTAATTAAGGGAAAAACAAAATTTGGTAAGAAATTCTCAGCTTATGTCAATGATTTAATTTTTTCCTCTATATTATCTTCCAGCAGTTTTGAAATTTCTGTTTGTGTATCTAGGCCTTTGATCCATTTTGATTTCTGTATTACAATACAAAGTGAGAGACAGAGATCTAGCATCAATCTTCTGAGAATGGCTTTTCATTTTTCCAGCATCATTTGTTAAACAAGCAGTTATTTCTCTGACATTTATTTCTGGCCCCTTTGTCAAAACTTGGATGGCCACAGGTACATAGGCTTCTTTCTATGTTGCCTTTCTATTTCACTGGTGTACATGTTTGTTTCTGTACTAGTATCAGATTGTTGTTACTGTGACTTTCTAGTATAGCTTGAAGTCTAGTATAGTGATGCCTCCAGCTATGTTCTTTTTGCTTAGGATAGCCTTGGCTATCATAGGTCTTTTCTGAATCCATATGAATTTTAGGATTTTTAAAAATTATTTCTGTGAAGAATATTGTTGGTGTTTTAAGAGGAGTTGCATTGACTCTGTAGATCACTTTTAGTAATATGACCATTCAAACTATATTAATTCTGCCAATCCAAACACAAGGGTTATTTTTTTTTTCTAATGCTTTCTCCAGTTTCTTTCTTCAGAGTCCTCTAATTTTCAAAGTAGACATCTATCATCTCTGTGATTAGGTTGATTCCTGGGTATTAATTTTTTAAAGCTTTTGTGAATGAAACTATTCTTGTTTTTTAGTGGGTTCATTGTTGGTTCCTAGTTTTGATTTTTATGTGTTTATTTTGTACACTGCTGTTTTTCAGAACTTGTTTATTTGATCTAAAAGTCTTCAGGTGGAGGAGGTTTTAGGGTCTTTTATATGAAGTCAAATCATCTGAAGAGAGGGACAAGTTTACTTCTTCACATCATCTGCAAATATGGATAAATTTTATTTCTTTTCTCTTGTACCCCTTTTTTAATCTTGCCTGTTGATCTGGCTGGTTCCAAGTACAATATTGATGCAATGAATGGGCATATCAAATTAAGAAGCTTTTGCACATCAAAAAAAAGAAAAAACAATAAAGTGAAAAAAACCACAGAGTAAGAGAAAAAAATTGCCCATCACCAGCTACTCTTCTGATAGAGGACTATTACCTGAAATATATAAAGAACTCAAAACCTTACCCACCAAAAGCAAATGACCCCCTAAAAAAAGGTAAATGATCTGAATAGATACTTCTCAAATGAGTAAATGCAGATGGCCAATAAATACATACAAAAGTGTTCAATATCTTTGGCCATTGGAGAAATGCAAATCAAAACAACTTTAAGATTTCATCTTACTCCTGTCAGAATGACTATCATTAATACATACACACACAGAGAGAAACACACACATGCACAATGTTTGCAATAATACAAGGAAAAAGGAATTCTCCTATGCTGTTAATGAGAATGTGAACTGATACAGCTTCTATGGAAATAAGTATGAAAATTCCTCAAAAAACTAAAAATAGAAATTCTATTTGATCTAGGTATACCTTTCCTAGGTATGTTCCCAAAAGAATAAAAACTTTCATTCTATAATTATATAAGCACACTCATTGTTATGGCAGCAAAATTCATAGAAGTTGTGGAAACAGCCTAGATGGTTGTCAACAGATAGATGGATAATTAAAATGTGGTATTTATACTCAATGGGGAAGGATACTGCCTGGTGCCCTTCCCAGGGATTCAACCTGTAAGCAACTGTCAGGCCTCTATAAACATTTTGATATTTACCAAAATAAGTATCTGAAGGCTGCTGATCCCTGAGAGCTACAAGGAGGCAGTGTTAGACATGGATTCTGATTTTCAATTTGTCATGTTGAGATCCTGCCAGCAATTTTTTTCTATGATGGTTCTAAATAACTGAGCTTTTCATGTGTGAAGTGTGTACAGGATAAATAATGCAATCAGATCTTGTGCTTCGTTTTATGTAATATCTCTAATCAGTGAAAAGAGAATTGACATCAAAATTGCTTTTTAAACCTGAACTGCACTCTTTTTTCACCTCAGTGAGTACTTGCAGTAATCTAAATAAATTTTCATTGTAATCACCAAACACAACATCATCCAAGTACACTAGAGAGATCCTCCCAGAGTTCTGTTAATTATTGCCTTTTTTCCTACAAGAGGAGAAATGGAGATGGTAAGATTTCCATCCTAGTCATTTAGTCTCCAATCTTTTTACCACAATTTATGGCAAAGAAACTTGTTGCCTTCTCACCTTGTTTAGCCCTGGGAAAGGAGAGGTGTCTTCTGTAAAGAGATACTGATAACATAGCAGTGATTGATAGTAGGCAATGTGGCAAGTTTTGGCAAGAGAAAGACTTGTCTCCTACCAGGCTAGCTTTCAGAGAACCATAGCCTTCTGCAAAGACACACACTCACACTCTACTGGTTTTCTTTGAGGACAGTGAGTCCTCAGGAAAGCAGCCCAGGTTTCATGGGCCTGTGACTGAGTGGTCACACAAGGCCCCAGCTCAGAGAGAACACTCGCAGGGCTCAATAAGCTGCTTCTGTCATCTTGAAATTCTTAATCAATTAAAAGTAATGACTTTTAAATGAAGAGCCTGTGTTTTCATTTTCACATGATCCTACAGATTGCATAGCTGAGCTTGAGTTAAAGATACTGCTACTGCATGGAGTCAAGACCTTGAGGATAGATTCAAAGAACCAAGTGCTTGCATTTAAAAATGGACAAAAAAAGATTGAAATTCAGGCAAATCCATGTGGACTGAAAAGAAAAAGAAATTGTTTTTCATTGTCTTCTGGATTCTTAAGATTTTCAATAACAGGATATCAAATTAGTTCCTACCTGATAAAGGACTATACCCCCAGGCTTTATTTTGTTCAAATGTTAGATCTGTAATAGAGGGTTATAGGTTTTATTTAGCTCATGTCAGTTCTTCTTTCAACTTAATATTTCATCTATTATTTTCATCTTATTTTATATTTGTCATTTACTTTCAAATTTTGTTATCAGATACTATTTCTAAATATATAATATGACATATTTGCCTAAAATTCAACATTATGAAAATAACCCACAGCTCACTTAGAATTTTCATCACATTTTTTCACTCCTCTAATGATTATGTTCTCTAGATTTTAAAATCAGACCCATTTCTCTCCAATTATCTAGAAGTATTTTTCCAATAAGAAGCACTACTTTCCTCACTGAGATATGTTCTGTCTCACCTGTATTTACCTCACCCATAGATTCAATAAAATAAGACTTAAAATACATTTACTTTGTCTCTTGTAATCTCCCCCACAACTCCAGAAGAGATGACTTTGTGATGCTTTCATATCCCCATGTTCATGTCCTACTCCTAACTCATAGACTTTTAAATTAAAATTCTCCTTACGATATATATTTTCTTCTTTTTTCCTCAAACCTTTATTTCAGAAAATGTCAAGCCTATCAGAAGAGATGAAAGGCTACCACAATAACCACCTGTATCTTTTTCACCTGGATCCACTACCATATAAACTGCTATCTTAAGTGGTCCCCAAAGCCCTACATGTCACTGTAACATCTGGAAAGGGATGAATATCACATCTCACCATGCCACTGGTCTGCTGAAACATGTAGCTCCTGGTAATCCTAAACACAGCATCAGTAAGAATTAAACAAGCTGAGTTTATCAAGTAAAAGGAGATAATTTCTTTGAATGTGGGAGTGAGAAGCAGAGAGAAAGAGAGGTAGGAGGTAAGAAGAGAGAGGAAAGGAGGGAGAGGGGGTAGAGAGAGACAGAGAAAACCTGAGTGGTATTCTAAACAAGTAGGAATTATTTGAAAGGGAAATACTCCTGGATTTTTGTCTGCAGCTCCTTTTATTGGGTTTGGGTTTATCCTCCCTATGTAGGTTCCTGGAATGTGATTAGCTCGCTGGCTACCTTTGGTCCTTCCCTTGGATTTCTTCAAGCTGTATGACCTTTCTCTGTCTATTCATGGAGATTAACATTATGGGTGGAGGTCTTATGGATAAGCAGTTTAGCCTTCTGTTACTCCTGCTACCTGGGACCCGCCTGAGTTTAATTTCCTTGACTGCCTTTCTGATTGCTGCAGTCAGCTGCCTCTGACTTTGTTTTCAAACTTGAGTGTAATCTGCAGAGGCACAAGTTATCTCTTGTGATGCCTCAAGCTCCCCTTAATAAGTCACCAAGGCTACTAATGGAAGGTGGTAGAGTCTTTTTTTTTTTAATTTTATTTAAAAGGAAAAAGAGAAAAAAACAAAACAAAACAAAGCGGTATAAGGGTACAAGTAATGCAGAACTACAAAAAAAAAAAAAAAAGTAAAAAATCACCAGTTAATAGATTACATATTATCATCTTAGAGATAGTTGCTCAAGTCACAGTATCAAAGCATACAAAGTAGACATTCAAACAGTGAGACTGCAAACAGTTGTGTTCAAGGATCCAACCAAAAACATTAATATGGTCAGCTATTTAACATCCCTAAACACACTTGCTGTTGTATCCTTTAGAGCACTTTTTTTCCCTCTCCTTTTTACAACAAAATTTACACATTTTGGGTTTTATTACTCCTTAGTTCTTATTACTTTTTTGGGGGGAGAGAATAAAGTCAAATATGGCAAAACAAAGCTGTCAGTCAAAACCAAGGATAGACATAGCACATGATGTAAAAACAGAGTACGAGGTTATCAACAATGGTTACCATAATGTCTCTTGTTTCCTTAAAAAGAATTGTCTATCTCATTAGGTATTATAAAGTTGAACAAAACAGTAGAGAACAAAACCAATAAAACCTAAACCTTGTAAACATTACAGGACTTCCAAAGGAGACAATAGTCAAACCAGAATGGGCATCATAGTGAATCTTATTGCCTTCAAAGTAGTTGCCTATACCCTCAAACTTGATACTATCATACAGAATGGAACAGAGTCTAATCAGTCAAAACAAGATAGTGGGAGTATTACAGGACTTCAAAACAAGTTAATAGGAAATCAAAAAATTTACTACTATATATCCTGCTAATTTTTTTTTAATTTTTCCCCTTAATTAAAAAAAACATAAAAAATAACTAAATAATTTTTCTAATGAATAAGGGAGAGATTGAGATAAAAGAGGACATAACAATATAACAATACAGGTCAAAGCATGACTGTTTCAGCAACCTAGTGCTTCAAGGTGGTGGAGTCTTAAGAAGGGGACTGGGGGAAGGTCTTCACGAGGGCATGCCTTTATAGGGGTGAAGGGATCCTGTTCCCTTCACTATACCTGTCTCCCACTTCCTGGCCTCAGACAAAGGGCTTATATTCAGAACATATAAAGAATTAAAAAATATCAAGCCCCCCCCCCCCAAATTCAAAGACCCTCTCCGAAAATGGGCATCTGAGATAAACACACATTTCTTAGATGAAGATACACAAGTGTCAAATAAGTACAGGAAGAAATGTTCACCATCACTGGTCATTCAAGAAATGCAAATTAAGACAGCATTGAGATTTCATCCGGAAAGAATAGATGCCATCAAGAAATCAACTGATGAGGGCTGGGGATTTAGCTCAGTGGCATAAGTGCGTGCCTTGCAAGCAGGCAGTCGTGAGTTCGATCCCTGGTACCCATAAAAAGGAAAAAGACAAAAAAAAAAAAAAAAAGAAAGAAAGAAAGAAAGAAAGAAATCAACTGATAACAAATATTGGTGAGGCTGCAGGGAAAAAGGAACACTGTTCCACTGTTGGTGGGAGTGTAAACTGGTACAACCACTATGGAAATCAGTATGGAGATTCCTCAGAAGACTAGGATTGGAAGTTCCATTCCATCCAGCTATTCCCCTCCTGGGTATTTTCCGAGAAAAACTGAAAAGGTCATGTCACGTGATATATGTGCACACATGTTCATAGCAACACAATTTGTAATAGCTAAATCTTGGAAACAACCAAGATGCCCATCAACTGCAGAGTGGATGGAAAAGATGTGGTATTTTTATACAATGGAATATTACTCAGCTATAATATCACATTGTGTCTCTAGTATAAAAAGAAATAAGAACTATAGGAATAATAAAACCCAAAATGTGTAATTGCTATTGTAAAAAAGAGAGGAAAACAAAGTGCTCTAAAGGATATAACTGCATCTTTGTTTAAGTGTATAGGACTGATAACCATATTACTAAGTTTTTGTTGGATATTTGAACAGAACTGTTTGCAGTCTCACTATTTGCATGTCCACTTTGTATGCTTTAATTTTGTAACTTGAACAACTATTTCTAAGAGGACAATATGTAATTTATCAACTAGTGGTATCTTATTGTTTATTTTTTTAAAATCATGTATTGTTTCTACCCTTTTTCTGTTTTTTTTTTCTCTTTAAATAAATTTTTTAAAAAGAAAGTTTAAAAAACTTTTACTTACCTAGCAGGTGAGATACCAAGATCATGAGAGTGGTTTTCCCAGGGCAAGGCTTATCCTTTGCACTCCAGATGTGCTGAATCCTGCAATTTTCCCAAACCCTCAAATGTGAGAAATTTGACTGTATAATTTGTGGTTGGGTGGGGCGGGGGGAGACTGGGTTGATGCTATTCCCTGAAAAAAATATTTTAAAAATAAAAAAATCCTGTGAATCAAAATAACCCTTTTTCTCTTTATAAGTTGATTATAAGGGTATTTGAAATAGTAATGGAGATATTTTCTTACTCACCAGAACATCAATATCACTTTTAAAAAATTAACATTTTAGAATTGTTGAAGTAGGGCTGGGTATATAGCCCAGCAGCCCAGCACCTGCCTGGCAAGCACAAGGTCCTGAATTCAGTTCCTGGTATGAAAAAAAAATCACCAAGAATCAATGAAGTAATATCAAATATCTAGTCCTGTAATACTTTCTTAATTATCCCCCAAATGTCCTTGTTTTAAAGGACTTTTCAGTTCTGGGGCAATCAATGACCATGCATTTCCAGCGGATGCCCTATCTCTTCAAAAGAGTTCCCTTGGTTTGTTTTTAAATATTACATGAGTTGACATTTTGTTCATAAAATGTTCCACAATGTAGACTTGTCTGATCTCAATGTTATTATGAAGAGTTTAAGGTTAAACATTTTGACAAGAGCATTTATCCAGTGATACTGTGTTGTTCTGAGCATCGTATCAGGAGGCACACAATTTCAGGATCCCATGATTGGTGATAGAAGTTCAATGATTAAGTTAGGGTGATATTCACCAGTTTTATCCATTACTGAGGTGGCATTTATCTTGGTGAGAAAAGGCACAAGTACATATTCTGCTAGTATATGAAATGCAAAGGGTAAAGAGTTTCCCTAGGAGAACATACTTAGCACATATCTTCTAAGATAAGTCAACAGGTGCACCAGCAGGAAATTGTTAACACTCAGTGTTCCTTTTCCTTGTCATCTGTCCTTGTGCTGAGATCTCTGCTCTCATTAATCTGATGCTGAAAAACACTTCCCTAGCACCTCTCTCATGTGAGCTATACATACAATTTTCTTTTTCCCCAGGAAATAAACACATTTTGACTGATTAAGGCTGTTGCAATGTAATCCTCTCTTTCAGAATTTGCAGCTCTCTCACACTGTAATTAAACATTGTTTTTTCTTGAGTATTTGTGCTTTTCTTCATGTTTGTGCTTCTAAGCTTTACTAGGACACGTACCTATGTCTTTTTCAAGGAGCTCCTTTCATTCCCAGAATCACGTACCTGAGCACAGGCAATTTTGTTTTCTTCACTCTGTTTCCTTCTCAACTCCTGAAACTCTGCCCGCCCCACCTGCTTCACATTACTTCCAAACTAGGAAATGGAAAAACACTTGTTTTACTTCCACAGGAGCATTTCAGCCTTATTCATCTTATTTATGTGAAACAGCTGTACAGAATCCTAAATTAGAGGGCTACAGAAAAACAGCCACAATAACATGTCTTCAAACAGGTGAAATATTTTCCTATGATGCAAAATTTAGGAAAACTTCACATGCTCACAGCACAATGTATGAGGTATGATATTTAATGAGCAGAAGCAGAGAAAGGATGCTGCTGCTGTCACAGACCTCTCAAATATTTTTAATGACAGCATCTGTGATGTTGGCATTTTGTGCACTCCACCCCATTGCCATGGAAACTCTTGCTATAGCAATCTTTATATCCATGAGCTCTTCCAAATTCTCACCAATTCTGTTCTCTTAGCCACATTCACTTGTTCAAGGAAAGATGAATGACCTAAGTGGATCCCTTCAGTATCCACTGTCATAACGTTTGTTGATTGTTCTGTGGTTGGACACCTGATGGACCAATGTAACCCTTCACTGAAACTTTTAAACTGAGACCAACTTCTCTTGCATTGGGAACTAGGAAATGAGGACATCAGATGTTATTGTGGCCGTATTACCTCAATATGCAGGAGTCTGGCTCACTGGTTGACATTTAAACAAGTAGGGAGAAACAGAAGCAAGAATGAGTGTCAAAATATTTTGCAGGTATTCAAACCTCTTTACATGCTAGGAAATCGTAATCTAGCTCCTAGTGATTTGGTTGTTTGACTTATCATTCAAGTACACACATAGATAAAATATTAATATTCTGAATGATCTCCCAGTACAGAATAATTTATATGTTTATATGTTTGTGATCAACGTTTAATTTACATCATATTTTTATAACAATTCAGTTATACCCAAGCAAAATGTGTGATCATCAAGAAATGGCTTACCTTTGGAAATATGATCTGCATAGCCATTCTTCCTACATAAATTCTACACAATGTGAAAATAATATTGTCACAAGCATTATCAATACGCCTTCCTCAGAAAGCTAGAATTCAGTGAACTCTTTCAAAACTGAAGTCTCACTTTATTTATTTATTTATTTATATGTCTGAAGTTTTTCCTTGTGTACTGAATTGTCTATAAATGTGCATTTATATCTTCTGAGAACCCAAAATGCCATGAATATACAGTAACCCACACGTCAGATCAATGTTTCAGTCACTTCCAAATGATCACAGGAAAGCACATTTTGGAATGATCTTGCTTACCCTTGTCAGACTCAGCTCAGCCTTGCCTGATATCTAAAATGTCTTGTGGCAGGTAAAAATGAACCCAAGGTTGCTCCACAGAACCCAACATGTGTCCATCTGAAAGAGAAGGCGAGACAGTGGGGGTTTCCTGGTAACAGCACTCACGTGACAGTCCCGGAGGGATATACACAGCTGCCACCACAGAGCTTCATTGATCCAGTTGAGGAAATAATGCTTTCATGAAAAAAAAATATGCTTTTCAATTTTTTTTAGCCTTGCATCTATATCATCTGACAGACCATCTGCCCTGGCCGGGCCTCTGTCCCTCACCCCACACTCCGTGAGACCAGCTGCCGCTGAAGACAAGCTGGGAGAGAAAAGCCATTCACTGGGTTTCTTTCTTTCCTTTTCCATGGCAAGATCTTGCAGGTGAATAGGATTCCGGTGCCTTTTGTGTGAGTTAAAGGAAACCGGAATACTTTCACCTGAATGGAGAGAGAATCTTAGTACAATATAAACCTCTTTCACTGAAAACTCCCTGGGAACCACCAAAGGGCAGGCTGAGTCCAGCCAGCAGAAAGAACAATTCAGCTGATTTCTGTCACCTCTGGCTTCAGAATACATCACCAAATAGTTTGACCTGAAGCTTCAGAGTTATACCTAGGAACTGATTCTGACTCAGGCTGATTTGTTTGATACAGACTATTGCTTTGTGGATTTCTAACCTAACAGATATTTTCTGGTAGAAGAAGAAAAGCCAGGTTAAGTTGGATAGTGAAGTTCAAACAGATTTTCTCAGAAGCAAATTCTCTGCCGTCTTTGACTTTCTGGGTAGGGTCAGGTAGGGCATGGATAAAAGTAGAAGGTCAGTGTTGTAGTCAGAGTTTGCAAAGAGAACAATACAATAAAGGACACATAATTTATAGTGTTATTTGTGATAGTCACCCTAAGAGTCAAATACAAAGAAAGTACAGGAAATCTGTCCCCAGTACTAAAGACCTAAAGAGTCCAGTTGAGTGCCTAGATTCCATGATAACATCCTGTATGAGTTCAGTTGAAGACCTAGAGCCCATAAAAATGAACATTACAAGTCCAACTGGAGGCCTAGAGTCGACGTCAATGACTCATGCAAACCTGTTTCACAGATCTTTGCTGGAGATAATTAAAGGTCAGCAGTAAAAGCTAGAAAATCTATGCCAGCAGGATAAATGATCTGTTTCAGCAGGCTGAGGGTTCTTCACTTTAGCCAGAAAGAAACACTCAAAATAACAAAAAGAGCTCCCCCAAAAAGTACCACAGCCATCCTCAGAAATGAAGTCCCAAGCTCCTCTGATGAGGGGAACAGCTGAATTCATATCAGGAAGCTGGCATGACAAGCTTCTCCTGGAGATTGAGCAGCACACTATCTTCCCATCTGGAGCCAGGAAGCAATGCTCAAAGTAAGGACCAAAGCTCCCCTGAAGTGAATCATAACCGTTCTCAGCAACAAGGTCCTGGGGTTCCTCTGATGAGGAAAACAGCCAAGTTATCTGAAAAGGAGCTCAGAAAGCTCCTCCAGGAGAACCATGGCACAGAAAAAATCAACAACACCAAAACAACACCATCTCCAATTCTCCTTTTATGTTGGCAACAATCCTTGGGTGGGCCATCCATTCTCAGAACTACGCTGATTCAGTTCAGCTGGTATCACAAGTTGCCACCAGTTATCAATCCACCACAATGAGCAACTTGAATTTTATCTAGCATTTTGATTTTATAAAACACAATAAAAAATTAATGCTTCTATGCATCAATCAGTAGATGAATATGTAAGAAATGGGAAGGAACACAAAATTCTAATATACACTCACCCCTCCACACACACAATTTAATGACAGTTTATAACACTCAAAAACAAGTCCACTGCTCAGGACTTCCTTATAAATCTGTTTACATTCAACATAGATCACAAATTCTTCATATTTCTGGAGGCAAACAAGGATTTTGCAAATGGTAGTTTATTTGCTATCCCAAAGGAATGAATAAAGGCTCTCTCATAACCAACTGTAATAATGACTTGGGGGAAGACAAGTGTTTCCAAATGATATATATAGTCTTCCTGCTGTGCATTGGCCCAACTGCAGGCCATAAGAAATGCCAAAACAGATTGTGGAACCTGTACAGAGTCCTAATTTCTATCATCTCCCTGTAGAATCTAGATCTTATCCTTAGCCCTCCTGACTCCTTACCCCAGTACCATCTTAATTTCTTCAATTTATCTCAATTTTTCTTCTGAGATCTCCCTTAGCTTATATAAATTTCCACTCAAATATCTTTGATATATTTTCTAGATAGGCGTCTACAACATTCATCATGAGTTTCCTAATTCTTAGCTGCAACTTCCTGTCACATCAATTCTGTCTACAGTAATCCCCTACTTTCCTGTCTGCTACACTTTACACACAGTATTTCTGGGGATATGAGGAAAACACTCAAATATATGCATTTCAAAATTAAAGCCATAAAACAAAAACATATGAGGAAAATGAATATCTTATTTGACTCCCAAGTATTTAGATCTACTACTTTCTAATTTTAAAAACAAAAAAGGATAAAAATAATAATAAAAGAATTTCAAAAAGAACTAATAAATTTACACTAGTTAATACATTACATATTGTTGTCTTGAAATTAGTTGCTCAGATTACAAGATTTAGGAAGAAAAAATGATCAAACAGACAATGAAAACACAAATGTTCTTTTGGATAACAAATGTTGGTGGAGCTATGGGGAGAAAGGAAGCTTTCTCAGTTGTTGGTGGGAGTGTAGACTGGTACAACCTCTGTGGAAATCAGTGTAGAGATTCCTCAAGAAAAAAGGATTGGAGGCCCCATTCAATCCAGCTATTCCCCTTCTGGGTATTTTCCCAGAGAACTGAAAACATCATACCATGGTGATATATATGCACCTATGTTTACAGCAGCACAATTTGTAATAACTAAATCTTGGAAACAACCCAAATGTCCATCAACATGGAATATCAAAGATGTGGTATTTTTTATACGATGGGATATTAATCAGCTATAAAAAAGGATAAATGAGGCTTTTATAGGTAAATGGATGCAACTAGAGACCATACTCACAAGTGAAATAAATCAGACTCACATGTGTAAACATTGCATTGTCCCCCTAGTGTAATTTTTTTTAAAAAAGAGTAAATAAAATCCAAAACATACAATAGATATTGTGAAAATTGAAGAGAAAAAAAGTGTTCAAAATGAAAGAACAATTGGGATAGGGAGAGGAGAAAAGTAAGAAGGGAAAAGATTGTATATATATTTATGTATACACATATATATGTATGTGTATATAAATATATGATAGATAACTATATTGTTAGACCTACTTCTTGGTTAAAGTACAATAATAATCTTTATATGGTGATCTTATCAACCATTACCTATTCAGTGAATATTCCAATGAAGAAATGGGTCAAGGATAGGCTTTATTTCCATCTGTGGTCCCAATACAGTAATAAACAGTGTCCCTTTTCACTCTAAAAAACTGATATTCCCTATTTTTCTACAGAATTAAACAGAAAGTTCTATGATCACCCCATTCTTGAATAAATTATTACCAAAGATCACACACACAAAAATCCATGCACTCATTATCCATAAAATAGCTAAAAAATAACTATTAAGTTAAAAGCAAGAAATGTAACTTTAAAAAAATAAAGAACACAGGTAGAAAATAAACATATCAGAAAAAAACCTTAAAATAGTTTATTTAGTATGAAAAGAACTTTCACCTATAAGAATCAAAAGTTCAAACAGATAAGCAGAACAGAGAAAGTCAAATAATATTAGGACAAGAAAAAAATGGGATGTTACTAAGATCTTGGAGACTTTTATAATTCTTAAAAAGTAAAAGAAGTGACTTCTTAGAGAAGAATTTTATGTGTTGTAGAGACTTCTGCTATGGGAGGTGAAGCTTTACTCTCCTCTCCTTAACTGGGAACAGGACTTCATTACTAAGTTCCAAAGAACACAGAAGACATGGGGGAAATTGTGAACAGAGAAAAAAGAATGGACAAGGCTGGTATATACCAGATATTGTATCTGAAATTACAGAAATACCTGCTGCATTAAGACAACTCTCGTATTTAACAAAACTAAGATTAAAAAACATGCCTCTCACGCTATAGGCAACATGACTTTTTCATATTATTAATTTGCTTCATATATTGTTTTGCTAATCTCCTAATCATTTTTTTATTTAAAGAGAAAAAAAACAGAAAAAAGGGTAGAAATAATACAAAATTTCAGAAAAATATACAGTAAGAAATCACTAGTTGCTAAGTTACATAATGTCATCTTAGAAATAGTTGTTCAAGTTACAAAATTAAAGCTACAAAAGTTCTACTCAATGATCCAACAAAAACTTAGTAATATGGTTATCAGTCCTACACACTTGTTTTTTATCTTAAAGAGGGCAAGATTAAACATGACAAAATGGAACAGAATAGTTCATCAGGAAAAAATTTAAAGAAACCCAGATTTCAAAGCAAGTCCACTGGAGATCTTCACTGTCTATTTTATTGTCTCTAGTTTTCTTCCAAATAGTTGTCCCCATCTTCACACACATTGAATATATACTGAGCATTATAGGACTAATCAAATCGTTACAGGATGATGAAGGCTTCTGAGGTCTTCAAGATCTGATTTTGGGGAATTTGTCTCTCATTCTCTTTGTAGTAGCTGTCTTTATCTTTATGTATGCTGAAATTGAACTTAAGAGACTAGACTAATATCACTCTGAACATTGAATAATAATATTGCTAGATTTTATATCATAATGCTACAGAATTAGCATTGGGTTTCTTAGTGTCTCTTCTTCTTCAGAGTATCTGTTCATTACATCATGTATTATATAATCTTTTCCTGTAAATAGTTTAGAAATTATACCTATGTGTGAATCTCTACATGTATATCTATCATTTCTGTATTTTAAGGAAAAACAGATCAAAACAAGACAACAAAACAAATTCCTAGAAAAAAATGAAATAAAAAAGACATATAAACCACAATATTAGATAATCTACAGTAGTTACTATGCTTTCTCTTGTTATTTTCAATAGAATTGTTCACATCATCAGGCATTATATAGTTAAGCATAGCATTACATAGCTATTTTTATAAAAACACAACTTTGAAGACATTGTAGGACTTGAAAGCAGTTAAAAATCAAAACCGGAATGGATATCTTTTACATCTTGTCATCTTCAGAGTAGTTGCCCTCTACTCTTAGACTTGGTACTGTCAAGCATACCAAATTCAAATAAAATCAGTCAAGGCAAAACCACAGTCTAACAAACCAGCTTCAAATAAGATCAGTCATAGTAAGACAATGTAAGTAATACAGGGTTTCAGGAAATTAAGGATAGTTACTGTGCTATAATCTGCTATTTTGGGGTTATCTCTCTGTGCCCTCAAATCTCATATGAGTAGACAGACCAGAACAAAATATAAGCAAACTAAACAGACTAAATAAACTAAACAAACTAAATAAGACTACTGTGGCCTTTAAATCCTGAGACACTTTTAACAATGTCCTCTGCCTTCCTTTTTTAGGCAGTTTCTCACCTTCCCCCCCCCCTTTTTTTTTTTTTTTGTCTTTTTTCCTTTTTTTATCGGTACCGGGGATCGAACTCACGACTGCCTGCTTGCAAGGCAGGCGTTTATGCCGCTGAGCTAAATTCCCAGCCCCCACCTTTCCCCTTCTCAGGATGCTTTGTATATTTTGGGTCCCACTAGCTCCTTTAGTTTTTAGACTAGGGGTTCAACCTGTTATCTATCTGAGTGTTGCTGAATCTTTTTACCCCTGAGCTTAATCTTGAGCTATACTCCTTTACTTACTAAAGCCACAAGATTTTCCTTCCTTCCAGCTGTGTAGTTCTACACTTCCCAAAAGTGACATAACTTTCCAACCTATCTGTGGCTCCTGGACGAGTTGTCCCTATTTCTCTCTGGTTTCCTGTCATATATAGCCTTGTTTTCTCATCTTTGACTCTCAGTTTATTAACCCTCTTTCAGGTTGAGTGTATTTCCTATTTAGAGCATCTTGATGGATCCTGCCTCCTAATCTGCTCTGCCTGTGTTTCTTTTTTGTTACTGTATCAAGGCTCTCTCTATTAAAGATTATAGCTTACCATGTCTGCCTCATCTCTGCTATTCTATTCTTCTGCTATTATTTGTCCACTTTACTCCTTCATTGCACTGTTCTTGTTCATTGAGGCCTCTCTGCCACTGTTGCTGGAATCTTGGTATTTTTTTCCCTCTCTGTCTCTCTGGAATGTCCTTCAGTATATTTTGTAGGGTTTGGTTGGTGGCCATGAACTCCCACAGTTCCTCCTTGTCTTGGAAATATCTCGTTTCATCATTAATTTTGAGAGAGTTTTCCTGGGTACATCAGTCTTGGTTGGAGGTTATTTTCTGATGGGTTTGGACTATTTCCCCCCAGGATCTTCTCCATTTGAGAGTTTGTACTGATAAATCTGTTGTTATTTTGATGATTTGTTCTTTGTAGGTGATCTGCTTCTTTTCTCTGGCCGCTTTTAATATTCTGTTCTTGTGGTGGATTTCTGGAATCTTGATTATTATATGTCTGGGTGTAAATCTGTTTTGGTTATAGGTGGCTGGAGTTCTGTATGCCTCATTTATCTGGGTATCATTTCTTTTTCCTATGCTTGGGAAGTTTTCCATATTATATCTGTGAATAGTCTTTGTGGTTCATTTGTGGTTACTCCTGCTTCTTCGCTCACATTTTTTATTCTTAAGATATAAATCCTCTTATTGTCTTCTAGCCTTTGAATTTTCTTCCTGGTTCCTTGTTATTTTTAAGAGATCTTTTCTTTCATGATTGCACATCATAAATCTCTCTTTAAGTTTCCAAAGGCTAACTTTAGTTTCTGTCAAGGCATTTTGCCAGCTTTCAATGGAGTTTTTAGTTTCCTGGTAATCTCTTTGGATCTGTTTCATGTATTCTAGATTTTATTTATATTCTTCATCAAAGGTTTCTTTTCCTTTTCTGAGTTCCTCCATTCTTTCATCTGTGTTCTCTTGGGAAGGGCTTATCATTTCTTTAATTAATGTTCTTATATCTTCCTCACTTGGATCAGAAGTACAGTTTTAAATTTGTCTTGAGCTCACGAAGGTATTTCTTTATGTCCACTGATGCTGTGTCTAATATTGCATGATTACTGCACTAGTTCTCTTCTGTATTTACCTGTCCTGGGCTTATTTTCCCAGGTTCAGTGGCTGGAGGATTTTTGTTTGTTTGTTTTATTTCTATTTCATCATGTTTCTGGTTTCTTTCAGATAGGCATATCCTGGGAGTCTCTGGCCCTCTCTGTATTGCTTAGGGTCTTTCCGAAGCATGCTGACTGAGGTTTTGCTGCTCTCCCCGATTTGCTGTTATCTGAGGTACATGCAGGGATGCAGGGACAGTGCAGGCTAGCCTTGAGCCTCTGAGTCAGTCGAGCTGCAATTTCCTTCAGCAACTTAGGCTGTACCTTGTGGACATCATAGAGTAATGACCTTTTTGTCGGTGGCTATTAGGTCTCAAGCAGAGGTGTAGCTCAGCCCCAGCAGAGCCCACTAGTCCTCTCTGCACCAGGGGTGACCAACTGATGCTGCCATGGCTCCGGGCTCTGCCCAACTCCAAATGTCCTCCAGCCAGTGACAGCAGCCATGGGACCCAATCACTGGCATTCACCAGGAATCAATGCAGTCTTTCCTCTTGGCTCCACTCCACGCTGTGCCACATCCTCCCACCAAGGGCTTGGAACTCAACAATTCCCATTATCAGAGGCCATGGGTTCAGCTTAACCTTGAATCACCTGACTCCATGGCACTCCCAGCACAGCACAGATGGGTCTCAGTGAGTGCATAGGGCTACAGCCCTTCACTCACATTTTTCCTTCCACCACAGAGGTAGGTTCTAGCTTGACCTGATTTTTCTACAGCTAGATCAGCATCCTGCCTCTTTAGAAAACTTTGGGGCACCCAGCATTGGCACCTAGGCACATGGTCCTCTCTGTGGTTTCCTCTGGTGCCATGCCTATATCTTGTAATCTGCTGCCAAATTGTTTCTGATCCTCCTCCATATCAAGTAAACTGGTGCTTTTAGACAAAGGCTACAGCTCTCATTTTTGGGGTCCCATGGGGCCAACTTACACAGCAGGCTGCCAAGTGAGAGAACTGGCACTCGAGAGCATGCAGCCTGTGGCAGGTCCTAGTGGGTAACCTTTTTTACTTTTTTTATCTATAATGAATAAATTTATTGTCTTACAAAAATCACTGTCTAGAAATAATCCCCCAATCTTAACTCTTCTTTTGTGTTTCTTATAAATCTAAAGAATTAAAACATAAGCAAAATATGAGGAATTACTTTGCTGAATGGTAAGAGGTGGCCCCAGATGCTTCTTGCACTACATTTTATCTTCATGTTTTTTTTTTTTACAGTTTCTCTCCAATCAACAGTTGAACTGTTGATTCTCTTCCATTTCTTTTCCTTTTGAGTCTGATGTGACCATTATATCATTTTAGGCAATGAGACAATAGCAAATACAGAGACTTGGAAACTTGAGATTTGTCTTTCAAAAAGCCCCAGTCAATTTGATGAACCACAGGAGACCACAGAAGACAGAAATTATCTTTGCCAGCTAAGGCCCCCTTTCCCCGATCAGTCAATGAGCAATGCATGCAGGTGAAGCCACCTTAGAACAGCAGTCTCAACTCATCCAGACGGAGACAGAGAAAAGTACTTGATAAATCCATTACCATGGAAATGTAACTGTTTATTCTTTTAAGCCATTAAATTGTGGCACAGATGATTATGCAAAGTGTTGCCTGATGCAATCATATTTTTCAGTCTTTTATCTCCTGTGAGTCACTCCAAAAAGGGACAAGGGGCTGGGACTGTACCTCAGTGGTAGAGCTCATGCTTAGCATGCATGAGGTCCTAGGTTCAACCCCAGAACCACAAAGATGTTTATAATTATTCATTATATTTCTACAATTATAGAAGAGATTTTTTTACTACACAGTTGTAAGTATAGCCACACCCCAGATTCTAGGCTGAATCTGGACCCCAAATGGTGATCAAAGTCTTTAGGCATGTGCATACCCAACATCTATCTCGACACTGGTCTTCCCTTAATTTGTGGTATCTACTTCTGGTTTGCTCCTTCTTTCATTGAATTCATTCAATCAGCTTTCCTAAATCTTCCCTGTGTCGAGAACTGTGCCAGAGGCAGAGAAAAATAAAGAGGAATAAGATCAGCCCCTGCTCTGGGAAATTCACAGTGTCTGGGGAAGAAAAGTCAACCAAGAGACAGAATGCAAGCAGGACTGCCTAGGATAAAGTGGCATTTAATTTGTGCCCCAGTTCCTCATTGGCCACGTGCACATTTTTCTGAGGCTCTGCTCTCTCAATACACCAAGGCTCCCAGGAAGCTATAGCTCTGCCTTCCCTGCCCATCTGCCTGCCTTGGCCTCCACTACATTTGCCCTTTGGGTCTTCAAAATTACCAACCTCCCTCAGATACTGCTGCATCAGAGACCCTAAGTCTCAGTTTGGTTTTATTTTTCAGGACAGGTGTCATGCCCTGATGCTGCAGCCTCGAGATATGACCTATGTTTCTCAGACCTCTTTCTGGGCTCTCATCCTGTCCTTGCACTATGGGATGTGCTCAGCCACCTGTACTCAGCTCCTAAGGTCTGTCTGGATATATGGCTGCCTTTTTCAATGAAAATTCTGATCCTGCCTCAGCTGACTGAATATCCTATGAATTTCTATGCCACTGATCCTCTGCTGGGTGCCAGCAGGTTTTCAAGTTTTTGTAGCCACCCTGTTCAGTGCTCTCACCACAGATATCTCCTTTTTCACTATTTTCTTCACACTGTCCTCTTGCTTTCTCCCCTGAAACACACCCACTTACCTCAAACTAATTTGACCATTGCTAGAAAGCCCAAACTAGAAAGTAGAAACCCAACATGAAACAAAAAGAACTAAGTCTATACTGATCAAAATCATGTTTGAGAATGTGTTTACACAAGAATACACAATAATTCTAAAGAATATTACAACACTTTCCCAATAGTTGAAAGATGTGGCAGGACCATCAATATCTCAGTGACAAATTCTTCAGTGCAGGGAAGGATGCCTAGCAGGTAGGGAACACCTGGATCTGCTCTGTGTTATACCACCTTTATGACCAAACTTGAAACTTTGGAACAAGCAGTTGTTAACTTACTGCTTCTGAATCTCCTTTTTAATCCTCTCTTTCCTCAGGGTAGCCTAATTAAAACAAAGGCAATAAACAAAGCCCCAGTGACAAGCAGAATATCGGTACTAGACAAGCAAACAAACAACAGTAACAAGATCTAACAACTGGCAAAAAACAGTTGCTGTTTAGTCTACAAACCACCTTGAGGTGACATTGCACTCCTGAGCAGAACTCAGAGTATTCTGCAGGGGATCCCTGTGCCCTGGAAACTCCATCATTAATCACCCTTAACCTGCACAGCCTCATTTTTCTCGCTGTAGCATGTGTAAATAAAACAAAAACCTTCCCTGGAGGTAAATCTAACAGCTACCCATTAAAATGAGACAGCTTGGCCTAAATAAATAGTGAACAGAGTAGACACAATTCTGCAGGAAATGACAACAATACTTTTGAAACAGCTAAGATCCTAGTAAGATCATTACTGGGTTGTGTTTAATAATTCTAAATATTAAATGTAGCTTGGTTCCCCTGAAGCCAATTTAAATTGGTAAGAAAAAAGTCAAGGTTAGAAATGACTGCTTTGTGCATATTATATATAACTTCTGTTAATAATGGAATTTAAAAATGGGTCAGAGTTTGGGCACTAACTCCCTATGAGCCAAGAGGATAAAAAAAATGAAATACTCTAGTATTAAGGGCAGGAGGAGAGTTAGTGCTGGTGGAGAGATAGCAAGTTTAGCCTGTAGCATAAGCCAGTGATCTGCCACCTTGAGAAAGTTAGTAAGCCTTGACCTGCATTTGAATTGCATGATAAATGGCTTCTCCTGGTTTCTGTGAGTCCTTCTGTCCCATCCCTCTTATGCTAGATGCATGAGTGATTATGCTAAATTTTCCAGTTCCATAAGGAATGTTTCAGAGTGACTAAGGATGTGGAGGTTCACAGCAAGTCTGAGAAACAGCCTTTGCCACCTTTGGGACTTCATAGCCACCACCTTTTTTTCTCTTTCTCATCACCTGACCTTCTTCTCTGAAGCAACTGAGGAGCTATCTTCCATTAGCAAATCCACACACATGTACCCAGGTGACTTAGGACTTCTTTTTTCTCTCCTACTTCACCTAAAGCAACTTTTAATAGACAGTTTCTTCTCTAAAGTGAATACAGGTGAAGATTTTTTTTTCAATCTATTGTCACATTTACACACATAGTTTTCATCTTTGAAATGTGTTGAAGTTCCATTTACATTCTAGGATTTCTCCTTTTTACTAATTTACTCAACATTCAAGAAAACTTTAGTTGACAGAATATTTTGTGAACTATCAAAACACTTTCCATAAACCTTGCTTGGGTCCTCACAAGATCCTGGGAGGGAGTCAGGAGCTGCACACTGTCTCTAAGTGTGAAATAGGACCCTGAGAATCACTCAGCTATGTGCCTGGGCAAAAGTCACACGGCTAGCTCATGTTGGAAGAGAGGACTTCAGGCTCTTCAGTCCAGAGTCGTTCCTCCTGACTAATTCATACAGCATTGCTGTGAACATTCTGTAAATGGCTTTAAGAGATTATAAACAGGTATTATTTGTAAAATCCAGCACTTCCAAAGAAAGCAAGGACAATGAGCTTCAATTTGCAGTAAAAATGTCAGCCAAGTGAGGAGAGGAACAAAAGAAAAAATCTTGCATTTGTGTGTGTGTGTGTGTGTGTGTGTGTGTGTGTGTGTGTATTCTCCTGATCAGACTGAGCTCAGAAGCAGGAATCAAAGGTGAATATTGGAATGTGATAAATATAGAATGGTAGTTACAAAGCACATCCTGACAAGTTCTTATGTAATACAGTGTGTGTGTGTGTGTGTGTGTGTGTGTGTGTGTGTGTGTGTGTGTGTTTTATTTGGTACCAGAACCAAATTCAGGACCTCCTGATTGCCAGGAAGGCCCTGTGCCACTGAGTTATATTCCCGGCCCAGTACAGTATATTGATGATAGTTTTAATTCTGTTGGCTTTGTTGCATTAAGTATTTGTGTTTGAATACTATATATATATATTTTTAATTTTTGGAGTTACTATGAATCAGTCAGCCCCCTGCTGGGGAGAAAACTTTCTTAAACACATTACTTTAAATCTGAGAACATGGGTGTTAGATCTTTTATGCTAAACAGGGAGATGAAGAGTGAGCGGAATAGCTTTGATTCTAATCACAGCAGTAGCAGCAGCAGCAGCACTAACAGTGGGAAAGAGCCATCTATCATGCTTCCTGGCACTGTCAACTGTTTGCATTTAGTCTAAATGTCCTCCCTTCAAATTGGCCGCATCAGGAAAAACCCTTTTAGAATTTAAATTGTTTTCTCTTGCCAAGTATAGAATTTCACCCTCCTCTCAAAAAAAATTGTCTTTTCCTAGATTACAAAGTGTTCTATTATCTGAAGAGGATAAAAGCAACAAGAACTCCATCAAGCATTAATGAGAAAAGATAAGTGAACTCTAAGACTTTGATATGGCCATCCAAAAATGAGAAACGGCATGGGAGGATGGTCTACTCTGCAAATGGTAAAACATTTTTTCTAGAGACCAAAAATGGCTACAAATTCCTGAGTCTCTAATTTCCTTTTCATTGCCTTTTTACTACACTCAAAAGCAAAAACAACCAAACTGATCTCTTACAGACACACTAAGACGACCTGAACAGACTACCTTAAAGTTTCCTCTTTACTGGTAGAATATTTTAGGAAGGAAAAGTGTTAATTCTTGCACTGTATTTCAGAAGGATTTGATAAAATTAATAAAGGTTCTTTCAACATTCAACTTGTCTGAGAGCTTCTGAGCTCAAAAATCTAGAGGGTTTTTCCTTTTCTCTTTCCTGCTTCCTCCCCCAACCCCCTTGGCAATACCACATGTTTTACATTACACAATTAAAAATCAAACTATCTCCATTAATTTCCATTGACATTTTAAACCTCATGTTCTCTTGTACAGCCCTTGAGAATCTTTGTAATTTTCTCATTTCAAATGCAGCAATATGAATTCCATCTATCGACATTTCAAATTTGAAAATTGTTACTCGTGGGACTTTCATTTTTAAAGAAGAAAATATATATAATGGTAATCAAAGTCATGAAGAGAATGTACTCTATTCTCCCTGGAATGTATATTATTTCTTTTAAGTTATATGCCTGAAGAACTAACATAGACTAAAGCAAACCCATAAAGTTTAAATTAATGCTCTTCCACTTATAGCTAAATGCCTAGAAGGAGCCACTTGAACAAAAAGAATGGCTTTTCAACTGAAAGAATTTCCAAGATCAGAAATCAGGAATAGTTACTATTTTTATTGAGCACTCTTACTATAGGCTGCATTTCTAAGATGTCAAGCAGTCTTTTAGACAAATTAAAATTAATGCATTTATTTAGAGCCAGAAGTAATAAAGCCAAACCACTAATTGCTTTACTATTGATTAAAGGCTTGTTTAATCACATGGATTGGAGTATTTGACACAACAGCCATTCTAACTTACCCCAAGCATCCAATCTTGACATTGTAGGTTCATGAATGCTTTTTCCTATCTATGTGAGAGTAATGAGAGGTAATTTAAAAGTTTCTGTTCTTTTTCCTCTCTTAAAACTTAGCTATAAAATATAGTAAGGGATGCCAAAAGGAAAAGACTTAATTGGCAGATCCAACTCTGGACACTTCGGAGAAGCATTGAACGCCAACTGGGGTGAGTTACTTGTGAACATGTCTCCAGGCTGTAATTTCTTTGAGAGTAGGAACTATAACTTATTCAATTCTGCTTATCACTTAATGCAATGAAGATATTAAAGGACTGTTTATAGAACTGGGTGAGAAAAATGAGTAGATAATAGATAAACAAGTAAATGGATGAATTAACATTTCCTTTCCCTTGACATTAGCGAGCCAACCATATTCTTCAAAAGGGACAGAAAAAGACAGCATAACAAAGCTGGAGAGCTATTACATACTAAACAATTATTGCATGCTTGTTCCCCCATATTATTTCATAACCTCCCAACCTCCATTAGAAGACTTCAAGGTTCAAAAGTGCTCCATGATATTAGTGAAAGTCGGTTAGTGCATAGTGAAGTTGTATTTTAAAACTGCTTCCAACTGGTAGTCAAACCCCTGGTCCTTCCAACATGATAATAATGTCTTTTATTCTATACTATGCTCTTCCACATACCAAAAGAAATTTTAAAAAGACGGAAAGTTGCTTTCCTTTTCAATTTAAACATTACATTTTTGAGGATATGAAATTAATACATTTTTAAATTGTCTTGAGAATCTTATGAGCAAGCAAAAAAGAAAAGACTTGTTCTTCTCTATATTGAGGAACATAAGGAAGAAAGGCTGGCTGCCTTATTTGGTCAGCACTGTTTTTTATGGCCGTTCACCATACCTGCTGTGGTTCAAGTGTGAAGTACCAGTGCCACTGCTGAGCAAATAAGTCACCAAGGCCAGTAGTTAATATATTCGTTCAAACTTTAGGAAACATATTCAACATGGATCTGGGCTGGTCTTGGTCACTGCATATATTACTTAGTGCAAAGTTCAGTCTCTGTTACAGTCAGTATTGTCTTTAGGAATGTTCCTAGGGAACATCAACTATCTGTGACAAGTCTTCTTACCTCAGCTATTTAATATTCTGTAAATGAAAGAGCACCATAATCAGGGTCTTCTTGAAGATCCACAGGTATCTACAGGTGCAAGTTTGGACTTCAGAAAATTCAAGAAGCCCCTAAATTGTAAGCAACTATTGTTTGTTTGCATTGGGGTGGGGTAGAGAACCTCTCTGGCCATTAGTAGAGTTTGAAGTAGTTCTCAATTGAGAGGGTTAGAAATTTCTGCAAAAGAAGATAACCTATAGTTATCTGATTATCATTGTATTCCAATTCATATTTTATTATTGTTTTAAATGCATTTTTGCTATGAACACCCCAAAATGAGATGGTAAACCATCAGTGTGTGTTTAAATTGAAGCAGTAATGACACTTGTATGGCAGAAATGGGTTCTGCTATTGAGACATCCAAGAAGACACAGCACAGAGTGTAGTGGTCCAATCTACAGAAGGACGTCACACAGAGAACCAGGAGTAGTACCAACAGTTTCTTAAAGGAAGTTCAAGTGTGTATAAGCCATCTTCTTGGGCACAGCTACAAACATGCCAAGCATATTGTGGTTAAAGAAATAGTTGCCATCTAAGTAATAACAGTAGAGTGGTGACATGCAATATCATAATATAAGGATTTTAGAAATACAAACCAGAGAATTAAACAATAAGTAAATTTCCTGGGTACCATTAGTACTTGTTACTCTGTTTATGTGGCTTAGGATGCCATGTGATTCCTATTTGTACATTGGCATTATAAACCCTAACTACACTCAAGAAAACAGTATAGTACATTGAATCAAAAGAATAGCTTAAAAGATCCCCTAGAGAGATACTGTCAAATCACAATCCAATGGCATTAATAGAAGCATTAGCAAGTATTATGTCAAACAGCTGTGTTAAAGAATCCCTAAATAGACAGTGACACAACAGGAATATATTAGCAGTTGTTTTTCATGCCCATCATGCAAATCTAATGTTATGAGATGTTGCTTATAAAAACTAGAGGGGAAAGTAAATTGGCTTCATTAAAATTCAACTAAGCTTTGATTGTGGGTTAGAAGACCCTCATCAAAACCTTTGATATTCTGAATTTACTGGTTCCTTTGCACAACCTCCCAGGTTCTAATGCTAAAGTAAGCAAAAATGAAAACCAATGACCTGTGCTGGTTTGAATATAGATCAGACACTAAATTCAAAAAGTGTGTGGGAACTGTTAAATCCATTGGTAGCACGAATTGCAAATGGGACCAGAGCTAAGATTTAACTCCACCTAGGGCATTTACGTTCACAGAAGTCCATAAGTAACAGGAAATGCTCCATCCTGGGGAACCTGGACAACTTAAGCCGGGACTTCTTTTCTGCTGCACCATTTCCAAGGACTGGATAGGAGATCTTTCTATCATTACTAATAAGCAAGCTCTGGAATTGTATAAGCCCATATTTCGCACAATTCACAACCAAACAGTGATGTTCAAAACTAGAACTTAGTTTTTTTCTGTTGTTTCTTGTCACATTCTCTGTTGAAAGTAAATCAGTAACACCATCTGGCTAATTTAAGACCTACATGTGACCCCACAAAATATCACACAGTGCTAAAAGCTTAGTAACTATATATATATATATATATATATATATATATATATATATATATAATTTTCTTACAAAAATATGAAACAGAGCAATAATGAATATACATCCACCTGGTACTGTACCAAAAGGATGACTGAAAAATGACCTAAATTCTTAAATTGAAAAAAAAAATCTCTTAGTGTAGTAAAAGACACATCAACAAGAATTATGGAATAATTGTGTTCAAAGCAAGAGGGAGAATATGAGGTGATTGATGGCAATGTGCCTCATGTAGTAATAAATTTATTTTTTTACATTAACCATATATTTGGCCAGAGTCATGGTATCTATGTTTTATCATGCACATTTCTACTTTAGCCATATATCAAATAAATCAACCGCTTTAAGAAAAATAATTTTTAAATAAGTCTAATGATGTGTTGCATGACACAATGTGAAGAAGACATCACCATGGGAACTCTTCTTATCCTTTGAAAAACCAAGTCAGCAATACTATCAGAAACTTGAGACTCAACCTAACAACATTTGTGTTCTGCGATGCCTCTCACTGCCCATTTCCAGCACTCACTTTCACGGTAGGTGGCCACAGTGCTGTTTGTGGCTAACCAGTGCTCAGTAGCAAATTTTGTCCTGTGTTCCTCTCTAGACCAGTGATGTCACATCTTGCAATACCACTGTTACTGGAAGGGACCTCTTGGTTTGTCTACAACAGAACTTTCAGATTGCAAGCCACAATCTTTCAATATTGTTAAGTACATTACTTTTCTCACTTTTTTTGTTTTCTTTTTCTTTTATGCTGCTAGGGATGGCACTCAGGACTTAGTGCATGCTAGGCAATCATTCTCCCACTCAACCATTTTTGAAATGAACGTATTAAAATGGAAATGAATAGAAAACTATCAAGTACATACCTCACATGAGGTAAATGCAAGAACAGATTATGAAACTCTACTTTGAATTAGATATGTAGATCTTATCTTGAGTCACAAGGTAAAATAGACTCAAATTTGAAAACTGAAAGTAACTAATCTAGAGCAGGAAACCATTAGAACATCCAGATTCCAAAGTCCCCTATAATTCCTCTGTAAATAAAAAAATTAATGCATAAATTCATTATGGCTAAAATTCCTTTAACAGCCACAGAGCTGGCCTTTGGTCCTGTTAAGGGAAGCAAGCCTTCGAGGGATATACTTCACTGCTGGCTGATGGATTCTCACAGGAAAAATGAGAAGTGTGCAGCTTGACTTTTTTAATCATAAACCTAGGCATGTTTCTGGAATAATGAATCTTCTGATTAAGGACTGCAAAGTTCAAAGACTCATTCTGGCTGTAGGAAATAAAATGATTTAGAATTAAAATGAAGGAATCAAAGCAGATTAAATGTGAAATGGCTTAAATGGGTTCTATAAGTCAGTCTTTCACCATCTAAGAAACTTCCACAAGAGACTATCAGAGAAAACAATTTGTTCTGGAAGTATTACTCAGCCCTTGTAAAGCACACACAACTTTTTGATGCAATAAAGTTTCTCCTCCAACTTTTCAAATTTGACAACTTTAATAAACGAGGCACGATGACATCCACAATCAACTGTAAGGTATACTATAATACTAATGTAGTCCTCTTTCTGTAGGGGCTGAGTTGATGGGATTCAAATTTCACTTTGGGAAGTAATTTGAGAGCTCTGAGTCCATGTTCTTTAAAATAATCTATTTTTGTGAATTTCATAATTTATATGTATATTTCTAATTCAAGATCTAAATCCTTAATAAAACATTTTCTGGCTTTCTGTTCATATTTTTAACAGTTGTAACATTTTTTTCTTGATCCATAATAAAGTTCATAAGTATATATTATGCTGCTATTTAATGTGTGATCATTTAAAAATAACTTGTTTCTCACAGATAAGAACAGTATTTTACACGGCTCATTTCCCCATAATACATGGTACAAAATGGAATACACATTAGTCTCTCAACAAATGAATCAAATAGTAAAGCAGAAAATCAGAAGGATATCAGAACTTATAGAATTATTTGACATGCATCTTATTGTCTGATATCTCCAGCAATCCTGAAAAGTGTGAGCAGGTATTTAAGGTGGGGAACTGAACTCAGAAATGTTCAGACATTCATACAAGGTCTTCTAGTTCCTCAAAACTTAGAGATTTTCACAGTACATACAGCAAGGGTGATGGATAGTACATGTCATGTTCCTGAAAAACAACCATAGAGTTCTTCCTTTCTGTAAGCACTGAACTTCAGAATTGTAATCAGTATAGTATTCTAGGCTGTTTCAACCAATTGATCACAGTTGGTTCAGGAGTTTTAAAAAAACTACAGTCCCCACTATTCAGTATATAATCTCCAAGAACAGCCAACCCGATGTTGATACTCTATACAACCCATTCATCCCATTTAAAGAGTTTTATCAATAAATTAGAAAAGGCAAGGTCCTGATTGGAAAATAAAGCTTTATACTATTGCTTTGTTAGCAAGGTACAACTTTCAGAACTGTCTACACCTCTAGCCTCTGATCTTCCTCTTGGATTATCTTTCCCCCAACCACCTCTGACTTCTTTGCCTCACTTTTTTCCCCTCCAGTGTCATCTCAGAGGTGTCCTGTCCAATACAGTGGAGCCTTCCACACCTGGCTACTGAGCACTTGAAATGTGGTTTATGCCTAATAAGATGTGCTGTGAATATAAGGTACACCTCAGGCATTAAAGTTGTAGCATGCAATGAGAAGATAAAATGTTTCCATAGTGTTTATGTTAATTACATTTTGAAATGATATTGTACAAGTGGAATAAAATATACTGTTAAGATTGGTTTCACCTTTTACTTTTCATGTTTTTATGATATAGCTACTAGAAAACTTAAAACACAAATGTAGCTCATATTTATGGCATGTATAATGTTTTTATTGGATATTGCTATCTCAAAAGCTTCCATTTGTCATCCTGCATAAATGTTTTGCTTATACATGGCCTGCTATTCCATCAGGAATGATGCTACAACTTCCTGAGTTGCTGACTCCTAGTGCAGTCCTAGGTCCTGCTTCCACGCAATGGGGAAGCTGGGGAAGCCATTCCACCTTCCCTCCGTCCTCCAGTGTCCTCTGCTGCAACTCTTTGCTGCCCCCTGTTGTTGTCAAGGAACCAGATTTCAGCTCTTCCTGCCAACCTCCATCAATTGTCAATGATCTCAGTTTCTTAAAAGTTCTTTTAAAGATACCAGAAAAAAGATGGATTTGGAATAAAGAAACAGGAAGGCAACAAAAGCCATTATTATTTCTCCTTTGACCTGGAGGAGCTCATGTTATTTTATGGGACTTTCTCTGAAGTCAAAGAAGTCCCACCAGCAGCTAACTGAAAAAGCATCAAAGGTAGGTAGTCCTTGATAGCTTACCAGTTATCACAGCTTGGGAATTAGTAGCAGAAGATGGCTGAGACCATTACCATAACCAGCCAGAGTAATTCAAATGGTAATTAACAGTCCAAATATGATACTTAGGAACTGATTCTTTGAAAGGCCAGAGAGAACACATAGGTAAGACACAAGAAAGTTCAGCCACCTCAAAAGAAAAGGAACAAGCTAGAGAGATTAGTGACCCCACTAGTCTTGAGAGTATTTGCTCCAAGACTTCTAGTGGGTGCCTGAAAACATATATAAAACTGAATCTTATGTATTTCATATTTCTCCTACACAAACACACACATGTGATAGGATTATTTCCAAAAGATGAAAAATATTTCCAAAAGATGAGAAGTATAAAACAAAAAGAGGCCTTTATTCTGAGAACATGGAGAGAGATGACTGGCACCCCCCATCAGTGGCATCTGGCGATCTCTCTGGTGGACACGTGGCGTGGGGGTATGTAAGTAGCCTCGGTTTGGGGTGGAACCTAAGGGGGCATCAGGGATGCACGGGTAGCCCATTGGTCCTAGGTTTCACGCCATAAGTAAATTCCCAGGGGCGAGGGAGACTCGGGCTTCCTGGTTCCAGTTGAGGTTTTCTTGGCTACAGTATCCTGTCTGGGCCAAAACCCTTTCAACATGCACACATGCACTCACACAAATATTTAATGCCTTTTTATCTTAACTAATATCTTATCAACCATTGTGACCATAACTTTTGCAGTTTAAGATATAACAGCAAAAGTAGCATGGGTTTCTTTTGCCTTCTTCATAATTTCATGAGTAGGTTTGTTCTTTCTATAAGTCTCAGCAATCTCAGCACGATTCCTTTATTTCCATATTACATGGTGAACATTTACCTTTTAATTTAAAAGAAGATCTTTACTCTAGGCATATCTGAATTGTTAGCATCACTACTCTTGTGCTTTGGGATCATTATTAAGTGAAACAAGCATCATTTGAATATAAATGTGATACTATGCCATTCAATCTAATAATCACACAAAATACAAAGTAGTCTAAAGGTCCCAACCCTTGGGTAGTAGAAAAATAATTGTCAAAACATCTGAGTTCACGTTTCAGTTCTACCACAGTATTATACCTTTAACCATATCACATATGACTTTTGCATCTGAAAACTGTCAACCGTGATGTTCACTGTATCCTGAGATTGTGTCAACTACCTAAAACACAAACGGGTGTTGGCTGCAGGAAGAGTGGGTAATAACAAGGGCAGTTCCTCCTCCTTACAATTTCCTGGAAAGAAAGAAATACATAACTAAAGAAAATGTGATCCTGACCTCAAAAGTACACCAAAATAACTCTGTATATTGTTATGTTAATCAACTTTCTATTGCTGAGACAAAATACCTAACATCTACAACTTAAGAAGGAAAAGTTTATTTTAGCTCATGATTTCAGAGGTTTCAGCACTTGATTGGCTGTCTGAAAGGCAAAAGCATCACATTGGAGAAGCCCCAGAGAAGTTTCTTAACTCATAGTGTTTGGACAGCAGAGAGCAGGAGAGAGGAAGAAGAGAGATCAAGGAGGCAGAGGCCAGGTAAATCCCAAAGTCACACCCTCTTGACCCAGTTCATCCCTTTGAGGGCCACCCTCTAACTGTCCATTCAGCCATGAATTCATCAGTTGGCTGGCCCACAGGTGAAATCCGTGCCCTCACAACTCAACCAACTCTTCAGAAATCTCAAGTCAGTCAAATAGACAAGCTTAACTGGTATAATTGTAAAACAAATCACAGTTTAATG
Source organism: Cavia porcellus (assembly GCF_034190915.1). NCBI lineage: Eukaryota > Metazoa > Chordata > Mammalia > Rodentia > Caviidae > Cavia > Cavia porcellus. The sequence goes on along the minus strand of NW_026947496.1, from coordinate 36,892,642 downwards.
CCTTAAAAAAAGCATACAAATAGAATTTTTTCAAAATGACTGAAAATTTTAGAAAAGGAAAAGTAACTCCCAATAGCATGTTTAGAAGCACCACTTTCAGAAGACCCTCCTGTAGCTGCACCTACTGTCCAGAAGTTAAGTATAGAAATAAAACCAGGAGTGCACACACTCCCTGGATACTTAGCCCTTCCTTCTTTTCTCCACTTACGTTAACTTGCTCCTACCTCAGGGCCTCTGAACTCACTGTCCCCCAACCTGAGACAACTGTCCTTGTGTCCCTTCAGCCCTTCTTTCCTGAGTACCTCTCTCCCCTTCTGCTATACCCATCAGGAGATACTCAACAGGAGATGGCCATAGGCCATGCATGACACATATTACCCAAGAGGATATATGAAAGGAACAAAATGGAGCCTGCCAAGACATGGCCTCAGGCATCAGCAGCCATAGAGGCTCTTGCAGCCCTCACAGGCAATGATACCCAGCAGTGCAGGACAGCCATGTCAGCCATGTTGGGCTGTGTAGAAGCTGCCCTAACCTACAAAATCCAATACTCTTGCAGTGAATCATTAGGCATATTTTACAGTCTTTACAACCAACAACTCAGGTACAAGGCTCATGCACTCCGAGAAGCCTAAAGCATGGAGAGACTTGATTTGTTGAACCTTCCAATTCAGATGGAATTTACTAGCCTGAAATCATATATAACACAAGTAAGTTTGTTTAAATATCATAGTTGGCATGTTTACCTTCATGGAAGAAACAGAGCTAAACAGTTCAACAGGAATTCAAGATTCTCGTGCAAGGGAAGATGTTATTAATCCAAACCATCTCAAATAATCATGTGTTCTATAACTAAGGACTCTTCATCGTTCCAGGCCACATGCAACACACATCACTATTTATTTACTAATGTCTGTTTACTGCCTGTCTTCCCCACTCACTATCAGCCCAATTAGAGCAATCATCTGATAGATTTCTGCTGAGCCCAGTATTTGAACTCAGTATTTGGAGGCTGGCACAGAGTAAGCACTCAGTGAACATTTGCTAAATGATAAATCCACCACCCCTCATGGAGCTTAGGCTATTTTGGGATGTATATGTGGTGACCAGCACTTGGGCAGGAAATTGAGAACATAATCTGTGAGCATGCCTGGGGATCTGGTCCCAGAAGCACAGAGTTCAGGGGAAAAGACCACATTCCTAATAGGACTGGCTGCTAGTCATGACAGTTGTCACAGAGCAGAAAATAGTAATCTAGTCCCCAGTACTTAAAATAAGTAAGTAAAAAAAAACTACAAAAGCAAGGAACAGAAAATAACTTAAAGTAGAAATCTACCCCAGCATCTTCCTGGATATTCACCAAGGTAGCTGTGCCCCATGGTTCAGCAACTTCTGCTAGAGGCCCCAGAACAGCAGGTTGCCCCTTCCAGAGATTTCTGTGAGTCCTTAGCAAATAGGATTTATGGAGCAAGTTTTGCTTGGGAAGTACCTGGTTAGATATGTTTTCAGTTAAAAAAGGCTTCTCTGGAAATTTAGCTGGTGTTATAGCTTGTGTCTAGATGTCCCCACAAAGCCTCATGCAGACATAGATTGGTTTTTTTTTGTTTTTTTTTTTTTTTTCAGAGACAGCTGGATGTAGAATGTGTAATGCTGGGGTTAAGTTCTATGATTACTAAATTAGTCCATTAATTAACCTGGCATTTGCCTTAAATTGGGTGTCCTGAATAGAATATAAAAGGGACAAAAAGAAGTTACTACTGTCACTTGTCACTTGGTACTCAGTTCCTTCTGTCTTCTATCTTTGGCCAGCCATGAACTTCTTCACCTCTGCAATACCCCTCTGCCACCCCACCCTGACTTGGAACAAGCCAGTTACAAATTCAGAATTTGGTTTTTTAAATGTAAGTTCATTTTATCATCTGAACATATCTACATAGGTATACACACACATGTGCATATATGCATACCATATGTCCAACTTTGTTATGAAGTCCATGTGGTAGTTTTGAAGCATCATAGACCATGTGCTCAGAGAGCCCTTGGCTTGAACCCCTCCTCGGTCACCATTAATAACTTCTTCTCTAAGATTTTGTTAGGATTGAAAGATTTTTTTTAATGTAAAAACATGTTGTGGTCCCTTCTCTGAATTTTGTTCTCCATTTCAGTTCAATCTAAGAGAAAAACATAACTTCCTAGAATCTGAGCCAGCCCCTAAAAGCGATGAGCTGCCCTAGGCATCTCTTGTCAGTCTGTGTGGTCATGTACATATCAAATAGCCACTGGTGGCTGGTCTCTTCTAATGCTTACTCTGTCTAGTTATAAAACTTACACTAGATCTTTCCATGTGTCTATGGTGCCATCTGCAACCCAGCATGTCCAAACCAAGCAGCAACCTCTTATAGTCTACTTCACTTACTGGTAAGGGGACCAAAGTTTCTGAGGCATCTCTCCTCATCCTCATTATGTCTTTTGGTTCTGATCCTTCATGTTGCCAACAACACTACAGCAAGTCACATCTCCCTGTGGAAGATCTAGATAGAAATCCTGATGAAAAATCACCTTCTGACATATTCTTCACTCTCCTGATCTAAGCAACAAAAGATCCAGAAGTGATTAGTGACACTTAATAATTTTAGTCTTGATGGAGGCTTCCTTACAAATGAGTTACAAACAGAAGTGCTCTAATTTATTGATTCTATTTGCTGCACATGATTTATCTAAGTTAGTGTGGAAACATCAAAGGTATAAATGCAACTAGAAATCAGCACTTTAGTGTATAGGGCATAAGATGCCAAAATATATGAGACTCACTGGAGTGAAGGAAGTATACCAATTTGGAGGAAACAGGAAGAATACCATCATGTGGAGGAAGAAATCGTACAAATACAAACATTAATGAAATCAATTCTTCACCTGAGCATATGAGATATGATAAAGATATATAGCAAATACTTAAATTTCAAAATCTATTACTAGGGCCAAGGATATAGTTCAGCAGTGAAGAGCCTGCCTGGCAAGCACAAGGTTCTGAGATCAATTCTGAGCAATATATATATATATATATATATATATATATATATATATATATATAAACTAAAAAATGCATTGGTATTCATAGTCCTCAAAATATTCACCTTAACTTGGACATACTTCAAGCACATGTCTGAAAGTCCTCCTTCATGAATGTCTTTACAAAATGTGATTTTAAAAATCTATAGTGAATACTGCTGCTGAATGCCATCCAGTGGAAAGGCTGCCTCAGCTCATAAAAAGGTAGAGTATGTTCTCATTCACCCCATTCACAAGACCTGGCACCATGAAACTTTAGACTGTTTCCTAAAGTCAAAATGATCATGGAGAGCAGATGTTTTGAATAGATTTAGGACATCAAGGCAGCCACGGCAGCACAACTAAAGACATGAAAAAAGGACTTCTGGAACTAGTTCAGAAAGTGGCAAGAATGATAGGATAGTGTGTTCAGAGTGAAGGGGAGGATTTTAAAGATTTACCATAATTTTCAATCATACCTTGTAAGTGCTCACAAGTGCCAGCTGCTGGAAAGCACCTGAGCAACATTAAGATTAATGAAGTTCGCTTACAACATGAGCACAACTGGAACCTGCTGGCTCTCCAAAGCCTTGGAGTTTCAAGGAACACATAGAGACAACACAGAGGCTGTGACTGCAACAACCTGTCACTTCCCAACTAACACTAATGGTTCGTTTTTGCATTCCTTTTCCTTCTGTTATTCATCAGTTCCTTAGTTGGGGTGAAGTTTGGTTTTTTAATAAAAAAAAACCAATAAGTGTACCCTAACAAAGATAAAAATTATTTCTCTTTACCATTAAAAAAAGCAAAACCTTGAATGAAACATTCAGGGCTGCAGTGGCACTCCATGGAGTGGCCAGGGCTACATCTCACCTTGCCCCCATGTGCCTACCATCATCAGAGGGACACTGTGGTCCACAGCTGCTGTTGGCAGATAACCAACCAAGCCAGAAGCAAAGCCTTAAGGAGGTAAACCCAGCCCTTTCTGGGAGTCCATATATGTTTTTTACATCTCATTACACAAAACTCAAGTACGTGCCACATCCAGCTGCTGCGATGAGACTGACAAAACCAGTTCTTAAACTGGCAGGATTGTGCCTAACGGAAAGCCAAGTTTGTCTTCAAACTTGAAGGTGACCATGGATGTTGGAACATACACTTCTGTACCAGCCTTTCCCAAGATAGTTTTCTCTTCTTATCCTGATCTACACCATACACTCATGTCTCTGACCTCTCTGACACTTCTAGTCCTTCATGCAAACAAGTTAATAATCCTATATTGTTCTTTATTGTATGGAGTGCAAGACTGGATCACGAAATTCAGATCTACATATCCTAATCTGCTTAACTGACTTCCATCCCCAAAAGTAACCCACCCTCTATGAAGCCTTTCAATGGCTCAGCTCTTCACCGACTTCCACTACCCACCCACCAAGAACACCTGCAGGCTTTCCCCTCACATCCTCTCAGGGGTCCAACTAAATCCTTCACCCCATCTTCTCTGGATGCAGTCAGGAGTTTCCCACCCTATGAAAAATTTCATTCATTGTTTAGTGTCTCTCCATATCTTCCCTCTTTTTCCTTATCCTTCCTGGGTTAGTCAAGAGGTTTCATCCTTCAAAAGCCCCACTTTCTCAGCGGAGCATACCCTGTAATTCTTCTCCTTGGTTAGATGTAATTCATCTGAGCTGTGTAGCCCTCACTGTCTCATATTTATTGTATGCTTATTACCAGTGTAGTGGGTTGTATATCTCCTCTAATACTGTCACTTGCCTCGCTGGGCTAGTTACTTATCCTTTCTTTTCCTCAGGATTGTTGTGAATTTAAAGCCTGCCATGCTACTAACTTCTCACATTCTTTCAGAATCCTCTCACTTTCCCTCCCAAGGCGAAGGCCTGAATGATTAAAAATACATTGAATATTTCCATTTTGTGTCCCTAAATTTTAAAGTATTCTATTTCCTAACAATGCTGCAAAGACTGGAAAGCTGGTGTCACACTTTCCTGTATAATAAAGGAGCAACCAAATTTTTAACAGGTACTCGCTGCTAATTCTACTATACTTTAGCATGTCTCATGACAAAACTGAAAATAAATTCTCACATGAAATTTACAATTTTCATAGACTGAAAAATTATCAAAGTGTTTCCCTGAACCTTGTTTGCTCATGTGTCTCTGTTATGAGGCTTTATGTAGAAGTGACTCTTGGGACAGGAAGAAGAAATTTCACATTTTGTAGCAGGAGCTCTATAAACTTCTATGGAAGAGGTATTTTTTAACAGTGTTGCTTTTGGAAATGCCAAAAACATAAATCAGAGTACGGGAAACTAGAGAGACATTTCCTTTAGGTGCATAAATAGTTAAACATTCATTCAAAACAGAGGCAACTTTTGAAGGTAAAAAAATGCTTTCCTGATTTTACCCATGTAGACATTCAAAGAGTATATATCCCTAGACCAGACTGGATTTAGATCCATATTTTCTAATCTCCTAAACTCACTTCACTTGTCTTCTGAGAAATAACAGCTAAAATGGAGCCCTTAACATTTTTGTACGAGAACAGATGATTCATTTTGCTATGACTGCTTTGAGAAAATCACATTCTTTCAGCTTAAATTACCTGCCTATAAACAATGGAGCTTGGCATTTTCCTTCCTGGACAGTTGGAGAAAAATATCTTAGGAGTGTTGGAGGTATTGTCTTAGTTTTCAAAAAGTTCAATGTTGAATAATTTTTTTCATTAGATTACAGTATTCTGAAAATATTTTGTTATGGAGTCAAGTACAATATGAAACTAATCTTCTAAATATTAGATTCTTCATGACCTCCTCCAAATAAATAAATATTGTAGCCTTTCATTGAAGTGGTTTAGAAATATTAACAGAAGTCATGGGGGTGATCCCAACCTACTCTGTGATTGTGGAGAAACAAAATGTTTTATCAGCTGGAGCACAAAGATAAACATGTATAATTTTACTAATATGTTGTGGGAAAAAAACCTTCATTAATATAAACTCTAACTTTAAAAATATTTTCTAGTTACCAGACATGAGTAACACCATCATCCCTCTTAACAAGTGAGGAAACAAAAAATCAGGAAAATTTAGAGGCTTGCCTGAAATCACGGACATGTTAGTGGCTCCAGGGGGATGGCAGTGGCTGCCTGGGATCCTGCTGTGCTCTGCTCCATGTGCCACTTTGTTGTGAAGCAAGGAGTGATTCTCCAGACATCAGTGAGCAACACACTCCATCAGGTATCAAGTGGCACCTCCAACATACAATATGACTTTCAGAAACACACCTGACCAGCAACTTGCTTTATCTGTAAGAAAATAAAAGAAAAATAATAGGCAAAGTATTGGTAAACATTTCAGAGACAAGTAATTGTATTTTCCCAACTTTTAAAGACCAATGCCAGCATAGCAGCCACTTTACATAATTTATAAATTAAAAATCCATGACTAGAGAAATACTTCTAGTCCCACTAGTATAATGTTAATGCTAGGAACTGGCAAAACTACATACTTAGATCGTCGGGCTGTGGTCTATTGTTGGGATGAGAAAAATTCTCATAAAAGTGTAGGCTATGTTTCACTTGGTTAGGTTAGAGTTAGGATAACAATAAAGATGTTGCTTTATTCATTCTTTAAAGGAAGCAATGCCATAAACAAGTGATCATCTAGGCTTGATATTTAAGGAATTTAATAAAATCACTTAAATATTCTCTAAATAAAGTGTCTAATGGTTTGCACTTTCAATGTTTGAATGTCTATCCACTTTTTCTGCTTTGATTTTGTAACTTGAACAGCAATTTCTAAGAGGACAATATGCAATTTATCAACTAGTGATTTCTTTGTATTAATTTTTTGGAGTTCTATATTATTCTTATCCTTTTTTTCTGTTTTGTCTTTTTTTTTCTTTTATATTTGAATTAAAAAAACTATGTCAATATAAAACCATAGAATTATAAACATAACAACAACTTAGAAATTTGGATAATGGATATGAAGAATAAATTTAATTTTGGGTTATCATTGAATTTTCTTTTTTTGGCAAGGGAGACAATTTCTTACAGGACACATAATTTTTAGGATTATTTTACAATAGTCACATACAAAAGAGTGCAGGAAATTTGCCCACACAAAGAATCCAGCTGAGACCCTGGATCCAATGGCAGTGTCCTGCAAGAGTCCAGCTGAAGACCTAGAGCCCATGGCAATGTCATTCATGAGTCAAATTAAAGGCCTAGAACACATGGCAATGTTACAGAATTTTCACCTTTAAAGCCTATCAGTTGATAACCCTCCTAGTGTGATTATTCTTCTTTTTGTTCTAAAGAACAAAGGTTTAACATTCAGTTAGTTGCTCTTATTAATATTAAAATCACTCACCAAGTATTAATCATAAACCAGAGGCTAGATATTAGTAATATTATCTTCCAAAGGATCCTTCTTTGCCAAGTGCCACTTGTATTTCAAACAAATTATATAATTCTCAGTTTGATGTGCCTCTGGAGATGGCTGATAAAAGAAGCTGTTCTAGCAGCTTGAATTCTCTGGACAATTTTGGAAATGTCACGGAGAATAACAGGGAATTGTGGAACGATGTAACAAACTGATGATCCCTGTCAGATTAGACTACATGTTTTCATCAGTTTCAAAGGACTGGCTGGGAGTATTCTCAGCACACTAATCATTCTAAATAATAGATCTAATTGATTCCTATCTTATTAGACCAAATTAAAGCTTCTTGAAAAGTTCAAAGTGTTCTCCATTTGAAAAATCTTATTTGAGAGTTTCTAATTTATAAGGAAAACTTGAAGAAGCTTATCTTTTAAAAGTTCTATTATTTAAAATATCCAATGTTAACATCTAAATAACTGATGCAAGCATCAGAATGTTCAAGAGATACATTGTTCTCTCTGGAAAACTCCACTATGCATCCATAACTGATGCAAGCATCAGAATGTTCAAGAGATACATTGTTCTCTCTGGAAAACTCCACTATGCATCCACCATTTATCTAACCACAAACTTTAAGCTGTATGACTTGGAAAAACTCGGTCAGCCTATTAAATCTAGTTAAATCTCTTTGTTTTATACTGAGGATAATATAATCAACAGAAAACTCTTAGTTTAGCACCTCACATAGTAAACATTCAGTATTCCTTAGCTGTTGAGCTGTTGCTTTTCTATTTAATCTTAAAAGTGCAATGAAGTCTTAAAAGTGCAAAGGGGATGGGGTAGAATGGAAGCCACATTGTCATGTTATTTCTCCAACCATACACGGAGATCACCAGCCAAGGTGTCTTTCAGCAGCTTAACTAACATATATCTATGGCACCCAAAATTGTCATAAAGATAAGGTCCAGTCCTTTGAACTTGAAAAATACATAGACGTTATCACAAACAAATACATGGACCTTACCTAAAGTACATCTAATTAGTTCTTGTCAAGGTAATTGAATGAAAGGGGAGGTAAAACATTCTCTATTTGTAGATGCCATGATATTGAATGTAGATAATTCCAGTGAATTCACTGTACAACCATTAAAACTAAAAAAAAATATTCAGCAAGATTTCAGGATACAAAGTAATATACAAAAATCAATTACATTTGTATAAAGTGGCAAAGACATATCCAAAATTAAAACTAGTTCATTTATTATAGCATCCAGAAGAATACTTAGATATAAATTTAACAAAAGAAATGCAAGATTTGTATACAAAAACTACAAAACATCAATGAAACTATTTAGAATAGGACAAAATGAATAGACAGATAAGTCCATATTCATAGGTTAAAATATTTAATATTGGTAAGATGACAATACTCTCTAAATTGATCTACAGATTCAGTGCATTTCCTGTCAAAATTTCAACTTGACTATTTGCATAAACTGAAAAAGAAGTCTGATCCTAAAATTCATATGTAGAGAATGTTAATAGCAAAAGAAAATTCTTCAAGTTGCAAACTTAAATTCTTCAAGTTCAAAACTTTAAAAAGTGGGCAATCAAACAATGATGGTACAAACTAGTTTTTTTCCAGTTATAGTCTATTTATTTGTAATGAGACAAAACATTTCAATCTATTAAACACTGGGCTGGACACTGCTGTGATTAGAGGGGCTTTGATTTTGTAACTGAAACAACTGTACTTCTAAGATAACAATATGCAACTTATCAACTAGTGATTTCTTACTTTTTTTAAAATTCTGTATTGTTTCTACCCTTTTTTCTGCTTTGCTTTTTTCCTATAAATAAAAAAAGAAAAAGAAAAGAACATTCTTGAATAAATGTAAAGTATGAGATGGCCATATCCCTTGATTTCATAGTTGGCAAACACACAACAATTAAAACATTTATCTCAATTGATTTCTGACACATGTACAAAAATAAGTCAGTGGAAGAAGGAAAAGAATTTCTAATGAATAGTTCTGAGACAACTGGTTATTCACAGGCAAAAGAATGAATCTGAATCCCTACCTCACAACATATGCAAAAATTAACTCATATATACAGTGTATAGGTAAGAGTTAAAACTGTAGGAACCCTTAAAAGAAAGCAGAAACAAATCTTTGTGATTGAACTTCGACAATGTTATCTTAGATTAGATATCATCAAAATTAAAAATGTTTTTACTTCAAAAGACACTACCAGTAAGAAAGTGAAAAGACAACCCATAGAAAAGGAGAAATATTTGCAAATAATACATCAAATGAGGGAATTAATCTCACTATACATTTCAATATCTATATTTGTATATAACCCACATATTAAACAAAAATTTACAACTCAACCATAAGAAGACAAATGACACATTTAACATGGGCAAAGGCTCAAAAAACTATTTACTCAAAGATACATAAAAGACCTATAACATATGAAAAGAGGCTTAATATTAATGGTCACTAGGAAATGCAAATGAAAATCAAAAACAAAAGATATCACTTTATACTCACAAGGATAACTATAATAACAGCTATGTGGTGTGATCAAAAAACAGAGAATCTTAAATCATTTTCAAAATAATGTAGTAAATGACACATTGCTATTAACATCTCTCAAAATACTCCCCTTGTTTTGAACATATTGTGTCTTTTACTGTAATAAATTTGTAAATTTAAACATTTGCTATTTGCAATTTAAAATTACCCTTGTAATGTTGGTAATGATGTGGAGAAGTTGGAACTCACAAATACTGCTGAGGATGGCTGCCGAACAGTGCAAACCCTCTAGAAAAGCGCTAGGCAGTTACTCAAATTTTACCATAGTGTTATCTTAGGGCCCAGTAATTCTACTCAATAGTGGGTATTTTTGAAGTACATGCTCTCACGTCCCAACTGAGAATACATATGAAATCAAAGAAATGATTCAGCATTCAGGCAATTTAGCCGCTGAAATGCCATGGGCTACTTTTACATGCATGTGCAAATCCTATATGGTAATGTTCTACATCAGTGATGGTGAACTTTTTAAAGCCTTCATTGAAAACAAACAGCTGGCTTTAGCATGCATAACATAGATTTGCCACCACCCTTCTACATTCTATGGCAACAAGCTCTTGTTAAATTTTGGTTAATAACAGCATTAGAATTAGTTCAACTCATTACCATTAGTTAGCCTGTTCATATATCCTAATATCTGATGCCCTCATATTATTGAGGAATATTTCCATCTACCTTATAAGGCTGGACAGTACATTTCAGCATTTTTAATAATCATAGCTTTATTGGTGTATTTATTATTGACTAGTAAAAATGTTTCCTTTATGGAAGGTGAATTCTTGGACAAGAAAGCAGCCATAGTGTTTATAGCTAGAGAGCTCTTTGTGCTTTGATCCAAACCACCTTACTACCCTCCCCACTGGTACAAGAAGAGGGAGATGTAGGATTGGGCATGTTTGCTGTACCTGTAGCAGGCAGTGGTCCAGCCCATTCCATGCAGTTCTCCAGCCTATGGTTCTTTCTCAGTTTTCTCTCTCTCTCTCTCTCTCTTTCTTCTTTAGTGCATCATTTTTTCTGCTATTCAACAAAATCTTATCATATCCAATTTACAAACAAAACAAATAAACAAAAACAAAACCCTAACAATAAGAGTACTTTCCCTAGTCCCCTCATAAAATGTATTTTCTCTGTACTGTAAAGAAAAATAGTAGAACTAATGTTCTGACGATAATCTCTATAAAGCCTGACGATAATCTCTATAAAGCTCACCTCGATTTAATGTTCCTAATATCTCACATGATGAAGATCTTACTGATCCCAGTTTTATGGAGGAAAACAAGAGGCAGAAGCCCTGGGAAGGTGCATCCTGTGATAGGTGGAGCTGAGATACAAACCCAGGCATACTGACCCCGAGCCAGCCCTGGGCTCCTAAGTTGATACCCCTTCCTCCCACTAGACCCTTACTTGGATTCAGGTGGTTGCTTCAGGGCAGTTCTGCTCTTCAACTGAGAACCCTTATGGGAGAAGACAGAGGCAAGAAAATGCATCTTTTATTTTTCCTTATAACTTTCTGGCCCCAGGCATATCAATTGGGAAAGATAGAGCTCAGTTCCTATTCATCAAATTAAATCATAATATGTTCCTATGGGAAATTATAGCCAGCTTTATGATAATACTTCATGATATTTTTTCAGAAACGTATTATGGCAAAAAGACTAGACTGTGACAAGCGTGATATTCTCTGCCCCCTTATAATCTGGAATGATCTTTCATACCTTCTTCAACCTTTTCCTCAGCACCTACATGAATATCAAATCACTAGATGAGGGGATAAAATAATCACTGCAATAATTAGAATTATTATCACATACAAGACAGCATTCTGATTGTTTTATGCATATTGTTCCATACATAGAACAAACCCTATGAAGTTTGATACTATTATCTGTCCTTTAAAGATAGAATAACTGAGACTCAGAGAAGTTAAGTAAGCCGCCCAAAGTCACAGAACTGGCAGAATCCAAATCTGGCTCTCTGCTGGAAATTCAGGCACACATCTGTCAGCCATTGCCCTACATCTGGACAGGGGCAAGCAGGTGTTAACAAATTCTCTCAAGGTTTGAAGAGAAGTTCCAGAACACCTTGCAAACTCAAGTCAGGATCTTTTTGCGTAAACATTCATTGTTTATTTGTAAAGGCAATATAGGAGTTTGTATTTTTGTCATGGTATTTTTATTCTTTTTTCTAGATAGCGCAGACATTTTAAAAAACATTTCTGGTAGTATACTGAGCATATGAATCAGATCAATTCCTCTTTAAAGAATTGACTTGCACTTGCCTTTCTACTGGGCCTGTGGTCTTCTGGCCTTAAATGGATTAATGAATTCAGCAGTCTGTGTTTGGGGCTGAGATCTGCTCTGTAATTTGAAGAAGTGATTTGTTATGTTGTGTTGAGCTGTACTGAGTTCTACTGGACTGGGCTTTGCTATGCTATGATGTGTTTTCTCACTTTGTCCAGTGTTACTAACCTAAGGAAAACAGAATTCACTATGGTGAGAACTGTCTTCTGGGTCATTTCAAAGCAGTCATGGGAAACTCCTTTCCAACACAGAGAGGATTAATATCAGTGAAAAACAGACACATTTGTGCCATTTGTGGGCATGCAAAATACCTCACCCCTTTCCTTCTTTCTTTTGGTAGTATCAGATTTCTTTCTTATTCACATGCTCAAAAATAGTGCAGACTCATGTTAAATTAGCACTATCGCTTACCAACTGTCCTCAGCAAACCTGGCAATAAAGAACTATGTAGCCCTCAGTGATTTCCTTTCTGGGAGTCTTCCCATCAGACTCAAAACAGCAGAACTCATGGATATGAAAGGAAAGCATTTTAGGGACATGTATACAAAACAATCCTAAGAATGAGCTCTAAGGGAAAAAGATTTAAACGTACTAAACTTGCAACATAAATCTTCTGACCTTTCAATTGCTTTGTTAATAATTACTGTACTTTTCTTCTTATAAAATGAGAAAAACATCCAATCAACTATTGCTTTTAAAAGTTTTAAAACCTTATTAAAGCGATTAGTATTTTAACAAAGGTGATTCTTAAATTAAGGAATGTACAGGTGGGGAATATGAGCTTGTGAGGATGGCTTGTCTGTCACTGCCAGTCTATCATCTCTACTTCATTTCTGAATTCTCCAAATTGGGTATCTTTTACATTTCTGACTCACTTTCTAGTTCCTTGCTAACAAAGATTTTTCTGTTGGAGAATTGTAGCTTCATTAGGGTTCAAGGATACAGAAGTGCTCACTCAGCCTCTGAGAGGGTATTTAAATATCTTCATCACCAACAAGGAAGCTAAAGAAACAAGAAGTTAATTGGCCAAGCATTGCACTTGCTACTCGGGAGTTTGTCCTTTGTATTTTTAATGCTCTACTTTACTTTTTGTGGCATTATCTACAACTAAGCCGATGAATTTAAACAAACATCAGCACACTTGCACAAAGACAAATGGACAAGAAAAGTTTTAAAGTTTAAAATATAAATATATTCTGCGTGAATGGAAAATTGTTAAATGAGGAGGAAAACATTCTAATATAATCCCTGCCTCACTTAATTCAGGATCCAGAAAAACTAACCCTCACCTTTCTGCAGCGAACAATGCAAATTCCACTTTTCCTTCAAACTCTAGTATTTATATTGAATCACTGTTACTTATACTTTTAAAAGAGAGATACTTTAAGAAAAACTCAACATAATTTATATTTTCTTTCTTAACACTGGTTTCTCATATTCTTAACTTCACATATGCCATAGTAAAGATAATTCCAACTTACTAGTTTTAGAAGCAATTCTTGCTGATGAAAACTGCTAATTTTCCTGAAGCACAAAAATGATATATGTGCACATATTTGGTAGATGCTCATAACATTCCATGATAGAAATAACATTTTAAACCTAATGTTTGAGCTTGATGTGCATAAACTATACTTTTAAAGCTTTATTATTATTAATTACACTTGAGGAGAATTCCAGTCTTTGTATTAGACAGATAGCTTGCAAAAGTGGATTAGTACTTCCCAGAAACATCCAGAACAGTAATATAAACAATGTCAAAGTCAGAAAGTTTTCAAATGAAGAATTTTACATTTGCTCTATTCAAATCATCCACTCATCCAACAAAATACTTCCAACTCAGTGGATGTTCTGGCTTATCTTTCCGGCTGAGCTCACACCACAAACCCTGGTGGAATTCACTGCCCATAAACAACACTACCAACTTCCCTAACTCTCTGTAAGTGAGCAGCCTTTCCTGCGACCTCATACACATTGAAACCATCAGGAGGCTTCAACTTTCTCAGAGCAAACCTAATTCTTCAGAGCTGAAATGTGTCTTTCATACTTAAAAAATATTGACACCATTATATTTAAAGTGTGCACAATGCATTTTGATATGCATATTCCTAGTGAACTGTCCATGACAAATGGTTAACATATCCATTACCTCCTGTAGTTGCCTTTTGGGTGTATGTGGTAGGAATGCTTAAGACCTACTCTCTCAGCAATGCTCAAGTATACGATACACTAACTGTAGTCCCTATGCTATACAGTAGATCTCAAAAACATTTTTCATTATACACAGCTGAAACTTTGACCTTTTGACCATTATCAACTCATTTCCCCCACTGCCATAGCCCTATCTCTGGTAATTATGATTATTCTCTGTTTAATCTTGTAAGAGATTCTGTTCACAAATTATTTCTTAAACCGTTCTCATTTTTTTAGCACCCATGTCCTACTCACCACTGGTTTTCTTTGGGCTTTCCTCATGTCATAGACAAATTTCTCCTTCTCTACATAAACTTTTTATTTCAAAGAGTCTACATTTTAAATAAGGTTGCTTCTTAAAAATTAAATATATCCTTACTCACACTGTTTTTCATTCTATACTGTTTAGACAAGCTCATGGCTTCAAACTCTACCCAGTTCAATCAATGAACTGTAATTTAAATATATAACACAGACTTGTTGAATTCCTCTACCATTACACCCAGTAGCCTATAAACCATTCTGACATGACATCTCAAAGCTGAATAAATTTAATTTTGAGGATCTTCCTTGTCAGGCCTGGCATATCTCTATTCTTCTATGATTCAGTGACTGGTACTAATATTGTCAAGCTGTACACACTGGAAATCAAAGATCCAGTCCTGATGCTTCTCTTTACCACTCACCATTTAACACAGCAACAGATCCCACCATTTGCTTCTTACTCAACTTCCACATGACTCCCTTATGTCTCTGCCACCACCACCACCACCACCCTAAACCAAACTGCTATCATCTCTTACCTGAACTGCTGCTAAAACTTTCTAACAGACCCTGCCCATTTCCAATATGGACCTTGAACCTGTTCTTCACACGAGTCAGAGAAAGCTTTTAAGTGTGTAAAATGTATTGTTTTGTAGTTCTGTATTGCGTGTACCCTTACGCCGCTTTGGTTTGTTTTGTGTTTTTCTCTTTTTCCTCTTAAATAAAAAAAAAAAATGTATTTCATTCTCTAGCTCAGACCCTTGTAGTGGGCTTCCATTGCTCTCATGGTAAGGAGCAAAATACATCAGGTGGCTCACAAGGCTCTATGTGAGCTAGCCCAGCCCCTCTCCACCCCAGTTATGCCATCCTTCTTACAGTTTTTCTCTGCCAGTCTTATAGGACTCTATTTTTCCTCTGCTGAAGTTATCATAACAGTCATATAGAGTACTTATTTTTTAATAATTTGATTATGTCTCTTCTAAAAGACTGTTTTCCAAAGTAGGGCCAGTATTATATATATTTTGTATACATGATATTATATATTTATAAAATGTGTACAATGCATATATTATGTTACAATATATATTTTGCATATGAATGTGTACATATTTATTTTGTATATTTATACATGTTTTTCAAATAAAATGTATTTTATGTATATTTTATCCCCAACCATCTTGCTCACACATCATAGATGTTTGGTACATACCTTCAGATGTTGTTGAGATTTAGAATGTTCCCTGAAAGGCATATTGTGCTGAAGACTAGATTGCTAGCTGATGGTCCTTTAGAGAGTTTACTGGGTAGTGTGGACTCTTACTCCATCAATAAATTAATCCATGAATGAGTTAGTTCAATGAGCTTATTAGAAAATGAAAGCATTTTTTTCTGGGAAAATACCCAGGAGCAGAATAGCTGGATTGAGTAGAACTTCCAATCCTCGCTTTTGAGGAATCTTCATACTGATTTCCACAGTGGCTGCACCAATCTGCACTCCCACCAACAGTGGAGCAGTGTTCCTTTTTCCCCATAGCCTCAACAACATTTATTATCAGTTGATTTCTTGATGGCAGCCATTCTTTCCTTTGTGAGATGAAATCTCAATGTTGTTTTAATTTGCATTTCTCAAATGACCAGTGATGGTGAACATTTCTTCATGTATTTATTTGCCATTTGAATATCTATATCTGAGAAATGTGTGCTCATCTCAGATGCCAACTTTTGGAAAGGGTCTTTGAATTTGGGGGGCTTGATGTTTTTCAATTCTTTGCATGTTTTGGATACAAGTTTTTTGTCTGAGGGACTACTGGCTAAAATGCTTGCCCATTCTGTGGGTTTTCTTTTCACTTTGTTGATGGTTTCTTTTGTAGCACAAAAATTTTTAATAAGATGAGATCCCAGTTGTTGATTCTTTGATGTACTTACTGTGTAGTTTGCATTTTGTTCATGAATTCTTTGCCTACCCCTATGTCTCTAAGATTTCCACCTCCCTTATATTCCAGTAGATTTAGTGTTTCTGTTTTAATATTTAGGTCTTTGATCCATTTTGACTTTTGGTTAGTGCATGGTGATAGTTATGGGTCTATTTTCAGCCTTCAGCATGTGGAAAGCCAATTTTTCCAACACCATTTATTATAGAGGCTATCCATGTTTATAGCAGTATGATTTGTAATAGCTAAATCTTGGAAAAAAACCAAATACCCATCAACTGCAGAATGGATGAAAAAGATGTGGTATTTTATACAATGGAATATTACTCAGCTATAAAAAAGATGCTCTATCCTCATCAGGCTCACATTTTTAAATACCATACAGTATAAAAATAATAAAAACTGAAAGAATAATAAGATCCAAAATGTATAATAATTTTTTAATAATAAAAGAGAAAGTGCTGTAAAGAGAAAGTGTTTGTATGTTTAAGTGTGCCAGATAGATACTTATACTACTAAATTTGTGTTAGTTCATCAGAGTATTTTGTACTGTCACTGTTTTATTGTCCACTTTTTATACTTTGATTTTGTAACTTGAACAACAACTTCTAAGATAACAACATGTAATTTATCAACTAGTAGTTTCTTACTGGGTTTTTGTTCCTTAAATTCTGTATAATTTCTACCCTTTTTTCTGTTTTGTTTTTTTTCCCTAAATAAAAAAGAAAGAAAGAAAATGAAAGCAAGACCTAATTGGATGAAACTGATCACTTGGAGCATGAGTTTAAAAGGCATACGTTGTTCCACCTCTTCTTTTTTGTTAATTTAAAAAAAAAAAGATTAAAAGAGGACATACCAGCACAGGTCAGAATGAACAATTTAAGCAACACAGTGTCTAGTGGACAGTTTACTCTCTGCTTCCCAGATGCCATGAACTGAGCAGTTTCTGTCTGCTCTGCCGAGCCTCCTCCACCACAGACCCAGAAACAATGGAGCCAAGCAACCATGAATTGCAACCTGTAAAATCATGATCCAGAAGAAGTCTTTTCTTACTCAAATTATTTTTTTGAGTTAATTTTCCATAGTGACATAAATATGAGTAATATACTTACTGAATGAATGTCAGAATCCAAAATAACAGATTTGTGATTTATAAGTTCTAACATGGGAGTACACACTTTAAATCTGATGTAAAAAAAGAGAGAGAAAGATCAAAGAAAAAACCTCTTGGAAGAGATGACTTTCCTAATTTCTCAAAGAAGAAAGTGTGATCCTGGTAGCATTGTAGTAAATTAAACCAATATGGAATACCTAACCTTTGTGAAAGTATTTCCCTGCATTGGTTACTTCCCTAGTTTTATACATAGCATTAGGATTGAAGATGGAATTTCTCAAGGATATGTTTTTATCATTTCCTTAGGTGACTCTTTGCCTAGCCTAAGGTTAAGTAAGGATCAACTTCACTTGTTTTCACTGACAAGAAACTGTCACTGAGTTTCTTTCCTGAAGGTCACCCAGTCATGGTTCCCTCAAGTATTGGCAGAAATGTCATACACATCTCTGCCAAGTAAAAGGTCTTTTCTCCCTGATAAGACTTCAGGTACAGGATCCACTTTGGTGAAGCAAGCTGTGAAAACCCTTCTTCTAGTTTCTCTCCTTGATCCTCTATACTGAGGAACAAACCTGAAGTCTTTGCACTGAGCTACATTCCCAGCCCTTTTTAATTTTTAGTCTGAGACAGGGTATAAATTTCCAAATTTCCCAGACTGGACTTGAATTTGCAGTCCTCCTGCTTCTGCTCCCCAGAGTACCAGGATTACAGGTGTGTGCCACCATGCCCAGTTCCTCTACCTCTACATTTTCTGCGTTTTAGTCATCTACTTTCCTTCTCCCAGAAAAGATGGCTTAACCTTCACAATAAAAGGAAGACATATACACATCAGAATAGCTAGATGTAATACAGAATGGCTACATAAATTGGAATGCCATATAGAAAAACAAATACTATTGTAGAATTTGTAGGCCCATATAATGTTTGAGCATATCATAGTAGAAATTAAGTTTTTGAAAATTCAAATCCAAGTAGTCACACTGCATATTGGTTTGCTAAATCTGGTGATTCTAACCAAAGTACAAACACACATTCGTTCCCCAACAAGTACATTTTGAGTACCAACTGTGAATCAGTCTGTTTCTAGCTGCTGGGGCTTAGCAGTAAAGACTAAACCCCTCATGGGCTTTTACTCCATAATGAAACCTCATCTACATGCCTGTGAATCTGACAGACTGGCCCTCCTGAGGGATAGTCTTGACCCCCCACTCTGTGTAAGTTAGTTCTTGAATACTTTCAGCTTATTAGTTCCAAAACTCTCTCTTTTAGGAAGGAACACAGTCACATCAAGACATTCACAGGGAACATTATTGAGTTTGGAAATTTGAATGATCTTAATTTCTTTGCATTTTCCACATTTTCTTAATGAGTATATATTACTTTATAAAATCAAGATGAATTACTTCATTAACTCAAGTTGCCAATAGAATCACTTTTTAATTATTTTTCTTTTAATGGTTCAAGCCCTGACTTGTATTCTTAACAGGAGGTCCTTTAACCACTTCTGAGATGCCTTTTAACTCCCTGAATTGTCCAACTTTAACAGTCCAAAAGTCAGGGGATCTGAGGAGGCCAGAGAGAGCTTTGCCCAAGCACAGGCAGGGTTGGAGTTTGCTCACTGCAATCTCTGGCCCTGTAGAAGGCACATGTCCCCATCCCCCGCTCAAGGAAAGAATTTGGGCCTTCCTGTGTTTGTATGGCTCTCTCCAGTTGGTCCACATTGCTCCTTTAATGTTAAAATAATCCTTTATGTCCCTAAACATGCACACAAGGTTCATGTCTACAGTGCTGTATACAGCTACCTTCCAAGGACCAGGCTAGCTTTTACATAACAGATCATGGCTGATTTTGTTGTGTCTACCTCCTTACTGGTCCAAAACTTCCTCATCTCCTCCCCAACTAGGTATCCATGTTCCAGAGGTCTCATGTATTTCCCTTTAAAAATACAAACTATACAGCGTCTGTTTATACAATTGTGACCTCTTTACCTATTTTAGATCCCCATCCATGCACTCAGCCACTCATAGATTTCAAAAAATATCTGTCTTACTGAACTTGTTAAGTGTTTTATTGTTATTATTCCCTAAACAACACAGTATAACAACTATTAACATTGTATTACAATCTAGAGATGATTCAAAGTACCTAAGAACGTGCCTGGGTTACATGCAAAGACCAAGTCATTTCATTTAAAGGACTTCAGTATCTACAGATCTGGGTCTCCAAGAGGTTTGAAAGCAACACATCTACAAGAGGTGACTGAAAACTACAATGAATATTTAAAGTTTTAGAAAAGAAATTATTACAGTAAAAGCCAGATTGCCAAGACTGATTAAGTACGCTTGAAGTAGGGGGAATATTTTGAGTGAAAATTAACGGCAATGTGTCTTCTACTGTAATAAATGCTTTTACTATTCACTGTGGGTTTTTTTATCATTACATATAAGTCAAGGGACTTTCTTTCTCTTTATAAACAGCATTATTGACCAACCCCATCTGTCTAAAAGAAGGCAAGTCAGGGACCAGGAGCTCTTCTCCTTCTTTAGGGGGGCCCTTAAGTTAGTCCAGAGAAGACCAACATCCAGTGTTGAAGATGAACAGTCAGGTCTCTTAAGAAATCCCAAAGCAATTTTCTGGCTCTTCTTTCAATGGAGACAAAATTTTAAAATGTAATATCTAGGTCATTCTAATGCATTTGCAGGGGAAGCATAAAATAGTTCATACCGAGTCTGCTTACTAACAAACCTGATACGTATTTCCTACACATTGTTTCAGGTGAAGTCTTTGTGTCAGTATCTTTGTCTCACCTGGGTAGCTCATAATGGTAAAAGCATCCACATTGGCTAATTTTTAAAATTATAAATAAAGTGGATGAAGGTAATATGTTCTGAAAAAATGAATATATTTAACTAAAACTATTCCTTTTTATTTCATTGCTATTATTATGGTCTTCTATGCATAAATAATTCATGACTATCATATATATATATATATATATATATATATATATATATATATATATATATTTTAAACCCAGAGATTTCATTAATCAGATTTTCACCACTGGCAAAACCAGTGCAGATTTTTTTTTGTCTTTTTCCTTTTTATCAGTTCAGGGATTGAACTCACAACTGCCTGCTTGCAAGGCAGGCACATATGCCGCTGAGCTAAATCCCCAGTCCCTTGCAGATTTTTCAATTCATTGCAAACTGCAACTAACAATTTTATCAGAATAATGGAAATAATAATTAAATAAAATAAGACAAAATCCCCAAAGGGTTATATTATAGGATTTTAGTGCAGTAGTGAGACTTCACAGATTACTGACAAAGATGCTTTATTTTATGATTGAGAAAACTGAGACATGAAAAGTGAATGCTTAAAGTTCTACAAATATCTACCACCCATTCAGTAACATATTAGTTGATGCTGTGTTTTGAGTATCATTTGTCTGTATCAAAACTCATGTAGAGGCTTGTTCTTAATATACAGTGTTGACAGGTGTGGGGACTTTAGGAGATGTTGGGTTTATGAGGAATCTACTAACTGAACTGCATTGATATTCTTTCAAGGAAATAGGTTAAGTCTCCAGTTTTCTTAGGTCTCTCAGAGACTGGCTTAGATACCACAGATATTTCAAAGTGAGTTCAGCTTTCTGGGCTTCTTCTCTAATCATGTTACAACATCCACCCTGAGAGTACCACCAGAAGTCAGTGCCAGCACTATGATCTTGGCCCTCCAGAATTGTGAACTAAATGGATTTCTTTTCTTAATGAATTAGTCTTAAGGATTTTGTTACAGCAAAGCAAAATGAACTAAGAAGTTCATAACTCTTATGTACCAGCCCTGGGGATGAAAGTCCCATGATGACTAAATTATACACAGAAGAGTCTACTGTCTTTGTTGAGGTTGGAACTTGACATCTGTCTCCTTGATCCTGGTATGAAAGTCTTACATACTTAAGAAGAGAATGCACTGAAGCAGCCTCTGCTGTTATGGGGTATTGAGGTAGAATGTCATTCAGTGCCAGATTGCATTGGCGAATACCCAGCCAACCCCAAAGCTCTGATAATTGAATCTCCCATAGTGGAATACTTTACACACAGGTAAACTAACAACTCTGAAATAAAGATTTGAGAAATTAATTATTTCCAATGTCATTCAACCCAATGGTATTATCAAGTCTCCACATGACTTTGAATGCTTTCTCCTTCATTTTAAGCCACTGTTAAATTATCTATGCCCCAGAGCATGAAAATGCAGTGCATAAATCAAAAACAAGTCAGTGTTCTCCCCTGTGCTACTGCAGAAATATCAATTTGCCACATCATTTAGCAGCAAAGAAGAAAGCTCCAGATGGGATCAGGGGAAGCATGAGCAATGAGCCTCATAACTTGGGGGAAAATTTTGGAATTTCTGATGAAATTGAACTCCTCATAGAGGCGGAGAAATATGTTAACATGTATAAAGTGTGAGATTAGAAAAATTGCTTCCCATTCTCTCTCCCATAGTCTCCGTTTCCGTTTCAATTGTGTTTACTACTAATTCACTCCCCACAAGGACTACCTCAGGCTACGCCAGCACTGCCACTGTCAACTTGCTTCCTCGTATTTGTTTTCCCAACTCATCAATGCTTCCGATGCCAAAACAAAATGAAGCCTCCTTAACTCTCTTGGCAAGCATGAATCTAAGTTTTTTTAACTGAACAACAGAAATTCATGTGCACATACTGTCAGAGGATACAGCTGCAGGAAATTACTTGTTTCTATGGAAAGGTCCTTAGGCTAGGATTTAGAAGAGCCTGGTTTTAGACACATGCTTCATATAAGATCTAAATTATTCATCCCTGTGCTCCCACTCCCACTCACTGAACAGGAGAGGAGCTGGAGCTATGTCACTGCCAACACAGATCACTTTTGTTTCCTGGGTATGACCATTCACTATCTCCTACCTACATCCTGTTTATTCCTTTTGCACATGTTTATCCATCTCTTTATCATTTAGCTTTCATCAGCCATTTATTCATCAAATCTAGACCAGCTTTCTTCCATACCATCTATCTCACTCAACCGTCAACTGAAACTCCAGCTCCTGTTCTAGTACCTTTCATTCCAGTGTCATATGCCTCGCTCAGCTCTGAGGTCCAAAACCTTGCCGTGTGCATCACACACTCTGCCATCTGATTATATAATACCTCATTTTGGTGTTCCAGAATTTTTATTACTTTCTTCCTGTTTTCGCCTTGATACTTGTCTAAGGCTTAACTTCTTTTCTAAATAATCAAAGGTGCTAGTTGCTTTCCTCAATCCTTTCTCATCCACTTCTAATTAGGCTGAACAGAATCCATGAGTCTCCATTTTCTTATATAAAATAAATCCTTAAAATTTCTCCTAACTCTAATAGTCTGTAGGTCTAAGATTTTATTTAGTATGCAGAAATTTATTCAGAATACTATTCAGAAATACTATTCAGAGATTTGTTGCTTTTGGTTTTATTATTACGCTTTTCAACTGCTAGATAATAACATATAATAGATGCTTATTCAAAGAGGAATTTTATCAGGCATCATGAGGTCATTTTCTGGAAGCGCCCAGAACTTCAAGGATTAAAATTGGTGTCTTGAAAATGTTTGACTTGGACTTTGCTAGTAAGTTTAGTAACAAAAATCTCCCTACATGTAAGTATGGCCAAAGATGATGTACATATAACTCAGTATTTATTGAAATCAAAAGTCTTTCTAAAAATCCATCTTAAAAACTTGTTTTCAGCCATCAAGAAACATTTCTTTTGCCTACAAAGGGCCACTAACTGTCTCTTTAAGTGAAGGGAAATGGATGGCTTCTCATGTGGCAGCTCAACAGCCCAATATTATTTAAGAAGAAATGAAATGAGCGACAGTTTCAGCTTGCAATTTGAAAGAAAGGGTGAGATCTGATCATCCTGACATGTTCCTCATTTTCTGCTTGAGGAAAAAATAAAGGGTGCTTATGAGAACTGTCCTTTGTTATTAAAGTGAGATGATTGCTTCAGCCCTTCTAAAATACTTTGTAATATTAATTTTTCACTAATGACATTTTTAATATACCCTGATAAATTGCTGCCAAAGTCTTGCTCTCAGCAGCATGGATGTGTGGGACTGTAATAAGCGTGACCCCAGTCTCATACCCAGATTGGAGCCATTCATTACCCAATGCTGTGGCCAATTTGCATCTCTGATCCACAGGCAGATTTCTCCAGCTGTTACCTAAATTTGTCCTTGCAACTATTTGCATCAATTCTGAATATCTATGATAGCCTACTTTGCAGGTAAGAGAATAAGGAGGGGTTTCTCTCTACCAGAGAATATCAGATGATGAGGACCACAGCCAGCTCCTAGGGAGACTCATACTAGAAAGCTGCACCTGACCTTTTAAATGTGTGGTTTCCTCAGTCACAGACAGCAGTCTGGAAACTAGTGTCCACAGGCTTCCACTGAATTTGGAAATACCTTTCTTTATATTTTGCTAAGACCCAGAGACTCTGATGCTTCTGTAAAACTAGAGCTTTAAAATTCACAAGGAAAAAAATTCAGCCATGAATAGATTCTCTTGCTCTGAATTTCTCCTGTCATTTCTTTCTAGGACTGAGACAGAAAGAAAAACTAGAGTAAGAAATAAATGGAGGACAATATTGGAAAGCCCGCAAATCACAAGCGTGAGTTTCTAGCTATTCTTATGGGAAATGTATAGAAACATTTGAAATCAGTTCATTTGTGATTCCATAGTTTCATCTATTCATTTATTCATTCATAAATAAGTGTCCATTGCTTGACATAGGAAATATATGTGATTAATTATATATCAAGCACAATATGAGACCAAATCTATTTATTGTCATTTTCTGAGCCTAGTGCAATATGTGACAGTATTTTCAGTGAAGGAAAAATTCAGACAAGACAATTAAGATAGGAGAAAGGTAAGTTTTCTTCCAGGTATCTTAGAAAATACTAGATCAAGAATAGGTGCTCATAAATGTTATGTGGAATAACTGCTTTACTAAACATATTGAATACAGTATGTTACATAAGTTATTTGTGTTTAGATTGGATAAATATGCTTTAACACTAAAATTTTGATTCTATTGATATTTACTTAGGGGAAATTGAACACAGAAGCTACTCATTACATATTTTTGTCTGTGTATAAATACGTTTTGGCAAAAATCATTTAGTCCCACCAGGGAAACCTGTAAAGCAGATAAAAAAGACAGTTTAACTGAATGACAAGAAGGTGACTCTCTTCATTGTGGGATGCAAGGCAAGAAGTAGCAAATGCTGAGAGATATTGAGTTATATTTTACACTCAAGAAACCTCTAGCCACAGGGATCTGGCTAGAGGCTAGAGCAATGAAGATGTTCTGAAGTTCAGGCCCAAGAGGAGGAAGCATTGGAGTTTCAAGAGGCATATCCTCTCCTCACCCAGCCTGGCCAGAGAGGTCTCCACCGTCATGTTTCTGTTAGGTTCTGCAAAGTAAGGGAAATATATACAAGAAGGCAACCAAGAGAAAACAAGTAGACAAAAGAGGAGAATATTGCAGAAGAAAAAACACAAGCAACAAAGCAAGGCTGGGAGAAGTCAGGGTAGAGTTGAGTACCTACCAAGGGCTTCTTTTTGACTAGATATTGGGTGACATTAGAGAGGCTAGGTGGGGTGCATAGGCAGTATCTTGATGGAAGAGGACTTTGGTGGCCATGCAAAGGAGACTAGATCTTATCCTGAAAATAGTGGGATGTTTCACACACATGCTTACTACGGTTTGGATCTTAGATGTTCCCAGCTATTGTATAAAGTGGAACAATTTACAGGAAGTAAGACCTGGTGTAAGGAAGTTAGGCCATTGAGGGTGGGCCTTTGAAGGGAATACTGAGCTCCCAGCCATTTCCTCTCCCTCTTTGCCTCCTAACAGCACGAGGTAAGGAGTTTTGCCCTACCACATGTTCCCTGCCATGATGCTTCACCATTATCCCAAATCAACAGGGTCACACAGTTATGGACTCAAACTTCTAAATACGTAAGCCGAAATAAATCTGTCCTCTAAGTTAGTTATCTAAGTTGAATTTGGAATAGCAACAGTAGGCTAACACTCTGAGGTAAACAAAACCACAAATAGGTAGAGCAGGTATGTGTAGGCCTTGCAAAAACAGCTCCCTTTAAATAATGGATGAACATCATTAAGTAATGGTTCTCAGGTGAAAGAATCTAGAATTTAGGCACTGAAAATGGTCCATCTCTGCATTTGACACACTGACATGCTGTAGCCACAACATGTGGTTTGTATTCAGGTGAGTCAATGAGAGTTAAAGCTTCTCAAGAGTGTCTAAAATGGAAAACCACCTCAGCAGGGTATATGGTGGCTCCATGTTGGTAATTTTTCTCTCATCGTTGAGACAAAATACCTGATGTCCAAAGTGAAACAAGGAAAGGTTTATCTAGCTTACAGTTTTTTGAAGGTTTTAGTTCATACTCAGCTGGCTTCAAGGCAGGCTGGCATAGCTGAGGGGAAGCAGCTGTTCATGGTAGCCAGAATGAAAGCAGCAAGAGTGAAAGGGCAAAAGGGGAAAAAAATCATCTTCCCTCCTTCATTTTGTACGCCAGCTCTGCCCCTGGGCAGGTGTAGCACTCACACAGCTAATCCCAGAACTAGACAACAAATCACAAATGCTGGATTCAGTTGCCTCCATGACTGCCTTGAGGCTTGGGGGCAGCTAAAGACAAACCATAGCTATGTGTATACATGTATCTGTGACAGAATCAGGCAGACTTTCTTTATTGAAGAGCATGGAAGTGCTTATGGAAGTGTTGAAGACACATTCACAATCAGAATGTTATTTTTTTAAATGAAGCTTTTAAGACTAACAAAATAAAAGACAGACAGACATTATCCCAAGTTCAGTCATCCAACAAATACTTTCTGTGTCTGAGTCAAAAGTCATGTGGACAATGCAAAGTGATTATGACCCACCTCCAAATTCCTTACAGTCCAGGAAGGGGCGTGGGGTCCCAGTAGTAGCTGCCCCAAGGAGAGAACAGATGGAGGGCTAGAAATTCAGACTGAGAAGAAATGACATCCAGCTGGGGACTAGGAGGCTTTCCTTAGCAGAAGGCCTGGAGAGCTGTTCAGTGGCTTCAACTAGCATGAGATCAGGGTCACCTGAAGGTCCTGCAAGTACTGTGCCCTGTCTTCAGAGTTTCCAACTGAGTAAGTCTGGAGTGAGGGCCCACAACTTCATGTCTAACTAAGTCCTCAGGTGATGCTGATCCTACTGATAGTCCAGGAACAACATTTCCAGAACCCGTGCACCAAAGGAAAGTCAGCTGAGCCAATAGAGACATGATTGTGGGTATCCCACAGTGAAGAAATCATGGACATAAAAGCACATGCTTAGAAAAACAAGACCACATACTTGTTACCATCAAGGCAGGGTAGGAGGTAAGGTGCATTCTACAAGATATACATCACCCTTGGTGTATTAATTATCCAATTCACTGCTGTTACCTGAAAGCAGTTGCACCAGAACATAGCAGTTTTCAGCATAAGACAATGGTCATCTTTACTGCTAAATTCTTACCCTTGAACTGTCCTAGCTGGCAGGGTCTTCCTTCTCTCTGAACTGAAATGGGCACAGGAACAACTAAATCTTTCCCTCTAAATGAAAATGAATTATAAAAATCTCTTTAGTTGAATCAAGGCCAAGTTGAGAATTTTCACAAGGAAATGTACACTATTTTCACAAGGAAATTCACCCTTTTAAAAAATGTTCAGTCCAAACAAAGAGTAGCTTGCTAATATAAATTTATAATAGTTCGTAAGATATGCTAGGATGAGTGGTACCCCCGCAACACAAACACATGAAGATACATTGAATTTCTAGAGCCCAGTACCTGAGAATGTGGCCATATTTATAAAGTAATCAAGTAAAAATGAGATCATTTGGGTATGTCTTAATCCTATGTGACTAGTGTCCTTACAATAAAGG
The DNA here is from genome assembly GCF_034190915.1 of Cavia porcellus. Lineage (NCBI taxonomy): Eukaryota > Metazoa > Chordata > Mammalia > Rodentia > Caviidae > Cavia > Cavia porcellus. The sequence goes on along the minus strand of NW_026947496.1, from coordinate 36,864,775 downwards.
AAATATGGATGTGGAGAGAGACACACACAGAGGGAAGACAATGGGAAGACACACAGGGATTATAAGGTGTGGCACTGAAGATTGAAAGGTTGGATTCATCTACAAGGAACACAGCAGACAAAAAATTTCTCTTCTACAAGTTTCTTGGTGAGCTTGCCTTGCTATTTCTTGATCTCAAACTTCTCACCTCCACAATTATAAGACCATGCATTTCCATTGTTTTGAGTCACCCAATCCATGGCACTATGTGGGGAAGCACCATTACAATAAAATGCAGAAAATAATTCAACACACACTGACCATATTTGCTATTTTAAGCAGCATATTTACATAACCTCTGTCCTATTAGGTGGTTTTTATAACCAGAGTAGTAATCCTTATTGATTCTCAAACCACAATTTTATGGAAAGATTTGTTTTGTATTTTGGAGAGCACATGGTGAAGAAGGATATTTTCCTAGGGTCTCCTATTTTTTTTGGTGGGGGGGATTACACATATTAAAATAGTTGTTACCACTCACCTCCAAGTGAAAGGCCAGTGATGTTCAGTGGCACCTGCTAATGTCAGGCCTACCCAGCTGCCAATAAATCTAGCAATTAATTTTTTTTTCTTCTACTCACATTTATTGCTCTACAGTGGAAGAATACAGCTTGACAAAATCATAAGTAGGCAGGGGCCAATCTAGGGTCAACTTGCCTATTCTCACAAGCTATAAAAAAAGTTACTTGAAATCACTTGAACTAGGGTTCTCACTCCCCTGTTAGTATTTTAAAAGTTAGAATTGGGAGTTACAACACTTGTATGTTTTGATGACACTAAAGAGATGTTGAGAGAGACCCAATTGGTTTATGGTGCTTAGAAGTTATTATCAACTGCTAAGACCATGTAGTCACCCACACAATGTACAGAGCAAAGAGCAGGACCTGCCTTTAAGAAAATGTATATAACTAAAAGTGGGTGTGCATGAGAATAGCAAGTTTATCATTAGATCCTCATCCCAAACTTCTAAATTTTAGCCCTTCAGCAATTTACTCCCCTCTTAAAAAATCTTTTATCTCTTTTTTCCAGAGGGAGACAGAGAAAGAAAAAGAGAGAGATAAGAGATGAGAGAGAAGAGAGAGAAAGAGAGATGAGAGAGAGATGAGAGACAGGGAGGGGCAGAGAGATGAGAGACAGGGGAGGAAGAGAGGGAGATGGGGAGAAGGAGGGAGAGAGGGAGAGAGAAGAGAAAATCAGTATACACAGCTGAAATTCCTCTGAAAGTAAAAAAAAAAAAAAAAAAAATTTCAGCTGGGCCTCAACCTACCTGTGGTGGAGAAGGTTGGTGTTGATGAAGATGGACCTTGGGAAAAGGAAGGGAGAAGCAGGAGAGGAGAGAATAAATCAAAACAGAGTAAATGTCATGTAGCCAGCACAGTAGCATTTGAGAGTGTGTGTTGTGGCTTTGAGCAGTGAGAGGAATTGAAAGGAAAGACCCATGATAGAACACATCATGTCACAAGTAACTCTAGATTTCCTTTTGTTCTTGCTTCTTGCAAAAAAATCATGGAAATACTTTCAGTACATTGAGTTTGGCATCTTCTTGAGGAAGCGCCCTGATTTCTACCACATGCTGAGATCAGTGGGCTATTCCTTCCTTGCTTCTTAATTACTGATTAGCACACACAATGATTTAATTGGTCTTCCATGGTTGGAGGTAATCTTGATTATTGCTTTTCCACATTTGAAGAGGGATTCCTGGGCCTTGTTTGCCTGAAACCATCTACTCCAGTTAGGGAATACTGCTCTGGTGACAATAGGAAAAACACTATTAAGGTCACAGCCTGAGGAGTCTCCACCCAAGAGCCAGGAAATATTCTGTAACAACTCCAGTACTACTGACCTGCAGTTGATCTGTAGAGCAAACACTGGGTACATCCATATTTCACTAAAGGGGACACCATAGTTACTTTAGGTATGCCCTTTTTCTGTAGTTTAAATGGAAATATTCCAATGTGAGTGTGCCGAATTGAACATGAGTTTTGGAGATCTATTGGTGTTTCTCTAAGGCACAGGCTGCTCTTATTCTTCCCTCTCAAAAGTATCCTTCTGAGTGATCAGTGGATAAGGAAGATGCAGTGTAGCATTCTATGTGGAACTTCCAAGTACTTTCATAGGTGACAATGGATATCATAAATTATAAATGGGTGAAATGTACCCAATGAGTATGGCAACGATTATTGAATTTGGGTAAGTCTCTAAAAGTTATGAGGCTTCATAATCTGATTGTAATGGCACTAAAATGAGTTTTAAATGGCCAGGTGATTCTCATATGAGATAAAGACTAGCACTCACCCTTCCAAATCCAGAAGTCAGAAAGTTGAGATAATAGGAGGTAGGATAGTTTATCTGTTAAGCTTGGGGCTTCTTGAGGCGGTTCAAACACTGACACTGCATTTTCTATTCTGAACTTGAGTAGCGGAGTAAAATAACCATGTCCTTGAAAGATAAGGCACAGGAGAAAGCATAAAGTCACCAAATTTGAATTCTGTGGCCTTACCCTACTGCTCATTTGTGACCCTCTGCAGCACTCAGGTGAGTGGTATTATACTGGTTAGATTTCCTAAAAGCTGTGTCACTACAGAGCCCAGAGACCAGGCTGTTGCTCACACTCCCCACTGATCCAATAAGTGTGTTGTTTGGCAGCTGTTTTCCCTCAGAGTTCCATTACACCTTTATGCCCCCAGGCAGATCTTGTTGACAGTGACAATGTAGTGAGTGACTCTTATGCAACAAGCACTGTGAGAAGCAGTGTACACACGTCACATTATCTACCAACAACCTGTACTGTGATAACATCTCCGATTTAACCAGTCTACTATATGACTCCGGTATTGGTAAAATGCCATTCCTTTTTCTTACACTACTTTATAAAGCAGCATTAGTAAGTCTAGTTAGAAAACTGAACCTTTAACTCCTGAGATATCTTGTAATAATCTACTCATATTCTTTCTTATCCAATGTACATTTATTTAAAGTGAAAATACCTAAAGGCTGTGAGTTTGAGCTCACCGCGAAACAGTCCAGACTAGTGAGATTTTGAAACTATACTTTCAAATGGTATGGCCATAGGACTGGGCACTACATTGATTCACTCTATACTCAGGATGCAAGGACAAGTAAAACATAGTGTTTGTCCTTAACTGTTTCTAGTAGGGAAACTGAGTAAAGAAGATGTTTTAATTCAGTGTGGTTAATCCTGTGGGCAAATAAATGGAATGCAATGCCCTACCCCTGCCATTGTGAATGCCTAATCCAGGTAGGCTGTCAGGAAGCCAATTCCCACCTGTGGGGGCCGAGCCCACATTCCTTTGAGTTTGTCACAACCTGGTTAAAGGGATCACTCAACTTCCCTTAAGACATATACTTGCTCCCTTTCAACAAAGAGAATCAGAGACCCTTGGTTCCATAGTCTCAGTGCTTTTAGCTGGTATTTTCAGTCCACCCAGGAAAACCTTTCAAAGATAAATGTCAAGGTGAATACAATCAGAGGACCACTTAGGTGCACAAATGGGAAACCACAGAAACGGATTCCCAGACTCTTGCCTCACCTCTACTCACCCCTAAATCCCTCAGGAATCCTCAGCATCCTGATCAACACTGAGCTGAAGAGTAGTCAAAGCAAGTACTTTGTGTCCTACAACTAAATGTGGACAAAAATGTGGAAAGTGAGCCAATAAGAAACCTCAGTGCCCTCTTGATGCTGCCAGAAATATAGGCTTACCCTCAGCTGTCTAGTGCAAAAGACAGAACTAGTTTAGGAAATTAGTGACCTATTCACATTTCCCACTCTATCCTGGGAGGTTACCTGATAGGACAATTGTGGCAATTAAGACTTTGGGATTTGTCAAGAAGAGATTTCTGTCTTGAGATTCTTAGGACCAGAAGTCAATGAAGTCATCTTTTTTTTTTTTTTCCCTTAGGAACTGGGTTTAAATTTTTCTCAGCTTTCAAGTCAGAAATCAATTCTTCAGTGACTTCTCATAAAAGCTTAAAAAATAGGAGAAAGCATGTCAACTCTCACCCAAAAATGTTGGCTGTGCCCTTGTGGCCAGGAATAGTGCTGGGCACATGATATAGAATCTTTCACTTAACACTCAAGAACACTGCTTCCAGGAGATACTACATACATTTTACCAAGAGAAAATCAAAATTCTGAGAGGTTGGAACTTACAGAATCCCATGCATACCGATGGTAGATCTGGGAGTTACACCCAAATATGCCAAATTCTAGAAAAATGTCTCCAGTCAGGAAACTTGTGCTACACAAAGTGAACCCAAGACAGCCTTGGTTACCTAAAAAACAAACAAAAACAAAAAAACCCTGTACTTCCTCTGGGCTCTGAAGACACCATGGATTGTGCTAGTTGATGTAACACAGCTGTAGCTTGCCCTGAAAGCGGAAGAGCCTGGAAAAGCTACCCTTTTCAGAGGCGCTTTGGCTGCAATGTTAAAGGCACACAGCTGAAACCAAGCCTTATCTCTATATAAGAAAATCTGGTGCTGGGAAGAGTGGCTCATGGGAGAGGAAGAAGAAGGTTCACAACCGGCCAGGGCCCTTCTTGGCAAAATGTGGCAAATGCAATGCCTCTTATTCTGTTTTTCCCTGTTGCTTGCCCTGAGTGGTCAGCAGACACCGGGGGCACTAAATATGTCTGGTGTGCTCCACTGTGGGCAGCAGGGTTTTCAGTTCATTGTTAACTATCTCCTCCAGGACAGAATGATGCCTGTGTTCATAGCTTGGGGTAGGTTTGACCACTATTGGTTTAGCCAAGAAAGACTTTGCTGCTGAGAGCTACTGTTCATCTTCCTAGCTTGATGCTTTCCTCCTTTAAGGAGCTCTGTAATTGCTGTCTGAACTTCTCTACCTCAAGTTCTCCTTCTGGACAGTTTCATGGGGTTAGGGGGGCCTGCCAAGCTGTCAGTTCCCTACACTAATAACCAAGATGACTGACCACTGATGCTTTTCACCTTCCTCCTTGCAGACAACAAAGGGCTGCCACACAAGCTGGTGAACAATTCTGAGTGTGGTATGTGGGTGAGGGAGGACCCTGATGGCTCAGTGATATTGGAAGCCAACTACAGTGGCTGCTACGTCAAGGAGCGGGTAAGTAGAACTCAGGTGTCAGCAACACTGAGACCCTCCCTCCACCAGTCAGGCTGACTTTCCAAGGTCATTCCTCCAGGGCTTTCACTACATCCTGCCTATCGGGGTAGAAGGAGTAGATGCAGCTGGACACACGATGCTCATGAAGAGGCTACTCAGGTGTCCTGTGAATCTTCCAGGTAACAGCTGGAGACTTCAGACTCTGGGTGAGTGAAGCTACCTTGAAGGGACCCTTAGGCCTCTACTTATTCGACAGTGACTCCTGACATTCAGAAAGGAGTAGTTCTTCTAACTCTCTCTCCTGAGCAGTGGGGGACAGTGTGGCCATTGCTCTGCTTGTTTCTCCCCTAACCACTACCATGCTCTAGAAGGAATAAAACCATTCCTTGCATAAAGCCTGTTATATCCACCCATTCTTGCCATGCTGGAGTTCAAACAAGAATTAGCCAGTGACTAGGAGCTCTCATCACTGAGAATGGCAGAAAAGGCAGCTGAGCTATCAGGAGGACCTGACCAGTGTCGAAGAGCAGCTGGTTCTGTCTCCTGACTAGAACACAAGTCTGACTCCCAGCTGGGCCTACTTGATCTTGGGGAATTTTCAGGGAGGATGATGTCTATCCCCATCTGAAAATTCTGCTTGATTTTTGTCTAAGAGCCAACCTCACAGAACAGATTTAAACCTAGAATTCACTCTCCTTACTGCCTGATTACTCAAAACTGTCTGGATAGGTGATACTGATAAAATGAAAGTCAAGGACCACCATATTCCAGACCTAAATTTCATAAAGAAGGTAATGAAGTAACCTAAAGGTAACCTGGGTTGGCGCTAAAGCTTGAGAAGGGTCCTTATGGGAAAGAAAGTAAGTAGCCCCACAAATCCTACTGGTCTAGTAAGTATCCACTTACAAAGTGACTTCCTATTTACCTAGCATTCTAAAGTTTAATCTCCAGCATGTAATGTGAACAGACCTATTGCAAACATCTGTCTAGACCTTCAGTGTTGAGGCTCTGTAACAAGATGGCCTTCCACTTCTTAGCTTGAGCTATTCTTCCTTTCTCCACATCTAGGCCAAGCTGCTCCAGGTGCTGACCTGTGTGACTCCGTGCCTGTGGAGGACAGATTACCATGTGTATCCTCTCAGGCTTCTCAAGCAGACTGTGAAGAGCTGGGCTGCTGCTTCAGCCCTGCAGGAGAAGCCAGTTCCTGTTACTATGGAAACACAGGTGTGTTGTGTTGTCTGAGCCAGCTAAGGAAAAGCCCCAGTTATTACTTGTGAAACCCAGAGGAAGGGGGATAGATTTGTTCAGGAGGCAAATACTAAGCAACCGGAGCCTCACATATAAGAAATGTCTCCTAGAACTTTTGGCCCCTAAAGAATAAAGCTTTCTACATCTTGCATTGTCTACTCTTCCCACACCCTATTGGACAAGCAAATGACATTCGAGGGGCTCAAGAAACTTAAGTCTTAAACTTTCCCCCTAGAATACCAGCCTTAATGGTTGATATTCTGCAGTTGTTTTTAGAGCTTTTTTCCAAGAACCTCACTTTCCACAAATCCTAAATCATGCTCTTAATTCATGATTTTTGACTATGAAAAATTTCTCTTAAATGAGCAATTACATACCACACCTCTAAAAATCTGAATTCTAAGATGAATTGGGTGTTACTATCCCTGTTCTATAAATGGGTTGAAAGGAAACCAGTCCTTTCCGTGGGTAACACAGTGGGTGTAAGCACAAGACTGACCAGGTAGTGAGTTTGAGCCTCAGGTAAGCTGTACACAGCTGAACTTGTTCCCACCTTACCTTTGGGAATATCAATAGGTGGGGACTGGAGAGAAGTGGTTCAAAACAACTAAGTTATTGGACTTCTGTGCAATCAGAGTGATAAACTGCCTTCTTTGTTCTTCTGGGATTTCAGTGACCTCACATTGTAGCCAGGAAGGCCACTTCTCCATTGCTGTGTCCCGGGAAGTAGCTTCTCCCCCACTACGGTTGGATTCTGTGCGTCTGGTCCTCGGGAATGACAGTGGGTGTGAGCCCGTGATGGTAACCCGAGCCTTTGTCCTGTTCAAGTTTCCATTTACTTCCTGTGGAACCACAAGCTGGGTGAGCAGGACAGGCTGCCTTTGGATTTTGTATCTGCCTGTGGAGGCTAGGAGGGAAGATGCTAGAAATGAGCAAGGAAGAGCTGGAGCATCCTATCCAGGAGGGTGGTCCTGACACCTGCTGGGTGTGGAGGGTGTTCTCTAGGGCAGAACACGCTGAGAAAGCTGGGACTTGTCCTGGGCCTTCAACTGAGGCCATCACAGCTGTAAGTCAGTAGAATACCAGCTTTAATGGTTGATATTCTGCAGTTGTGTTTAGAGCTTTTTTCCAAGAACCTCACTTTCCACAAATCCTAAATCATGCTAATCAATTAACAAGAAAAAAGAGGGGACAAGTTCTTTGCCATGCACTATTTGGGAATCAGGAGGATTTGTGATTGCTTTATCTAGCACTCAAAGCTCTTTCCTGCACAGTAAGGCAAAACAGTCATTCCCAGGTTCACTGCTCTTGCTCTTGGCTCTACTTGGGGAACAGGAAATGTCCCATAAAATATAGTCCCTGAGATCCAGGTCAAAGCAAACTCAGCAGTGGCATCTTGCTAGCAGGAATGACTGACTCCACTTTGCCTAATCCCATAGGTCACTGGAGACCAGACAGTATATGAAAATGAGTTAACTGCCATTAGGGATGTAAGAACTTGGGATCATGGCTCTATCACTCGTGACAGCATCTTCAGGTAAGGTATCAATTACCCTGGCCCTACAAAACCAGAATGACTCCCCTTCCATAAGGCCAGAGGGTTAGGGTAATTTAACAGTAGAGATTCTGCACAGCGTTTGCCAAGCTTCCTGACCTCAACTTGAGTCTTATAGCTGTCTCCTCAGAGTCATAGCAATGTGGACATCTGCTCTTCCACCTAAATGGGTTTTCAGGTGCTCATTTTGGCATTCTGTCTCCCCTGCCATGGTTTGTGCTGTAACCAAAAGAATCTTGGAGACCTTACTGTGGCCAGATCTCCCACTTAATTTTTTCTTTGTCACTAAAGCATCAATGTGACCATAACTTTCTATGGCTAAGGGGAGACCGATTCTGTGTCCCTCTTCACCCTGACTGACCTTGCCCCTACCTGACTGTTCCCCAAGCTCAGGTTGCTTCCTCTTATGACACTTCCAAAAGTTCTCAAGCTCCTTGTCACTTCTTTACCTTGTTCTAGTTCAAGTGTCCTCTCCCATACTTCTACAAGGTCCCTGCTATTCTCCATATCAAGTCACCTGTAAGATATTCCTTGACTCATCTTCTCTATAGCAGACATCTATGGTACTGTATTACATAATTTTAACTCATGTCAGCCCAATTTATATATTGGCCTGACTAAAATACAACCTCCACAAGGCCAGGGATCTTGTTGGTCACTTAATGCTGCCCAGGAGATAACAATCAAAGCATGTGTGGCCACACTGGGAGCTAAAACATTTTTTCCCCCCTACAGGCTTCAAGTCAGCTGCAGCTATTCACTAAAGAGTAACACATTTCCAGTTAGTGTCCAGGTGTTTACCCTTTCACCTCCTCTTCCCAAGACCCAGGATGGACCTCTCACTCTAGAACTTCAGATTGCCAAGGGTAAGATGTTCTCAGCTAGAGCACTAGACCTACAATCAAACTAATGTTTCTGGGCATAAAGACCCTATACTGGTCATAAGAGGTATATACAGGTGTTTAGGGGTGATAAGTGGTTGTAAATGACTAAAAAGTTGTTAGTGCTACATTTACTCTGACTATCTTGATCTTATGCAGACAAGGACTATGGCTCCTACTATGTGGCTAGTGACTACCCAGTGGTGAAATTCCTTCGGGATCCAGTCTACGTAGAGGTCTCCATTCTTCACAGGACAGACCCCAGTTTGGGGCTCCTCCTACATCAGTGTTGGGCTACACCTAGCCCCAACCCCCTGCACCAACCGCAGTGGCCCATCTTGGTGAAAGGGTAAGTGGTTATTGTACATCTCTGTACCAGTCCTTTAAAGAAGACTCTCCTGACTCACATATCTCTTTGCTTAGCTGCCCCTACACTGGGGACAACTACCAGGCTCAGAGGATCCCTGTCAAGACCGCCTCAAACCTACTGTTTCCTTCACACCACCAGCGCTTCAGTTTCTCCACCTTCAGCTTTGTGGACTCTACAAGGGCGAAACAGGCTCTGAGTGGACAGGTAGGAACCCGCTCTCTTAAGATTATTTCTCCAAGCTACTGCATCTCAGCCTAGGACCCCTTTAATGCTGGCCAATGGTACTCCCTTGGTACCAAGGACATGAATGTCATGTGTCATCTGGACTCTAGTTTTATCAAGATTCCTGATGGTTATATCAACTTCCTAGAGAGACAAAGGGGGCTGGTACAGTGGCAGGTGGTACTCTATCATGACCTGTGTTCTGTTGGCTACCAGGTGTTTCTGCACTGCAGTGCATCCGTGTGCCAGCCTACAGGGATGCTATCGTGCATGGTCACCTGTTCTCCTGCCAAGCGTGAGTATTCCAGCTGCCTACACTAGTGGCCACACACATGAATCTTGAGTTTCACTTCTAACCTTTCTCAGTGTCTAGACAAGTGACTCAAGCTGAATATTGGTCTCATTAAACCACCTACATACTTACAACGCATTAAAATAGAGATGACTAGTTCCCAGAAACAAGCTTTTAAAATGTAAACTACACTCAGATGATCTAACCTTGGTTTTATTCCTATAAAACTGGAATAAACTTGAAGCTAATTGGTCCAGGCATATTCCTAGCTTACCTCCCTCCTGCCACACACACACACACACTCACTCCAAGTTTTGGCAATTGGACAAAGGACCTTAGCACACTGAGCTACATCCAAAACCCTTGTTTTAAATATTTTGAGACAAGGTCTCACTAAAGTTGCCTGGAGTGGGCTTGAACTTTGCCGTAGCCTCCCAGAGTGCTAGAATTACAGGTGTGCACCACTGTGCCCAGCTCATCTAAATCAACTTGACAGAACCATTTGCTGGTTCACAATTTAAGTGTCTAGAGCCATGTTAAAGCAGCCTGCAACTTGGTCCAAAGTCCTCTCAGTAAGATGTGACTTTAGAAATAGAATATATACTTCTAGCTGTAGATGTTTCCATAGTGTAGATGAACTTCTACGTGGTCTGCTGTTATTTGTTTAATCCCTGTTTTGGTTTCATGACCATTGTGGCTTTAAGTTCTTCCCAATGCAAAATGAACTCATAGGAACTATTTCTTAAGGCATTACACTGAATATTTATCCTACTCCAATTGTATGTAATAACATTGCTTTCCAAAGAGCTAGCCATGTAGACTTTCTCAAGATCTTATAACTGAAAATTAGAAGCAGGATTGTTTCTAACATGGTCTCTTATGCCCAAATCTGATGACACTAGCATTAACTAAAAGCACAAATTTTATTCACATAATAGTTTCTGCAAAGTACAGAATGAGGCTCTACCTATTAAGTAACTTCATCTTGTACAATAACAGTTCCTACCCCTAATCTCATGAATGCAAAAATATAATTTTCCCAATTGACTACATCTCTCCTACAGGAAGAAGAAAATCTGACCTGTATTTTCAGAACAGTACTGCCAGCGTTTCTAGCAAGGGTCCTATGATTCTACTCCAAACTACTGAAGATCCTTTAGAAAAGCTCCGTAAATCTACAGGTGAGTAGAGAACTCCTGGCTAGCTACCTGAATCATCAATTAATCCAAAGGCATTCTTCTCCCCGCCTACCTCTGATCCTTGTTGCTTTCTCAAAAGGGTAACATCTTCCTTTTGAAGTTTCAGTTTTTGACACAGAATCACATGGTTGTTCCTAGCATCTGCTAATCTACCTTTTCCTCCTCTAGGTGCTCCTGTGAACCCGCAAACTCTGTGGGTAGCAGGACTTTCTGGCACCTGCATTGTTGGAGCCTTGTTATTATCCTACTTGGCTATCAGGAGATGGAAGTAAAGTAGTCAGACCAAATGTGTCAATAAAACTATATTGCAATCCCACCATGTGTCAAGCTCTTTATTTGCTTAATTTCACAACTTTTATCCTTCAGTCAGGTCTTAGCACCTCATATTTCCAGCCTGGGGTGGTACATGTATGTCAGTGCCTTTTACTCATGAACAGAATAAACATATAGGTATAACTTCATATAGTTCATAATTCAAGCAGTCTCAGACTCAATAGGCTTACAAGATAGATACCTCAGACTCAATAGGCTTTATAAACTCAATGGGGTATAGAATAAAAAGGAGATGAGAGCAACCAAACAGTTGTAGAACTAGCTTATAACAAGGGGGCCATGATCCTACTCCAAGATACAGAAGACCCTTCAGAAAAGCCCTGTAAATCCACAAGTGAATAGGAAGACCCTGAACTTTCTAGACTACTGGTTTCTTAACTGTAAGATGTCTCAGGATTTGAGAGGGGCTGTACTCCCCTAGTTGGATTAAATAGCTCTGCATTTAACCTTAAACTTGAATTTCTAACCAATTCTTTTTTGATGCTTATCCTCCTAATCAGAGTATCAAAGTTTTGAAAAAACGGTATCTAGATTGGTGATTGAAAGGAAGTATCTGATCTTCACTGGTCACCTAAGGTGGCTTGATCAAGAAAGGCCTAGTTTTAATAAAGAACTGACAGTCTCCTGATTAGTAATTACCGAGAGTGCAAGTACATGGATTTCTCAAGAAAAACATACTGTTCAAAGAACTTTCCAGTAACTGCTACTGGTTATACTCTGGGGAACAGTCTGCTCCCATGGTGATGCTCTGAAAACTAACCTTAAGTAAACAAGGTTTCCTTATTTCTCCTTCAAGGAAGAAACATCTAGGTTACTTGAGATTTTGAAATAAGTGTTAATCTTAGATCTAATGACTGCTTTGCAATTCAGCTGACCTCACTTTAAACTGCTTTTACACAGGGAATGGATATTAGACATTACCCTTACTCAGTTCACAGGGTTACTACCTGCATTTCCTGTGGTAGCAATTATACGTGCTCCCTGTTACTAATACAGTGGAGTCATATGACAATGAAATAGTTGATTATTCATTCCCAAAGTCTAGAATCTAGGATGAAAAGTCAACTCATGTCACTCGGTCAACAATTTAGCTGCTATTTGAACCTGAACATAATTCCAGAACATGGATTCTTTCCCTCATATTGTATTGAAAATATTCAGCAGTCCAGGGAACCAGTTCCCACTGAAAGACAGGTTCAGTTTGAAGGTCTTTTCTAGGCTTGCCTGCCTGGTGCTTGCGGAGAAATGGCTGTATTACGTGCAAAGGTTATGATTACTGACAACCTTTTCTGCTCCAGGCTGAGCCTTCTCAATGACAAGAGTCATGGTCAAGTATAATTGACTCAACTTGGAGTCAATTCTAATAGATAAAATAGGTAAATAGAAAAATAATTATTATTGAGATCCTAAAGTTTCAAACTAACCAACTCATGATTATATATTCAGTCTCCTAAAGCCATATATATTTATAGCAAGTCTTAAATTGTAAATATTAACTGAAAATACTATATACTTCTAGGTGAAATGTTAAATCGTCTGCCAACTTTTTTTTTCTTTGAGACAGGGTCCCTCTATGCAGTTTAGGCTGGCCTTGAGCTCACTTTGTAGCATAGGCTTGTCTTGAACTCGAAACGATCCTCCTGCTCAGCCTCCCAAGTGCTGGCTGGCTATTTTTTCCAACTTTTGATCTTTCATAAGCCAAGCTACATTTCCCGATAACTGAATAGTGTATCTGTCTTGAAGTAAATTCAACCCTTGTACCAACCAAATTTTAAATACTCAAAAGCTTGCCTGGAGCTGCCTCTTTATGGCTATAAAATCACACCTTACTCTGTAAGAAATAAGTGGATATAATATGCATTCTTAGCTTTCCCCTATCAGACAGTTGTGTAGGATCTTCTGATTGAAACTGACCTGATGATCCAAGAATTTGAGCTTCTCACTGAGAGAAATGCTGATCTGACATAGCACCTGGAGCAGAAGTCACTTAGGGTCAATTTGTCCCTGTTTTTGAAGGAGGGTTATGTCCTGGTTCTTAATACAAGATGTATGTTGGAACTAACCAAAGGCAATAATTATAGTACTTAATCCTCTCCCTAGAATCTTCCAGGTTTTCTCTAGGGAGCTTGTTGAGCCGTTAACATTCTGTGAAATGTCAGAGGGTGAGGATCTATTTCCTATACATTTCACCATGGAAATATTAAAGGAGAAATGTCCCATAAAATATGCTTCTGCAAATATATTACTACTGGTTTTCTAACTGTAGAATATTTGTTAACTTAGTCTTATCAACAGAGAAAAATGAATATTTTTTCAGGGAAGATTTTTTTATAATTTACCCTTGAATTGAATAGCCCCTGGCCAGAATTACTAAGCCTAAAGTTGAATCATAGTTCTAAGGGGAAATATCAGTTGGGACAATTAACTTGAGTAATTTATTAATATTATCTATTTATCTAATATTATCAGATAAGTTAGTAACTGGATTGTTCCTGGGTCCCTCATTCTTAAACTATTTTTATGATGCTTGTCCAGTTTAAATAGCCTGTTGTGTCGTATAAAAGAATAACTTGCCATCCCAAACTCTTCTCGATTTTCACCATTTCCTCCAAATTTAGAAAACTCATTTCTAGCTGACAGCTGACTTCTCTTTGACTAAAGAACTGATTAAATCAAGCCAAAAAATTTTTTGTATATCTTTGGGTTTTTTTAAAAATTTTATTTAAAAGGAAAAAGAGAAAAAAACAACAAAACAAAGCAGTGTAAGGGTACAAGTAATACAGAACTACCAAAAAAAAAAAAAAAACAGTAAGAAATCACCAGTTAATAGATTACACATTATCATCTTAGAGATAGTTGCTCAAGTCACAGAATCAAAGCATACAAAGTGGACATTCAAACAGACTGCAAACAGTTGTGTTCAATGATCCAACCAAAAACATTAATATGGTCAGCTATTTAACACCCCTAAGCACACTTGCAGTTGTATCTTTTAGAGCAATTTTTCCCTCTGTTTTTTACAACACAATTTACACATTTTGGGTTTTATTACTCCTTAGTTCTTATTACTTTTTTTTGGAAGAGAATAAAGTCAAATATGGCAAAACAAAGCTGTCAGTCAAAACCAAGGATAGACATAGCACATGACGTAAAAACAGAGTACAGGGTTATCAACAATGGTTACCATAATGCCTCTTGCTTCCTTAAAAAGAATTGCCTATCTCATTAGGTATTTAAAAGTTGAACAAAACAGTAGAGAACAAAACCAATAAAACCTAAACCTTGTAAACATTACAGGACAAAGAAGGTAATAGTCAAACCAGAATGGGAATCATAGTGAATCTTATTGCCTTCAAAGTAGTTGCCTAAACTCTCAAACTTGATACTATCATACAGAATGTAACAGAGTCTAATCAGTCAAAACAAGATAGTGGGAGTATTACAGGACTTCAAATCAAGTTAATAGGAAATCAAAAAAGTTACTACAATATATCTTGCTGAATTTTTTATTTTCCCCCTTAATTAAAAAAATCATGACAAATAACAATTTTTTAATGAATAAGGGAGAGATTGAGATAAAAGAGGACATAACAACATAATAATACAGGTCAAAGCATGACAGTTTCAGCAACCTAGTGCTTCACCACCAAATAACCCGACTTAGTAGTAGTTACCATAGTGTCTTTTTCCTTGAAATATTTGAATATAACTTCATATACTATAGCTTCAAATATATCAAGTCAGTGTAAAACCATTCAAGTGGATGAAAGCATTGTATGGTATTTAGAACCAACTAACAGAAAACGAACAATGGCTTCTATATTATCTCTTTGATTATAACAATTTTTGTTTATACTATCACATATAATAAAATCCAGCAAGATACATCATGATAAAACTAGTGGAGACAGAAGAGCTGTAGTTTGGTGGGGCTTCAAAACAAGATGATAGTAAATCAGCACTAGCTATTATGATGACTTACTTTCTTTAAAATAGCTGTTCATTTCATCACAGGAAATAATATCAAGCAGCCCAGAATAAAGCCATTCCAATTAATAAGTGAAAACTTTATAAGGCTTCAAGGCCACCTAGTGGGGAATCATGATTACCACATACTTTTACATATTTAAATCATTGCTTATATTAGGGAAACTATTCGGTATTTACACATGCGAGATTGATTTATTTCACTTATGAGTATGGTCTCAAGCTGCGCCCATTTACTGATAAATATTTCAATGTGATCCCTCTTTATAGCTGAGTAATACTCCATTGTATAGAAATACCACAACTTTTTTATCCAGTTCTCAGTTGATGGACACTTGGGTTGTTTCCAAGATATGGTGATTACAAATTGTGCTGCTTTATAAACATAGGTGCACATATATCACTGTGGTATGATGCTTTCTGTTCTAGAAGTGGAATAGCTGGAACAAATGGTACTTCCAATCTCAGCTTTTTGAGGAATCTCCAGATTGACCTCCACAAAGGTTGTAACAGTTTACACTCCCACCAACAGTGTAGAAGAGTTCCTTTTTCCCCACAGCCTCTCTAGCATTTGTTGTTGGTTTTCTTGATCCTGGCCATTCTTTCAGGAGTGAGATGGAATCTCAGTGTGGTTTTAATTTGCATTTCGATAATGACCAATGATGATGAACATTTTTTCATGTATTTATTTGCCATTTGTATTTCTTCATCTGAGAAGTGTGTATTCATCTCAGATGCCCATTTTTGGATTGAATCTTTGAATTTTGGGGGTCTGAGTTTTTTTTTAATTCTTTATATGTTTTAGACAAAAGTCCCTTGTCTGAGGGGGAGTTCCCTAAAATCTTTTCCCAGTTTGTGGGTTTTCTTTTCACTATGCTGGAGATTTCTTTTGACATGCAGATACTTTTTAATACGAGGTGGTACCAGTTATTGATTCTGGAAAGTATTTCCCGTGCAGTTTGAGTCCTGTTCATGAATTCTCTACCTACCCCTATGTCTTCAAGGTTTCTACCCAATTTGTCTTCCAATAGACTTAGTGTTTCTGTTTTAATATTCAGATCTTTGATCCATTTAGATTTTAATTTAGTACATGGTGATAGGCATGGATCTAGCTTTAATTTTCAGCAAATGGAGAGCCAGTTTTTCCAACACCATTTATTAAACAGACTGTCATTCATCCAGTGAAAATGCTTGGCTCCTTTATCAAAGATAAGGTGGTTGAGTGTGTTTGTAGTTGTGGTTGTATCTTCTAATCTATTCCATTGATCTTTGGCTCTGTTTTGATTCCAGTACCATATTGATTTTACTACTGTTGCTTTGTAGTATAACTTCAAGTGAGGGATTGTGATGCCTCCTGCCTTGCCTTTGCTGCTTAAAATTGCCTTTGCTATTCTAGGTCTCTTCTGGTTCCAGATGAATTTTAGGAGTGATTTCTCTAGATTTATAAAGTATGTTGATGGTATTTTTGTTGGGATTGCATTGAATCTGAATAACAGTTTTGGGAGAATGGCCATTTTCATAATGTTTGTTCTTCCTATCCATGAGCAAGGGATGTCTTTCCATTTTCTGAGATCATCTTCAATTTCTTTTTACAGTGTATTATAATTTTCCCTGTATAGGTCTTTCACTTCTTTCGTAAGAGTAATTCCTAAACATTTCATTTTTTTGCTTACTAGTATGAAGAGTGTGGTTTCTCTTATTTCCTTCTCTGTGATTTTGTTGTTAGTGTATAGTAATGTGATTGATTTCTGAGTATTGATTTTGTATCCAGCTACATTACTGAATTTATTTATTATATCTAAGAGTCTTTCAATGGAGTTCAGGGGGTCTTCTAGGTAGAGTATCATATCATCTGAAAACAATGATAATTTAACTTCCTCTTTTCCTATCTTTACCCCTTTTATTTCTCTCTGTTGTCTAATTGCTCTGGCTAGTATTTCCAGTACTATATTAAATAGGAGTGGTGATAAAGGACATCCTTGTCTTGTGCCTGATTTTAAAGTAAAGGCTTTCAATTTTTGGCCATTTAGTATGATGCTGGCTGTTGGTTTTTCATAAATGGCCTTTATTATATTGAGGTAAAGACCATCTATTCCAATATTCTGTAAAGTTCTTATCATGAATGAATGTTGGACCTTATCAAAGGCTTTTTCTGCATCTATAGAAATGATCATGTGATTCTTACCTTTGGCTTTATTGATATGGTGGATTACATTTATTGATTTACATATGTTGAACCATCCCTGCATTCCTGGGATGAATCCCACTTGGTCATGGTGTCTAATCTTCTTGATGATTTGCTGCATCCTTTTTGCCAATATTTTATTGAGGATGTTTGCATTTGTGTTCATTAGGGAGATTGGTCTATAGTTCTCTTTTTTAGTTGGGTCTTTCTCAGGTTTTGGTACTAGAGGAATATTTGCTTCCAGGAATGACTTGGGAAGGATCGCTTCCCTTTCATTTTCATTGAATAGTTTGAGGAGTGTCAGCATTAGCTCTTCTTTGTATTTATTGTAGAATTCTGCAGTGAATCCATCTGGGCCTGGGCTCTTCTTTGTAGGTAAGGACTTAATTACATTTTCAATTTCATTAATAGAGATTGCGTTATTCAGCAGTTTTACATCCTCTTGATCTAGCTTTGCTACTTCATATGTTTCTAGGAATCTGTCTATTTCTTCTGTGTTATCAAACCTTTGAGAGTAGAGGTTTTCGAAATAGGTGTTGATGATCTTCTGTATTTCTGTAGAGTCTGTAGTGATTTCACCTTTTCATTTCTTATGGCATGAATTTGAGCTTTTTCTTCCCTTTTTTAAATAAGATTGGCTAAGGGCTTATCAATTTTATTCTTTTAATGAACCAACTCTGATTCGTTGATTCTTTGGATTGTTTTCTTAGTCTCTATTGCATTGATTTCTGCTCTGATTTTCATAATTTCCTCTCTTCTTTTGGCTTTGGGCTTGACTTGCTCTTCTTTTTCTAGCTGTTTGAGGTGTAGCATCAGGTTATTATTTGTATTCGTTCTGTTTTCCTCATGTGGGAACTCAGTGCAATAAATTTTCCTCTGAGGACAGCTTTCATTGCATCCCACAGATTCCAGTAAGTTGTTTCTGCATTTTCATTTTCTTGTAGGTATTGTTTAATTTCTTCTGTGACCCACTGATTATTCAAGTGTGTGTTATTCAGTTTCCATGTGTTTGTGGGATTTTTGCAGTATTTTTTATCATTAATTTCTAATTTCAAAGCGCTATGATCCGACAACATGCAAGGGATGATTTCAACTCTTTTGCATTTGTTTAAATATGTTCTGTGAGCTAATATATGGTCGATTTTAGAGAATGACTCATGTACTGCTGAGAAGAATGTGTATTCTGATGTTGTTGGGTGGAACATTCTGTATATGTCTATCAAGTCCATTTGTTCACAGGTGTGATTCAGTTCTGTTATTTCTTTGCTCATTTTCTCTCTGGTTGATCTGTCCCTTGGTGTCAATGGCATGTTAAGGTCTCCTGTTACAATTGTGTTACTGATAATTTGAGTTTTCATTTCTGTTAATAGTTGTTTTATATAACTGGGTGCTCTAGAGTTTGGTGTATATATGTTTAAGATAGTTATCTCTTCCTCTTGGAGTTTTCCCCTAACCAGTATGTAGTGACCTTCTTTGTCCTTTATGATCATTGTTGGTTTAAAGTTCACGTTGTCTGCAAACAAACTACTCCTGCTTTTTTATTTATTTATTTTTTTTTTGATTCCTGTTGTGTGAAATATTGTTTTCCATCCTTTGACTTTCAGTCTGTGAGTATCCTTCTGGGTTAGATGGGTTTCCTGTAAACAGCTTATGGTTGGATTTTGTTTCTTGATCCATTCTGCTAGTCTGTTTCTTTTGATTGGTGCATTGAGACCATTTACATTAATGGTTGTAACTGTTATATGCTGGTTTATTGTTGACATGTTATCTCTCTGCTGCTGCATCTTTATCTTTGTGTTCTGTTTAATTATCTGCTTTGCTTAGTGGTTTTTTTCTTTGTGTATCTAAACTGTCTCTCAATATGTTTTGCAGGGTTAGCTTGGGGTTCATGAAGTTCTTCAGCTGTTCTTTGTCATGGAAGTATCATATTCCACCATAGATTTTGAATGATAGTTTTGCAGGGTACATCAGTTTAGGTTGGAAATCATTTTGCTTTAGGTCCAGAATACTTCACTCCATGCTCTTCTTGACTTTATTGTTTGTGCTGAGAAGTCTGCTGTGATTCTGATAGGTTTTCCTTTATACGTGATCTGTCTTTTCTCTCTGACAGCTTTTAATAATCTATTCTTGTGTTGGATTTCTGGGATGGTGATTATTATATATCTGGGTGTAGTTTTGTTTTGGTTATGACTATTTGGAGTTCTGTAGGCTTCACTGAACCTGATGTCGTTTTCTGATCTCATGCTTGGGAAATTTTCAGCTATTACTTCTCTATCCCAATATCCTCTTGACATCCTTTATGTTGTCCCCTTCTTTTTCATTAATCCCTATCAATCTTATGTTATTTTTCTTTGCATCATCTTGCAGTTGTTGAATTGTTATTTCCTGATTCCTTGTTATTTTTAAAAGATCTTTCCTTTCCTGTTCACTAGCTTCTATCCTGTCTTCAAGGTCTGAAATTCTATCTTTACTTTCATTGAGGTGGCTTTTACAGCTTTCAGTGGAGTTTTTTTATTTCCTGTATATCTCTGTGCATCTGCTTTATGTATTCTGTTTGTTTCTTGTATTGTTCATCTAGGGATTCTATCTTCTTGTTTAGTTCCTCCAATTTTTTAACTGTGTTTTCTTTAGATATATTCAGAATCTCTTTCATTTATCATTGCTTCTTTTACCTGGGAGATTATTTCGAGTTTGAATTCCTTTAAAGCTTCCTGGAGTTGCTTGTTTATTTCAGTAGCTATTATGTCTGATATATTTGAGGTGTATGGCATATATTTTCTTCTACATACATCGCTCCTAGGGTTTCTTGAGATGGGCTGGAGGTTTGAGGTTGTAATTTTGTCTTTTGTTTTATCATTTTCCTATATTTCTGTGTTTCAAGTGTTATTTGAAAGCTTCCTCAGGGTCTGTTGGAAATCCACTTCTATGCTCACAGCTCCTGGGACTCTGGCACCCAGTTCCCCCAGGCTGCTGGGCCTCTAGAACCAGTGGCCCTCTTCTGCCTGTTTAGAACTCTGTAATTCCAGATAAGCTGGGCTCCAGGGACACTGTGCACCCGCCTGCTTGCTGGAAACTCCATAGTTCTCCAAGTGCAGCCAGAATGGGGAGGTGGATATAGATGCCTCAGACCCACTTAGCCAATTCACTGCACCCGAAGGCTCGAGGATCCAGAACAGTCTGGGCTTGGGGCAGAGTGCCCTGGGCACTTACCATAGGCCATGGGGCCTCCAGTACTGGTGATGCTCTCCTGCTTGCTGAGATATCCATCTTTGGGTTTTATGAATAAAACTGTTGCTTATTTTGCTTGACTTCCTACTATTTACTTTGTGGGGCTGTTATTTGGCAACCTAGTGTCCTGTTTCTTTGTAAAGAGGTAGCTCTGTAGTCCATACCAATGTCAGCTTCAGATTTTCCTACATTCTTTTTCTTCACATACAGGAGTTCTGCTGCCCTACATCTCTGAGGATGGACACTTATTCTTGGAGATAAGACCTGCTGTTGTCCAGCTCCTCATCCTGGCTGTCTAGGTGACTCTCTGTCAAGGGCCACACCTGCCTTCTCTCTTCTAGTTTGGGCCACTATACAAATTTATAAGATCAGATCCTATCAGACTGCACCCCACCCTTTCTTGGGGTGGTAAGCTTAGGATTTGCTGCTTAGGTTTAATTTATAGGGGAATGACAACCTTTTGAAGCCTGCTGTGACTGGGTACCATAGGTTGAGGAAAATGTATACCTACATGAGGGAAAATGAATCAGATTTAAAAAGGAAATTCTGTTACTACACAAATAAACCTGGTCAGTGTTACTTTAAATGGAGCAAGCCAATAACACAAATATAACTAGCACACAAGCTCACATATTGCAATCTATGAGAAGTGAATTACAGGAGACAGTAGCTTGGTGGTCATACCAGGAGCACAGAGAAAGGAGTGGAGGTTGAAGAGATGTTAGGAGGGATACAAAATCTAAGAATAGGTCCAAGAGATATATATTTAATAATGCAGTGTATTCTTTAATTGCTAAGAGTGAATTTTAGGTGTTATTACCATACAATAAGTTTTTTTCTCATTCCTCATGTACATAATAGTTTTTTTGCAATTAAATTTTTAAAAGCCAATGAAATTTCATATACTCCTTATTTATAAAAACTAAGTTTAAGAATAGCCAGCCATGAAATTAAAATGTTTAGTGTCTGTAAATTAAGGACAGAGGTCTGATGATCACCAACACCTTAATTCAAAAAGAGTTAAGATTCTTTCTTGCTCATGTTCCAGGGAAAAATTTATCTAAGATAAACCATAGAAGTCAAACCTAAGTCAGCTGGTGATGATTGGAAACAGGATTTTGACATCAGCACTGTGTACTGAAGCATCTCATAGCATATTTGGGTTGAACAAAATTCCCTTTTGGATTAGGAAATGAGATTAAATTATGAGCAGTCCCTTCAAACTCTCAAAATGGAAGGGACAGGAGGAATGGAGAAAACCACAAGTTGGCATTCGAGCAGAAGCCCATTCTTTTTAAAAAACAATGTCATTCCCATTCTTCCTTCGTCTTCATGACATTCAGACTAGAAAATCACCTATGTGCTTCTAGCAAAGCATTCAATGTCTACGGACTCAGCATCACTCACTTTCTATATAGGCTTATAAGAGGTGTGATTGTCAAACAGGACTAATGTCTAAATTTTAAAAATTCATTACAGTAAAAGACATACTGCAATAAATCTCCCTCAAAATACCCCCCAACACAGAATCCCATCATTCTCAGCAATGTCTTTTATGTAATGAAGATTTTTTTTATTTAAACCCTCACCATATTTTAATCACCAATATAAATTATTTCTAGCTTTCAGGCTCTAAAACTCTGCTTGTGGAAATGTTCTTTACCCCCTTTACTTTTCCCAGTGCTCTGGATTCATGGTTACACCTTGGAAATGTTACTCTGCTAGTTCCTTGCTAAGAGTTTTTGTGTTGTAAGCCAGCTATGGAATTTTCTCTCATGCCACAGCGGGTTCCTGCTTGCTAATTGCTGATGCCCAGCTGCCCTCTCAGGCCATCGTGAGTGAGCCTCTCTGTGACACGTGCAGGCCAGAGAGAGCAGGAATGAGGCCTCCATACCAAGTACCCAGATCTTTATTTTTTATGAAAAGTACAAGAAGCACTGCTTTTCTACCCTTGAGGATGTGAGAGAGTTTCAACATTCCTGAAGGGAAATAAATCACCTTTCTCAACACTGCAAGTATCTGATTCTGTGACAAGAGCTGGCCACACCAAGCGTATTTCTCATTTCTCATTTCAAATGATTGAGAAGGGAAACAACAGAGCACTCCTTGAAAAAGGGTTTTAAGGGATAAAATAAAGAGGTTTCGATGACATTGGAGAAAATAAGTTGCACCTGCTTGAATTTTGCCTTTTAACCTAAACATTGCAGTAGAGGACTGAGTTGTAAAAGTTACCCTCTAAGCTTACTAGGTGCTATAATTTGGATCTTGAATGTCACCCAAAGATCTGTGTGTTGAAGGTTTGGTCCAGAGGCCCTATTCGGAAGTGATGGGACCTTTAAAAAGAAGGGCCTCTGAAGGATACAACAGCAAGGGTGTTTAGGTGCGTTAAATAGAAGACCATATTAATATTTTTGACTGGATTACTGAAATCAACTGTTTGCAGTCTCACTGTTTGAATGTTCGTTTTCTGTGCTTTGATCCTGTGACCTGAAACACCGTTTCTAAGATGACAGCGAGTAATCTATTAACTGGTGATAGCTTACTGTTTTGTTTTCTTTTGTAGTTCTGAATTACTTGTACCCTTACACTGTTTCGTTTTGTTCTGTTTTTTTTACTTTTTCCTTTTAAATAAATAAATAAATAAATAAATAAATAAAAGGGCCTAATCATAAATGGGTGTTGGATTTTGTCAGATGCATTTTCAGCATCTGTAGAGATGATCGTGTGATTTGGTCTTTGGTTCTGTTGATATGCTGCATTACACTTACGGAGGTGCATACATTGAACCATCCCTGCATCTCTAGTATGAATCCTACCTGGTCATGGTGTATAATTTTGATGATTTGTTGAATTCTATTTCTCAGAATCTTATGGAGAATTTTTGTATCTATGTCACTAAGGAAATTTGCTTGTGGTTCTCTTTTTCAGTTGGTCTTTCTCTGGTTAGGTATTCAGGTAATACTTGCTTCGAGGAAAGGCTTGGGGGGAATTGCTTCCCTTTCAGTTCCATTAAGAGTTTGAGGAGTAATGGCATTAGGTTTTCTCTAAATTTCTTCTAGAATTCAGCAGTGAATACATCAGGATCTGGACTTTTCTTTGTGGATAAAGTTTTAACTATATTTCATTAATTGATATTGAGTTACTTAGATTTTTATATCTTCTTGACTCAATTTTGATAATTCATATGTATCTTGGAATCTATTTCTTCTGTGTTTTCTGTCTTATTAAAATTTCTTGAACTTCTGTGCATATTCCCATAAGAACTGAAAACATCATACCACAGTGACATATGTGTATCCATGTTTATAGCAGCACAATTTGTAATAGCCAGACCTTGGAAACAACCTAAACACTCATCAACTGAGGAATGGATAAAAAAGAAGCATATTTTTATACGATGGAATACTACTCAGCTATAAAGAATGATCACATTGAGATATTTATAAATAAATGGATGCAACTTGAGACCATACTCATAAGTGAAATAAATGAAACTCACATGTATAAATACCAGATAGTCTCCCTAGTGTAAGAAATGATAAGAATACATAAGATACAAAAAACTCAATAATTACAGTGAAAGGATAAGAATTTGCTTAAAGGGTAAAAAACACCTCATGGAAAATGAGAAAAAAGAAAAAGGAAGGGAAAAGGAAAATGTCTAAAATTATATAAACACACTTAGGATAGCTAAGATGATTACACTACAAATCCTTAAGTTCTTGGAACAAAACAGTTAACATTCCTAGGATTGAAACAATTGTGCGTATTATTGTATAGTGATCTGAGGAACTCTTGAAGAACATTATGTAAAATAACAACCCTAGTTACACTCACACCACCTTGTTTTGAAGGCTAACATTGCCATTGTTCTGAACTCTTTGCTATTGTTGTTTATGTCTTTTTCATTTTGTGTCTTTCTAAGAATTGGTTTTGTCTTGGTTTGTTCTGTTTTTCCCTCTAATACAGAAAGGATAGGTATAAAGGTAGAGACTCATGCATGCGTAGAACTTTTAAAAAGTTTATGAGAATCGATAATATAATACATGATGAAATTAACAGCTACTTTGAAGAAAATGAGACACTAAGGTACAAGAGACACTAAGAACAGTGCTGATTCCATAGCATCATGATGTGAAATCCATCAAGACTATAAATTTTCACTCAGAATGATTTTAGACTGTTTTGTTTTGTTAAATTTTAATATAGAGGAAGGTATTGGACAGCTCTTTTGAAGAGAGTGAGAGACATTATGGCAGCCATTGTTGACTTCCCTGTTGTCTGGTCTTGAAGACCTAAAATTCCTTGTTCATTCTGTTCTGATCAGTTCTATAACGTTGTTTTGTATGAATTCGTTTTATGTGAAGATATGGACAACTGTTTGGAAGAAAACAAGAGACAATGTGATGCACAGTGAAGATCTCCAGTTGTCTTGCTTTGAAATCTGTGTCCCTTACATTGTTATCTTGTGAGCTGTTTTGTTCTGTTTTGTCATATTTAATTTTACCCTCTTTAAAAATAAAAAATAAGTTAAAAAATAAAAAAAAATTCTTGAAGTAGATATTGATGATTTGCTAGATTTCCACAGGATCTGTTGTAATTTTACCCTTTTTGTTCCTAATTTCATGAATTTGAGTCATTTATTTCCTATTTTTTATGAAGTTAGTTAAGGGTTTATCTATTTTAATCTTTCAAAGAACCAACTCTTTGACTCATTGATTTTTCTAACGTTTTCTTAGTGTTGTTGCCTTATTTGCTCTGATCATTATAGTTTCCTCCTTTGTAGGAGCATTGGTCTTAACTTGTTCTTTTTCTAGAAGTTTGAGGTTCAATATTGTTGTTTATTTGAGCTTGTTATCTTTGCGCTATGAAAATTCACTGCTATAAATTTCCCTATTAGGACTGCTTTCATTGTGTCCCATATATTCTGGTACGTTGTATCAGCATTATCACCTAATTATAGAAATGGTCTAATTTCTTATCTAATTTCATCTGTGATCCACTGGTTATTTAGGAGGGTGTTATTTAATTTTCATATGTTTATGGAGGGTTTTTTGTTTTGTTTTGTTTTGCTTGCTTTGCCCCTGTTTTCCAATTTCATTACTCTACAGTGTGGTAATATACATGAGATAATTTCAATTCCTTTTCATTTGCTTAAGCATGTTCTATGGACTAGTTTGTGATTTATTTTGGAAAATGCCCCATGTGCAGCTGAGAAGAATGTGTATCCTGATATTGTGAAGTGAAACACTCTGTAAATAGCTACTAAGTCCATTTGTTACCAGGTTTGGTTCAATTCTGATATTTCCTTTTTGATTTTTTTGACTAATCGATCTATATATTTGTGACCTTCAGGGATTAAGGTCCCTCATTACAATTATGTTAGTGTTATTTGATTTTTAATGTCCAATAATATTTGTTTTCTGTATTCTAGTCCATCTGTACTTGGTGCATATATATTTATGATTGTTATCTCTTCATCTCGGAGAAAACAATCCTAAAATTAATTTGGAACCAGAAGAGATATAGAAGAGAAAAAAAAAAACTCTAGGCAATAAAAGAATGACAAAGGGCATCACAATATCTTCTTGGAATTATTCTACAGAGCTACTATGATAAAAATTGCATAGTATTTGTAAAAACAAAACAAAACAACAAACTCTCTGAGGATCAATGAAGCAAGATTAGAAGATGCACAAGCAACCCCAAACACACTGAGCCACCTTATCTTCGACTATGGGGCCAGACAAATCCACTGAAAGAAAAATAACCTTTAATAAGTGGTGTTAGAGACATTGGATTTTCACATTCTGAAGACTAAACCTAGACCCATGTCTATCACTGTGCACTAAACTAAAATCAAAATGAATCAAAGATCTGAATATTAAAACAGAAACACTAAATCTGCTGGAAGAGAAAATAGGTAGAAATCTTGAAGACACAGGAGTAGGCAAAGACTTTATGAACAAAACCCTGAATGAACAGAAATACTACAAAGAACCACTTGGATCTCATCAAAATCTTTTGCACAGCAAAAGAAATCACCAATGGAGTGAAAAGAAAAACCTGCTGAATGGGAAAAAAATGTAGCAGTTGTTCCTCAGACAAAAGACTAATGTCTAGAACATATAAAGAATGGAAAACATCAGATCCCCCAAATTTAAAGACGCAATCCAAAACTGGGCATCTGAGATAAATACACATTTCTTAGAGGTAGAAATGGCATGTATATATATGAAAAACAGTGTTCAATTTCACTGGTCATTGGAAAGTTCCAAAGTAAAATAACAGTGCGATTCCCTCTCACCATAAGAAAAAATGGCCATTATCAAGATATCAACCAGTAACAAATGTTAGCAGGGATGTGGGGAGGTAGACTGGTGCAACCACTACATAAACCAGTGTGGAGATTCCTCAAAAAACTAGGACCAGAAGTCTTATTTGACCTACCTATTCCCTTTCTTGGTATTCTCACAAAAGAATTAAAAACATCATACCATAGTGATAAATGCACAACCATGTTGATAGCAGCAATTTGTCATAGCTAAATCTTTGAAATAACTCAAATGCCTGTCAGCTGATAACTGGATACAAAGATGTGATCTTTCTACAATGGAATACTACACAATCATAAAGAAAGATTAAACTTGAGACATTCATAGATAAAATGGATGGACTTTGAAATAAACTGGAAAAATGTGTAAATATCACATTATCTCTCTGATGTGAGAAACAAAGTATAAATAACCAAAATATATAATAGATATTATAAAATAGAAATAAATTTTTCAAAGGGAAAAGGTGTCATGGTTTATATCTGTGGTCCCCCAGGCCTCATAAGTTTGATTTGTGCATTCGTGATGCTTCATTGTCTAGTGCTTGGATTGATGGTGTCAGTGCTCCACCCACATTGGGGTGGAGCCAGGATGTGATGTAATGGCAGGAAGAAGGTGTGTCTTGCTCTTTGCTGGTTCCTGCTTGCTGTTTTGCAGCCGCCATGAACTGTGGTCCAGCCATGCCCGCCTGCCTTGGAGCCAACTGACTGTGGACTGAAACCTCCAAAAACTGTAAGAAATAAACCTTTCCTTTCCCAACTTGGGCTTCAGATATTTTGTCTCAGTGACGAGTAAAAAGTAACTAAGACAAAGGGGAATGAGGGAAGGAGGAGGGGGAAAAGAAGGAAAGGGAAAAATGAGAAAAGAAGTATGAAATGGAAACAGAGTTTTTTAAATAAGTAGGAAAAGAGAAGTTGAAGGGAAGGAAGGGCAACAGGAAAAAAAGAATAATCAAGATATATCACATACAGGTGCAAATTCCCTATAATGAATGTGAGAATTATATCAATGAACAATAATGATAAAAAGAAGTGAGCCCTAGGAGAGCCCTAGTCATTGGAGCTGTCCCCTTGAAGGAGACACTGGGACTTCAGCCCCTCACCTTACTCTCTTTCCTGTCCTTGTAGCTACAAAGTGAGCAGGCCTCCCCTGCCACAGTTCACCAACTATGATGAATTGCACTTCCACAGACCCAAAGCAGCTGTAACAAGTGACAACAAACTGAAGCCTCTGAATGCATGAGCCCAAATAAAATTTCCTCCTCTTAAGTGGATTATCTCAGGTATTTTGTCATAATACCTGAAAGCTCACAAACATATCAAATGTTTTTATTTCATGCTGAATTAATTTATATTATCAGAATATAAACACAGAGCTTTCAGAATATGAAGTTTATTTTACATCTGTCAAAATTGTCTAGATTAATTTTCAAAAGCTGGATAAGGGTAGTTGGTGAAGTGTCAGTGAAAGAACATAAAATGTTGGTTAACAAGAATATACTCATAAATAACTGTGCAACATCCTGACCAGAGTTAGTAATAATTCACTGTGTTTTTTGAAAATCACCAAGAGATTACATTCTCACTTGGGGTGATGAACCTGCTATTTAGCTGAAGTTAGCCACTCTACAAGTATACATATTTCAAGACATACTGTACATAATCAATACAAACAAATTTTATTTTTCATTTAAGAATAATTTTTAAATGTTAGACAGACAGAAAAGAGACATTTCCATTGGTCACCCTTTGTTTGCAGTGCAGACATGGTCACCCAGAAGTAGCACTAAGAGAGGCCAGATGGTGGTGGGGAGAGCCAGTCCTCTCTGCTGGTCACCTTCTTGCCTGGCCTGCTACCCAGACTAGTTGAAGCCAGACTTTGGTACAAAAAATTCCCTTGTTCTTATCCAGGACAGATGGTCAGACACAGAGCAGGAGCTCAGTGAATATTTGCTAAGGAATTACATCAAACCTCAAAAACTAGATTTAAAGAAGTCTGAAAAGTTTTCATAGAATGGTTAAATTTTGCCCAGAATATGTTTTTCTCTAACTTAGTCATTTCTGGAGAATTACAGGGCTGGCAGGCTGTCTGTTTCTTTGTTCCCCATCTCCTCCTGTCTCTAGGATGAGACCACTTGCTTCAAAGGAATGAAAAAAATATAAGATCACAAAGGCTTTTGCCAGAATTTAACTCTCTTGATTTTTTTTTTTTTTTTAGTATTCTGGAAATACTCAGATTTAATATTTCCTATTAAAACACCCATGATTCCTTTTAAGGAAAAGCACTTGACAACAATAAAAATTAAAATTAAAAATAAAAATGCTCACAGAAACATTCAAAATCTAGAGGCTGTTTTGTTCAGAGAACCAGCCTTTGTTTTGCAGAAATTTTAAGCTCCTTTATTGGGCTATTTATAGTTCACACAGTTTGGCCATTTAAACTACACAATTCAGTAGCTTTGAGTGTGTTCATAAATTGTGCAACCATTACCACATCACAAGAAACCTTATATGCTGCAGAAGTTGCCGACTAGCTGGAGGTCATGGTCCACACCTGTGATCCCATCTCTCTGGGAGGCTGGGACAGGAAGACCAAAAGGCTGGGCAACTTAGCAAGTCTGTGTCTTAAAACAAAAAATAAGAGGTGTGTGATATAGATCCGTGGGAAGCTCCAGGACAATAGAAAAGATAAAAGCAGTCACTCGTCATAACCTTCTTCTTATTTGCTCCCTGGGAAGCCTGCTTTGTCCCTTCAGATTTGTTTATTCTATGCGTTTCTTAGAAATGAAATCATACTAAATCTGGCCTCTTATGACTTGCTTCTATCACACCACATACTGTTTTTGAGTTTCATCCATATGGTAGCACACTTTTCATTGTTTTTGTGGCTGAGTAATAACCCGTCGTTCCATTTTGCCTGTTTTGCTGTTTTCCCTATGTACCCATGATATCTGTTTCTTTTCCAGAAATCCTATGGCCCTCACAAAGTAAGAATAATTCATTAACTTTTGAGAAAGTCAGCTTGAAGGAGGAAAAACTTACTTTGCCTCAAGTTTTCAGGGAATTTAGTTTCTGATCAACTGGCTCCATGGCTAGGTGGTAAAGCAGAAATGTGGAGGAAGGGCACGAGGGGAAAAAAATTTGCTCAGCTCATGGCAGCTAGGAACCAGAGAGCAAGAGACTCAGGAAAGAACCAGAAATAAAAACTCCACCCCCAGTGATTCCCAACAAGGCCGCACCTCCCAATAAGCCCAGTAAGCTATGATCTCATCAATGAATCAATCCACTTGATGACATTAGACCCTGATGATCTAATTGTTTCCCAAAGTGAACTTTGTAGGGGACATTTTGGCTCCTAACCATAGCAGACGTGATGGCTGAGGATGATGAGTAAGCCCTTCCAGGGCCTTGAGCTGTACTTTTCCATCTGCACCCTCTCATGTGCCCTCATAAAGCACTCTGCATGCAGGAAAAACTATGTTACAAGATGACTTTGATTTGACCATACTGGTCGGGAGTAATATGTTTGTTGGCTTCTTCTGCTGAGATCCCTCCAGCAAAACAGAAATTGAGGAAGTTCAAGGCCAGAGTGCTTTTAAATTCTGCATTTCTCTGGGCTCGTGGTCAGACACTGCATGTTCTATTCCTTATCTCCTTCAAACACTGAATCTGTGCAGCCTTGCTGTTCCTGGCATTTTTCTGTTATCCAGCAGACTACACAGAGGTGATGGGAAGGTACTTATAAATAAATCCACTCACAATGAGGGCCAAGGAAGCAGCTCCTTCTCAAAGTCACATTTAAATTTCATGAGTCAACCTTTTTTGCAATTACCATGCAGACAATCTTAACACAATCTACTGGAGTGACTTCCGTGAGATGACACCAAAGCCCTGAGACACCTCTGGGGTGACTCAGTGCCCTTGGTTGAGCACCAATCAATTTGATGTTCTGTTTCCTGTGAATAATTCCTTTCCTTATTCCACTTGATCACACTTATTTTATAAGATTGTCTCAGTTGACATTCTGGCCTCTATTTTTTTAATTCTCTGATAACTCTAGAGTCATTTTCTTTTGGCTACAAAATATTAATTAAAATATGTGTTAAAACTTTAATATTTGAAATATGGTAGTACAATGAAAGTACTTCCCCTGTTTAGGTCTGATGAAATTGTAGACAAGAATATATTAATTGGAAACATAGATAGAGCACAACAGCAGTATTTAAGCACTATGATTATGATCAATATTTATTTCATGATCACAATGCTTTGACTAAAATGAGGGTCCAGGGATTTAGCTCAGCTGCATAAGCACCTGCCTGGCAAACACAAAGTCATGAGTTTGATCTGTGATATCAAAAACAAAAACAAAACAACAACAACAAAAATCCCATGAGGAACAGAATTAATCATGAATCTAACCTGGTAAACTTACCTAAGTAAAAGATATTTCATGAAACAGATGGCATTGAAAGGAAAAGATTAATCTTTCCATTTTAAATCTTAAATAAATATTGAAAACCTGTTATTTGAAGTCTTGTTTTTTCATTTTAAAGAAAAAATTTTAAAAAGACTTTCAAAACAGGCTAATAGGAGAGTAATAATAATAATAATTGTGTATTATCTTCATAGTAGTTACACAGAGTACAACATTAGCACAAATCTTTATTTTAATTCTTATCAGTAGAACAGACTACTCATAAGCTAATTTAAACTGTTTTTTATCCTAAAGCTTAAACTCAGGGCTTTTCTTTGGGTGTACACTCTTATTATTTCCTTAAGGTGAGAGAGGGACTTAAATCTCAGTTTTTCTGTGTTCCCAATTAAGGGACCCATAGGTCCCCTGTGGAGATTAGCACACTAGGAGATGACACAATGCTGGGCTCTCAGGAGGTCCAGCCCCAAAGCCAAAACCCTTTTCTTTCATTCAGGACTCCTGGGAAGAGATAACTCAGGTGCAGGCAAAAGCAACCCAACTCCAATGTTTCAAGAAGGAACAGATTAGACTCTTTCATGACCAATTAAATCTTTACAAAATGAGACCTATTTAAATAAATTTTCTCCCACTGTAAAACAAAGGAACAACAAACTTTAAGCTACTACAGAAAACCGCAGATTTGAAATGCAAGTGTCTCTCAGGTTACCTCAGGCAGGATCTGGTACAAAGAGATAAGAGCCAAATCCTGTAGGGCTGACTGAGCTCCTGTGGGATAAACACTTTTTCTTCATTGTCTCATTTGAAACAGCTCAGCAGTTACTCCACCAGCTTAATCTGTTTCTTCCCAGACAAAAAGAAAAAGAGGGAGAATGTTGGCAGTGGTGAAATGTGAAGACAGGTGGATTGTTGAGCAGGGGCAGGGACAGGGATGTTTTCTTTCTGTCTCTGCTGCCTCCGTTACCAGTACTAAGCCTCAGTTTCCTACAGGTCCTTCTCACCATTGGACAAGAGCCACATGATAAAAATGGTTCTGGTATCTTTTCTCTCTCTCCTAAGATAGCTCTGGATCCAGCAGGTGCTTCACAAAGGTCTGCTTTCGAATGCTGTGTGGATACCACAGAAGCACACTCATCAGTAGTCATTCAGTTCCCAGTGGAGAGTAGCCAGCCTTTAATCAAATGTATATCCGACCAATTTGTTTCAGCATTTATGCAAACCCTAAGCATGCTTCCCATCCTCTAAACAAGTGGGAAAGTAAGTGACCTCCTTAAAGCCCATGGTATCTCCCAAACCCAGGAGTGGCTTCTATAGGCCTCATGACTCAGTGGGAAGGTTGAGGCCCAAATGAATAAATAAATGAACAAATGCACAATCATGAGGGGAAAAAAAGTAATTATGTCAGAAAGGATAGCACATCTGTTTATTCAGCAAATACTGAGCCTGACTCACTAACGTAATTCCCTCAAATGTAGTTCTGCATAAAACTAAACCTCCCACTGGTTTATGGGGCAGGTAGAAAATTGCTACCTCTAAATTTTAAACTCTTTGAGGCCAAAAATATAAACTTCATAGTTTGTTCTGTCAAGTTCTGATGCTTTAATAAAGCAAAGTACTTACATTATCCCAGCAATCTGCAATTGTCTGCTAGATAATGCCTGGCAGAAGTCACATAATTTATTTATGTACTCATTTCTCAGGAAACAGGTAAGACATAAATATTTTTATTAAACATGTACATTTTTCAACCATTATAACTGTTTAAACAGGCCTGTCATTGCCTGCTACATCAGGGCGACACTCAGGTTGTCTGGAACTATCTCTATGTTTCAGATTCACAGAGCCCAGTCCTAACAGAATGGAGAGCAATCTGATGAATGGAAACCCTCTTGCCTCTCCTGGCTTTGCTCTTATTTTCTGTCCCAGTCCCAGCAAGTGAGGCAGATGTGTAATATTCTCCTTGCTGCTTCATCATCAGAGTCTTCTGTGTTTTCTGCCTGCTCACCAGCCTGACTCTCTTGCCTGCTGTCCCTACTGGGAACCCTGAAGTTCCAGTTGATCGATTAATATGCTTCAGATAGACAGATCAATGCAGCTTCCATGGTTTGCAAACCACAGCCATGGCTGAAATACACTGCTATTTCTCTTCTTTAAACTGTTGGGGTTTGTCAGTCATCATCACCACTCCCCTCCTTCTGTCAAAGGAAACGTCCTGTCTGTTTTCCTTGCCCACCTCTCTCCCATCCAGCCTGAGCTATCACAGGAACATCCCATTTACAGACTAACTTGAAGGTGCTTTTTTGTGACTGATAGAGATCCGCAAACAAAGAAAATATTTTGCCATCAAGTACAGAAGTGCCCACAATCATCTAAGGTAGGGGAGATAAGAAGAAAATTAGGGGGAAATGGAAAAAAAAAGGAGGAAGAAGCAGAAACCTGCCCCATTTGCATTCCTGGATTCCCCTGTATCTGAAGTATCACCACCTGGCTTCTAGGTTATATTGGGTGATACGTTTCATTGTGTTTTAAGAAGTCTGAGCTAGGTTTATTTCAGTTGTAGCTGAAGGAATCTTCATAGGCTCTACATGTTGAGCCCTAATAGTGACAATAAAACTAATGACTTAATTTATACTAAAATGTCAATTACTTACAGCCTAAAGCTTCTCTTGTGCACTCCCAAGTTAATTCAGGATTCTGAATGAACACTGAAGATGTGATGTACTTTCTGTGATACTCCATCTGTACTTTTAAAAAACTCTCTGTCTGTTTCTCTCCTGATAGTATATTTTTTAGTATTTAAGTTTATAGAAAACCAACCAAAAAGTCTAGAGAGACTCTCATATATTCTCCTCTTTACACCCCGCCCTAACATTTCGCAGGACTGTGGTACATTTATTACCACAGCTGATGAGCCATGCATGCTTGTCCAAAGTCCACAGTTCAGGTTAAGGGATGTTCTTATGTATTGTACTTTTTATGGGTTTGAGAAATGAATCCTGTTACACACTCACCACTGCAGTATCACACAGAAGAATTTCACTGCCCTATACAGTTTCAGTCCTTTTCCTGCACATCTCTCCCCAGCCACAAGAAAGCACTGGTTATTTTATTGTCTGTGAACATAATTTTTCTTTTTCCAGAATACCATACAGTTGTTACCAAGTAGTATGTAGCCTTTAGACTGGATTTCAATTACACAGTATAAGAAAACTACAGTGAATATTTAATTTTCTAATTACTATGCTAAAAGACATGTTGCCACTCAATCACCCTCAAAATACTTCCCCTTGCTTCAAACACAATTATCCTATTATTCTTGGCAATGCATCACTTACTGTAATGACTTTTAAAAAGTAAGCATTTATATATTTTATCACCCCTTTTATAGATATATTTAAGGTTTCTCTATGTCTTTTTTTTTTTTCAGTGCCAGGTTGAATTCACAACTTAGCGCTTGCCAGGCAGGTGTTTGTGCCACTGAGCTAAATCCACAGCCCTTCCAGGGCTTATTAATAGCACATTTCTTTTATCACTAAATAACATCCCATTGTCTGGATGTTACACAGTTTGTTAATCTGTTCACTTACTAAAAGGACATCTCGGTTGCTTCCAGTGTGACGTATCTATGACCACTGTAGGGTGGAGGTCCTCTCTTTGTTATTTCATGATTGTCCTAATTTGAAAGTCGTTTTCTATTTTTCAAGAGCCCCTCAGATATTCTTCCCAACTCCTCCTGAAGGAGTACACTACATCTTGCCCACTTCCTACCACCCTCTGATATGACTTGAATTAGCATCACCACATTCTGGTATGGTTTCTTCCTGTCCACTCCTTGCCAGAGTGGATCCTTTGGCATGTCTTCTTCATCAATGAGTTATTCATGTTCCTATATGTTGGTTCTTTTTTCTGCAAAACATAGATGATAAGATTATTGAAATTTGACTAGCGGCAGCAACAATTTTTTTGTGTGTATGTACCAGGGATCAAACTCACGATCCCGTGCTCACCACACAGGCGCTTATACTGCTGAGCTAAATCCCCGGCTCAGCAATGATCCTTAGTACCTGGCACACTGTAGGGATTGTACAAATGTTAAGTAATCTTCATTTTATTATTGTTAATATTCATCTCTACAGTCATGGAAACCAGCATGTTAGCTAGCACTCATTTTCAAATCACTGATTTCTTTCTGAGTGTCAGTTGATATTTGAAAGAATATTATTGCTCATTTAAAAATAATCACATGACAGACTATTATGATCTATTATTCGAGGGGTTTCACAGCTATTTCAGTGGAACTTGGAGGCTCTAGGTTAAGCCACTTACATGAAAAGAACATGAGAGAGATGGGTAGCTCTAGAGACCTGGAAGAGCAGAAGATCTGGGTTCTTTCCCACATTTATATCCACACACTGTGGATCCAGAAACTATTTTTAGTGCCTAGTGTGGATTCCTTGCCCTAGATTTGATGCAAACTCAAAACAAGATAAGAAGACTACAGAGTAAAGAAGAATGACAACTCACTTTCCTGTGAAATCTATGATTTCTAGTGAGGGGAGTGTGCTTGAATAATCCTGACCCATGCATTTATTTCTTCCTATAGGAAAACTCAGTATCATAATCATGCCTCAGTCTGGGTTTAAAGAGGTTTTATGCATATACAATGTATACCATTGGTGAAAAGAATCAGAGAAACACAAGTGTTTCCTTTATATTCTTCACTTTCAGCAAGGGAGAGAGTTGAACTATTGTCAGTTTTCACCAAACACTCCCTGAACTCAAGTCCCAAGGTGAGGTGTAGCAGGAGTCAAATAGTCCAGGCACCCTCATCTTTTGTTTCCAGAATGGGATTAGTGATACCTACTCCTTCAAGATATCATGGAGTTAACGCAAAAGACATTAAAGCACCAACAGAGAACACACTCTCTTTCTCTTCTCAACTCACCTCACTTGCCAGGGCAGAAAAGTGTCCAAGGTTGTAACACATCTCTCACTGCCAAGTACTCACTCCCAAACCCACCAGGACCAAATGCATCACTCACAGCTGACTTGTTTTTAGGTTTAGGCATAACCAACTCTACGAAAGTTGAATCAAAGATTACATTTTAAAAAAAATATTAAATTCCTTTGGGCAACCACAGCACTTGGGATTTAATTACTTTATAAATGAGCTTTGATCTCACGGTTGTGACAATCTCTCCAGCTCCCCCCAACACACACACACACACACACACACACACACACACACACACACACACACAGTTAAGTAGACTGTGCCTAATTATCTTGTCTTGTTAAGTTATTAAATATGCATTTGCTAAAGTCATCCCCCTCAGAGATTTTATTGTAATTACTGATTTTCTTTCTTTCATTAGAATATGATTAGTTTGTGAACCTTTTGTTTTGTTAACAAATCTAAGTATGAGGTGTTCCTATAAATTCTTCAGGGTCTGAGTACTTGTTGTCACCCCTTCCTCTCTCCCTCCAAAGAAAGAAGTTGTCTGTAAGAAAAGTCACACAGTCATACTACGCACTTAGTCTAATTCAGCTGTTCAGACTAAACTATTGATGTTGTGGATAAGATGTTCCTGAAATCAGAGATAGACAAAGTCATCCTTTCATGCAAGTACTCTTCTTGTTGGTAGGGATGTAGCCTGAGAACAGAAATAAGCAAGGAAAAGAAAGCAATTCAAGGGTATGTTGTTGATTTGGCCATATCACCAATAGCCAGGTGCTCTATCCTATGCAATTTTTTCTCCTTCCTCCAGTACTATTGAAGTATAACTGATCTAAAAAGAAATGGGTACAATGTGGTCATTTTGTATATGTATGCACTATGAAATAATTACTTCAGTAAAGCTAGTTAATATATCCAGCACCTCACACAGCCTGCTACCTTTTTTTGTTCTTGTTGTAAGAACATTTAAGAATTATGTAATTTTTAATCAAATGATTAACTAATCAAGTTAAATGAAACTATATCTGAGGTCACTTTTGTACATTGAGTCCCTAAATAATAAACTATAACTTGATTTAGTATGCAAACTCACTGAGTCTATTTGAGAAATACAGTTTGTAGCCTATAGCTGAGTCTCATCCAATCACAGAAGTTGAGCATCAGTCATAGGAGGCCAGCTGATCATACCACACTCAACTGAGGCATACTAGGTGGTAAATATCAAGTTGTCTCTGTATATCACTTTGGTTTTCTGTTAATAAATGGTGTCTCTCGTGTTTGTTAATCCCCATGCTCTAGGGGGCTGAGACAGGAGGATTGCAAGTTTGATCCCAGACTGGGCAACTTAGAAGCTTGGTGAGAATCTGATTCACAATAAAAAATAAAAAGGGGCAAGAATGGGATGTAGCTCAGTATGAAAGCTCTGGGTCCGATCCCCACTACCGAAGGGTGGGGGAAGAAGTCTGCCAGTGTTGCAGGTTTAAAGCTGATTTCTTTAACCTTTCTGGTTTTGGGGGCTGTCTTGGCTCAGTTAAATACTGTTACACTTAAGTCATCCCAAGTTATTAACAGTCACCACACTTCACATTAGATTCCTGGAACATATCCATCTTATAACTGAAAGTTTATACCATCTGACCAACGTCCTTGGACTTATCCATCACATAGTTCAAAATTTATAGCCTTTGACCACACCTTTTTCTGAGAAGCCTTCATTCAGCACCATCCTCCCAGTGGGAAAAGGGAGCAGCTCTTCTCCCAGGTGGTAGCTGTATAAGCAAGGCCAGGCTTTTCACTCTGCAGCACTGGAGAAGCCAAGAGCCAAGCAGAAAGCTATGACCTCAGCCAGACTACAAGCTGTGGAGGGCAGTAGAATGGGACTATACTGTGTGCAGTACAAAGACAAAGGAAAGTCCTGGAAATACATCTGGCATATGCATAGTGTGATGGAAAACTACTGAATGTTTAATTTTTTAAAAATTACAGTAATTAACCCCCCCACAGCCCCCTTGCTTTGAACATCCTTATTCCTTCATTACTTCCATCATCTTAAGCAATTCTGGGAGTCCTCTTTTGGGTTTTTATAAGAGATGATACAAAAGGTACCATGAATGGTGCCAACCACCATCCACCAGAAAGGCATCATAAAAGCATTTCAGTGTGTCCTTGTTCACATTACTCACTGGCTCTTGCGCCATGAGACTTCTGGAGCTTCCCCAAAGCAAAATGAACATGAAAGATAAACACTTTAAATGGATTGAGAAGACTGAGGTAGCCAGGATAAGCACAACTAAACACTCAAGAAGGAAAACTTCAGGAACTGCTTCAGAAAGTGGAAAGAATAATAGGATACATGTGTCCAAAGTGAGGGGGAGTATCCTGAGGGGAGTTAATGGCAATGTGTCTGTGACTATATTACATTTTTTAAAATTTAGAAATCCCCATACTTTTGATCACATCTTGTATTACTGTGGTTTTTATCTACTGTGATTTTTCTACCTAAAGGATGTTTTAAGAGAAATATATGACATAAAAGCAATTATAATGGCATATTAGCCTCAAAAGATTCAGTCTCTAAATTGCTAGAATACTTTCAATTCTATCATAGTATACGAAGAATAAGCTTTAGGTATAGCATTTATCTAATCTAAGACCATTTGGAAATTTGGACAAAATTA
Source organism: Cavia porcellus (assembly GCF_034190915.1). NCBI lineage: Eukaryota > Metazoa > Chordata > Mammalia > Rodentia > Caviidae > Cavia > Cavia porcellus. Next base: position 36,825,725 of record NW_026947496.1, on the reverse strand, counting down.
GTATCCAAAATGACACCACTGAATGCTGGTGAGAGGGGAATGTGAGAAACTAGAAGAGGATAGAATCCGCTGAGATGGTTGTGGCAAGGCTGGTGCAGATAGATTGAGGGCACACTGTTAGAGGTAGGACAAAATCTAAAAAGGAACATTTGTAAGGTGAGCAGTTTTTAAATAGAACAGAAATTGAAGACAGAAATCTTTTAGGAAGGGCAAGGTTGAGACACTAAGAAACAAAGATGATACAGAGGATTTTAGAGGCAGCAAGTGGCGTATTGTCAGGACAGCTACACTGAAAGTACATTATATAAATTAGGGATTTAAATGCAAGCTATGGATATATTTGTATGTAACTCAATAAAATGATTAAAGATAATAAAATAATGTTCTGGTTGTACTCATTTCATCCAAAAACCACTCTAAGTTTGACCCCTGGAGTTCAAATGAGGCAAAAGCTCAGGCTGAGCTTGACAGCAACAAGGAAGTTGAGGTGGGTTTGAGGTGATATTCTGGGAGGGATCCACATGAAACCTGCCTGCCAACGGGTTTACAGGTATAAATGCAGAAGCTTCTTTTTTTAAATTCTCACAGAGGAGATTGTTAAAAACAGATAATTGTTTTATAATTGATTTGGAACAATAGGTGGTAGAGAAGTGTAAATTCCATGGAAGATAAATTCCAGGGAAGGAAAACAAGAACTTCCAATAAGCAAATAACTGATATATGGATAGAAAAGACCATGTGAAAACACTAAGATCAATTAGACCTAGTATTATTTTAAAATACTGAACACAACAACTAAAGCCACCTATCCACATCAAGGCATTTGATTTACTACATGACTGAAATATAGTTCAGATTATTAACAAATATGATGAAGATTAATATTTATATTAATGTTCAGGTGTATAGTAAGATGGGTTACATTATATCATTTAATTCTTATGACAATGCAATGAAGTAAGAGAGTGTTACCCTCAATCTGAGGAGGAAATTGAGATTTAAGTGGGTTAGAAAGTATATTCATTTTTTATTACTCCTGTGTTCAGAATACCCAGCCCAGTGTCTCCAAAAATGACATTTGGTAATGATCAACTGAACTAATGAATAAATGAAGTGTTGATGCTTATGACTACCCCTAGAATGTTTAATGCCAAAACTTTCAGATCTTCACTCTATTTTTTATTGCTAATATGACTGCAAAGTGTAATTTTAAGTATCATAATATTAACAATCTTTAATAGCTAATATGACTTCCCTTCTTCAGTATTTGATGGCTAATCAGGAGGAGTATCTATTAAAACAGTATAATGACTATGGAAATACTACATAAAACCTACATATAGGCATTATCTCATTTCTCAATCCAAGAGCTATTCCCTAAATTCAAGACAGGCTAAAAATTGAAGAGCTATAAACTAAAGAAGTAGCCACAAATTTCAAGGTTTATGAATAGTCTAAACTCCTAAGTATTCAACAACAGATAGTCATCACAGTGTTTTTTCATAGGGAGAGAAAGAAATTGCTTACTGAAGGTAAGAGTAAAATCCCCTCAGGAAAGTTTTGAAATAGAAGCTTAAAAAGAATAAAATCAGAATTATATAACTTAGGCAATAGATGTCATGTTCACCAAAACCAGGAGATATCATGCCTTGTATATATGAATTTCTTCAGTCAAGCAATAATGGTGTCTCAACTTCATGCAGTGTGGTTTAGATAATTATACTGGGAGCAGAGCATACTGCTGTGATACAAAATAAAGGCAGCATCAAAGAGGATTCACAAAACTGGTACTGCTTCTCCCTGTTGTTCTCCTCCATTACTGATCCCCAGAGAGACTCAGTGTTAATACAAACTGGGGATAATGCAGGCTGGCTGTCTACCACTTGCTCAATATAATTTCACTTCCTTGGCTCTGGTTATGCCTTCTCTGCTAGCATCAATGAAGTTGCAAATGTTCATTGCGGAGGTTGAAAATGTTTTCAGGACCATGGAGAGCACCACCAGCTCTAATCCCCTGTGTAAGGTTATTTTGCAAGGAAATCCCACAAATGCTGAGGAATTAATCCACAGACCAAAGCAGAACAAACCAAAACCAATCCAATTGACAGGATCTTGAAAGACAGCCAAATGGCCAAACTCAATCAGAAAACGTTTCAATCATGTCTCAAATTCAGAGGACAAAAGTCATTTATTCATATTACAAGCATTTATTGAACATATGCGTCTTACTGAAAATCATTTTAGGCAATGCCAAATAAATGCAGAATAAAGCAGTAAAACTGAGCTTCAATAGTCTACTTTCTAATAAAAGTAAACGAAAGAGATTTTTAAAAAGTTTTTGTAAAGTGATACTTTAAAATTCATATAAAACAGAGAGAAGAATTTGTTTCTTGTGATTAACAGCAGACTAGTAGTCTTGATCATCTTTCCCAAGGAATATGAATAAAAATATTAAACAAAATATTAACACCAACGTTGGTTTAAATAATTTTTTGATTAATGCCCACTATGCACAAAAAAAGTCAAAATGATTGTAGAGTTAACACAGAGTGAGCAAAGCCATTTAGCCACCACTTAGACAAATGGGTGTAACACTAGTAGCATTCCTAAAGTCACTGTGTGCCCCTTCCCATTCATGAGTCTCTCATTTACTCCCAAGTTGACTTTAAACCACTGGTTATTTTGCCTGTTTGAAATCATCTAATTTTTTTTATTTGCCTGACTTCTCTCATTAACTTGTGAGATTCATTCATAGTGTTGTACAGCCATTGTCCCACTCATTTTCATTGATGCAGAATGCACCGTTAAATGCACAAAACACAAGTATGAAATGTATTTGTCAACTTAATTGTGCCTACTTCATTGCTAATGGACATTTTCCTGCAGTGTTTGGCTGTTACAGATGACACAGCTATGAAAATGACTGCATGTGTTTTCTGGTCTACATACATGCACTTGCATGTTTATCTGCTAGTGTAATTTCTGATTCATACAAAAGGCATGTAATCACATTTGGCTGTTATTACTATATAAAACAATCAACTTAGTAAAGACCCTTAATGAGCCAGCAAGATAATAAGGAGTATTCAGAAGATGAAGATGCTTCTTTCTCCACTCTTTCCATCCTTCCTTTCCTTCCTTCCCTTATTCCCTCATTCCTTCATTCATTCCTTTCCTTTTCTTCCTTAAAAATTGAACTTGAAAACCATTATGTGGGTGTCTTTGTCAGGAGCAGCACTGCTGCTGTCCCACTGGGGTGGAATAATCATTCTTCGATAGAAAAGGTGATGGCAGCAGTAACTGGATGCATACTGGGAAGAAGCCCAGTGATGTATCAGAACCTGAGAGAAGTGAAGAGGGTGTTCACTAAGAGGATGATGTGGCCATGGGAATTATATTAGTGATCAGGAGTGGTAAGTGAATCTATTAAGGTTTCTAACTATGAGAGAATTACAAGTAGGAAAAGAGACAAATATGACTGTGGTGTTGGACTGGCGTTGGAGATGTCAGTTTGAATCCATTGTTTCCAATAAATAAAAACATACAAGTATATATAGTAGGTATATCTGAGACATAGAAACACATATTCCCTAGTTTTGTCCATTGTTTTACTTTTTCCTTGTCACCCCAAATGTCTTTTCCTTGTTTTTCTTGTCTTGTTTCCATAACGAATATAAATTATAAAGTTAAATAGAAATAGTTTGCATAGACATTTCTCTGCAAACGCTAGTGGAGAGAACTCAGCCTTTCACAATGTGTTCTTTGTTGAGGTTTTCAAAGGCACTATTATTGTACTAAATGTTTGTTTACTTTTTGTCATAAAAATGTGGATTTGGTTAGTTCTTTTATTTATATGGTGAGGTAACTTTGGTGCTATGTAAAATTTTAAAATAAACTGCCAGTTTTCAATTCTTTTTCCCTCATGTATTTTGATCATTTTTTTTTTTTTGCTACTTCTTCAATCCACTAGACTTCTACAGTGTGAACTCAGGTCCTCTCACATGTTTTTCATTTTAAACAATGTATTCTTAAATTATTGTATCTCTAATAGTGTTAGTTTTCTCTTGCTGGCATAACAAATGACCAGCTTGCATCTTAGACCACTGCTCCTTTATTTCCTTAGAGGGCAGAGCTGACTCAGGTGCTTTGTGTTCTGCAAGTTTGGACTCAGGACGTCACCAAGGCTGTGATGGTCCTAGGGATCAACACACTTACAGCTCACTCAGACCCCTGGCCACACACAGTTCCACACAGCTGCAGGATAAATGCTGTTGTGTCCTTTCTGACTATGTGCTTGGGTCATTCTCAGAGCCCAGAGGTTAACTGCATTAACTGCCCTGTGCCTCTCTTCTTCCATCTTTAACACTAACAAGAGAGATTCAAGTACTTCTAACACTTTGATTCTCTCTAATACCCCCTTCCAACTGACAGATCTTTTCTGCTTTTAGCCTGAGAGAGTTCTTTTAGGTGCTTCTGACTCTGCCAACTACAGCGTGTTCAATGTGTCTGTGTCTGTGTCTATGACTGTGTGTGCCTCTCTGTCTCTGTCCCTCTTTCTCTCCACTCTTGACTCCCTAGACTCTCATCAATATCTTCTTTAACATAGACACAGCATTGATACTAATGCTGTTGTTTCAAATAAAAAAACTAACCATCATGAATAATGATCTTATTTTTTGAAATTAAATATTAAATATAAATTACTATAGAAAAATTCACTGACACCAAAGAGAAATACTGACCTGTAGGAATAAATCTAAAAAATATACTATGAGACTGTTATAGGTTGAATTGAGTCCTAACAGTAGATGTTTCACTAATCCCCATGCACACAGAATATGGCCTTCCTTGGAGGCATGGTTTTTTACAGAGGTGATCAAGTTACAATGAGCTCATGTGAGCTGACTTCATATGAGTGGGTTCCTTATATTTCTGAAAACAGAAATATAAATTCAATGACACACATGAGGAGAATGCTATGTGAAAATGGGCAGAGGGCTGGGGATTTAGCTCAGTGGCTTAAGCACTTGCCTGGTAAGCACAAGGTCATGAATTCGATCCCCAGTGCCAAATATATATATATACACATATGGGGCAGATATCTACAGGCCAATTCATGCCAGTGATTGCCAGTAACTCCATGCTTGTGGGAACATAATAAGCATTTAAGGAATTCTTTTTCATCATGTCCAGAAAAATGAGGCATTCGCACTCAACTACCATGCAGAGACCTTAACAGAAATAGTTCTCTGTTGGTATATTTACCCAGAAAATAGGAGCTTAAGAAAAATGAAATATTTTTCCAGGCACAATAGAGAGTGAAAAACATGTTGTTTTCATAGATATGATTTTTATAATCAGGATAGAAACATGGAACAAATTTCCCATCTGATAGCCTTGGGAGAAACCAATATAGTACTATCAAATCATTGATTTTGGACTTCTAGCATCTAAAATTATAAGATAATACATTGCAGTTAAGTTGCCCTGCTTTTTGTATTCTGGTACAGAACACAACAAACGTTAAGTTGGAAATTCAACATGTTTCTAAATCAACAAACTATAGAGATGTCAATTTTCCAAAAGTAATTGATAATTTTAAAGAAGTCATGGCTGACACTTCAATGGTGATATTTTAGAACTTTACAAAATGATTTGCTTGTTATCTAAAAAGAATTAAAGCGTAGAAAACTCAGGAGGTATTTCGTGGGAAGGCATGAAAAATGATGGAAGATGTTAAATGTGTTTGTGGTTAGAACTAATCCTAATGTTGGATCTATTAACACACATTTTGTTGCTAGTATCAAAAAACTCGGTTCAAGCTAACTTAACCATAATGAAAATGTAGTTTCACAGAAATGAAAAGTCAGCTTCTGACAATAGTTTAATCTTGAAGTTCATGATTCTGGTGCCAGTGTTCTGTTTCATTGTGTTTTATCTCCAGTCTTTCTGCCTTCTGTCAATCTTATCCTTAGATTGTCTTCATTCATCATTAAAAAATTACCATCAGAACTACTGGAGCCTAATGCTGGTCATTCACATCCGGAGGATAGATGATGTCAAAACTCATATTCATCAGGCAAAGTCCAAGTGTCCATTTTAAGTCAATTACCTATCCCTGTAGCAATCACAGGGAGAAGTGTTTCTCACTTTACAGACCTGCTTTGAACAATAAAGGCTGTTCTACAAGGATAAGGGAGAAAGCCACTTGAAGTAATAGTGAGAAACAAAGTTTGATACTTACCAACAAATCCATTTCTGAAGAAAAAACTTTTTTCCAAATTCAATTACTTCAATAGATGTAGGGCTATTCCTATTTTATTTCAATAGATGTAAAGTTACTACTAGTTTTAACTCATCTTGGCAGAAATATGTAGGGTTCTTCAAAGGCAATTTCATTTTAGAAAATCTCTAAGTTGTAAAATTTATTGAAATATGGTACTAACAATACTTACCATTTTAATGTCTATAGAATGTTTTATGATGTTCCTTCATTTATTATTCAAAATACTAGTAACTTGGGCTTTCTTTGTATTTTTCAATATTTAATCTTATGATGGACTTCACAGCATTTTTGGAACTTCTATAATTTTTTTCAAAGAACCAATCTTTGCTTTGTTAATTTTCTCTATCTTCATTTTTCCCTTTACTGACTTTGGATTCAATTTCCTTTGTTTGTTCTAACTTCTCAACATGGAAACTTACACTATGAATTTTTAAGCATTTGATTTTTCCTGATAAGAATTTTTGAGCTATGAATTTGTCATGGGCTAGTGTTGTAGCTGTATCCCACAAGTGTTGATATGTTCAATTTCAATAATTATTATTTTTCAAATATTTCCTTAGCTTCTCTCTTTTCCTTTTGTTATGTTATATACCTAGACGTCCCCTGTGAGCCTCCTCATAGGCAGGACGAGATGGGCTGTGGAGACTCATAGCTGACCTGCTGTTAGAGACGGGGTCTAGTTGAAAGAGGAGCATCGCTGGTGGCATGGCCTGGACAGGAGCAGCCACCTCCCCAGCTCCTCCCTTGACTCTGTCCCTGCTTCTTGGCTGCCATGACAAAGCAGCTCCTCCCTGTCATGCTGCCCTGCCTCAGAGCCATCCAACCGGGGATGGCAAATGTGAACCAAAATGAATCTCTACTTTTAAGTTGCAAGTGTCAGATATTTTATCCCAGTGATGAGGAAAACAACTAAGACAACTTTTCAGATTTTTCTTTCAACTGACAAAAATTGAGGGAAAACCACAAACAATTATAAACATTAGACACTTTCAAAGTCCTCGGCAACAGTCCTTGGTCTCTAGTTCCTACCTAGCTGCTACCCTGGTATTTTCATATTAGGGTAGAGAAGAAGGAAGGCTTCCAATCCCATTTCTTCATCCTCTTTCCCGTCATTTCCAGTTTTAATCAAGGCGTCACTGCTTTCTTTTTCCAGCACTACAGCCGAGATGAATTTCAAAGTAAGTGATCATTTTGTCAGCCTTAAACCTGGTTGGACCCAACCCCTTATACTTTTGAGAATTCTCTCAGAGGAAAAACTGAGGCCCTGTAGTAACTTAAGTGGGAAATTCAAAGGTGATGATAAACATAAAATCTAAAACTCTCTTTTACAGCCAGAAAATAAGGCAGAAACAATTGGAATTATACTTTAACCAAGTGCACTATATTAGATTTTCCCAATCAGGTAAATACGTAGAAGACAGTGAGCTTTACATTTATAAATATACCAAACAGATAATGTTTTAGTCTTAGGAAAACTTGGGGGCACCGACTATTTGCTGAAAAAATCTCATTTGTTTCTCTGAGGAAGATATTTAGTCTCTAGCCTTGACTCTTTGTTTTCCAATTCTTTGCATTTGCTAAATTCTGGCCTTCAGGGCTCTGCCATTAGGTTATAAATGAGACAACCCACTTTTTAATGATTTTTATCAATACAGGTTAAATAAATTTGACAAAGGTATAATGCTAATAAGTGCTTAAAGTGGGGGTGAGCCCTTGCCTTCTAAGGTAGTAATCTAACACACCTCTCACTTATGGGCCAATGTATAAAAAATCATCAAATGGCCAAGGATCTTAGGGGCTTCGAAACCATGGATGCAGTGTCTCCTTACACAGCAGTCCATAAACCACTTCTATCAGTTTTGTGCATTGGTGGATGCTTAATCATGCGAATTGGTTGGACTCATCAGAACTTCCAAATCAGAATATTGTAGAGTATTGCTACAAAGTCTGAATTATTTATAAGTACTAAGATTATTTTTATAAAATTATGATGAAAAATTACTATGAAGCCTCTATGAAGGATCACCATACTTCCCAAAATTGCCTAATCTACTGTTGGGCAGTAGTATTAAAAGACTATTGTAAAATTGAGTAAATTCTGCTTTCATATTGTTTATAACAAAGGGTTCTAGCTAACTTCTAGAAACAGAAATTTTTTCTATGACTTTTAGAATTTATGTGTTTCAAATTTGTTAAGTATACCACTATGATTTTGTTCAAATAATTATACCATTCTCCTTATATAAAAAAGAAGATAGATATTAAGAAAATATTCTTTTTGAGACCTATTAGCATTTTTGTATTCCAACTTTAGTGCAACTTTTCCTTATCATTTTTGATATTAAATATTTCAAACCTAAAAAAAGTCAAAGAAAAATTGTATAATGGACTTTTACAACAGATTTAAACCTTGTGTCTCCTCAAATTTCCTCTGCATCTCCTCATTTCTGGGTCTCCAGCTACTGGCTGACTCCACCTTAGCTTCTTGTGCCAGACACCTTTTCTCAGGACTTCATGGTCTGCTGCCTAGTCTCTCCTGTCCTTGGTGTGTTGGTTCCTCCCCTTGTCCTCATCCTATGTAGCAAGGCAGTATCTGCAGTAAACACTGCTAGCAAGGTGTTCAGATTTTTGTTTGTAGTGGAAAGAATTTTCTTTTCATAGGCCTGGTGAACCCTACTAAATATTTTAAAACATAATGCTCCTAGCATGAGAAATATGTTAACATATACACAGAAATGATAGAGGTAATTTTTTTAAAAGCCCCACCAATGTTATTGAACACTGTGACTTTAAAAAATTGCAGATTAGAACCTCATATTAAAAAATACATTAAAATTAAGTGTGAGGGATACAGCTCAGCAGCACAATGCCTACCTGTGTGAGATCACCGGTTTGGTTCCTAGTAACAAAAGTAAAGGTAGCTATACTTCAAATTGTATATATATATGAATTCAGAATATACTGAATTCAGAATAGCCTGTAATCCTAACATTTAGAAAGCTGAGCCAGGAGGATCACTGCAAGTTTGAGGCTAGCCTGGGTACCATAGTTGAAGGGGAGCCTGAACTACACAGTGAGACCCTGTAGAAAAAAAATGGAAACATATTTAAGCTAACTAGGTGGTATGTCTCTCATATGAAATTAAGATTACTGAAACAAAATCTTTGGCAAGATATTATATGAAATATAAAAATTCAAGGTCAAATGTTTTTGGTATTTTTCCATTTGCATAAAGGTAGAAGAAAAAAAAATTTTTTTTTGTCTTTTTCCTTTTTATCGGTACCAGGGATCGAACTCAAAACTGCCTGCTTCCAAGGCAGGCGCTTATGCCGCTGAGTTAAATCCCCAGCCCTAGAAGAAAAATAATATTTAAGTATTGTTTTCTTATAAGGTAAATGGTAGAAACTATTTATTTTTTTGTTTAAAGATTGTGACTCCTGAATTATATGCCTACATATAAAAATTTCAAAAAGGCCAAGTTCCAGAATGAACTAAGGCTAAACACTTATAAAATAAAGGTATCCCATATTTGGCATAGTAAGAAAGATGCCAACATGGTGCCAAGAATCCCCCGTAAAAATTATCCCCTACACACACACACACACACACACACACACACACACACGCACCACATACCACACAATTTGAACATACTGATTATGTCATTATTGCCACTTTTGTAAACAATTAACAATTCTGGGAGCCCCCTTTTGTGTCAAAAGAAAGAGGCAGCACCACACTCACAGTCTCACCAAACTGTCTCCCATCTGGTCTCTGAAGGTCATGTTTATGATTTCAAAAAGTCATTTGCTTTTTTATAAGTGCCCTTTTTTTTTCTCTAAGAAGTCATTTGGTCTCCTATTAATGTTCCTGGGCCCCACCCCATGTCTTATTAAGATGGTCTATAATCCCCATTTCTTACAGTATTTCTGACTTGCATTTTCCTGAGAACTTACAGACACATAAATAAGCACAAGTCTGACTTTCTTTTTATTAACCCATCACTTGCTAGTTTAACTTGCAAGGTCCTAAACACTAAAAACAACAAGGTAGAGGAAAGTTTTTCTCCATGAAAGGGCAAGACAGATGAAGTATTTGTTCCTTGGCCATTAAAACAACACTGACATACTAACCTGTGTGATTCCTGTATCTTCTGGGATCTATACTCACCAACGATGTTCAAAACCTTTAATAAAATGTGAGCCAGAATTATTTTAATCATGATAAACATGACAACTGGAACTAGATTAATCACTATAAGTTATGAAAAGCAAGTGTTCTTTGTAGAAATAAATTAGATACTGAATCAAAATATGAAGCAGTTTTCCTTGTTTTCCTGAAAGGGACACATTTCTTAATTCAGATATATTCATCTTCAATGGGATATTTTAAGCCAGTTATTCCATTAATGTACCCTCTACAAGAACCTCTTTATCACAGAAGCAAAAACATCAGTGGACATTGATGACATTTCACCCAAAATTTTCATACTTCTGCTTTTTTTACGTTTGCTAGGCCATAAGGAACCTATTGTTTCTAAAGCTATTCTGGTTCTAAGGAAGAGCTTAACAAGAAACCTGACTCCTATGAAAATACTCCAGCTATCCCAGCTAGCCAGCAGTGCAGTAAAAATAGTATTTTATAAAGTTTTCTTCTTACTTTTGTCCACAGTAAATGGATCAAGCAGTAGTGACTTCAGTCAAGTGATTTAATATGCCTGGATGCTCCATTTGCAATGGAGCCTGCTAGAGTCCCTTTCCAGTTCTAGTGTCTTGGGTGCCCTGGAAAGTCATCTATCTGGGAGAGTAATGTTTATTTAGCCACTTGTTTTTATACCAAGTTTTGGCCTATTTAAAAAAAAAACCTCTGTGGTTTGAAAAGCTGCCTGCTTTATGCACACCTTTACTACCTAATATAGTATACTTTCAGATAGCAACACCTGGAGCTCTACCTTGCTAAGGATGTCTACTACTACAGTATTTATGGCTATTAACAGATCCAGATGTCACCATGTGTAGGGAACAAGATGTTTTCTTCCCCAGCTTCTGCCACTGATGTACTGAGTTCAGGACAGAAATGTCATCAGGAAGGTGACTGTGACGTTATTCTCTTCACAACATAGTAGATATTTAGGAAATAATTTGGGGCAGATGTAACCATACAAGCCTTCTCGATAGTAAACTTTCATGAATTCCATGCTTTAGTAAAGATAATAAATGTTTTAAAAGTTCTTTTTCACTATGTCCAGTAGAAATGAGGCCTTCACCACTGACCACCATGCAGTGACCTTAACAGAAATGGGACCACACTGGTGTATTCATCCAGAAAACAGGAGAATAAGAAAATATAAACATTTTCCCAGCAAAGCAAGAGAGTGAAATAATATTAGTTTCCTGCATGTGACTTATATAATCACACATGAAGTATTTTAATTATTGTATGACATTTAAATGAGTGTGAGGCTCAGAACAAACTGCCTCATTGTACATGAAAAATTCTTATCTGCTCAAGGATCCCCACTCGGACACCTAAGAGTGCACTTGTAAATATCAGCTTCAATTATGACTGCCAACTTACCCTATAGAATAGATTTAAATGTTGTTGCCAGGAAAAAAATTCACACACACACACATATATATATATATATATATATGCATATATATGTGCAAATGTTTGTGTACATGAAGATTATAGTGAATTCTGTTCATATTGAAGCTAATATATTTATACATGCAAGTCCATAACATTCCTTGGGAATGTTTGAGCACTGATATAAAATTTCCAAAAGGATTACACTTCTGGAGTTCGGGCCAGGCAGCGATAAACTGAACCAAGGTGCATGGTCACACTATGTCTGGAAACCACTGAGACATTGAATGACTCCCTCTTCCCTGGGGAGGCCTTGAGCAATGTGGCTGGGAAGTATGTGGCTCTCTCAAATGCACAGTTCTGCTCTTTTATCTTTTCCTCAACACGGAGGTGTGAACAAAGTCTACACCTAAGGATGCCTCCTGTACCAGATCCTCACCTCTCTGTTTCTGTCACCTCTCAGAACTTCAAAGCTGGAAGCATTCATAAGAGTGGACAGGAGCTTGCAAAATCTAGGGGTCACTATGGGCTTACTTCCTTGCCTCTTGTTATACTGTTGTTTGTGACAACTGTGATTTGGGCATTATAAATAGAAGACCTGAATCTATTAGTGGACTTAATGTCCTGGAAGATGTATTTTTCTCTACTAGAAGCTCCCTCTGCAGTTTCAAGGCAAAGGGCAATGTTTTATTTGATATTTTACGAAGCTGATCTGATTTATTTCATTCAGACTCCTCATGACATAACTTCACTTCCCTCATAAAATTTAGAGATTATTCCTGTGATATTACTTCCCTCAAATAAAAATGATGCCAGAAGACAAACACAAGGTCCAGGTACAGCAGCTTGGATGCTGTGCTGTTAAGGTGTAAAGTAACACAGGATGCATCACCAGTCCTCACCACAGTTCTTTGCATACAGCACATGTTCAATCCCTGTTGTAGTGCTAACACTTACTAATGTATCAATTTGCTCTCATATGAAGATAGGACATAGATCATTAGTATTACAGGAAAAAAGGTTCCTTGAGCAAGAGATTTGTAAAATGAGAAATGTCCAGAATTTAAACAAGTGCAAAGGCACAATTTTTTTTTGTTTTCTGTCACTGGGTGACCTCATGATAGAAATGACAGGGATAGGAATGAGTGGCTGATGGCTCTGAGGATCCATAATCACAAATACTGCAAACCTCAATAACTACCCAGCACTTGGCAGTGTCAAAGATCTTGTCATAGTATTCCAGACTATCTCATGCCCACCTTAATGCAAAAGCTCAAGGTCTGATGTAATTCAGTTATAAGTGAAAATGCAAAAGAAGAAAGTGAGAAAGTTAGTTAAATAGTTTAATCAGAGCAGTTTTACAATTCTAAAATTAACAAGCAGACTTGTAATAAAAGAGCTCCAATGTTTGCAAAATGACCTTGCTTCCATTCTGAATCTGTCATTTTAATTGTAAAGATTAGCATTACATTTAAAAGGACTCAAAATGGAAAAAAATGGAGCAATTGATATCATCCATGTCTTGTGATGAGCCTGATGAAATCCCTGAATGGATATTGCTTCAGCTTTGATATCAAAAAATGGCCTGATGCAAAGTCCTTCATCAACACCTGAATCACAGATGGCAAAAGAAAGAGGGAACCCCAACACTACTGTCAAGTTCAGAATGTATCACATTGTTGGTAGATGACACTGGCTCCAAATATACATTTAAGCCCACAACACTGTATTACTATGAGTATAATTATCATGGAAGATCTCTCATGTTGGTCAACTTGCTTCTGAAAGTTTTCTTGATTCATTTTGACTTGCATATCAACATGCAATGAAATATTTCTTTTGAAAGTGTTTTTTTTTTTTTTTTTTGCAGTCTTTGTGTTTTCATACAAAGGTTTCATTAAGTTGCAATGCTGCATCAGAGCATCACCAAAATAAGAGCAGGAGTAGATGGGGAGGGTAAATGTGAGTAACTGAATGAGAAGGGCCTCCTTCCCTCCTTCCATCCTGAGACACAACACCCCTCTTTGAAGAAAGGGTGTGAACAAACGGCTTTTCTTACCCTCCCCCACCAAAGAAAATGAATGAAAAAATTCACAAAATCAATCTACTAAGAAAAAATAAGTGGACATAAAGAAAATAAAGATGTATTTTCATGCACATATCTTCTGCATAGCTCAACCCACATAGTAAGGCACTATTTCCTTTCACGACTGGTGTCCACAGCAATCTTTTAAGTGCTAGCGTGCTCTGTGACCCTTAGACGGTTCCTTTTGCAATGGTGAAATAAAGAAGCTGGGTGAGTGTGGCTGCCACGCTTCGAGGTGAAGGTCCCGTGGCTCAGGGAGATCTCCAGGACCCTCAGAAGAAACTGTCCACGAGTGGTATGATAGAGTGTCTGCAATGGTTGTCTTCCCAGAGATCCTATTTTGCCTGTGTATGATGTTAGATTATTCTTCAGTCTTTATTTTTCAAAGAAAATACAAGAGGTGGGGGGAAACAGTCTGATCAAAGCAGTCAGTTCTTCAGAGTTTGTGTTCTGATGCTCCCAGAAAGCGTAGAATGCCCACAATCCACATGGTCAGCCAGATGTTTGTGAGAGAAGGGAATGAGAGGGGGAAAGGGAAAGAGAGAGTGGGAGGGGAAGGGGAAGGGGAAGAGGAAGAGAGTTGGTTTTGGTTTTTAGAGACGATAAGGACATGATTTTAATTTAGCTGGTCTTCATACTGTTTCCTGAAACAATCTCCTGCTGGGAAGAATTCCCAGCATCTTTCTTGGTACATCTTCCAGACATAAGATTCCTGTAATACCAAAGGATATGTATTAACATTCTCTCCAAAACTGGTGTGCTAACACAAGATGTACTCAACTTTTTTGCATTATATCACACACAATTGGCAAAATCCTAAATCATTTAGTTTCAAATTATATTAGAACTTAGTTACTTCTAATAACCAAATAATCCTTATTTTGACTACAATATAGAAATGTTAAGAATATATTTGTGGCATGTTTCTGAGGGTTCTACTATAATACTATGATTATTATTATTCATTAGATCTTTAAGTTCAATCTATGAACAATTTACTGTGAGGAGTCATGGAAGGGGAATTTCAAATAGCTTAAAAAGCTTACATACCATTTAAGTATTTACACAACATTTAAAATATTTAGTCATTTTTAACTGATGATAATGCTATGAATTTAAGTTTATTTTAAATCATCTGCCATCTGATTAAGTAACCATGGACCTCATAATTAGAAATACTCAGTTTTCTCATACAAGGGATTTAAAATGCAAACCTAGTATTTTCAGGTAATAAAAGCTTATTTTTACATGTAAAATTAGAATTTTTCAAGGGAGGCAATGTTTTTCACACTTATCCAAGGAAACAGGAATTTTATGGCAGATAATCACCACTGAAGTGTGAAAGCAGTTCCTTTCCCTTGCACACGTTTTGTTCCAGCATGCAATCTTTCTAAAGATGCCATATAGTCTCTGTTTGCCTACCTGTCCTGTGTGTTCTGTTTCATCTTTGTTGATGAGATACATCAGAAAAAACCTGCAGACACAGAGAAACTGATGAGGAATGTACTGTATGAAGTTACCAGTGTAAACTGAGAGAAAATGCTCCTATATATTACAGAGCAGGAGGCACAGAGAAAAAAAAACAACAAATATTTTTCTGAAAATTAATTACAGTGTACCAGAAGGAGTGGAGGTTATTTTTAGACTTGATCTTTCTTACCTAATGCATGATTTTCCCCTTTGCATACTGGCTGCAGCTTAAGAATATACACATTTTTGTCAGAATGAAATCAACACTGATGAAATTTAAATGAAGACTAGCTTAATAAGATGTTCCAATTTGCCAATCAGTTCAATTGAATATAGCTCAATCAGTTCTTTCCTTCAATGCTACTCTGCATCTTAACTATCTGATACTAAAACTGGGTCAGAAACTAAGAATAGCATCTCATCAAACTATAACTTTGGCTAGTACTAAATAGTGGTCAAATTTCTATGGTATAAAAAAAGTGACTTTTTTTTTTACTGGGTTTCCAATAGTTCTTAAAGAACCTTACAAGTCCTCAGCAAGAAAAAAAATAGGGAAGAGAATAATTCATGTATCTCTAGGGAGCAGCTGGAGGAATCCTGTTTGAAATGGGGATTGAAATGGGAAATACCACCAACACTTCCTGAAAGTACGCCCACCCCACTCCAATTTCATGTCAAGTGAGCCACTAGTGGGTAGTCTCCCTCTCAAAGCTTCTGAGCAAAAATAAAGGGCAGGCAGCAGCCTCTCAGGCCAGTGTGGATTCCTGAGATGAGAGGGAGCAGGATCCTGAGTAAGGCGGGCAAGTCTGACACCAGCACTCACAGGTAATTGGCCAGGTTGTGCTCCTGCAAGGTGTGAGTTTCGAAGCCATGAGGCACTGTGTCGAAGTAATCATTGCCTATGCCACAAATGAAGCATTTTGTCTGGAAGACAAAGAGAGATAGTGTTGGAGAGTTAACAAAGAAAACCTAAGGGAAATATGGTGTTCATCTGTTAAAGGCAGCTATTTGACTTAATCTATATCAAATGTGATCACATGCAGGTTGTGCCAAGCCCCTGAAAATAAATCTAACTGAAACCACAGCTATATCTTGATGTTAGTATAAATGATATAGGTACCAGCAGCAAGAAAGAATAGATGCAGAAAATATATGAAAAAAGCAAGGTCTATGCTTTATTTTCTGCAGCCTATCTGTAAATGTCCATCCTTAGAGATCACTGTTGTTCACACATTGGCTAAAGTTACTCAGACAGGAGTAACTGAATTCTCAACTGAAACTGAAAATGATATCTATTCACATGAAGTCTGGCACTGAGGGGTAATGGTAAAAAATGGCTTCCCTTTGGAGAAAGTCACACAAATGCCAAGCTATAAGGAAGTCCACTGAGTGCAACAGGGGTTAAGGCACTGCGCTAGGCACAGTGTTAACCAACTAAAATGTCCAAAAATCAGGTGTCTGTTTCTTTTGCTTCCCCCATCTGAATAATACCCCTTTCTTCCTGCAGACTATAAAGCAGCACCTGCTTAAGTCTGGTACCTGTAGGCCCAGTCCATTACCCAAGAAGCCACCCTTCCATTCGTGAACAGAATTATAGAAATATAATAATTATATCTTGACTCAAATGGATTCAATGATTACTGTCCTCCTGCAATGCACATGCTCCTCTTTTGCTGCCAGTTAGAGGCTGTTTCATTTCACCTGAAGCACATCTAAGATGCTCTGGATCCCAGAGCCTAGGATAAGGATGATCACACTTCATAAAATTAATCCTGCCATACAGATCAGCAACTGCTGATAGTCTACAGCCATACCATCTTGACTGTGTCCAATCTCATCTTGGAAGCCTGGTTGGTATGGATAGGAGAACAACTGCTCAGCACAAAGGCCACTTTCAGCAACTGGAGAAAAATTAGGTCTTGCTACTAGCTGTATCCACAAACTGTCTCTTCCTGTGTTACCCATGTCAGCTAACTGAGCCACCACCCACCCATCGGGTGACTCTTGCCTGAATATCAGGACTCTTGGCCTGCTCCATCCTCTTCATCCTCCACATAAATCCAATCACCAAGTCCCACAAGCATCTCACATGGCAGGCACATTTCCACAAAAGCCATCTCATAATCTCTACCTGGAAAATGCCTTACAGCTTCCTTCACTGCCAGTATCTAGTCTAGTATAGTCCTCATATTTTAATCCACAGCTATCTTTCAAAATGCAAATTTCATCATCTGTCACCCTCCTCAAAATCCTTGTCCTGCTTCCTATAGCCTGAACGTTAAACTGCAAATTCTTCAAATGAGTGATTAGGCTTTTCATTTGCTGGCCCTCTTCCCTAGCTCCAACACTAGAATTTAATGTTTCATCCTGAAACATTAACGCTTTTTAGAAAAAATACTGCATACCAAGTTCCCTAAAATCAGAGTCTTGCTGACATTCTCTCAGAAACCAGTGTGACTGATACACATCAAGGTGAGCATGGTGAGGAAGGGACAGGGAAAGGGAGGTGGCCTCAACTTTCCTGCTCTCTGCCCCTCAAACCCGTAACGTCACAACTTTCAGGCCTTGACTCAGCATAACTTCTTTTAGGAAGTTCTCTGACCAGGAGGCAGCCAACACCAGCTCTATGGACCCCAGCATTCAGAAATGATTTCCCCCAAGGGCTCAGCATGCTGCCCTATGATCACGTGTGCTCTTAGCTATTGCCAAATCTAACATTCTGGGTGGACCATCTCTTCCCGAGAGCCAGGGGAATAGCATATTGCTTGCTGTCTGGAGTCCACTTTGGTTCCCAGCCTAGATATATATGTATTGCCTGAATGCAAAGCAGGCCAATGAAACCACCCTTGACTTCACATTAACGACTCTTGGTACAGATAGTGAGGAAGATGAGCACCTACAACAGCACAGCTGAGTCACAGACAGTGGCTTACCTCCATGTCTTCCTTGACTTGCTCCTGTTGGTCTCTTAATTCTCCAAAAGCATCAATAATTAAACCTATGGTTAAAAAAGACTTAATTTAATATTTATCAACCAGAGAATATATCTAACTTCATAATCCCTTGGCTATTCCTCTCAAGGAGATGAAAAACCTACAATCATGCTAGATGCTTAACATATGGTAGAGTATAATTCCACGTTCCATACTTCACTAGGTAAGCAACTCGATCTTTAGGGACAGAAGTACACACAGCTAGAGGTGTAAATAGTCACTAAAAAGGCTTTTTTTGTACGTGGGATTAAACCCAGGACCTTTGCACTGAGCTACATCTTTCTTCTTTCCATCTTTTCTTTCCTTCTTTTGAGACAGGATATCACTATGGTACTTAGTTGCTCAGGCTGGGTTTAGAATTTGTGATCCTTCTGTCTCAGCCTCCCAGATTACTGGGATTTCAGGAGTGTGCCACTAAGCCCAACTTTAAAGAGCATTGCAAAATGAAATGATTGAGCAAGAAACTGTCAGTTGATTTTGTACATACAGATGATATGTTAGTACTTAATTCATGCTGCAAAACAGCAATTCCAGTTCATGGCTGTGAAATCTAGAATACCCACTGAGAAGATTTTCAGGTATCAATTTGGAAACACAACATTAGCCTGTAATAAATTTGCTTCAAAGCACCTTTTCTATAAGCTCTGTGAGGCTCTTTTCCATCAGCTCTGATAGTTTTATTAAAAGGAGGAACTAGAAACTATACTGAGTTTGCTGTATTTCTGCCCCTGTTGCCTCCTGTGATTTACTGGCTGCAGCCTTTCCTCTAAGTGTTTATGACTTTGCCCTGTTATACAACACATTATTGTTATGCTCAATAAAGACACAGCAAAAAGCTTATGAATCCTTTCAACCCATTCACACACTTTACCAAAAGACAGTATCATTTTATGACTGTAGGACTTAAAGGATGAAGTCACATTTACAAACATTTAACACAAGACAGAATAAATGTGTTCAACAGGGGGAAAAATAATATGACCGATTTTCCTAAAAGAGAAGAATGCCATACTCTAAGTTAGCATGCAGTAAAAGAAAGAATTAATGTGTGGCCTGGCTTCTGGGAGGTCTGTGAAGCCAGATGCCTGGACCAGAAGTAGTTCTAACCCAACTCCAGATAGCCACACACTTTCGCAAAGTTACTCATTCTTAAGTCTGAACTTAACAGTTGGCCCAAGTCCCAGATCTCTGTCAGTTTCAGCAAGGGCAAGCTTACCTTGTATGATGGCCAAGAGAATGACAATCACAAAGAAGAAAAAGGTGATGTCAAAGATGATCCTGTAGATCTCATACTCATCTCCAGCTGGGTCTTCAATTTCATCACCAATGCCTCCTCCGGCTCGCACCCCCACATACATGTGGAACATATAGCACTGGAAAAAAGACCCAGACCCACTTCTGGAGGGTGTCACCCACTTTCACACCCAACATTCCTGGGATCTGCTCTCAAACTTTGGATTAAGGTCTGTTCTCCAGCTTTAGCTCTTGATGCCACTCCAGAAAACAATGAGGTTGCTGGCTTTCTTTTTTGATAATTTCTGGAGTTTCATTTTAATCTTTGTAACTGTGACATAAATACATGTCTCTTAAAACTCCATTCTGTGTCTCCTTTGTTCATACCTTTTGTCTCATTTTTGAGAAAATTAAAAATACACCATTATCATCTTGGCTCCAAACCATCTGGAATAATAAGGTATTATGATGACATTTAGGGACATAAAACTACATGTAATTGCACTGTCCAGTTATTTTGACCATAAAAGATGTAGGGAAATGGATATAAAAATTCTATGTGGAAAAAGATGGAGTATCAGAAATCAAGCTAGTAAAAAGCAGACTTCATCAGACCCAAATTTCCCTTACCTCGAGGTAGAGAATTAATCTACTTTAATATCTAAGATAAAGAAGGAAGATGGAGGGGGAGACACAGAGGAAATAATACTTCACTGGTTAAACCCTGAAACATGAAAGCCACCAAGAGCAGGTACGGATGTCTGGTGCGGAGAAAGGAGCACCCCAGGAAGAGCCATTGGGCAGGGTCCACAGCCTCGGTACCACCGCTATTTGGGGTTGGATGTGACTTTCTTGCTGTGAGGGACTGTCCTGTGCACTGTAGAAGGATACTTCGACCTCTACACACTACATATGGACTGCACTGCACCCAAAAGTGACAATGAAAAATGTCTTTAGCTGGAGTAGCAGTGCACATCTCCAATCTCAGTTACTCAGGAGGCTGAAGCAAGATCATTAAAAATGTGAGGCCAGCCTGGGAAACATAATGAGATTCTCCTTTGAAATAAAGGTAGAGATACACAATTCAGTTATAGAGCACGCTTGCGTTCAATCCCCAGTATAAAAAAAAAAAAGTCTTCAGATACTAAATGTTCCCTACAGGATGAAGCTGCACTGGATTGAGAATCACTGGCTTAAGAGTACTCAGTGGTTTATTTATGCACATTCAAGATAGGGCCCAATTCCACTTCTCAGGCCACAATTCGAGCCTGACACACATCTCTGAAGTTGTTCTCTCAGGTTCCTCCATAATGGTCTCCCTTCCCTGAGGTCTCCACCAAGCACAGCTCTTCGCTGGCACGCATCCTCTTTTATCCTGTGACACTTTTTGTTCTTACCCCATTCCTATTCATCCTTTATGGATGACATTAATTGTCCTTCTTCTGTGAAGTCTTAGACTGACCCAGACTTATTTTCTCAATTCATGTGTCTGCCACTCTGCAGTTCAAAACCTATTTACTTGCTGCCTCTATAATGAAGGGGCAAAGGTCTCTAAACCTCTCACTTGGTGACTCACTGCACTTCTTGGCTCTGATACTAACTCCTGTATCACTACCCCATCTTCCTCATCCCCTTCTTTCCCTCGGAAATAATTTCCTGGTGCTGGGATCTCTTTTTTTCCTTAGAACAGCTTTTAGGGGACTTTCTCAGTCTCTCAGCGAAGGTGTCATCCTGTGCCAATTACTGCCAACTCTTCCTATGTCCAGCCATAGCCTCCTTACTGAACTCCACTTGCTTAGCTTTGATGTCCATATTGCTCCACTGGAATTGGCTCCACTACAATAAGAATTCCTTATGTTACTGCTGGTGCCAAAAACAATGTCTAGTGCAAGAGAGGGACTCTCAATCATTTGTAGATGAATGAGGAGTGAGACCAGACATTTCCATGGAGTCTTTCTCTCCGCAACCCACTAACCACAAGTACTCAGGTCACTGTAAAAAGCACAGGGTGTAAGCAAAGACCAAGTAACCAAGGGGATACCAGAATACTCCTAGCTCAACTGTGAAACAAAAAGCCTACCCTGTGGGTTTGAGGGACACAGAAAATAAATGTTTATTGGTTAGCTGCCAGAACTGAAGGAGAATTCAATAAAGATGTGTCATTCATGGCAGAATTCATTTTGTCTCAATTCTTACTTTTATTAATACATGTTTGCTAAACATAATGTTACACTCCTCATGGAGAGTCAGCACATGTACATAGCACAGCTTAATCCTTCTTTCACCTCCTTCTCTTCCTCCCACGATCTCTTGGTTCCTTTCCTGTTTGTGAAAGATCTATCTCACTATTTTGAAATATCTATTTTTTAAATTTTTTCTCTTTATTTATATTTTGAATTTCTCATAAAAGAGAAACAATGTGGTACTTAAGCCTGATTTATTTTACTAAACATTATGGTATTAAGGTACAATGATTTTCCTATAAATGACTCAATTGAGCTTTCTTTAAGGTAGAGTAACATTTCATTACGTATAAATGTCACATTTTCTTTATTCACTCATCTGCTGATGAACACAGAGGTTTACTTCTGAGATGTAACTATTACTTAGTAGTATTTCGCTGTTAGAATTATGGGTACGCATCTATCATCATGATATAATGTCTTTAAATTTTGTGGGAAGGTACTAGGAAGGAAATGGGCAGAGTTAAATAAAATTTGTAGTTTTAGTTTTTTGAGGATTCCTTCTTTGATTTCCATGATGGTAGCAGTTTGCACTCTCACCAAAAATGTAAAAGGCTTCCTTTTTTCTGCCTCACAAGCATGATTTGTTTTCTTCCTTTCTTTTCTTTTTTCTTTAATCTCAATTCTTATTTTATGAAAAAACAAAACAGAATTTGATAACAAAATATGGCGATAACAATATTTAGAACACTGTATTATTATCTTCAAGGTATTCAGAGTACAAGACATAGACAAAAAAGATTCTTTTCTTACAAAGAAACAACAACACAAAACTTAATTTTCACTGAACTAAGAAAAACTAGTAGTATGAATAAAAAACTAGCATAGATATCAAAATATTTTTGAACAACAGAATAATTAATTTGAGGAATTCTTTAAAAGAGAAAAAAGGTAAAAATAACAATGGGACAGTTTCCAAACAGGTTAGTAGGAGGTTAATTAATATACTGCATATTGTCTTCATAGAAGTATTCAGAGTACAAAATATAGGCATGGTGTCCTGTCGAAACAATATTAGCACAAACTTTTCATTTCAATGAACTAAGATAAACTAGCTGTATAGTTATCTGAACTATGACATGTATACATATATTTTCTTCTTTTTTCCTTTCTCCCTTTTCCCTTTCCCCTCACAGTTTGTTTTTGCTTTAGAATAGTTTCTTCCCAATTCACAATATCTACTGAATATTTTGGATCTTGCTTGTTTAGTTTCTCACACTAGTGAGACAATATGATGTTTCCACATACAGATCTGATATATTTCACTTAAGAGTTGTATCCAGGTACCTATAAAACTCTTCAGTTTACTCTTCCTTATGGCCGAGTAGTATTTATCCCATCTTTTTTCATTCATTCTTTAGTTGATGGGCATTTGGGCTGTTTCCAAGATTTAGCTATTACAAATTGTGCTGCTGTAAACATGTGTGCACATATATCACTGTGGTATGATGTTTTTAATTCTTCTGAGAAGATACCCAGAAAGGGAATAGCTGGGTCAAACGGGACCTCTAATCCCAGATTTTTGGGTTACATCAGTCTACACTCCCACCAACAGTGTAGAAGGGTTCCTTTTCCCCCACAGCCTGGCCAGAATTTATTATCAGTTGATTTTCTAATGATAGCCATTCTTTCTGAGGTGAGATGAAATCTCAATGTTGTTAATTTGTGTCTCTTGAATGACCAATGATGGAGAACAGTTTTTTATGCATTTATTTTCCATTTGTATTTCTTCATCTGAGAAGTTTGTATTCATTTCTGATGCCTATTGGTGGATTGGGTCTTTGAATTTGGGGGGAGGGGGAATCTGATTTTTTCAGTATTTTATACGTTCTAAATGTAAGTCCTTTGCCTGTGGGATAGCCGGCCATAATTCTTTCTCTTCTGTGGGTTGTCTTTTCACTGTTTGTTTGTTTTTGTTGTTGTTGTGCAAAAGTTTTTAATAAGATGAAACCCCATTTGTTGATTCTTTGTAATATTTCCCTTGCAGTCTGGGTTTTGTTCACGAAGTCTCTGCCTACTCTTATATCTTCAAGATTTCTATTTCTTTTCTAGTAAATTTAGTGTTTCTATTTTAATATTTAGATCTTTGATTCATTTTGACTTTAGTGCTTGGTGAAAGACATAGGCTTATTAAGGAATAGACATAGTTTTAGTCTTTGGCATTTGGAAAACCTGTTTTTCTAGCACTATTTATTAGAGACTGTCTTTCTTCCAGTGAACATGTTTGGCTCCTTTGTCAAAGAAAATGTGACTGTGTTTGGGTTGTTTCTGCATTTTATATTCTATTCCACTGATCCTCAGGCTTGGTTTTTTGGTTTGTTTGTTTGGTTGTTTTGTTTTGGTTTTTGGCCAATATCATGCTAATTTAATCACAGCAGTTTTGTAGTGCAATTTCAGGTTTGGGATTGTGATGCCTCTGACTTGCCTTTCTTGCCCAAAATCGCTTTTGCTATGCTAGGCCTTTTCTGGTTCCCAGTAAATTTTAAGGATGTTTTGTCTAGATGAGGTATGCTAATAGTATTTTGATTCGGATCACATTAAATCTGAATAACAGTTTTTGGGAGTACAGCCACTTTCACAATGTTGGTTCTTCCTATCGAAAAGTAAGGGATAGCTTTCCATTTTCTGATAACCCTTCTTTTTTAGGGTAGTGTCATTTTCACTGTGCAGATCTTTTACATCCTTTATTAGCTTGATTGCTAAGTATTTTATTTTTTAGATGCTATTTAGATGCTAATTTTTCTATCTGTGGGGTTGTTGTTTAGGTACAGAAATGCTACTGATTTTTGAGCATTTTTTTTTGTATCCCATTTGTTATGGACTAAGAACTGATGGTCAATTTAATGCCAGCTGGATTACATCAGCATGGTACTGAGCATAGATGTCCCACCTGAGGAAAGTTGCCAGCATAAGTAGAGAGGTGAAGAAAGAGAAGGAAGGTGTTAACATGTTGTTGCATTAAGGGATTGAGGCATTGTGGGTTCCCCTACAGTTTGCTATTTGGTTCTCCTGGAGAAGCTCCGGTCCTCATATTGAGCATTGCTTCCTGGCTCACATGTGTCACTTAGTTTCCAGGATGAGTTCGTCACGCTGGCTTCCTGGCAGGTACCTGACTGTGCTTGTGGGCAGAGGAGCTCGGGGCCTCCATGTGGCTGAGGATGGCTGTGGTGCCTTTCATGGTAGCCCTGGTCTTTGTTGTGAGTGTGACTTCTCAGCTCCAGCGCAGAACCCTCATCCCACCAGTACAACTCCTTCACCCTACTGGCATGGACTTTCTGGCTTCCACTGCTGACCTTTGGACCTTCCTAGTACAGATCCATACAACATACTGGCATGAGTCCTTCTTGTGGGACTCTTGGGAGTAAGCTCTAAACCTCCAGTTGGACTCGTAGGAGGCTTTGTCCTGAGTTCTGGGTCTTCATCTGGACTCATATAGGATACTGCGGTGGGATTCAGGCCCTTGGCTAAATATTCCATGTCTTTGGTGTTGTGGATAGATTTCCTGCATTTTTTTTTTGTGTTAATTCCTGGTAACCATCACAAAAACAATATTATAAACTCCATGTCCTGATTCTAATTGTTCTCTGAACAACCCCTGACTACACCATTACACTATTGAATGTCGTGATTTTGGGTACCATATCATCTACAAATAATGACATTTAACATCTTCCTTTCCTATTTTTATTCCTCTTTTCCCTCTTATCTAACTGCTCTAATTCCTATTATCTTTTTTTTTATACTTGAGGCTTTCATATAAAATAAACCACGTGGTATTTAATATAGTGTATTGTGTCTGATTTATTTCACTTAACATTATTTTCTAAGTTGCATCCATTCACATTTGAATGTCTCAAGTTTATCTTTTCTTTGGTACTATAGTACTACATTGTGTATAAATACCACATTTTTTTATCAGTTCATCTGTTGATGGACGTATATACTGTTTCCAAACCTAATTTTTATAAACTGTGCTGTTATAAACATGAGTGTACATGTATTCCTAGAATATGCTGATTTTGACTCTTTTGGGAAGATACCTAGGATGGAGCACATCTAGGTCAAATAGAATTTCTATTTTTTTTTTTTTTACTTTTTTGAGGAATATTCACACTTATTTCCACAGTGGTTACACTAGTTTATGTTCCTACCAACAATGTAGAACAGTTTATTTTTCCCATAATCTAGTTAGTATTGGTTATTATTTGATTTCTAGATGACTGCCATTTTTTTTTTGGAGTAAGCTCAAACCTCAATGTTGTTTTAATTTACATTTCTCTAACAGCCAGAGATGTTGAGCATTTCTTCATGTATTCATTGGCCATTTGTACTTCTGAAAAGTGTCTACTCATTTCTGAGTTCTTTATATATTCTGTATGCTAGTCCTCTGTCTGTGGAATAGCTGGCAAAATGTATTCCCACTTTGTAGGTTGTCTCTTCATTCTGTTGATTGTTTCGTTTGCTGTCCAGTTGTTGTTTAATTTGTTATAATCTCACTTGTGATGGTTAATGTTATTTCTTAGGCAACTGGGGTTTTGTTCAGAAAGTCTTTGCCTATACCTCCCTCCATCTTCAAGAGTTTTACCTACTTTATCTCCCAGCTGATTGTTTCTGTTTTAACATTTTATTTATTTGATCCATTTATTCAGAGGAGAGTTCTGTGAACCTTGCCATAACAAACAAAAAGTACCCTAAGGCTAACCTTGCTGTGTTCACCCTAGAGCAATTCTGAGCCCTATGAAGGTTCTCTCTGGGAGACAGAGCCAGACCAAGCCAAGGTACCCAAACCTAATTCATATCCCATCTTCCTGAAAGTTTGGATTTTCCAATTCCTGGTGCCACCTAAATCCATCCTGGAAGTGAAAGTCTGAAGACAGTCACAAAAAATCCCTTAGAATACTGAATTGAATCTCAGTATTGGTGCTTAAAACTATAAATGGTGGCTTTCTGGTAAGAGGATGTTTTATTTTTTCTTATGTTTCTGCATAGCTTGAATTCTTTTTACCACACATATTTCTTGTCTTCACTAAGAACAAAATTGAATTTATATATTCTCTTTCAAGTCTGGGTCTTCACTCAGTCAGAGCCACAGAAACAAGGTGTTGTATCTGCAGCTGCTTTTTCCTCAGCTGTGAATGGATAAGGGTCACCTTTTTCACTGTCCATTTTTTCTGGATTCAATCCATATGGCTATGGGATGGATCCCCCTCTTCTCGTTGGGGGCTCAATATGGACAATCTACTTGCCTTTGGCCTGGGACTGCTCCATGCCAAACTCTGAGCCAACCATGATCACAGTTTCAGTCCAGGTTCTGGAAAGTTCTAGTTTTCCATCCCTGGTTATTTGAGGTGTGGCTTATGAAGACCATCCAGCTACTTTCTCTTACTGACTCCTGCTGATCATGATTCCAGATTGAATAGTGTGTTGGCAACCTTACATATACATTAGAGTTGGAAGAGCCTGGTTAATTCAAGATTTTCACTGAAGAATGATTCACTTTTAGCTTCTACATACATAAAGTTAAAGATAAAACAATGGGATGGAACTAAACTACCAAAGAGAATGTTCTCTTTTCATATCTCTCATCAGCTATCTACTGTAGCCTTCTGTGGTGTTAGCCCTGTATGTCACCGTTCATCTGCATCCAGTAACAACTCTGCATTTTGAGGAAAAGATTCTAGCACAGTTTAATAGCAGACTTATGGTCATGCTGAGAAAATACAAGGGTCTTGCAGATTTGATTATTTAGACTTAATAAAAATACTACATTAAAAAAAGAATAAAAGGTCAGTTTCTTTGTGGGATTTCAGTTTTCCAACTCTCTTCTGCTCCTTGGTTAGCCTCAGACAGAGTAAAAGATGCCTGTTGTAGTAAAACGTGGGATACATGGTAAACATCCATTAACATGCAGCTGTCAATTTTTCTAAGCAAATTACCCTTTTGCTCCTGAAAATGAGAATCCTTTTGTCCACCTCGCTTTTCATAGCTAGCCTCCATCTGGTAATAAGAGGGGGAGACGGGAAGAAATAATTATGTGAGATAAAATATAGATTTCAGAGAATCTGAATGACAAGGAAGAAAACTTCCTGGTCTTACAAAATTGCTAATAGGCAGATGCTAACTGTCAAGTCTCTCATATCTTCCAGCTGTTCTCCTCATGCATCCCCTGAACGGATTATTGAGGTCCATCAATCTTTTGCCTTTAGGAGACAGCCAGGGACAACTTCTAGTGAGTTGGTGAAGGTCATTAAGAAACTATCTCTTGTCCCTCCCTCTTAGAGGGCGAGAAAAAAAACTAAAGAGAGAATTAAGGAGAGAGCTTACTCATTGGGACAGTCTGTGAAAATGAGCACAATGAAGGAGGTAATGAATAATCTTGGGAGAATATTCCTTGTCTCTCTAACCTGAAGAGTGTTTTCCAAAGCACACAGGCCTCAGAGCCCACATGCAACTCTCCTTCCGGGGTCTGGCTGAGCCACCAGCCCTGTGGGTTTATGGAGCTGCCCCAGGAATTTTTGTCCTTTGGAAACAGGTCCCTATGTATATCCAAGTCAGTTTCCCCAGCTACCTAGCTACAATCATCTTCTTACCCTGAACTGTAGATCATTTTTCACTTTATCCTCCCACATTCTTGGAGAGGAGGTTCAAATTCTATCAGGACACTGCTAGTTTAATTAGATTTTCAGACTCAAAACACCATAATGGTATGCATGGTGGTGGGGTGTTCCCAGGTGAATCGTTGTGTAAATATGCAGCAATAGCGCCACCTGCTGTAAACCAGGGGAGCTGAGAGTGAAGTCCTGGAAATCTTTCTGGGACACAGCCTGAACAGTGGGGCGGGGCACACAAGGGAAGAAGCCAAATAAAACAAGAGGAAAATATTCATTATCTCAAGATGAATCTGGACTTCATATACAAATGCATATTTTACCCTGTGCCACTAAAGGAACTGACACAGACAAGATTCCTGGAGCAGATGCCATTGTTGCATGCTTCTCTGTTACTGGCCGTCTGGTGTAGTCTTGCTTCTGCTTTGGAAGGGCATGGCAATGTAGTGAACAGGCATATTTCAGACTGTGTTGGCTTTTTGAAAAGAAGCTGATATGTATATATTAGTAAGAAACCAGAAAAAAGAGGATTCTTGGGTCTTAAAGTTTTAAGGTTAACTTAGGTAATGTGGCCTCTGGCTCCACCATCTGGCATGTCCTGTGAAGGAGCCAAGACCTGGACATGCTAGCATCTTGGAGTGGAGTTTTTTCTTGCAGAGAGGAACTTGCCATCCATCCTCGTGTCCCCAACCTCACCCCAATCCAAGGTAAGATGGAAAGTTTATGCTTAGGTGTAGGGAGATAAAAACCTACAACAGAGCCAGGAAAAGTGTCTCAGCCATCTAGACCCTCAGAAATCCTTCAAATGAGAAAGTCTAGGTAAGTCATCCACCCATCAAAAGAGGCCAGTCTCCTCATCCTCATCCTAAAGTGAGACAAGTTTCTGTCTTCAGTATTCATGGTCTATGTAACAGTGCAAAATCAAGTAAGTGAAGTCCACTGTTTTTCTCAGCAAAGTTAATCAAACTCATGAAAACAAATATGGGGCATAAGTGTGATAATGCAGTGCTGTTAAGGATGCCCTGATTACAACTTCAATAGCATCAAATATGACTACAGAGCATGGCAGAAGTGTCACCCTGGCATGTGAAACAGAGCCACAGTCACAGATGGCTCCTACGACCTAACACACATCACCAAAGGTTGCCACCTGAAGTCACCCCTGCTTTCTACCCACAAATTGAGTGTTTGGTAATGTTTCGAAAACTCCGGGACTTTCTGGGGCACTCTTTTCTAGGAACAAGTTTATCAAGGTTTCTAAGATGTTTAACATGCAAGTTCCTTGAGGGCTGACTATTTACTTAGGTCTTCTGACAAGTCTTTGTTACTAAATGTCACTAAATTGTTAACCCAAGATAAACTAAATGATATCCATGAGGGAGCACTGCACAGAATTCTGGTTAAAGAGTCTGGCCTCTTCTATATGATGTGTGATCTATTATAAGTTACTCAAGCAATCAGCAGTGCAGTTTTCTCATCTGTAAAGCTCTCTATAGCATGAAGTTATTAGGAGATTAAATGAGTTAATATTTGTGAGGGTCTTAGGAAAACACCTGGAACAATACCATTTCTCATAAGTGCTACAGAAGTTCTTGATTAATAAGTGCATAATCTAAATTATGAACCTATAACTGGGATGATATCTTCTACTTGAAAAATTAAAGTCTGTGGATGAAAGAGCATGACCATCATACTTTTTTTTAGCTGCCACTTTATGTTCTCCAAACAGGTGACCAGCACATAGATATCACAAAGTCATAAGCATATCTTCAGCACAGTAGTGATACGAAATACAGCAATATCTCAACTGTCAAATGGCTCCAGCGCAAACTTTCTACCACTTGAACAACAAAGTTTTAAAAATATTCTCAGTCTTCCTAACTCTGCCTGAAAGTCAAACTTGAAAATCCGACATGAAAACCCTGTGTATCTGAGAATGAGTCACATCTGGGATCTAGCTGTGAGGACAAACACGTGGCGCTTCAGTCTAAGTGCCACTCTCGCCAGGAATATCTACTGTAGTGTGCGTGTGAGCTAAAATGCTTGTCACTGTGCTTTTGGTTTGGTGTTTTATTTGCACGAAATAGCTCCAAAGTAAGCTAGTGATACCGGCAATGAAGCCAAGGGGAAAACTGAGAACCATGAAAAAGGTAAAGAAAGATATCATTGTGAAATGTATTAAAAAATAGAAAAATGAATGTATAAGTATAATTTGGGGGTCTCAGGACCAATTATTTAGTTTTCCATTACTTCTTATGGGAAAAATATGTTGTGGTCTTGGTGTTCAAACACAAATTTCAAACAAACTGGGTTCGACAACTGAGATACTGCTGAATATGAAAATTATGAATTCCTGTTAATTGCCCAGTTAGGTTCCCTCATGTTCCGCCCCCTCCTGCTCACTAGGAAATAATCCATATAACAGTTACATTAACAATATTTTTGGCAGTGCTAGGGATCAAACCCAGGGCCTTCACACTAATTTACAAACCCACTCTGCCTCTTGTTTTTGAGACAGCCTATTCTAAGGCACCCAGGCTCAGCTTGAACGTGTGATCCTCTTGCCTCAGCCTCCCAAGGTGCTGGTACACTAATTTTGAGAGGAACTAAATTAAGCTCTCCTTTATAACATGATGAAGAAAAATAGGTTTCTAAAAATGAAAGAACATGGCATGTGGTAAAAAGAAAACAGGAATAATTCAGACAGGAGAAAAGTATCAAAATGAAATGCATACATTTTTGTCTCTCTTGTGATCTGAGGTCTTACTCCTGATGCATCCTATGATGCTACTTAGCATCTTACCTCTGACGCACACACACTTAAATGCAATTAAAATTAGCATATCATTTTTAAATAGCTGCATACTTTAACAGATTTTAATCAGGACTTGACTGATGAGAATTTAGATTATTTCCAATTTGTGAGTGTAGCTAATATGCTTGAATATACAGAGGCATATTTGTAAGTAAACTTTTTAGTGACTAGCAGTAGAATCAACAGGTCCAAGAGCAACAAAATGGAAACATATGCTAGATATTGAAAAAAAAGTCTCTACAAATTTCCCTTAACAATTTGTTGCCTCAATTTAAATTCCCAGTAAGCATCAAGAAAGTGCTGACTTCACCGATTTACCAGCTGTAGGTATTATCAAGCTTTATTTTGTTTTACAATGAAAAATGTTCTTTCCTTGTTTTGCCCTTCATTTCTTTCATTATGGTCGAAGCTGAGACCAAACCAGTATTTGGATCTGTTTTACTCTATATTTCTGTTCTGTTCTGATGGTCTCATTTATTAGCTCACGAATTTATTATAAATTGTCTGGTCACATACTGTACCCACTTCTCTATTGGTTCATTTCTTTTCAATGATATAATAATCAAGAAAATGAGGGAAACTACCCTTTGTTATAATGTTGAGTGTATTGTTGCCAGTGTATCTTTTGTCATTAATACTTCATTTATAGTTGTTTTTAAAGATAATTTTTACATTTTTGTACATCCTAGGTTTTATATCATCTTGATTCTGCCTCATTTACAAATTACTATTCTTATATTTAAGAGTCAAATATGTCCCCATTGTTATTGACTGAGAGAGCAAGGTAGGTATCCACTTGTATCACTTGCCCCCAACAGCTTGTCCATGATATCAATACCATTTATTAACTTATTTTTCATGTCATGCTTGTTGCATGTTTATCAAGTCTTAGTTTCCATGAGTATTTGTATCTGTTTTACTCTATATTTCTGTTCTATTTTGATGCATCAATCTGCAGTAGAAAAGAAAATCAAATTGTTTAGTCTTTATAATAGTGGTAGTTCTCTGCCATGACTTAGGATACCTATTTTTTGTACAGTAATTTTGGTATTATTACAGCAGCTCCCACAACCCCAGTGAGGTTGATGTTTCCCTGAAAAGCTCGTTGAAAGATCCAACTCTTTCTAGTTAACAGTACACATTGTGCCTGATTTTTCCTCCCCTACCTAATCTCTCATGTATGATAATTTCTGGTGTGATATTATCAGATAGGCAGTTGGGAAACAGTGGTAAAATCAATCTGAAATTTTCTGAAGATCTGTTGATTTTTGAAAACCAAGACCAAAACAGAAATTTAAGCCAAGATATTCAATATAAAAGCACAAAGTAGCAAAGTCATTAAAATTTTCATTTTGTATTTTAGTAACTTCAGTCAAACAATAAGTTAAGGTTTCAAAATACTTTTCAGGAAATAGTTTTTTCTGCTACCCTGGAATATATGAACAACAAGTTATAGAAATGAAATTGTTCATCCTACTTTTAATTATGTTTCTCAGCTTTTTTACTAATTACCAGTCTGGGTGGCAGAAGCAGAAAATTGATAAAAATGGTCCTTTCTAAAATCTGCAAAAAATGAAACCTGGGGATTCTTTAAAGAGCTACTCAGTTTTTTCTTATGTTCAGTATTTTCTGTTCTGCACTATTAAAGAGTAAATACACAATCACTTAGACTGAAAAAAACCGGATTAATTTTCTCACTTGTATGAGATCAAAGTGTGTAAACTCACCGTTAACATATCATCGCATTTCATATCTGGTGTATCACCATCTTCACTTTTATTGTAGAATTTTCGGAAAAAATTGAATGCCACAACAGTGTACAGATATACAACAACAGCTAACAGGCCAACAGTTAACACGAGCTGCAAAGTGACAGTGAACATGTATTAGAAATAGAGGACCAAAGACTGGTATGTTTGACATCTGCTTAGGATGATAACAATATAGCTGATAACAATATAGCTGAATTTACTGACTAGCAATGAATAAAATCCACAACTTCATTACTTCTCACGTTTCTAAGCTCCTCCTAGAAAAGAAATTTATTTACAGATTCTAGGTTTTTTTATCAAGTTGTCAGGCTATTTTATACAAAACCTAATTACTTGACTAATAAATGTGTAGCAGAGCTGGCGTGTAAATAAATTACAATTTCGTTTCATATCCAAATAAAATTGATAATGCTAGTAAACAAAACATTCATTTTTCTTATCTCTACATACTTAATGATGTATATTATGTGAAGCACTTTCATTTTTTAATGAACAGTATTTTCTATAAATAATTTACACCCCTAATAAACCCATTTACTTTTGTTATGATAGTAAGAGGGGTTGTAAATTATTGTCAATCATATTTTAGAACTAATAAGGAATTCTGAAATCTAGAAACACAATTGGAATAATAATATAAACAGATTAAATATAAAACTGAAAATCTTGTTTTGTAAACATAACAACCAAAATGAGAAGGATCATAGAGGAACAACACTATTTTAAAGGCAAGTTTTCTTGACATATAATTAAACGCCACAGTTTGATCTCATTTCAATTCTACATCATCTTTCTTAAATTCCAGAGACAGAATGAGAGACAGATAGGGAGAAGAAAAAGGAAAGAAAGGAAGAGAAAGAGAAAGGAGAGAGAGAGAGACAGAGAGTTGGTGGAATATTTATATGCTACAGTATTATATGGCATTTGGTATATGTCATTTAAATATGGTATAAGTCATTTAAATAATGACTTTTACCAAATATAAAATGAAAATATATAGGGTGTTATGTTTACATGTACTTTGTCTGATGACAATATACCTACATATTCCTGACCAAATATGAATATATGTATGTATGTATGTGTGTGTGTATATATATATATATATATATTTCATAAAATCACTTCACAGTTATGTTGAGATACATGTTATCTTAATAGAAGCTTAAGAGCTTAATTCCTTTCTATCCACGAAGTACAACCACACTGTAGATTTTTGCATGTGCTCCCTTTTAAGGCTCCTCAGCTCTACATATTTCTGCAAATGAAAATTTGCTACCTCAAAAGGATAAGAATAATCTCCACAAAAGCTCACAAATTGATTGGATATAGAGCCAGATGTTTTGTGTAGAAATATACAAGTGACTCAGGACCTCCAGTCTAGCTCAAACACATACCACTGACTGGTGGGCAAGCACAGGAAACTGTATCGCTGACCACAACTTGCTGTGCATGTCACAGCCAATCAGAGCTGAAAGTGACTATGAAAGAATCTCTGGCTGAATCTTTAAACTATGGGCCATGAAAATGCAAATGCAAAGGCTCAAGTTTTTGGAGGGACACAGATTTTTAAAACATGCTGGGCTACAAGATTCTGGAAAATAAAACCTCTGTTAATCCAAATACCTAACATAGAATCTGTTACCCCAGTAGCCACTTGAAAAATAGCTAATTAAGTAGTAAATACATGTTCTGCAAAGGGTTTCACAATAACAGGCAATTTTAATACAAAATAACCACATCCCATGAGAACATAAGCTGATTTTCTGGATTTAGAGTTTTCCTACAAGTCAGGATGACCTTGTCAGGCATGATATCTTTTTTTTTTTTTTCTGGTCTAATTTAAAAGTGGAGAAAAAGAGTACAATTTTAACACATCACATTAAATTAAATTTTAATGCCTCCGTACACTTTAAGGTAGTTTGGTTCCCACAATGTCAAGTAGAACAAACATGGTTAATGCCCAAACAGTAACTCATTTCCTCCGTGCCTCACATGCACTGTTCTAAATCTTCGCCATTTGCTTTCACTTAATTTTCATTAAAATGTGATAAGCACTTCTAGTATTTTTATTTTACAAAATAAGTGCACTGAAATTTAGAAACATTAATTAATTTATACAGAATCATAGAGCTACTAGTTCAAACCAAGTTTTGAAAGCCGGTCTAAGAGGTTCTAAAGCTACTAATCCTAGGAATT
The DNA here is from genome assembly GCF_034190915.1 of Cavia porcellus. Taxonomy (NCBI): domain Eukaryota; kingdom Metazoa; phylum Chordata; class Mammalia; order Rodentia; family Caviidae; genus Cavia; species Cavia porcellus. The sequence continues at coordinate 36,790,431 of NW_026947496.1, read as the reverse complement.
TAGAACAGAAGAGGAGAGTTGGAAATAAGAGTTGGAAAACAACTTTAAAACTACACTGTCATGAGCTAAGTGTGTAATAGCTCAGTGATAGAGTACTTGCCAACTATGCAAGGCCAAATTTGGTCCCTAGCACTGCAAAAAACAAACAAGAAAAAAAATTCATGCTCTGTGTGTGCAGTAAACAATTGTTTTATTTGTTGTCTGTGTTTGTTTTTTTAGTTTCTACAAGGGGAAGAAAATGATAACAACTTACCTGTTTACCATTGTGAGTTACTGAAGACAAGATGGTTCTTAACGTCTTGAATCCCATAGCAATGTCAAGAAGATGAGCAGCAAAAAAAAAGTTGTTATAGTGTCCGAGAACAGACATAGTCATGTACCAGGCTAGGTAGAGGAAGGACTGTTAACACAAATCAGGGGATAGTCATGTCAGAAGACAGAATATACGACTATCGTCAAAAGCAGCTCTGGCTTCAACCTGCCTGGTGTAATGTCTCAGTCTACCTCAGATTCTTAGACTATAACTTTATGATTCTAATTGTCTGTGGTAGCACATTGGGTATTTTATTTTTACTCTGTATGGAAATGTTTGATGTCAGCCTCACCTTTAAAGCAGAGTGATTTTTGTTATTTACCATCACATGGAGAAAAAATATTGATTTATTACTTGATGGCAGACTTTCTCAATCTCAGCACAACCAATACTTTGCAATAGGTAATTTTTTACAGGAGTGGCTGCCCCAGGCATAGCAGGATGGCTAGCATCCACTAGATGCCAAGAGTACCCAGCTGTGTCGACCCAAAGTGTCTCTACACATTGCCAAAGTCACAAGGGGGCAAAATTCTCTCTGGTTGAGCACCTCTGGTCTACAGTCAGTCAAAGAAATAAAAACTTTTTTCTTCCTTCCTTTTTCATTTATTCACTCCTTAAATCAGTATTTGTTAAGACCTACAAGTTATAAGAGAATATGTGAGGAGTTACATTAACCAAACATTTCACTTTACATGAACAGAAGTAAAAGAAATCAAAATGCTCCTGATGCCATCAAAATCTATAATAAATCTAATAATACAACTGGTGCTATTTGTAGAAATCCAGACCATAATTAATTTGGACACATGCTAGAAAATGTATATACTTGGGGAGCACCAAATAAGATAGAAAAAGCTCCTGTGATTGCTTTCATTTTTTGGATTTGAGTTCCTTTTCATTAAGTATATTGACAGTAGGATCAGGAGTACTTATTTTGGAAAGAGGTAGAAACTTTTGCTCTGACTATAATATATCCTAATATTTAAAAAGAAAAAAAGAAAGAGGATCTTTGTTGATAAAGATATTTTATGAGCAATGTGGGACCAGAGCTAAAGGCCAAGTAGAAGAAAAGAAAGGGGCATTTAAAAAAAGACATTGAAGCATGGTGACACATGCCTTAATCCCAGCACTCTGGAAGCTGAGACAAGAGTTTGAGCTCAGCCTGGGCAAATTAGACACAGGAAGACCCTGCTTTACAACAAAAAATAAAAAGGTCTAAGGATGTAGCTCAGTTCAAAGGCCCTGCATTCAATTTCTAGCACTCCACACATACAGGCACACATGCACACCAAAGGCACTCAGACAGTAGCGTCTGCCTGGGAGGGAGAGTGGGCTTGAGTACTGCTTCCCATTTTGGAACATCAGGCTGCAAAGGCTGGAAGGCCTCAAGTGCAAGTTAAAGGAGACAATGCGAAGCTCCTGGGAACAAGTAGAATGTCGGGAGCACGAGAGTGGTTTGTGAGGAGAGGCACTGCAGCGCACTGTCTTGAGCACTTACTGACTGCTGCTCATTGTTCCGGATACTTGCACACAGTTTCTCCTTTTATTCTAGCCATATCCATGTCAGAGAGGCATCTTTAGGTTCAATTTACAAACGAGGAAAGTGAGCTCCCTCTGAGTATGCTACTACCTTAAAACATCTACAAGAAACAGGGCCATTAAATTCAAAGGACTAATGCACTGATTCCAGTTAGAGGCTGCAATCTGTAAGAAGCAGCAAGACAGGCAAAGTCAGAAGGGTTCAGAATTAGCTTAAGCAAAGGGCCACAGCAGGTATTGGGGGGAAGGAAAAAGTGGTATTGAAGTGAATAGTTGCAGCTTGGGTAACATAAACAATAAAAAACAGTACCAGAGAAAACTGTGTGTGGCTACCAGTCTGGATTCAGTAGGGAGGAGGGTAGGGAGGGACAGTTTGCCACAGGATACTAGCAATGTAACCAGCAGTAAGTAACTAGCAGGCTATTAAGAAATAGAAAAGTTGAGGGAAATGGACAACTTTAGGGCATAGGATAACTGATAAGCTGAGCCAAGATTTGGCCCAGTTAAACCTGAATGAGAGATAAAGAATGACTCACTTTTAGTCTCAGTATGTGCCATTCAGTACTGAGCACATATCTAACACTAGTTCCCGCCCCCCTTTGGAGATAACTGAGATGTACCTGGGACTCTCTTATTGAATCTAGGTAATCCTAACTATGTTTGGAGAGAAATCTCATTCCTGAGGACTGAATACATTTTGAGAAGTGATTGGCCAGACTGAAGCCATAAAGCCACAGTGGAAGAGACCTTGATGCCTCTGAAGGATGTGTAGAGAGAGGGCTTCTGACTTCAGGATCTACCGGGGCCACTACTTGATAGAAGACCACAGCAAGGTGACTGTTACAGACAGCTTGCCTGGGTAAAAGTGAGATACACTAGGACTGTGGCATGGAAGACTGACAAATCAGATGGAATAGCTACTTGAGTAGCTGGAGTTTGGGGTGCTCCTTTTTATCCTCAGGGGTTTCTACTACAGTAATACCTTGGTTCATGAACCTAATTTGTTCCATGATTTTGGACAAGATGGACGTGTTTGTGCTTCTGCGGGAAAGATAACCATGGTTGTGTTTATTATCCCATGTAGAGTTTGCAAAAAAAAAAAATTCTGTGAAATGCTATTTGTTGCAAACAAAAGTATTTGTGAACTGAGATATAATTGTATTAAATAAGTTAGTTGTAAGATAGCACGTTAACAGATTATGGTTCTTAAAGATATTTAGGAGACATGATTTCAAGCTCTGGGGGCAAAGGGGGATATCTATATAATACTCAAAGTTCTGGTCCCGAAGGGTATAGCATAGAGTTGAGAGTGAAGGGAATAAAATTTGAAAGTGTCATAGGTATTTAGATAGCTCAGTGGGAACTAACATTCACTGTAAAAGTCAACAGTAAAATTAACAAATGAAATCTGGAGACGGTGGCTTTCAGCTGAAAGTGATCTTGTTTTCACTATATTTGAATATATACTTGTGCCCCAGGATTCCTTTCCAAAGGCTCTTTGATAAACAGACAGATCATTCATGAAAAGGGATATAATAATGTTCTTAATTTGGGGAAAAACCTAAAGTTAGCACAATTAATGACTTTTATTTATTTAGCAATTTCTTTTAACATATACACAAGTTAAAGTATGCTCTGCTCAACTAAAAATCTAACTGGAGATGCGTATGAATTTGCATCTCGGTTTCCTTTTCTTGTAAAGATATATTTTTAGTTTAGCCTTTTGGTTTTTAAGAGATGGAATGATGGACGGAGCTGATTAATCATGTTTACACATAGGGAATGCTCTGAATTAAACACACTGGTATTTGGGTAACTTCCTTAAACACTGGTCCTTTCAGCTACAGACTCATCTAATCTCAGCACTCTTTCTGTGGTGGTGATGAAGGAGGCTTACGTTGTCAGTGAAAACGACTCCTAGTTTCCACATCTGATACTTCACATCAATGGAGTTCAGTCTGGAATGACAGTAAATAAATAAGTAAATAACTAGCAGAATGTGTAGATATGCATATTAATCAAAGACCATGAGCTTGTGACAGAGGCTGCCCACATGCGTTCATCTTCAGGGGCAAGACTGGAAGCCTACCCAGGGGACTCCTTTCCACCCCATGTGTCCAAAGATCTGTAGGGAGCTCCTCTCAGTATATAAACCACTGCTCTGTGAGTTTATTTTTTAGTGGGGTGCTGGAAAGCAACAAAAGACACCACCCCCATTATCTTCATCTTTCTTTTCCTATATTAAGTACTAGCTAAATCCACTTTGTAATTGACATTTATTCCTGGAAGCTGTACTAAATTAGCCAATATGTACAATTCTAAGGTTACCTCAATTGTTTTTGTTATACACCTACAATTGTATTTGTGCAGAATGATGTTGGTCAACTGTAAAATTTATTTTACAACTATGCTTATTTTAATTGTGAAAGAGTATTTTTACATGGTTGTTTGCTTTTGTCTTTAGAAACCTCACCTTCTCTGTTCAGGTTTCTAACAGTGAAGAATGTAATCCTGTCCCCTGGTTTCCTCAGTGGTTTCGACAGACTTCCCCTTATTGTTATTTCCACTCTGTTTGCAGCTGTTTGGGGTCACCTTGTGAGTGTGTGTTTGTATGTGTGTGTTCGTGTGTATGGGTCTCCATCATGGTCTGTGATTACCTTACCAACAAGCATATCACATACATTAAATTCCTCTCAATAAATATACACTGAATGTATTAATCTGATCATGAATATTCATGCTCTTTGCAAACTGAAGATACATACATTACAATATACTTGTTAATTCTCATTACTTTCAGGACTCATCATTGATTTGTGGTATAGAAATTATAATCATTTAGTCAGTCTTTCAATATTCTGATTCTAGGTAACTGACATGCTAAGCCAGAAAAAGATACTGTATGGTATAATGGGGTAGTATTGTTTCCAAAAGGACTCCTTTAGACTTAGTGTTGTAGTATTTATTTCCTTAATATTTTCCTTTGATTAGGATAACCTTAAATTAGAAGTTTCAGGACAAGTAGTTGTTAATCAAAGGTGATGTTTTAAGAGATTTTTTTTGCAGAAGGATGAAGTTTCCTTTACCTTAGCTCAGGCTTTTTGCTTAAAACACAAAACAAAACAAAAAAAACATGCCTGGCATGGCCGTGGGAGTGTCTCAGTATGCTCCCCAGGTTGACATGAACTCATGGGCTCAAGAGATTCTCCAGGCCAACCTTCCCAGTGCTGTATCTACAGGTATGTATCACTGCATTCAGCTCTATTTTTTAAAGAAATAAAGCTGTCTCTGAGCTATAATTACTTTTATTATTATAGTAGCCTCTTAAAAATTCCTTGGACATTAACAATGGTTCCAATACAAGAATAAATTTTCTTAAGTAAAAAACAGAAAGTTGGAAATGATATGAGAGTGAATTATTTTCCACAAAACTAATTTAAAGCAAAATAAAGATTTATACCAGGATGTCTGAATCTTATAGTTTTTTACTTTGTTTTAAAGATACTTTTTATTATTAGTTGCTTTTGATCTCTATCATCTGTTAGGCTGATGATGTGCTACCATCATCAGTAGCTCCATTTCTTTTGGTAGGACACAAGAGTCTCTTCTAGTGAGAGTGGTAGCCATGCTTGGCCCAAGCTGACCCCATCCCCAGAACAGCTATGGCTGATACTGGCTAATCAGGACTCAGTTTTCCTCTGGCCACAGGCCTTGGATAAAGGGTAAGCTATAAGCCACAAGCTGGGGACTTCTGCTAGATTGTTTTGATAAATGAGCTGCTGCTTTTGCCTCATAATGGCACCATGAATCACAAAGCCCTTCTGGCTGCCAAAGCCTTCTACCTCCAGGAAGGAAGCTAGCCACTTTCTTAAATTGATGTGTACCAGGCTTCATGGATTTGACAATTAAACAAATACATGAATCTCCTTTTATCTGGATATTCACTTTAAGACAGCATTTATGATAGATGTGGTGGCACATGTCTATAATATCAGAACTTTGGGAGGGTGAGGCAGGAGGATCACAATTTTGAGCCAGCCTGGGCAACCCAGCAACTTAGTAAGACCCTGTCTCAAAAGAAAACAAAAAAAAAAGGTTAAAAATGACGATCAAAAGGTGGGGATGTAGCACAATGTGAAGACACTGGCTTTCTAAATGCTTAGGAGTCTACAGCCACACCACCCTGAATGGGCCTGACCTTGGCTAAATGCTTTAGAGACAGTCTATGTATTTGCATATGATAAACAGATATATATGTGTACTTATATCACATAAATTTATGTGTGTGAGAGACAGACACACAGAGACAATGAGAAAGACACAGGGACAGAGAGAGAAAGGGATGGAGGGAAGGAGGAGGTGATAGCTATGTGAAGCACAGACTCAATCTCAGGAGAATCAAATCCAACTGGTTTATATCCTTCTAGTTATAACAGCATTCACTGGAAATTCTATGTAAAAAGTATTTCATTTTGAATAAGCTTCCAAGAAAGAAATAGTATAGTATTTGTAGCATAGTAAGACTTTTCTACTTTAAAAAAGATATAGTAACTATAACAAAAGGATATGAACTTTGAATATTTTAAGAAAAATATAACCAGTTGTAGTTTCTATAACAAAGACAAGAAGAAACAGAAAACACCTCAGAAACTTCTCAAACAAGAAGAAACAAAAAACATTTATATGTTGTATTTTTTCATGTTTTATGTGATTTTACAGGGCATTTAAGGGTGGAAAAGACAATTTAAATTAAGAATAAGAATATTATTTTTCCTTGTGCTCTGTATAAATAAAAAAATCTCTTCAAAAATTAATAGGAAAAAAGCCAGCTATTTCATAGATCTAAATACTCAAATATGTGGAAATTGACTTATTTTTCAGTAATGAGGATTGAATCCAGAGCCTTTTTCATCCTCAGCCTTTCTCCTTCCTTCCCTTCTTATTTATTTTTGAAACAGCCTTGCTAAATTGCCTAGGCTGGGCTCCAACTCATAATCTTTTTGTCTAGGGCTCCCAGAATGCTTGGATTATTGGTGTGTTCCACCACACACTCTGTTTTGTGGATCTGGCTCTTCCTCTGATAGCAAAGTATAGGAAATCCCACAAGTTCAAAAATATACTTATTTTCTCCTTTTTCCTCCCAGCTCTTGGTCTGCTGGAGAAACCAGAAATGGCACTCACACAGCCGACAGGGAACTGTCCTTCTTGGGCTTCTTCTTCTCTCTGGCATCACTAAAGTCCAGTGCTGCTTTGTCCATGCCCAGCAACTCGCTGATTCTGTCTCGGCCATAGAACTCTCCATATTTATCCATTACCTGGAGCAGGGAAAGAGCAGTTTATTGGCATCAATGAGCAACACCATGTATGTATGTATACCAGTGTCTAATTATATGAATACTTTTTCTATTTGCCATATTTTAAAAATCACTTAAAGTCCAGTTTATGGGCCATCTTCCACAATCACATTGTTTACAGCTAATCAGATTACAGCATTTTAAATAATACACATCTGAGGAACAAAATTTCTCCTTCCAGAGTGGGAGCCATATACAAAGAAGATGAAGGACTGCAGTAAAACAGTAAAAAGTGGAAATGGAAGCAAAATGGCCATCACCAAATTTGTATTCTGTGGCAGGGATTCTGCTTTATTGCATGAGATTGTCATACCTTTAAGTTTTAACCTTTATTTCACATGGCTGTCATAATATTCAAGTTGTACATTATTAGCATCCCGTTTTGTTACAAAGAAACTGTCTTACACAGCTAACATTACATGACTAAAAAGCTGCTAAACTTAGCAAGAGATGAGATTGGCAACATCCAGGTAATGACTGAGTCTTCAACCGATGGTCTTCTGCTAGTCCTTGCATCCCACCAAGCTGGACATCACAGGAATGGCATCACAACTTCTTGGTCTCAATTTCAACCCCACAATTTTGCAACCAAAGTCTCTGTCCCACTTCTCTCCCTTTGGTTTCCTGATTCCAGGAATCCTTCAAAAGCTCCCAGACCTGCAATTTTGTCACCATCCATCTCTGTCCTCACGTTAATTCACTGTCATCTACCCTTGAAGCAGCACTTAATTAGTGAAAGCAAAGGAAAATGACTTCATCCAGTGGGCGTTTCTGGCCATTTGTATGTTTGGTACGCTGAGGTGCTACAATTCGCTATGAAATAGTGTGCTGCCTGAGTTATTCTGGCAGTTAGGATAGTTCAAAAGATAAGAAAGGAGCTGCAAAAAATGGCAGGTTGCAATATACAAGTATATTTCATGTATTTCACACATGTATTTCATCCCAGAAAAACAGGGAAACCTGTGTTACAGAAGTGACCCTTGATCCTTGAGCCAGAAGGTTAACATCAGAGCCATAGTAATTTCAGAGTCATTGCTGAATCAAGTGTTCTCCCTATCACACTCCAAGGTAGCCAGAAACAGAAGGATAAGGCCTTGTGTTTTTAAAAAATCTTTAACGCTATAAAAAGAAAGTAAAAATAGCCTTTAGCCAACTTAGATAACCTAGACAATTTCAAAGAAAATCCTTACCAAGCTTTGTTACTGTTATGAACTGAGCATGTTGATTCAGCTGAGTCTGAAAATGGGCGGATGAAACGATGTTTATTTATTTTGGAGCTACAGAGTATGAATTCTGTGCTATTCTTAAAATTCATATTTAGTGCACTTGGAAAATATCATTGGAAATAACTTGGAAATTGTCACCTGAAAATAACATTAGCAGGCAGACAAAGCACCCCTCAATATCTCACTCTGTATCTAAACCATATCAAACTCAAACCAGAATTGCACAATAAGAAAAAAAAAATAGCAAACTGATTCCTTCTAAGAAGGATTACCTTTCTTTTAACAAATTTATCCCAGTAGTTGTTGGGAAATGACCTAAAAAATACAATGACAGAGAAGTAATATATTATTCTTTTAAAATGATAAATGATATCACCTTGAAATAAATAAAATACTTGAAATAACATATAAACATTTCCATCCACAAAGGACAATGAATTAGGTTATCATCTTATTGCTTAATTTTTCATTGTCCCAGTTACATTAAACATTATTTTAAACATTAATATATAAATGTATTCACATAAATCATACTAAAATTATGGGTAGATATTTTAATGAACAATCATACTTATTAATAAATACTAGGTTATATTCATCACTTGTTTATAATATCAACACAAATTAGTCAATGGTCTTTAAAAATTAAAATATCTAGAAATCAATCATTGTTTTTTCAAATGAAAATAAAAAGTCTTATTCCCATCAACTATTTTCCAAGAAACTGTCAGTAGAGCACTAATCCTTGACACTTGTATCTTGATTAACATACAGAATTTACTAAAAGGGATCAACTTTAGTAGGTTAAGTATTAATGTGTAGAATTGCTAAACAAAACATTTGGCATTTAGAGTAAACATACATATACAGTGTATAAATAAATCAGTATCTTTGGAAAACTAGGAACCTACTAAAAACTGTAACTTTTTAAACAATAAGCCAAGCTAATCATAATCACTGGAAAATATTTTACTCTCAAGTAGTGTAAACTACTCAGAAAGGATTATATCATTAATCCTTCTTATGGTAGGAAATTGTGTAGTGTGATAGATTTATACCTAAAACAGCAACTAGGAGACTAGATCTTGAATTCATAAGACTAAATGATTGAAGAGAAAGAGATTTAGTACTTCTGTAGTATACTTTATATCCTGTTACAACATTTAGCTAGCTTTATATACAGTGGCCTACTGGTTTAACTGAAAGTTTAGAACTCAGACACATAAAGGAGTAAAATTTAATATTTGTATCTTTAATGGTACAACTCTTTCCTTAGTGATTAATTTAGGCTTCCTCTGCTTTGAGGTGAGAAAACACTGCTGCTACAGCTTACATCCCTCCTGCCACATGCTTCCCTGAGCAGTGAGCCACAGAACCGACTCCAATCACAGTATAGAAACAGCCCCAAAGCCCTTCATGAATAAAGATCTCAAGAACAGAGAGGACAAATAGAGAGCATCCCTTAGGAGGCTAACAGTGTCTACTTTAGGTTTTCTTGGCTGAATATGTAACTCATATTTATTTGTGCTGAACTTTTGACAAATTTGCCAGAACTTCAGCAAAGTATTTTTATGTTTTGAAATTTTGGAGTGCAGAAATGTCATTTATAATTCATCACTCACTGTGTGTTGATTACGAGTCTATCCCACTGGCCTTTAATATCATCTTCTGAAGGTTGCTCTGTAATATAAAGCCCATCAAATTCCAATTTTCGTGCTACTTCCTTTTCTCGCTTGAAAATAACCAATGGGACCTGCAGATGAAAAATAAACACACTAAAATTAGTTTAGACTTAATGGCATCTCCTGTGGTCACTATCTTTACAAAACAGCTTTAGAAAAGAAATAGTTCCCATATATTTCCAGGAAGGTAAAAATCGAGCAAAAATGAATCAGCTACACTGAAGTAGAAAGTAGCATCTAAAAAGTTTTGGAAAACCACAACACAGAGGAAATACATATGCATATGTTTTAAACACATAGCAAATTAACAGATAATTTCATTAATATCACCTAAATAATAAAGAGATAAGCATTAGACTGTCACATATATATATATATATATTCTGTCACATATATATATGACTGTCATATATATATATGTCACATATATGTATTATGTATCAATGTGGATGAACATAGAAATCTAGCAATCTTGTTAATATTTCAAAATATGTGTTTCTAAAAATATAGTTTATTTGAAAATCCCTAACAATTCCATGCTCAGCAGGCCCAACACACATTATTTGGGGAAACAATTTTTCTACTTTAGCAAAAATTTCTCAGTTTGCTAAGCTGTCTCCAGAACGTATGGATTCTCTTTTCATGTGGACCAACTGTACACAGGCATAGCCAGATGGGAGATGCAGGCATTCTGGAAGCATCCCAGGAATATATACCTTATAAAACAAGGTGAAGAAAAGGGAATTAAATTGCTTGAAAGGACATTTAACACCCTAGTCATTTATCCTGGGTCCTGAATTCTCAAGTTTTTTGGACCCTTTACTACCAGAGGCAAAGGACAGCAAAATAAAGGAACCACAAATGACAAGCAGCCTTGCTAGGAAGAGACAAAAAGGTTTGCCAAGTAATGTGCAGCTGTAAGCACTCTGAGGGACTATCTTAAATTCTGTTCACCAAATTTTATTGTTCCCTTGGCAGAGCTTTAAGGATAAAGCTGTATGATTTTCTAGGTAAAGTGCCACAAGCCATAAAGCATTTCTGCCAAGGATGGCACTAGATACTTATCTAGTAACAGATCAAAATGACACATGCATGTTTTTCTAAGTCCTAACATACGTCTCTATGAGAAACAGTGGGAGATAAACTCATTTCTGCTGTGGGGTCAAGTTATGGGTGTGAATAATTATCAACAGAAGAGAGAAAGCCACAATACGAATTCCCTTCCTAGTGCAGTCTGCAGTGAATGGCAGGCCAGTGTAGATACAGAAAGGCCAGACCAGAACACCATGAAAGGGTATCTCGGCTTCAGTGACAAATGTCTATGACCAAACCTTGCTGATTTGTACAATAGTCCAGCTTTGCCCTCCACTTCATCCTGCTTCCTCCTTTGGCCTATAGGTATGGATTCATGGGACATTTCCAAATAAAATTCAGGTGCATAATTTCCGGTTCAGAATCAGCTTCCCTGAAATTCTAATCTCTTAACACACATACACACATGTGCACACGCATGTGGTTTGCTCACACACACCTTCACACACATGCACAGATGTATGCAGATGCCTTGGTGCCTTACTATCTTACTTTCAAACAGTAGTAGCCAATGATGCAGAAGAAGGAAATGACTGTGTGCAGAATAGCTAAGATACGCAATGTGGGCTCCATGTAGCCGCTGCTCTCCTCCAGCACGTAGTGAACGGCAATGATTCTATGAGAGCTGCTGTCCAGGCTGGTGGTCACCTTGGCACTTTCGCTAGGGCTTCGAGTGGGCAGCTCTTTTCCTTCAGCCACAGAAGCAGTGGAGACCTGATTCAAACCATGTAAAGGGTAGTCAGTTTCTGCATCTAAGATATCATCTAAGATGCATCTAAGATAACAAAAAAACAAGGACAACACCACCTTTTTAGCCAAGAGTTGGATGTGAAGTCATTTCATGATGAAAAGACTAAGAACAAAGGCCAAGAGGGCAGCTTTTCAAGCATCAAAGGCAAGTAATAAATAGGTTTCTAAAGTTCATTCTAATCCAACTGAATTATAAGGATTCTATCAGAGGCAAGAAAAAAAATAGGTTGCTGACATGGCAATTATCAGAAGAATTCAACACAGGTTACATCACACTCAGATGGAATTACAAGTAAGGTATTTGGCTGAATTAAATGGGGCCACTGTGGACAAACCTTCAGCCAAATCTAATACTCACAGCTGAGTTATTTCTCATTGATTTTGAAGGAGCAAATCCATCCTGCCTTCCAGGGTATCAACGATACACCTGGGCGTCAGTTTTTCTCTTTCATTAAAATGCAACTTAGAATACAGTTAGATGTGCTCCTTAGTAGGTTTGAGAAATGTGTATATGCACTTCAGTCTACTTGTATTTTTATATTGCTTGTTGAGACACTAAATGTACTCACCTTGTAAAAGAGCAAGATGAAATTGATTGCAAATGCGACAAATAAGGCCAACATTCTCATGTTGTAAAAGTTGCGAGCAAAATAGTTCTGAAGGTGAAAAAAGTTATGAGGTCACTGAGTCAACACACTTGAAATTTTTAGAAAATTTAAATAAAGCATTTACTCAGTTACCCTAAACTATAGGTTGGTAGCCTATATGTTCAGCATTAATCTTGGTGCTACAGACACACACAGAAGGAGAAAGATTTTGCAACCACAGAGAAATCAGGTAACAAAGAAGTACACTGAAAGCCAAGCAAAACAAAACAAAGCTAAACAACAACAACAAAAACACCTGGTTAAGGGCTGATGGAATGGGATGGTATTTTGGAGAGGTGTTCAGGTGAGGACTGTCCAGGAGGGAAGCTTGCACAGAGTGGACTCCTGGAGCAATTCAGGCTCTGAATGCCTGGGGAAGACTGTGCTGAGTCAGGAGCAACAAGGGCAGCCCTGAATCCAGAGCAATGTTGTTGTCAGTGAGGAATTGTGTAAACAAAGTGCCACAGACGTGTAAGAAGAGGTCAGACAGGTGGGCAGGAATCAGGGTTTTGAAGACTTCTGATGACAGTTCACACTATTACACTACAGTGGTTTATGACCTCTGAAACAGACAATGACCGTGAGGGTCACTGCCCTGCCTGGTATGAAGGCAGTACCCAGCACTTCCTAAATGTGCTGCTGATGAGCCTACGGCAAATGTGTTATTTTTCTTTGTGGACATAAGACATTAATGTATGAGTGGTTTTATCTAAACTAAAACTTCAGTATTCAGGTTAACTGCAGTGTTTGTACTTTGCAATTAAAAAAAAAGTTTCAGGTTGCAGGTTGGCTCACTCATCTCTAAAAGTTTCAACATCACTGACTTAAACACTACTATAGAAACAGTTTTCTTATTGGTAATGTTCAGAGAACAATGGAAGCCACCTCATAATTTTGCTTTGAGGAGTAAATGAGTTAATATAGAACGATATCTTTTAATCTTATTATATTCATTGTTATAAAAGATTACATATTGTTAAATTATAATTATTATTTTACTATAGGGTCAATGGGAAGCTAATGGAGAATTTGAAGAGGACATGATGTAACTGGATTATGATATACAAAGATTTCTCCAGCCCTCTATGTGGAAAATAGGTCATGGGGGTGGGGGTAGAGAATGGGGACCACTTAAGAGTTCTTACAGGAATGCAGGAAGAGGTGATATTGGTGTGGGTGACTTAGACTCAGTGGCAGCTGTGAAGATGACAAGAATCTGGCCTACTCTGGATGCATTTGGAAAGAAACACTGAGAATTATTGTGCAATTATATTTGAGGTAAGAGAAAAGGATTCAAAGGTGATAACTTTCAGATTTCGAGGCTGAGTGCTAAGTAAATGTTTGGTACCATTTACTGAGTTGGGAAAATAACATCATCAATAACAACAAAATAACCTAGAGGAAGTGGGTTTAAGGAAATAGAGACTATGGGGAAGTCAAGTGTTTGTTTTGGTCATAAATGGGCAATATGTATGAAGTATTCAGGCAGAAACACACGGCTTTAGCATCATGAAGCCACATCAAAGGAACAATATCCCTCTGTGTTCACATCCCACCTCTGTTGGTGCCAACTCCCCACAGGGAGCCCTGTCTGCTGCCACAGCTAATTGCACAAAGGCTGGCCACTACACCCATGTGAGCCAGTCATGCTGCTTCTCCTCAGAAGGTAGGACAAAGCCACCGGGCCTGAGTTAGCCGACCCTGATTATTTGAGCAGGATGGGGTAAGGGATCAGGATTTGAGCAATGGAGCAAGGGAGATGGGGTCTTGTGGCAGCATGATTAGTCCTGAGCATGCAAGTTGGTGAGCAGGGACAATCAACTGCAAAAACAAGCAAGAAAATGCGGAGCTCTTCAGGGACAAGAGAACATGTGGAGCCCAGAGAGAGATGGAAGTAAAACTTCAACTGCTTAATTAATACAACTGTAGTTAAACACACTCTTCAGGAACCCATGAGACTACTGCTAGGTGTTGGGGAATCCTTTCAACCTGTATATTGAAACAGCTATGTCTGCTACATTGCACCCACTGTGGGATATCACATTAATGATTATCCAGAGCTGTCTCTGAAATATTTATGTGCAGTGTGCTTTGCAGTAAATGATATTAGAAAATAAAGAATTTGGGGAACAGTTCTGCCAAAATGTATACATAAAGAAGTCTTATCTCTTTTCATTCCTTTATTTTTTATTTGTCTCTACTTAAAGAGTAACTTTGAAATGTCATCAATGGAAAGTTGGTGAAGAATATTTTTTAACTGGACTTTTTCCTACACAAAAAGAGGACACTTGAGAGGTACAGACTAAACCAGTTAGAACTTTACTATTAATTACTTAACCCCTAGAAAGCATGTTTTGTCTTAAGCTTCTTCAAGGCCTCTTAATATGTGTACTTAGGCACCCTCAAGATTTTTAGGGGAAACACTGAGAGCAGGGCACTGGCAGTCACTAAATCAAAGGATTTTGGGTAGTGTGAACATGTGCAGAGGTCACGTGTTAAACAATAGGCAGTTATGGACCGAAGACATTCACTGTGAAAAAATAAACACACTAAGATGGGCGGATAAAACACACAGTATCCACAGGTTCTATATCCATGAATTCAACCAGTTGTGGACAGAAAATCTTTCCGTCAAACTGCCTCCATTCTAAACATCTCTCCCCTTACCTTTATTTGCTAAACAATGTAGTATAACAATTTATTCCATATCATCTACATTGTACTAGATTTTATAAGTAATCTAGAGATAATTTAAAGTCTATAAAAGGATGTGGATGGGTTCTATGTAAATAATCATTTCATTTTATAACAGGGACTTGAGCATCTACAGATTTTGGTGTGGAAGCAGGTCCTGGGACCAAGCTCTCCAAATAATGACAGACACCTGTGTCTGCAGGACTAAATGGCTGGCTATGAGATTTCTCTTCAAGAGTAGGTCAATAAATATTTACTAAGTCTGAGTTATTATTGTCTCACAATAAATCAGAAACATTTATTTTAAATCATCTTACTAGGAGTTTCTGTTGATAAGCAATGATTTTCTTCCAGAATGCTGACTCAGGAACTTCAGGTTCTCCATATCTGTGTGTGTGAAGCTGCCTTAATTTCTGTTTACCCTTGTCTTCTTTGGCTTTCTCTTCTTTCTCTCCATCTTCTCCCCTATGGAAGCAAATGAATAAAGCACAAGATATCCAGAAATTAAAGAACCAAATAGGAGCTGCACAAAGATAAACAAGTGAACAAACACTTCATGTCAGAGTCATTTTTGAAAACTAACTTCTCTTCCAATGAATGATACTATTCTGAATTTTAGACCAAATGGCGGGATTTCCTTGATGGTCACAATTCTTAATAGGTGTATAATTCTTTAAGTTCACATCTAGATTTTTTCAAGCTTGAAAAGTCTTTATGTTCATATCCAGCACCTCTCTTTTAATTGTGCAATAAAAGCATGTAACTATAGAAGAGAATAACAACAAAGATTTTTGTTTTAACTTTCCTACATTCCATATTTTAAGATAGGGTTTTATGTTTGACTTTTAATATTGTCTAAATATTGATATTTAACATCAAAGGGCTGAGGATACTAATACATTATCAGAGGTTGTGTACATGCCTGCAATCCATGTGGTACACGTGGTACATGCCTGGGAGGCTAAGGCAGAAGGATCACAAATCCTATTCCAGCCTCCTCTAGTTGGTGATTTGGCAAGACACTGCCTCAAAAATAAAAGATATAAAGGCCTGCAGATGTAGCTCTGTATGAAAGCCCTGAATTCAGTCCTTGTGCTACCAAAACAAAAAAATACAAATATCATTTATTAAATAAAGTGTATTAATTTTAGTGTAAGTGCTCATTATATTTTTATGAGTTCCAAATAGTAATGAAATTAAAAGGACTGAAATTTTATACCTGGAAGTCTTTAAGTTAAAAATATCAATCCCTTCTGAAAGTAAAGTTACATATACATCACACACATATACATACCTGGTCTTATCCTGTGTATGTATTAATATATCAATATAGAAATGTATTAATATAGAAAACCAAGCCCTTTGATGTTAAATTTCAATATTTAGACAATATTAAAAGTCGAACATAAGTACAACTTATAATATATATATATATATATATATATTACTTAATATTTAACCCTTAAGAGGTATAGATTCTCCTCTTTATCTGTCATTTTTATGGCTATTTGTGCAACAGATTCAACAATGAATGATCTATGATAATGGCAGTGCCAAGAATAAGCAATGAAAAAGAAAATCTAAAAATAAACGAAAAGAATAAGATGTAGCCTTAAACTTTCATTTCTTTCTCCAATTTTTCAAAATGTTCATTTAATGGTCCATACATTTAGAGAAAGATACAGGTTTCAATTATTAACAAAGCCAGGGATAGGACAGAATTGCATTTTGTTCTTTATTTTCTCCTGCTACATTTATAATTGTGCTCTATATCATTATGCCTGCTCATAAAAATAAAGATTCCTGGGCCCCACCATCACACATGGTAAGTTAGAATTTTGGAGTCAGACCAAAAGAACCCACATTTTTAACAAACACCCCAAGTGATTCTCTAAATCTGGCCCTGGAACTGCCATTTGAGGAATATGATACCACAGGATCCTTGGACACCTTACTTAGAATGCCTGTTTCCATCCTTCTCCAAAAGAGTGGAAATGCATGTACAGTCTTAAAGACAGAATTCAGTCATCATTTAAAGAGAACTCATGGAGTCATTAGAATCCTCTGTGCTGTGAAAGGATCATATAGATGGAACCCTCACAGGACAAAGAGGAAGAAGAGAGTGGCATTCGGCCCAGCAGTGCATGTCACTTATCCTTGTTGTGGGCTGAGGCCCTGGCACTACCATCTCTCCACTGAGGAACCTGGTTGTATCCTGTGGCTCCTTTGCTGGATGAAATGCTCCCTTATAGCTTCCAAAGAGAGGACAAGAAATGGAGACTTTCTGAACCAGAGGGACACAATACAGAAACTGCACATACTCGGCCTTCTCAGGTTCAGATTTGGTTTCCTCTTTTTCTTCCTTTTCTTCTTCTTTTGTCTTCTGTTCCTTGAAGGAGTCAGTGGGGAAAGAAAAGCGGGGTTATACATCACTTTTGACCATGTTCAGGAAGCCATGTGACCATATGCCAGACCCTGACCAAGACAGGACATCCTCTTGCTTACAACGAGAGGGAAGAGTCATGTGAGCAGTGCATTCCACTGCTCCAAATGCTCTGCTACTTTTCTACAAGGCATAAACTTTCCAGGGGCATCCTTTCTGCTTTCTTTTCTCATTTAAGAAGTATCCTATAGTTTATCCACATCCACAAATCCTCTTTCAAGGCCAATTTAAGTCCTACCTCTTAATCCCCATTTAACTACTTTAACCCATACTGGTGTTTGCATTTTTTTCAACAGATGTAAACTCTCATGTCCACTGACTCTCCTATTTAACACTTAGTAATTTCCTAGGTTCCTCACATGAGTTAGACCTTCCCCCGCCACATAAGTTGTTTATCACTTCTTATCTATAATTCTCTATGGCCCCAAAGTTGTCAAACACACAGTAAACACTAACAACTATTCCTGGGCAGCTGGCTGAACAGAACCATCATTAAGGTAAATTCTTAAGCTTCTACCTTGGTAAGATAATTTAATAATTTGTAAGGAATCTTAATTGAGCTGGGAATGTAGTTCAGAAATATAGCACTTGTCTTCAACCCCCAGCACTGCAAACAAACAAACAAACAAAAAACCCAAAAAACTTACAAGAGTAAGCTTGTGTTCTTTGTTTAACAAAAAGCCACTCCTTTCCAGAAGTTTATGTCTTTAATACTCTTTTGTCACCAGCTCAAAGCCTGGCCCATTTGTTTTACAGACTTAAAGCCTACAGAGAGAGCCAACTTCAAGATACATTACCTGGAACTTTTCTTGCACCTCTGGGATGGGGACGGGGTTGGACATCAGGTCACCGAGGCCAGCATTGGGATTATGAGGGATGAGTTTGTACTGCCCTCCCTCTCTCTTCAGGTCCAAGCCAAATATGTCTGAGAGCAGGTCACTTTCTTCTGCCAGCTCCTTCAGATCAGTCAGGTCTTCCGAGGGCAGCGGAGTCTCCATGGGCTTCCTCTCTCCCTCTTCCCCATCTCCACGCACCTCATCCTGAGTGGGGTCTGGCATATTGGCCAGAAGTTCTGCCACTTTGATCTTTTTAGCACCTTCCACCAGGCTTCCCCCCAACAGCAGGCTGCAAACAATTCGGAAAAAGCCTCTACAGACGCTGGCCACAAAGTGCAAGAGGGTCACGAAAACACTCCAGTAGGAAGAGAAGAAAGCTGTGACCATGTCCTTCATGGTCATCTTCTTCATCTTCTTCATCTGCTTCTTCAGGCTCTTCAGACTGAGCATCCGCATGAGGGTCAGGATGTTGTACCTGAGGGCAAGTAGGGCTGACCTGACTGTAAGGATGGAGAAGAAACCCATTCGGGGCCCTTGCTCTTCAAGCCGCTCTTTCTCGCTCTCCTCTTTATTTGTGGACCTCTCATTGAGGTCTGACTCTGAGATCTGGGCAGCCAGCTGCATCTCGAAGATGGTGTCCTCACAGAAGTTCACAAACAGTTCCATTTTCTCCTTCTCCCCACCCTCATTGACCACGTCGAATATGAACTGCCTCTTGGACTCCTTGACCTGGGGCTTCTCCCACTGGGTCCGACTGGATTCACTGATCTCAAAGTACACCCTCTCGATGCGCTTGGCACTTCCCATGATTTCGATGCGGCCCAGGAAGGGCTGGAAATAATTGAGCACACTTTCTGCCAGCTCCAAGAATGTCTGCAGGCGGGTGTCATTGGGCATGTGCTCAGAGAGGTTTGTCAGCAGGACTGCAACATTGAAGCCAATGTCTTTTGCAGGCTCGTGGAACCGTTTGACAAACTCTTCATAATCCAGAGTCTCATTTTCATCGGTCTCCGCACAAGACAAGAGAAACTCGGTTTCTGACTGTGTGTAGTGCTTGTGGCTCTCCATGGCTTTATGGAAGTCCCTCTTGGAAATGACTCCCTTGCCATCTGGGTCATACTCTTTAAATGTGTCAGAAGATGTCAAGTCCTTGAGTTTCAAGAACATGTCAAAAAATTTGAGAATCATCTCCACATTATTGGAAGATTCCACAAGCATATCAACCATCTGTTTGCCAATGGTTCCATTCACAACATTACCTGGTGATAAAACAATTGCATTTGTTCAAAATAAGCATTCTTATGAAACTATTTGATCTACTGAGAAAATAATGTAGATCTGTAATAAAAAAAAATCAAGGCTATCTCTTTTCTTATCTCACAATGTATGATGTCTTGGGAAAAGATGAATGACAATTTGTAAACTGCAGATTTTAAAAGTGATTCCACATGCAAAACCATATTCACAAAGTGATTAGTGACTCACATAAAACAGTGTCTGAAGGAAAGCTGACTTTTCTTACCTCAGATTAATAAAATAAATAACATGTTTTAGACAAGGAAATGGGAGCCAATAGTTTAAAAATCACTATCAAAGAAATACTTGAATTAATGTTATACATGTTAGGCAGGAACTTTTTATTAATTCTAATTTTGTAAATGAGGTAACTGAGCTTTACCAAGCACATTTATAGTATGCTCTTTGAGACATGATTATTAAAGGCTAACATCAAGACTAAGCAAGTTATGTAATCCTTTGACTCACAGTGGAAAGTGCCTTCCTATAGCTTTTCCTAATCCAGAGTGTCAGTGGTAGAAAAGGCCAGGTTCCTGGATATCTTAAGAAAATTAAATATGAACCTAAGCCACAGAATCACAGACTACTTCTATTTCTTTGATTCTCTGGGTAGAATGTGCTGTGTAATGTAACAAAAGACAGAGAGTAGAAACAGTGCATGGCATGAAGTCTGCATGATCTGTTGGTGAGGCAATAGACACAGTGGGTTTGCCTGTGAGATCTGGAGCTCCTCAGTGGGCCAAGTCCAGGCTCCACCAACTCAGGTCACTGAACAACTCCGGCAGATTGCTTGGCTTTCTTTGCACTTTGGTTTTCTTATTTATAAAACAAGGAAAATTATAATCTTCAAACTCATAAACCTATTGTTAGAATTAGAAATTACCTAAACCAGCAGCTAGGACATCATAAGAGGTAAGTTATCCCCTGCTGTTACTGCTGCAATTTTTATTATCCGTAATGTTACTATTTAAATCAAAAGTTGAACTGAGGTCGTGAGGCCTATGATCAGAGTGTGAAGTGGCTGCTGCTGGCGCTAACTATGGGTTTTAATAAATTCCACATTATCTGAAGGCCTCGCAGAAAACAAGACAACCAGCTCGGCTCACCAAAATGGAATAATGCAACACATGGCAGGGGAGGGTGAGAACCAGGGAGAGGGGAGGAGAAATGAAATGACTTAACACAGTATGAATCATTTCTTAGTTGCTTTGACGGCATCTACATGACTTCACCGCTTTCTCACATGTATCCATCATTACATCAATTTTACAAAGAAGGAAATGGGAAAATAGAAAAGCAGCCTGCCCCAGGGTCACACTGCCAAGAAGGGAACCCTGGTGGTGAGTCTCGGGGCTCAAGTTCTTAACCACCATGTTTACTGTAATACAGAAAAGAAATGCAGAAACAAAGAAAAATAAGTTGGAGGGAGAACAGAGGAAGAATAAAAACTGAGAGGCCAGTGGGCTGACGAATGAGATGGGCCACGGCTGTGCTGGCAGCTCAATCTCACTCCCCTGTCAAGACCTCAAAAAGCCACAGTGGGGACGTTGTGGTCATTTCAAAGCAGTAATTTGCACCACTGGAATAAATGGAAAAATCTGTGAGCTCCACGAACTACAGAAGAAGAAACCAATAAAATGTTCCTCATACACTCTCTAGAGAGCTTACTAACTAGGAGTCTCTGTGAAATGAAATTATAATTAGAATGTATGACTGTTTTCACTCTGTAGATACACAGAAACTGATGCATGCAGGATTTTTTTCTTAAAAGCTAACTTGAGAACAAAAATAACAACCAGCAATAAATCCAAGCTATCTGTCACATTTTAAGTGTTATTTTATTCTTCACTGCAGGCTGACTTCATAAGCAAGCACACGCAATCATAAAAATAAAACAATAAAGAGAATCTGAAAGTATAAATAAAAACTACCTTCTAACATGGACAGCAACATGACCACCATATCCTTCTGAAGATCCATTAATTCTTTTAATAGCTCAATTTGACTGGAATCCTAAAGATATTAATATATTGCATTTGAGATAATAGGAGAAAAGTATTCAGGCATGAACATCATATTCATTCTCACAAAAAATGCTGCTTATTCGCTGTAGATATCTTAAAGCATCATTCAACTAAATTAAAAGAAGCCCAAATGTAATTATGCTACTTATTAAAAATTAGGTGTTTTTTTTTTTCATGGTAATAGGAGTTGAACCCAGGGATTTTGCACTGAGCATCATCCGCAACCCTTTTTCTACTTTTCTTTTTAAATAGGGGTTTACTAAGTCATTAAGTTGCCCAGATTGGGTTTGAATTTGTGATCCTCCTGCCCAGCTCCATGAGCTCTGGAATTTCAGATGTATACCACCACACCAAGTGACATATGCTTCAGGACTCAATGATATTTACTACTGATTTCAACTCATACTCATTAAAGTACCTGTACCAACCATGAACATGTCTAACAAGCATATGATAGACCCCAAGTGGTGGTAGATGCTTTAGTGCCAGGCAAGACTCACAGGCTGCTGCACATCTGATGTATTTCTTCAGAACTTGGAAACTTGGAAAGACTAATTTTTTCCCATTTTTAATAGTTTCCTAAAGGTGTTAAATATTAAGCAAAATTCATTTATTCCAGAAAAATGCAGGCACATCAGTGACAGGTAAACTCACCTTACATACATCTAATTAAAACACACAGATATTACCTATTCTAATATCACATGATACATCTTATTAGCCCATTTCATTAAGTTTTCCTGTATTTTTGGTTAAAATTTTGTTTTTGCTTTGCTTTTGATCAATTACCATGAAAAAAATTCTTTTAAGTACGTATGTTATATCTAAACATCACCATGCTTAGATCTAATGCCTGGAAAAATGGTTCCATACACTTACACACACATAACATGACACTACCAATTTTATCTAAACTGTTCTTTAAAAATATTTTTCTTAAAAAATGTATAAAGTAGTATTTTATTCACATGGATTTTGTTATATATGTGGCTGAATTTCTACATTGAAGTAAGAGTCTTTGCACTGAGCTACTTTCCAATTTTTTTTTTTTTAAGACAGTGTTGTAAGTTACTAAATTGCCCGGTAATAGACTTGAATTTGCGATACTTCCGCCTCAGCCTCCCAGACACCTGGGGATTACAGGTGTGTGCCACATTAATCAATTTATTTATTTTTTTCTCTTTTCAGGATATATGCCTGCTAGGCAAGTAGCTCTACCACTAAGCTAGTCTACCAGTTCAGTCTACTAGTCTACCAGCTAGTCTAATATTTGTTAACATGATGAACCAGAAACAATTGCTAGACGGCAGCAACATATGATAATAAAGTGATAGAAATATAGAACATCAAATGAGAATTCTCCTGTGAGTATAATAAATTTGGTTCAGCCAAGTTTCCTTTACTTACTAAAATATCATTAACAGTTAGATAAAGAATGAGATTATCACTCTTTGGTTGCCGTCACCAACAATGAGATACTTTCTCTCCTTGGCCACACTCTAGCCAGGTGCCTCTGAGCCCTCTTCTTGATTAGGTCTCAACATCTATGTACACAGATTTGGATAAACACTAGAATGGTTTCTAATAGCTCAAGGCTGTTTCCCTGAGGTGACCCTTACCCAATACAGAATACCTGCTTGGGAAAATCCAATTTATTGTTCCATATAACTCCCACATACAGGACCAACGATTAGTTAGTAGACATGGCTGGCTGGATTTCTGGCTCATTCTCATCCCTCATTGCGTTTCTCCTTTTAAAATCTTCATCTACCTCCATATAAGCTGAAAGTGCTTTCAGTTCACACCGAGCTCTTCCTTGCTGCAGCAGTTATTGCTGAGTAGACCCTCTCCTGACTTCTATAATATCCAGCTTGATTTACCAATATGCCCCTGCTTAAGGGTCAGTGGGCAGGAGTTAGCATCCCTACTCACTGCAGAGGAAATAAGCCTAGAAGAGAGGAAACTGGTCCTCACTTGTTGGACAAGTGAATGAAACTTAAGGGACTGAAATGGCAGCATTGTGACTCTAAATCTAGCATCCTTCCTTCTTCCTAACCACTTGGCAAATACCATACCTCACAAACAGAATATTCCATCAAATTCACCATATAAAAGAAAAGTTTTATCCAAGACTGACATTAAGAACTTTTTTATTCCTGCATCTTTTAGTTCCAAATGGAACACAGTACTGAGAAAACAGAAGGCTGATATGTTCAAAGGCCTCCTGAAATAACAGTAAAACATGGTAGAAAGTGTGTTAATTCTTTGTCATCTTTGAAAGTCATTATTTTCTTTTGATTTTCAGGAAGTTAAACTTGTTCATAATGGGCTCATAATGGGTGACTATTTTTTTGCTTGTTGATGACCCTGTAATAACTATCTTCCTTTGACAAGAGATTGGTAACAAGTTATATGTCCTTTTCAATTATTCCTCTAGTAGTAGAAGGAGAACGATAATGTGCAAATATCAGGACTATGAAATGGAGAATGCCTTGAGACTCCCATGATTTATTCCTCCATCTCTTAACATCCTTTGTTTTCAAATTTGAATGACTCCCACCCTTCATTCTTTTTGTTAAAGAAACCAATTTTTTATAGAGCATAAAAGGTGTTTAAGCAAATGATCCAGATAAGATAATGTTCTAACACAGAAAAACATGTTCAGTTTGCTGACAGTTATAGTCTCCTGTTTGCTCATTAGGTGAGAAAGTAGTTAATTTACCTGAGACAGCTTCATCTGCATGTGGGCAAATACATGAAGAAAGCCCACCACTGCATCCCACAGCCTGCTGTGTGCCAAACTTTGCTGATTCCCAGTGCAAGGACCCTGGAACATAGACAGACAGCAGTCATTCCATAATTCATTTGCCAAAATAAACATTAAAGTAACAGGGGAAAAATTAACTTAGTGTTTATATATGTTATTCCAAACATGTTATTTGAAAGAATAAGGGCCTAAATAAAAGGAAAGAGACAGGTAATAACCAAAGGACCTTAAGAAACAGCTGCATTCTTCTTGAATGATTAAATAAAGCTCAAAATATGTTTCTAAAGGACTTTACATCCTATTTCTGTACAAGTAATAAAAAAAACTGGTATAAGAGTTAGTGAGTCATTTCATTTTTTGCTATCTTTGAGTTTGCGTTGTTTAATCAAATCAATCAGCAACCACTACCTTGTGCAAAAAGAATATAAGACTATGCTTGATAAGCCAGGGGCTGATTTTTTTTCCTATATAGTAGGCTGGATAAAGTATTTGCTATTTTTTAGGTGTAAACTATTTTACAGATAGTGCAACCATTTAGACTTTTTGGAAAGATTTTGATATTTGGCCATTATTTTTATTTCTCTATAACTCAAGGCAGTTGGGGATTCTGTTAAAATTATTGCTTTGGAGGTTGCCTAACTGAGTGGCCTAAAAGCTTTGGGCTCCTATTTACGCTAATTCAAACAATGCAAACTTAAACTTAACCAGTCAGAACTAACATCTAAGGACTTTACACTTTAACCAATTAGTTTTTTCTTTCTTTCTTCTAGAACACCTTATAAAAGATTAGTCCAGCCACTGGTGGTGGCACATGCCTGTAATCTCAGAAACAAGGCAGGGTAAGGGCAAATTCAAGCTCAGCTTGGGAAATTTAGCAAATCATTTCAAAAATAAAAGGACTGAGGATGTAGCTCAGTGAGAAGGCCATGGGTCTGATCCCAGTAACGTGCACGCACACACATACACTTCCCTCCTGAACACTACATTGAATCACTTGTAGGCTCATGCTACTTATTCATGAACAGTGGAATGAGTAAATAAATGCATTAAAACTTTAACGTGCCTACACTTCAACAAGGCCAACTTTGTTTCCTCGGTTCATACTTATGAAGCAATATTCATCAATACTATTGAATGTGTGTGTGGTGTGGTAGACAAACTGTTTTGCCAGAGACAATTTCTGCTTTTACTTCTAAGGAAAAATTCTACAACTATTCAGGTTTGTAAACACACCCACACTGACCATGAAAATAAACAATACGAATTTTATTTCAAAAGAGAAAAGTATCTAAAATATAGTCTCTTAATATCTAGCTGATTTAGTCCTTTATACAAATGACTCATAATGAGTTTATATAGGAAAGCCGCATTAAAATATTTCAGATTTTAGTTGAGATACAAGAGGGGGCAAAATGATCAAGATGGTAAGATGGACTTGGGACCATCTCAGCTTCCCTTGAGGCCTCCCTAAATGAGAAGACAGTGAGCACCAAGTACCTTCATAATACAGAACAAGGCTCTATGCCTGCAAAAGAGGTAAGAGATGATACACTTTTCCATCTAAGTAGCACAGATAAGATACTGGAGTCTAAGGAATTTGCTCTACTCCACCTAGTTGACCTGGAGCACCACCCTAAGCACCGCCCTAAAGCATTCCCACCCAAATCACCACCCTCCACCACTTGAGCTCAGATGCCACCTTAGAAGCAATCCATAGAAGCCTTGACCAAAGCACATACATAAGCCCTTTTTTTCTCTCACTGCTGAGCCCGAGCACCTGATTTCCCTGCATGGCATTTAGTGTCCTTTACTGCCATCCATTTCTCTGGTTGTGACCTTCAATAAATGTATCTACTTTTCCCCCACCACCATGCAATTCTTTTCTTACTATACATAAGAAACTGGATGCAGTAACAATGATGTCAAAGAGCTAAAGCTAAAATGAAGGATACTTCGAGAGATCTTTCCATGTGCTGACATCTCCCCCTTGCATCCCTCCTGCAATGGAACTGAGCTTACAGACTCAGAGCCATCACTAGAATGTTATCTTAAAGAAAATGAATGTGATTTTTCTTTAAGTAAGAAATAATTTTCTTCATGTGATATTTAAAGTTTTAACCAGAAATTAAAATTTTATATTGTAAACAGTTAAGATCTTCTGTAAGCCCTAAGTAGTGAACAGTTGCTTTAGCAACCTTTATGCAATAGGATGGCAAGCCCAAGGCTTAAGCTCCCATGTTTCCTTTGTTAAAAATTACAGACGACCATTGTTTTGGACTACTCTCCTATGTAGACCAGGCTAATAATAAAATGTCATACACAAAGCACCACGTCACAAAACTGAAAACAAGCTGTTTATCTGACCTCCTGAGGAATCAGTAGAGAAAGATAATAGCCACATTTCCCAAACAGGTCTATTTCAACTGGCAAGATAATGAATTTTCCTCTGCTTTAATCTTTACAACAAAGGTAAACTGAGTGACCTGAGCAGAGCAGAGGAGGTTGATTTTATGGAGAAAGACTGAAAGCAGAAACAGGGAATAGAGAAATAATTGGTCAAAGTTACTTTCCTTGTAAGACAGGGCCAGAGAGACAGAATAGAAAAACAAACTTCTCTGCTCTTGGAGCATTTATTTTATTTTACAGAATAAAGCGTTACCCAGCTATAGATTGGAAAATAAAGCCAATTTAAGACATTAAGTGAAACTGTTCTGACTGTGACTTTTGACATCTTTGAAAACTAAAACACACTGAGTACACTTTCTAGGATTTGTTTAACCTTTGATCTTGGCTTCTGGGAGCTGTTAACCAATCTGAAAAGGATATGGCCTTTGTTATAACCAGTGTCTGCAGCATATAAACCTTTGCCAAGTACCTGAAGGCAGAGTAGTCAGTTTTAGAGGGACCTGCAGTAAAAACAGATAAAACTTCCTCTAATTACTCCATGGTCTTACTCTAGGAAACAAGAACTATAACATCCTTTTATTCAAGCAATTCTTTTCCCTTTTTTCCTCTCATTAAAACCAGGGTTGCAGTTTTATAGATGATTGCTTTTATTACAATGCTTTTGAATCATTTCCTTAGATATTCTACACTTAGCAAAAATTTGATTCAAAAAGCAATATACAAAGCTACTATCTAAAAGGCAGTCCAAAATAAGCAGGAAGCTCATACTAGGCCTTTTTTTATAGTATCAACATTTATTAGGAAATATGATACTGAGATAAGCTTTTATAAATATATTTCTATATGCAATGTGGTAACCAGATTAGATCCTGGAATAATAAAAGCACACTGTTGGAAAAACAAAAAAAAAAAAATCAAAATGAAGCCTGTGGCTTAGTTACTAGGATTGTGCCAGTGTTAATTTCTTCATTTTGATAAATTCCAAGATTAGAGAATCTTAAATAGAATCCCTCTGAATTATCTTTGCAGCTTTTCTGAATATATAAAATATTTCAGAAAAGATTAAACTATAAGAACACAACATATGAACAGGGATAACAGTAGAAGTTAAAGTAAAGGAAGCACAGTAAGCCGTATGACCTTACCTGTTATCCTCAAACAGCCATTTAGAAACCTGTTCTTTGGTGACACACCTACTAAAGGGTTTTTCACACCATGACAGTTCAGTGGATGCTTCCAGCTTTAGATGAAATCAAAATTTCATGTTTTAGGAACTAAGAACTATTCACCTCTGGCGGAAAAGTATTCTTGCTCCTTTTGTAACGGAGAAACTATTTTACTATTTTTATAGTTCAGTCACTCACTCAATCAGAACAGCACACATGAATTTTGCACTGACATCTTACCAGCTATGGATGACAATTCTAATGCAATAATGGAAGAGGGGCAGAGAAGACACTGGAAAATAAAGGGGCTGAAATCACTTACATGTGATTTTAGGGAAAACTATATAGAATCATCAAGTATGACTATTCCATCTTGAAAAGCTGAAATAAAGATGTTCTTCTTCACCCATGAATGAGATCCTTTCAAAGACTTGGGTGCAACACAGAAAAGAAAAGGCATTTGATGGAGGTCAGCCCACCCCTATCATTCTTACTCAGGGTGGCGTCCACTGCAATCAATAAACACCTGTCACTATATGAGGCTCTTGGGATACAATCTGCTTTTATCTCACTTAGTCTTTTTTACTCCCACAAGATGATGATTAGTTTAACAAAATGAACTGTAACTTTTTTCCTGTTTCTTATCTTTGCAACATGCACATCCACCACAGTGAGTTGCTGTTTCAGGGTAATGTGTACCAGCCATCAAGATGAAAGACAGAAAGAAAAGATGACTGACTGGAAACTAAGAAACAGCAAGGGTTTTCTGGGTAGGAAAAAAACTCACTAGAATTATATAAAACCTTTTAGAGAATCTGATCTTAACACTAGAAATTTACCTGAAGGAGACGATAAAGTAAAACAATCAGTGTGAAAAAGAAGAAACATTCTCCATGATATTTGGAATTTTATCTCTGATATATATCGCACACACATGCAAATACAGTTTTCAAATATTTTTTTCTTATTGAGTTGCTATAAAATATCTTCCTCAATGTTTATTGTGGTTTGATGTAAAATGTCCCTCAAAGGCCAGCTAATGGGCTTTTCAGAAGAGCCTGAATCATGAAGGCACAAACCTCATCACCACATGAACCCACTGATGAATTCATAGCTGAGCAGGCTGTCAGAAAGTGGGGTTAACATAGAGGAAGAAGCTGGGGGTGGGGGGGATGCCTTAGAAGGCCATTTCTCACCATTAGCCTCTCTCTCTTTCCTTTGCTCTCTGCTTTCTGTCAGGAGACCTCTGTGTTCCACCATGCCCTTCTGCCATATTCCTGCCTCACCTAATCTCAGAAACAATGCAGCCAGCCAACCACGAAACCTCTGAAACCGTGAGCCAAAATAAATCTTTCCTCCTCTAAGCTGTTTTCCCCTACTACTTTGTCACAACCATGGAAAGCTGATGAACACACTGTTAAGGGAATGCTGTTAAAGGTAGTTTAATAATCTGTCCCCTCTCTCTTCCTCTTCCTCCTCTTCTCCCATTTTCTTCCTTGATTTATTGAGTGCTGCATGACAGGCCAGGCCCTAAAGATACAAACTAGCTAATATCATGGTTCATATTTAAGGAATTATATCTCAACCCACCTAACGGAGGAAGTTTATACCCTATAAGTAGACATTTCAATCTAGTATTTTAGTTGATGGCACCGATGAAGAGACAATGACAGAAAACAGTAGCTGTGGAAAAAGCTTTAGGCATGCTACATTTTCTATGGAAGTTGTTTCTTTTCTCTTTGACGGAGAGCTTCAATGTTTAAATATTTACCTGAATATACTCTGTAAGAGTGTTAAAGACTTGTTTTGCTACTTGGATAGCTTTGGAGAAGTTCCGTTGTCCTTGTTCATCAATAACATCTTTCCCAGAGTAGTACCAATAGAAATCACTAATTGATTCCTGGAACAAAAGGAGATGAGAGTGCTATAAAGCTATCATTCATCTGCTCAGTCTTGGACTCTACAAATAAAAGTATTTTAAATAATAACTATGATACCAAACAATACTATCTGTGAAGTAAGCATCATTTGTTAATAATCTCCCTAAACACACATATAGATGCCTACTCCACAGACATAAATAAAAACTGGATAGAAGACAAGAAGCAGAAAACTGAGCTTCAAAAATTGCTGTCTGTAGATGTTTTTAAATTTCATAAACATAAGGATTCATTAAGATTGGTACATATTTTTTCTGATGCATGTGTTTAGAAAATGAGCTTAGAAATTAGATGTATCAAGGGACAGTATGTTTCTGGCTATAGACATCCCTTCATTTTTCTCTAACACATCAGCAACATTTCAGCCAGGATATTCCTTGCTTTTATAGCTGCCCTTGAAAACAGTAGTGGGACAGTTTATAGACACTAACAACTGTGAATGAATGCCCAAATGAGAATACCAATATTTTCAATATTAGCATATATTTTGAAGTGATTTTTATTGGTTAAATGTATAACACAGTTTAGTTGCTAACATATGCACTATAATTGAATGTTGAGACATGATTTTTAAAAGCACATGTATGTTCTCAGCAACACTACTTGACGGATTTTCTTAAAAGTGAATTTTCCTCTCTATTAATCTTTAAGCTTTTTTTTAAAAAGTGTGCTATTATATCCTTAAATATTAAATGAAAAACTAAAACATTGAATGTGTAATATTTGTAATTAAAATACTGTACCTGATCTCTATTATTGTAAGTAAAATGAGGGAAATAAAATTCATGTAGAGCACTCATCATTTAAGAGGACTATCAATTTGGATTCTGTTTAGTTAACACTAAATGTGAGTATGATATTAGAGATATGTTAAATGATAAGATGCTAGGTTAGCTATAAAATTAACGCAAGTCAGATATTTCTAATACCTTTCCCCAATTATTTATCAATTATAGAAGGAACACAGTGTAAATGAGCTTTAAAAATGAAAATAAATCTAAATGTCATCAAACTCAAAATCAGAGAAAAAAACCTTGAGACCATAAAGTTAAGAGAAATAAATCAGACATACAAGCTTGCAGAGCACATGGTTTTTCTGAGCAAGAACATGAGAAACTCAAAATATAAACAGCAAAATGAAACATAATAAGATTGTCTAGATTTTTTCAAATAGGAAGTGGATCAAGAGATAGAGGGAGGAGGACAGAAGATGTCAAGAAGGAGGTGAAAAAGAATTGAGATGCCCTTAAGTAAATGCTCAGGGATTGAAATTATCCCATGCATATTATCTGACCATAGTGCACTGAAATTGGAAATTAATGACTAAAGAAATGGCAAAACCTGCATAAACATACTCAAATTAAATAATGACCTTCTGAACAATTAGTGGGGGGCAATGATAGCAGTCCTAAGAAGGAAATATAGAGCAATAAATTGTCATATCAAGAAAATGGAATGAGCATCTTCAAGCTTCTAGAAAAAGAAGAGCGAGTTAAACCCAAAGCTCATAAAAGAGGAAATTGTAAAGATCAGAGTAGAAATTAATGCAATTGGAACTAAAAAAAGATACCAAGAACTCATGAATCAAAGAGCTGGTTTTTTAAAAGAATAAACAAAATTGATAAATCCCTAACTAACATTATCAAAAAAGAAAGAAAAATCAAATTCACACAATAAGAAAATAGAGAAATTATTACAGATCCTAAGGAAATTTAAAAGGTCATGAATCCTTACTTTGAAAATCTTTACTCATACAGGGTGGAAAACACAGAGGAAATGGATAGATTTCTAGAAATGTATGAACTAGCAAAGCTCAACCAAGAAGATAAAACAACTTTGAATAACCCAATAACAGCTAATGAAATTGAAAACAGGATTAAAAATTTACCAATGAAGAAAAGCCCAAGTCCTGATGGATTCATGGCTGAATTCTACAGGAAATTTAGAGAACATTTGACGCCAGTACTCCTTAACTCTTCAATGAAATTGAAAGGGAAGCAATTATCCCTAACTCATTAATAATAACTCAAGTATTATTCAGATATGAAAACCAGAGAAAGACCCAATCAAAAAGAAGAACTGTATGCCAATCTCACTAATGAACATTGATGCAAAGATTCTCAATAAAATACTGGCAAACAGAATGCAGCAAATTATCAAGAAAATTATATATCATGACCAAGTGGGATTCATTTCAGGAATGCAAGGATGGTTTAACATATGCAGATCAATAAATGTAATACACCACATCAACAGAGACAAAAACAAAAATTCCATGGTATCTCAATAGACACAGAAAAAACTTTTGATAAAGTCCAACACTTGTTCATGATAAAAACCCTACAGAAACTCAAAATAGATCGCATCTACCTCAATCTGATAAAGGCCATTTATGACAAACCAACAGCCAATATTATACTAAATGGACAAAAGCTGAAAGCTTTCACTCTAAAATCAGGAACAAGTTAAGGATGTCCGCTATCACCATCCCTGTTCAATATAGTAATGGAAACATTAGTCAGAGCAATCAGACAAAAGAGAGAAATAAGAAGAATAAAGATAGAAAAGGAAGAAATAAATTATCACTATTTGCATATAGCATGGTATTCTACATAGAAGAAGCTAAAAACTCCATTAAAAGACTACTAGAGTTAATAAACAAATTCAGCATGTAGATGGATACAAAATCAACACTCCAAAATCAACAGCATTTCTGTACACAACAAAAAAGTCACTGGAAGAGAAATTATGGAAATATTGCCTTTCACAACAGCATCTAAAAAAATGAAATACTTAGGAATCAACCTCATCAACAATGTAAAAGATCTATACGCTGAAAATTATACTACTCTTAAACAGGAAATTGAAGAGGATATTAGAAAATAGAGGGATATTCCTTGCTCTTGGCTAAGAATAACCAACACTGTGCAAATGGCCATACTCTCAAAACTGTTACACAGACCGAATGTAATCTCAACCAAAATACAATTAACATAACTTAACTATCTAGAAAAAACATTCCTAAAACTCATTTTCAAACAGAAGAAATCTAGAATAGCAAAGGCAAGTCTGGGCACAAAAAGAAAGGTAGGAGGCATCTCAATTCCTGACTTGAAACTATATTACAAAGCTACAGTGATAAAATCAGCATGGTACTGGCAAAGAAACAGACTTCAGGATCAATGCAACAGATTAGAGAACACAAACACAACTATAAAGACACTGAGCCACCATATATTAGACATAGGGGCTAAACATGTTCACTGGAAGAAGGACAGCCTTTTTAATAAATAATGTTGGAAAAATTGACTTTCCACATGCCAAAGACTGAAAGCAAACCCATGCCTGTCACCATGCACTAAACTAAAGTAAAAATGGATCACAAATCTAATTATTAAAATAGAAGCACTAACTCTTCTGGAAGACGAGGTAGGTACAAATCTTGGAGACACAGGGTACATGCAAAGAATTCCTGAACAAAATGCAAACCACACAGGAAATACTATGGAATCTTATATTATTAAAAAGTTTTTTGCACTTCAAAAGAAATCACCAACAAAGTGAAAAGAAAACTCACAGAATGGGAAAGAATTTTAGCCAGCAATCCATCAAAGGACTTATATCCAGAACATATAAAGAATTGAAAAACATCAAGCCCCCAAATTCAAAGACTGTCTCCAAAAATGGGCTTCTTAGATGAACACACAGTCCTCAGATGAAGATATACAAACAGCAAATAAATACATGAAGAAACATCACTGGTCATTTGAGAAATGCATTGAGATTTCATCTCACTCTGGAAAGAATGGCTGACATCAAGAAATCAACAGATAACAAATGTTGGTGGGGGTTTGGGGAAAAAGGAACACTGCTCCACTGTTGGTGGGAGTGTAGGCTGTTGTAACCACTATGGAAATCAGTATGGAGATTCTTCAAAAAGTTAGGATTGGAAGTTCTATTCAACTCAGCTATTCACCTCCTGGGTCTTTTCCCAGAAAAACTGAAAAGATCATGTCACAGCAATAAATGTACACCCATGCTTATAGCAACACAATCTGTAATAAAAAATCTTGGAAACAACGAAAATGCCCATCAACTGCAGAATGGATGAAAAAGATGTGGTGTTTTTATTCAATGGAATATTGCTCAGCTATAAAAAGGATGATCTTGAGGCTTTTATAGGGAAATGGAGGTAACTTGAGACTATCATAAGTGAAATAAATCAGATTTACATTTGTAAATATCACATTGTCTCTCTAGTTAAAAAAAACTGAAGGAGTAGTAAGATTCAAAATGTATAATAGATATTGTAATAATGAAAGAGAAAGTAAGTGCTATAAAGGATATAACTGTGTGTATGTTTAAGTGTATAAGATAGAAAACCATACTATCCAGTTTGTGTTGATTTACAGAGCAGAATAGTTTGTACTACCATTGTATGATTGTCCACTTTTTATGCTTTGATTCTGTAACTTGAACAACTAAGATTGAACATTCCTAAAATGACAATATGTAATTTATCAAATAGTGATTTCTTAGTGTTTTTTGAAATTCTGTAATATTTCTACCCTTTTATGTTTTGCTTTTTTTTTCTCTAAAAAATTGAAATGTGTTATGTACATGTGCAGCTCTATAAAGAATGCAATCATTACATACTGCAACCATGTACAAATAGAAAAATAAAATCTGAAAAATATTCTAGAAGAAAACACAAAGGAGCAAAAGTCACAACCAGGATTGGAAGCAGAGATAATAACTTAGCAGTTTTGCCTCAAGACGATATTCCTATCGTCTTGTGAAGAAAAACAAAATATCTCAAAAACTATATCAAGTCATAAACACAAACACATTAAAGCAACATGTCAGTTTAACAACAATGCCACACTATTCCAAATGTCCTCTCTTTAGTATTTCTGAGGGCATACACGCTAACCCACCTGCACTCTCAGGAGGTAGTCCACAGTAGAGATGATAATGTTGACGGTCGTGTTATTGCCAGTCTGGGTTCTCAGATAATTTTGAAAATCTATGTAAGATCAAAAGATGTTATTGATGCTCACTCAAAAGTTTGAAATAAATAGACTTTCTCGAATAACTCTGAAAGTATATGATGATATCTAACAGCACAATCATTGTCCTAATGGTGGTGTTTAATCATGATCATTTTAATATGAAATAATTGGTATTTTCCATGAAAAAGGAACAATTACTCCATTCACAGGTACTTCATATGATATCAATGCTTGGTGTTGCTTTCATTTTTCAGTACTGGAGTTTGGACTGGGGATGCTGAGCTATATCCTCAGCCCTTTCTATTTTGTTACAGGCTCTCACTACATTGCCCAGACTGGCCTCAAACTTGGAATCTTGCCACAGGCTCCCAAGTAACTGAGACTACAGGTCAGGGACTGTCTAAGGTATTGCTAATGCTTATTTCTTTATTTATAGTTCTCGAGCTGTATATGTGTGTAATAGATGAAAAGAGTTTCCAACTTTAAGGATACAGGAATAAATTATTCAGCAATCATTTGATCTATGCAAAATTCTGGGAAAATAAAGATATAATTCCTGCCTCCAGGGCTCCACAACCCAGCATATAGGCAGATGTAAAAACAATGAATGAAAATACATTAAGTAATATAATGAAGTATGCTTCCAAGGTAATGAGAAGTGGTCCAAAAGAAAGAAACTTCAACATTACTCTAAGGATTTCTATGTCTTTTCTACCTCTCACCTGTCTTCTCTAATGTAAGAATCAAGTGAAGCAGCTATGCGCAAGTTTTGGAAGCAGTAAAATCACTTGTAAAATGGCCCATAGTAGACTGTGAGCACTAAGAATGATGTTGAAGGACTATTTCCTGATTCAAGAACTAAAGCATAATTAAAACTAGAGACTCCCTCAGCCACTGGCTGCAAACATTCATTCCTTGGTGCTGGCAGCCAGGCCAGGGGCTCACCAACCTGAGTTGTGACCCTCACAGAGTAGCTGCAGGAATCGGAAGAGGTCACAGGTGAACTCATCATCCTGCAGAACCTTCTCTCCTGTAGGAAGTACAGAGGGGTGAACATGACCAGCTGTCAGGTGCCTCCCATTTACCCCCACCTCCACCACTTGCAAGTTCATCTAGCATGTAGCATCGTTCTGAACTCATAGCAGTCACAAGTCATAACCACTTTTCTATCTGAAGCTCCTAAGATCATGCGCTTGGCAGATAGATGTACTTTTTCTTTGTAAGAAAAGAACATTTGAATCTTAAAACTCAGATTTCTCTCTGTTAAAAACAGCAGCATGGGTTTGGCAACATTTTACAAATGACCTGGAGGTTTAAACATTTTTTTCCCTCTTGTTTTTGAGAAAGATGTGTATGGAAATGATCTCTGCATCTTTTATAAATGTTAAATTTGCTTTCTTCCCAGGGGATAAACCAATGACTCAATGTAGATACTTTAATGTATCATAAAAGAATGTCAAGGGATGATTTTATGGAAGAATAATTAAAGGATTCTCATGAAGTAGTAGGACCCTTAAAAATATTTATGAACTTATTTTAATTAACTGCTTATATATAAAATAGAAACATGACTTCTGGAACATTACTTCCAGAGGTGGGGTTGGGGGCTAACAGGCAGACTTCTTTCTGTAATATCAAACCTTTGATGGCTCTGCTGTGAGATCTAAACTTAAAAAAAAAAAAAAGGAAGGGCATTCTATTGTCAGAGAAGCCACCCTGCTCACCAAAAACTAAAAATATTTGAAGGGCAGAGATGAAGTCAGCAAAAGCATTGGGTTATTCTCCTACATTCCAACTTCATTGCGTCTTGACCATAATTTACTTTGAAAGCAAAAATGCAAAAAAATAAACAAGCACAAAACAGTACCACACAAATGAAAGTTGATTTTTTTAGAAAAGTATCAGTGAAAATAAAATTTCAATGTTATGAGTGCCTGCTCTAGAATTTAAATGTTTAAAAAGCAAAATAACCAAAAAGATGTTGGTTAGCCAGTGAATGAATATGCATATTTTTTTTTTATTTTTATTTTTTTACAAGAAAATAACTTTTCACAGACTGGAAATACTTTGGGCTAAGAAAAAAAACTATGCAATGATCATGTGTTTACTTTAACTAAAATGATGGATGATCATAATGACAGAGAGCTGATGGACTTACCAGTCCGCAGTCTGTGACTTTCAAAGTGAGAGGCTTCATATAATGGTAGGGTTAGGAAGCAAAACCATTTTGATAACTAATATAAACATTAAAAAAAGTATATAAAATCACTGTACTCATATCCCTCTTAGCCCACAAGATATACTATTTGGTGATCAAGCTACCATCACCAAGTATACAAATCAGATGTTGTGGCTCAAGTTCAAGGGTGAAACACACATTATTTTGCATCTCCATAGATGGCTGATAAGTCCATTCCTCAGTGTTTAAGTTCATGATGGGGTAAGAAAGGGAGAAAAGTTTAGGCTGATAATTACATTAAACTCTTCATGGATGGTACTTAGTATCATTTTCATGAGCTATTTGTATCAGAAATCTCTTAAAATGATACTTAAATCAAAATATTATGTTAGTTATATTGTTTTATTGATTGCTTTACTCTGTGAGCTCATCCACAATATTTTTCCAGAAAATTGAATTTATAAAACATGTACATACTTTCAGTGGTTATATATATCCAATGTGAAATAACCTTTGTAGAAAGTATTTAGAAAAGTTAACACTGAGATAAATGCATAGTCTAACTATGTGCCTAACGATGCTCTTCATAATGCAAAATGAGTTTTAATAGAAGGTTTTATTTATTATGGACATGCACAGTATTTTCTTAAATGTAAACTGAAACAAACAAGGAACTCACTTTCATAGACACAGCGCACACAACAGAACAATAGGGAGGGGAAGGTGAAGGAAGGGGATAGATCCAGCTTTTGTTTACTATCAAGTGATAGCAGGTGTGCTTAATGAACATGTTACTACCAGATTAAAATGCTGCCATTGCCCATGCTGCAAGGAAGTGGTCCAGTAACAGAGATGGAGGATGGCTTTATGTCTGCAGAAGGTACAGGAGCAACAGTCTACTCTATGAAGTATGCAAAAGAAATTCCACTAGAAGATGGAAACTAAGATTAATAACAAATAACACAATGGAGTACATGTAGTTGAAAGTGCTCTTACATTTAAAAAATATTATTTGTAATGGTTTCATGAGATCCAGTGTAAATACTATATAGGGCATGTCTTGGATTTTCTTCTTCCAAGTTGCTGACATATCTAACAACAGAAGACAATACTGTAGCTTAGGATGAGTACATTCTTCGAGCTTTGGTTTTCTCTTCTATAAATGAGGATAGTATCTACCTTTAACTGACTTTTCAAAATTTGTAGAATTGTGAAAAGGCTAGCATATTAGGAGCAGTGGTGATAACACTAAAAAAGACAGCCAATATGCCTAGTTTATGAATATAATTATCTCACTGTATTTATTAAGTGCATTTATATTTCCTGAACGCCATCTTAGTTTTAAGGGACCAAAATATTCACAAATTAAAAATTTCCACTTGGAAATAATGGTTGATAGCTATTATTTAACTGACAATGAATAGTAATTCCTTTAGAGATTTAATAAAGTCAACATACTTTTAAAGGCCACTTTTGTACTCACAATTGGTTTGTCTAGTTAGTGGAAAAGTATGCAAGTGTTTGCTTAAATTCAATAGCATGTTTGAGTGTGTTGGTGTGTGCTTGTGTGTGTGTGTGCACACATTCAGTGTTTACTTAAGACACAGTTTAGTTTTCATCCTATTCTCCAGACAAAGCTCCTTTTAATTGCTCATGATTACTATTAGGTATTAATTATCAATACTTACTAATAAAAATTTAATGGCATAAATAATAATACCTGGCATACACATTTTAAAATGATAAGTATTCAAAAAGTCTAATTAAAGTTCCCATTGTTGTGAGCTCTTGTCATGTCAGTGTCTCTAACAATGACAGTTAAAAGAATGAGTGCATAAAATATAAGACGGGTCATATCAAAGGTCAACATATAACTTAGTGTTAAATGTAACTCAAAATGCCCCACTGTTGTGGAGGAAATCATTCTGATTACTGATCTTTAAAGGACCTAAGTTATCTATTTTGAACAATGGAAAAACTAAAGAATGCTAAAAATATTTTTAAAAAGCATAAAAGTAGGTAATTTATTCCATGGTGGATAGTTTATCACTATTTAGATGGCTTAACTGTACTATAATTTAACAAAAATAAATTTTTAAAAATGGACTCAAGGTTCTTATGGACTATAATGAGCTTCTGTGCTATATATATCATCATTTATTTGGGGTTTATAATAATCCTATAAATTAGGTAAATGTAATCCAATTTTGTGGTTCAGTAAACAAATTAAGTAACTCATCTAATGACATACAGCTCTTCATTGGGGAAGGATTTGATTCCAGTGAACTTCATTAAGTGTTCACTGAGCATCTCTTCTATTCCTGCAGCTTATGAGGTGAACAGTCTCTAACCTACAGATGTGCACAGACCAATAGAAGGAAAGGCAATAAAGAGATAATTTGCTTCAGTATCGTGTGGTCATTCTAATTCTGGTATATCATAGATTTTAAACTTTGTAAAATACTTGACCAAGAATCACTGTATATTCTTTAAATTGTGAACTCATACTTGTTTACATTAATTTTAGAAAGCAAGGAAAATCATTTCTAAATATAGCACATTATGGAAGTCAGTTCACTTCTCTGAGCCTTGGTTTCATCATTTTGCTAAGGTAATTAAAAAGCTGTGACTTCATAGACTGTTGATAGAATCACATTAGTTTAAATAAGTAGATGGCTCTGAAATCTGCAAAGCATAAAAGAAGTAAGTGAGTTCTGGGAAGATGGCAGAACAGCAAGCAGCAGAGTAAACAGCCTCTCTGAGAGAAACAGTCCAGATGCTGGAATATAGCATGGTGGGGAAGACAAGAAGGAAGGAAGTGAGTCTCCTTGACACGGGAAGAACTACCATGAGAATTGAAGCCCACAGAGATAGACAAAAAGAAAAACTCAAAGAAGAAGGTGGTAGTTGGGGGTGCTTTCCCCTGGAGCCAGATCCACTGTGTGAGAAGAGCTGTTGAAACCCAGGGACACATGGCCACAGTGAAGGTGGTATCTGGCAGGCCCAAAGACCTCTGCAAAGAGACGCAGTGGCGGAGGGGAACAGCAGACTGGAGAACTGCACTGGCTGGCAGTGAATGTACAGGACTCAGTTCTCCCACAGGAGAGAGCAATTGGCTGGGAGCCATTTTGGAGAAGGGCAGGATAAGCCTGGAACCAGAAATGCAACCAGCTTCCTTCAGGCACTCCTAGCTTGGAGCAGACTGGTGGAAATTGCTTGGACTAAGTCCCGCCACTGTGGGCATTCCAACAGCCATCTCTGAGGTTTCCCTAAAGCTATCCCTAACCAGCTCTGCTCCCTGCACTCTATATAGTGGGGGCTCCCTGCTATTAACCAGCTGGGAAAGAGATGGCAGCTTGCCCAGCCCCTGCTTGCATTCCACCAGCCACTGGTGAACCAAAGCAGGCTGGGAAAAGCCACAGAGAGCCCTAAATCAGCGAGCCTAATGGTCGCCATTAAATACCCAACTGGCGAGAAAAATCAAACAGTCTCACTTTAGAGAAATTGTAGCCAACATAGGAAGTGCCAGGAACTCCACTACCCACTTTTCCAGAAGAAACCAGGAGCATAATAATAAGAAGAAGCAAAAGGCAGTCTCTGGCCTCCAACCCAAGCAGTTCTGGCCCAGAAGATGTAAACACAGAAGAGATCAGGAGTTGCACACCTGAAGTTTCTGCAGTAATGATAACTGAATAAAGAAACAACTTCATCAGGTTATAAAATAAATTAGAACAGAAATACTATCTCAAGTAAAAGAAGAAATGAGAAACATAATGAAAGAATTGCAAAACATCTCTAAAGAAGATATAAATGTAAGAATAGAGGTCCATAAGAAAATGAGGGAAACCTTGAATGAAAAATATAAAAAAGACTTAGAATACATGAAACAGATACAAAGAGATATCCAAGAAATTAAAAATTCCATTGAAAGCTGGCAAAACTGCTTGAAAGAAACTATAGACTTTCAAACCTTGAAGACAGGCTTGCAGCTTGTGATTGTGAAAGAAAAGATCTCTTAAAAAATAATAAGGAGCCAGGAAGAAACAATTCAAAGGCTACAAGATGACATGAAGAAGCATAGTTTAAGAATAATAAATGTGAGTGAAAAAGCAAGGCTCAACACAAATTAAATACAAAGGCTATTTACAGAAATAATTACAGAAAACTTCCCAAGCATAGGAAAAGGAAATGATATTCAGATAAGTGAGGCATACAGAATTCCAGCCAGCTATAACCAAAACAAATCTGCACCCAGACACATAATAATCAAGATCCCAGAAATTCAACACAAGAACAGAATATTAAAAGCTGTCAGAGAAAAGAAACAGATCACCCATAAAGGAAAAATCAGAATCACAACAGACTTCTCGACACAAACTATCAAGTCAAGAAGAGCTTCCAAATCCTGAAAGAAAATAACCTCCAACCCAGACTGATGTACTCTGAAAAACTGTCTTTCAAAATTAATGGAGAAAAAAGATACTTCCATGACAAATAACAACTGAAGGATTTCATGACCACCAAACCTATAAAAAATATTGAAGGACATTCTAGAGAAAGAAAAAATGACCATGGTTTCAGGAACAGTGGCAGAGGGGCTCACTGAGTGGGACAGACAATGGAATGAAAGGGAAAAGTAGGCAACAACAGCAGGAAAATAGTATGCCAGAGATGAGGCAGAGAATATTGGCCATAATCCAAAGACAAAAAAATAATAATAATAATCATTAATGTAGATGGCCTCAATTCACCAATAAAAAGAAACACAGGCAGAGTAGATCACGAAATCTTTGCCTTTAGTGTTAGTATAGTCTAACAGATGCATTCTTCTAACAGTGGGTGATAGGACATTAACTCCAGGTGTGTTATTTAACCCATATATAATATCATTTAAGAGATATTAATCACTTAACTAATATTAAGTGATATTAAATATCACTTATTTAAGGACTCTCCATGGCCCCAGGGAAATATAAAGTTCCTGGCAGAACAAAGAAAGTCCCTTCTGGTCTTTCACCAACTATCTTTCTACACTGATCGCCTCCTTTCAACTCCATCAGGTTAGTCACTGTTCTCTGTCACATTTTTTATCCTGAACTCTTGTAATTGCAATTCCTCCCAGTGGAAATTTTTTGGTTTCCTTACCTACCAGAGAGATGCACACCTACTTCAAGTCAAAAGTTATCTCTACTGCACTGTGCCAGGCACACTTCTGGCAACTAAATGCTTCCACACATTTAGCTGTATAAGTACATGAGCATTAGAGAACTTGCCCACATAGAGCATTGTTCTGATGTTAGGTGTTTGTGACTCTGCCTACAAACTACTAAGCTCCAAAGTCATTACCAATGCCAAGGACACAATCTAACCCATAATAGTTACTCAAAGTTAAATGAGTGCTTCAAAGTTTAAAATTACATAAAAACATTTAGAAAACCTATTTGGTCCTCATGGCCAATATCATGGACTTTCCTTAAAGACTTTTTCCCACAGAATGGCAGAATAAAGTGAGCAGACTACTAGACTGCACTTGTGAAAGTATGCTCAAAAACCTTCAGGGAGAGAAAGCCAATCAATAACAAACCAATAAAACCTGCACCAACAAGTTAGGGTGGCCAATATTCAAGGATTAATTAATTAAAACTTAATCTTTGTTCCTTCATATAGATTTGATGATTTTGATATTACAGATATGTCAATAAGAATATTGATATAACGAGATATAAATGAGACTTTGGAGAATGTTGATTTGTAGTTAATGTTTTAGATAAGACTTTAAAAATCAAATCAATTTATGGATTCAGATCAATTTTAAGATTTTATTTTGCTCACGAAGTTTAGGACCATTATTAAGTGATCCAAAACAAAATGTGGTATCAT
This sequence comes from Cavia porcellus, assembly GCF_034190915.1. Lineage (NCBI taxonomy): Eukaryota > Metazoa > Chordata > Mammalia > Rodentia > Caviidae > Cavia > Cavia porcellus. The sequence continues at coordinate 36,747,185 of NW_026947496.1, read as the reverse complement.
CTGCTATATTTCCAAGAGTTTTCGAAGAAGGAAAATTGCACTTTCAAGTTCATAATGATCTGGTAATGAGGTTAACTAAATGGTTCTAATTAACAAAATTAAAAACCCAAAAATGGAATGGAATTTTAAATATTCATATTGGCCTTTGAACTTCATTATATCATTTTTAAAAGCCTTATATGAATATTAAACTATACAGAGAGGACAACATTGAGCACATCACAAATCCACCAAACACATTTGCTGAAGAAATATTTTTAACAAGTGGAGATCCCAACTTTTGTTGAAATGGGGGAAAATATATTGAGGAGGGATAGAGGTACAGGCCAAACTTACATGATAATAACAGCAGTAGAAAAAAAGAATATAAATCATTAGTCTGAAATCTTTATATACATACCTTAAGGAAACACAAATACATACTTCCTAATGGCATCTTGATACCAGATTATAAAAAGCACTTTTAATCATGAAAAGTTCAAAAGTAATTTTGAAATTTCAATAAGTGCAATGACAGCAACAGATTGGTGTTTTGGAATGATGCAAAGAACAGTAACTCAAAGGGCAAAAAGTACTATCTACAATGCTGGGCAGGAAACAAGGCCCTAAAGAATATGAAAAAATGGAGGGAAAGCAATCGGGGTCTGGGACTCAGCAAACCCAACAGTGGGAGGCAGGATATGTGTGTGCATGTATCCATCTTGCCCTGCCACTCAGCCGTGCAATACTGGAAAGCCAAGTGACCTCAATCTCCTTATCTACAAAATCCAGGGCATAGCTACCTCATTTGGTGTCACAAAATGGGTGTCACAAAATTCTTGCACTTAAGTTTACACATTTTCCATGTAGTGGACTATGTAGGTTATTGTCATATTATCCTCATCAGAAAGAGAATTAGCCTAATAAAGATAGATGGAAACTGAGATTTAACAGATCATTTTTTTCAGTGCTAAGCCTATGTTCTAAGCCTGTGAAGCAATTATACATATCAATAATAGTCTTCATTCTTTTCCACATCTTCCATGAAGGGATTACCAATTTCTTTATCCTGTGAGGATATGAGCTTTTCATAAGTTTTATAAAATTTTAATCAAAAGAATGACCTCATAACAGGAAATTTTAAAATATGCCTAAAGTGTGTTAGTATAGGTGTTTTTAAAGCAATGTGAGAAACAGCATAATATTAAGAGCTAGTAAGTTATTTTCTATGTTCACCTAATAAGTCCCCTGATTAAGGTGACTGCCAATATTCAGAAAGCACAATTTTATCTTGAAGACCTTGTTGATGTATTAGGCTGTATGCAAAAATTTCATCCCCTATTATTACTGACTAGTATATGTTTAAGATAGTTGAAAAATATTAATGTCATTTTTGTTGCAATGTTAAAGAGTGAATAGCTGCTGCTTTCTAATTATTGTTTTAATCTATTTTCAAGAATGAAAATTAGCTTCTATGTCAAAGGATTTTTAACCTGTGATATTTTCAAAAGAATAGAGAAAAACCTTGTGAACCTCCCAATACTTGGAAGGTAGTAGAAAGAGCACACTCAGCTGATGACAAGTCACTTTGGATCTGTCACTGATTGCCATGCACCCTCAGTGCAGCCATAAAGCCACGTAAAGACAGAGACATCACAAGAGGACAAGTACATACATTCTAGGCTTCCTTCATTCACACAACAGTTGCAAACACTGGGACCACCAGGAACTTTTGTAAATCAAAGAAACGCAACCCAAAACCCCACAAATTTAATTTAAATACTTGTGGCCCCTTTGTGTCTGATACATTATTTAACTGTACATCTTCATAGAAGAAAAGAAAAGGGAAAAGCTAGGTATATGAATTTTAAAAATAACAGGATGCATAATGATAGAAATGAAGACATCTACTTATTAAGACAGACTACAAAAGGAAAAATAATGCACAAAAACTACCACTACCAAGTCTGTACACAAAGCTAACCACAAATAAAAGAGCAAATAAACAAAAGGCAGTTCATTTTTAATAATTACCACGCTCATGAGTGATGACTGAGAAGGGAGGGTAGTACATTTACAGCATTTATAGTAGTCGAAAGAAAAGGAAATGGGGAAAAAGAAAGAAGTTGAGAGTTTGTTTTTGTTTTGCTACTTGTAATGAAATAAAATACAAAATGTGTCAAGCATTTTGGGCAATTATTTTTATGTGTGTTGAAAAAGAATACACAAATTAAAGCAACAACATCCTTTTGAGAGATGCAAATAATTCTTTCATTGGAATGGTCATTCTCAAAAACAACAGTTCTGATTTTGGAGTCAAAAATCATTATTCTTTTATATATCTGGGCCAACAACTGCTAGGAGATTGGCTATTATTTCTTTGTGGGAACTAATATTAACAATGACTGAGAACCATTAATGGGAATTTGTTCAGATACCCTAGAACGCAACGTAATAACCACAAGGAAAAATGAAATAGATTTCTAGTTCTAAGACAAGGAAGTTAGAATCTAGGCAGAGAACTCATTCGTTCTTAGGTATTTGACAGCTAGAAAACTAAAAGATTCTAGGAGAGGGTAGAGACAAGTGGGTGACTTCTCCTGAGGTTTATTGTGGCGTTAGGCTCTCCAGACAGAGTCTTCAGGCAAAATAATCTAAGTAAATTCAAAGTGGTGCTGGTGATTTTTCGTGAAGGTTGCTAACTTGCTTAAGTAACCGTATGATCTGTATTTGATGACTGGACCTACATATTCAAATGTCACCCAGAGGCCACATACAATGTCAAAAGATGCCATGTACAATGGGCAGGGTTAGAGTATGTATAAGTGAAATGCTTTAAAATACAGTAAAGAATAAGTGGCCCTTTTATTTTTTGTGAGAATAACAATACATAGATAAAAGATTATTTAATTCTAGAATTTTTCAGAATAGCAGCAAAGACTAAGAGAGAAAATTAATTTTTTGAAATCAGTTTAGTCCAATAAAGGACTCAAACTACTACACTGATTGACAAGATAACAAGTCCAAACCAGACCAAATCAACAAAAACAAACACATAGGCTTCACTAAAACTAATTTAAAAATCATACATAAAAGAGTAAAACCAATTACAACAAAAATATTGAAGATTAATTTTTCCTCATAAATATTCCTAAAGTGAATGAGGTACATTATTTCTGTTTTAAATGTAATATATGCTAAACTTTTTAGTTTATACCCACATCTGTTTCCAGAAAGAAAAATTCTAAAACAGTGCAAAGCATTACTTTTGCACAAGTGTTAATAATGGATTCCAAATTATTTAAAAAATATTTCTTTCATAACACAGTCTGGACTTGCAAAAGACACTGGATATGTTAAGTGGGAAGGATACATGTGCAGAAAGGCAGGAGACAGAACTCATGGTGGGTTGAAGAATCTGGTTGCATTACTACCTCAGAACAGAAAAATCCGAGCCTGACAATTTGCAAAAGTAGTCAAAGAAAGTCAAACAGTCTTTACTTTGGTTCATGTTTGTGTTACGTGATTAAACATGTAATTCTCAAATAAGGGGTCTTTATGTCTTATTAGAATTTTTCTCTTTTTAAAAATCCAACTAGGGAAATGAGTGCTGAAAGTATGGCTGGGACAAAAAAAGAATCAGAAGTAGACCAAAATAGATTAGTTTTGGGGTGTGACCTGGATAATGGCCAGTTGTGAACTTTCAAATGAGTCTAAATTTGTCAGTTTTAAAACAACCCTATATTGCCCTGCTTGACAAGGTAACTGACAATGGACTTATTTCAGGGAAGAACGGGACAGAGGTCCTTTTAATGTAAGTAATTAATATATATACCTGATCCTTCCTCTGTCACCATCCCAAGTCCTTCAGCTTTGTTTTGCCGCTCAAATGCATTTAGGTCAAGAACACTGTAATAACAAGGAGAAAATGGTTTAGAGGACCAATAGGATGATTTCTTCATGCAGAAGAGTAAACGTCTAAATAACATGTGTCTGAAACTGTGAACAACATGTTGACACATAACTGTGTCCCAAGCCAAAGTTTTCTGATCACAACAGCTTCCTAATAGTAGATGATCCATTTTCTGAAATGATCCATGAGAAGGTCAAATGCAAAGTTCATAGGTTTTGTCTTGGAAAGAACACTCAGAAGTTAGCGCACAGGCAGAAATATAACTATAACAATCATGTTTATGAAGTTGAAATATCTTAGTACACCAAGCTTTGTGTCACGTTCCTTAGTCACATGCTTCTTGAACAATTTTACTGAAGAATAAAGAAATATGATGTCACAAATTAGTAGTTAAGGACCACTTAGTCGGAAAAAATGAGAAATGTCTTACAAGGTCCATAATGAAATTCAACAGAACTTTCTTTTTTTCTCTTTAAAACAATCATACATTATTCCTGTTTAGGTATGCAGAGTATGTATCTTAACTCTTCAAGGTCCTAATTGAGGCAGAGAAATGACTTATTTTTAGGACATTAACAATATTAAGTTAGTAATCATAACATTACTAATACTAAAAATAAGACAAGAAATAAGACACTGCCTGTTGTCCCATTTTAAAGTGTCATTCATCATCAAAATTCTTGGTTTGTGTAATTATTGTCCAATGTTGAGCAAATCCTTCAAAATCTACAGGTGAGGCGGGGCCTTACCTGCAGGACTGCATCAGGCCAGCCAGGCTCTGGAAGAAACCCACATCCTTTTTCTCCTTGAGGTAATCAAGCATTTTCTGTAGAAACAGAGAAGCCAACTACATGCATATTGAACACAAACCATTGATTTTTGTTAACGCACAAAAATATGCTCGCTTATTTTGGAGGAAAGCTAAAATAATAACCAGCACATACAAATACTATGAATGTCACCTCAATCATGAAAGAGTAACAAGCATGTGCAAGCAAGACTGCCTGCACATTTGTAGATGCAGCAATAAACAAACATGATGAATTAGGGAGTTGTTTCTGCACCAATACAAGAATCACAGATACTTGGGGGGAGCCATAGCAGGAATTCGTTTTCCTATCTCTCTGTACACGTGTAAGATGCAGATACTTGCACAAGTAACCAGAAGGCAAGCCCATGTGGCTGCTCTTCCCAGGTTTCCATGCAGGAATTGTGCCTCTAGATAGCATTACAAGCTGGGAGTTCTGAATTCCCTATTGCTGTGACAAGAATCTAGTCTTTGCTATGATGGTCTCTGAATCTAAAGCAAGGCAAGAACCAGTATTCTATGAAATTTTTGTCCCCTGTTCTTAAAGTGATGTCCAGCATCTATAACTGATATTTTAAGTAAAGCATAACATTAAAAAATGCTAAAGCAACACTTTAGGGTTTAGGGTTTTTCAGTTTTATGATGTTGCAACTATGATACGCATTCTGTACAAATCATGCTTTTGAGTTTTAGATCTAATTCCTTCATGGGCTGACAACACACATATGATATTCTCTCTTGATGCTTTGTGACAACAGTGAGCCACATGTCCATCAGTCACATCATCCAAATGGAAAACAGTCTACACTCTACTGTGTGGAGTGTTGCTAAGTTATGATATTCTATAGACGAGGTATTACAAATGCATTTTCACTTGACGAGTTTCAGTTATGAGCTATTAGACAAAACCACAATGCAAGTCTAGGAGCATACAAAATGACAGAGGTTTACTCAAAGGCTTTAAGGAAGTAAAGATTCTGCTTTTCTGCCAATTGTGTGTGTGTATGTGTGTGTGTGTGTGTGTGTGTGTGTGTGTGTGTGTGTGTGTGTGTGTATTTAATCGGGATTGAAGTCAAGGCCTTCACACGGAGCTACATTTCTAGCCTTTTTAAAATTTCAATTTTGAGTCACAGTCTCACTGTTTCAGGCTTGCATATAGCTTTCAATCCTCCTGCCTCAGATTCCAATTGTGCTGGAACTTCAAGTGTCAGATACCATGCTCAGCTTCTCCCACTCTTTATCAGATGAAAACAATCCTATTATGACTGCAGTTCTAAATAGGGCTCAACTAAGCAACCTAAAATATTATAGTAATATTTTTCAGAAATCAGAGTCAAATGTAATGTAAACTAAATAAATAAAGGATACACGCAGTATACAAACACATATATACCCACATGTAGAGTGTACACACTCATATATATATATGTAAAGAGAGAGAGACAGAGAGAAAAAGAGAGACAGGTAAAATATATAGACATTTGGGAGGGTGGTTATTTTTTAAGAAAAAAGTGACAGACACTAATAGTTGCTATTTTAAGACAAGTAATATAACCACTTACTATGAAAACAGAACAAGCTGCTCATCCTGCCAGTTTACATAAACTCAACCCCATAGTTTGATATAAGGATGATCAGAGGGTGGCTCATGCCTCAATTTAAAAGTCCATTTGTCATAGTAAAAGACCACATTTAGACTAATGTTTTCAAACCATTTTCTGTTTGGACTTCTAAGACTATCACACCATTACTTCATTTCTTTGCTTTTTATTTTTTGGTTATTTTGGTAAGTTAAAATAGAGATATTTTACATAAAGAAAAAATTTAGTTTTTTCTATTTGTTTGAAAGGTACATTATGTACATTTCTTAAAGACATTACCTGCTGTACTGTAGAATTCCCACCATTTAAAATAGCAATTCCAAGTTTCAAAGTAGCAGCTACCATTGGTCCAGTTTCACCTTTAAAATATTTTAAAAAAGCATTCATCAAATGTATACTTTAAAATTATTATTATCTATGACAATTCTGTGTAATTATGGAAGATAAACTGATTTAGTTAAACAGTAGTAATTTATATTTTTCATCAACAACCTAACTATATTCTGTAAAATATTTTTAAGAATTTATCTAAATAAAGACAGAAACATAGGAAGAAGCAACATTTTGAAATACTGAGACCTAAAATTATTAGGATTCAAAGTAACCATATTTATTAAAATAATACTGATATAAATACTGACTAATTAAAACTAAGGAAAATTTCTCTCCCGCACTGAACAATATTATATTTTCAATCATTACTTTTAATAGGTGTGTAGTTAGGCTTCATTAGGATGACTATTCCCAATTTTAAGTTATTCAGATAAAGACACTTTAAAATTCAACTAGTTATGTGTTATTTAGTATATTATGCTTTATTTTTACATTGCTCATCTCTACCTGGAAATAAAAATAATCTCTGATTTTAGGGAAAGTAACCCTTAACAACAGAGTGCACCAATATTATTTTTCTAATTCATCAAAATTAATACTAAAAATGTTTTCATAAAGAATATATTACTAATGCAGGAAAAATCATCTTGATGTGTCTGGATACAGAAATAGGCAGTGCACCTTAATTGGTTGAAAAAGATTCACTTAAAATGGCAAAACATTTAAATGAAGGGTCAGGAAACTGGCTTGAAGGGCAAATACAGCTTCCTACCTCTGAGTGTAAATAAAGCTTTATTGGAACACAATCGTTGTTTCCTATTTCTTCTGGATGTTTTTTACGTTCTGATGGTAGAACTAAAGATTTGCAAGAAAGTACAGGACCCAACAAATTAAAAGTAAACATTCTGTGGCCTTAAAGAGGAAGTTTTCAAACTCCTGATTTATATGGGTCAGTATGCTAAAGTTTAGCTAGAGCAAAGTTTCCAAAATTTAAAAAATAAACATTAAATAAGTTTTTCTAATGTAAGTGAAAACACTAACACTGGACTCTGTAAGTGATGACATTTGTGGCATTTGCTAAGTGTTACCTGAAACAACGGTGAGTCAGAAATTCAGGGATAATAGAATCACAGTGAACTGATATCAAAAAGCGCTCACCAAGCAAAGTGGGAATTATAAAAGGATGCTGCTCCAGGACAGGGAGAGCCTCACCTTTGCTGGCACTGATAGTCTGTAGCACCATCTCCGCAGCCCCTCGGTCATGCAGCCTGGCTTGCTGGTATAGAAGCTTTTGCTTTTCCATTTCTTTTTCCTGAACACAAATCCCAACCGTTTATGTTGTAGAGATCAATAAGCATAGCAGCTCTCAATATTTTTAGTCATCTCTTCATGTATGGGCTCTATGACAACATTATGGACCATTTCAACACCGACAATCTCATCAAACAGATAGTCACGTACTCAACTCTTGAGTTGTTTTTTTTCCTTTGTATTTTTCTTGATAGACTTTTGGCACAGGTTTATCAGGATGGATTTTTTTCTCAATTGAAATTAATCCAAAGCCTATATCAGTTTTGTACTTCATCATTGAAATGTGCACTTTCCGATTTGTACATTTGTGCATAAGTTGGTCATGATTTTGATAATCTCCTATGTCATGGCCATAACTTGATACTGCTCAGCAAGTTATCACTGAATCACAGAAAAACATGAACTGAGATGTCTTAGAGATTAAGCAAAATTGAAAACTGATATGGATAAAAAAGTAGGCTTCAACTGAATAGCAGACTCATGATACAGTTCTCCCCAGTCACCCCCCAAAGAATAAGAGAAGCCATGTGCCTTTATATTTTGTATTCTCTGGTGGTTATAAACAAGACTGCATGGGCCACTAAGAGCAATGGCTGGAGTTTGTTCTTTTCCACTTAAGCTACCACTGCAAACATAAAGAAGAAAAAATAAAAATAAAATATAAAGGCACAGCAAATTCAAGACTGGTATGACCATTCACTGGAATAATCCAGTTCGCTGGAGAATTGAGACGGAACTAAGCAGTATAAGTTGCAGAATGAAAGTTGCATAGAGCCCTATGATAGCGCGTCCATCAAATGGCGTGGTAGAGAAGCTTAGTCAATGGGACATGAAACGCTCAATTAGTATCATGTCCGTTAACACAACGGCCAAAACATATATGACCTAAGAGCAGTAAGAGCTGCAGCAGAGGTAGCCAGAGAGACAGCTTTGCTGCCGTAAACTTTCCATCCAAAGTACGGAAAATAGACACTGGAAGATGGAAGAGGTTTAAAAAATGAAGGCTTGCTAGTTACAGAATATGAAAAATAAAGTAAACTAAAAGGAGGGGGGAAATAAATGGGCTCAAACAAATGAAAAAAGAAACCTTTAAATCAAAAGCAACCAACACAGACATTTATGCTGTTACCAGAGAGTTCTCGCCGAGGCTGGCAAATTTGTTTCTTAAATCTTTGATAATATCGTGCTGCGAAAACAAAATTGATCAGGGTTTTTTTTTTTTCACACTATAGTTAGAGCTCCTGTGGTTAAATTTTATTTTTTCTTAAATTATGTGATAGGCCTAAATGGAAGCAGAAAAAAGAAAAGAAGAGGCAGCTTTGCTTCATATGTAGCCATGCTAACATCTAAAAGGTTTGCCTTCATGTTTAAACCTCTTCCTGGGAAGCCAAAAACAAAACGAAAACAAAACCACACAGACACACAAAACCATACTGTTGGTACAACACGGTTTCAGAAGAACTGAAAGAAGATCCTTTTGTCTGCTCTTCAGGTGCTACTTAAAATTGATGAGCAACATTTGATTCTTTCTTTTAGACCCAACAATCTTTTACTTTCCTTCCATCACCAGAACTAAAACTGGAACCCTCACATACAGCTTAACCAACTCCTTTTACAAAAAGAGTTTTAAGGAAGAACATGATAAGAAAGTACTAGCTTAGGGAATTACATTCACCAGAAAAAAAAAGTCAGAAAGAATCATTCTTCCACTGACCCCAAAGAATACAGTCAATAGCATCAGGAAACAACAGAAGACAAACAATGACAGCATGCTTCAAATTCCAGGACAAAACAAACAATTTGCCACTTATGTTCCAGAAGGGGGTATGACAACTTGCAAATAGATCAAAGCTCCCCAGACCCTCTTAAGCAGCTGAAACCATGCATGATGCATGACTCAAGAAGACCAAGAAAATGACATGTTATCAAACTCTTTTCTTAAACATAAATTCCCAGGACAAAGATCACTCTCATTTTCCTATCTGGCATCTAAAAATCAACAGTAGTAAATACATCAAGGGAGATAATGAGACTCATTTAAAAACAAACAAAAACAAAGAATGTAACATTGAGTCAAAAAGAAATACTGATCTAGAAGCAGAAATATCTGTTCTTCACAAAGAAGCAGGCCAATCCTTGTTTTGAATTTCCTCTAAGATTCCACTGGAAGCCCTCTCTTAAGAATTTAGTAATACTATTTCTTCCTGGTGGTTTATCTTTTGAGAATTGTCTCTGGGTAAATAATTTAATTTGCTCACTGGGAAATTTTATCACAAGATTAAACAAAATAAACCTAGAAAACTAAACCAGAAAGAGCTCAGACAATAAAATGTAGTGCAGAAGAAAGATTAAAACTTTTATTTCAAATTTATTGCATATTAGTTTTTTCTAGGTAAATTGAGGATAGATTTTGTTAAAAGTATCTTATTGGGGGACAGAGAATCTTGAAAGCATCTTTTAAAATTAGAGTTTCTCCCCTTCTCCAGACCTACTCAATCTGCTAAAGGGTCTTAGATAAACATCATTATGTCTTCAACCTGCACTTTACCTTTAAATTATTCCAAGGTTACAAAGAAGGTTAAAAAAAATAACATCAGTTTCACAATTTCAATTTTCCCTTAGGCAAAAACTTTTCACTGCCAAAAGTAACCACAAATTATCAGTTCTTATCCTAACAGGATTAGAGTAAGCCCTTCCAGAGCCACATGTGGACATAAAGTAGAGTCATGATCAAATCACTTGCACTGAACAGTTTTCTACATCATGATTAACTTTTTGTAAAACTGAAGTTTGCAATTAAATAGCTAATCTCATTCTAGGAGTGCCTTGAGATTTTAACATCTGATGCAAATAAGTATGATAGAAAGCCTAGAATAAAAAATACATTTAGTTCTTCATCAATTTTTATGAGAAAATTACTGAAATAAGAATAAAATTATAATTGTTCCTTTCTCCTGGATGGAGAAAGTAGTTTATCCTAAAAGTGGAGATAAAAAGATATTTTAAAGTGGGGAAGTCTCTGTATCTTGAGGAAGAACCTAGCTGTTTGGCTTTTTCCCTTTGTTTTCCAAGACTTCAACAAGGTTTTAGTAATGCTTTCCCCTTTAAACTGCATGTGAAAAAAAGCTATAATCCAGGAAGGTAGGAACTTTTAGGATTATGTCTATTTTTTCTGTTTTGTGTTTGAGATACTGTCTTGCCAAGTTGTCCAAACTGACCTTGAATTTAAAATCCTCTTTCCTCACCTTCCTGAGTGCTGGAAGTACAGGCATGTACCACCCTGCCCAAATATGAAGAACCCTAAAAAAATTTTCTGTAATTTAATAATGTCATGTCAACTTCAAATATTATTTGCTATCTTAAATACAGTTATTATGTATAAGGTAATGTTGAACTTCAATATTACTATCAAAAAAGGCTAAAAGATGTAAGATTGAATTGGACATCTATGGGGACAAAGAGGATGAGGTAAGACAGCACTGAAAATATGGTTTATGCTACAAGTCAATTCAGACTATGGAGAGCCAAAACCAAAATTAGACATAAATCCCATTCTTCACTTGAATTAATTTTGTTCTCTTTGCCAGCTTTGAAATTGTGGATTAGTCATAGTCATGGCAAACAATAAGATTATGACTTTAATAATGGACGCTTCCTAAAAGGTTTTTTTTTGTTTTAATCAAATAAATGTATATGGAGTTTCCTAGAAGGAAAAAATATGAAGACTGGAGCCATATTCTTTGTTATAATCACAAAACTAGAACACATATATACCATATATCTAGTATAGTTCCTACAGATAACAGGTGCTTATGAAAATTTGAACAAATAAATACAGAACAAAATATGGTATCACATAGTTTGTGGTCACAATTTGAAATATTAAAAAAGTTATCACTTACTTTGAAAAGCTGCAAAACTTGTATAATGTGAAAGTTTATTTAGTTTACTTTCAAAACCTAAGAGACATGGACTTCAGCAAATGTCTAGAAGATGAAGTTTAGATGTATTGTGTGATGTAACTGCATGGCTTTCATAAACAAAACATTTGGAGAGGAATACTGTTTCCCCTCAGCTAAAAAATTTAGAACTATTTAAAATCAATAAAACTTAACTGTATTCTAATAACTTTTCTTACAGAATCCAGTGGGTAAAGTTTATACTAAACCATAAAGAGCTCCATTAACAGGGCATAAATTGTGAGGGAAGAGTAACTTTAAAATCAGAAGTTATAAATTACAAAGTTAAGCTATTCAACAGCAGGAATATTATTTGTCCTCAGCAAAAAATGATTTAAAACAGTTTTCAGGTATCAATTTCTTTGTTTTTGCCATAAAAGCCTTGAATATAGAAAGTAATTGCTACATAGCCCTTCCTGTACTGTTATTGCCTGACAAATGTAGACTAAGATTAAGAAAGTAAATAATGACTTACAACAGTCTAAAGTTATTGTTAGATCATGAAGATGCCAGGATCCTGTGTTAATTATTGGGAAATGAAAAATTTGAAGAATTTTCATCATGGAGCAGATCATAAGAATTCATTGTTTGGAATTTAAGAAGTTGTAACTCTAGAACTCTAGAGTCTGTGATTCTGTTTTCATAAATGATAATTAATTCCAATGAACTCTAAGTACTTAATATAGTATTCATTCTGGGAAAAGTGTCACTTCTTTAGCTGGAAGAAGAATTTTTCTGCAGGTTGTCTTAAGGTTACACATTTCTTCCTTCCTCCCAGAACCTTGGCATCCATCTTCCGATACTCCATCCACAGATGTAACCTGTATAACTGGTCTTAATTTTGTAAATTTTCAAATAATTACTATATATGAATTGTTGAGCATTTTAATTATATTATATATTATCCTCAGAAAAAGTTTCTCCCCAGAAAGAAAACCATTGACATAATGACCTGTTAAATTTAGGTAATTTCAAGTTGTTTTCTAGAAAGTTCAAAATTACACGTGGTGACATTCTACAGTAAATCTGTGGCACAGATCTAGGGCTTTACTTTATTCTTGGAACATTCTATTTCATATCCTCTGGTACTTTTTTCTTCTTTATCTTAATGTGTTATGTTTATGATTCTTTAAATACTAAATTAGGAAAAAGTGGCAATAGGTATGCACATATACAAATTATATTCTATAAAACATTTTCACTGTATTCTGACTCTCTAAAGGCAGAATGTTCTTTTGGATCTTCCACAAAAAGTAAAATTAAAAAGTAATGTAGATTTGTGTCCCTTTACCAATATTTACCTATTTAAAAGAATTGTGAAATTGTTTTGAAAAAATGAGAAAAGAATATGCACAAAGAATAAATAAGAAAAACATTTTAAACATGGCTCTGATTTTGGGAACATCTAAGTGAAAGCTTTTCACTCCAGGAAGACAAAGCCGAGACACAGTAGTTAGGTGTGATTTGCCAAAGGTATAGGGCATCCAGGGGTGTGTTGAACTGTGCTCCCTGTCCTACAAAAGTTTCTCTCTGAGCTTCCCTGATTTGTTTTTGGCAGGGAAAGTGGAATTTCTTAAATGTAGCAATAATTTAAATACTTATGTAGAATTTATCATTATGTGACAATGTTCTGAGTCCCTTACACATATCCCTACACTATGGAAGACTGTGTTCCTGGTGACTTTTCTTGTACATGGGACAAAACCCCACTTCCACCTAACTCCACTCTCTTCATGCCTTTCCACAATAACCCAAAAAATTGGCCTATGCTACACAATGTCTATGAAACCTGGCTGCTAGCACTACAAACATTCACAAAGGAGATCCCTGTGGATGTGAGACCGCAGTGCTTGGGTAGCTCTGGCTTCCCCAGTGTCTGCCTGACAAAGTCAGTTAATATCAAGAGGAAGCTTAAGGAAAAGCACTCCAGTGACCGTTAAGAGATGGAAGATACTCATCTTTTTTCCTCGGGAGTCTGTGATGCGTGTTGGCCCTTTGAGGCCTCTAAACAGCTGAATATATGTGGTCAGCTTAAGAACAGACTACTTCTTTACCCTATGTCCTTCCCTGTATCATTTCTCCCTCACTCTTGCTCCCCTAGAATTGTAACAATAAAGTATTAGCATATAAGCTTTTAGTTTCTGCTTTCTAGAAAACCTTGACTAAGATGTGCCCATTATTTGAGGTAAAAAATTCCACATACAAAAATGAAGCTGGCATATTGCATCAGTATTAGACAACACTGGCCCACAAAATTCCTTCCCCCTTTCCCTTCCACAATTCAATGGTAACACATCAGTCCATATTTTGGGTACCATATGCAGCTTTTTCAACAGAAACCGAAGAATTATAAATTTTCTTGAGAAGGAATATAGGTATTTTTTATCTAGAGCTATATATTCAGTTTTTAGGCCTTTAAAGATTCTACTGTTAAAGGCAGATGAGCTAGATAGAAATACTATAGGCAGTCAGACAGGGCTGGGCCCTGAGGCAACCAGCACAGAAGACCTGAAATCATGTGATCTTGGAGGAGACAGACACTCCCTTCTGTGGGCCAAGAGAAAAGGCAAAACAATGAAGCAGCCACACCACAGTAAGTGTAAACTTCAGTAGTTGTTATTCTACATAGATGTGGTTCACCTTAAACCAGGAGCCATCATCCCAACCCCCTACGGAAATAGTCACTGCTCCATAAGAATGCCTGCTTGTTATGAGACTGTCTTCCTCATTTGTCCCTGATTTGGTCAATTCTATCTGAACAATTAAACTTATTGGTTTATCATAGTTCTGTTCCACCTCATGCCCATCTGCCTTGCTGAGTTCCCTGTTTTCCCCACCTTGCACCTGCCTCATCTCATGGATTTACTCTACAAAGGTCCCTAGAAAATATAGCCTTTGGCAACTCACTCAGGATGCCTTCTTTATCTCTCTCAGACAGCCGCTTTCTTTATCACAATAAATATATTCTGCTCTTAACCTCCATTGTTCCTAAAATTCATTCTTTGATGTTAGAGAACATAAACTTCTATCAGACATCTAACAGGTTGGAAGTTTCATTCCCCTGTATCACTACTAATTAAATACATTCAAAGTCAAATTATGCAGCCACTGGTGGGGGCAGTACATCATATATCTAATTTGTTCATTCAGAAATCTTAAAAATGTAATTCTTCAATGTTAGATACTTGGAGCAACCCAACAGAAGTTCTTTTATCACTGGAGTAGTGCTATTTAGTAACATTAGCACTAAAACTATTTTGGCTCTAATTTGATTCTTCCATGCTTCATAATGCTGTACAAACATTAAAATATGAACATATGGACCAGGTATTAGTCTGAGTACTTTAGCAGTGCGAAATCAATTTAGTTACATAGGAGGCACATCCAAGAGAAAAATACACTAATCTCTTAAGTTTTTATTATAGGCTCTCAGTTTTTCCACAGGGATATTTAGTAATAAAGACACAAGAAATTATCCTAATTACACAGTAATAGGATCTCAGAATAAAATTCACATGTGATGTAGAAATTGGGCTTTGGCCAAAAGAAGATGCATTTTGCCCACTATTTGAGAAAGATGCCCTGGAGGAAAATCAAACTCTTTATTCCTCTTACTTATCTAAGCTCCACCACCAATAACAGGCTCATCAGGGAGAAATTTACATTATAGCACATTTATTGTCCAAACATATGCTTCCTCTGAAAAATCATTTTATGTCATATTCTTATAGTTAAGCAAGGAAATAAACAACCATTGTGTTACTAAAGCACTCAATTCAATAATTAACTTTTCAGGTAATTGGTAAAATAATTTCTTTCCTTTTAATTAGTTCTGGGTCTTTATTTAACCATCCTTTTAAAAGTTTTAATCATAAAGAAACCATAAATCTAAAAATAATTAAGTATGCAATAAAGTTATTAAATAGCTACAGGAAAGGCATATTTATATTATCTTGTAGTTAAAAAAGAGAACTAAATTATTGATCTAAGTCACAATATATGTCATATTCCAGGCCTTATTTTATTTTTATTGGTACTGGGGATTGAACTCATGCCATCCATACTAGGATATGACCCCAGACCTTTTTAAAAATTTACTACTTTGTGATTGAGTCCAGGTCTCACTAAATTGTCTAGGCAAGAATCAAACATGTGATTCTCCTGGGTCAGCTTCCGAGACAGCTGGGATTACAGATGTGCATTACTGTTTCTTGAGCTTTCCCATATTCCTCTAAAATATTTATTTTTAATATCAAATGATACATCTTATCTAAGATGCCAAACTAAATATATCTACTTATTTTTTCTTCTCAGTGTCTTTGTTGAATACTTTAGGTCATCAATAATAATTTAAGTATTAAGTATTCAATAATAATTTAAGTTGCAACTGCAAAAAATATTAACTACCAACCAGTGATACCAATAAGACTCATACATTTTATATTCTGTACAAACTTATTTAACACAATTTGTTGTAAGAACTATTGAAACTGCCAAAGAACCCTCCAGATTCCTTATAATTCACATGAAAAATTCCACTATTAGATTATATACAAATTATGTCAAATTACCAGTGTAAAAAATCTAGTAGGCTACTAAAGTTTAAAGAATGTAATAATCCAATTGTCTTGTTAAACTTCTCAATAGTGTTGCTGGTATCAAAAACCTTGAGGTGGGCATCTTTGCAGATGATTGTATACAACTGGTTTTCAACAGTGTACAGTTTCATATCATGTACTCTCAGGGTGTGTATGTTGCAGAGTTCCACCTTACAAAATTAATCATAAAGAATCAAATGTAAAATCCAGAATCACATGAAGATCAGTAAAACAACTTGTTAGAAAGTGAAAACCTCCAAATTTGGTCTACTGTGTTACACATATGAATATGTGGAAATCATTAGCAACTTAAAAAGCGTATCTCAAGCAGCTTATCTAACCTCCTATTTTTGGGATTAATTACCAGGTTTCATCATTACATGAATGTGCCTAACATTCTAAATCCAAATGCAGGCAGCTCTATCTCTCCAGTCAGGCTGTACATGTCACCTGCTTTTCATCTCATAGCTTGTCCTGAATTCTATACTATGCTTACAGAGATTCCACTGTCAGTCATTCCTATACTTCTTTCTGGAATAAGCAGCTTTTCCAAAGTCACCAAATTTGATCCTATTTATTAAATTGGGCTTGCCTTTAGGTCTCCCCAACACTGCATTTTTGCCTCAAAGTAAGATGCTTTTCTTGACAATCCCTTCTCATCCTGTCCTGTACCACCCACCCTTTTTGTACAGCTATCAGCAGACTCAAGAGATATGAATGCATTTATTAACTAGGTGATCAAACCTTTTGTTGATGTTACAGGTTCTTACATGCTTTAATCTTTCAACAATTCACAGGAATTCTACCGACTATGTAGTCAAAATCTATCAAGTTATTTGTAGGTTCATTATTGTGAAATATTATTAAAGTTATATCTACTGTGTGACATTAACCACTGTGTGCATCAGATTGGAACTGTATCTGGCAGTATCTTCATGCACTTTTCATGCACTTACAAAGTTCAGGAAATACTGCATGAACAATATATTCTTTCAAATATACTAGTGAGCTAAACAGTAAAATTTGTTTCTTCTAAATAGATTATTCATGACAATGTGAATTTATTTTAGTAGCAAATATCTCACTTTTCTAACAGAAGAGAAAACAGAAGTTTTCATTTACTGAAAAACTTTGCTTTTGGTGGTGCTACACAAGTATTTGGCTAGTACTTCCCACCTACAGACTAAAGATGTTACAGCCAGGCCTTGTCTGCTTGGGATGTTTATGATAAATTTTCCTACAAAATAGTGCAATGGAAATAAAGTTTACACCGAACATTATCCACACCGAAGTAAAAAAAATCTTGTACTTCTAGACCAAAATGTTTTCTCTTAGGAAAAGAAAATCCATATCAAATATTTAAACTATTAAGATACAGAAACAGTCATATAGTTCTAATAGATTGCCAATGTCAATACTGAAATCAGGGCATATAATCACTGGATACTAATAGCACAATGAAAAGTAGACTACTGTCCAATCTAACCAGCAATACCATTTACTAGGTCTGCTTTCAAGTAACAAGAATAGTACAGAAAACATTAAGATGGATGAGACCAGAAGCTGCATCAAAATATCCCTAAATACACATTTATCTGTTAAAGGGCTGAGCTGTTTTATCCAGTAGAGTCTGCAGGTCAAAGTTCTCATGAAGGAGGATAAAATTTCAAAATATGAGTCACTTAAACTGCAAGAAGAATAAATCAAGGAAAGGATACTTAAGAGACTAAATTGCTTTGGAGCTACAAACTTGTAGAAAGATTTTCAAGACCTTTTATCACAAAAGAGTCCAAGATGTTGGGTCTAACAAAGGTAAATGTCACAAGAAACCAAAACTCAGACCCAGACAAATACACACATATACATAGTTTTACCTTGCTGCGTTGGGATCCTGTGACCTTAAGGAAGGATGAGGACAAGAAGCAAAATAGCAATAAACAATTGCTCTAAACACAACCAAGAGACCCTAAATGGTATGTGCTTCAGGAAAACAATATCATTTGCTGTTTGCAGCTCACTCTAATTTATCTGTCTCCTAACAAAAAGATGGATTTGAGACTAGAACACATAGTGTTATATAGGAAATTAATCCTATGGCATTTTCACCAGCCAGCAATAGTCATGGGTTATTCTCCAAGTAGTTCTTTTTCACATTTTTTTTAACACAATGCTGCAGAGATGCAGATAAAAAAATGTTCCAGGAAGCGGCACTGATTGTTCTCAGTTCATTCTTTGGCTATACATTTTTGTGGGTCCACCATAATTAAAGACTCATTGCTGGCTATTGATTTATTTCCAGATTTCTAGCTCAAAGTCCAGTCATGTAAATTAATAAGAAAAAAAGAATCTAACCTAAGCTAAACCCTTTCCTTCACTCAAGTTCTTTTTGAAAATTCTAAAAAAAAAAGTCAATAAATAAGAAAAATAATAGCAATAAATAGCTATTCTCAGAAAAGCAAAAGTATACTACAAGCAAAGGGAAAAATAATATTAGCTTTTCTTTCAGCTAATTAACATTAAGCAGCATTTCAAATTGCATGACATATTTAACAGCTGAGACTATTTGAGAAAATAACCATAAAATAGAATCAAATCCTAGAAATAGGTGCTCTCCTACCTCATGCAAGCAAACTGCATCCTGCATCCTGTGCCACCATCTACATATGTACAGGGAATGAGTGACCCAGTCAGGCAGAAATCAAGAGGCCAAATCTTTTAAGACTTCAATTCAGGAAAAAAAATACCACAACCAAAGGTGTAATTAGAAAGTTGATGCCATGTTGCTCTTCAGTAAATATTTCCCATACACATCTCTTTGAAATTCCAGACAACAACATTACTGAAATGAGAGTAGTTTGAAGCAGTCTCATCTCTTAGAGATCTCAGGAACACTCATTCTGAACATATGGGCTTTACTCTATTGGTCAGCTATGCTATGCTCCTTGGTCTTAACCTCAGCAAATGTTAGGACTCAGGTTTGTCCATCCAGCTCTGACATGCAGTTCCTCAATACAATAAGCTGCAATAAGCCATGAAGCAAGAAACATAAAGGTCTGTTATAAGCTATGAAACAATGTTCCAAATAAAGAAAAGGCAATTCTAGAAGGATTCATCTTACTTCAAAGCTCTTCACTTCTTCTTCGCCATCATCATCCTCTTCATCATGACAACTCTAACATGGGTTAAAAAAAAAGAAACAAGAATATGGTGAAGTAGAGAGGACAGAAGGCTTATTTAATACAGAACAAGTATTTTATATTAATTTATTATCAACATCATTTAAATACATATATACCAGATAGAATACTTAGATAATATGATCAATAGAAACTCATGACCTAAAAGAAAAGCATATTCTATATATAATGCTTTTATAAACTTAAAATATTAAGTTGCCTATTATATATGTAGCAGATTATTAAAGTCCACATCATAGTTTACATACTACTCACTCTTGTATTTTTTTCTATTCACATATTTTCTTTATTCAAATCCAACTACAAGCCTTAAAGACAGGGTCCTGTTCTTTTTTATGCTGTCCTAATTATGCACTAACATAGCTACATGCAATAATCATTAATTTAAATTAATAGCAGCAGCACCCATTAGTTAAATTGATCCTTGTAATTTTTAAGTTAATTTGTATGGTATTTCACTTAGTTGAAGAAAATGAACTTTGTTCTATTTATACGTAAAAACAATAAAACTGACTATTGCATTCTTTCCCTCAGAAATCATTAAGGAGTTATACTAAATCATTCATGTGTTCTGATCTAATTCACACAGCTAAAACTCTGGTTGCTAAGGAGGTGGACTTTAGTAATCAGAAATGGCCTTTTCTCAAACCAGGAGCGTCTCATTTTTTACTGCACATGCTCATTAGTTCATAGGCTGTAAAGGAGGCCTCAGTAGTAGGTATAAACACCTATGACTGCATGATCCTCACCAGTGGTCTGCCTTGCCACATCTAAGCACTAGTGTTTCCTGAATTTGTACTTGGTTCTGAGAATTGCTAGAAAGAAGCCACACAATCAAGACCATTTCTGTCACAAATTCATAGAAAACAGCCTGAATGAGGCTTTCTATACTTCCTGGGAATCCTTTTTTTTAAATTTCTAGTCAATAGGCCACATCAACTAGCACAATGCTTCCTTCAGCTGTGCAGTCCACTCAGACTTTCCAGTCCAGACTCCATGCCCTAACCTTTTAGTCTCAGCAGGTAACTGTCCTTTCTTCTTCAAAGAGCAAGCAGAAGACACTTCAGCTTGCCCTTTTCCTGCTGGGCATGGCCCCTTTTACCTCTTCATTACAAAAGAAGAAGAATCTTTCCTTTTCATTATAAAAGAAGAATTTATTTTCATTACAAAGAATGCTTTCTCTTTTATGTTTTAAACTCACTGTTTAAACTATAGTTTTAAACCATGAACCTGATGTGCAATCAATTTAGTAATCTATGTTTGTTTAAATAAGAGATAACAGATTATAGTGCTCTTAAGAGTATAATTTCATGAAACTTTTCTTTCCAGGTATTTTATATTTCTCTAAATACTCTGGGTAAATATATTTCTGATGTGGGTTATCATTTAAAATAAAATTACAAAGCCCCAGCATTTTCTCTTCCACTGCTATAACCAGGGTTCACTCCAGTTATCCCTGAGTCCATTCTAGTGGTTCCTTCTCAGCAGGAAACAGATGTGCTTAGAGCTCTCTTTCAAAAGCAGAGGAAATCAACAGCAAACAAACAAAAACAACTCCCCTTTTACCTCATAGTTCCATCTAGGTATCTGTCACCTTGTTTCTTTTACCTCCCTCTCATTTCTAATACATCTCACACCTGAAGCCTCACTTACTTCCCACAGTCCAGCACTTCTGCCTCCCCGGGACCCTCTCCATAGTCCTCGAAACTGTGCTACATGGACACTTCATAAAATCAAGACATTTTCAGTCCCTACCTTGTGCATCCTCAGCACAATACGGGTTTGTGGTTCACACACTAACCTCTCTAACTTGTCTATCAGATCATACTAATGTTCTGATAGAGTGTAACACACACACACACACACACACACACACACACACGTGCATATTGGCTCCTAATCTATTCATCTCTTAGGCCTCTGTCCTTACAAGATTGGTCCTCAGCCTTCTTTTTCAAGCTGTCTTCTCTTCTGGCGCAAGATCATCCTCCCCTATGGCTTCAGTGTCCATCTACTGCTACTGAATCTCAAATGGATACTTAGAAACTGATGTGAGACATAATGTCCAATTACATGTTTGAAATCTCCACTTAAATGTTTTATAAGCACTTTTAATATGTCCAGTATTTATCCTCTTCATCTGGTAACTGCAATCCTTCTGGGGATATCTAGCTTAGGATATGGCACCCAAACCAGTAACCCCAATAAAACTTTGAGTATTCTTTTCTACTCATCTCCTTATTCATCCTCGTCTTAGCAGGAGCAAACTGAATAAGCACTTAGTCAATACAGCACTGCTAAGCCATCATTCAACAACCAAGAATTCCTTTCAGCAGGCCTCAGCACTATATTATGTGACATATTTTCAACATCCCCAGTATTTGCTCTATTTATCAGTTTTAAAATAATCATTTATTTAACTTTTGTCTGCACACAGATGATTTACTCCAAGCCATAATGTACACATAATTTTTTTTTCTCATTCACTATGTTATCTTTGTATCTTGATATGCAATGAGTTACTTGTTAAAGAAATGTTTGGAAAATTGATAAACTACCTGCAAATAAAAAGTTAAAATATGGAGAAGCAATATTTTAGATTCATGCAACAAATTAAAAGCTGAGATTCTCACGTCTGACACTCCTAAAATATAACAAAATTTTGCTTTAATCTACATATATATGTTCTTATTCTTTGTCAAATGAAAATTATTTCTCATTATTAAAATAAAGCATTAAAAGTAGGAAAAGTATTTACTGACCTTTGCCATAATGTCTGCATAGGCCATATATAAAAAATCTTCCTCCAATTTGCTATGGAAAACAAGGAAAGAATATAAATTTTTAGGTAGAAAGCAATTCATATATGGGCATACTATGAATGCCTAAATTTTTTCCTGAAAGTATTCTTTTAAAACTTAAATTAATACAAAATTTAGATAATAGTAATCATTTATAATTATGTTAGAATTAAAAAAAAAATTGCTAGAATAAGCTTTGGAGCTCCTAACCAGCCATCCCTCCTTACCTGCCAGAGGCTTTGTCTTAGAAAGTATATGGTACATTGATTTACACAGAAATGTAATGACTTTAATTTTCTTCAAACTACAAAATTTGAAACAAGCAAACTTAAATAAGTGCTTTCAGCAGCAGAAGTGATATTTGATATCTGGTGGACTCTCCAAATTACAGTGTTATAGATTTCAAAATAAGATGTTATAATGATGATTTTTTAAAAATTGAGAAAGGACAAAATATATTTGTTACCCTCTATTTAAAGAAGTAGGGAAATCATTAATACATGAAAAAAGTTTCCATCAAAAAATACCTGAAATCTGCAAAGTTACCTTAGCAATTTTAACTTTAAGTATAAGAAAAATTTACTTATGGGAAATACCTCATTACCTGACAATGGCAGAGAGTTGCTCTATGCTTAAAGATGAGATGATTTTGTTAGTTGGGAAATAATAAGAGAGAAATAGTAAGAGAAAGGATGGATCCCAGTAGCTAGGAGGGAGAAATGTACATTGTTATGGCATGCACAGAGGTCACATGAATTCCTCAGAAGTTCTGGGAAGACCTGTGGGGCTATGGACTGATAATTAAATCATCCTCCTAGTTCTGTAGAGAATAGGCAAGACCTGTATCAAAGCCAATTTTCACAAAGAAGGGGAGCAAATAAGGTTTGTATAACCTTTGTAATGTCCCATCTGTAGTGCCAATCATTTCAGTGCTCCTGTAGTAAGCAGGTGCTGCAAGATTTAATTATCAAGCCTAAGAGTACATTTCTTCTTTGACTCCGTGAAAACATACCCTTCGAGGCTTTGAGACATTTGTATGACTAAGACTACATAAGGCAAGAAAAAATAGGCAGTATCATTAGAACAGATCTCAGAACTACTCTCAAGGGGAGATAATGGCTTACCTAGATCCTAAAGGCTTCCTAAGACACTTCACCTTGGAGACATAATCTACCAGGAAGCCCTGGAGTCACCACTGGTCTCCACACACTTTTGGCATAGGCATTTGCTTTGGTTTCTTGTATTACTAAAACTATTTATGATAAAGGGAAACACACTTTCATAAAAAGAATTGGATTCAACTAAATCAGTGAATTACAAAGTTGTAGAGAAGAAACAGAATTTACAGGATGCCATTAAAGCATGGAACTGAATGAATGCTGGTCTGGGGTATATGAGAGACAGTGAGATCTTTGAGTAACATTCTCTTTTGACAAGCACAGGATGACACTGAAACATGAATACATGACGCAGAAGACTCAGACACATTCCTTTATTTGTTCCTCCTATGTATCACGCAAACCCTTCCCACCATACCATTTCTCAGTCAAAGCCGTGCGACTAAACAGAAGGATCAGCTGGTGCAGAGGATCAACTCTCTTAGCGGCTTCATCTTCTTCTGGAGGTTTGGCCCCAGGTTTCTGCAAAGAAGTCAAATATGTCACATTCACTCAAATCTAGGAGCAATAACTGGGATAGGAACAAAGAACAAAAGAAAAGTCCTTCTTTCCCTGTTGTATGAATCTTACATGCATCATAAACTGATAAGTGTATAATGCATGTACATGTTGTATATGCACATACCATGTAATACACATAAACACATTTCTATACATGTATTTATGTCTTGCATATATATCATATAATACATATATGCTGTATATTTAATATAGTATCAATTTAAAACTGTGTATCCAAAAACATATATAATCTTATTTATTTCTGTGGTAGCAGGGCAGGTGGGTGAGCATGGAAACAAGGCCTCACACAAGCCAGTTAAGGGCTCTACTAACAAGCTACATTCATTCCCAGACATGAAAACATTATGGGCAAAGAAGACTCACAGAAATTAAAAGTTCTGAATACTATGGTTGTAAGCAGAGTTATTACCAACTGAAAGAGTATTTTCTGTATAAAATTCAGCTTTTGGGGAGGATTAGATTATAAAAATTTGCAATGAATTTTTAAGACATGCTAAGTATGAAAATACAGTCTACCAAGCAATGCAAAGTGCTTATAAGATGAAAAATTATTAAAGAATATTAGGCAAAGAATATTAAACAATCTAATGTTTGGGCTACATATACATTTTTTTTCAGTTACTTTAAAAAATCTATTATTGGACAGAACTTTTAACTAGGTCAATTATTAAACATTTTTACTGCTTGTGGTAGTAATTAATCCTAATCTTTAATTAAATGAATTAAAGAATTTTATGTCTTCAGTGCCCATTCTATTTACACAAATGAGATTCTTTCAAGAATCTTAAGCCTATAAAAATGTTACAGGTACTAAGTAAATTTCTACAAGATATACAAATGGCCTAAATGTTTTGATTCTAAAGATGAACCATATTGATTTTTAAAACATATAGAAGAAATCATGGTTAGGTTTTTAAGACCTGGATTACATTTTATCCCCCCAAAATTTGCAAGCTAAAAAATAATTTTCAAGCAAGAGATGCTTAAGTTGGGAATGATAAGGGCTGGAGATTTAGCTCAGTGGCACAAGTGCCTGCTTGACAAGTGTAAGGTTGTGAGTTTGATTCCCGGTACCAAAAAAAAAAAAAAAATTACCCCCACAAAGTTATGAAACATTGTATGCTTACAGAGGTTTTGGGAAAATTGTTTTGTCAAATTTTTAAATAGATTCTCAACTTACAAAAGATGATGGTGGTCATTCACCAACAGGTGGTGCCCTCAGTAACACAAACCTCTTTGAGCACTGTTGATGGAAACTGTTTTGCCATCCACTCTATTAACATCAGCCTCCTCTTTTCTATGTCCACTTTATTGTCCACTGTCCCATTTGTTTTTAGATGTCAGCAACTTTTTGGTAACCCTCAACTTATTTTTGCTGGATAATTTTGTTTTAATCTTTTGAGACAGGTCTTGCTATGGGGTTCCGGCTATCCTAGAACTCACTATGTAACCCAGGCTGGCCTTAAAATCATGGAGATTCTTCTGCCTCTGCCTCCCAAGTGCTGGGATTACAGGCATGCACCACTACACCTAGCTGGATAACATTTTAAAGTTCTGCTTTTCATAGTTTATCATGATTCTGAGATTAAAGGGGCTTTGAGAAAAAACATAGAAATATACAAATCATGATCAGCTATAAACTTGCATTTTAATCTGAAATATTGAACCACTTAATTTTTGTGATAGCTCTTGAAAATAAGTAGAGTCTTTTTCTTTAAACACTGAACACAGTAATAATTGGAATACAAAAGTTTCTTAAACCCAATATAATGCAATATTTTCTTCATGTTATATGACAACTGTTACACCTTCGTAGTCCATTTAAGCCCAAACCTTCTTTCATTTTATAAGCATACTAAAAACATACTGCTAAGTCTTCAATCAGTTTATCTTCAAAGTAATGTTCTTCTGTTTCAATCCAAGATTTCTCATATCCCTGAAGAAAGAGATTGACAGCTCGGTGCCTAAAAGATAAGCACAAGTTCAATCAGAAGATTTAAAAAATCGAAAAGGAATTCATTAGTGCTTTATGATTGGATTATCTCTGCACTAAAAAAAAGAAAATCAAAATAAACTTTATATTACTTGTTTCTTCTTTTCAGAGGCAGCACTTTGTAGCAAATAGAACAAAGTTTCTAGGATCACATACTGACCTGGAATAAAAACCTGCCTCAGTCTGTCTCTTTCCAGCTTTCTGACAGGGGTCAGGTTATTCAAGTTTCCCAAGTTTCATTCTTTCATATTTTTTAAACATAGAATAATCCCATCTACATTTCCATGTTACAAGACTCAAAATGAGATAAAAGAAGAAAGCGCAGTTGGAGAGCTATTCATTAACCAGCAGCTATTACCAAAGAAAGTGACTCACAATTAATACATGTCAATAGGGAATATGTTCAATTAACACTAAATATAAGCCCTGAGGGTTTCAAAGCAAAATATACTAAGTGTAGGGGTGGGGGTTTAGCTTAGCAGTATAAGTGCCTACTTGGCAAACACAAGGTCATGAGTTCGCTCCCCGGTATCAATATATATATATATATATATATATATATATATATATATATATAATGTGAATTTATGGAAGTATATAAATGATGATTAAACTTTGGAATAATGATAGCCATCTATGAAAGAAAAGATGAGTAAAGGCTAGCAGAAACAGTGAACTCAGCATGATATTAATGAGAGATGTAAGATTTCCATATAAGCCAGGAAGAAAAAAATCTCATGACATCATAATAGAACATTGGATGTGAACAGAATGATGTCACTGCAGGGTGGCAAGTTGAGCCAACGGATAAGAAAAGGGGTGTAGATATAGGAAGGGTCTTGAAACCAGAGGAAAAGAATGAAAAACTTAGCTGGCACCAATGTTAAGTTACCACAAATTCTTGAACATAAAAGAGGAATCCCAAAGAACATGTTTGAACTTGTTAGTATTTCAATATCATCTATGTGGCTTTTAAACCTCAGAGATGCTAGGTCTGCAGATACTAATTCTATACACTCAGGCCTGGACACTTCCTAAGTCCATTTAAGTGTACAGTATTTCCTAAAAGACCATGTTGGAGAACTACTGGAATAAGAAACACATATGCATATTGCAGGGAGTGAGAACTCTGCCACCACAGAAACTGCTGAGTTTCTGCTACCATCCACTTCATATTAGGTGCCAATAAGGGAAGGACTAGTGATGTGAAATAGGTCATGATAATTGATAGAATTTAGAGAAATGCATTGGAGTAACTGGAATAGGCGTGAAAATATGAGGTTCAAGTCTATCCTTTTTGACATTGGCACCAGCAAAAACTATAAGCAGCACAAGATTTGAGAAGAAGCTATGCAATGTATTTTAACTTAGTAACTACGACTATGTTAAGGAATTCAACTATCTTAATGAAGGGAAAACTGTGGTATTTGTTTGTTTGCATTAGTTTTGTATTTTTTACTTTCTTACATGTGCATCTGTTCTTTTACTATCCTAGCACCATTCGCTGTCCATGGTGCTGAAAATATAAACTTTATAAGATTAAATAAAATATAAAGTATCTTAAAGTCAGAATCAAACAGCCCCAGTATTGCAACAACTAGAAGTATGTAAAAGAAACTGAGAAACAAATAAAACAAAGTATTTGACTTTCAAGAAGGTCATATATGCCCCCCTAAATGACATATCTGAGCTAAGCCCTATTTACAAGTCATAAGCATGAGTCACATTCTATAAAGTTCACAGAGGAAAAGTACAAAGTTTCTTAGGAGAATCACCAGAAGGCTAAAATGTTACCCTCGTTCACCCAGGTCACTTCTTTATTGACAAGTACATCTGCCACATTTCTGAAAGAAGGTAATTTGTTTGTCAAATTTATTTACATCATTCCCATGCAGTACAGTACAGTCAGTACAGTATCAATTGTTTTCTCCCAGTGCTAATAATTGCACAAATAATAACAGATCCTACCACGACCTAGGTGACAAAACTAGCACAAAGTCAGATAAATAAGTTGACCAATGCCAAACAGGAGGGAAGCTGAGATTCTTGGTTAAATCAATACAGTTTCATTTTAAAGAATGCATTCCAAATCACTTATGATTACTTTATATATGTGAGCAGATATTCCTCAGTATGTAAAAGTCATTTATCAATTACATTATAGACCACAAAAAGTCTGAAAAAGCAAAACTCAAGTATTACACAGAACAAATAAATATCCTCCATTCTTCTCTTGGACAACTGCACCATGTTAAGATAGATTAGAGATACATGTAATTTACAGGAAAAATAATTTTAATCTATTAGCAACACTTAGTTTTATAAACATTTAAAAACTCTGACCTTGGCAGATTGTACAAAGGAGCCATTCGGAAGCAAGCTACTACAGCCCTTTTCCTCTGCTTAGAGAGTAGCTTATGCCATACAGCTTTTTTAGATCTCTGAGGATGCTCTACCTGAGATAGAAAAAGACACAAATACATAATTACTCACTCCTCAAACTACCCTCAATAACATAGCATTGGGCAACTGCACTTCTTCTTTATTTGATTAGTTTTGAGGGCTAAGGATTGAACAGAGAATTTTACACATGTTAGACAAGCACTGCACTACGGAGCTTATACCCAGCCCAATACTTATAAATTTACAATCCAACTACAAAATTATTTTCCAAATTATTTTGGAAAAGTTCATGCCTAAAAGTTATAGCTAAATTTGAGATCGTTTCAAATGTTACATTAATGTCCTTTATTACAATATCATGTTCTAATCAATGTACATATAAGAATCTTCGTTATCTCTAAAATTAAAAGAACACAAAAGCATTCTTTTTAAAATCTTTCTATTCCCAAAATTTTCTTCTGCCTTTTATATTCTTAAACATGCTTCTGTGTATACAAAAATCATATTCTTATTCATATATTTATTAGAATTAATTTTATCATAGGAGCTAAAGCAGTAAACACAAATAGAGCTAATAAAACATCTACTGTTCTTTAGTGCAGGAAGACAAGACTTTGTGAACACAGTGCCAAGAGTAAGTACAGGAATTTAATTTTGCAAAAATATTAAAATATGTAACTTTTATTAGAGACAAATGAGAATTTTAAAGTTACAGTAAACGATGCAAGCAAGCTATTTATCTAACCAATGGTGTTTGGAACTCCAAGAGGAAGAGAGATTAATTGCAGTATTAGAAAGGAAAAAAAAAACACAACATGTGACTCTAAGTTAATTATTAATCTCTAGACATTTGAGTGATGTACTTCCCAGATTGTAATATCTCCGGCCAATACATTTAGATTTCTGGAAGAAATAGAAATGTTATGTTAGCCAAAAAGTAAAACTGGATTTTTGTATTTTACAGTAAAGGGATGAAATATGAATCTAGTTATGACTGAAGAAAGCATAAAGAATGTTTGGACTATCATGGCTTAAAAATTTCAACAAGGCAACTTGTGTAATTAAAAAGTACTTATTTCAATGGCCCTCTTCTTTCCACTGAATAAAACTTGTTAATAAATGTTCACCTCAATTTTGTTCTACATGAGGGTGTCAGCACTGAGTACATTATAGGAAAAAATACCAAGGACAGTGTTTATCAGTCAGATCAACTCATAATGACTCAATTTAAAGTTCTACTGAGAGGTCTGAGAATTTAAATGTGTAGCTTTTAATGGGGATATAGCATTTAAAAACTATTAGTACATGTCTGTGATACACAATGACTATTTTCATTGTGGGTGTTTGGTATATGTACATGACACATCTTAATTCTTTTTTAGTCTTCTCTTCTTCATCCTCTCTTCCCTCCATCTTCTGGCACCCTTCCCATTTGCAAAAGATCTCTTTGTTTCCTTTTATCTATTATTTATTTTTCTCTTTATTTATACCTTGGTTTCCCATATGAGAGAAATCTCATGATTTATTTCACCTAACATTCAGCATTCTGATCAGCATGGGTAACAATCAACCAATACACATTAAGTATCGTATAAACATGTTAGAAAATATTCCTCTTACCATGAAGTTCACCATCTGGACACGCAATTTATTAAACAAGGCAAAACCTTAATTAAGGGCTTTCCCGTAATCAAATAAATCAGTATATATAGGATTTTTCATCCAAAGGTGAAATACCACAGTGCACCTTGTAACTGTGGTCATCTTCATGTGCTTATGTGTTAGCGTGGCTAGAGCTGGAGTATAATGAAAGTCAACACATGGCCTATCTCATGAAAATAATTACTGGAAGCACAGTATAATACATAATTAAAAATGCAATGAATGTTTAAATTTAAAATACTAATTACAGTAAAAGACACATCCCTGTTAATCCACTAAGTACTCTGCCTCCCTTCAAACACATTTATTTCATCCTCCTTACAACTTTCTCAAAAAGTTCTGGAGTCCTTTTTTGAGTGTCTTTGATTGGGTTGTCATGGCCGCCTTGATGCCGTTAATTTAATATGTCTCCCTTTTATGGTTATTTTGAGTTGGAAAGAAGAGCTAGAAGTCATATAAAACCAGATCCAGTTAATAAGGGTGAGTGAGCACACATTCATGTTTTTTATGAGCTTGCCTTTCCATTGCATGGCACTCAACAGAAGCATTCACTATATTTGTGATTATAACTCATAAAGATACTCACAAAAGAGGAGTTTGAGAATTGCTTCAGAAAGTGGTTAGGATGATGGAATAAGTATATTTGAAGGATGGATGGCAATATATCTTCCCTATAATAATTTTTAAAAATTTAAACACTTTATTTTTTAAACACTCAATACATCTATAAATGTCGCTGATACTTGTGGAAAATTAAATCAATAAGTATATTTTAGGCACCAACCATTTTGTTTTATTTGTTTGCTTATTTTTGAAGCTTAAGTCCAATCCAGGCTTTAAGCATACTTAGTGCATGATCTACAACAAAGCTATATTCCCGGTGCAGCACATTTACTGTTACTGCATAGACTTCAGCTGATTACAACATTCTTTCACATTACTCTGTGACTTAGTAACAAATTAGCCTCAGAAGAGGGGTGTAAAAGATATGTGTTCTACACACAAGAATTTACCCACTTAAAAAGGAGGCTGGATGCCTTGGGTTCCTGTTGTACCTTCTTCAGCACATTATATTTGTTTTTCTTTCTGTGTCTTTATAGGGCCTAAGCTACCTACACCCAGGTAAGAATTAACAACAAGCATCTGGAGAGTCAGCCTAGCACAGTGCACCCCAAAAATATCCATGGCATGAATGGAAGTGTAGTTCACTGAACCTCTTTTCAAGAATGACTTCAGTCACCATGACTGGACACACCTGTGAGTATATACTCTAGTATTTATCATAAATAACATACAAGCACATTTTAACAAACTTTGTTGAATTTATCTAAAATTCACTCAAGCAAATCCAATTATGTACATAAAAACAGGAAGAATTAAAAACTTAGGGTAACTGCCAGAAATGAACCTGCAGTAGTCATTTAATTAAAATTTAATAATCATTAAATATATATACAATTTTGGAAACATATCTCTATGACTTTATATATATATAACTTGAAATTTAATTATCTCAGCCTTGTCTTTTGTTGAGTCATGAGCTAAACATTTTATGAAAACATGGAAGTAGTCAAGGAAAAACACTAAATTTGAGCACAGTCACATACTGTAAATACATGCTAACAGCTAGATAGCCTAAGAGTATTCTAGTTATTCTAATACCATCAAGTGTAGTGATAAATTACCCAGCAAGGGAAAGCTTTTCGTTTGGGGAAACCACACAAGGAAATTAAAAGAATACATTAGATAATACCCTTATGTTATTTAATCCACCAAGATAAGGGTGGAATATCACATAATATACAGCATGAATTAAGGCTGTTTATTATTGCTATGATAATATATTCAAATACAGCTAAAGGTGATACAGCGTTAAAAATATATTACTCAATTCACTTAAATGGTAAAACTTGAAAGATGATAGCATCTTTATTATTACTTAATAAAACAGTATAAAGGAAACAATTCCTGCAGGTACTGTCACAGAGGCCATGTAGCAAGTAGCGGGCCACTCTGTGTGGTTATATTCATCCCTTCACCCTAATGGTTTTGCTGAATGGGCTTTATAAACAAAAGAAGTTTGTCTCTCTGTTGTACACACGTTATGCCAGAGGATCACTTCTGTAAAAAGATAATCCTTTTTTGAAGATGTTTCACATATTGTTTTAGAAAGGCTTGAGCATAGAGAGTTAATGACTAAACAAAATATATAGCCAGCTTTGTAGGATTAAAATAGGGGATAACTGAAAAATCTCATATGGAGTTTTAATATCAATACATTGCTCTGAATATATAATTTTTCTTGTTCTCAGTAAACTAGCTCAAAAATATGTCTAATAAAAAGGAAGTTTAATCAACAAAAATGAAAATACTTCAAACAGTAACATAGTGAAAGATAATATTGTAAACATGTTATTATGAGCAGTAATAAAAATTATGAAAGCATATATACTTCCAAATATAACCTCTAAATATTTTGTTAAAAGGATTTAAAATTAGAACTATAATCCTAGCCATCTGTATAACTTTAGATAGAGTTAATAAAAGATAATAAAGCAAAGGTCTTGATCTCCTAAAATGCTTTACTTATACATTATTGTAAAATTATGTGTTTGGAAGTTTTATTTATTAGATACTAGATACTTCTATATATTCTTTATAACAAATATACTGAATAAATATTTTGGAGCTTTAGTTAACAAATTAACATTGTCTTCTTAAAATATTTGTGCATCATTAAGACATATATAATTGAATTAACACAAAGTCTGACCTGCTCGAGATGAAAAAGCACATTTGCTATATCTAGTACTCTTTCTACTGTCCTCTCTGGGTCTGAGGTATCTTCTGTTCTGTTTGGCAAGTCTTTGTAAAGGGCCATTTGCCATCGAATAGCAGGATCCTCCAACTGCAGAAAAAAAAATAATGTATATAAAATACAAGACAACAACTAAAAGAGAGAAGAGTCCACCTACTATTATTATCAGGCATAGTACAAGGTTAAAAGACTGAGGTTATATAGGATGAGTAAGAGCAGATGTCTTATGTAGAGTACAATAGCCATAATAACATTGCACCACATTCTAGAAATTTGCTGGAGATAGATTTCAAGTTTTCTCAGCAAATTACAGAAAAAGGTAAATATATGAGGAAATGGATATGGTCATTTGTTTAAGTACCGTAATCATCTCAGTACGTCTATCAGAATATATTTATACCTTAAGCACATACAACTAAACAAAAAGCATTATGCAGAGGATGACAGAAAAGGCCCTTGTAGTCCTGGAATTTACTACCTAGTGGGGAAGAAAATTTTAGATGAGCCCTTGTAGTCCTGGAATTCACTACCTAGGAGGAAAATTTTTAGATGAGTATTTGAAATTGTAATGAGGATTACTAAAATAAAGATAAGACACAGGAGCTATAACCTACTTTGTGAGTAGTTGGAAATATTTTCTTAAGCAAGAAAAGTTGTAACAAGAGCTTAAGGATGAGTTGGAGATAGGTCAAGAAAGACATGAGGCAACCTTTTCCTCTTCTCCATTTACATTCTAACTGTTGAAGAATCATATGTTCAATTTTATAAGAACGAATAGGATATTTACAAAATGTGATCAAAATATATGGTGAATGTTTTTAAAAAGTTTATCACAGTAAGATACACTGCCATTAATCCCCACCAAAATCCCACACACACATTTGAAAACACTTATCCCACATTCCTGACACTTGCTGAAACAGTAAAGAGCCACAAAACAGTCCCTGCCTCCAGCGCAAGAGTGGTTTTAAACCACTCTTTCCTGAGTGCCTTCCGGAAGAGTGCTTAAAATAATGGTGATTGCTGCTGTTGAGCACCACCCAGCCTAAAGTCAGGGTCCTGAAAACATCACAGTGCATCCTCATCCACTTTATTCACCAGATCTGGCACTAGGTGACTTCTGACTGTTCCTCAGTCCAAATAGCTATGGGAATCCAAATAGCCATGGGAATCACAGGCCAAACAGCCAAGGGAATCACATGTTTGGAATCAATTCAGGGAATCAAGACAGCTACAGCAGCACAATTAAAGATACTCATGAAAGTGGACTTCAAAAAGAGTCAACATTCGTAGAATGAGTGTCTTCAAAGTGAGGGGGAGAGGCTAAGGATATAGCACAGTGGCTTATCACATGACTGGCAAGTCAAGGTTATGAGTTTGATTCCTGGTATCAAAAAAAAAGAGGGGAGTATTTTGCAAAAGATTAATTGCAATATGTTTACCATAATATATTTTTAAAATTTAAACATTCACCATATCATTTAATCACACTTTATATCAATGAACATAGGGATAATAAAGCAGAGCTTATTATTAGAGTTTTATTGGAACAAAGATTTTTAATAATATAATCAATGGAAGGTTACAAAAATTATACTCAACATGAAGGTATTTACATATTTTAGTTGTCAGTATTGTCAAATTTCTTAAATGGAAGTTATAACTGAAGTCTTCATGTTTTATAGAAAGTTTATTATAAATCATAATGGGACAAAGCATGTTACTTCAAAGTAATAAAAAATATATACCTTATAACATTAAAAATAGGAAAAACAGTTCCTTTCTCTTTTTCTTCTGATTTGGATTTTCCATTTAAAAGGAGAGATTGAGTATTATAAAACAGAAACAAATGGGCAACATTTAAAACCTGCAGTCCTAGCCTGAGAAAATGGAGTTTGAAAGGTCAAAAATAACTTTAATCTAGTGGAAAACCAACAGATAAGAGTTTTGCACAGGACCATGCATCCTTTGATAAAATACAATGCTTTCCTCCCAGTTTTTTTTTTTTTTTTTTTTTAGTTGAAGACTATGCTTGGTATTTCTGGATTTCAATCAACATTCTGACTTGTACTTAATAAATATTTCATGAAATGAAATGTGTTTTTTTTTCTAATACAGAATTATTTCTCTGGTTGCATAATTACTGGCCCTACAACTTCAAGGCAATTTATTCAAAAGGAACTAGGAACAAACAATATGTATATTTTGAAAGCTTCAATATACCCATGAATTATATGCCTTACTTCTAGCATAAGAAAGCATACATACAAACATGAAAATAAATATGTATTTTTTACCTCTACATTTTCAGGTCCCATTTACCTAGAACTGAAATATTGGCTATAAATTCTTCCACATAAGTAACAACTCCTTTTTAGAGCCACAAAACAGTCCCTGTCCCCAGCTGAGGAGTTGTATTATACCAGCAGGCCTTGAAGTGTGGTCTGGGGTTCTCTGGGACCTTTCAGAATACAGGATTCCCTCAAATACCCAGGGATGCTAAAGTAGTGTCTCTCAACAAAGGGAAAGAAAGCTTATAGTATGAACACTTTATTTAAGATGTATTTGGAGGCTTTATGAATAAAATGCCTTTTCTGTTTGAAAAGATCATACCCTAATAGGCATTAACCTCTTACTATAGTAAAGTTATTACTATAGTAAATTAAGGCTGATGGTTAAGTAAATGGTCTCTGATGTGTGCTCACTTGGGATCTGTTCTTAAATTTCTGTGTGTTGAGAATATTGTAAGGGTATGTTTCACTTCTCTCATTTTATACTCCCAAGTCCTAAAAGAAGAAAACAGCATGGATCCCTGGAAAGAGACATTTTGATATATTAAAGGCATAAATTATATTGTTGTTACTACTGTTTGATACCTAGACATTTTACTAATTTAAAAACATTCCACAGAAGGGACAACAGAATAGAAACAAACAGGTTGAATCAAAGTAACAGAATTGTCAAATGGCATAATACGGTTGCTAAACAAATGAATAATTATTCACTGGCATAAAAAAACTTATAAAACTACGTTTAATAATTCTTTCACTTGCCCCTATATAGTACATATTACATTGGTTTCTACCCGTTTTCTTTCTATATGAATATTCATATCTTAAACTCATTTATTCTTATTGCAGCAACTCTGAGTATCTTCTATATACTAATTTCTGACTCCTAGAGGTGCAATGTCAGTTTCCTAAGAATATCTATTTCCATGTTCAAAAACCTTCAAAACTCAGCAATACAAATGCTATGCCCAAGCTTTACTTCAACTGACACACAGTTTTTCAAAATATCACAATTTCTGAGGACCTACTTTAAGAATATATAATTTACTACCATAAGAGTTAATATAACAGGGTTTGCAAATAGGAAAATACCTGATAAAAATATTTCACTCTTTTAATTGTTAATGTAATTTTAGTTTTGGTATTAAAGATACATGAATTAATTTATGGATACTAGAAGTATTTTTAGAATAAAATCTAGCTTACCTTGCCTTGTAAATGAATATTACTGCGGATTATATCTCGAACTTCATCCTCAGTGTCTTTCTGTCAAGAAATACATGTTACCTCAAAGAAGTCTTGGCGTGCATCAACTTTCAACAGAACATCTCAAACACCTTTGAAATAGCGTATGTCTAACGAACATCTTGATCAAAATGCCAAGCACTGGGGGCAATTTTCTTCAGATAATTTTTTGGTATTGCTGTAGCTTACTAAGGTCAACAGCCTACTTTAACTCCACTGTAAACATATCATGATTCAATAGAACCAAGTTCTCAGTTCCAAACAAGAAGAGTAACAGATGCATGTTTCCTTAGGCTCAGAAAGAAGTGTATCCACAACTTTCCTCAAAACAACCATAAAACGCTATTAATGCCATCAACAGGAAAAGGTGTATATCTGAGAATCAGACATCAGACAATCACCAACAGGACAGTATCTGCGCAGCCCGCTAGGCCAACATCTCCCTTCCATTCACTGTTTTAGACTGCCAAATTCAGGATAAACAGAGGTGCTTCAATGATTCTTTGTGGAACTGTGATAGAGTATGTCTTCCAGTTTGCACAAATTAAAACAGTAATTATAGTGCATATTTTTGAAAGATTGCATTTTCATCTTTTTAGAAGAAAACTAGGGGCCTAAAAGGAATTCTGAGAACTTAAATCTTGACGCTTGCAAAGGAAAACGTCCATTGACATAAAAGTGAAAACCGTATCTCACCACCTTTGGTACAATGTGTCATGCTTCTAACACTGAAAAATGACTCTGTAAATCAGAATATGCTTCTCATTAATTTTATATAGGAGTTCATATAAAATCCATTTTTTTCTGTTTGATTCTTCAATATGTGTTGGAGATGATTAACATAACTTAGAAATAAAAACAGCCTCAAAAAAAAAAAGCAGTCTTTAAATCCTTTGGTTTATGCAGAGAAACTATTCACTGAGACATTTAATGCAAATAGAATACTGTCATAGAACAGCAAGCCCAAAGAACGGGGACCTGGACCAAAGGTGATCACCATTACTAGAGTGAAAAGGAGACTTACCAGACTGAAGCGATTTTTGGCCAGAGCAATGAGCTCCTGGTCCCCAGGGGCACAGATGTTCAATCCAATGGGCAGTAACCTCTTCAGTGCCGCGACAATCAGAGAAGTCTGCATAGAATACCGGTCA
The DNA here is from genome assembly GCF_034190915.1 of Cavia porcellus. Taxonomy (NCBI): domain Eukaryota; kingdom Metazoa; phylum Chordata; class Mammalia; order Rodentia; family Caviidae; genus Cavia; species Cavia porcellus. The sequence goes on along the minus strand of NW_026947496.1, from coordinate 36,709,422 downwards.
CCTTTGCGCTTCATTTTCTTCCTTTCCTGATCAGAAACAGCTGCCTGTGGAACAAAGAGCCAGACTGGGACCCGCCCCTCCTGTGCTCCCATTCACGGCTATGTGGCTTCTTGCTTATCATTTTGTCTTCCAGACTTTATGCTCATCCCTATTTTGAAAATTGTGCTTGTCTGAGAATATTTTTCCTTCCAACTTCATGTCTTTTGCTAATTTAAGTCCTACTTTCAAAATTTTAGGTCATTAAAATTCATTAGTATGCATTTCCTATACTTTTTAGAAGCAAAAGACATACCATAATGCTAAGGAGGTAAAATATGAGAAATTAAATGGTAATTTGAGGTATATATTTTCTCTAATTTAGAAAGCTTAATAGAAAGAAATATAGGAATAGGAGTTTGTATTTCTTCAGACAAATGCTCACTTTGCTTATCTATATACATCTACATGGAGAGAAATTTATATATACCATATATCATATAGGTATGTGCTTACACACACAAAATATACCATATCTAGTTATACATATATATATATATATATATATATATATATTATAAAATATATTTCTTAGCGTCTATAAACTTTTCTTCTAGAGTCTCAATCCTTTTCCTGCAGAAATAGGAGTGATAAACTAATCAATGATTCATGAATACTGAAAAGTACCTGAATGATCAGGCTACAACCAAATACTGCCATGAGATACTTCAGAGCTCTTTTGTGATTCTGTTGAAATGCCATGGAGTTAGTTCAAATGATAGATTGATTTTCACTCTATAATAAGCATTCTTTCTATTACAAGGGAATGGTCTATATATCAGAGTAAAAGTAACTGACCCATATTCATTTCTGAGTATATGCTGAATTTCTAATTCAAACTTGAAACACATTTTCATGATAATGACACGCTGTAATAAGCTTGGGCTCTTGAGGTAAACAACAAAGAACAATTTAATGTACAAATAATTTGCTTTACTCAAAATAAGGCAAAATATATCACAGTATGCTACTGAGAAAAGTTTTCAGCACAACAAAAGTAGTGAAACAACTGATTCATCATATTGTAAGGAGGAGTATAACTGATGGGATTCATAGAGGCTGATTTCTTTTGATTGAATATCATTCTATTTTGCATCTTAGGCCATTTGGTAATACATTTTGTGTGCTACCTCATGGAATACATTTATTCTTCTCCATATACAAATATGTTTGCCCTTATTGTTTAATACTAACTCAGGTGATTATGGCATAAATTTAAAATGCTGGGAGGGAAGTTTCTTTCCCCTCTTCCTAACATGAAGGACAGAGACAACAAGAGATCAGAAGCTCTTGAAAGATGCTATTCATGAATGAGAATTCATCAATGTGGTTCTTAAATAATGCACCTAATTGCTTTGAGATCTATAGTTAAGGCATATTTAAGTATACAAATCATCACTCTTGAAAAACATGCAGAACTTGTATGCACCTTATACTGACTGGCAGTTTATAAGTATAGTATGTGCAAGTGTGTGTGTGTGTGTGTGTGTGTGTGTGTGTGTGTGTGTGTGTGAGTGAGTGTATAAAGCATGTCTTTATTATGACATTTTGACACTTGGGGCCTTGCATATCCTAGAAAGACCACCTTTCCTAGAGCAGGAGATTGCTAGAGAAGTAAATGATTCCCAGTCTGCTTTCCTGTGTGTACAAACCCACCTATATGAGCCTACCTCTCCCCGGTCCTTCATGAGGCTCTCACACTCTGGGTCACTCCCCATTTACCCTCATCTCCCATGGCCACAAACTGGACCACCACAGACACCTGTGTACAAGTTACAAATTATCCAATCCTAACCCTGCTTACCCTGACTCACCATGAAAACCACACTAAGGCTCTTACTTACATTTTCCTGGGTGCATACCTACATGATACCTCCACAGTGCTGGCCCTGTTTCTAGGCTCTGCACATAAAAACTTCTGCCTTCATGCTAGTCGTTTCTGCATCTGCATCTGTACAGTCATTTCTGTACCTGATTCAAATGAATCCTGCTAATCTAAAAGTAGTGTGCATGCTTCTAATCATGAAGTAACATTATCAAATCTGTCATTCCATTAAACAACAGAGCAACATATTTGAACAATACCTTGGACATCTTTGACTTGGTATCCGTAATAAGGAAAGACATATTGTTGATTTCATTCTGCACAACAAAGTTCTGCTCTTCTCTTTTGAAATTCTAAGAAGATATAAAGGAAATGTCAGTTAAAAGCCCTTAAATAAGAAACCAATATAATTAGTGGTTAGACAGGTGCCAAAAGTTTCTTCAAGACCAAGTGTCAAATTGATATTTAAGACTTATGAAGAAAGAAAGCAAATATGTGTTGACTATCTCATGCGGTTGCTTGGTTGTAGGGTAAAAATTCCAAGAACTGCAAACAAATATGTAGGAAACTTCAGAAAACTTAAATCACAAGGTCACCAACTAGCAAATGATAGAATAAGTGCTAAAGCCCAGTTCAGCTGGTTAATAGAATTTTAATATGAACTGACTGTGACATTCTTGTTTATGTTTTCAGCATAAAAATGTATAGAATAAAATAATGCTGTTAACTTTTTAAAGCAGATAAAATATATGTCAGAATAGGAAGAGCTATATGTGTCCTAAGATAAACATAGACTTCCCAGAGACACTTACAACTATAATGTGGTTGTTAGTTATTTTGAAGTCTATATATCTGATTCATATAAATATTTGGGGAGGGATATGAGGCATATTACTTTAAATATATAAATGAAATTCAAAAGTATATATTCAGATTTTTGTCCTATTTTTCACAGTATTAGATATTATATTAAAAACCTACTATTTATAATACATGTTCCAAAATTCTGTCTTACATATATATTTTAATAAGCTTCTATGGTATTTTAGTTATGGACATAGTTGGATACTCTCAATTCCCTAAGAGAGAGTACGAAGCTTTTAGTTTTCTGAGGTGATTTATCCTTGGGTTCCTATTGATGAACAATTTTTCAGAAAAAAAAAAAAGACAAATGATTGGCAGTTCAGGTTTTTTTCCTTTCACAACTAAAGATGGATTGATTTATTTTAACTTTAAATTTTACTCCAGAAACACTGAGTGATCTAGCACATCACTTCAAAATGAATTATGGAGGATAAGAATTCATCTGATTGCCAGGCGTTGTGGCTCATCCTGCAATCCCAGCACTCGGGAGGCTGAGGTAGGAGGATCCTTGCGAGTTCGAGACCAGCCTGGGCTACAAAGTGAGCTCAAGGCCAGCCTGAAGTGCATAGCGAGACCCTGTCTCAAAAAGACAAAAAAAAAAAAAAAAAAAAAGAATTCATCTGATTTTACTTAGAGGAAAACAGAGGACCCTAAAGTAATTTCCTTTCATATTATAGATAATAAAGCTCAGAGTGAAGATATAAATAGCCATGTTAAAGTTATTTTATATATTCTAAGTCATATGTTTTGTGTTTTTAATATTAAGTTTGATGGACTCCTTAGATAAGTAAATAATTAATATTTATTATATCATTAAATATATTTTTTAAAAAATTACATAGTTAAAGTGACTTGATTTATAAATCTGATTACATAAACTGGGACAATTCCTCAGATGGTGAAACAAAGGCTGAGGTTCTTATTTTTACTTTTTGAATCTTCCTCTTTAAAAAGTGACAAAGAACTATAATTGATATAAAAACTATAAGCTTTTGAAATAATTTGGGACAATGGTAAATGCCCATATTTATGTGTATCCTGCCAGTTATTAAAATTAACTCACTGAACACTCTAAAATTCTTCTATACATAAAAATTTTCCAGAATTTAAAAAATATCATTCTACTTACAACATATAAATTAATGAAAATTTACTAAAGATGTACTATAGAAATTTTATCAAGAGAATTCCTAGCAGAGACTGTACTTTAAATGTCAAGTGATTCTAAAACATGTGCCAAGCTAGACTCCTACTGAAATGAGTGTGTGACGATAAAATAAATTTACACATTAAACAAGTATACTCAGTTGTTGGAAAGTATCAGTCTGTGCTAGCACTTCTCAAACTGAGACATGAGTACTGCTGGGTTGGGCAGTGAAATGCCAAAAGATGGGAAAGCTAGAGGGTAAAGAAGGCATAGCTCTGGGTAATGCCAATATCACTCTATGATTTAGGAACAGAATCTTAAAAAGGCTTATGCAATGCAATTAAAAATCTCTGTGACACTTGTTCACTGACCGACTGTAGTGCAGGGGACTGAACCCAGAGCCTCACTACTGCTAGGCAAATGTGCTTTCACTTGAATTCCACCACTATCCCTTTTTACTGAGACGTGGTCTCCCTAAAGCTCAGGTAGGACTCAAATTTGTAGTTCTCCTGCCTCAGTCTCTGAAGTAGCTGGGATTACAGGCACGTACCACTTTGCCTGGCCCTTTGCCATTTTTGAAAGATAAATTAAAAGTCAAGACAAGGATTATATTTTCTGAAAATCCCCAGCAATACACTTCTGTGGTTTAATGAATCCTAGGAGGCAAATCTAAGCAACAATCCCACAGATGTTTACCAAGGGGGCTGGACAACTGCTTCCTGTTTACAAAGCCTTTACAAAAATGGAACATAGATATCATCTATCAATATCCTCTTACATGAGATTTTGACCAGTAGATAAAGACTTCAGCCACCATGCGGAACAGTTCCTCAGCTTCAGGATTAGGTTCCTTCAGCCACTTTGCCCTGGATTGCAAAGTAAGAAGGAATTTCTGTTAGTTTCTAAAATTAATTTTTAAAAAACTTCCTCTTCTCTCCCAAACTTAGAAACTCATACAGGTTTCAATGTACAGCTATAACACTTAAAAACACATAAATGTTATAACTGTCCAAGTGCCAAGTTTCGCATATGAAATACTTCAGAATGCAATTTCTAATTTTGAAATGCTTAGTAAAAATTAATTTACCCATCAGCACCTCATAAACAAGATCATGGCCAACCAGTCAGTGAAGAATGAAACAATTCTGTAGGAACCCATGAATCAAGGAAAATTCACTACTTTTGAACATTGTACCTGTTATAGTCCACAAATCGAATCAAGAGAGGGTAGAAGGCATACAGATCTCTGGCTAATGTGGTGAATTCATCCAGAATAAGCAGCTCAGCCTCAGACATGTCCCCTCTGGCCTCAGCTTTTAGGTGGTCCTCCTCAGCCACCACCATGGCGGCCTTTTTCTTCAGTTTCTCCATTAAAGGCAAAAAATGAGTTTTCAAGAGCTGAGGCTTTACTTTATTGATGATAGGCTGAGAAAACACTGTTTAAAGATGGATGTTAGAAGTCTGCCTCATTAAAACTTGGACAGCTTGCAATGCCAATTGAAATGCAGTTAATTAATTTGCCTCTCCCCCCACTACCCGACTCTTAAAGACAAAACCTCTGTCCTGCCATTTTTCTAGACCAACTAAATGGATAGTTGCTTTTCAGAAATGACTGCTGACATGAATTCAGTGTGCTTACGTGATGGTTAAGCTTGATTGTATCAACTTAATTGGTTTAGAATCTGGCCAGGGCATTAGTGGAACACACTTCTGTGTGAGACCACATGGGTCATAGTGACCCAACATTAAGGGATGTTCCAGTCCCTCACTCCTTCCTCTCTGGAACTGTTCCCCTGCTATATACACCCTGGGTATCATGAACTAAGCATCTTTGGCCTTCCACACTCCTTTTCCATGATGTTTCTCATTTGCAGCCTGCCTTTTATACGTGAATTCCACTAAACCATGAGCCAAATTAAATCTCTCTGCCTTTAAATTGTGAGTTTCAGGTACTATGTCTCTGAAATGGAAAATCTGACTAAAAGAGCTTGCTTTTTTCAGAAAGATTGACAGCTAATTTAGAATTTTTAAAAAAGACTTTTATTCACCTTGGGAATCAACTTATTTACAGACAAAGAAATAAACATGCTCCCAGATTTTTCTTTAGGAGAGAAACACTCTCTGCTACGTAATCAATGAGAGTACACACAGTATTTTCACTTCTCCCCATTCTCAGCCCATGGAATACTGCTCCTTTATCTAGTAATGGTTTCAGTAGTTAGTAATAGTTCTAAATTTGAATAGGTCATTATTAAAATAGATTTTCTCCCTAAAAGTAACACATAAACAGGAGGGAAATATACAAAAGAAAAATAAATTAAAAATCAAACACAACCATCTATCCAAACTAGTAAGGCACTATATTTGTTTGGAGTATTCATCAATAGATAAATTCAAAAATATTTATATTATGCACATAACATTCATTTATAAATCATTTTTTAACTTTCTCTTCACTCACCCTGAGATAAGCATTTTCCAAAATATTGTATGTTTAAATATGGCACAATGTTCTGGTAAGAATGTACATAACCTATTAAACTACTTTCTAATTGTTGAGTATTTAGATTGCTTCTAATTTTTCAGTATAAACATTGTAACCATAGCTAGCCTTAACTGTTGAGTATTTGACTTTATCCTTTGATTGTTCTTCCTGCATTCACAGGATAAACTGATAAACTAGGTTGACTAAATACCCAGTTTTATTTTTGTGTCTGTCTGCACAATCATTGTTTACTGATTTTATGAATCATTACTGTGCTTATTGATTAATCTCAAACAGAGAGTCAAAAATGATTCTTTAAAAGTAGTAACTTATAGAACATTATCCAATCTTTGATTATATCTAAATTTTTTAAAAAACCAGCATGATAGAGACTGTGCAGGAACATTTCATGCTTCTGTATTATAAAATCATCCTGGGAAATAAGACAACTGTAGAGGGGTACAGTTCTTTCTGAGTCTTACCTGCCAATCTCTTCATCCACGCTCCCTCATCGATCCCCAAGTTGTTGTAAATGATTTTCAGGATGTTTCCCAGGAGGGTGTTCATATGCTCTGAGTTCAGGGCTGTGCAGCACATCTCAGACCGCTCAGGGTTGTTCTCAGGCCCGTGTTCCCACCACCTAGACATGTAGCTGCACAGCATGGGCAACACCACCTCCATCACATGTGGCATCTGTGTGTATCGGATCCCAGACTCGGCCAGCTCCACAATTTCTTCCATGAGCTTCTCTAAGGATGGTATATTTGGGCACACATCTTCCACATTAGGAGGAAGATTGAGAGCTGAAGAAGCACAGGGGGAAATAGGTTACATTCAAAGAAACACCTGGTACAAGGTGGCAGGTCTCCACTGTGCACAACAGACATGAGCAACCAGCTCATTTTGGGGCTCAGAACTCAGCAGCACCTGTGTGCCTTCAATTGGCTTCTTGTGGTTTTTTTTTTTTTTCTTTTTTCTTTCTTTTTTTTTTTTTTTTTGGTTTTTTTGTTTGTTTGTTTTGGTTTGGTTTTTTGTGGCAACTATTTCAAAGACTCGCCTCTTCCTCCCAAGTTCCCATGAGGATGACGTTATGGCTACCCCTGTGAAAACCCTAAACAGGTGTTCCACCTACCTGACAGCAAACAAGAATAACCTGTGTCTCAAATGTTGCTTTTCTTTCATATCTTTGCTAGGAGATTTCTAAAATATAGATCTATTCATATTACTCTCTTTGCAAAGCCAGGAAAGGGATTCGCCTTGGCCACTGGCATAGTCCTCACTCCTTCTCTGACATGAGAAGGTTACTCATTGCCCCACTTTCTGATTGTGCACTCTAATCTTTGACTCTTCCCTCTTCTGAAAGCTATCTCCAGCCACTGTCAAAATGCTCCAGGGTTTTCCTATGTGCAAGTGTACCAGTCTTCTAATTTCATGGCTTGTTTTGAATAAATAGTAGGCAGTCTTTCCAGATCTTTGCTAAAACTGTTCTTTTTTTTTTTTTTTGTGACCTTAATGGTCTTTATTCTCAGTTATTTACTATTATTATTACTACTACTTTGAGACAGGGTCTTTGCATGCTGCCTGGGTTGTTCTCAAATTTCTGGGCTCCAATAATCCTCTTGCCAGTTTCTGGGGTAGCTGGGACTTCAGATACATGCCTCTGTGCTTAGCTTTTATTCTGCAATCCACCACATGTGTTTATTAATTTTTCTCTGGCTACTGAACCTAAAAATTTTCTGAGGAAAAGAATCATATATTATTCATCTTTATAGAATATTTCCTTTACTACCAAAGCATATATCACAAATCTGGTTGCTGGTCAGGTGATTAAAAGATGAATAAAACCATTAAATTTAATTTGTTTACTTTGTTAATACAAATGTAACTGAAACATAAGCAGGAAAATTACTGCTTCACACATTCTATTGGTTGTCATAGGACAACAAATAATCTTCATTCACAGCTGAAATATTAACTGCTAGAAAAGTCTCAATAAGATTTTATGTCTATCTAGATGATTAATAATTTAACACAATACTTTTTTTTAGTCTTGAGTATTGAACTCAGGGCTTTTGCACTGGGACTTTTAAACTTTAAGACAGAGTCTGAACTGCCTTCTGGGCTCAAACTTACAATCCTGCTCCAGCCTTTCAGAATGTTAGGATTACAGTTGTGCATCACCATGTTCAGTTCTAACCATTTTTTCGCTAACTTCTTACAAATTATAGAAATTATGTAGAAAAATATTAGACACAGTTAATTTTTTCATTTCATCTGCTATATAAAATTGGTATTATGAAATAAGTAAATTAAATAATAATTATTTAAGCGATTGAAAAATACCTTGATAGGACTCTCTTCTAACCAACCAGGAGCTAATTAAAACATGCATTTACTGCAAATGGCAAATAAATACATGAAAAAATGTTCATCATCATTAGTCATTAGAGAAATGCAAATTAAAACCACACTGAGATACCATCTCACTCCTGAAAGAATGGCCAGGATCAAGAAAACCAACAACAACAAATGCTGGAGAGGCTGTGGGGAAAAAGGAACTCTCCTACACTGTTGGTGGGAGTGTAGACTGTGCAGCCTTTGTGGAGGTCAGTCTGGAGATTTCTCAAAAAGCTGGGATTGGAAGTCCCATTTATTCTAGCTATTCCACTTCTAGGCATATTCCCAGAAGAACTGAAAGCATCATACCACAGTGATATATGTGCACCTATGTTTAAAGCAGCACAATTTGTAATTGCCAGATCTTGGAAACAACCCAAATTTCCATCAACTGAGGAACGGATAAAAAAGTTGTGGTATTTCTATACAATGGAGTATTATTCAGCTATAAGTAAGGGTCACATTGAGATATTTATCAATAAATGGGCACAGCTTGAGACCATACTCATAAGTGAAATAAATCAATCTCACATGTATGAATACCGAATAGTTTCCCTAATGTAAGTAATGATTCAAATATATAAAAATATGTGGTAATCATGATTCCCCATTATGTGGCCTTGAAGCCTTATAAAGTTTTCACTTATTAATTGGAAAAGCTTTATTCTGGGCTTCTTGATATGGAAATACTTGAAGCTATAGTATATGAAGTTTTATTCAAATATTTCAAGGAAAAAGACAGACACTATGGTAACTACTATTAAGTCGGGTTATTTGGTGGTGAACCACTAGGTTGCTGAAACAGTCATGCTTTGACCTGTATTGTTATATTGTTATGTCCTGTTTTATCTCAATCTCTGCCTTATTCATTAAAAAATTATTTAGTTATTTTTTATGTTTTTTTTAATTAAGGGGAAAATTTTTAAAAATTAGCAGGGTATATAATAGTAACTTTTTGATTTCCTATTAACTTGTTTTGAAGTCCTGTAATACTCCCACTATCTTGTTTTCACTGATTAGACTCTGTTCCATTCTGTATGATAGTATCAAGTTTGAGGGTATAGGCAACTACTTTGAAGGCAATAAGATTCACTAAGATGCCCATTCTGGTTTGACTATTGTCTCCTTTGGAAGTCCTGTAATGTTTACAATGCTTAAGTTTTATTGGTCTTGTTCTCTACTGTTTTGTTCAACTTTATAATATCTAATGAGATAGACAATTCTTTTTAAGGAAACAAGAGACATTGTTGATAACCATTGTTGATAACCTTGTACTCTGTTTTACATCATGTGCTATGTCTATCCTTGGTTTGACTGACAGCTTTGTTTTGCCATATTTGACTTTATTTTCTCTCCCCTCCAAAAAAAGTAATAAGAACTAAGGAGTAATAAAACCCAAAATGTGTAAATTTTGTTGTAAAAAAGAGAGGGAAAAAAAGGGTTCTAAATGATACAACAGCAAGAGTGTTTAGGGGTGTTAAATAGCTGGCCATATTAATGTTTTTGATTGGATCATTGAACACAACTGTTTGCAGTCTCACTGTTTGAGTGTCCACTTTGTATGCTTTTATACTGTGATTTGAGCAGCTATCTCTAAGATGATAATATGTAATCTATTAACCGGTGATTTCTTATTGTTTTTTTTTTTTTTTGTAGTTCTGTATTACTTGTACCCTTACACTGCTTTGTTTTGTTTTTTCTCTTTTTACTTTTAAATAAAATTTAAAAAACATGCATTTACATAAAGAAGGAAGCCCACAGAGAGACATGCATTTATGAAGACAAGGTAGATCTTGTTTGCATTTTGGAAACCTTTTGGGTTATTAGAAAAGAAACAAAACACCATTCTTCAGTTTTAGAGAAAACAAACTTGTACTGGGACATTTAGTAGATTGGGAGTTTCATCCCCTATATCAGTACTACTTAAAAACAAAGAGCAATGAGAAATCATAAAGTGAAATTGCCTATTGAGAACTAATGTAGGAAAATACAGCAAATGTCATTAACTTTTAGCCATACATATTTCTAAAACATTACCTGCTCTCTCTCTTGAAGACTTGGTATTGTAAATGGAGTGAACATTATGTTTGTCGAGATGAGTTTCCAAAAATGCCACAGGAAAGGCACCAGCAAAGGCAGCCAGACATTCTCCTAATGCAGAGCGTTGCCTGTAATTAGAAAATCATTATTTTGTCTCCCAAGGAATAATTAAAGAAGTTATATTAAAATTGCCATGTTTGACTACGAAAGGAATAATACTATATTACTATTAATAAAGTAAAGCCCTCATCCAATTTCTAGATTGCGAAACATGATATGGGTTCCAAAGCAAACCATGTTCCACTTAATAAAAGGTAAATTATCTGTTACTAAACAGGAAGGTAGAAAGAGTACAGACCAAAATAACAAGATAAAACAAAATTATAAGAAAGCACTGTTTTTCCCCCACAAATTTAAACATTTTCATCCCTCCTTCTCTCCCTCTGTGCCTCTATGTCTTTTTTTTCTTTAAGAGAATGACCTACTGAAAAACAAAATTCTTGCTAGGTGACTAATTGAATTCAGAAAAGTTAAAAGTGAAGCACAGATACTAAAACACTAATACATCCTTTGCAAATGCACTACATGAAAGTAATTTCAAGATAGCTGCAGAAATGCTTACACATGATAGATGCTAAATGCTACTGATAATATTTAAAATTGATATATAGTTTACAGCAGAAAGGAGCTCTTGAGGAAATCAGACTATAACCAGCTGATCTAGGGTAGGCTCTGACCTGAGGCTCTTCTGCCACTGCCATTAACCCCACCTCTCCACTAGCAGGCTGCTGAACCCAAGACTCTGCTAGCACATTAAGCTGTTTGTTAAACGTAGACTAATGTGAGAACCATTTCAACACATTATAAATGCCTATAAAGATTTTAATAAAAACTACTTTAAAACTGACATTCTCAGAAAAACATTACTTCTCTTAGGATACAGTTTTAAAATTTTCACAGAATTATCATATAACCATATGACATTCAGCAATAGGGTGATATTCTAAAAACATATCCTTAGGTGATTATATGGTTGTGCACATTTATTGGTTATGAGTTTTAAATGTCAACCTCTAAAAGATACATCCCTAACTGCTTGGTTCTCTATACTAGTGCTTATTCACAGAACAAATCAAATCTTGACAGTATTGTATTTATCTTGTTTGGTTTTGGTTTCTCCCATCAGATGTAAGAGCCAAGAAGGAGAGGAATTATCATGTTCACTGGTATGTCCCAGGATCTGGCACTTGATTAATATTTAATGAATTAACAATAGGATTAAAAAGGTAAGTATAACACAACTGAAAATAGGAAACATCTAGGAAAATAAATATTTGAATCTTTACCTGCCAAAAGTGTACTACAAACTGTTTTAAACTATCAATTATTTCATATATATGTTCTATATACTTGCTATATATATATATATATATATATATATATATATATATATATATGTTTAAATATATCTAAATTTGTTTAAATAAAAATTCAAATTTCCCAAGTCATAAAACATTATCTGTACATAGTGTTTTATATATAAATACTACAAAGGTATAAAAATGCTTTCATTTATAAAAACAGGAAAAATAACAGCCAAGAGATTAGTCACTTTAAGGGACAAAATGATTATCATTAAGACAGAACATTAACAGAGAAATAATATATGAGAAAAATATAAAGTTAAGAAATACAAGTGAAAAAGTAAGTATAAAAATAGAAATAACTAGGAACTAAGGAAATACATTCAAAAATAAAAAACAGAACCTCTAGTTTTAACTATTAAATTTTCAAATATTAAAAATCATCAGAAATGAGAAAATGAGTATTTGATTATAAAAGTTGAAAATATAAACTGCATCAATTTTGTGAAAAGATTTTGAGCTATCATAATAATTTCATTTATGCATGGCTTTAATCTAGAATTCCAGATCCTGAGATATAGCGAAGGAAAAAAAAATGTATACATAACACAGATTGAGCATTTTTTTTTTTTGTCTTTTTCATTTTTATCGGTACTAGGGATCGAACTCACGACCGCCTGCTTGCAAGGCAGGCGCTTATGCTGCTGAGCTAAATCCCCAGCCCCAATTGAGCATTTTTTTTAAGTTAGTGAAAAAGAGAAAATATCCTACATGTCAAAAATAAAATATTATGACATAAATTTACTTCCTTTTTAAGATATTTTATAAATATGAAAACCATACGAAAGCATTGCTCATAAAATATAGCCAAAATTTACCAATTATTAAGAGTAAAATAAATCATCACTGTCTGCATATAATTTTATATTTCTATGTCATTGTCACCCTATTTCCTTACTTTAGATTTGTGAGTTTTATTTGGTAGCTGAGTACCCTTTTATCACTGTCTCTTTTCATATCAACATTTTGCTGACTAGTTTCATGGGCTTATTCTTTGAAATGAATTTGCAGATTATTTTACCAATTTCAGTAAAAAACAAATTTGTTTTTGAAAATGCATTGTTATTAATTATAGATTAATGTGGGGAGGCTTTATATCTACTTTTGGTAGAGGAAGTGACATCAAAATATATAGCAAATATTTCAGTTTTTAAAATTTATTATATTAAAAGATAGATTGACATTAATCCTTCGCAAAATACTCCCGTAGCTTCAAACACACTCCATTGTTCTTGCCACTTTCTGAAGTGGTTTTGGAAGTTTTGTGAGTGTTTCAAGATGTGATCAAAAATATATGATGAAGGGTATTATTGCTACTGAGTGTCATTCAATGGAAAGGAAAGTTCATAAAAACATTACAGTGTGTCCTCATCTGCCTTATTCACTGGATCTGGCACCATGCAGCTTCCGCCTCTCCCCCAAAGTGAAAATAATCATGAAAGGCAATCAGGATGAGGCAGCAACAACATTGCAATTAAATCTACTCATGAAAGGGGATGTGCAGAACTGCTTCAGAACATGGTAAGAATATGGGATAAACGTGTTTGAAGTGGGGGGATGTAATTAGAGGGAGATAAATGACAATGTATTTTTTTACTCTAACACATTCAACATTCTTGTGATCATACCAACTGTGTTATCATAATGTCTGCTTATTTTATCCATCCTGGCTGTCTTCTCTGGTCCTCAGAAATTTCTTATTAAAGTTGCCAATGTTGTCTTACTTGGAATTCAATGCAGTATCTGTTTTTACTTTTTCAGCAGTTGGCAACGCCAGACTAGTTTCTCTAGAAACTTGAGAACTTAGAAACATAAACTGATTTGAAGAACTGCCTATATTCAGGCTACTTTGTATATGTGATCTACAATGAGAAACTGTACTAGCAAGTTTCTTCAGAAACTTGTCCCAACTTTAAATATGTTCTTTATCATTATTGGTTTTACTTTTTTTGCATAACTCCACAATCCTTTACCAATTTTTATTTAGCTTAAATTTTGTCTAATTACTATACTCTCAAAGAATTTAAAGGTCTATCTGATTTAGCTTAGAAGGACAGTTACAAAATGAAGAGTCTTGAAACAGCTATTAATACAAATTTAAACTTTAAAGTTCTTACCTCTCCACATAAATACTCTTGCTGGTTCCCAAAGCATATAAGCTAGTCAGAATTCTATAACAAGACACTTGTACATCTTCCACTAAGGAAAAAGAGAATCTCACTTAAAACAAAACCATTTATAATTGTCCTGAGCAAGATTAGACTAAAAAAAGGTCCTTATTAAACATATTCTACTATTTTAACATTTGAAAAAAAGCAAAATAAGAACAGATAGACAAAATGAAGGAAAAAATTTTTTTTCAAAATTAATTTCTTTAGGGAACTGAAAATTTTCTAAAGAACATGCTGTGATGACCCAGAAAATCATCAGAAACAATTTCTTTGTAATTTTTCCCTAGGTATAAACATAAGAGATATCTCCAAGAATAAACTTAACCACCAGAATATCTGGAAGGAGGAGGATATGGGCAGCTGTTGACTTTTGTTCCAAAGGCATGTGATAACTGCATTGTTTGCTATAACTATCAAATGATAATGAGGATACCAAGTGGAGCAATCTGTTACTTCTTTCCAAATGACTTGACCTTCAAGACATCAGTCATTTTACTCTGGTATTTATTAATGGTGGTAAATTAAAACCTTTTAGATGATCTATTATCCAATAAAACATATTTACAATGCAAAGGAATCTAAGGACTTTGAATCTGTAAGTTAAAGTCAGGTAGCATTCCTGGTGGATACACCACATCAGGAGTGGAGAAATAACCTTTGTGCTCAGACCTGTTTCTGTGTACACACTGTGCTGTAATCAATGCTCCTACTTGTTAGAACCAAGGTTTTCAAACTGGTACTTGTGGCAGACACTGAAAGATAATTTCACTGAGTGTTGCCCACCACCTGAGGAACCCATATCCTGGAAGTGTGGTGTGTGAATGGGTCCCCTGTTCAGACCAGCGACAAACCAGGATCTTAGACCAGCTCACATTTTATGTTTTCCATTTAATCTTGGGAAGGTCTGTACATATTTTCTGTAGCTAGAATTTAAGCTACAACCAAATACACCTTCCATGAAAACTGACTGAAACCTAGAAACCAAAGATAACTGAGTACTCCTCGCGGCCCAATTGTTCACACAGACTTTGTGTCTCAGTAGTTTTCATACTATTAAGTAGTATAGCTCATCAAACAATTTGAAAATATTCAATGCATCATGTCATATGATCCAACTTAGAAAATTTAATGGAAAGACTCAATGAAGAAATAGATTTTAGAACCCATATTTCAACAATGTAGAAGTCACTGTATATAATCAGCACTTTACCAGTTTTCCCAGTAGACTTGTGTGATTTAGAGAGCTAACTCTGTACAAATGGTTTCTATAATTCAAATGTCAACACATAAACTTTTTTGGGAAAAAAGGCATTTTAATGCATAAGCAAACTCTTGAATGACCCAGATGTTGTTTATACAATTTCTAAATTGTACCATCTCAAATATGAAACTCTAAGTAATAGATTTTACATACATATTAGATCTTCTCCAAACTGATGCTGGCCAATATGTTCAAATAAAGATGACAGCATTGGCAAGAGTGCCACCGTAGTGTAATTGATAATTTGAGTCACCCCCTTAGGTTGGTTCCTGGTGTGCGTGAATTGGCCCTGTTTAAGGTTTTCCATAGTATTCTCCAGATCCTCCGCAGCGTTGTCCAGAAAAGCTCGAAGTGCACTTTTAACACTCTCTAGTCCAGTCTTCATCACAGTCCTGAAAATTAATATGAGAGAGCTTGTACCTTCCAACGGTACAAATGAAATGCAAACATGTGGCCTATGTTATGTTTATTTCTCCATTATAGCGCCCAGCGCCCCCCAGAATTGTAATTATTATTATTATTATTATTATTATTATTATTATTATTATTATTGCAATGCTAGGGATCATAACCAGGACTGCAAGCATGCTAGACAATTGGTTCACCACAGAGCTACATTCCTAGTCCTCCAAACTTTTCAAATTAACTATACAAGTTTTTTTTTAAAATATATCTGAAGTTACAGGAAAATGTAACTTTTTAAGTTGCTTTCTCCAAGTGATTTCATCATCAATTTCACTGAAGATTTCAAAGAAAAAGGCTGTGCAAATACTTTATGCTCTCAAATTTTGAGATAGTTATAAGATAATGGGCAAAACACAGCTTCTGAGCTGGTTAGCTAATCCCAGATCCAACCAAATAGTAGCATTTCCTCAGACACTTAGCATGAAAGAAACATTTAATACCAGCTAAACCATGATACCAAATGACAAAAAATATCCTCTTATGGGAGACATCTAAGAACTAGATTGTGATTTATCTTAGACACTATATGAGTTAAATATAAAGCTCCAAGGCTGTAATACTATCATACTAAATAAAATGATTTTTTTTGTCAACATACAGGATTTCTCATCAAGTCTACAATAGGGCAGAATAGTAAGCACATCACTTGAGAACATCACCTTGAGTCTACCTGCATTCCTGCCATGCAATCTTAAGCATTACTTTATCCATTTTCAAAATCAGGATAAAATTCTCATATTTTCCAGAAAGTCAAACATTATTATGAATGCTAAACACAAGACTTACACTTTGAAGCTATTTAGACACCTAGAGCTGTTACTGTAGAATTTTTTCTCTCATGATACATTCTCAGCGTCACCCTCATTATGTTCCTAGCTTCTATGGAAATTATTTTAAATTTAAATAACATATAATCATGTAAGTAAACTGCCAGTATGTTCATAATTTACTAAAGATTTTCTTTCTACTAAAGTTTTTACTACAATTCCAAAAACTGGGTCCTTCTTAGCATTCTTATGAATCATAAGAATACATTCATTTATTTAGACAAAAATGTGTCCATTTACCTTGCATCCAAGGTCTGACCCAAAATATGAAGACAGTTGACAATTGAGGTTGCATCATTTCCTGAAGGGGAAACAAAAAGCTATATCAGTTGCACTGAGAATTTCTCAAGGTATTTCTTTTCTACTAATATTTGTGTTGCAAAATTAGTTAATGGCATAACTTAGTAATAACTCAATTAAAAACTTTTAATAACCAAGTTTTAAATCATGCAGTTTTTCTGCTTAAAAGTGGTTATGCAAATGTAAGTAGAAAAGCAATAAAGCATGTCTTATCAAATAGCTGACATGCTCAAAAAGCATTCAAAAGCACTGCACAAAGCTAAAAGAACTTTAACTGAGTTCTTCATGTATGTTTCCCCTCCCACACCACTTAATTTCCTTTTTAAGGCATATCGTAGGCAGATTTTTAAAGTCAGCTCATAATCTTTATAAAATGAGGTGGGATAAAAGTTTAAGCATTTTAATCCCACTTTAATTACTCCAGGTGTCTTTGCTTTCTTATTTCATTAAGTGCTTTAAGATGAATTAATTTGCCTGAATTTTATTGTAGTAAGATAAATTGATTTGCCTGAACATTATTGTTTTATTTTGGCAAAAAGAAACATCTTATAATATCAGCATGTAAAAAAATCAGAGGTTGAAGAAATCAAACAATACATGTATGATATATTTGAAACAGAAATAACTCTTCCTCAAAGTAAGGTGAGATTCATTCGTTTGGGTTGGCATGCTTCATCAGGGTGTGCAGAAACACTAGTGATATAAATATTTTATGTATTTTATTTTTGATAGGAATACAAAAAAAGTAAATAAAAGATTACAAAGTAATATTGAGCACTTCCATATAATTTGACATTATCTGTTCCCCATTCTATACTTTCATTGCACATATACAAAGGCACACACACACGCACACACGCACACACACACACACACGTTGTCCTGGGTTCTGAGGGTGACAATTCTTATTTCAAAAAAAGTTTTTAGAATAAATATGTTATATTCTTTATATAATGCTAACAGACTTAAATATATGTGAAAATTAATCTATCTTAGAACATGGGCAAAGCCAAGTCAGTGAAATACAAAGAAAGGCAAAATTAAGGTATTTAAGACTGGGACTGAGTTTTTAAGACAATGTCTCATTAATTTGTCTTTTGACTCTGGGAATTTCTGGTATTAGTGTGCATAAAATAAGAAGGTAGAATTTGTTATTTACCTATCATTTATTGGCAGAATCCAGCTCCAGAAATTTTAGTATAACCCTTAGACACATTATCCATTTAATTATTTCAACAAGAAAATATTAAATACTAGGCTCCTTCAATCTTGTTTTCCTTGTTTTTGTTTTAGTACTAGGGAATGAACCTAGTACCTCTGCATTTACCAATATCCCTATCTCTTTTTTGAGACAAGGTCTAGCTAAGTCACTAAGTTGTCAAGGCTGTGTTCAAACTTGAACTCTTCTTGACTCAGTTTTCCAGAGCTCTTAGATTAAAAGTACACACCACCCATGCCTAGCCTTCATTAAAAAACAAAATACAGTCCTTGTGGTACCTGAATTTAATGGGAATGAAGAAACCATTAAGTCAAAAAATCAGCACACAACATAATTATCATGCCACAATAAAATATATAATTATATGACTATAGAATACAAAAGGGAGTAGGAATTAGAGCAGGTGGCTAGAATACTGCATGGTCATGAGTTCCTCCTTGACATGGCATTTGAACAGATTCAAATGTCATGAGGGAAAAAAAAATATCACGCAGAGAATAGACCCAGACACCGAAATAGTAGGTGCAAAGGTCAGGGCAAAAACTGAACATGGTGTTCCAGGCAAGTACATCAGAGTGGCTGAGGCTATGAGATGAAGGGAAAACGAAGGATTTAAGATGGAGAGTTGGGAAAGGCCCAGTTCTAGAGCCTCATAACCACTGTTAGACTCTTCAGGTTACCAGCAAGATGGGATAGAACGCAATTTCTATTTTAAAAGGAGTAATGCACGATGTACTCTGGAAAAACAGGAATGGGAAGTGATTGAGAAAGCTGAAGCACTTGACTGATGATAGCAAACTTGGATTAGGATATTATTAGCAGTGAAGACATTAAGGATATGTTTTAAGGACTTCCTGATGGATGGAATGTGAGATGAGAGAAAGAATAGACAGAGATAACATCAATGGCTTGCCTGAGCAGATAGGGAATGTGGTAGCACTCACTGGTGTGTGGGGAGCTCAGGGGAAAGCAGTGATTATGTATGGGTGGTGCCACTCACTTTGGACATGTTAAATATGATGGGCTTATTCAGATGTGGAAGATGCTATAAAACTCTGGAGTGCAGAAATACATCTGGGCATCAAAAGTACATAAATAAATTTAGAAACTATGAATCTCAATGAAATTAGTCAACAAAAATATGGGAGAAGGTCCCAGAACCTCTACTGTCTTGAAGCATATAAGATAAATGAGATGCAGTCCCAAAATGATAGAGAAAGTCCATAGGGAAGAAGGGAAACAATAGCGCTTATCAGTCCATGCAGCTATTATCCAGAGCCAGATCACAGAAATTGGTCCTTTGCTCTCTTAAAACACGTGCTTTTTCTTTCCCTTTCTTCTGTGATCTTCTGTCTCTAATTATAGATTATCAGTGTTTTACTTGGTCCTGAAGATGAACCACATTCTTTCCATAGGAGTGGCTGGAGGTACTGTAAATTTCTACTCACACAAGCTTGAGAGGTTGAGCTTCTTGTTTGCTTTTCCACTGCGCCTAGAATAGTGTCTAACATGTAGCAAGCACTTGATTAAATATTTATGGAATGACTCTGGGACTTTAAGAGTGGGAACTGCACTAGTGGCCAGAATGTTCTGTCCATCAAATGAAAATGAGTACTGGTAAAATGAGATTTCTGTGATTGTTGAGACTAACTACAAACCCCTTTTCTATTTCCTCATACACCTATTACACACAGAACAACTTTAAATGGAATCACTGCAGTGTAAAAATGTCAACAAAGAACCTGAAGGAATGGCAAAAAAGTATTGCCTTCAACATTTTAATTTACAGGCCAAGCAAAAGCATCAACTCCTTTAGCATAGGTTAAGGAGCCAGTAATGGTGAATCTAGAAGAAAGCAGTGACCAAGGAGTGTTAAGTAAATGTAACTCTTAAGGCCACCCAAACTGCCATAACCAGACATGTTAGCCATGCTTTTAGTAAGAACAGGAAGGCTAGTAAAGTATGGTAAGATGGCAAAACATTAAAGTGGTAATTAAGTTTTCATATCATTAAAAACACATAAGGGTTTACATGCTCTGAAAGCAGTATCCTATTGGGATTTTAGGTTGGGTGTGTGTATCTGCATCTGTTGGAGATAGATACGACAGACAACATTGGGTTGCAAATAATGTTGTGACTCTCATTCTACAACTTACTACAATTTAATAAATAATAAACAGCTAAAATGGAATATAAATGATATTTTGATCAGCTTGTGCTTATACTGGTTAATTTTGCATGCCTATATCTTGTAATCTGAGCAACTATTTTGAAGACAACAATGTGCAATATATTAACCATTGTTAATTCGTTATTATCCTGTTTTGAAACTCTATCATTGTTCTATTTTTATTTTGCTTTACTGTTAAAAATATAAAGAAATGATACTTTTTGTATTTTAAGCCCAAATTATTTTTTGTTTTTAATACAAAGTTTCTGTAATTCAGGAACTCTAAATCTTTTTTTTTAGACTTGAGGTATCATGTACCATTTTTGTCTTATAATCTGATACACTGAGAACTTTCAGGGTGGTAACCTTTTCCCCTTTGTAGACAACAATAGCAGTCATGGTAATATTTATTCTCTCTATTTTTACTCTTTTCTACTTTTTAGTGCTGCTCGTGAAATAACATTTCATTATATTCTCTTTAAAGAAAAGAGTCATGTTGGCTGAATTATTAATAATATGAAATAAAAGTATACTAAAACAGAAATTTCTCTTAAAATTATGAAGGATTAAAAGGAAATTGAAAACTATCATTGACTATCATTTTTGCAGTTTGTGAATGAGTAAAATTATTTGCCCCTAATTTAGTGAGAACTTCAGTTAAAATGAGAATACATTTTGGAAAATTGCCTATTCTATTGATTTGTCCTAAGGTCAAGAAATTTTCCACTAATGTTATGCTTAACAGAAACAGAAATGCCTTTACTGTTCTAATATTACCTTCTAAAACTCTTTTCATTGTAAGTGTCTTATTCCAATATTTCTGAATTTATTATCCAATAAGAAATATGTCATTTTCTTTTACAGTATGTATGTCAAGTTAAATTCAGAAAACTTTGAGTTGACCAAGCATTTGTTATAAAACTACAGAATTTTAAATTAGAAAACACTTTAATGATTTTTCAGGTTTCAAATAAAAGAACCCAATACATGGTAGGAGATTGTACCTGACCAAATCATTAAATTCTCAAGATAAAGAGACATTCAATTCTCAGAAATGCACTATTCTTAGTACTTTAAATAATTTTCCCTCCACTACATGTATGCTACCAAACAAGGCACAATCTGAACATCAATAGGAATAACATAAACATATATTAATTTTCTAGTATCTACTGATATAGAATAGCAGTCTTTTAAATATATGAATGATTTTGTGGAGAAACCAACAATATCAATATAAACCCAACACAGTAATTTATTGATCAGAGAAATATAAGAGTTGAAAGAAAGAATTCATTGTACTACTCTAGTATTTAATTTTAAAACTGAAACACAATATTAAGATTTATGCACTGTTTTAAAATAGGCGCTCAAGTGGAAAATGAAATTTTTACTGCCTACTATTTCATTTTAAACACATAATATGTATCTTGATCAGTATTCCTGAAGGTAATATTGGAGTTGTACTAATATTGAGTTCTTCTGTCAATGAAGTTTAAATCAGAAGAAATTCTGCAGTAGTGTGCTCATGATGTGCAAAATACTGGCTTGTGGCAAATTTCCAAGAAATTCTTGTCAAAATTTCAGAAATTCTCCACTGACTTTGGAAGGTGTCTAGAGGACTTAGTATCTTACTAGGGTACTGGAAATTCACCAGAAAACTGGTAGGAGAAAGTAGAAAAAGTCTACAAATGACAAATATCTCATATTAGTCTTCTCAAATAGTTCCTGGAAATGAAAGGATCACTGTTGAGTGACTTTCATAATCTTGGTATTTAAAGGGCCATTTATTGCATATTATTTCCTTTTAAATATAAGCACTTTAATTTTTCTAGATGGAGTTTAAAAAATAAATTTAAAGACATGATTTTATTAAACTACAGGATAACTGGATATAATACTATTAATAATCTCAAGAAAAAAGTCTTAAACTTGGTGAATATAAGAAAACTTCAAATTTACAGCACCATTTCACTATACTCAGTACCTTCTTTTTGATCTACTGTATATTAGACTGGAGGCTTCTTAAAGGCAGGATCTGGTTGGGTCATTCAGCCATTCATCAGCTATTCTAAAAACACAATCTGTACCACATTGCCTGCTAATTCCTGGGGTGGAGGGGACTATGTGCCCTCACAGAACTGAGAGTCCTGCGAGGGACACATTTTAATCCAAAAAACACACTGTCAGCAATATGAAGCAAAGATATATAGAGCAGGAGACTGGTATGAAAGTAAGACGTAGCAATATGATTAGAGAGGCCATGTGTCATGGTTTATGTCTGTGTCCCAGGCCTCATGAGTTTGCATTGTGTATTTGTTATTCATTCAGTGTCTAGTGCTTGGATTGATGGTGTCAGTGCTCCACCCACAAAGGGGTGGAGCCAGGATGTGATGTAATGGCAGGAAGAAGGTGTCTCTTCCTCTTTGCTAGTTTGAGTTTGCAGCCCCTATGAAAGGCAGCCCAGCCATGCCCGCCTACCTGGAAGCCAACTGAGCATGGACTGAAACCTCCAAAAACTGTAAGAAATAAACCTTTCCTTTCCCAACTTGGGCATCAGGTATTTTGTCTCAGTGACGAGCATAAAGTAACTAAGACACCATGGAAAGATTTTCAGAGAGGAGTAGTGGTACTGCAATCTGAAGCATGAGAAATGTACTCTATTCTGGATGTGAACTGAGAATGCATGTCTTATAGGGACATCCTCAGGTGATAACTGTAGCATATGTAAAGAGCCCATGCAGAAAGAAGGCCCATGAAGCTAAAATTGCAAAATGAGCCAGAAGACAAGAGAATGAGGATAGGGTGTTCCAGGAGGAAGACAGTATGCAGTGATCCCACATGGCTAAATGAAGACATTTGGTGTCTATTCTAAAGAAATGGAATCATTGAAAGAAAGGAACGTGATATGACAGACTGGTGCTCTGGGGGAGATAAGATTGTGCAGAATATAGTTTAACAAGGCAAGAGGAGATTCAGAGAGAATGGTCACTGGGGTCTTGGAGTGGTCCAGGTGAAGGTGTATTAAATAGGACTCCATGTAGCAGTGGAAAGAAAATCTTCCTCTATCTACATGTCATGAGAGAATGCAGACACAGCAGACACACAATCAGTGTCAACTGAATAATGCAGTTAAGGCACTAGATTTATCTTTACATGCTAACCTAAAGCCCTCAAAGGGCCCTGATATACAAAGACCTGTTCACCAGTCCTAGCACTGGCGGGGTCTCTGTTATATTCTGCTTCCTCTAAAAATGACTGAAGGTTTAAATAGGCTATAGTAGGAGACCTTGAGAATCCTCTAACTGCCTTGAATTTAGCAATTAGAATTTCTAATTAACGAAAGTTGAAAGAAATAAAACAAAAACAGTACTACTCTCAGCGCCTGCCTGCCAAGCACGAGGTAATGAGTTTGAATCCTGATACCAAAAAAAAATAAAAAATAAAAAATAAAATCTAAAAACACAGCACTACTTTAGTTATTAAAGGGTCTTTGAAAATGCTAAGTGGAGTCCTTATCACTTGTCAGCCTGTGTAGGTTCTATTAATGTCCTAAGTAAATTTTCAACTACACATGTGCACTAACTCACAATCACTAGCAAACATTCCACAACTAAAGCAAGGAAGCCTAATATAAAATGAGATGATTTTTCTTGGTGTTTCCCTTTCTGCTTGCTTCAGAAATTTGTGGGGAATACAGTTTACCATCTCTTAAAAAAAACAAACTTTACCTTTCCCAACATAAAACACAATGATTTAAAATTTGCCAAAAGAGCAGATGAGATGTAAGACCACAACTGAGCTTTTCTTTTCTTACATAGGTGGTTCAATGTCCAAGAAATATTTTAAAGTAGGTCAAATACACAAATACGGAAGTCCGAAATTTATGGTCCCCTCTTTGGATGACAGAAAATTTTTCTTGCTATACATAAAATTTGGATATATAATTATAATTTGGCAACCAAATTGTAATAAATATTCCATTACTTATTAGACACTGCTAGCCACCATTACTACCAGGAGGATGAATACTGTGTCTATTTTAAGACTTGCTCTTGTCTCCAATGCCTGACTTTTATGTTTTATGTCTGTCTTTCTATATATTTACCATTGCTCATCATCACGAAACCCAACTATTTCTTTGACAGTTTTGAATTCTGTCTCAATTTATTTCTAGGTTAGGGCATGAAATGTTTTAACTAAAACAGAACAGGAAAGATAATTAGATAATTTATTTATTTCCTACCAGAATTCAGGCAAATTATATAAAGGTAAGGTAAAAGAAATAAATAAGAGATAAATATGACTATATACAAACAAACACTGCATATATGCTATTAGATTCTCTTTTCTGGAAAAATCACAGTGGCATAGCTGATAAGACACAGAGTAAATACCTGGTTTAAACTATTTTTGATTCAGTCTAGAAAATGAATTATAAAGATTTCACAGTATGTGTATTTCAAATAGCCAAGTCCTCTAGTTTGCTTATGTAATTTGATTTATGTAAGATATAAAATGTGATTTAAATAAATCTGAAGTCAAACTAGGAATGACTTACATGCGAAAGCTGTAAGCACTTCAACATTTATTATCTTAGATTTGATGTACACAATGTATCTCTAACATTAGTGACTTTAACTTACTATAAAATGAAAGAAGAAAGGTTCAGTTTAAATCCTTTGTGTAAATACTTCAGGTGGTTAATTTATAAAACCAGTACTTACATCTAGGTTTTTCAGATTCAACCACCACTATTCCTCCAGGGCATTATATTAGCCTAAACTAAGTGATAACACTAGGGTTTAAATGCTTAAGATTTAATGAGAGAGTATGTTTATAATACAGTATGTTAAAGGCATCCTAGAGTTTTTACTACCATAAAGACAAATACTGAAGCAAAACTGAAGCATTAAGGACATGTTTAATAATATAAAGAATATGTAAAATTATACAACATTATGAAATAGGTCTCCAATAAATTCCTATTAAAAATAAAATTAATAGTGTTTAAAGACTAACAGATTTAGAACACAATCCTAAACAAATATTAGAATTACAAAGAGATGGAATTACTGTTAAAAGTTCAGGTATTTTCCTTACTAGGAATGAAAAATGATGGATGCAGAAAATTTATTGTCAGTTATCAAACTCTTGGATGATATATTCAAATGGAAAAACAGAAGTTCAAGAACAGGCATAATTAGTCACAGTAATGGAAGTCTACATATGGTTCCTTGCAGACAGTTGTACATTTGGAAAATGGCACACTGGAGGCTTCTGGAAAGTTGGAAAGGCTCTGGCTTGACCCAAACAATGATTCAATGGATGTATACATGTGCAAAATTTCACCAATTTATTCTTAAGATTTTTTTTAATTTTAGCATAGTGCGATACAACACATGAAAACAAGAATAAATTATATATGAAAGTTAGAAACATCACAACAAACTTTTGTTATGCTTATTAATAAGAATGCAAAAATTAGAGAAGTCCTCCCCTGAATAGGAGCTATATATAAGTAAGTAGTACTCAATAAAGAAAAGTGGAGGATGTTTGAATCTACTGGGAAGGTGAAACAGTACATAAAAATCCAAAGTAATTTTCCCAGAAATTATTTTGGCCACAATTGTCCTTTGATTTTAAACAACTGAATAATATAAAAACTCTAGCAATCTGTATGAAACATATACTTTAAACACAAAATTTAAGAGCATTGAATATTGCAAATAGTAGGAGCCAAACACTACAGCATTGGCTAGGTATACCAAGAAAGCTAGCATTTCTCAGAAACTATAAAGAACTTAGTGATTTGTCTGTGGGTGTGCATGTGTGTGTGTGTGTATATATATATATATATATATATATATATATATATATGTGTGTGTGTGTGTGTGTGTGTGTGTGTGTGTGTCTCAGTTTATTAATGTAGCAGTCATAGAGAAGAATTTTTAACCTTAATTTTTCCTGCAATTGAATTATTGCATCTCATCAATACACCTCTATGTATTTTATTGGTCAAATTTTCCAACATTAAAATCTATGCACTAGAGCAAAGGGCTCAAATTTTCTTTGGCAGTTGATAAAACCAGAGGTGGAATGTGTAACACAGGAATTCTGCCAGTTGGTATAGGCTCTAAAGTCCCGTAGCAGGGAAAGTCTGCAGAAAGTGAGCACCCACCCTGCTTGGCTGTCCAGAGGCAGGTGCTCCGGAGCATGGACTTCAGCTACATGAGTTCTTGGACACAAGAAAGACTGAGTCTGGGCTGAGTGGTGCTAGAAAAATCACTTTTGCCATCTTGATTACGGAGCTCCCATGTTTGGAATGCGGTAAACATGCAAATCTGTATTAAAAAGTGCATTTTAAAATTCTGATTTTTAATAGCTCATTATTTAATCTATGAGAGATTTTTTAAAACTCCAAGGACCTATTTTTGGTTTTACACTAAAATAAAAACTTGCCATTTTCATTCATTCTCTCTTCATGCCTTTTTGAGTTTTAATTATTCTTTGGACCAGTACAAAAAGACACCGAGCCCCGTATCACCATAGATAATACTTAGCAAGAACCTCCAGGACCTTGCCTTGGCCTATAACGACCATGCATGCAGCCGTGCAAACATGCATTCATGCAACATTGCAGCACACAACACAATGCGAAATGGCAAAGAAAACCAAGTGCCAGCCATGCAAATCATTTTTTCCAAGGGTCTCCTTACCAAACAGTGAAATCCTATGCCTGACAAGAACTCCAAGTTTGCAGAATAGGCTGAAGACAAAAGAAAAACAAAAGAGAAAAGGGAAGGGGGAAGGGAAGGTAGAAAAGACAGGGAGAAATTTTAAAAAATAAAAAAAGAAAAAGAAAAAAAAAACAGCTGATATATGAGCCGGAAAAAGCAACATGATGTCACGCAGAAAGAATCACTTCTCTGAGCAGAATGTGGATAAAGGTATTAAAGAAAGAGTCTTTGAGTGTGTATCTTTAACAAACATGGTTAAAAAGCACATATTATAAGTAAAGAAACCAAAACCAAAAAAAGAAAAAAATTGAAAGCAAAGCTAATTAATATAAAAGCAGTCTGTATGAACCCCATAAGAATATAACCACTGAAAACCATAAGGAAAAACTTTATATCTTCCCAAATTTACCTCTGGATTTCTAGATCTTTTTTAAGAAAAACTATGGACATGACTTAACAAGAAAAATATAGCACTTTGGGAAAAAAATATTACTTTAAATTTTAGTGTACTTTGCTGCTCAAAATATCTTTCTGTCCCAATCATGAGCACAGACCTTACACAGTTACCAGACTTCCAGTGAATTCAGAAACAGTGAAGTAGAAATATAATTTGAACAACTGATAATCACTCAGAAGAAATCACAGAGGTGATAATTTAAAGGATTCTTCACACTAATCTATAAATTGAGCATATTTCGTATATATGCTACAAGAAGTTCTTGGGAAGCCTCTCCTTGCACTTGGCAATGGAAGAGTCTGCTAACAGTTTCCTATAGTCAACATTCAGTCTCAAGGCACTAAATCTACTACCTCTCAGAACAGACTCTGAACCTTGGAGAGCCTAGAATGCGCTGTCAGTCCACCAAGCCTCAGTCCAGTAGGCAGTAGGTCTCTCTGTTCAGGAATAGCCTCTCCTCACACCCAGGCTATGCTACTTCTTATCCTATCCATGCCTCAGGACTCAGCTACAGCCTTTTTAATACCTTTTCAACAAACACCCCAGATCTCCAGTACCACTTTCAAACCACACTGAAAGATATTTCTTCCCTGCCAGTGCCAGAGGCCACTTTCTTCTCTGGCACTTGATGTTCCTGATGATAACTGATATTATTTTCAAATTGACCGATACTTCCAAGCTTTCAGGAACAGAGGTTTGTCCTGGCTAGTGCTTCTTAATGTGCTAAGCTTGAAGAAACATGTATGAATTCTACTCATAGCCAGCTTGATTTTTTCCCAAGAATGAGGACAAGTAGATGCCTACTGGCCCTGTTATTACAGGTTCTCTTGGGAAACTTCATCATTAGGCAAATCCCCAGGGTACCCATACTAGGGATGTGGAGCAGCCACAGAGACAAATGAAGGTGACCAACCTAAGGTAAGGTGGAGAAAAATGCAGAGAGGGTCCCCTTTGTGAGGTTAACCTCTCTTATAAGTTTTGGCCATCATATCGTACCTCAGGATCAATGTGGACTAATTTATTGATTTAAATTAATACTATAGGGCATTCTATAGTTTTTATCAGAAAATATGCAGCCAAAATGTCTGAGTAAAGCTGAGGTTTTGGTAAATCTCTTATAATAATTAAAATTTTTAAAAATAACAACCCAGTCAAGCAGCTACTAGATGAAGATTAGAGATTAGATCA
The DNA here is from genome assembly GCF_034190915.1 of Cavia porcellus. Classification (NCBI taxonomy): domain Eukaryota; kingdom Metazoa; phylum Chordata; class Mammalia; order Rodentia; family Caviidae; genus Cavia; species Cavia porcellus. Next base: position 36,680,406 of record NW_026947496.1, on the reverse strand, counting down.
CTGACTTGTATTATTTAATACCATATGTATATATATGAAAAAACTTAGTCCATCTACTGAGCTTTCTGGATAACACCTGTATGCAAGTACATTTCCTAAAGAGAGCAATCACATTTAGAACTGCATACTTTGTATCCCTGTATTTCAATTAATTTTAAATGGTGACATCTTTTAGTTATTACTCTCTAGTACTCAGGGTACAATAGATGTTGGATTTACAATGCTAGGATTATATTTAACTCTTTTAATTTAAATATAGGTTGCTTTGTGTAAAACTTTGCTGTATTTCATTCCACCAGATTCTATCTAATGACTGAGAATGTGTCAGAGAAAAGTGATTTCTTAACCATATCTGATGCTTCTTATCTGTACATGCCACCAGGGAGAAACACAGATATGGAAAGTTATGTTCTACAGAAAGACAAATTATATGTTTGTGTTCTTCTGTGCCATCCATTTTAAGGGCCAAATTCTAATACAGACTATAAAGTGTGATTATCAACTTTAGCCTATATTTTCTCTAAAAATATTTCCCTTGATACTGTTGTCTTTCTCTGATCTTCTTGACATTAATAACATTCTTCAGAATGTGTAATTGTAAGGCAACTACACTCCTTCAGCATTGGTCATTATCTCATTCTGAAACACTGCCTTGAAGTTCACCAACACTCCTCATCAGGAAATCTAATAACTCGTTTTTAGTCTACTTCTTGGGTAGCTTTCTGGTGCATACTTAAACCTTTAAAACTCTTATCTCCCTTCGATTTTGTTTTATAGCAATATTTTCCCTTCCTAATAGTGCTTCATATTCTTCAAAGATCAATGACTGAAAATTCTCCAAATCTAACAATTCTCCAGGATTGGTAGTCAGACCTTTTGCTTCTTGTTCAGCGTCCTTCAATTTCTTTTACTTTCACAGCTTTGAGAATCACACATGGACAGATAATCCCTAAATATGTCATATGATGCCCTTATCTTCCCACAAGAACCAAGTGCATATTTTCAATTATCTGCTGAATGTTTTCAGCTGAATGTCTTACTTTACTTCAATGAGTAACTAATCAATTTCATCTCTGGAAAGTAGTCCTTTTCCTGAAATAAGCTGTTTTATTGAGCAACACTAATAAGTTCCAACAACCTACAGCTAAAACTTCAGCACCACAATCGGCTCCTTCCCAACTGCCACATTACTGCCAATCATGCTGACTTTGTTTTGTACACCCAGCTTCTTCCAACATTGGCAGCTCTTTCCTCTACTCAGTACTCTGTATCCATCTCCACTGACACACATCACAGCTTTGGATTCAGTCAGCTCCACAGGTGTACATCTACTTCACTGTCAAGCTCCCTACAGTTAGGAACTGTGTTCTGCTGGGTGTATGTTTATCTCCAGACCTAGGACGTCTGGCTGTGCATGGCAGGCTCTCAGAAGTGTCTACTGAATCATCCAGTGGGTGGCAGTTGTGCTGTGACGGTCTGCAGTCCTGCTCCAGTCCTGAAATTCTGCCATATACGGCTCTCTCATTCCTGTCCACCCATTTCTGCTTTCATGTTGTCCTTCCCAAAGGCCATTCTGATCATCCTCCAATTTAGGCTACAATGGCTTCTTAGTGTCAATGAATAATTAATTGAAAATAACACTTTAAAATTTAAAAAGAAAGACAGAGGTGCCTTATTCTGGCAATTAAAATCTATTACAGTCTACATGACTTAGACTTTCTCTAAATTACCTGACACTATACTTTATTGAAGTGGTTACACACTATTCGCAAAATGTTCCCTTCGCTCAGCCTCTAATCTAGACTTCTTTTTGATCAGCTTTGCATGTCATGGTTTCCATAGTCTTTAGTCTCTCCTAACCCCTCCATCATGCTTAGACTTAACTTTGAACCTCATGAAATCACTTGGCTTTCTTTTAACATGATTATATTTATATTCTTGTATTTAGATATTACAAGATACCTTTCTGGAAGAGGGACAAAATCTCATTTCTGCAGAAAAACAGTACTGGTTTCAAACAGTGTAAAGCTCAATACACAGTTTCTAATGCCACAGAAACATCAATTTTTAATTGTGGAGATCTTAATATAGAGTAAAATTGCTACTCATAACTGAAACCATCACTGTAGTGCATGTTTAAATACATACCTTTTATTCACAGTAGCATAGGCAGGTGGGTTTTTTTTTTAACCTATTTTACCAGATTTTGTCTGTGTTTATTTTTACCTATTTTATTGTGATACTGAATTCAAGCAGTAAGAAATCAGATATGTATAAATTTCAATGGTTCCATTTCAGTGTGCCTAATTATTGAGCTAGCTTTTAAATTTTAATGGTGCTTGCTACTGGTTGTCTTGAAATGTATTGTTATAATATCTTTACATCTTTAAAACTTAGAAAATACACAAAAATAGCAATAAAACTCTAATACACTACCTGAAGAAAAGTTTTTAAAATTAAGTTTATTTGTTCCTAGCATTCTACATATACAAATTTAGGTATTTTCGAAAGTTTGGTTAATACTATTTGAACATATATTTTGTTTTACTCCATGATCACTTTCCTAAACTATTATTCATATCCATAAAATTTTAATAGCTTCACATGCTATTTTGTACATGCATGTACATAACTTATTTATCATTATGGTATTCATTTTTCATCTATGAATTTTCCTGAGGTTAAATTCCTGTTAGTTACTAATATATTATCATGAAATATGTTACTTCACTATGCATCTCATTTCTATGTCTTAGAATTTTAAATGGCATATGTTACTTTTTTGGAAATAATAATGGGAAAACTAAATTTAATAATCCTCTTTCTATTAGATGGAAATAAAATTGAATCATTTGAAAACATTTTGTGTAGTATCATCACAGAAAGGAAACTTTGAGGTTTAGTTTTGGGCCTCAAACTTGTATCACTCTAGGCTAGCATAGAATAACAACACTTTTCAAACTTATTCAATGAGGGATGGTAATGGGAAATTAATTCTTTTCAGAGTGTAGTTCACTGATTTTTTCTATTTTAATTTATGTATACTAATAATAAAAATTGTGTATATTATAGATGGACAACTTGATGTTTTGATACATGTATATTTTATGATAAGTGAAAAACTGGAGGATAAATCTGATACCTAATAGAGATAACACAAGAGAGAAAGCAGAATTTGCAAAAATTTATCTGCATCTTCCCACTATTTTCTCTGGGGGTTGGGGATTTAGCTCAGAGGCATAAGCACCTGCCTTGCAAGCAGGCAGTGGCAAGTTTGATCCCTGGTATTGATAAAAATGAAAAAGACAAAAAAAAAAAAAGTGCCCACTATTTTCTCTGATAACATTTTTTCTTGGTTTATTTAATCAAGTGAAATTTAAATTTACAGTATCCTCTGGGAATTAAATTTCAATTACAAAACATTCGAAGACTTTCCAACATCTGGGCTTGGTCATGAAATACTGATGGCTAGGTACCCTCCTGTCAAAGAAAGGTGGGAAAGAAGGTCACGCCCAAGTGGGAGGGGAAAGAAAGGGACAGTGTGTGGTTCTCTATCTGACAAGCATTTTTGGAAACAAAATGTGCCACTGTGATAAATCACATCTATTATTTTCACTATCATCCATTTCATCAGCTTCAGAGTTAAAGTATTATTTGAGGTGATCCGAGGACATTTCTAGTGCTGTAGCAATCCTATATTATGTATTTGGACACTGACTAGCTGGAGATATAGATAACAAATTAAATAAATGAGCAGAAAATCACTTCCTGGTTGCTCCTCCCACATTAAATAATACAAGGATCCTATTGGACTTCTTCAATTTCTTGTCACCTTCACCAGTAGGTTAACACAACACCTTCACTCAGCACAGCATTAAACAGCCAAGGATCTCCTGCAGTTTCTCCAGTGCTCTGACTTCTACATTTTGCTTACTTTTATAGAAATTTCATTTCATTCAGATACATTCTTAAAAGTCTGGTATGGATTCTGAGCAACATAATAATATGTAAATAGATATGCTGAGTAATCAATTCCCATGTATAGTAAGTTCTAGCAGAGCTTTGAGGAAACAAATTGCAAATGCCCAACAGAACTGAAAAAATATATAGAAAGAATTCTTAAATTTAAGCACAGATGAGAGGGCATTTCTAAGATACTAGCTTGAGTGCCATGAGGGAAATATCCAGAAAATAAATTTTTTATTTCAGTACTTTTCAAGATTGGTCATTAAAATTTTTATGTCATTAAAATACATGTAAGTAGGATTTTATCTTCCTGAAAAATAAAAGCTAGCAAAAAGCACCATATTAGATTTATAGAAATGTTAAAGGAATCAGTGTTAAAAGCCTCGTGTTCCACAGAGACTAACCTCCCTGGCCTTCTACTTGTGGATTCTGCTTTGTGTATTTTGTTTCTCCTCTCCAGCAATGCAGTTAACAGCAAGGAATAAAGAAACATCTAGAACACATATCTTAAGTTACAAAAACTCTCCTCACCCAGCACTGGATGTTAATAGGCCAGAGACTAAAGGTCAGGGGAGGGATCTCTGCTTATGGCCCCACCACAGCTGTCTGCGCCAAATGCATACACACAGAACCCACCCAAAGCTATATGGTTGTAGCTCTTTACCTAGTCACCATCTCTTTCTCTTTGTTTGATGCATGTCCTCCAGAGCAGAGCGGTCTGCTTGCTGCAGATAAGAAGTATAAACGATGGTTTTTGAAATACTGATCAATTAAAGGAAGAACAACCTGAAAGAAAGGAAAAGAAAAGAGATCTACAGAGTGGACTCTTGCTGGGAATGGGTTACAGAAAAGGCTCAGAACAGTCAGAGTTCTGTTCCCAGGCCACAGGCCCCAGGTCAACGTCATAGCAAAGTTTGCCTCTCTCTGTCCTCTCTGTGGGTTCCATGTCCTCTGTGTGTGTGTGTGTGTGTGTGTGTGTGTGTGTGTACAGTGTGGAGGAGTGGGAGTTGAGTGTGGTGGGAAGTGACTAATGGGAAATAGATTTCTAATAGTTTGAAATTTTTCTCCAAATGAGATATTATCAGTATTTTTATACAATGTAGTTCAACAAGCTCCAAAATAATGCATGATGACCACACACTGAGCAAGTATTAACTGTCAGGACCACAAAGGATATAGTGTCATTTTATTGTCATGGCAATTGGATGTGGGGCTGCTGTCCTTGCTTTACAAGTACTAGTTGGAGACAAAGAGAGGAAGAGGCTTAAAGTCACATCACACCTGACTTCCTAAGTAATATTCTTCTAACCTGGCTTTCTCAAAGCCAACATCCCATATCTTTATTTTCTTTTTCTTTTTTGTTACAGGCAAGGTCTCACTATATATTTAGGCTAGAGTTAAACTCACTATCTACCCCAGGCTGGCTTCAAAGTTCCAATGATCCTCTTGCCCTGGCCTTCCAAGAGCTGTGACTATAACCACAACACCTGGATCCAGTGTCCTATTTCTGCACACTTAATTCTGCTGGCCTCGGGCCAAATTCTGCTCCCTGTGCTCTAGGACCCTCACCATGTGTCTTTGTATATGTAATTCCCTCTGTCTGTGATGCTTTTCCTGCTCAAAAATTATTTCACCCATCTTACAGAGCTCAGCTCAGGGGAACTTCACCAGATAAGCCTCTGCTGGCCTTCTCAACTAGCTAACATTCTATATTCTCTGCTCTTCTTACATCTTTGCCAATCTTAAATTTTATATATATGAATTTTGATTAAAGTTTCTCTTCCCAAGAGATGATGACGTATAAGAAAGCAAAATTAATTTTGGGTTTATTTCCCATTAAGGTTCTTTCTTGCCATGAGAACTGTTACTTTTCCTGTTTTATTTACCAGAGGATCTCTAATGGGAAAGGCTGCTGAGCCTATAGCAAGCACTAGATAACAGTTTGAAATAGATTTCCAATGAATCAATGAAAAAAAAAATGATAGCATTGCCAGTATTCAAACTCAAGTCCACCTACTATACCCTTTTTTTCCTACTATGTGATACAGAATAGTTAGAGAATGAAGAATGTATAAATTTTATCTGTCGTCCTTGAAAGTTGTGATGCTGCCTGAATTTAATGGTTGGCACATAATAAGTATTCAATAAATATGGTGTATGAATGAAATAAAGGATTAGTAGAAATTGAACCATGTGAAGCACCTAGAAAAAAGTTGAGAAAAACAAGAATATATTTTAAGAGTATAGTAAAGTCCACGAATATAGTATTCTGATAATTTGCTATCAAGGTGAATTATAATCTAATAGGGACTAGAGATTCATTGATCTATTAATTTATAGAGCTATCTGTCAACACTGTACACCACAGAATGAACCAAATCTTTATATGATTGGAACAGACTCTGAGTGTTCTGTTGAGTTAGAAAGAAAAGACAAATTTTCTTTATATAAAGGGTGAAATTGTGAAAATACAATAGAAGCCAAATATTAACCAAAATCATGCCATTTTAAAGTATTCAAGTGTTGTGCTTATAGTAAATTATCTGTAATAACAGTCAAATGCAAGTATTTTGAAAGAAAGCTGAGAGCAATAATTAGGTCTTGGAGTCAACTACAAAAATAGCATGAACAGAAATGCTTAGCAAGGGCATCACATATGTCTTTGTGACAATCCCTAGGCCATAATCTATAGCCTGAAACAGATCAGGACATACTAAGTACCAAGGGAGTGAGGGAGCCCCATGTGGAGACATTACAACTTTTGGTCTCCTCCCTTTTCGGCTCAAAGGAAATGATGAACATTCCAAAAATATGGCGAGTCCTTGCTAGATCCTTATTAAATGGAAAGGATAATGGAATATGCTTGGTATATGAATAGTTATTCTCTTTAAACCTCAGCTTTCCCATCTGTAAAACGATTAAAGATCAACAACACAGATTCTACAGTAAATGTTTTAGCAATATACCATATATGAATTAGTTAATGCTTTCCCTCCTTAGAAAAGAAAGGCTTATATAAAACCAGTAAATCATGCCAATATTCAAATGTTAATTTCTCTGTGACATATGAGAAAATATAAAAAAAAAACAGGTAAAATTTTGCTTTAGACTTCCACTACAACTAAGCTGTTTAAGGGAAAGCTGATCAAGTTGAAGTGTGACCAAGTATGCTGGCAGGAAATTTATCCTGCTTGATTCATGCAGTTCTTTTGGTGCCACAGAATATTTACTTGTAGTGAAAGTCACATTTAGAGACAAGCGAATTCTGAAAAGAAGCAATGATCTAATGAATATATTTTGGAAACACACATATTGAAACAGAAACAAGACGGATTGTATACTGTACTTTGGCAAAGAACTTGATTTCTTGTTCATAAGGAAAATGTTCTCCTTTGCTTCTGCTGCCACCATCTGTAGATATGAAGAGTTTTTAGGTACATGTTGTACTTCAAACATAATGCAAAGTTGAGGATGTACTGCTAAATATATTTTACCACTACACAGAAAATAAAAAGTCAACCACAAATATAAAGGGTAAATTTAACACAATTAAAAACATTTTTAAAAATATTCAAATCTAAATAAAAATACTACTGCAGATACCCCTTATTTATGTCTATGAATACAAATTCGCTTTTGAGTAGCCTTGACAGCCTATTGGCATGTCAGGGGGAAAACTGGAATAAAGTCTACGTTGCACATTGTCAAGAGTCTTGGAGAAGGAAGCTCACAGGTAGGAAAAGTAACTACAAACTAGGTAACACAATTGGTTAGGGTTTAACTTTGGTCTCTGATAAAGATGATTATCTCCTGCTGTGACTGAACATAAAGGCTTATGATTTGAATATACAACTGAAAAATTACAGAAACTGGGGCTTGTCACAAGCAAGAGGGTAGTAATTGTAATATAAGCCTACAAAATTAGCAGTCTACAAAAGAATAAAGGAGTTCTGACCTATGTCAAAAGATAATTTCCATAAGTGAAGCAAAAACACTCATATTTTACTCAAGGTTTTTAAAAACATTTCAAGGTTAAGAATTGATTGACCTAATGTATTTAGCTTAGAAAGTGACCTTTCCCACCTCTTTCATGCATACATAAAAGATTTCATGCATACAAAACAGGTAAAAATATATGATAATAATTATGATGTTATGCAGAGTGTACTGAAGAGCTAAAAATTCAGAATTGGATATAACATTCTATAAGAATCATACTTCTGCTTGTTTTTGCAATTAGAAATAGAATATTACCTTATCAAATCTTAGACATAAATTCAAGATAATTTTTAGGAAAGTCAGGTACTCTTTTGTAATATTAGAACAATGCTGTTGCCACAGAAAAAACAAAGTAATGATTTTTATCTCTTGAACATGTCATTTTTGTATTATCTTGGCATTAAATTTCTCTCAAGAACAATACGCAAAATGGTTAGATCCTTAAAAATGTCAAAACAGAGTTTTGTGCACAGTCAAATCTGCTAATACTTCAATAAATTACATAATTTTTATTTCTTTCATTATACTTTTAATAAAAATGCTTATGTGCAAATGAATTGGAGAGAATACAGCAAAAATTTTAGGCATAGTATGTTCTTGCTATCACAATTAGGTGAAATCTATAAATAAGATATGCCACAAGTCAATGAAGTCAAAGATAATGAAGAAGGCAACACAGCAGTTTTGACTGTAGTACCAATGATGGCACTGACAATCTCAGCTGCACCTTTTCCTTTAACTGAGTCTTACAATTTGTTCTCATTGGCTACCTGAAAAAAATACATGCAATATCATAAACTGTAAAAAAAAATGCTATTTTGTTTGGCTCCATCTTTGTAGCCTATTTTCTCCCAGCATTGTGTTTATAAGACCCTCTACCCTGTATAAAGAATGAAATGTACCAAGTTGGTAAATTTGTCTTGGACCAAGATTCTCACCACTCCCAGTACGCACCGTGGTAGGTAGTTTATTCAGAAATCTGAGTGGAGTGTGATTAATACCTAAACAAATCACCACCCTTCATATGTCTCTATTTTCCACATGCAGGCAAAAATAATAATAATTTTCCTATCCCCTTCTCCAAATGATTATTCTTTTTTTTTTCATTCTTACCTCTCCTGACTTGCCAAAAAGAAGATTAGATCTTTGGGTGGATTCCATTATTAGATCCTTTTATATGGAGATCAGAAATTCCAATTCTGAACTTTGAGTGTTAAAATATGAATACTTTACCACTGCTTCCTTTGTTCTTCTTGGGTTGAATTTCATTAATTTAGACTAATTGGCTCTTTGTTAGGATACTAGGCTATTTTTGAAAATTATAGTTATATGATTTATAGAGATATTATGTGTTATAAATTAGTTTGTATCATTAGATTATTGAGAAAAAAGAATATTTGGACTATAAAAGATGCAAGTTGGAAGCCATACAGTGGCTTATGAAAATGATGTTAAACTGCAAAATCTTTAATCACATTTGTGCTGCATGAGGTCAGGAAAAACAAATATCACAGCTGGAATTTCTACAAACCTAATTTAAAGCTGTGAGAATACTGAATTTAAACGCTAAGAAAAAGGGCAGCTAAGGGATTAAGGGTGCTGGGCCCAGAGAGAAGGAATGAACACTACAAACAAAAACAAAAATAAACCTTGAGAGGGGAAAAGGAAGATGAAAGGGTGTCCCCAAAAGTGTCATTGTTTTCCAAAAAGGACAAATTGACTTCTAGATTTATGACTACTTTGGGGCTGACAGGTAGTCTGCAAGGCGGGTCAATGATTAACACTTGGGGGTTTTTCACAAAGCCCACTGAAACAAATCAGTGAAGGAAGGCTGCCTTGATGCTCTGTTCTAAACCTAAGATTTGGAAAGGTTTTACATTGTCACCTCAGAGGACAATTAAGAATTCTGTCCTGCAAGCACTCTGCTACACATGGGTGTCCTTGCAAGAGCTCAACTCAGTTTACAGTGCTTAGAAATTGTGAGCATCTATTGAGTTTTACAGTACATTTTTCTGGGTAGAGAGATTAATTTCATAGGAGATTTTACTCTAATTTTTTTAATTTTAAAAACAAAAAATAATAAAAATGATACAGAATTTCAAAACAAAACAATAAGAGATTAATACTGGTTTTATATTGTATATTGTTATCTTCAAAGTAGTAGATATAGGTGTGAAAAAAATGATCAAGCAATTGAACAGTGGGAAGCACAAACTATTCTTTTAGATGAACTGACAAATTAGTAGTATAGTTAACTATCTTGTGTACATATGTATACCTTAAAATTTTAATGCCCTTCCAAAATACCTTTCAAAATAAAAAGGCAACGCCAATGCACGTTGTAAAAAGAAAAGAATTATGCTGTTAACTTCTTTAATGTTTTCAAACTTCACTCATTTATAAGCAAATTTTGTCTCTTGGCTACTGGACTCAGTAGTATGAAGGACAAAATATGCCAACAGAATCAGGAAATAGCCCCTTAGTCTGTGCTGCTCTCTTTACTGTAACATTAAAAACAACAAAAGCCAGAGTACAAGTAATATGGCCCACAAGCTCACCAAACTCCAGGATGTACTGATGGGCTTCATCCACATAGCGGATGAGCTGCTGGAGGAAACTGTATGCGAATCGTTTCTCAATGGAAGGTGTGTCCAGTTCCAGGTCCTTGAATCCTCTTCAACAGAAAAAAAGAAATCCACAAACCAATGTTTACAATACTTCTTAGAAGGCAAAGCTTTATTTACAACATATGTACACATGAGTTTTGGAAATGATCCAATATTCTTGTAGCTCAAGGCAAAAAGAACATTTAATTAAAAAGGAACACTTTGAATTGGATATAAAAACCACAGTGAATAACTCAATTATTATGCAATAACATGCTCCCTTTATGAAAATCAAGTGTGGTTTTGGGTTTTTTTTGTTTGTTTGTTTTTTGGTTTTTTTTTTTTTTTGCCTAGTAATTTTGCCTAAATGATGGATGGCAACTTAATACAAGTAGAAACAGGAATTCAGTTATGTGACAAACCACTAACAGCATTAATGATTACAACATGAGTGAATTGTGAACATACTAAGTAGTAGCTCCAAGCCTTACACTGCTGAGTTCATTTTAAGCTACCAATTGGAGAGGGTATTCAAACATTCAGTCTTATAGGAAGAATATAAAGCAGCTGTAAATCTACCTGGATACTGCATATCCATTTATCTGCAGGAACTTGAGGATGTCCTGTGCCTTTTCCCTGTCCTTGGCTTTCTCTTTGGCTGTCAGTGTGTCATAGGGCACCAGCAGGGGATGATTTCCACCTCCTAAGAGAACATTAAGACACAAACACAACGTAATCTGCAATGAGCCATAGCACAGATATAAGAGGATCCCATGGTGGAACTTCTGATGACTTTAATAATACACAGAGCATACAAGACTCACACACGACTCTTCACCCTCTGGTGCCTTTAGGGTTTCAATTAATTCAGAAACCCTATTCAAAGAAAGACTGTTCACACATCTTATAATAGGTATTTAAAAATGAATATATGAGGTATGATCAAAACATACTGTGAACGTTTGAATTAAAAATGTGTTAAAGAAAAGGTGCATTGCAGTTAGCCTCTCCCAAAATATTCCAGCTACTTCAAACATACTTATCCCATCGTTCTTGCCACTTTCTGAAAAGGTTCTGGAGGTCTGCTTTTGTGAGTATCTTTCGTTGTGCTGTTATGGCTGCCTTAGTGTACTCAGTTAGTTCAAAATTTTTACCTTTCAGGCTCATTTTGACTTAGGGAAAAAATCAGATCTGGCGAATGAGTTGAATGATGAAACACTGTTGTTTTTGAGCCTATCTTTCTGTTGGATGGCACTGGGCGGCCATATATAATTTTTTATTATATCTTGCAAAGACATTCACAAAAAAAGCACTTTTATAACTATTTAGACAGAGGCAAAGACAAAGAGATAAGTGTGCTTGAAGCAAGGGGGAGTATTTTGGAGGGAGGGACTAATAACAGCATTGTGTCTTTTACTGTACTGATTTATTTTTTACTTTAAACATTACTGTACTGATTTTTTACTATAAACATTCACCATTTTTTACTTTAAACATTCACTGCTTACTTGTAAAAGCAGTCACAATATACAGTACCAATCATATCTGCAGTCACCTAAAAGGGAGAAACAGCTTCATGCTTTTCTCTGTTCAAACAAATTCTAAGTGTAGGGAGCAAAAATAAATACTAAAATGTTCACAGTGGTATCCACCAAAACTCTAAGGTAAGTTTTGGGGGTAACATTTTCCAAACCTGCAGCATTAAGATAAAGAAATGCTGCAACAAAGAATTTTTATTACATCTCCCAAAACGGAAAGTACTTAATGTCAACTTTTTATAAATACATAAAAACCATAGCGAGGTTTACCAAGTCAAACTGGATCACTTTTTACTACCTAATATTTGGCTGATTTAAAAAATTTACAAGTACTCACTGGCAAGACTCCTGATTTCTAACATAGCTATTCTGCTGAAAAATACTATACACATTTTATTCTTTTAGATTAAAATATTACAAAGTATTTAAAATGAATGAGAAAAACAAAAAATAAAAAAATTTTAAATCTAAATATTAAAAATTATTTTTAAATGTACCATTAATTTCAGGTATAATAATCTAGTATAAAGAATTCCATTAAGGTAGCAGCAAACTGGAGAATTTGGTATGTTTAAATTTAATTTAAAGTTTATAAAGCATATATAGTAACATATATTGTATGAGATGCTGAATTGACTGAAATGTAACTGCTAAGGAAGTTTGAGAAAGACAAAAGAAATAAATATTTTTTAAAATTATGACAAACTATTGTCTATGAGTTTGAAAATAGTTTAGCTGATGCCACTAGAGCAATTATGAATGTTGAATTTGCCTTTCTAGGCAAACAAGCCAGCAAAAATGCAAAGAAGGTACTGCTGTCTTTTCCTGAAGATTCTGCCTAAGAGTGCCACCTACAGATAGATAATCACTGACTGAGCTTTCTGAACATTAGGTGATGCTATACTATCATAAATGCAAGGGAACAGGTCAGAATAATCAAATACTAAACCTAGTAAGGAACCACATTTATTCCTAATATAGTATTAACAGTGTCATGCATAAGCAATTGTCAGAGGATAATACTAACACCCTGTAAACAACATGAGAATACAGAAGGTATTATTAAGTGCACTGGGAATCAAACTGACTTTTCCTATAATCAAAAATATAATTAAACAAGATATTTTATGAGAAAAATTGTCTATCATAATCACTCCAACCGATAATCACCTATTTTGAGCTTCACTACTGTATTTAGCTCTAGAGGATTATGTTAATTTGGTAATCTCATCTATAACCAATGATTCTGGGGTCAGAAAGCAAGGAAAGTTGGGCAGTCTAGGGCAGTTGGAAAGAGCAATAGTGAGTGAAACAGAATAAAAATCTATAATTCAAAAATCCCAAGAACATGAAGTACCTCTGACTCTGACATGCTTTTCATGGTATTAGAGCTTCCCTGAGCCAGATAGGCAGATACATTATTTGAAGTCAGACTGGAGGGAACTCATCTTGCTCTTCCAATCTTCATCTTCCCACTTAAAATGGGTGAGGGCAGCAGTGTAGAATGGAGCTAAATGAATATACAGTAATTACTAGGATAATGCCTCAAACATATAGCTCTAGCTTGTAAACTCATAAACAAACATAACAATAGGTTAACTCTACAGCTGTATTCAGCTAAATGACAGATTATCACAACACAAAATATTTGAAGTAGTGGTATGAGAAGAGGAATAGAAAGGAATGCCAGCTCTTGAGATGTTTCACTATTCTGAAAATACTTATAATACTTTCCGGACACTTCCTCCATTCTTTCTATTAATGATGCACGTTATCCTTACAGTAGCTGATATGTCCCAAACTTTCCTAAATTCTGCCAGTGAACTGAGAGAACACTGGAGCTCACATGACCAGAACAAGCAAAATAGTAATTTTTCTCTAGATTTTTCTAAAGCAGATTCCTCTTCTGCAAAAGATTTCAAGAATGATAAAAAGTCATCACAGTAATGGGAAAGGAAACATGTTTGGCACTGATTCCTGTACTGTTTCTTTCACACACATGCACACACACGTACACATGCACAATATTTGTACAGACTGATGTCAAATAAAAGGCAATGAAAGAGATCATCAGTGTACCATGCATTAAACTGAACAAAATATTTATGCAGATAGTCAAGAAAATATTTCATAAGCAACTAAGGATATTAGGCCATCTTAATACCTAACACTAAAGGAAGATAAAGCAACCACAGCATGTAAGAGAAAGTAACAAAACTGGATAAAAGATGCTGAGAAAAAGGAATAGGCTGAAACAGAAATAAAAGGGAATAAGAAATATTTAAATTGGAGGTGAGAGTCAGGAGAGAGGTCTAAGTAATATCTGATACTTCTGTATTTTTATAGGTACATATATCTGTTTGCTAAAATGGCTAAAAGAATGTCATAAATGAGGCAATGTAAACAGAAGTCAGGAAATTACAGAATTTCCATCTTTAATCAAGCATAGGACATTTGAAAAATTCTAATAAAATTGGGATATAATGAACTTTTGTGTTAAAAAGAATAATTATCTCATCCATACCACACACTTCTGTAGTTAAAGACCCTGATTGATTTTAATAATGAGTTTTTAAAATTATTACCTTTGGACTCCAACTCCAATTTCTTTTTCTTTGCCCATATGTTATGGTAGTTTTCAGCCATCATTTCTGCCATAGCCTGAAACAAGTCAAATATTTACAAGCCAAATCCAACTTTGGTGATTACAAAAGTATAACTCTGCTTTCTAGTATGTAATTTTGAAATATCCAAGTAGTAGTGCTAAAATATATTTGAAAGATAATCAAAAAAAATTCTCTTATTTGGAATTTGAAGTCCATGGAATTGTAATAATTTATGAAACTTCACAGTGAATAAACAACATATGTTTTGATAAGAATATTTATTGTTACCTTTAATGTTTACACACATATATTTTCTTCATTGGGTAATGAAACTTCAAAATAGCTATGAACTTCACCACAAAATAAACTTATTTACAAGCTCTTATTTTCGCTTCCAAACTTTAGAATATTATCTAAACCTCATTAAACATTGAATGCAAAAAAACATTACATAGATAATGATTTGGCTTCTAGAACATTCTCTGTATAAACCAGGGAGCAGATCTAGGACAAGTCACACGATCCTCTATGTTCTTGGAATTTTGGTAAGAATACTTCTAATATTCTTTTCATTTTTGACGTTCAAATTTACTATCATCTTAATAGATTCCTATAGTTCTGTAGGTGTTTCTCATGCCAATGAGAAAACCAAACAATTACACGGTACCTAAATTTACATTTCTACTTTTATTTCCCAGTATAATGTTAACAATGCCACTATAACTGGATCATCTTGACCTGTTAATTTTGTTCTATGGAATAAAAATTTATTTTTCATTCAAATCAGTTGTTTGTCACAAAGTAGGTTTCTTAGTGACAGAGGAAAACAGACTATGGATGGTGGAAGCAAAATGCTGCCAACTTCTCTGAGTAAACTGCCTAAAAAATATACTTTTTAGTGAGTACCTAAAGTGATCCTCAAATAAACCATTATTTATTGTTTATTTACTCTCACACAGCTAATTAGGTTAGGATTTTTCAAATGGATTTTTTGTCTTTAAGTAAAACGTGTTTTGCGGAGGAAACATCCTAGAAAAAGATGTACAGTCCACCTTGGTCTGGGAGACACATCCCAGCGGAGGCTTGGAATCTCTGCTACTACTGAATCCTCTGTGTTTTTTCCCATTTGCCTGCAGCCCACCCACAAAGTACCAGAGTTAATCTGTCCTTCCATGTTTTACCTCCTGGCTCCTCCCCTACCTCACTTCTCTTGTGTTTTGGGAGCCTGTGTTAAATAAAATAAAGGTAACCTGAACACAAGTAACAAGATGCAACAGCAGTTGAGCTGATAACCCTGACAGCTACTAAGAGAATACATGGCAGATGGTGTATACAGCCTGCATACAGTGGACAAAACGCTGATCCACATCTAGGGCAGGATTGAGCAGGATAGCAGGATGTTTCATCCCATGACTTAGAATGGGCCACAACTTATAATTTATGAATTGTCTATTTATGAAATTTTCACTTAATATTTCAGAGCACAGTGAAGTATAGGTAATTGAAATCTTGGAAAGTGGAATCATACATAAGTAGGGTTATCTTTAACAACTTCTAGGTATAAAAGGTTAGGGTACATAATAGCTATGAACTCCATGAACCCATGTATGATCTCCATATTTAAACAATCAATGCTGCAAAATACATGCGGGAAAGTGTTATGCTGTGCTTTTTAAATATAACATTGGAGAATAATTTTAAAATATTACTTACATGTAGGTCCCTGGATAGTGTAACATTGCTCATATCAATGGCTCGGGGGCTGTATCCATGGGCAGCATCTACTGAAACCTAGCTCATTTATGGAAAAAAACAGAACCTCATTAAAAATCCTTTGGAAGAGACTTAAGCAATACTTTATAAAAATAGGGCAAAAAACTTCCAAACATGATGTTTTCTCAGATAAAAGAGGCAAACACCTGCATAAAATGATTTGACAAACTTATCTAGCAAATGAAGTTATATTTGGGGTCTGACTATTAGTTATGACTGAATAACTCATCATAATAGTTTAGGGATTGACAATCCCCAAAGCTAATAATCAGAATTCAATAAATTATGCTATAGATCCAAATTTCTGAGATGCTACCTTATCCAAAGGGTCACTAATAATGAATTCTTTACAAATCCTATTTTGCTGCAATGAAATTTACCTTTCCTCCTCCAGGCAATAATGAGGCAAAGAAGTCAATATCCTCATGAGTCAAATGTTAGAATAAAATAGAACCTAATTTTAATTATAACTATCTAGCTTAGGTTATACAGTGCTTTACTAGCATATCCTTGATGGCCAGATAACTTCTGAATTTTTATATTTTGTCTTTTAAAAAGCGAAATGTACCTCATCAACTTTAAGAAAGTTTTGTAATCACCGTAGGCATTTACCTCATACCACTAACTGGCATACAAATTAGCTGTGGTATCTGTTTACAAATATAAAATTCTGTATTGATGTATTTCATAACTGTGTATACTCTATTATAAATGGATAAACAAAAAGCAAAGAGAATATATACATTCTGGCAAAAAACCCATGCCTGTAAAATAGAAGGCAGCTAATACTAGTATAAACTCAGGAGTGGTGCTCAACTAACTTGAAGGTAAGTTTCGATGGAACACCAACTTCTGTGTCTTCGCCACAGCTCAGGAATCTAATGGTGTTGTATATAAAATTGGGAAACTAAGATTAGGCTTGGTTTCCCATGATCCAAGCAAGCTGGGGGTTCAATGTAAACCTGTATTACTTAACTAGCTGTGAGTCCCCTACAGGGCCTTGTATGATACTAAGGGAATTTGTAAGTAAACATGAATTTTAGATGATCTCTGAATTTTAGAGTGGGTAAGGTTTCCTACCATTTAACTAAGCATTTCCAGGTTTTTGGTTATACCTAATTCTTACAGAAAGTCATAAAAAATTACAAATTCCACTCCAATTGCACCCTACTTATAGCATTATTTTTAGCAACTGCATTTCAGTCCACACCCCTTTCGAGGATGACTGTTTCAAGCTTTAGTCATTTTTAGTACTTAAATCCTTCCTGTAATAATCAAATCAAATGGCTCAACAACAGGTTCTTTTTAATTTTTTACTACATACTTTCCTTCATATAATTCACAGAAATCAGAAGATAGGCAAGGTCTTATTTAATTTCCACCTCTTACTTCAGTAAAAAAAATTTTTTTTAAGAAAAGGAAAGAAGATCAAATAAGCATTAATTGCCTAAACTCATTGTCTTTCTCTTACGAAATTACCCATTAGTTACCTCCATCTGTCAGTCATTCTCATTGCTGCTCCCATTACAGAGTCAGTAACTAGATCCTGTGGTGCAGTTACTGCTGCCTGTGTCCTACCAGGTACAATCTGGTCAGGCCATTTAACCACTTTTAAGGTTATGTTTACCCACATGTTAAATAGAGTTAACACAAAAGCCAATCTGAAGTCAGCTTTGAAATTAGACAATGGACATAGAGGCCACAGCAGTGCTTGACACACGTAAATTATTCAAGGGATGTTTGCAAATAGCTGTTATTATTAATATGCTGTTAGGACTATAATATCCATTATAACCATAGTTTCCAAATAAGGTCATTGGGATCACTTTGGGAACCATGATTTTGTCTATCACAGCATCTAAAGTCAGATTCATGATTGACTCCTTGTAGCCCCCAGCCCTCTTAAGCCCTTTGAAACTATGGTCTTGCTGACTCAAGATAGAGTCTCAGGGAATAAGATCTAATTACTTCTCTTCTCCAATTTCTTAAGCCTTTGGTCAAAATATCTGTTTTTCTGCTTCAGTCTCACCATCTGCTGATTAACTCTCTATTAGTATCCAAATTGTGTTCTAAAAGATTCATTTTCTTTTTTAATGCTAACCCTTGCCACTCTACTGTAAAAATCTGTGGGCTTGGGCTGAATTTTACTCATTTCAATAGTTTCAGAGCTTGACATATACCTGTAATCACCAACTTTTGTATTATAGTATGATTCCCAATCTCACAAATACTAAATATGGTAAATATGCATCTTAAAAGAGATAACAGTCAGCATGAGACTATAAATTTTGTAGAATAAATGTAAAAAATAGAACTGATATTGAGATTTTTTTATTTGTTTTCAAAACAGAGTTCTTAGTATTTAATTTCCTCTTGGACAATGGTCCTTTGATAAATGAAAGTTATAAACTTTATCTGTAGATTAAATCCTACAGATCAGTTTATAGAAATAAATAGTTCAACAGCAAGTGATGCAAATAATTCAACACGCTTTTATTTTTTCATGATTTTTCCTTCCTTTAAAGCAGAAATCAAAGACAGATCCTTAATTTTATGTCACGTAGACTATAAGCCATCTTTGAGTCAGAGACTTTAACATTAAAATTATACACAGTAGTAAAAATAACAGCAATTAACAAATGAGTGTTTATCATGAACAAAACTCACAAAGGATCTCATATAATTGCCAGAACATGTTTGTAAAGTGCTATTACTTTTTAATTATTTTAACAATGAGAAAAAATGTTTGAGAAAATTAAATATTCTATGATATTTTTTATAGTGGTCTTAGGAGGAAGCAAAGGTTAAGGACAGCTTTGGCTTTAGGAGAAAGGAAATAGCCAGATGTGAGCAGCTCAAATAGCCTTGTGACTAAATTGTAATGGCTGATACTTGCTTCCCACCTTTAATATTATTTTCTCCTCCTTGAGCATGAAGCCCAAAGGTTGGAGTCTTGTAGTATTGTTGTCTTGCTTTGACATCTCCCACCAGCAACACCCTGGAATCCTTGCTCTGTGTGCCTGCAGGGCCTTTTTTCTCAGCACCCGTACAGGTGTTTGTGTCCACTTGCATGGAGTGTGCTATGGGCTCTAGACCTTGGACCCACTGTCTGATCACCCCACTTTTCCTTAAGAACTAGCTCTCAGGTCTCAGAGGAAATGGGAAGAAAGTTCTGCAGGCAATCTGTTTTTAATGATTGAACACATTGCACAGCGTTGGTTAGAAAAGCCACAAGATCTTACAGGCAAGTGCTCTTCTCTACTATGGCCAAAAGAAGGATGGGTATAAAAATTCCTGAATTTAAACACACTTTAAGCTCTCTTAAAAACTAAAGGCAAACCAATATAGTATTTTCTTCTACTTTCTAAATTATGTTGGTGTCAGAATTTTCAAATTATTTGTTCTGAAAAACCAAATAATTAGAAGAATTAAATTACTATTATTGTCCAAGACCAGGTGTTTCTACGCTGACTAGGCTGGTCTTGAACTCCTGAGTCCAAGTAATTCCCCGGCTTCGGCCTTCTAGGTAGTTGGGGTTACAGGCTTATGCTATCATACTTGACTCAGAATCATTTTTAAAATAACATAAGCAAGGGAAGTGGTGCAAGGTAACAAGGGTGAGGTATGAGGAGGAGGGGAAAGGGAAATAAGAAGAATACAGATATGTCATGTATGAGAACTTAATAACCCCAATTAATGTAAACACTATGTGCCACAATATGAGCAAATAAGACAAATAATAATAACTATGAAAAAGCATATAGGGGAACCAGGGGAGGAAGGAGGGGAGAGGAAAGAGATTTTAAAAAAAGAATTAAGTTGTAATGTGTACATGTAACCACTCTCCAAGATGATTATATATTTCATGAATTAGAAGCATTACTAGTAAAAACAAATCATAAATCATTAATTCTTACCTGACTTGTCTGAGAAATACGACGAGTCCGGTTGTAAAGAGCCATGCTGTCTCCTTCTCTGGTTCTTTCAATTCTCCAACCCCAAGCCAGCATAGTCTTCAATGATTCTTTAATTGGCCAGCGATAAATTTCTTTTTCCTAGGAAGAAAAAAGAAGAAAATAACAAAGATATTATGAATTAAAATTTTAAATGTTAAATGACTTATTTTGCAATAGCCTACAGTTTTTAGAAATTTGACTAGTATCACTTATTTAAGAATAAAAACAATGTAAAAGTTCTAAAGAGAAAAGTGCGCGCTGAAATTTCTGATGTTGCTAAAAGGTTTCCTTGCTCCTGAGAGCACATGAAGGTCAATTTAATTTGGCTGCCCTGTTCCTGACACCTTGGGCAGAAAATGGAAAAAAAGAAAATGGAAAGTGAAGATTGCGTGGTTTGTGTGTAAAGGTTTTCTACCATCTGAATAGAGAAGTAGTTCTTCCTCCACCATAAACACTATGCTAGAAATAATTTTCCATCAAAATGTACATCTTTCCTCAAAGTAAAATATAGAAAAACTTACATATAATAAGCATAATAAATATTACTTTTTCGTCCCTCATAAAAAAAAACCCTTACACAACAATATTTTCTAAAGTTCCTGAAAATAGGGGAGATGAATACAAAGAAAAAAAGAAAGGAAAATATTAAGGTGAAAAGAGAATAAGTAATGAAATACTGATGTATAATGGGAATGGAGAAAAAATACATAAGAAGGTAAAATATGAAATTTTTGAACAAAGGTAAAAATCATAAATAAAACAAAGATATTTTAATGATAAAACATATTAGTTAAAACTTTTACAAACTTTAAAAAAAAATCCCTTACCTTTTCAGATAATAACTTATATGGCTTCATTAATGGTTGAATCTTAGAAGAATCTGAATATATTTCTCCATAAATCCATCCATTTGCCAACTAAAAATTTACAGACATCAAAAACTGTTGTACTTATATTACTTATAGAGAATACAGGTATGCATGTGGTTTAAGTGTGCGTATTAATAACTAAACTGGACCAAGACAAGGAATCAGACTCAAGGGTTTTTTGTTTGTTTGTCTTTGCTCTTTTGTACCAGGAATCGAACTCAGGATATTGGGTTTGCCAGACAGGCACTGCACCACTGAGTTAAACCCCCAGATTAAATTTTATCTAATTTAAGTTAATATAAAAATTTCCATCTAATCCATGCTACTTTTAATAATCATCTAGAACAAGCTGTTCTAATTCATGCATTGGAATCATCCTGTTTTCCTTAAATAGAACTGCATCTATAATTGTACCCATAAACCATGCCTTAGAAGATTATAGGGCCATACAACCTGGTATTATTTATGCTGACATATACTGGACCTCTGACAAGCCTATGCAATTACTCATTTTAAACAGGAGAACTGGGGAACACACCACAGGGTCTTCCCAGAATAATACCACCTGCTTTGCCCATTGCTATGACTCATTATTTTTCAACAGATCTGTCCCACATTATTTTTCCAATCTGTACACATCCCTACTTTCCTCCACAATCTTTCCTCAAGTCTCTATTAAGTACCTTTTGCCCCTATGAACAATATGTGTTTAAAACTATATTCATAATTTAATTAATGATCTTTTGAAATCTTAAAATTCATAATCATTCATAGGTGCATTATAATTACAGAACAAGCTAAATATTTTAGCAAATTGTAATTAAATGTTTAATGTACACAAAGTTCTCTCTTTAAAAGAGGAAAGTATCATGGTCAGGTATATCAAGGCAGAGACCAACTGTTAGTAACAGCAGCATTAAATCAGGAGGCAGTGCTCTGATTTTTACCTTGTCCATTGACCATTTGTCATGAGAATGCTCTGCGTATTTGTTAATGAAGTATTCCAACTTCTCAGGAATTGTAATACTACAAGAAAAACAGAGAAAGGAAAGTTTGATTTTCATGGAAATTACAGGAAGTAACATTAAAAATTTACTCACAACTTATGAATGCTTAGATTCCATTGAATTCATAACTATCTAAAAACAATTTTAACAAAGTATTTTTTCATATTTTCAGAACAATATTAGAAAAGTCAAGCAGAAAATGGTCTGTCTCTTCACTTTAAATCGTGTCTTTTATATTAATATGACAAATTAAAAATTAAAATATCTATGATATTAAAACACATTCAAAGATGAGAATAACAGATTACACAAAAGAGAAACCAATACCAAATGAAGCTTAGATACAGCAAGATTAAAGACAGACTTTTTCATGCTCTTTCTTTGAATCTTTTCTCCTTTTTGATTTGTCTCTTATACAACTGGAAATGCATAAAATATTTCTGAAATCAGATCTTCTGTACTTTAATTTCGTACAACTAGTATATTATAAACAATATTAGAAATGCTACTGATAGTAAAAAGTGATCAAATAATGATTTATGGTTTTGAAAACATTCATTCTTGATTTTTTTATGTTTAACTATTTAACCCCTGAACAAAGATCAAGCACATGCAACTGATGACCAAATCTGATGAATATGATTCACAATATCAAATGTATAATGAATGAAAAATTGAATATATATGTAATTCCATTCATTAGTGAATATAATTTACTAAAGCAATTAACGTTGAGAATAGAATTCTAAATGAAACAGTGTAACTAAATGATTTCTTGGAGGTTTTTTCCTAGTAAAAATATCAGTTACTTTTTGGCATAGACAGGTAAGAAACAATATATAAAATCATAATCATGTAGAAATTACTGATCTCATCATGTAATTCTGTATCTGTTGAGAAGTTCCCAAAGGGGCAAGCCCAGGTAAATTACTATACATGCCCAATACTTAGAAATTTAGCTGGGTTTAACTGATCAGTACTAAAACCATGACATTATTCTCACATCTTCTTTAAAATCCTGGATTATACTGTATGTTAGCAAACCACACTTACCCATGTAGGAATGTGAGACTGTGATGTTTTGGTTACTTACTTCGGAAGAGATAACAAAATGATCAATCACATAAGCCAAATACTGTGCGGGTAGAATCTTTTCTCACAGGACTGTGGTCAATACCAAACATGCAAATTTAAAGCATATCTGACCAATGGCATTTCACTTGGGATAAAATTTTGATCTGGTGATTGAAGCTGCCTAGAAGCCTTAAAGTTGAACTTGCAAGCAAATTCAGAAGTGGTACATAAAAACTACCATGTGACTATCTTGCTAGAACTGATCTTCCTCAGTCACCATAGAATCAATAAGATACTGTGGCATGAGGAGACAGTTTTCCTTGCAGATGGGGACTGATGGTCCTACTTAAAGACAATAGGAATGACAAAATTCTGAGGTTTCCAACACTTGCAGAACTCCAACACCCTATTTGTAGAATGATTTAAATAACAAAATATATGTAAGATTTTCATTTGTTAACTGATGTTTTACTTATGGTTAAGGTTGTCAAACTACATTCCAACTGCTCACTAAATTTTTCATAAACATTGTCATTAGATATCCCCTTCAATCTCACAAAATGCTTTATAATGCTAACCATCAGCCACTAAGTCTGGGTCTGCCTGAGACACAGTGGGTGAAGGAATTTCCCCTCGCGCACAGAAAAAATTGTGCTGGGGTCATTCTAAATAAAAGACATGACATAAAAAGAAGTTATTTAGTTCTTGATAAACATTTTGGATAAATTTTCAATGAAAAAGATAGCTTATATACCTTCTTGATTCTCATTATTATAGGTATCACCTATAATACATGTTATACACAGAGAATCTTCACTATGTTAAAGAGTGTAACCTAGAAGGCATAGTTTATTTCTGATATTAGTATAACGATTATTATTACCATCATTTGATAAATTAAAGGGACTCCTATTAAAAGGATACCAATTCAAAAGGGGCATGTATTAGAGAAAGTTCACTTCAGTACCTTATTCAATTTCAGACTTCACACATCATTTACAATAAAAATCTGCTGCAATAGAAAGAGTCCATACTTTGAGGTATCAACAGGTTGTGGATTAAAGTTCCCTTCAGAATCCATGGATGACTGTTTTTCCATCATACTGACATAATTTGACTCCATGTAGTCTGGGGGCAAAGCTCCCGCCACTGCACTCAGACAGGGAAGTGCCAGTTTGAAAAGTTCTTGCTCATATTTCTGGGAAGAAAAGGACCAAGAAAAATTACAATGTGACTAGATATCAAAAGTTGTCAGCACGTCATCATGGCTGATGTGACGTTATAGGGCATCTAGATTACCTTGGGCTCACGTAACTCTCTAACAACTCTTTTTTGGACAAATGAAACACACATTTTGAAATCCTAGAAAATGCAGGAGAAGCAGGCTTATTGTGATTTTATTCAAGACAATAAAATCTTCCCTTCTTAAGAGTGTATTTTCCCATGTTTTAAATGAAGTAAACTTACGAAATGTCTTTACCACATGGATACAATGTCAGTCACAGAAATTTTCTCAGAAATTTTTAGTATATGCACTTCCCATAGAATTTATTTCCTAGTTTCGAACATCATTTTTTCATATCTTTGCGATACAGTAAGAATGAGTTAAAATTTTTCACTCTCTGGAGAGTGAAATAATCCTTTGTATATTGTTTCATGTATTGTCACTATAATGTGGTAAAGCAATAACCTTTACCTGAAAAGGATTCTTCGTTTACTAAAAGAAATTAAGTAAGAAAATGCATCAGAATGTAGCTACTCAACATAATTATGGATAAACTTTCTCATGTTGTATATAAAACTTGCAATTACATTAGTCCAATCATCTGATAGTGGCTATGAGTTCAAATATTGATCAATTTAAGTATGAGCCTAGAAAGTGTGTTCTTATTTTCTTTGAAATCATATTGTGGTCATGTGAAAATAAACGAACTATCCCTATATGTTACAAATGTGCAAATAGAAGGTAACGGCATATAGACAAATATTAAGCATAGGTACTTAAATCTCTATGGCAACAAACAGAAAATGTTAATAGGCACTGTAATATTCTAATTTAAAAGACTTTATATTTTATAGTCTTCTATATAATTTCTTTAGATTGCCTAAGGCTACAGAACTAACTAGGGAGAGTTTGAAACCAAATCTATATTCATAGAAAACAAATATAAATGGATAGAAATTTAACCATGCACCTTATTTCCTGAAAAGGCTTAGCTATTTTAAATTCAGAAAGCATTATGATCACAAAGAATTTAATACCATAATGGGCTATGGAAAGCAATATAAATTTTATTCTCAATATTTTATTCAGAAATGAGAAAAAACTGCTTAAGTCTTCATTAGAAAGGCACTCATTTTCTTGATAAATTAGGAATGCTAACTTTTAATCATCTTATCAATGCAAATAAAGTCACAAAACTAAATTACCTTTTGAGATAGGGCATCAAAAATGCCCCAGAACAGTTTTCTTGATAAATGAAGTTCTTCTTCAGAGGCAGCACCAAAGTTGCCCCACCCTCCAGGCAGGCAGTAGTATTTCCAGCATCTTTCATAATGATTTGTCAGGAGCTACGTGGAAAAGCAATTACAAAGCTCTGAGCTGAGACACCTTGCTTAGTTGTTCCACTTCCTTCCCATGGAATTCTAATGCCATGTTCTGTAATAAGGACAACTGAAGGGAAATCGCTCAATCCCACTTGAGTTCTTTTGAAGAATACAATTACTTTGGATGCTAGATATCTCTCTTTAAAATTTAATGGTGATCACACTACCAGGATTAATGTTCAATTTTGTAAATAACTATCTGAACAGCAATCTTAATGAGCTTTTTGAATAGATCTGTGTTCTCTGCTCATCATTATCATTCATTCAGTTATATGAACTGTTATCTCCTGGAAATTCATGCATAAAAATGAGGAGATTCCTATCAGGGTGACCCAGGGGCACAAAAGGAAACTCCATATCTGACTATTTTTGTTCCCTCTCTGCCTATTTTTAATTATGACATCTTATGACTTGCCTCAAAACTTCTGTAATATAGCAAGGATATAATTTACCTGACTCATGAATTTATCTAGATTTATCAAATCAAACTAGATCATCATAGAAAAAATATTTTACATATGTTTTTTTGTTTCCTGTTTTCAGTACAGTGATTAAACCCAGGAACACTGTACCACCTACCTCCATCTCCAGCTCTTTTTATTTTACATTATTTTATTTTTTATTTTGAGTATAGGATCTCACTAAGTTGTTCAGGTGGGATTTAAACTCACAATCCTCCTGACTCAATCTCTCAGTGCTAGAATTATAGATGTGTGCCACTGTGCCTGGCTGAGAAAGGTTATTTTTCCTAAATATCAAAGCATGCTTTTAATAAAAGCTTAAGAAACAGACTCATATACATTCCAAAAATCTTTTCTACAGTGCTATTACTGGATAGCCTTGGAGGGAAAATATCTACTAGCTGTATTACAGAATCGTCACTCAAAAAATATTGTGTGGGGGCGAGGCAGCCACATAACCTTGATGTACAGACCTTACTTTCCTGAGCCTAGATTTGGATATTAAATGATAGAAAAATAAATAAATAAATCAGTATATAGAACGAGGTCTGTTTGTTCATGAATTAAATAGTAAAGCTGGACAAAGAAAATGTCAGTGACTTTTATAAACAAATGCAACAAAATGCATGTGTATATACGCAGAGGTTATCTTTGGACTCTGTGAGATCATGTTTGGAACTTATGACATAATTACCAACTTAGAAAATGTTTTTAAAGCCTATTTATACCTCTTGAAGTTGATAATAATATACACCAGGCCTAGGATCAGGCTTTCCAGTCAAAGACATCAGATTATCTTTTTTTTGTGATCCATTGTTGTCCATTAATTTCCAAAGATATTGACCTTAGGAATTCTATATTTTATTGCTTGTTCGTTATAGGTTAATGTATACATTTCTGTAGTGTATCTGTGGCCATTCCAAAAATTGGGAGAAAATTCCTAGCATCAAAGACCAAACATGCTGTATCCAAGAGATGCACATGTAATAAGAGGCAATAAGATCAAAGAAAACAAATAACAGAAGACACTTGTATTTACCTTAAGGGGCATCTTTGCATGTTCATTCAGTAATGGAACATCAAATACTAGTCTTCTGAGCAAATGCTGCATCATGGAAGGTCTCAGTTGGCTGTTGGAACAAAGCCAGTTTTAATAAATAAGAGAAATACATCTAAAATAAGAAGATATTTCATTAGACCACATTATTCAAGCAAATAACTTACACCTGTATCTCTCTTCAGATGGTATTCATTAGGTGCTCTTGGCTCAAAGAATAGCCAATAGTTACAGGCATGGATCACACAATGACGTTTCAGTCAACAAAAGACTGCATATACGACAGTGCTCTCATAAGAATACAATGGATGTGAAAACAATTCCATAATCTAGCAAAGTCATAGCTGGCATAATGTTTTAGCACAGCACATTGTTCATGTGTTTGTGCTGATGATGGTGTAGACAAACGATGTATGCTAGTCACATATAAGTGTAACACAGATGAGTATCTGATTTACATAATATATGACAATGAAAGGCTGAATGAAATACTGCCTTATGTATTTGCTACATTATACTTTTTTACCTTTACTTTAGAGTATATCCATATTTAAAACAAAAACCAAAGGAAAAATTACTGTAAAACAACATGACACATTACGCCTCAGGAGCCTCATTCATTTCAACTTTACTTAGTCTGTTGACTACATTAACAAGTCACGTGGAATGACTCACCAACTGAGGTTTGTACAAGTACATTCCAGGACTTTAGAATGACAACAAAACCCTCTCACAATGCATTTCTAAGCACATATCCTGGTCATTAAGTAAGCATAGCTGTATTTCATCTTATATAAGGATACATTTCCCAGCTCTGTCCCCAGATCTGAAGTCCCTCTTATGCTCCCCGCCTCCCAATTGCTCCCAAATGCAGCCCCACCATTTGCAGAGATCTCCCTCCACGAATTTTAGCAGCTGCTTCCTTTCCCCTTACTCCAGTGGATGATTGAAAGCAAGAAAGAACAGGGTATGTAGAATCAGGACGGAGGCAAAAAGGTATGAGACAGCAACATTGACAGAGGAGTGGGGAAAGAAAACTACTACAGAAAGAAATCTACTTCACTTCATTTGATACCAAGAAAACCTCTGGAAAGTAGGTATGTGATTCCATTTTACAGAATCTAAGGTCGTGGAGATTACAGAACTATTATGCTTTCTCACCCACCCGTGTCCCTTCCATTTACCCCATACACTCCACCCCTCCCTTCACCAAGGATTGCCAGGCTGCAGACCTCCCGTCAGATCCTGTAAAATTAGAAAGCAGCCATTGCTCTGGCTTGGAATTGTCCCTTTCACCCTGAAAGCATTATCAGGAGAAGATACAGTTCAGGCATTCAGAGTAAGAAACACTTATATTCCCAAGAAGTTTTCCAGGCAGAGGGAGGTATTCAGCTTTAATATCTGTCATACAGGAGCAATCTTTTAACTATACATCTTTCCATTTAACGAAGCCCTTTTTACATTTTTCCTCTTCAGGAGGAGTGAAAACATATCACCTACAGTCAGAAGGGGTGACTCTATTAACCTTACAATGCAGTGGTCAGGGAAGCCTGACACAATCATCTCCCCCAAAGTCCAGAGCTCTGTTCTACAATGGCCCAAAGCAACAGCCAACAGTGAGACATCCTAGGGATCAAGGGACTCCTGAGAAGACTAATAACTCAGTATAGAGGACATCTTAAAATGAATTAATATTTTGCTATAGAGATTACTTTCAAAATTCCTAACAATTCACTGAGATTCACAATGGTAAATTTTCACCTTTACAGAAAAACAAAGCGAGGTACAGAGTTCCATACGGTTGTTACTTACCCACAGATAGAAAGTAAACAAACTTCTATGGAATCCCGTTGAGCTTTGGTGAGTGAGCAGCCCTTGGAAAGTCTGTACACAGTATGAAGTAAGGAGTCAATGAGGGAGGCATGGTGCTCCGTGCCAGCAAAGAGAGGAGCACACCTTGTTAACAAAGGCAGGACAGCTGTGCACAGGTATCGGTTGAGGGCCAAGGCCATGTCTGTAGCACTCAGAGCAGCCTACAAAGGGATGAGACAGTACAAAAATATCTGGGTTGGGCAGGAGACAACTTTCAAAGGAAGCAACATGTTGAGAACTTTATCATCCTGCAAATGACATTAAGATGAAAGCCAGAAATGTCTTCCTCAGGTAGTATATCTTTAAACGGGGTCAAGTGATCTTTACCATGAAGAAAAGTCAACTACCTGTTGTTCTTAAGTAGACAACATAAATGAAATGACATTTGTCTTCTCTAGGCTCTATCATAAAATATCCATATAGAGCCAAGTAAAAGGAAGACAGTAATAATGATCTTAAAGGTGTGAGCATCTTCCTGTGCTAGGGGAAGAGAAAGAGTCTATTTTCAGAATAGATCTTATATTCACAAGTTCTTTGAGTTCTATTTATTAATGGCATTTATATTTCTGCTCATGTTGATCAGCTAAATAATCAAAAGTTGATTTTTATTCCTAGCTTATCATCTATACTATTCAGATTCAGAATTTGGTGTGGACACTCAAACAATAAAGAAAAATTTTCTTTCATTTTTATGCTTCTACATCCATGGATTTTATCCAATAGCTATTATCAACTCAAGATGTAATATCCTCTGATATCAAAAGGACCAAGCAAGCTGATAAACAAATGAAAAGCAAATATTACTATCATCTCATGGAATTTTGGCTAATTCTACTATGTTGTAGACAGCAGCACATCTAACCTGATAATGGCAGATTCACATTTCTTCTTTCCAGTTGGCTCATTTTAAATAAAGTTATCAGTGAAATGGTTTCCTTGTTCTACTCTCAAGCAAGTATGTGGACTTCTTGATATGTATGACAGACCTTAACAATCTGTAATTTACCAAATGAAGACATGAAGGTATAATTTTAAGCGACATGACTCAAGAGAGTCCTTTAAATAACCTAAATAACTGAACTGCTTTCACTGAGAAGCATAACTGTGTAGGCCACTTTTGAGGCTAGCTTAAGGTTAACAGAAATTGTTGTGATCTCCCAAATCAGTTCTAGGAACCTCATAGGGATTCTCATAGCACTAATCAGAATTCCTATCATGCTCATGAGGTGGTCAGTTTCAGTATTCAATAAATTTCTTAATGACACATTTTGTGTTTACATACTCTTGGTTTACACAAGATAGGTACATCGCAAATGTCTGTTGAAAATAGATGAGTTAATGTCAGAAGGCACAGACTACAGAGTCAGGTTGGAGGGAATTTCATTGGCCCTGTCGTACCGTATCTAGAGAAGCAGCAGCTCGGAGATCTGGCAGAAAGCCAACCTCGAGAAGATGGAGGAGGAAATCTTGCACCTCAATTCCATAGACCCTGTCAAGGAACAAAACCATGGCTGCCTTGTGATCTGGGCAAAACCCCGCAGACATGTCAGGTTCCACCACATTCCCATCTAAAAGAGAGAAGGTGACATCTTGGCGTCAATGACCAGGCCATAGGTGGATGGATTACAAATGGCTTCTTTCCAGTTGGTTCATTTTAAACAAAGTTACTGATGAAATGATTCCCTGTTTTACCCTCAAGCACATGCTACATTGGCTGAGAGAATATAACAATGCAATTTAAATCCATGGTCATTTAAATGTCATTTGGGCATTTACTTATTAACTGCATACTTTACAAAGACACAGCATTATATGTATTAGACAATAAAAAGAAAACAAAACATCAAATCTACCTTGTTAAAGAAGGTTGTATCACAAAAAGTTACAACATAACTCGGGCATTTCTCCATTTGTCAAGGAGAGCTTCCTTGAAACACCAATAAGGGTCAGGTACCTCTGGGGATAATCTTAGCATATTTCCATTATTATGGTTTAGAATAATCATAAAATGATTAATAATGAAATGTTTTATTGATAATAGCATTTAATATTTTAAACATTTGAGAGTTGTATCATTTCTTCTATCAAGAGTCAATCCTTGATACTTAGAGATTAGAAACTCCTTTATGACTCCATAGGATGGAAACCCCTGACATCAGAAATTATAAGATTATATGTCAACTTAAAAAAACTGATTTGGTTTCTGTTTGACCATGTAATTACACCAAATTGGTGCTAACAACACATTAAAAGAGTCTATGAAAAATATCATGGAAATTTTTTAAATGGACAATATGCTGAAGAAAGACAAACAGAAAAAGATTACATATGACCATGCTGATCCTGAAAGAAGACATGACAACTTCTCTGATTTTATTTGGAGTCAATAAATGACTTACACTTGTATCATGAAAATGAAAAAAATAATGCAATAAAGTAAATTAGATGAAAGATCCCCCCAATAGTTTCCATTCCTTATTACAATAATCCCTCCTATAACTAATACTTCCCTTGCCTTCTAAAAATAAACATTCTTGGTGTTTGTGCAGTTGTCAGGCAGTATACTAAGGATGTTATAGACAGGGTCACACAAGGTTTCCATAATCCAGCTATGAAGTCGTGTTGGTGTTATGATCCTCACTTAACGAGTGATGGAAGCTATTAGGGACGTTAAGTAACTTTGTCCAAAGCCATAAACTTAGTAATTGGTAAAGTTGTATTTAAACGAATGAAAATTAGATTTAAAATCCAGTCAAAATAGATACAACGTTAGTTTATGCTATAATTTTCAAATAAAAATATATATGAAATTCTAACTTGAGTCTCCTAAAATCACATTTATAGGGAATTTAAATTTACAAGATTTTGTTATTTTAACATATAGCTGTTTAAAGGGGAAAAAAACACAACAACTCAATGATCCTAACCTAAATTTTATTATCCAAACACATATTCAAGTGTATATGTAGTCTCAACTCAACTGCATCTGCCTTGGGGTTCAAAGCTATCAACTGCCACAGTTGCTGTTTTATTGTTACTGTTCCCTCAACACATGAGCGGTAATAAAGCTGAGACGGGCCACTCATAGAGTTCCGGGAGTGTCTGAGCTGGACCCACATGGTCTGGCACACGGCCTTCCCTTGGGGCACCCACAGCATCTTTGTTCTTCATTCACCTGAAATTACGGCTGCAGATAGGCTGACCAAACAAGTCCCTGAACCAACAGCTGCCGGCTATGGGCTTGCTTCTAAACCTTCTCACTTTTGTTATCATACTGCAGCATGCTCTAGGTCTAGACAGAACCTGATTTAAATGGCTGGAAGGCCTTAGAACATGTGTCTAAGAAATACTAAGGAAGAAAAAAATAATCTTTGGAGATGAACTTTACACATCAAATATAGAATAATCAAAGCTGCTGCTACTTGACAACATTTACAGAGTGAAATGATTTGTCCCTGAAACAGACAAAGGGATACTTATATTTTTAAATTTTTCAGATGAATGCATAGATAGAGCAAAATAAAAATGTTCAGGTTTCTGTCTGCCTGGCCCACAAAAGTAAGCAGTAGAAGAAAAAACCCAACAATTTACCAGTGATCAATGCGTTTTAAAAATTAACTCATTTGTGATTGTGAAAGTTTACAAAAACAGAAAACTTCTTAAACTCTTGATGTAAACAATGTAGTATATTTATGAGTAAAAACATCATAGAAGTATATGACTAACACATAACTATGTAGAGTTGGGAAAAAAGAACTTGAACACTCATGGAGGCTGCTACTGACGGATGTGTAGAGGAAACAAAGGGACCTGAGGCTGTGGGACCTTTCTGAAAGGGACCCTGGGTACACACTGTCGGTGACTCCTTATCACAATGTTATTACACAGGTTAGTGCTTTTTAAGTTACCAACCTTCACAGCACTTGGTAATACTCTTACATTTGTTTGACAGTGTCAGTGTGCAGGCTCACAACGTAGGGGAAGGAAAAGGATCTGTTACATAAGTAAAGGTGACATGAAGACAAGGCAGGTAAGGTTGATGTAATATAAGGATATGAACTGCTGCAAGTGGAGTAGATACAGCACAGGGACAGCTTTTAAGTTTCAGCTTTCACTAAAATTGGAATGACTGGTTTGCAAGGTAAGCACACAGGAGGCTTTACTTTCTGGTTATCACCTGTCAGTCAACAACCATTAGCCCCCTGCAGGTCACAGTGACCCCCTTGATCTAGGCTTGAGTTGTTCTTTGGGTGATAACTCATCAAACACAAAGATCACAGCATGTGTTTCCTACCTAATTATGTTTTTTTTTCCTAAAATTAGAAGTTTAAGTAAAAATGGTTTTATATAAATAGCCAGTGAAGTAAAAATGGTTTTATATAAACAGCCAGTGAAGTAACAGACAACTCAACACTGAAATGTGAACAAATAAAACCAAAGTACAATTTTGGATGGGACAAGTCTTTAGGCTGTCTCCAATAATTCCTGAGATATTTAAAAAATTTTCTCCTGTGTCTTGAACGGAATTCTTTTTCAACACAGAGGTAATCTTAAATCTTGAAGTCAGAAGCTATGGTCATTATTTTGAAAAGCATTATAAGAAAGTGACAATGAAAATCATCAAAGAGCATCCATTAAGGGACAGAAGAAACTAAGGGCCATCATAGGCCAGGAAATAGTGGAGATGCCTATTTCCTCTTCTCTGGAAACAGTCTGAGTGTCCAGAGATACCACGTGAAAAAGAATAAAAATTTCATCAAAATACAGTTGTTTAAAAATGATGACAATGGAAAATGCTATATGAAGTGAAACATTTTATAATTCCTTTTTTTTTAAAAGAAATTTCAGGGCTGGGGATTTAGCTCAGCGGCATAAGCACCTGCCTTGCAAGCAGTCAGTCGTGAGTTCGATCCCCGGCACCAATAAAAAGGAAAAAGACAAAAAGAAAAGAAAGAAATTTCGGCCTGGCCATTGTGTGGGAAGGGGGTTGCTGAGTACTGATAGAGGAGTTTAGAATGTCATGCCTTCCCTCATCCTTATGACCATCACAGAATGGACAGTGGCCTTACCTTTGGCTATTGTTGGCATCTGGAAAGCGATGCTAATGACTCCTACCAAATCTCCCAGTGGAATCAGGGATCTCAAAATAGACCTGATTCTGATGGCTTCCCCCTTACCAGCATGAATCAACTAAACAGAGTGAAAGATAAAGAAACATTAGAATACATGCGTGAAATCAACATTTTAATTGTCTGAAAAATCTGGAATGGGAGAACACAACTATAAAATACATTTCTGTTAGCACTACATACAAAGTAGACCTCTCTCACAAATTGTTTTAGGCGTAGAGGTAGATATCTACTTGTCCATAATGCTTTTAACTTCTGCAAGCACCAAATCATATATATTATCCTCTGGATTCACTAACTACAACAACAGTTTTTAATTCTCTTTGGGAGTATTAAAACATCCTGAAAATCTGGTAAGTCTATAAACGCTCATTACTCATAATAACACAATGTGCTAAACATTATTTGTAGCTGTAGAACATGTACTAATATTTATGACTGAGTTGACATTTTCCTTGCCTTCCGATGAGAAATTAATGGCATATCCATCTTTATTCCATATTCTACTTCCCCAAGGGAGATTTATAATGTTAGAGGAATGGTGAACATGAACCTAACAGTCCCTTAAAGACTGCCACTGTGATCATTAATCTTCATAGGTCAACTTGATTGGACAAAGAAATGCGTAACAAATTATCAAAGCACATTTTTGGGTGTGCCTGGATGTGTACAGGTGGGTTAAGGAGGCAGGACCCTGAGGTATATACCTGCTGCCTAATCCACTCCTCTCTGGCATGCTTTCTCTGCTCTATTTCCTGACTGCCATGAATTAAACATCCTTGCTCTACCATGATTTTCTAGCATGATCTTCTTGCCTTGAAGGCAGCTGGCTGTGGACTGAATCCTTTGAAATCGTGAGCCAAATTAAGTCGCTCTCATTTTAAATTTCAGGCATTATGTACTGGGCCTCAGTGCCAGGAAAGCTAAGTAATACAATGACAGTAGATCAGCATAAAGTCAAGAATCTCAATGCGTCTGGGACAGATTACAGCCAGTGCAGGTGTCTGTTTCTTTCCTCATACCACAAAAAACTCATACTCTGTTTCTAAAACATAGGAGGCCATAGAAAATAGTTGCAAAGATAAATTAATTTCAGAAGTGCCAAGGTGAATCCTTTGATCATTCACTTACTAGTGCTTTTATCTCTTAAAAACAAAGATATGACCGAAGAACAAAAAGCTTCTACTTTTCAGTATACTTTTTTAGTTTCTCTGATCTTCAACCAAGATGAGAAAAAGAAACCACATCAGCATTAAGGTTTTTTATGGAATCACCTCTGGCACATACATTTTTCATAATCTGTTCCAATTTGCTAAAATGGGAAGTCTCATTAGCAGCAATGGCTGTTTTTACAAAAAACAGGTTCTACGTTTTCTAACATTTCTCTATTTTATGATTCTTCTCATAATGGAAAGGTACATCCAGTAAGTTTTGACCTAGGAATGTAAAAGAAAAACACTCCAAACAAACAAAACAACAACAACAACAACAAAAAAAAACAAACAAACAAACACAGACACCAAGGGTTAGGGAAAGCAAGCAAAGCCCTCTGGCTTCATGTTTAACTCAGTTTAAAAGTGACTTGTAAGCTGGGCACAGTGGCACATGCGTATAGCCCCAGCATTCTGGGAGGCTGAGACAGGAGGTTTGAAAGTTCATGCATTGCGCTGATGACTTAGGAAGATTCTGTCTCAAAATAAAAAATAAATAAAAGGGCTTGAAATGCAGCTCCTTGTGAAGGCCTTGATTTGGTGTTCTCTAACACAAAAAAATAAACAAGCAAACAAGGTGACCTGCAACTCCTAACCCTACCACTCAGGACTGGTCAACATGTTTCAAACTCTAGGGTTGTTTCCATCTATAGGTCATGAGGACAGTTTATGGGCACTGGCTAGCATTTCCTACAAGCAATGGAATAAACTAGAATTGATTACAAGAAAACAAGTCAGAAAATACCAGGATGTATTACAGAGTAAAAGTATTCTTCTATGAAGCTTTTCAATTTGGTTAATTTGGTTAATTTTAGAAAATTTTAAAAAATACTAATCTCTATGGTCTTTCCCTCTGCCTGCCCCCCACCCACTCACTTTCTCTTGATCCAGTGCAAGCATATCAAGCTAAAAACCTCATGGGAACAGCTGTCTTCTGCAAAAAAGGAAACTGTACAAGAAAAATACATTCTTTTCTTCTTAAAATGTAGGGAGGCCGTTAAGTTTTAGAGATGTGTAAGGAACTAAGTATTCCATTAATGGCCTGTACTGAAATCTCACTACTAATTTTTAGTCCATTTCCAACTAAACAAACACTTATTCAGCAATTAGGCTACAACTCTTGCTTTTAATAGAGCATGATTATTATTGGTTCTGAATGCTGTTGTGATCCTTGCCCACCAGGAGTGTCTTAACACAGACAGATGAACCCAGACAAAAGACCCTGGGTCCCCATGGACTCACATGCATCTCAGGAGCACAGCGTCCCAGGAGGTCAATCAAAGCTGCATAAAAGGTCATGATTGCATTCCCCATGTGGATGGTGTCATCTTCCTCCTCCTCAGTATCACTTTTGTAGATGTTTCAAAAGAAAAAGAAAGTAAACAAGGTAACAGTTCATACTTTTCATACATCTCACAGGGAAGGGGACCTTCAGGGTGATGCATTATTTTTCTTCTGACACTTTTCATATATTTTTATATTTATAGGTTGACATTCTTAAAGGAAAATAATGAGCTAAGGGTCTGAGTTAAGGATCTCTTACACATCTGTGGGAATTTTATTATTAAAATCCCTTCAAAGAGGAAAAAGAATTTCTAATTCTACAGATTCATCTCATTTATAATGGAAAAAAAACAACTACAGAAAGTAATTGATGGAAAGACTAGTTTGTAAGTTTAAGACAACTATTATAAACAGCACACATATAGATAAAAGGTGATATAAATGTTATGTAATACACAATTCAGAGTAATATTTAGAAATATTATTTCATGTACTTGCCTGCCTCTATCGCAATGACCCTACCCTCACCTACTTCCCACAAATAATCAACATCTGTCTCCCAGTCACCAGAAGAAAAACACAAGTATTCTATCATCTTTCTAATGAGAGATAATTTGGAGGATCATGTCCTTCCTCCTTCATCACCTGGAAGAGTCTGCTTCAGCTGGATTCAGTGTCTGCGGCACAGGAGTAAGACCTGGGCTGACCACCTCACTTTCAGGCACTCAAAGCTGTCCCAGGGCCATCACGTATACATCTGCTAGTGAGGTGCTGGACCACAGGCCTCTAGGTATGTTTTTTGCTCTGGGAGGACAACATGTAACATTGCATATATGCATGTGTGTGTATGTATGCGTGTAGATGCAGATGATTTCTTTGGCCCATAGTGCTCCTGGAAATCTGGCCATGGTGTCAATAGAACATCTATGTTCAGTCTACATGTGGAAGAAGAAGGGGTCTAGGAGCTCTGTGTGCTCTATTATTTCTTTGCCTGATAGTTTGTCTTCAATAAGCTCTTTTATTTTTAAAAGAAATGCGGTGTTAACAATGTGATTACAAGTCCCCTTAGAACATTTTTTCCCTTCCACAGATGACAAAAAAAACTATGAAAGTAAGATAAGAACCATGCCTGGACTGCGTATGTCCAATATGGAATTAAGTATTAATAATTTCTATCATGGAAGATAGTGGCCACTGTTCCTGTATGTCCCTAATATCTTAACTGAGACTTATACTTCTCAAAATGACACCTTCTTTTCTGGATTTTATCACTGTAACAGTTTAGTCAATCCTCTGTTCTTTTACTAATGTCATGCCTCTCTCTCTTTGATGACATCCTAGGAACTCATTCGAACTGCCTTCCCACTGGACTGTCATTCATCTTCAAACTTCATATTCCATCATGTACAACCAACCACTTTACCTGCTCCCTCTGAACATCTACAAGATGTCTCTCCTCCTATAACTTTGATTTTTCTCTACTAAATCCACAGTCTTCCCTAGCTCCCTTTCAATTCATTCAGTCTATTCCAGCAGCAAAGTCAGTCCACTGATCCACATGTAAAACATTCTGTTTCAAGAGAAGTCTTCAGTACCAGAAACTATACTTCTATTAGCAGAATGTCAAATATGTTTTATAATCTGGAGTCAAAAAATATAATTTACTAATGAGGGTGTGCACATTAGACCTACAGTGTTTTACTGGATCCACTAGTGGGTGAGGGGCCATCTCGTGATGGATCCTCAGCTATTTTTATGGCTTCTTCCATCGCTGCCAAGAGACCATTCCCACCTTCCCCTCTC
Organism: Cavia porcellus; assembly: GCF_034190915.1. Lineage (NCBI taxonomy): Eukaryota > Metazoa > Chordata > Mammalia > Rodentia > Caviidae > Cavia > Cavia porcellus. Next base: position 36,641,588 of record NW_026947496.1, on the reverse strand, counting down.
AAAGCAGGACCAAAGCATTCAGGCCTCCGGATGAGCAATCTCACCACAACGTTTGCATTTTCTTCCACGCTCTCTCCTAAAGACAAAAGAGGAACCAAAGCAAGTTTTAACCTTGCATGGAAATTGTGATCAAATAAATATACAAGTAACCAGCAGCTCTTACTTAAATAAGAGCTGCTTAAATAAGCTAAGTGCAAGAACATACTATCAAAGTCAAAATTTCACATAAATTATGAATTTATCTACATAAAGCACAGAAAGTTTCTTTTCTTCACTTAATATTTTCAAAGCAGAATAAAGCATGATGGAGTCATAAATTATTCATTCTCATTAATTGGTTTTGGAAAAAGTTGTCATAAACCTAATTATTAGAGCACACTTATGAAATTCAAGAAAAATTCAAGAGAGGTTTGTAAAGATCTTAATTTCAGTAATGAAATAATCAATATATTTATAATTATTACTATTTAACAGCCCTAGGGCTTATAAAATATTCAATTTCTTTACCAATATTCATGTCTTTCATGAATATGCAAAGAATGAATCGCTATTTTCATGCAGTTTTAATGAAATGACCACAAATGACCTCAAGCAATCAAATCCTACCATTACAAAAGACAGCAAATCTGAGAAAGTCAAGGTATCTCTCTCCTTCAACTGGATTCCACCCAATGTCTGGATAACCCTTGGACACCAGCATCTGGCAACTCTGCAGTCCACAGCCAGCCAAATAACGAACTACCTACAAAAAAGAGAATAAGCAGCGACACCCTCTGCCTGAGTCACCAGGACACTTACGATAGGTATGGTAGCTAGTGTAACTGTAGTCACATCAAAGGATGGTTTAAAACAATGCATTCTCGTAATTCTTTTTTAGTCTCATGATAAGCCAATGCACTTCCTTTAGTAAAACCTCAGAATTAAGAAATATTTAAATATAATAAAGTATGTTCATAAAGCATGAACCAAATCCATGAAAGAACAATATTCCTGAATTTTGAATCATTTATTTTGAGACCCTGAACTACACATATATTTGATAAACTTCAGAATGTCTAATGACCTCTGGCCCAATGTAAAAACACAGTGCATCTGAGATATTGAAAAATCTATCTGATACGTTACAATACACATTTTTAAAAGGTGAATTATTTTCAAAATGACTCATTCACTTAATGGGGCAGTGGGTATGAAAAGACATACAGAGAAATACAGAAAGCCTAAATTTAGAGGCAAATATTCTGGATTCAAATCAGACTAACATGACTCACTAGAGTCATCATTTCAAGTAAGTTACCTAGGTTTTTAGAGCCACAGTCTAGCAGAGAGAGGAAAAGAAGAAAAGGGGATGGATAAAGGAATTAGGATATACTATGTTATGTACACTAATGCTATATAATGTAAATATTGTATACTGCAGACATGTGCTAAAAAATTTGTGATAAAGGCCAAGCATTTTCTAACTCAAAAATGCAAAATCCAAAATGTTCCAAAATCTGAAATTGTTTGAGTGTCCACAAGATGCCACAGGTGGAAAATTTTACACCTGACCTCACAGGATGGGCTGTGCACAGAATGAGGATATTTACAAAGTAAGGATCCTGGCTCCCACCAAATGTAGATGCATTAAAATACTATACAATATTATCTTCAGGCTATGGATATAATGTGTTTAGAATTGAGTCTCATCTCCAAGATATATCATTATGCATACATAAACAATCCATAAAGCATTTTGAAATGTATAACATTTTTGGTTCCAAGATTTTTTAATAAAAAATACTCAATCTAAAATACTAACTACTTTCCAATATGGTTGAAATTAGCACATTAAAAGTTTCTGTGTATCTTCCCCATTTAAAATATTTTGTTCAGTATGAATGCTGGTCCTCTATAATATTTCATGAAAGATTCAGCTTTACAAGAAATCCCAAAAGGAGTTATTCTCAATGGTAATAGTCTGCTAAGATAAATCTATCAAACAAATTGAATTACATCTAGGTAAGATAAATTACTTTTAAAAAGAAATACACAGCTAAAAACTAATAACAATATCAAGGTATGAATGATGTACAGGTAAGTCATCTGTTTAAAGTATAAATTCAGTGAGCTTTCAAAGTTGTCTGCATCCACAAAAACAGCCACAATCAAGAGGTAGCAGATTCCCATCAATCCTCAAAGGTTACTGTGTTCTTTGAGTCCCTTCCCTACACATTGAACCACAAACTACCTACTCTTGTTATAAACTAGCTCTGATTTTCTGCAACATTTATACATTTAATTTTAAAGTATGTATCTTTCTGTATCTGACTTCTTTCACTTAGCAAACTGATTTTAAGAGTCATTTACACTGTAGCATGTCAGTACTTAATTCTCTTTTATTGCCTAATGACACTGCACTGTATATGACATACCACTGTATGACTTTGGTAATTCATACAGTCATTGACACTTCAGTTGCTTGCAGTTTTTACAATAATGAAGAAAATGGCTAAAAAACATTCACGTCCAAGTTTTGTGCATGCACCTTGTTATGGTTGATATATTATGTCAACTTAAGAAGTTTAGAAGTTTAACTGAGAAACTCAGCAGGGAGCCAGGATCCTTACTTTGTAAATATCCTCATCCTGTGCAAGAGGAGGGCACAAAGATTTAGTGAATGCTACACTCACCCTGGAGGTAGGGGGTGGCCTGTGTACAATACAAAGGAGGAAAGAGGCTTGTTCCCGGTTTTGTTCTGGCTGCTTTTGCTTGCAGCTGCCTTGAATTGTTACCCAGGTACCACACCACCCTGTCTTGCAGCCAGCTGATTATGGACTGAAGCTACCAAAAACTGTAAGCTAAATAAATCTTTCCTTCCTTCATTTGGGGTGCCAAGTATTTTGTCCCAGCAATGAGAGAAAAGTAACCAAGACAGATATATATTTTTTTCTTTATTGAGTAAATTGCTAGGTAGGAACTGAGAAGTCTAGACATACAGTTCATGGTAGCTGTGTGTTTAATGACTGATAAATGTCAAAGTGCTTTTCAAATTGACTTCTATTATTCACCCCAGTAGTTTATGAGGGTTTCAATTGCTCCTTTTCCTCCTCTACACTTGAGGTTAAAAGATTCTTCAAATTAGTCATTGAAATGAGTGTGCCAATGGAAAGATTTTAGATGATAAATGGAGAAAGTCTTCGGTGGCAGATCAGAGATACAAGGCTTCCTGAGCCTGGTGTGGTATGCAAGGAGGATTTAGGAGGAGTTTGAGAGATGCTGAGGCAGCAATCACACACAAAGCATCAGTCCTAACACTGCTCTCTAAGACTGGAAAAAGCCGTTAACAGTGCAAAAAAACACTCCAAACTCAATGATTTGAATTTAAAAAACTACGAACTACAGTTATTCACTGCACAGTGCTTCAGGCAATGACCACATGCCTGACCATGGACCCCGAACAGAACATCTCCCATTGATGCTGTAGCTGTTTTAGTATATGTAAGCACACGCTGTTTACAGTGTTTGCACAACAACAAAACATTCCCTGACTGTGCATTTCTCAGAATATGTTTTTGTTAAATGATGCAAGACTGTATATGTGTGTATATATACCTTAAATGTAAATAGTTATATAATATGAAAATTTTAAAATATGCATAATACATACAAATGTATTTTCAACTGTGGTAAGTAAATCATTAAAGGGAATACAAAATGGTTAAGGAAGGAGGACAGAGTTTCACCTTTAAGTTCAGGACATGGAGGAGCTGAACAAGAAGGTGATGTGGGGTCAAGACTGGAAGGCTATCAGGGAAAGAATCATAAGATTTTGGGGGCAAGGATATTATAACATCTTGGGTTTCTACTGGGAGCAACACAGAAAGTCCAGGGCAAAGAGATGACATTAAAGGTGAGAACAGACTCTAGAGCAGTGATGGCGAATCTTTCAGAGAGGAGTGCCCAAACTGCAACCCAAAACCCACTTATTTATTGTCAAGTGTGGACACTGCAATTAAATGTGAATACAGTACTGAGGTTTTAGTTCAGAAAACTAATTTACATTTTAATATCTTTAGTTTCAAAAGAAAAATAACACACTTGTCATAAGTTCACCATTACTGCTTTAGGGCAAGAAGGGAAGCATCAGGTAATCACTTGGAATGTTGTGGCAACTACACTATGGGGAAAGTCTCTACATGCTAGACAATATACATATGGCCATATGTGCTCAGATTGTACACCCTAGGACTATAACTGATATATTGTGCAGAGATACATAAATGAAGTTATGATTTAAAATGTATGTCAGAGATATTAAAACAATTTATTAGGAAATTGAAACTGTGTGACTAAAACAAAAGTGCTAGCAAATATCATTAAAAGATAAAAATACCTAAGCACACAATTACAGTAAGTTGACTAATATTTCACAGAAAATGCTAGTGATCAAAAGAGATAACATATCTAAAACCTCATGGTATTCATAATAATATACAATAGAATTATATAGTTACAATACATATTAAATTACAGTGTAATAATGTAGTACAATTTTAATACTATAGTTTTTATATTAAAATTACCCCAAGAAAGAACTATGAGAAAGCACTGCCCAGATAGACACCCGGGGCCAGAGCACAACTCACCTTTTCTAGGTCAGGCTCACGCAAAGCCAGGGCTAGTTCATTATTGTCCATCACGGAAGCTGCCGCTACATCCAGCGGTGTTGAACCTCTCATAGCTGGTGAGGCTGATTCAGACAAATATGGGAATCAAACCTAGATTGTGCTGTAACTATGAACTCCATATAGACAGGTGCAGTGTTTTAAAAATTAATTTCTACATACTACACATATCGCACTACTATAAATCATTTTAAGCTTAAATTTTAAAAAGTTATTTTAATAAATAAAATGTACATATATTTATTCTGTGCAACATGTTCTGAAATATGTTATCAGTATGGGATGACTCAATTGGACTAATCAACATATGCATGACTTCAACCACTTAACAATTTTTGTGGTGAGAACACTTAAAATCTATTCTTTAATTTTTAAGAATATAATACACTGTTACTAAGTAAAATTTTGTGTACTTCAACATTTTCCTAGTTCCTTCTACTCAGGCCCTATTCTAGCCTGCATTTCTGTGGGATCAACTTTTAAGTGAGTTCCTTTGGCATTTACCTTTCTGTGCTTGGCTTTTTTCACTTAATGTAATGTCCATCAACTCATCCACTGTCACAACTCACAAGATGTCCATCATTCTAAAGTATTACAATGTGCTTGTAGACCATGTTTTCTTTATCTAATCCTCTACTGATGCAAACTGAGGTTGGTATTATTAATAATGTTGCAATGAATATGTGACTGCAGGTATCTGTTCAGCATAATGATTTCACTTCTTTTGGAAGAGTACCCATAAGTGAAACTGTATGATCATGTGGCAGTTTATTAACTTTTAAAGAACCTCCTCACTGTTTTTCATGTTGGTTGTAGTAATCTAGATGGTTGGTTGGTTGTACTAATCCACTGTTGTGGAAACAACAGTGTGCAATGGTACTCATCTTTATCATCCCATTTTTATGACAGTAATTCTAACAACTGTGAAGAAATCTTATTATAGCTTCAATGTTCTTTAGTGATGCTAAATATTTTCCATATACCTGTTGGCCACAGATATATTCTTTAGAGAAAAATCTGTTAAAACCTTTGCTTATTTTTAACATGAAATTTAATTTTAAAGTGTAATATGTACTTTATTTTAAAAGTTAAACAGAAGCTATGTTTACTTACCAAGACCAACACTACTGTTTTCCAATAAATAACTCAGATGATCAAACATAGCTTTTTGATTCTGCCTACTTATACGACAAAAGTAACAGAGAAAACGGCAACAGTTGGCCACCATCTTGGGAAAGGTGATTTCCTATGTAAAAAGCATTTAGGTAGTTATTGAAAGCAAATGATCATTATTTACCTTAGTTTAGACACTGAGGTCTCAATCACATTATATAATCATATATGCCCATGTCTGCCGAACCTCAGATATTGAAGACCTTCAAAGGTGCAGACTGACCCATCTTAAGTCTTGAGTCACTGCACATCAAGTCTGGCGACTAACTCAGAAGCCTCATTAACATCAGCAGGCTGTATGCACAACTGTAAGCTGTAAGGCTGTAAGCTACAGCCCTAAACTCAAAGAGAGCAACAGCCTTGTTTAGAGATCAGGCATACTCGGTTATGAGTCCTGACTACTACTATTAGCTGTGCTTCCTTGGGAAATTATATAGTCTTTGATTGTGTAATATGGGGTTAATATGAATGATAATACTTTTAAGTAAGAAGAGGAAAGGATACAATAAGATAATTTCTGAGATATTCACAGTTCAGTACTTGGAGCTCTGTAACATGGTATGCCTTTCAAGATGATGATCATGATGACGATGATGATGATGACGATGGTGGTGGTGGTGGTGGTGGTGGTGGTAGTGGTGGTGGAGATAGTAATGAGATTCCAGGATCCAAGGCCTCCATGACTAGCACACAGCTTGTATACTTAGCCCCCTAACTAGAAAGGCTCCTCGTGGACCATACCTACATTTTACCCTGATACTCTCTTGAGTCCTTCTTTAATAGAATATATTATGAATATCTTTTCAAGTTTTTCTAACTGGTAGACAGCCTGATGATGAGAAATATGGACTTAGTTCCATAATGTGAGAAATACATCTTAAAATTTAAAATAGAGAAATGCATTTTGTACATTAGAAGTTATGAAATTATACTGATTCATGTTATTATGATTTGATCAATTTCATTTTCAAAGACTTTGTTTTAAAACAAAGTTTAAAAGTTCACTGTAGAATCTTACAACAGATATATTTCAGAGCATCACTGCTGAGTTCTGAATGGTTCAGAAATTTAGTGAAGTCAACTTCTGTTTGATCCATAAACAATAGCTAAGTCTCAAGCACATGCCTGTGTCATGGTCTTGGGATGTGTTAGGACTCAACTTATAATTCAAAATAAATTACAGTAGCATTATCTTTGAAAGTTCCTAAATAGCACCTAACTGATAATAATTCAAGGGAAAGCAAATTACACAGAATTAAGTAGAAACTTTTATCACCATCAAGGAAATGACTAGGAGCACATCCAACTCTCATCTCAAAAGTGATGTTCTTTAAAAGCAGTTCTCTAAAAGGGATTTAAGAAACCCTTGTTAATGAGCTCTCTGCAATCCACATACTCAAGAGGTTACACTGAATAGTATCTCAGAAATCAAAGACTCTCTTTTACCTTGGACTCTCCACCTCCAAGGACATTCACCATGACCTCCATCACGGTCTCGTGCATCCCAAGTGCTCTCATGAGATTAGGGTGCTGGTAAAACACTTTGTTATTCATGATGTCCCTAGAAAGGTCAATGGAGAAAGTGGGGGAGGCATGAAATTCAGAGAAAAAGTTAAATAAACATTTATCTGGGATCCTGTTAAGTCTTTTAGTAATAACTTGTGTATGGAAAAGTAAGAGTGGTCATAGTTGAGCCACAAATGTCAATGACTGCAACTGAATTTTTACAAAAATATTGATACTTTACCAAAGTTGTATACAATTTACATACTCTTTCCAATGATAAAAAATGTTCCAAATATGTAAACATTATCACATGAAATATATTTTCCTAATCTAACCATGTATTCAACCTTCTTTGGTTTAGAGATAATAATCAGTATTAACATGACATTTATATATGAATTATTTTCTTTTTTCCTTTTTGGTTTGTGCTGGAGATTGAACACAGGGTTTTCTCCCTGACCTGTATCTACAGCCAGTCTGTCTTTCTATTTTTCTAGACAAGGTCACTGAATTGCCCAGGTTCCTAGAGTGCTGGGATTATAGGGATGAACCACCATGCCTGGCTATATGTAAATTCTTGATGTTTAAGTACTTCTGGCTTTTCCATATTCTTTTTGCTGTGTTTGCAATGCTAGGGATTAAAGTCAAGGTTTTATGTATGCTAGACAAGCGTGCTTCACTGAGTTATACTTTCTACCTAATTACACAAATTTTAGTACTACCTTCAATATCTGCATGTAAAATTACATTAGTGATATTTTTTGCTATGTTCATGTTATCATTTCAGTGAACTGCTTGAAAGAATGTATATTCTCCAGGAGAAACTGAATGCTTATGAAGTTCAGGCACAAGTAACCCAGCTCATTAAAAAAACATTCAATTTAAAGAAACAGCAGCTGAAAATACCTAAAATGATTCATATTGTCATTATTATTGCATTAAACATTACTGCAGGGTATGTGTCAAAGTCTAAGAATCTTAATGCTCAGTAATAAGTTTCACTTATTTTAAATGAAAAGCTTTGCTGTTTTATATCATAATCAAACCAATGCGAGAGCCTTTTGTATAAAACACTTTATTGCAAGAAAACAAGCTTTTTCAAATATGATCTCCTTCACTGAACCACTCACCTGTTCATTTAGTCATCTAATAAATTTTAGTTATTTTAGGTAGATTTATAATTATACTGCCAAGTAGTACAGTTATCATTTACCAGGTTTGTCCTTTATGTGAAATACTTCTAATATTACAAGAGTAGGATTTTATTTCATATCACTTTGAATTTTATCAGTAATAAACAATTTTTTGTTAAAGACACATATGATTGTTTCTATGTCTATTTAAGAAAGAAATTCATCTCTCTATAGGAAGGCTTTCATCTATGTAATGATGATAACATCTTATAAGAGGCTCCCTTAGGGAAGATTTAAATATAACTATTCATATTAGGTCCATGCTCATACAATGATAAAGATCTTAATTTTTGCATTTGGAGATATAAAAAATCTATGCTTTTTTTCTGCTTTCCCTGTTTGTCCTATTAAACACATTATTATTAGTGTGTAACCATTTCATGAATTTGAAGTATACTCTTCCAGTCTATTTTCATGAATTTGGATACTAAATAGGCCCATAGCATATACTGTTTTCTGATTTTTGAAAAGTACTGAGGAGCTATGTTTGATTGTTTCCATTTTAATGGCTTAGGAAGCACTAGGAAGTTAGTAGAGCATACTTCTAGGTGTATCTGGGTGGCTTATGGGGTGGTAACCTTGGGTAACACATACGATCCTTGCCCCTTCTCTCTCGTTCACTGTTCTCCTGGTTCGCTTCCAGGTCTCCATAAACTAAGCAGTTTTGCTCTGCTGTGCGCTTTCACCCTGATGTTTCTACACTGGAACCAGTTACTATGAACTGAAACCTCTGAAGCCATGAGCTAAATAAACTATTTCTTCCTTGAAATTGTGGGTGTCTGGTATTTAAATCCACCAGTGGGAAAGCTGATTAAAGTATGTGCTTAAATGACACTATACAATCTGTGGCTTGGTGCAATTGCTTTATACTTTCAGTATAGTTTAGTCAAAAAACTTGCTTTATTCTGCTTCATTAGTTTTACTCAAAGAACCAACTACAGGTTTCTTTGATCCAGTTTATTATTCCTTTATGATCTATCTTATTCATGCATCACCTTTATTGTCTCTTCTTGCCTGATCTTTAATTACACTAGAATTTCTTTTATTCCTGAATAGTTCTCTTTTTAACCATTTTTAATGTTCTCCATTCTAGATTAGTCCATCTTTAGGCATTTTCCTCATCATATAGCTTAATCTGTATACTTTGAATTTCTGTAATTATGTCAACTACTCCTATTTTCACAGCCCCAAATTTTAAAGTTCTTTCAAAGATAACTTTAAAAGAAAATATTACTTATTTTTCCCTCATTTCTGAAAACAGGGTAAAAATTTAAACCACCAAATCCATGTGAAACAGATGTTTTTAGATACTCAAAAGTATTCCCCTTCTTCCTTTATCCAAAGGCCCAGTATATGAAGACAAGTTTCTTTATTATTTTCTGAGGTTAAGTGTTTTCCCTCAACCCCTCACAGTTTTTAATGTGTTTTTATTAAGTTTCATGTATAACTCCATATTACTGAGGAATCAGAAAAACTCTAAGCTAATTGCTATATGCCATATTACCTTAGCTTCTAGCTGAAAAAGTAGATGCTGTTACTAACTCTCTGAGCTGAAAAATATAATCTCTAGAAAAACAGTGACAATATAATGATCATATAATCCAGATTGTGTATGTGCAGTATAGAGCACCAACTGAAGTATTAATTGTATAAAACTTAGAAAAAATTTCTAAGACAAAGCACATAGTTAAATAATTTACCCTAATCCACGAATCATAAGCTTCTCTTCTTCCTTGCCCATCCTTACACTCAGCAGAGAACGGATCTGACCGAGGGAGGCCAGCAGGTTGATGGTGTCTTCTACAGAGACACCATTGATGGTATAGGTCTTCGGCAGTGCCCGAACCAGGCCCCCAATGCCATCATACTGCCGATGTAGCAACACAAACATGGCCCTCACCAACTCAGGGTCCTCAATGATGGACTCCTGCGCCCACCGGACCATGGTCTCAGAAATCAGCTGCTGGAGACTGGCTGTAGTGATATCATGGGCATAGACAACAAGGGAAAACAGGAAGAAAAGACACTTCAGCTCGACATATCAAGTTCATACATCATAGCCTCCAAAGAAGTATCTCTATTTGTGCCCAAATTGAAAAAGTTAGGAATGGTTTTTGAAAAAGATAAGTTTCATTTCGATGGTATCTTATTTCAGTAAAGATTATGTCATCCAAGGATAAAAATACAAAAACATTTCTTAAAAGGTATTCTTAGCATCAAATATGCTCTTTTAAAGTTACAACTTCTTTTTCAAAATTACTGTTGGCAGCCCATAAGTAATTCACAGTATGACAATATAAGTTACTCTAACTTTGGTTCCATAGTTTTCTTTCCAGAAAATCTAACATCAATATCCTTATAGATTTCAAAAAGGTATGTGGTTTTGTAGCTGCTGATTTTTAGTTTGGTCATTTGCAAGACTAACTACATATATTTATTTGAATTGCATTGTCACTAAAAATGTCTTCAGAAGGATTTGTGAAGATATATTAAAGTAAGAAGTTACTTCATAAACACAAGATTATTTCCAAATGTCACAGGCAACACTTCCAAATATCTCAATGCAAATAGCAAAATTACCCAATTTAAATGAAGTCAATGTGACACTGATTCATATACCTAGTAAGGCACTATGCCATTGTATATTTCATAGGTCTCACAATCATGCTATAATTTTTATAAGATCATTAATATGCTAACAACAAAATATGATTAATAAAAGTCTTTCAACTATAATTTCAAAATGACCTGACTCAAATTTGGTTGTGACTGTGAAGAACAAATTTATAAGCAATTGCATGAATAAAAGTTTTGCACTGAGAGTTATTAAAATTTTTAGTGAATTTAATACTTTCCTTCAGAAAAAGCCTTTAATAAGCCAGTACTGCATAATAAAATCAGGAGACTTAAAAGTGAAGTAAAAAAGTGGATCCCTAAAAGATTCTTGGTTCCTCCAACAGGATAACTGTAATTCCCAGGAGATCCACAGCCAAGGGAGCTTATTTGGTTCCTAGCAGAGTAGCATCCTTCATTCATAGTTAAATATGCGGTGTGATCCGAAAATATGGGGGGAATGTTTAAATTTACAGTTACTATAATAAAGATATATTGCTATTAATCTTTCTCAAAATACTCCTTCTCATTTTGAACACACTTATTCCATTGTTCTTGCTACTGTCTGGAGCAGTTCTAGAAGACTTCTTTCATGAATGGCTTTAGTTGCACTTCTATGGCTACCACAAAACGCTCAATTTGCCTTTTAAGGTAATATTCACTTTCAAAATATTTATCTTTAATGGTCATTTTAATGTTGAAGAAGAGTCAGAAGTTGCACAGTGCTAGGTCTCATGAATAAGGTAGATGAGAACATACCACAATGTTTTTATGAGCCTGCTTTTCCATTGGCTGACACTTGGAAGCAGTGCTTATACTTTATTATTGAATTTTCTAAAGATTGCAGGAGTATTTAGAGGGAGGTTAATGGCAATGTGGCTTTACTGTAATAATTTTTTCATTTAAAGATTTACTATAGTTTTCAATCACAATGCACAGGATAAGGATGAACCCAAAAAGGGAAACCTTTCATAGCCAATATATGATTTAGCTTTTAAAAGAAAGGTTTAACTTGACCCAGTCACCTGAAAATCAACTGCAAATACAGTATTTACACATGAAAGCAACATTTCTCCCCTTAAACTGTCTCTGGAGAGTATCTGATCAAACATCTAGTTTACTTCTTTTGGAGGCCATCCATCTATGTCCTGCTGCTACCTGTCACCCTGGACCTGTAAATACAGTATGTCACTGTTGGCTACTTCTGGGAGCTACATGAATGAAATCAAGATTTTGACTCTTGAAAGTTGTAAATGCCATTATTTCACTGCCTTTTTGGAGTGTGATACTCATTTTCACTAAAAAAAACTCAGTATGATTTTTACTCAAGAGTAAATGTAAGTGGAACATGCACTCATTAGTAAATGGTGTGGTCATATTACTCTGCCAGGATCACTCTTATGCTTACAGGACTTCTTGGCATCACTTGCAACTGGCTTTTCTGACTGCTTCTTCTTCAGATATGTCACCTTTTCCACCAATGACAGCAGGCGTCCTCTGATTGTTAAGTCACTATTTCCATCCAGAGACCCATCTTCATCCAGCTCAATGCCTAGCATGAAAAAAGTAGAGAAAATGAGTATTTATTTGAAAAATACATATTTGGGGAATAAATTTCAGGCTTTGCAAATTTTTCCATTTATAGCTTCAAGCAGTGTCTAAAACATGTGACAACATTTGAGTTAACCACTCAATTGAGATTTAGCCTCTTTTTCTCCTGTGCCTATAAGTTTAGAGCTGTCAACAACAAGGATAAATTATGGCCTGAGAAAAGATCAAAGACTCTTAACAGCAAATATCAATCATGCTTTTTGGGCTGATCCTTTAGGCTTTTCTAACTTTGGATGCCATCCATGTGAACCCACAGTCCTGCTCTTCCTAATCACTCCACCACATCACTCATGCCCAGCTTCTAATTTCTCTTCTGACCAAAAATGACAATTGTATTTTTATAACTTGAGAGACAAAAAAAAAAAGGCACAAGTAAGTACCCTAAAGCAGGAATGCTTTATATCTATGCTAATAATTCTAAGTGAATGTCAGTATCACGTATTTCAGTATGTGGTATAAATTAAGATAGTCACTGGATCTTCAGTACATAATGAATACATTTATCTCCGCATTTAAAATAAGAAACACAATTCCACCGGTTGTGTGTGTGTGTGAACAATGACTCATTTTCTTTCATTGAATGACCGTGTTTATACCATTTCATAAAGGAATAAAGAACTATATATTCAGAACATATCATCAATTCTATTTTGAAAATTCTTTAAAAAGAAAAAGAGATTTGTCTTAGTCAATTTGGGCTAAAGACATAAAATAATGTAAGATTTCCTTAGGCACTCATTAATTTCAAAGGACATATCCTAGATTTCCTACACCAATCCTAAAATATGGTCCTTCAATCAGTTCAGATACAATTGTTTCTAATCAAATTTCTTGCTTTCATTTTAAGAAGTTTTATTGGGGTATAATCAATAGATAAAAACTTTACATATTCAATATATGTAATTTAGTAGTTTGGATATATTCATATATTCATTAAACTACTACAAGCAATAGATGTAATTCCATCACCTGAAAGTTGCCTTGTGCTTCATTTCTCTTGTTTTATTGTTGCTGTTATTGCAAGAACATGAAGTTTACCTTTTTAACCAAATTGTAAGTGCACAACACAGTTTTATTAACTGTAGGCATATGTTATATGGCAGATCTCTAGGACCTGCTAATTTTGTGAAATGGAAAATTTACAGCCAGTGACTAAAGCAATATAAGATGCAATTTCCCTTCCGTAACCACCCAACTACATGTCCCTCTTACTCCAACTCCTTCACTTTCAATGGAAGGAAGAGAGAAAAGAGAGAGAATTTCACTCATTTTCAGCTTGGTCTTATGGCATCTCTGGCCCTCATGAACTGCCACACATTTTGTTATATAAAACATTCTTATATGAACTTCTAACCAAGTTCTGATGCACAGAGATTCTAACACAGTCTAACGAGATACATTCACATATGTAGTAAGTTTTGTATTCTTACATATAGATTAAAAATGGACGTTTAGTAATACTTGTAAATCAAGGAGATCTTACCACAATGTGTCATCAAATCTTCATGGAAATCTAGCAGTTGGTCACGAATTTCTTCAGGACAAGGACATTCACTTTTATCATCCTTAAAATTGAGAAGCATATTGATCTGAAAATAGGAAAAGCAAAATAGAGGAAGATCAAGAGATAAAAGAAAGGCAATTTCAACAATTATACAGAAAAAATAAAACTAAAGTTGTTCAAAATCAGTTTTCAAGTGTTCACAAATTATTGTGCAATAAATGACATATCATATTTATTGTTTTATCACAAAATACAATTGTATCGTAAAATAAGCCAGATCATCCAAAACCTATCAGGATACAAACCAGTCACACAATTTTGAGCCCTTTTTCTGAATTCTACTATATGTTAGACTCTTGCATACTTTTGGAATCTTTAAGAGATCTACTAGTAATATTAATGGTTCAATAAAGTTGTAAGATACTTTTTCCATGTTTTTTAGCATCAGGAACACTTAGATTAAATTTATAAATGAATGCTATAACATATTTAAGAAATGTTTTAATTTTTTATATTTTTGCTATGTTTTATTTTGCAATTATTACAGATTTATATGCTACTATTAGAAATAATAGTACAGAACAGAATAACAGTACAGAAATCTTTCATTCGTTTTACCTAGTTCTCCAATGGTAGTATATTCCTTTTCAACCTCCCACAGAGACAATAAAGTATTTTGCCATAATAAACAATATTTATTGTATTACAGTACAATATCACAATCAGGGTATTGGTACAGCCAAAACAAAAGACAAGTGCTTCCATTGCCTCAAGGGTCTTTCTTGTGATCCTTTTATGACCACATCATCTTATCATCTCTCTCTCGTTCTTAGCCCCTGACAACCTCTAATCTATTTTCCATCTCTGTAATTTTGTCATTTTAAAACTATTTTAAAAATAAAACAGTATACATACATTCTCATATAATCCATTTTTTAAAAAAGATTTACTTGACATACATACATATGGTACAATGTTCTGATATATGTATCACTATATAGATTAAATCAAGTTAATTACGAATCGTATCATCTACTTGTCTGTGTATGCACACACATGCACACACACACACACACACACACACACACAGTAACAAAGAAAATTCCATGTAATCTTTTGCTGTCTGTAGTCTTTAGTGATTTCCCATTTCCTTCCATTAGGTATAATTCGTGTCTTCTCTCTTTTTCTTTGTCAGTCTTTTTAGAAGTTTGTTCACTTTACTAATCTTTTTAAAATAATCAGATTTTGAGTTGATTTATTCTCTCTTGGCCTTGTTTTCCACTTTCACTGATTTCTACTTTTGCCCACACTAGTTCCTTTGTTCTGCTTGTTTTATGTATGTTTTGCTCTTTGTAATTTAAATTTCTGAGTGGCAGCTTAGGTTACTGATCTGTTTTCTTCATTTTAAATGCCTCACTTTAAAGGTCCTCATTTACTGCCATAAATTTCCATCTCAGGACTTCTGTAGGTAAGTCATAGATCTTCACATGGGATACATCTATTTTCTTTTAGCTTGATATATTTTTTTTGTTTCCCTTGAGACTTCCTCCTTGAATAGATTATTGGCAACTCTATCGTTAAGTTCGTAAGAATTAATAGATCTTTCTGAAATCTTTTGCCCTTGATTTCTAATATCATTCTAACATGATTAGAAAAAAAATATTCTGTATCTTTTCAATTCTAAGAAATTGCAGGGGGGACTGTTATACTTTTGGGTATGCAAGTGTTTGCATATCCATCTTTGCAAGTGTTTCAATGAGAAGAGTGTACTGTCTGTTGTTGGATGGATTATTCTACAGATATTCACAGGTTCTGTTAAGTGATAATGTGATGAGTGATGTGATGGCTGGTTTTTCTATCTAGCTGTTCTTTCAATTATTGAGAGGGATATTAAAGTCTGCAGTATAGTTGTGGATTTACTTGCCTTTTCAGTTCTAAAAATTCTGGCTTCATATTTTTGTAGCTCTGTTGTTTACTGCATAGTTTTCTTGGCAGACTAACACTTTATCATTACATAATATTCCTGCCCGGTGCCTTTTTTGTTCTGAAGTCCATATGGCATGTTCACCTCTGGTTTCTTTTTAGTATTAGATCTTTCTCATCTTTTCACAACCTTCACATCTTTTCAACCTATTCATTTCATTAAATTTGAAGTGTGTTTATTGTAGACAGCACCTAGTTACACTGAACTTTTAAATCTACTCTGCTAATTTCTGTCTTTTAATTGGTATACAGAGGTTATTTACTACTGTGACTCACAGGTAGATGTCCCCTAAAGTTTCAGGTAGCCATAGGTGCGATTTGCTGGTGGTGGTTGGATTTATGGTATGTGAAACTAGGATTAAGGACATAAAACTGGGATTAATGGCACAATGCTAGGATTAAGGGTGTCCCATCCTGGGTGTGAGTATGGCCTGCTATTAGGATGGGGAGCCTGGATAGAACATAAGGGACAGAAAGAGGGCTGATGCCATCCATCACTTGCTGCTGCTCCTTCTCTGGCTGCTGCTTGTCTTCTGTTGCCTCCCGCCCACTCTGGGATGCCCTCCTGCCATGCCACTCTGCCTTGGAGCCAGCTAACTGTTGCCTGACACGTCCACAAACTGTGAACCAAAATAAACCTTTATTTTTATCTCAGAAGCAAGAAAACTAAAACATTTACATTTATGCAATTATTATTATTATTATTATTATTATTATTATTATTATTATTGTATTTTTACTGGTACCAGGAATCGAGCTCATGACTGCCTGGTTGCAAGGCACGCTCTTACGCTGCTGAGCTAAATCCCCAGCCCCCATTTATGCAATTATTAATATGCTATAATTTAAGACTGTCATGATCTTATTTGCTGTTTCTTCTGATTTATTTTTGCTGACATTTCCTGGATTACTCGTATAATTTTTAGAATACTATTTTATCCATCCATGGTACTTCCAAGTGTATGTCTTTGTGTAGAATTTTTAGTAGTTGTCCTAGGCATTAACTTTATTTATACATATCTTATGAGTCTACTGATATCAATATCTTACCAATTTGAATATAGAAACCTTATCTCCTTCTACATCCTTTTTCTGCCTTAAAATTTGATAATACATCCATTTAGAACATCAGTTATCATTTATAATCTATGCTTGAACTACCAAAGATAATTTAAAATACCTCAGAAGAAGAGAAAAAGGGATTATATTTACTTATATTTTAAATTTCTATTATTCTTTTTTTCCTTTCTGATTTTCCAAATATCCTTCTTTCATCTATTTAAAGAACTTCTTTAGGGTTCCTATGAGAGCAACCTGGCTATGGACTCTCATAATTCTCCCTCATTTGAAAATATCTTAATTTCCCCTTTGTTCCTGAAAGGATACTTTTATGAAATACGAACGTCAGGCTGACAAGTATTCATCTTCAGCATGTGAGAATGCTGTCCATCTCTTGCTGGCATGGTGATCTCTGAAAACCCCACTTTGCCTTTGTCTTTAATTTTCAAAAATTTGACTTTAGTTTATTTTACTATAGATTTGGATGTTTTTGGTAGGGATTTACTTAGATTTGTGAATTTCAACTTCCAGTGAATTTGTAAAATTTTCAACCATTTCTTTTTTCTTTTTTGCCTTTTTCCTATCCTCCTGTGACTCTAATATCACACATGTGATATTAGATATTAAATCTGTCTCATTCATGCTGGTCACTGATGCTATATTTATTTGTTTATTTTCTCTCTTCTCCTCAGAAGGTGGTGGTTCTACCATTCTGTTCTCAATTCAGATTCTCTCTTCTGCTTGTTCTGTTCTATGGTTAAACCCATTCAGTTAATTTTTAATGCCAGTTATTATAATTTTTAGACCTAAAGTTTCCATTGGATCTTCTTTCTATCTTTTGCTTCTTTGCTGTGATTTTCTTTTCCTTTTTTCTCCATTTTGGAGCACTTTTGGGATGGATGTTTCAAAGTATCTTCATGGTTTTAACAACTCTGTTGTCTTAATGTTGATTATCTTTTTTTCATTCACATTATCCTGGTTCTTGTTATAATAAGTGACTTAATTGAAATCTGAACATTTTGGTCAGTATGGCAGAACTTTAAAATCCTATTCACTTATGGCTTAGCTACATTCTTCTGACACGGCTCACAAAAGAAAATATAGAGAAGGATTGGGAGAATGCCCTACTCCAACTGGGCAGGGGAAGGATTCAGAGAAAGGGTCACACATGCTGGGCAGGGATAGAGTTCAGGTTCCTTGTTACTCCTGTTTTGACATACTCTTGCTGAACAGGGTCAGGGTGTCTTTTTCTTCTTCCACAGCCTCCGCGGATATTTTGGAAGGAGCAGACCTTGTTACCACTGCTTGAGTATAAAACCAGAGCTCTCCTTGGGAGATATCCCATTACAGCCCAATGAGAGTAGGCATAGAGGTTCTCATGCAGCCTTGGCCAGAGGGGGTGAAGCAGAGCTTGGTTATAGCAGTGTAGTTGTTTCCTAAAAGATTTTATCTTGCTAAGCCGTCCCTATCCTGGACTTCTGCATGGTTACAGTAGGCTTTGGTTAAGATTTCTTGGATATGCTATTGGCACTCCCTAGACGCAGGCTTCTTTATATTCAAGTCTAGGAGAGAAGAGGCAAAATGGAAACCCAGGAATCCCACCACTACATCCTGAAGTCCTGGGTTCCATAGCCAGTCATCCTGCCCTCTACCTTGCAGAGTTCTTTGTGTAGCTTTACATGTAACATCCAGGATTTTAGTGTATTTGAAGAACAAGACAGAACACACACATTTCATCTTCTCAGTGGCAGAAGTCTCCCACTAGTAGTTTAATAGAGACTAGCCTTCTCCTCTGCTCAGGAAACATGGCTTACACCAAAAAGCAAACAACCGAAAATTTCATATCCTTTGCCTCAAAGAAACTATATTCTGGTAGTAAAAAATAAACTGTGTCCCTACACACTTTCATTCTGAGCTAATTTGGATATAGAGGTAAATGATGAAGTGAAATATAAAAAACAACATTTGTGATTTGTATCTTTGATTCAATTTCCTTCCATCTTGCTAGTTTTCCACACTGTGTCCCATCCCATGTCAGATTCCAGAAAATTCTTAACCTCAGACTAGCTCTGATTCAGGCACATTCTGGTGGTTCTACTGCCTTCTCAAGAGATCTGGGTGTGCAGGCAATGTGAGAACTGTCCACAAATAAGGTGATTGACCTTCCAGAACACAAAGTGGTAGAGGCAGTTGGTTCTTCCTTGGAGATCAAATGGAAAGCACCTGGCAGTCTTTCTGACATGTCAAGGGCAATGCCTTGTCAGCCAAAGAAGACCGATCTGTAGGGGAGTACTGTTACTATTTATAGAACATTAAGCTGTGGCACTCTGAGCTTCTCAAAACATCTGTGATGTATCTGGTATTTTCAGTATATTTCAGTGAGTTTCTCTTTTGTTTAAAACAACCAAGTAATTTTTTTGGTGAAACTATGACTACTGTCTGAATCAACCTGACCAGTTGAAGCAGAGCAGAGAATAATAATTATGATACAATTTTACAACAGACCCTGGATGAACTAAAATTCAAAGTAAAAAGAAAGAATCTTCTTGCATTCCTATACCTGCTCTTGGGGTGGAGACCTGAACTCCTTGGTTTTCCTGGCTGTGAGTGCAGCCGACATATTTAAGGCTTGCATGACTTCATTATATCGGAAACGTTGATTGTCTTGGAGCTTAGCTACAAAGTCATCTGAAAAGGCTACAATGGCTTCTATCCGGTGCCGGACTTGGCAGTCACAGAGGTACTGAAGCAACAGGCACATCTAAGAATAAAAAATGAAATTAAATGAAACAAAATTTTTAATAGTTAATGCATATCAAAACATCATTGGCACTTAGCTGCCTCTTCTTCTCCTTTAAGAACAGTATTCTCAGCCTGTGTGGCAGCAATGTCCTCAGCACCAGGTAATAAGTATTATTTTTCTAAGCCTAAATGCCCAGTACATGTCCTGTTGGTGGATACGCACTCCGAGCCTCCCCTGGAGCCTCAGGTGATATGGCAAATAAGCAACAGTTTCCTAGGGTTCTCTGGGAAGAGTTCTCACCGCTGATAACTGACTACAATGCCTTTATTTTCAAAACACATGTAACTTTTTAAGATCTGGTTCCTACAGGAGGAATCTGGTGAAGTCTCTTAGAAGAAAAACTACAGGCTGAGTATCATAGAGTAGAAAGATACTAAGATCTGGTTTCTGATGTTATCAGAGTTCTTGTACCAATTCTAAAACTCCAAACCTTATATGTAAGCATGCAAATTAATTAAGGAGAGAATTCTCCTCACCAGTGAGCTGGGTGTTTCTGTTTTCTTCCTTCTCACTTTTCTTTTCTCCCTCTTTTTCCTTTTCCCTTTGACTCCAAGGCCTTTGCTCTCAGATTCATGCTGCAGTTGCTCCCTCACCCATGTCCCTTTCACTTTGTAACAGTCTCACTAACTGGTTGAGTTTTCCAGGTTGAGCTCAAACTTGCAATATCCATGCCTCAGCCTCTCAGAGAGCTAGGATTACAGGTGTCCCCCACAATGCCTGGCTAGATGAGTGTTTTCTTACAGGAAACCAAAGGGATTTTTCACTGACACGGTATGTTGACAGAAACATGTCCCTAAGGTCATATCCTGCCAAGTTTAGAAAATATTTATATACAGTTAATAACAACTATGATACAAATCCACAAGGGTATTAAAGACAACTCTAAAACTCTGCATGTCTCCAAACATAACATAACCATTTTTGTCCACTCGTGGGAGAGAATGTTCTGTCATTCTCTAGAGTTGCCCAGTGCCCACCACTTCTCCATCTCTTTTGATGGAGAACTCAGCATGATCACCACCCTCTCAGGTCTGCACCAGCCTGGTGGCAGGCTGCCAACAAGCGTGAACTAGACATCTGTCTCTTTCTTTTATCCACTTTCCTCACAGCAGCCAGCTGGGCTCTCCTGCTCCAAGACCTTGCCAACATGTCTGTTGTATGTGGGAGACCCTACCCTTCCCACTGCTTTGCCCTAGGTTCAGAAGTCACCATCTCTGAGAGGCCTTTCCTCTCCTTTCCAACTATAGTCCAAATATTCTTTCTTCTAGTAATTCACTCTTTTACTTCAGAGTATTTAATGCAGTTAGCAATAAGATATTTTAAAGGAAATGCAGAAATTAGCATCACTTCTCTCAGAGATTGTGAGTTTCACATTCACTTTCTTCTCTTGGCTCAGAGAACAGGCCAGATTACCGCTTCTATTAGTGCTGATGGACAGAATGAGCAAAACTCATGCCAATCATGCAAATTCACAGCAATTCTAATGAAATACAGAGGCATGAAGAAAAGACATTTCATACATCTTGATGAGCAAAAAGACAGGCAATATCTTTGATTCCTCAGAAACCTGCCAGGGAGGGGATTTTGCTACATAAGAATGGTCACCTGCACTGGCGACCAAGTATGCTAAGGTGGGAAAGACAGGAAGAAAGAGGGGTGCCAAGTACCTTAAATGTCAGTCATGCCAACATTATGCAGTGAAATAAATTTGCATAAGTAAGAGAAGAAGCATAAGGAGACTTGCAATGCATAGAAGGGATAAGAATAGGGAGTAAGTTAATTGTATGAAGTATTCCACATACCCAGAGAGAGAGAATGACAGACAGACACAGAAACAGGCAAATTTTAACATTTTAATACTTAGCAGTGCTGAAATTCATGCTCATTTTCTTCCAGTTACCTGCAGTTTAACTGGCTCGGGCAATTTCATCTGGAGCAGGCCTTCCTTGGGGGCCTTCCCAACTTTGACATCTTCTTCCCCTGCACCTTCCAGCTTTGAGTCTTCAGTACTGAGCTCTTTCTCCAGCACATCACCCTCCTCCTCCACACAGGCGGCTTCCTTAAATACCCTGGGCTCAATCAGCTGCAGAATGTGTTTCAGGTCCTCATTGTGAAAGATGCCCATGATTAGCAAGGTATAGAAGAGCTTGATGAGAGGCACAAACAGGAACTCTGTGGTCCCCCCAACAGGGTCCCGTGCATGGAGGCTGCCCTCTTTAACAGCTTCTGTCAGCATCTGCATGGTCTTGGCCTTGAGGATGTCCAATGGGAACTCAGGACTGTATTGGTAACATTCATTACTGATGCTTACAAAGCTGGGGGAAGAAAACTGCATCCGTGGCCTGAGGGAGGTACTGAGGCCAATACCAGGGAGGCCATGCTTCTTGTTCTCATCAGGGAACAAGGTGATGCTCTTGGTTTCCTCGGTCATGGGGACAATGAATTCATTGTTCATCATGAGCCTGGCAGTGGCGTAGGAGCTAAGATGGATGTCAATCAGCAGGTCATAGTAGCCAGAGCGCAGCAAGCCAGGCATGTACTTGTTCTCAATGGCGTAGAGCAGCTGAGGTTCATCCACATGGCTGCACAGGGCGTGGGCCACACGGTGGTTCCCCAGGGCACAGACGGCTGAGTACAGCCGGAGGGTGTGATAGTGAAATTTCAGCAATTCCTCTTGCTCTGTCAACTCTAAGATGTCAACAGATCTGTGGAATAGGAGAGGGGAGTGGCATCAAGATTAGGAAAGGACCAACAGCGCTTTCTGAATTATGTATTTCAAAATGTGCCTCCTCCATCTTCCATCATGGTTTTAGATAATTCTTTTTGACATGTAGTTGCAATGTAAAACTGGGATACCTTTCTTTCAGAATTTTCACGCCCTTTGACAAATCTCCAATCCCCTTCTACAACTAAGCAACTTGGCTCAAGAAGCCAGAAAGATTTGCTCAGGAGCAATCAGTTCTCATCTCTGTCCTATGATCGGGCTTTTAGCCTGACCACTCAGAAGTAGGTGAACAGAGTGCTAATATCTCTGGCGTAAATCACCTTCCTACATATCTTTCACAGTCCCCAAAATCTCCTGCCACAACTGCCCACCTTTCCACACAGGTATGTGCAGCTCATGAAACAAACAGTAAAGGGCATTTTCTACCCAGCAAAATCCAAGGGCCCTTTCAATTTCTATCGCAGTGGGAGCTCATACTGTATGCTTACTTCAGGTCATTTTACTTTTGTGAAAGCCTATGGCCAGATGGTACCTAAGGGAAAATCAGTTTTATGAACACATGATAGCTGATCTAGATTGTCAACTTAATCGGTTTGAGAGATACCCAGTGAATTAGTAAAGCACACTTCTAGATATGTCTGGGTGGGTCCTGGAGGCAAGACTGGGGAATTTGGCCCGTGGCCCTTTCTTGTCTGGTTCTCTTCCCTCTTGTCATTCCACCACGATGTCTGTTTGCAGAGCCAGGCAACCATGGACTGAACCCTCTTCTCCTTTAAAGTGCAAGTGTCAGGTATTTTGTCCCAGCAACAGAAAAGTTAACTAACACAGAGTACATATTTTCTTCAGATGTGATGTGTTCTAAGCTATGTTAATTATACAGATTGTTCATGGGTGAAACTATAGTATTAAAAGTAGAAACACGATATAACCTCAGTCAAAAGAATTATCTTGAAAGATGTTCTCAGACTTAATCATTTCTTCCTAAGAGCACAGACGTATGTGCAGATTGTGTGTGTGTGTGTGTGTGTGTGTGTGTGTGCGCGTGCGCATGTGTGTATGTGTGTGAATATCTGGTTTACTACTATTCTTGTGCCTGTCATAGTGCCTAGGGAAAGTAGTTGACTTTCTAATGGGCAAGTTATGTTTTCCTTTCTCTTGGGCATATTCCTGAAAGTGGGATTGCTGTGTCATATGATAAATCTTATGTTTAATTTTCTGAGAAACTGATGAGTTGTTTCCCAAAGCATAAGCCAAATGGTAAAGGTATCAAGTTACAACATCAACCATATAAACAAATACACTTCTTAGGAGGCTGAGGTGGGGATTGCAAGTTCAAGACCAGCCAAAGCAATATAGTCAGACCTTCTTTCAAACTAAAAAGTAAAACTCAAAACAGCTAAATCTGGGAAGACCCCTATATGCCAATCAACAAAGAGATGAATAAAGAAAATGTGAAATATATATATGTATGTATATGTGTGTGTGTATCAGTCATAAAGACAGATAACTTTGAGTCATTTACAGGAAAATAGATGCACCCTGAGACCATAATGTGAAATGAAATAAATTAGACACAGAAAGTTAAATATAGCATGATTTTTCTTATAAGAGGAAGTCAAAGTATAAATCACTTAAAGAGCAAAAAAAGACAGGAGATCAATTATGTGGAGACAGGAAAGGGAATAGGGGATAGAGGGATACAGGAGGAAAGGGAAAGAAGCAGAAGTGAAAAGGAGCCAGATGTGATAGGTATATATTTGTACCAATTCCCACAATGAAAGTATTACGTATCATGAACATATACTAATAAAAGAGGGCACATGTCCCACAGTGATATTAAGATTAAGGACTTAAAATGAGAACAATTATGTTTACACTGTTTTCATACTATATTTTCACTGAATTTGTGATTAAATATGTTATGGTATTTAAAGAGGGGAATCTTGACCCAAAACTTAAAACTTTCTCTGTATTTGGGATGCAATTGTGCGGTTTAACTAGAAGTAAAAGGGAGAACTGGAAAACCATAAACAAAGCTAACTCTGAGAATGTATTGTGCCCTATGTTGGCATCCCTACTGCTTAGAGCACACATACAGTATTTTCACAATTTTCTTTCATTCTCATTTTATACTGTTTTTCATGTCTATAACAAGAAGAGTTGAACTAAGTGGTTCCTATTATTCCATCTCTAATATTTTACCACTCTGCATTATATTATTTTTGCCAAGTTCTAAGTCATACTGCAGTTGTAACCTGTGTGAAATGCATGTCATGTTGGAGTAAATTAAGAGTGAAGATTTTTGTCGGGTCATTGAACAGAACCGTTTGCAGTCTTGCTGTTTGGATGTCCACTTTGTAGACTTTACTTTGGTAACTTGAACAACTATTTCTAAGAGAATAATATATAATTTATCAACTAGGATTTCTTACTATTTAGTTTTTTGAAATTGTGTATGTTTGTTTGAAATTATTTCTACCCTTTTCTGTTTTATTTTTTTCTTTTTAAATAAAATTTTTTAAAAAGAGAAAAAAGAGTGAAGGAAGAAATCATACATTGTCACATGTCACGTGTCAATTACAGTACAATTCATTTCAATAACACACTGGCTGAGAAATAGATTTAAACCTGGATGGTGAACAATAATGAGCCCACTGCCAACCATTCTTTTTGGCCCTCATTTCACCTCTCCAGCAGCACCCCTGGGCCCTCAGACTGAGATCTACTGCCTAGTGTCCTAATCAGACCAGGAAGAGTGCCAAGGGCTGACCTGTTCTCCTCGGGGATGTGCAAGGACATGAACTGCAGGGGGTCCAGGCACTGCACCAGCCAGCCTTGGCGCTCACTTATCCTCGATACATCCACCTTCAGAAACTGGTTGGGCATCCTGCTCCACAGAACATGTGACAGGAACTGCACATGCAGACGCGGGGGACACTGGGGCACAGGATTCTTATGCTCACTCTTGAACAATCCCGCAGAGAGGGGCATCACATTCTAGGGAAAGCAGAAAGAGAATGAATTTATAGCATCTGTTGGAGTTCCTGAAGCAATGGATAAAATCCTACAAAGGAAAGACATTGGAGAAGAAAGATACAATGCAACTCGAACAAAACCCATTATCAGAAATGACAGAAAAACTGGGTTGAAAAAGATACTCCTCAAAAGACAAGTGGATGAGACACCTAAAACTTCAGAGCAAGTAAACAGCTTTTGAGATGTGTTTTTCCCACATACCCCATATGAATGCAATAAAGGAAGAATAACCATGCCCCCTTTAGATTTCTTTGCCAGGTTGAACCCAGGGGAAACCTAGCAAGCCTATAAAGACTTTCTGTGTCAATCTATTTTCTTAGTTCTGGGGATTGAACCCAGGGCCCTCACATTAAGCTAAATCTCTAGGTAATTTTTTCATTTCATTTTTTAAAATTTTGAGGCAGGGTCTCACTAAGCTGAGTCACTAAGCTGTCCACATGAGACTTGAATTTGTGATTCTCCTGCCTCAACCTCTCAGAAGGCTGGGACTATAGTTATATGCCACCATACCTGGCCATCAAGGCCAAACTTCTCAAACTCAGTCACATCTTCTTGACTTTTTCTGATTGTCTATCCTTATCATACTCATCACCCTTAAACTGTGCCCTGGAACCAGCAATATACTATATCAAAGGACAGCTCAACAGGTAAACCCAGTCGCCAACCAGAAAATCAGAATTGATTTTAGCCAACACAACTTATTTCTCTTCCACATCTGGTATGCAAGTCTTAATTCCTTAGGCCTCAGGGAAAGAGAGTTCTCTCCTTTGCTCAAAGCACATTTGGACATTCATTATCCTAGTATCATTCCTATTAGCCTCCTCTGGGATCATATGAAAATGTGTATCTGGCGTTTCTGCATGATCGCCAATCTCTACTTCTCTTGAGAGCTACATCGTCTAGTCTATTTTATCCTTCAGCTTCTTTGTTCTACTACATCATCTAGTCTGTTTTATCCTTCAGCTTATTTGTGGATTTCCTTTGTTAATCCTTTCTACCAACAAAACAAAGAACACAGTAACAACAACAAAATCAAGCACTTTTAGTCACTGAGAATGTCAATGAACAAAACAAACAAAATTCCTGCCCTCATACAGCTTCAATTTTTCTTGCTGAAGATATAGAATAAACTGAATGAGCAAATTAAATACTAAGAGATGTTGGGGGTGGGGTTCTGAATCGGGAATCAGAATGCAAGGCAGTGGTGGTCAGATGGGAACGACTAAGAATATGACATTTAAAGAAACACCAAAGAGAAAAGCACTATGTGGCTAAGTGGGGAAGACATTTCCACACGGAAGAGATGGCCAGGACAGGGGCCTACAGGTATAGGGAGCACTTGGCCTCCAGGAATGGAGCATCGAGTGGAGGCTGGAGCACCATAAAGGTAGGCAGAGGGTTGGCAGGATGGGACACCTTTTGAGGGGCTCAAGGACTAACATAAGGTACTTGATTTTCATTCTTAGGGAAACAGCATTTCCAGTGCTCTACACAGTGGGATGATCTGACCTGATAATTTGTAAAGTGGAGGGAATCACTGATTGCTTCCTAATCAGCAGTGGGGCAAAGAAGAACAAAACACCCAGTTGGCGGTCCTGAGACATCTGAGGAAGACAGCATGATAGAGGCCAGAGTGGGATCCACGATGCTCAGGAAATGAGGGGTGGACCTGCTAGGCAGGGTGGATGATGTGGGGAGACATGCCATAATAGCCAAGAGAATATACCAGTTAGGTTTGGAGACACTGCCACATTTTTTTCAGATTCACCTTCTAAAATGTCATTTACACTTCTGTCGTCTTTCTCTTCTGTTCAGTCTGTTGTGTTATCGTTGTTTTTAGGCTAGGGGTGGGACCCAGGGCATCGGGCACGCAGAAAACATGCTCTACCACTGAGCTACACCTTCAGCCCTCAATTGTGGATTCAAAATAACATGCCTTTCCTGTCAGAAATTCTTCTGGAAATATCACCAAAGCCCTTCTGGCTAACAAGAACCATGGAGTCTGTAATCCAACAGGCAGCGGTCATTTGGTGGCATCTGCCACCCGCGCATTTTCAAACTCTCCTTGCCTGGCTAGAGGAAGATGCCTCCTATTGTCTTCCTCTTGCTTTCCTCATAGTTTCTTTCTCTGACTTCAAGTTGGTTCAGTTCCCTCAGTTCACAAGATCAGGTTTTCCATGCAATCTTTTTCTTCCCTCTTTCTACATTTTCCCAGGGATATCTCACTCACTCTCAAAGATGACTTCCTGGTAGCTGAAATCTGATCCTCCAGTATATTTCTTTGTTTGAGAACAATTATATATGCATGTGTATATGTATGCATTATGCATCTGCATCATATATTACGTAGAAATTTGTTGATCAGATACTATGTATAAGTCATGGCTTGAAATGTTTAATTATATTATTTTTAACTCCACAGAACAGACACTATGAACCCCATTTTTCAAAGCAGAAACTGTGCTCATATATTTTAAGAAACATGTCCAAGGTTACTAAACTGTCCTGGAACAACTACTGTGTTTATGTAGCACCTCAAATTTAAAATTGTAAAGTTAAATTTGTCTTCGTAAATTTCAATAAGCTCTTCTAGTTGTGGCATTATCACCACCAAACAGTCCAAAACATAAAAGAAAAGAAATTAGTACTTCGGCACCAGTACTTGAACTCAGTTAACTAAGAGAACCTTATTCATCCAATTCATTATCAAATCCATAAAATATTTTCATTGTCTCTTCCTCTCCTTTGTGACCTTCCTGGCTCTTGCCATTATCTCCGATGCAGACAGTATCAAACTTTCAACACTTATCTATTCCCACCTTCTTCCAGTCTTGCTTGCTGGAACATGACTACAAACATGTTTTTCTAAAATTAGTTCCATTATACTCAGTTTCCTTCATCAAACTTCCAATAATCACTATATGTACTAGGGTACTCTTAGCGTAATACTCAAGACTTCCAGTCTGGACTTGGTCCACATAGTAATCTTCAAAAGAAGGCATCCTTTGTTATGGTCACGTGGAATCACTTCACCTTGACATTTTCACTCTTAGACACTTTTGCTTCCTTTCTCCTTCTTTTTCAAAATACATTCTTCTAGTCAGTGTCCCCAAGAATCCCTAAATAACAGTCATTCATATTTACCTGCTTCCCTCACCCAACTCAGCTACAATTTTCTTTACTTCTTCACAGAATATTATTAGTGCCACTGTTCTAAATCACTTGGTTTCAAGTCTTTACATTTGTTTACTAGACCACCTAGATGTTCGGTGATTACTGTTCTGTGTACAACTTAGCATTTTCTGGTTATTATACACCACACTTTATGGAATAATATAGCTAAGATATAAAAAGAAAATTTTAAATTATGTTACCAAAATGACCTGAGATAGATTTTTCAAACACAGTTCACTTTCCCTAAACAATAATTTATTTGATTCATATCCATACTAATAAAATACTGAATTCATTTAAGAAGCACATGCTAAGCCCTAATAGAAAACAGTACCAATAAAATATTAGGGATGAAATTTTTCTTACCTTTATTCTTCCCAACTCAAACTGGAAAACATTGGGACTTGTAGCTTGTGCAAAAACTGCAGGAAATAATTTGGTACTTGGCTCCACCTTAAATAAAGTTAATAGTATTAGTAGAAAGTGAAGGTCAAGAAAAATAATTTCAGTACAACAACCCTAGAACCCTTGCCAGGAGGAAACCAGAGATGTCCCCTTTCTCTCACATGAAGATACTCTTTCAGTAATGACTCAGAATATTTTATGACTGTGAAACATTTTTGGAGGATCTATTTATTTAAAGCAGCTTATGGCACCACCAATATTCAACAGAAGTGAGCATATACACAATTAACTTTTCCATTTCCATCTTTTCTTCATTTCTAAATCACTTTTGATCTTATAAAGTATGCGCTCCTTTGAGAGATAGAAAAGTCCCAAACATTAGTCTTGTACCTGATAGTAAGTGCTCAGCTCCTTGCCATTGGCAATGAATGTGAGCAGCCCGCTGGCAGCATCCACCACACAGCCGATCTCCAGCCCATTATTGTTACGTCCTTGCCCAGGGCTCATGCTTTCACCAGCACACACCATGTAGCAATTGCTGCGTTTGATGCTGAATTGCAAAAAAGAAAGAAAAAAAGACGGATTTTATCTCTGTACAACCACAGATAAGAGAGAAAGCATGTATATCTTGCAATCTAAACCTAAATTATGCTGCGCAAGCAACAAGCTCATGCTGTAATGGGAGAGGTGCACAATGGGCCGATTCTGTGATTCTGAGCAAAACTCCATTGACTGCAGTGGACGTCTGAATCAGGTCTGACTCATCTCTGAATTTCACACCTAATGGAGACAGGCCAACGAGTTGGAACCGAATAAGGAACTGACCTGCACCTTCTCTCCAAAAACTCAAACCAAACTGGACCTTTTTCTGAGGTTCAAAAAAGTTTAACTATTTAATTAATATCCAAATTTGTAATTTTTATGCCATTGTTTGGTTTTATTTTCTTTGTAACTACGGGTTCAGAGATGAGAAGTGTTCATTTTCAAACACTATCCAAGCCCTTAGGCAAATTCTACATGCGCCATCGCCTTCAGTGATTCAACATAGTTAAATTTGGCTAAATAGATGCCCAACTGGACAATTCCTAGTGATCTGTTATGAGAGATAGAGTTAACTAGAGAATGCACAAAACCAGTGATATCAACAAGAAAACGCCCAATTTTTACCTTCTCCAAAATCTTTATTAAAGATGGTAACAAAGTAAAATACTTTGAGCTTCATTTCTGTGCCCTCTCTAGCATTATATGGTAAGCCCATAAACATCTACTGAAAAAAGGCAAAACTCAGGCAAGCAAGAGGAAAAGAAAAAAAAAATGGTTGGGACAAAGTTAGTTTGTATAATCAAATTCAGACTCTGCTTCTTTGCATATTAGATTCAGTGACTGTTTCCTATCTTCTTTCTTACCCCAAATCACCCATCAGTTATCCCATCCCTAGAATAAGTTCTTTTTCTGACACTATTTCTATCTCTGAAAACCAAATGCACTCCCAATAACACTCCTAGAAACATAGGGCTTTGGGTCCCGTATCAATGTACAGTACTCTTCATTTGAAATCTTTCCTAGGCCCTATCTTACGTGCTGAGACCATCATGTTCAAATGTATAAAGCTGAGAGCAGAACACTGAGATTCCAGGTCACCAAAAAGGATGGTACAGATATAGAGGAAAAGCAACATTATGGAGAACATTTTCTGAGACCTGTCACAGCAGATCAGAGAGGATTCATGGGCACAAAAGGTAGCAGCAAATGGTGAGATCTTCTCTTGTCTGATTCTGCAAGGAAGATAGCCTTCTTCACTTTTTTGAAGGTTTGGTTTGAGTTTGGCTTGTTTTACAAATGAAAAAGGATGGCACAGAAAGTGTAACTGACTTACCCAAAGCCACACAGCGAGTCAAAGGCAAAGCTGAGGAAAGAACCCACTACTCCTCAGTCGGAGTTCACACATGTCCAACTGGTCTAAACTACCAGCCCATGCTGACTTCCTATTTTTTCCCCACCACACAGCCAGTTCCCGATATTTACCAGACCAAATGCTAACCAGCTCACTTTACCCATCTCTCATCCTTAAAACACAGTGTAAGTATTGGCAAACCCAGGTTACTCACGTTACTGGGGCAGATATTACCACCCACAAAGGATGTACCACTCTTACTCTATGCTTCTTGCTTTTAATATATTTAGATTCTTACTGTTTGCACGAGTAACAAAAAGGACACTGACATCAATGATTTCATCACATTGTCTTGCTTTTGAGGGGATACTGGGAATCGAACTCAGGACCTCACACTTGCTAGGCAGGCACTGCTATGCTAGCTATATCGCCAGACCTTTCACACTGTTTTCATAAATAGAAATCTTACACAAAATCCAAGAAATAAAAATTCCCAGGTTTACCAATAGTTTTGATGTAATTGCAGTAATAAACTGAGGAGAACCAACCTTTCATGTACTTTTCCTTTTTCATCTCCTAGAGTTACAGTCACCGTGCGGACTCTGTCCAAGTCAAAGCCTGTGTCATACTGGTGGAAATCAGATGTGATCCACCCCACCCAGACGTTAGCAGGTTCTTGGCCAGGAAAGATTCTCACTGAGTAATAGTACTGTCAAGATAGCAAAACCAAAAATTGGCAAAGCAAAGCAAAATGAAACTCTGATTTCAGTCTCTGAATTACCCGAGAATAAATTTTTAAAAAATATTTAGCATAAATTACAACAGGTGCAAAAGATGAATATTGCAAAATAGAAAATGTTTTATATCAGAGATCTTTAAATCTGAATTAAATCAGAAATAACGGGAAAGAGAAAAGATTTCTTGAGCAATGCATGTGTGTCCATGTACATATATATATACAGTATGTAGTTAAACACATCAATCCATTAGGTACCTTAGCTTCAAGTTTTTCAAGTTGATGCAAGAGTGCTAATCTATGCTAGAGTTTTTATGCTTGCCATCCAACTCATTTGCAAATACTTGGACTTTCCTGTTTTGGATATACAATATTTTGACATCTTAAATCACTTTGAAATAGTTCAAATCTAACATGTGAATACCAAACCCAAACATGGGAGCATTCTACAACACACACAATTTTATATTTTTTTCCATCTGGAATTTCAAGAAAAGCAGATTTAAAATTTTGAAATAGCAGAGAGCAAAACCTGACCTCTCACAAAGTATGATAAATGATCTTTTAGACTACTCACTACAATGAAAATTATATGTACTTGGAAAATGCAAGTAGTGAGTTAAATTTTTACAGTGAAATAGGATAGCAAAAATATCAATTACAGATGTTATTAAGAATATTTTCCCTAAAGTAGCTCTCTTACTGCATAGCATATATTACAATACATTTTTCAAATATTGTGACCCCAAAATATATCTAAAAACATAAGCAAATGATTATTTTAAGAACTGAATCAAAGATTACTGTTAGACTTTATTTTATCTTATGGTGCTGGGAATTAAATCCAGGACCCAGATTGTGCCAGGCAAGAAGTTTACCACTGAACTACAACCCTAGACCATAAAGTACACTGTATGAAATATAAATAATAATCATTGACAAGCAGAAATAAAGGACAAAAGCTGCAATCTCATACCGTGGAGGTCTGCATCAGGTAATCATAGTCATCCCGATCATCTGCCAGGACATCTTCAGTGAGTCTTGCAGAATGGCTTGTGCTGTAATCTGGCTTTGTTCTCCTAAGTAAAAATCTGAAATACATCAGAGGACCAGCAATGAGCAATGCTTAAACAAATGCTCTGCCAACTTCTAATATGAGCATATGATCAAGGGGATGGTCTTCAACTAGGTCACTTTTGCTCCCTGGAGAACATCTGGAAATGCATGGAGATATTTTTGGTTGTCATAACCAGTGTTAGTGTTACTGGCATCTAGTGGGAGAGGCAAGGAATGCTGCTTATCCCTCCTTAGTCCCCAGTATAGTCTCTAACAGCAAAGAAGGAACTGATTAAAGGTTCAAGCATGCTGAAGTTGAGAAGCTCTGAGTGCAAGAGAAGATGCTAAAATAATTTACCTTTCTAAACATAAAAATACCATTTAGAGAGAACACTCTTTTATCAAGAATATAAATATACGCATTTTTAAAAGTGATCTGGGATAGATAAAATCTGCTCTAACAAGTTAGAAGACCAGCAGGCTGCTCTATTTTTCCCATAAAATCTTTTGGAAGAAGAACAAATCAATATTGGGAAACCCTTTACCCTATACAGTAACTCTCCTCACAGGACAACTACATATTCAGAATCATACTGTATCTGCAAATGACCTCTGTTTCAGACGAGAAGGTTTTTCCTGAGCATAATCTTTATGGTTATTAAACTCTGGTTTTGAAGCTTCTTTGTCTTTGTCAACACGATCGGGAACGAGATGGCCATGAGCTGTCTTCATCAGAACCTCAAAGTCAGAGTCCGCATCGTAATCCTCCAAGTCATTCTTGGGCCCAAAGAGTCCTGCACCTGGGAGCCCCCCAGCCATGGTCTTGGAGAAGACCTCCGCGCATTCAATCGGCATGCTCAGGCGATAAAACATGAGGTCAGTGCTGCTGTTCTGAGAACCAAAGGACTTCTGCGTGACCTTCAGACATGGGGAACTGTCTATAGTGCCATCTATTCTGGTCACCTAGCAAATGAAGAAATGATATTCACATTCTAATCACCATTGTTGATTTCTTGCTCCTAAAGATGATTAACATGCATCATGGTTTCAGAATTTGAAACACTATCCACATATGCACTATTTTGTAAGAAAAGACTCTACTTCTCCGCAGGTTCTAAATCTGTGGATTCAACCAACCATCCATGGCAAATATTTTTTAAAAACTGCATCTGTACTGAATGTTGTCAGATTTTTTTCTTGACTTCTTCCTTAAACAGTATAGCACAATTGTCTTTATACTCCAAGATATTATAAGCAATCTACAGACAATTTAAACTATATAAGATGGCATGTATAGATTCAATGCCAACACTCCATCATTTTGCATTTGAGATGCAAGCATCTACAGATATTGGTAACCACAAGAGTTCTGGAACAAATAACTTATAAAGAGTGATAACAGTATTCACACAGTTCTTTCTGCTCCTAACTGTAAATATGGCTTGGGAATTAATTTTCAAAATTGCACACATTCTTATTTGGCCTGACACTGTTTATGCAGAAAAAGGAGATCACGTATCAGCCTAACATGCTACTGGTAATGAACACAATCCTTAATGTGCTATGTAACACACCATGGAAATTATTTTAATTGATTCTAATTGTCCAAGTAAGAAGTCTCACATACAAAGATATTCTTGTAGTTTTTTTTTTTTAAAAATGGTCTGATTTTTAAAGAAAAAGCAAACCTCAATATGTTCATGATTTGATGGAACTTGGAGAAACTGAGGAAGCCTCTTGCTTAGCCACATGGTAATATCTCTGTTTGTATTAACTGCAAATGGTTCATAGCCCTCTTGTAAGCCACAGATGGTGAAGTACTTCAAGGTGCTGACATCCTTTCCGAAGTTCATCCTGCCCACCTGGGCCACACCTAAGCTACAGGCAGGTATGAATCCTGGGGAGAAAAAAAAAAGAAAAACAGAGAAACTTTTGCATCATTAGTAGGGGGTCCTGTTAGTATAGAAGCAAAAAGATGTACACCTCCAGGGCCCTTCTCTTTGATAGCCAGCCCTGCAGGAGGAAAAGAAATAATGATGTAATAAACAAAAACCTGACATAAAGTATTAAATGTAAGGCAATGAAGAACAGCATTTAATCTCTGCATTGTAAATTACTAGGTACGGCCCTGGATAATTCCCTTCTTGTATCCTGGAGTTATTCTGTAAAGTGAGGCTACAGCTAAGCATTGTCTGGTCCTCCAAAGATCCTCAAATGTCTAAAGGCAATCCCTACCTAACAGCCCAGTTGCTCAGTGGTACAAGTCACTCTTTCATGCAGAGAAATGAAAAAGAACCAAAGCCAAGGAACGTGTGGTGCCCTGTATTTTGCTTTTCACTCTGGTCAAAGAGCATATTATGTCCAAACACATGACATGGTTGCACTTTATACATTTTCATACATAGCTCAAGGAAAGGATGGGTGGCACTTACCTACAAAAGGTTTCCATCCACTGACAGCTGCTTTTGATCACAATGGCAATGACAATTAGGACAAAACCAATAGAGTACTTCATAAAATAATCTAATGTGTGGCACTGTCAGCAAAAATTTCCACTGTTGAGTTAAAAATGTTAACTAAATTTTGTTGAATAAAAAATGTTAACTAAATTTTTGCTCAAGTTTGTTTGGAACCAACTGTCAAAGAGCTGAGATGATATTTTTTGCATTAAGGAGATAAAAATGTTTTTCAGGGTGGGATGTTTATACATTCTTTGTTTCTTTCTGGAATGTTTTATACTAATATGTAAGTAGTTAGCACAATAAAGTTTAGGTTGTTAGGTAGACAACAAACTAGAGGATCTAGTTGAATTTTCTAATTTATAGATCAAAGAAGAAATGGAAACTAATAATAAGCCAATGGTTTTCAGAAGAATTTCAGTTAGTCCTAGTGTTATGATTTACACTTTTTGCCTTGAGAAACTAGTGGCAGTAGGGCTGGAGGCTTAGTTCAGTGGCACAAGCACCTGCCTGGCAAGCACGAGGTCATGAGTTCGATCCCCAGTACCAAGAAAAACAATGAGAGAGAGAGAGAGAGAGAGAGAGAGAGACAGACAGACAGAGAGAGGAAGAAGAAAGAAGAAAGAAGAAATAATAATTAATGGTAGTGTGCACTTAGGAAACAGAGGCAAAAGTTGCTACCAGCTATGGAAAGAAATGTCTAGGTGTGTTCCAGGGAGCACAATGCAGAGCTTCTAGTTAAAGCTAAAGAACCTACAGTGTCATCTGCCACTGGAACAGCTGCCAAAGCAGTAACCAGAAAGATTGTTTTAATAAACATGAAATCAAAGAAAATGAGTGAAAAAAAATGCAACGGATCAGAGATGGCCTGAACTCTGTTAGCACGAACTGCCAAATACCTAATGTCTATTTGCCATAACCAAGCAACACTGAGATAGAAAAAGACTCCCTAATAGTGAGCACCTATCTCCGATCACTATATTTTTACAAGTTTCTAGTGTATAAGGAAAGTAATTTGAGACCTATAAATAGTTACACAATAGTCTTCTGCCATACGCATCTCTTAACTTTTCTGCACCTTTAAATAGACACTATGGTAGCTACTGTTATGTCGGGTTATCTTGTGGTGAAACGCTATGTTGCTTAAATTGTTCTGTTCTGACCTGTATTATTATGTTGTTACGTCCTCTTTTATCTTAATTTCCTTTCTTTTAATTCTTTTTAATAAAAAAAAAAGAAACTGGCTAATATTTCAAGCAATCTCCCAAACTGGTCACCACAGCTAAGTTTACAACTCAAGAATAACATTTTAAACGAAGATACCTTTTTCATGAGATGGACTATTATTTAGACCTTGAAATTTCAGTCATAAAGATTCAATGAATATATAAGAAAATACTTACAGTAAATATTATGTGATAAAATATATAATGCATGGTTTACTTTTAGATATAAAACCATCACAAGGGTTTTTTTAAATCAAAGTTTTTAGAGTGGTTGAATTTTAACACTTTATTTTTTTTGTATCTTTGAACTTAACAAATTTCCTTCATTGAATGTACATTTTACTATAAAGACAAATTAAACTTTTATTTAACATATTTCATTTACTAAAACAGGACATGATTATTCATTTAAAAAAATTCTGGAAGAACAGTGTGGCTGTTTAATTGCCCGAATTTCAAGCCTTAATATTGAAGGCTGATGTGTGATGAGTCCAGTACCAGAAGTCCTGCTTATTGCATTAAGTTAGTACAAGATTTAGCCAAGAAAATGGCTAACATGTATTAAGAAACTTTCAATCACTTATATCTTTATTTGATAAATATTTACTAAACAGCTGCCAGCTAACAGACACTAAGACTAAAAGGTGGCAAACACAGAGCTCTTAGCTGAAAGGTGCTGATGACAAGAGGGAGACAAATAAGTAAACAAGTTTTACCAAAAGAGCCTTCTACTCATCTATGCAGGGCACAAGGAATACAGGCAGAGTGGAAAGACCAGAGTCGGGGGTTTGTAAAAGAGTTGCCATTTAAGAAGAAGGCAGATGGCAGGATCATGGAACCAACATTTGTCAAAATAAAAAGTTGATAAGAATCTAAATTATGTTTACAACATTATTATGTATTTGGACAGCATTTAAGATAACGTTTAAAAGAACGTTATTTTAATAATACTATTTCAATTATTTAGAATAGGAGAGAAATACAGTAAAAAACTATCTTTTCAGGCATCAACCATCTCTTAATAAGGTTCAATAATTTTTCTATAAAAGGATTATATATCTTCTGTCAAACTGTTACTGACAGTCCCAGATGCTACTATAAATAGTATCTCCTTTAATTTGGTTTCCTAGGCATGGTGCAGGTACAGAAATACTACTTGTGAAACCTTCCAATTATTCCTAATAGCTATAGATTATTTAATGTTTTCCCTAAAAATAATACTATCTACAAGTAGTGATTGAATTGTTCCCTTTATTCCAAATCTTACCATCTCAAATTTCTTTTTTTTTTCTTGTCACATGACAAGTTTGAAAAATCATTTAAAAGAACTTTTTTAGCCCAGGAATATATTATGGTTGTATAACTACTAAAAGGTTTTATAAATGCTTTATATTTAAATTTCTTTTATACCCAACCAGTATTGTATCTGTGTCACTGCTTGATTTGGCATATCTTACTATGATTGCAATTCCTTTATGCTTCTACAGAAAGAGCCAGCTCAGTCATACACACAATGGCTACAAAAGCAATCATAATAACATGTGGTAAGACGAACGAATATATAAATGAAATGTGTTCCTTCCCAATTAAAATGATGGGAGACACCTCCACAAAGTTCTTGAGGGAGATGTACATGAAAAAATGCTCCATATAAAGTCACTGCTTTAAATGAAATAGCCTTAGTATCAGAACTTGATGTAGAATAACCTCTGGTTTTAGTAAGATGTATCAGATAATGGGTTGTGGTCAATTAATTAATGGTCAACTTGTAACACTCCGCTGAACCGAATCAGCATGGTACTGAACATGGATGGCCCACCTAAGGATTGCTGCAACAGCATAAAAATAGAGCCAGAGAAGATGGTGTGCTGTTGATTCTCCTAGAGAAGCTTGCCATGCTGGCTTTTGTGATATGAATTCAGCTGTTCTCATCATTGGAGGAGCTCAGGACCTCACTGTTGCTAAAGATGGCTGTGGTTCTTTTCAGAGGAGTTCTGTCCTTTGTCTTGAGCATCACTTCCTGGCTCCAATGCAGAACACCTGGCTTACTGGCACAGATTCTTCATCCTGCTGGCACAGATGTTCGAGCTTCGACCACTGACCTTTGGCCTTTCCCACACAGATGCTTGATACAGACTTGCATGAGAATTTTCATGGGCTCTAGGCCTCCAGCTGGACTCCTGGAAGACACTGCCATAGGATCCATGCCTTTAGGTGGATTCTTTGGGTCCCCAGTGAGTGGACAGAGATCCTGTACTCTTTTGCATTTGTCTCTTGGGATGAATAATATAAAGTAACCCTATAAATTATATGTCCTGGAATCAGTCTTTTACCTTGGAAACCTCTTTTACCTTAAACCATGTTATAACCTTATAACATGGGTGCATCAGGAAAGCTTCTTCCAGGTCCTCGATATGCAAGAGATGCCACAGCTTGATTGGCCATTAGAGATTTGTGGGTAAAATCTGGAATATTAAATATGTGATCAAGCAATGTGGCTTATGATAAAAGTCAATTATATGACTGCACATGGACTTGGAGATACATCTGACACAACTCTGCTAAAGATTAACCCTTGAGACTATCTTGCTGAGAAGACATGGGTTCTGTTCTTTGTCTCTCTGAGAAGACTGGCACTAACAGTGGTCTCTAACATTTTTTGAGTCTAAAGGATCAGCAGAACTTAACAAAACTCCTTGATTTATGTGTTTGTTATCTGTTTTTATAGAGCAAATTAACACAAAGTTGGCTATTTAAAACAGAAGCCATTAATTATCTCCCGATTCTGTAGAGCGGAAATGGAGTAATACGGCTGGCTTTTCTTCTCAGTGTCCTGAAGATGGAACCAAGGTGGGTGTTGGCACAGGCTATATTCTCATCATGGGCGTATAGTCAGCTTCTGAGCCCATTGGCTGCTCAAATAATTCAGTGCTCCATGGCTGAAGAGCTGAGATCTAGTTCTTCTGGCCCTATATCATCTGGAGACAATTCTTAGATGCCAGGGACAGTCCAGAGGTCCCTACCATAAGGCCCTCTCCATATTACAACAGTCTGGTCCTTCAGGTCCATAAGAGAATTTAGTCAGCATTTTAAATGACTTCAAGTAAAGCCCAATCCTTTTTAAGGTCTCCAATTAGATCAGGCCCATGGGTAATTTCTATTTGGATAACATAAAGGCAACTGATTGGTAGCCTAATTGCAACAGTGATAATTCCATCATATTCCATTCTATCAAATTCTGCTGATGCTTATGATGAAGGGATTATGCAAAAGGTGAACTCTATACCATGGAGTAGGACACCTGGGGGCAATCTTTGAATTTTGTCAGCAGCAGTGGGATTAAAGCTTCTTTCCTTTATCTCCCACCAATTCTAATTCTAGGAATTTGTCAGAATAGTGGACAAAAATGATGAGTAATAATTCCTGTAAAAGCTTGCCAGAGACTGCTTCTTATATCTGCTTTGCAGTACTAATTTGTTGATATTACAATCAGAAGAGTCTTTTTAACATGAAGAATCAATCTCCCTTATTTCCCTAGGGATACTCTGAAATTTAAAGGAAAAAAATTCTAGAAGGAAGAATTGTAAAGAGGATTTGCCAAAAAGAAAGTGGGCTTCCATCCGTGAAAATTCCCTCCAATAGGTATTCAGTCATATTCTTCATCTTGACCATGTAAGTTCTAGTCTTTTGCAAGAGGTTGAGAGCTAAAGGATTCACGTTATTCTGTTACATACCAATGTTTCACAGCAATGTGTTCTCCATACAGTTATTATATGAGCTTTAGTGTCAGGTATGTGGTCACTGAGGGAATCTGAAGTCTCTGTTGAGGAAAGAAAGCTGAAACTCCTTAGAAAAGTCCAACTGGCATATTTACAGAAGAGCCCTAGTTTTGTGCAGATCCAGCTGAATGACTGTATCTCCAGCTGAATTTAACTGAATGCTTATATCAGTCTTTCAAAGACTTTTGTGACCTCTTCTTTTTGAGATATTGGGCTAAAAACTTACCTTGGACAAGTTATCATTTTAGTTGTACGAAGTGTATAAAACATAGTCAAACTATGTTTTCTACTAAATTAACAGCTATGATCACAGCTACATTAAGCTTATAATCTCCTTTGGAGATTTAGAGAATATTTCTCTCTGCAGGGCATGGTGGCAGATGCCTTTAATCTCAGTAACCAGGAGGCTGAGGCAAGAGGATCACTGTGAGTTCAAGAGCAACCTGGGATACAGTCAGCTCAAGGCTTGCCTGGGCCTGGGCTACACAGTGAAACCTTCTCTCAAAAAAAGAAAAAAAAGGGACTACTTCCCCAAAACTTCCAACACAGTCCAACCAGGCAGACCACAACACTTTCAGACAATCCATCAGATTCCAGTATTAACTCTGTGGTAGAGGTATCAAGGTAAGGCAAAAGTCATTTTTCAGATTGAAAAAAAAAAAAAACTGTGTGGAGTAAAGGATAAAGTAATAAATACAGTTGTCATATATGACTTATTTCAGACTTGTCTTATCATTGCTATGGTGAGTGGTTCTAGGCAACAGAGCTATGCCACTAGCATTTGTGACATGCCTCAACAGTGTGGAGGGGCATCCTGTCATGTATGCATCTGCTGTGACATAGACACATGACAGAACTCACAAACATGCATAAATACCTTTAACTCCCACGAAGGGAAGCACAGGAGTCAAGTATTCAAATAAAAACAATTAAAAACAC
This sequence comes from Cavia porcellus, assembly GCF_034190915.1. NCBI lineage: Eukaryota > Metazoa > Chordata > Mammalia > Rodentia > Caviidae > Cavia > Cavia porcellus. The sequence continues at coordinate 36,600,047 of NW_026947496.1, read as the reverse complement.
AATCTCAAGTCAGATTCGTAGTGTATACAACACAGACAGCAACAGTGCTCCCAGTCACCCTTGGTATTTTGACCCCAGAGTGAGGGAAAGTTAGAGTGGCAATCTCACTACCCAGAAATACAGGTGTTTAAAATAAAAATTAAGTAATAAAAATGCAGAATCCCTACTATTTTTACACATCTGTGTTTGGGAAATGATGCTACTCAATATTTGAATGAAGAACTTAATGAAGTAACAAAGTAACTAACAGGCTAAGCATCAGTGAAGAGTGTATAGAATATTTAAAATACTGATTGAGGTATATTTTAGAGATCCAAGATTATATATATGCAAATGCATGTATGTATACTTATGTATATAAATATGCAGTACATAAAAATATGCATTCAAAAGTCATGAAAATGTCTTGGCTCATTTGGAAATGAGATTTATTTTTGAAATGCTTTCATTAAAGGCTGTCAGGTTTATGTGCTCCAGAGCAAAGCAGTCCAGTGAAAGTGTGCTCACAGAAATGTTCTATACATCCACCTCCCCGCCGGGGCACCACTGCAACACCAAATATTTCAACACGTAAGAAGAGGTAGCTAATATAACTGAAAAATTCAGTTTTTAACTTCATTTCATTTACACTGATTTACATTTAAATGGCTCCGTGTGGCAGTGGCCACCATGTCAGAAATGAAGAACAACTGCTTTCCTCTGGGCTTTGCCAATGCTCCCAGATTTCCTTCAAAGTCTGCTCGCTGGTCATCTCAGCACCACAGGACACAAGTATTTGCTGCCTTCACTGTGCTTCAGTGGACTTCTCTGCACTTCACAGTCACATATACCCACTGAACAGGAGCTACACAAATGTCAGTCTCTCTGGCAAATCACGTCAGGCGGGGTTTTATCCATCTCTGTCCCCTCAGCTTCCGGCACAAGGAACTTCCACGGTCAGTTCTCATTCCATTTTGTGAAATGAACATGAAAGGTGATCAGTCAGAAATTAACCAGGGAGGATCTAAATGAAAATGTAATCATTGTGGAGCGCATCTCAGCCTGCTGCTTGTTTTCCTGCACTCATCAAAGCCATTTCCACCTTACCAAAATCCTAGCTAAGTGGTACAGATAATATTTCTGCTAAAGCAGTTTTAAGGGCATCTGATCAAATCAGAGAGAGGGGACCCTGGTGATTTACAGCTGTAGCTCATCTGTTCAGTCACCCTCAAATAAAGAGGGTTGGTTATGAAGCATTAGAACAAACAGCCTCATTGTAATGTAAAATTTAAAATGACATGGGAGACAGTGCACTCACCATCACCAACATCAAAGTCTTTAAAAGCTAGTTCGGAACCCGAGTCATCAAGCAGAATTTCGCCGTTCAGTGTGAACATCATAGTGTGTTCATTCATGTCAACCATACAGCCCACAACATCACCTGCTTGCCAGGAGCGGCCATAGTGCTCGTTGCCCTGGTGCCATCGCTGAGCCTAGAGAGGACAGAAGAGTTCTTGTCACAGTGTCATACAAGGGAATAGCACCCCACCAAAACTGATAAAACTCTATGAACTCAGCAGTGGGATGAGCTCTAGCCAGGATATTATCAGCCTGCAGCAATGATCTGAGCCATACAGAGATGACTATGAATTCTATCCTTGATATTAATATGGCATGTGACTTAACTCTTGAAACAATTCAAATGCCATATCATGACCTAAAGCATGTTATTTTTACAATCTAACCCACATGCTTTCAATCAATAATGTATATTTATTTATTATTTATTATTCATTCATTCTATTTATTGTATTTTCCACAATGACAATTTTCCCTGCAAAAAGGTTGCTTTTCTGTGGTCCTACAAATACAAAGATTTGAAAGCTGGAAAGCTATCATTTAAAATTATGATTTTCATCTATTTCAAAATAAAATTTCATTTCTTAGAACCCATGGCAAAGATACTTTAACAAAATGAAAATCCAGAAGCTTTTCAGTTATATAATAAAACCCAAAACGTTTTCAGTCAAACCTAAAACTGTTCTTAAAATATTTGCTATAATAGCAAATCAAAAATAGAATATAGCTGCTATCAGAGAAACCTCAAATTGCAGATGCGTTTGAAACATAAGTTGGATAAATATATATGTTAGATCTAGAAGTATAATCTACTAGTTTATTATACAAAATTATTTACATTAATTTGCTTTCTCAAGATAAATGTTTTAAATTCTTGCGTATCACCTTCACTTGTTGTTAACTATATACCTTCACATATCACATGAACTGATCCATGAGGGTGTACAGTTATCTACACAAAACAATGACATATTCTTCTTAAAATAACACTGTATTTTAAAAGACCCTACCAAAACAACTTGTCCAAAGGCGTTAAAATTTAGAATTTACTTACTTAGCTTTGGTCATCACCTTCCTGCCCCACCTAATATCTGTCCCCAACTTGAGGACCTTCCTTGCCTGTGCTTGGGTAGGGAGACTTTGGGTACTTTAACTTGCTACAAGCACCTCCCCTGGATCCTAACTTTTGATCTTTAGCCAGGATAAGGCTAAAACTGCATGTTTAGTGGGTTCTTTTTCAAAATTTAAATAAGCTTTGCTAATTTTGGACCCCCCAAAAATGTCAAAATTTTCATTCTAAAATAAAAAACAGGATTGAAGAAACGCGATGCTATAGAACAAAGTTGGCCAAGTATCCTAATTTCTAATTGAGATGCTTTCCCACACAGCACACACACCTGAAATACTGAAAGGGCAATTTCTGCTTATTTATTCTCATATTCTTTATTATTAAATTAGCTTTCTTCCTTCATATGAAAAAGACTACCCATTTAATAAAGAAAATCAGATAATAAAACAATACAGAAATCTATAATTTTGTGAATTTAAAATGACTATTTTAATCCTATTGTATTTATGAGCATGTATACATTAATTTTTATATTTTTAAACATTTTATTCATCTAAGATAATCTTTAAACATTTACACAGTATATCAATAATGAAATAAGCACCTCATAAGCTCCCATCTAAGAAATATAAATACTAATAATGTTGAAAATAAAAACTGCAATCCTAACTAACATTGCCTTCAACATTCTTAGTAACTACCTTAAATTTACTTTCTAATGATAAAAATGGTGTACATTTATGGGTCCCCTGTGATATTTCAATACATGGACACGCTACATAACATTCAATTTACACTGAACATCTCTGTCTCCTCACACCGTCACTGCTCCACAGTGACAATATTCCAGACCCTGTCGTGATCTATACCCACCCTGTCACGCAACAGCAGGCCCCTGCCGAAGCTTCTGGCTCCTGTAACTGTAACTTAGTTTAGGATCAGTCTTTCCCCATCCTCTCACCTCTGGAAACCATCAATCTACTCTGAATTTCTGTGCAGTTAGCACTTTTGCGGTTACTAACTGCTCATGCAAACATCATCGTTACTTGAGACCAAGTCTTATATTAGAATCACAGTGTTAATTTATATGCACTTTTGATAACAGAATGTTCAAATTTTAAAATATTGATTATGTCAGAAAACATACTGTCATTAACTGCCTCCCACCCCAAAAAAAACCCACAATACTCCCTCTCATTTCAAACACACTTATCCTGTGGTTTTTTTCTGAAGCAGTTCAGAAAATCTTTTATGTCTTTATGCAGTATGATCAAAGTACAGTGAATGCTGCTGTCACTGTATGCTGAGTGTCGTCCAACAGAAGGGCAGGCCCATAACATTACAGAGTCCTCCTCCACCTTATTCATCAGATCTGGCACTTTGTGACTTCCCCAAAGTCAAAGTGACATGAAAAGTAATTGTTTTTAATCAATTCAGGACATCAAGGCAGCCAGGACAATGCAATGAGAGACACTCAGGAAAGCTGATATCCAGATCTGCTTCAGAAAGTGGCAAGAACAATGAGATAAGTGTGTTTAAAGTGAGAGTATTTTGAGGGGTACTAATGGGATTGTGCCTTTTATTTAAATAATTAGTAACTTTAAACATTCACTGTAGATTTTGTCTCCTCTCACAAACGTTATCTGTAACACTTTTGATGAACAAAATGACTCATCCGTCTGGGTGACTTTCACCGTATCCACCAGACAGGGGACAGCATTGGAGGACTACCAGGAATAAGGTGCTCCTGAGCATTTGGTACTTCAGGCCATGTTCTGCACGGTACTGATCGCCTTGTTCCCTAACAGTACAGCAGGGGACAGGAAAGGCCACCTGGAGACATCAGTCCTCCCAAGGCCACTTACTCACCTTGAAGCCATCAAAAGCAAACGCTCGCTCGTCTGAGCCCAGCTCCTGATCAGGTTGGCAGCCTGGCCTGCTCCAGCCGACCCGCATGTCCCCTGCAGTGACAGCCTCAAACTCAAAGTACCACCGTCCTGCCTTCACTGCATATGTCTTCTCAGCTCGGAAGATGCGGAAGCGCTCACCAGTGCCACTGCACACTTCTGCCCTGGCTGCTGTGTGATCCAGATGAGAAGGGAGAATTGAGAAGATGATTAAGCCATCAGTCAGCCAGCTCTTATTCCACTTCTGCCAAGTGTCTTCTTATCTACCCATCCAAGCACACGTGAGTGCACACTGTAGAGAGTGCAGGATTTCCCTGGATTAGGCTGGGGAGGGACTCAGGGGTGCTGACCTGCGTGGCAGGCTCCCTTCCCTCCTGCATCCCCTCCCCAGAGGGAGCTGTCTAAGGAGGAAATCCCACCAGCCGCTTTGAGTTTGGTAATGGAAGATCAGAACTTGAGGGTCTGGCTGGAAAGGGGAGTCTTAGAAAGCTAAAAAAGCTCTGCTAGGAAACAAACAAATTATTTATGGATAAGACAGAAAAGAAAGCAGCAGCCAGGAACTGAAGACAAACAGAGACAAATTAAGAGAAGAAAAGATGTAACTACAGGCCAAAATAACTGATGACAATTATCCCCCAGAGAACAGCCAATGGACTCACTGATGTGATTCAAAACTTTTCTCCCACATTTTCAGTGTAATATATCTATAAAAATATAGCAAAGAGGGCCTGGAATTTAGGTTAGTGGCATAGTGTCTGCCTGGCAAGTGCAAGGTTCTGAGTTCAATACTTAGAATTAAAAAAAAAAAAAAAAAAAAAAAAAAACTTTGTCTTTAAAAAAATATAGCAAAGATTATCTTGTGGTGAAACACTATTCTGCTTAAATGGTTACATTTTGATCTGCGCTGATTTGCTGTCATGCCCTCTTTTATCTCAATCTCCACTCCATTATTTACTTTTTTATTTTTATCCTTTTAATTAAGGGAAAAATAAATAAAAATAGCAGGATATATTATAGCAACCCACTTTGACTTTCCATTATCTTGATTTAAAGTCCTGTATTACTCTCACCATCTTGTTTTTGACTGATGTCCCCCTATTCTCCTTTGCTTGATAGTACCAGGTTCGAAAGTTTAGGCAACAGCTGTGAAGATAGTGAGATTCATTAGGACGCCCATTCTCGATGACTTTTATCTACTTTTGAAGACTACAATGTCTCCAATGTTTTGGTTTTGTCAGTTTTGTTCTTTACTGTTTTGTTCAATTTTATTATAACTGATGATATAGGCAATTCTATTAGAGATACCGGGAGGCATTATGGTAACCATTATTGATCACCTTGTATTATACTTTTACATTATCTATTATGTCCGCCCTTTTGATTTGATTGACTCTGTTCTGTTATGTCACATTTGGTTCTACTCCCTTCCAAAAAAGTAATAAGAACTGTGGGAGTAACAAAACCCAAAATGTGTAATTGTCATTGTACAAAAAAGAGGAAAAGAAAGTGCTCTAAATGATATAACTGCATGTATGTTTAAGTGTATAAGATAGAAAATGATATCACTGAGTTTTATTGGATCATTGAACAGAACTGTTTGCAGTCTCACTGTTGGAATGTCCACTTTACAAGCTTTAACTTTGTGACTTGAACAATTATTTCTAAGATGACAATATGTAATCCATTAACTAGTGATTTCCTACTGTTTATTTTTTTCTGTAAATCTGTATAACTTGTACCCTTTCTCTGTTTTTTTTCCTCCTTAAATAACATTAAATATATATATATATATATATATATATATATATATATATATATATATATATAGCAAAGAGATCTGAGGAGAAAATGAAAGGGTCAGAGTCCAACATCAGACCCAGTACGGTGCAAAGGGCTATATCACTGTTTGGCATACATGTCTCCCTGTGTGGATGCTTACATACTCCATAGCTATATACAGATACATAAAGTATAACAGCAGGAAATGAGACGCCAGAGAGACTGAGAGGGCCAGGAGGGTGAACCTGACTGAGAGCCATGAAGCCAGGGGGCAGGGATGAGAGTCCCCTGAACTGATAATGCGCGCAAGAACAGGGCACCTCTTCACGATCTGGCTTAGATCCAGAAGTGGAAACTTCAGGGACTCGACCAACATCACACAAGCCATAAGCGGCAGACCTGAGGAGCCATCTAATGCTATGAGCCTGTTCCTCATATGCTGCCTCCGGTTGCTGGCATGAAATTAGTATGTGCTGACTACTCACTTGCTCCCTTTAGAGACTTGGGCAAGACCTTGTAAACAATAACAGTTTAATAACAGTTTAACCATTGAGTTGTTATTACCAAATTACAACTGTAAAGTCATCTAGACAAATACACTCTGAAGACTGCCAATAAACACACAGATTGAACAGCTGAAGATCATGTAAAAGTAAAACCATAAAAGATCGTGGGCTGCAGAATCACAGAACTTCCTAATATGCGATTAATTAATGATATAGTCATTAACTGTTTCATGATAATGGTAGTGCAGATCGTAACAGATAGCTGGACTTCATCCACTGACTGACTTTTCAAAAGTCAGGTCAAGTCTCTGAATACAAGAAATATCTCTTTAGAAAGGATAAAAAAAAGTTTCAGCTCTACTACTAAATATGGGGAGTTTTTTTGAGAAAAAAATACTATCAAAATATATGCTACTTAAAGACAATTACTAATTGAATGATTCTCAATGCTACAATACTAACAATTTAAATCACAGGAAAAATTGAATTTTCATTCAGAATTGTTGGAGCCTGTGAAGCTGAATACACATGCAGGGCTGTGTCATGGCCCGAACACGGCTGAACTGAGAATGAGGGGATGTCTGGGGACAAGACAGGTCACAGCTAAGGACAAGTAGAGACTTTCTCCCAGGACAGTTCTCCTTAATTAGCATCATCTCTTGGTTGGCAGGGTCCTTGAACCCTGCCCAAGGTTCTGCTCAGGTTTCCTGCATTTTCAAGGCTAATCGCTTCCTTGTTTGAATACTAAATAAATATGGGTTACCCAGAGACACTGTCTCAGCCACCAGAGTTAAAAACCTGCAGGGGGTTTTGGTCCTCCTGGAGCCCTAAAGATCATGTACCGCTTGTCTCATTCATTTGGGCTTTCTCTGTGCACTCATTTGTGAGATTGGGGATCCAGGCACAGACTCCAGTGCAGAATGTAGTACAGCCTACTAACCCATTTAAAAAAAATTATAGTTATAAACTTCCTAAATTAACCTAAGAACAGAATACAAGCTATGAATCACACAAACTTTGGGAGATTATTTTCAGGGAAGAAAAAGTTCTCATGTACTTATGTTTATTTATGCTAACATTTGAAATAAAATTTCTAGATTATATTCTAATATTCAGTGACAGAGTTAACAATTTCTAAGTATGTTTTATTCAGTTTTTATCTTTAGAAAGTAAATTTCTACAAAGTCCCAGGTTCATTTTCCTGTTATGTTTTCAGGACATCAGATTTTGCAAATATACTGTGTCCTTAAGTAATGCAAAACTAATAGTTTAGCACACTTTAATAGTAACTTTAATCGAATATTTTAGAAGGCAAATTTGATTTAACAATATAACAGGTAAATTTCCTTCAAAGCTCACTACAGATCTTTTGGTATCAAGAAAGGTCACTAGTGCTTTCCACTAACACAGGAATGAAAACTGAGGACCATATGCAGAACATGCAGTAATAACAATAAGAAGCTTCTTGGTCTACATGCAAGGACATTAGAATGATGTACTTTGTTATTCTTTGTTGTTCCATGCCTCTTCCTGCATATGCCTGGGTAGACCACAGTTTATATTCTATATTTATTAAAATAGTGAAAAGTAGCTTATATCCATGGTTTAAAGAAGCAACAATTTAGAATTCTGTTTCTACAAGAAAATACTAATGCAAAGTCTGGGTCCACAGAAATGTTTTTAAAAGACCCAGTCTAAGATTATCTGTCTCTCCATCTATCTATATTTTTTACCTACAACTACTTAAACACTTATATAAAAGTTATGGTATAAACTTATACATCAAAAACAATTGTATGTATCAAACACAAATGTATATATATTTACATAGTCAATTTATATACACTATATATAAACAATGTTGTTTATATATAAAAATATATATGTCTACCACTAGAGGGCAGTCAATATCTACTTATGTATTAAAGTCCTCAGCTAAAGCTACAGGAATGGCTAGCTAATCTCCAAAATTTTACATGTATCTAGAAGCCTTTCAAATTCCTTGTATTGTTTTGAATAAATCAATTTATACCTTTACAAGACCTTGTCATGAATAAAAGTAGATTCCATTTTCAAAGGTTTTAATATTTCATTGAAAATAATATTTCAAAGATATTAAAATTCAAATAGAATCAACATTTAATCTGGAATAAATGTCTGCTGAAAAAGAGGAAATAAATTGTAGCCCTAATTAATAGAGCTAAATTCGATCATAACAAAATTTCTTTACTTTTAACTTTTTAAAATTTCACCAACAGAATGGTTACAAATTAATACTTGTACCTAATCACCAAATTCATTTTGTTTTACACCATCAAATCTTTCATCTTTTAATTTCCACTACCATATCCCTTGTTCAGAAAAATCATGATGTTTCCAAAGCTTTCTGAGTGGTCTGCCTGCCTCCCAGCCCTGTCCCCTGACCCATTCCTTCCCACCGCTACCCTAGTTACCTTGCTATGGTAAACTGAGGCCATACATCAAGCGATGCTGTAAAAGCTCCTGTGGCGGGAACTCCCTGTGCAAATGTATCTACATCTTTCGAGCTTGTTTTTCTGCTATTCCGTATTTTGTCCCAGTCTTCCTTTCTTCAGCCACTACTACTTCCTCCGCCTCTATCATGCATTTAACCTGAAGAGACGTCTTTCTTCCTCTTTCCTTGCTTCATCACATAAGACAGGCTTTCACTAAAGCCCTCATGCAGGGACGTCCTTTCTGACACAAATCCCTACTTCTTGAAAATTCTGTTCCCGTCAATGATCTCACTCAGAGGATTACTGGTTCTTCTCACTGGACAGTTAATCTTTCTTTTGTAATTAACAGAGAGTACAAATGGATCTCTACTATCAGGTAGGCACAGTGAACAAGAAACATGGTTTCACTTTCTCCTGGGCAGTACACAACACTTAAGCTCTTTGATCATTCCTCATGTAACTTCAGAGAAGTAGAATTTTGTCGACTGCCAATACTTCTATCTCTAAATTCTTAAAATCGAGAGACAATGTGGGTATCTAATCACCACTTTTCTCCCAGGCTTATGTCCTTTTACAAACACACTCACTCTGTAAACTCATTGAGTCCATCTTTCTCCTTATTATAGAATGTTGCACATTGAATGTCCCTATGACTCTTCTCTCTAATTGCTCTGTCAACCCCGATTCTTGTCCAACTTCACTATCTTCATTCTTGACTTCTAGACCTGCTCTGCTGAGCCTCCTGGAAAACACATGTAAGGAGCAGATTGGTATCACTACTAATTTGTGGTCTTCCACCTCACTGGATCATTCATGTTTTTCTGCTGTCTCTAACCTGCAGTTCTCTCTCTGTTTCATTTCACAAAACAGCTAGTTTGGCCTGGGGTTGGGGATTTAGCTCAGTGACATAAGTGCCTGCCTTGCAAGTGTGTGGCCATGAGTTCAATCCCAAGGAACGACTTAAAAAAAAAATTTTTTTTAAAACAGGTAGTTCTAACCTCTGCTGATGATTGGCATCAGCAAAAATGGCAGAGTAAGGACCTCTAGAAATCTTCTTCCCTATAAATCACCCTATTCAGCCTTTCCAGAGTCCTGAAAAGTAGCTAAAGGCAGGAATAGTTATTTAATGAAAATGAGCCCATGTTTGCACAATAGGTCTTGTGGTATTTTAGCATGCCCCACTCTCTCCCTCTTCCTGTCCCAAATTCTAGACACACAGAAAACCAACAGCCCTTCATTTCAGTGAAGCCAGAACCCAGAAGCCTCTGCAGTGGACAGCACAGGGTCAGAGATGCCCCCATGCTTGATTCCCAGGTAACTGTGTGATTTTACCTTGCTGGTGCTTCACTGGAAAATCTGACTTCTGAGACTAGTCTGTATTCCAACTGACTTAGACCTTGCCCAGTGCAACAGATTTCTCCATAGAGACATTTGGTTGAAAAATATCACAGGCAATTTTTTAACAGTGTAACTCCTTAAGGTGATAATAATAGTTGAGATAAACAACAGCTGATCAAATATTTTAAAAGAAACATCTGGGGAATGAGATGCACAGCCGGCTATGAAGAACACCAGCATATCTACAAGGTCATGGTTAGCCCTTTGGCTGTGCAGGTACTTAGGAAAGACCTCACAAGGTCTTCAAGACTATGAGGCTACACAACAGTAGGTGAAGGCTAAATTGAAGTCAGAGGTGTGGGAGCCACGAACCTACAGGTAGACGGGGCCTCAACCTCAGCAAGAACAATGCAAATTCTTGTTCTTGGGCATTTAAGGAAATCTCTGTCCTATCACTGGCTAATGGCTAAATTAGTGACACTTTAGTTTCAGTGGCCATATGTTATAAACAATATGAACACCACAAATCTGGCTTAGAAAAATCACTAAGTAAACAACAAGCACAACTTAGTTAAAAACCTAGTTTTCAGTAAAAAATGATGAAACATGCAGAGAGACAAGAAAGCATCTCCTGTACACAGGGGATAAGGTGGGAACAGTCATAAGAGAAATTACCCCGTAGGATAAGATCTAGACAAAAATACTAAACTATTTTAAACATATTCAAAAGCCTAAAGGGAAACATGTAATTAAGTAAAAAACATCAAACAAACAAACCACAACAGCAAAACCATGAGACCAGTGTCTTATCAAATAGAAATGCTCAATAAACAAAAAGAAATTATATAAAATGGAACCAAATAGAATTCTAGAGTTGAAAACTACAATCACTGAAATTAAGAATTCATTGAAGAAGCTCAACACAGGTTTCAGCCAACAAAAGAATTAATCAAATTAAAAATAAACTCACTGAGATAATTAAGAATGAAAATGAGGGAAAGAAAGAACAAAGAAAAGTAAGAACTTCAGAGGTCTGTTGGACACAACCAAGCAAACACACAATGAAAGTCACACGAGGTGAAGAAACAGAAAAAGCAGTGAAAGAACAGCTGAAGAAATAACAGGCAAACACTTTCTAAATTTAATGAAAAAGAGCCAGGGACACAGCTCAGCCGCACAAGTCACTGCCTGGCAAGTGTGAGGTCATGTGTTCGATCCCTGGTATCAAATTAATTAATGAGTTAATTAAAAAGCATTCATTTATATATCCAAAGAACACAATGACATTTTACTCAAGCTCATGGTCTTTGCCTGAGACTATGATTAAGGGCCATAAATTAACTAATCTGGCAAAAGAAATTACAAGGCAGTCAAATGCAGGCACTGAGAGCTATCCAGGGCCAAAATCCACCTTACCTATGCTCGAATCCCCAGAACTACACAGTAGGCATTAAATATCCATATATTACAATCACATGGAATGAGAATTTCAAATCCAATATTGACATCCACTGGAATGCTGTAAACATGACCATCTTTTCTTTCTTCTCGAAACCCATTCATTCAAAATCATACTCAATAGATCATTTCAAAGGGTGCTGTAAAACCAGGATCTCTCAACACTGTAACTAAAGACCAGCTCTGCCCATTGCTGTGGTTACTCAGTAGTGACTTCCTGAGGAGATGCATCATCCCTCAGAATCCTGAGACTTTACTCAAAACAACAGATGATATGGAAAAGTAAAAAAATGTCTGAAAGCTTAACACAAAGCACATATATCTAACATCGACTACTTTAAAAGATTAATAAATCAATACATAAGAAGACTGATACAGACAAAAAGGAATGAACAACTGTGAACATCAAAATAGAGATATCACTACAGATCTCACAGACATTAAAGGGATAAGAGACATTAAAACTGTATTCCAATAAATATGGCAATTTAAATGGAATGAATATCCTGGTAAACATAACCAAATAACTTTCTTTAAAAAATAAAATTTCAGGGCAGGCATCGTGGTGCACACCTGCAAGCCCAACACTCAGGAGGCCGAGGCAGGAGGATCACTGCAAGTTTGAGGCCAGCCTGGGCTACCAGCCTGAACATAACAGTGAAACCCTGTCTCAAAAAAAAAAAAAAAAAAAAAAAAAAAAAGACAAAAAATAAAATAAAATTTAAAATTCAGCTGGTTTCAGTGACAAATTCTATCAAATATTTAAGGAAAAATAGATATAAAACCTTAACAATTCCTTTCAGAAAATTTAAGAGGAAAGAATAATTCCTAACACATGATGAGGACATCTTTAACTTGATATCAAAATTTGATAAAAGGTATTGCAAGGAAAATTATTACTTGGATCCCACCTTTACCCTGAAATCACAATCTGATAAAATATAAAAATAGTGCAAGAAAATTACACACCAAAATTCCTCATAAACACAGATATGAAAATTCTAAACAAAATATTAGCAAAGAGTATCCAGCTAGATAAAAAAGGAAATCACATACTATAACTGGAATTAAGTTTTGAAAGCAAATAGTATTCAAAATGTCAACAGTAATAAAGAAGAAGAGCTATATAATCTTTTCAATAACTGGCACAAAGAAGTACTTGTCAAAATTCACCATCTAATCCATGATAAAAGATCCCAACAAACCAAGAATTTAAGGAAATCTTGTCAATGTGATAAAGACCATCTGCACAGTAGTGTGAACCATGGCACACATGCCACAGCCAGCTGTCTGTTACCACCAACAGGTCACCATCACTGACACAAACCCTACAGCTGACATCAGAGTTGGTAGAGAAGCACTATGACTGTTTCCTCCAACCTGGAGACGGGGCAGGATAACTTTTCTCACTACTGTATTTCTATTCAACGTTGTTCTGAATTCTTTACCAGTTAGGAAACCAAAAAAGACATAGCAATTGTCAAGAAAAAGTTAAGTTGTTTCCTTACAGATCTCATGATTATGTATACTGAAAGCTCTATGGAATTTACAAATAAATAAATAAAGCATATGTGTGTGTGTGTGTGTGTGTGTGTGTGTGTGTGTATATATGTTTACCCAGATCAAAGGTTATGAGACTCATATTCAAATATTAATTTTCTCACATTCACAGTAAATAACTAGAAAGCAAAATGAAATTAAAATTAATTTCATTTAAAATAACATCAAAATAGCAGATGAATATAGCAAATAATATGTAAAGCCTCTATCCTAAAAATTACAAATAATGCTGAGATGAACCACACAGGACCAAACTAAACAGAAGAGTGTATCATGTTCATGAATTGGTAGACTAAATATTGGGGGGGGGTTGGTTTTAGTTTTTAAAAGACATGGTCTCACCAATAGTTCAGGCAGGCCTTGAATTCACTACATGGTCCAGATGGACCTCGAGCTCATGGCAATCCTCCTGCCTCAGCCTCCCGAGTGCTGGGATTATAGGTATATGCCAGAACGCACAGAGTAAATATTATTAAAACATCAATTCTCCTAAAATTAATCTATAGACTCAAATGAAATTTCATCATAAGATAAGTTGAATATAAAATGTATTTAGTAATGCAAAAGGGAAAATGAGAATAAAGAGATCCTTTAAAAAGAAGAAGTGGAGGGACCTACCCTCTACAATTTTAAGATTTATTATTGTAAGGTGATAAAGGTAAAGACAGTATGACATACACTAGTGTATAGACGATGAAATGGAACAGTTAGTCCAGATACATACTGATTTACATGTGGTCAGAAGATTTTCACAAAGATAGCAAGATAAAATAATTTGGAAAGGTAATGTCCCAACAAATAGTGCTGGAATGGTTGGCTCTTCATTTATATAAAAATTAAAGCTTAGCTGAGCTCAGTGGCACATGGCTGTAATCCCAGCCCAGGGAAGCTGAGGCAGGAGGATAGCAATTTCAAGCCCATCTTGGGCAATTTAATGACACATCAAGACCTTATATCAAAATTTTAAAATATATATAAAAAAGGCTGGAGATACAGCTCAGTGCAAAGGCCCTGGGTTCAATTCCCAGTCCAATGCAGGGGGAAAAAAGAGTCACTACCTTAACTTTACAGCAAAACAAAATTTAATTCAAACTGAATCATAAGCCTCAACATAAAATCTAAAATAATAAACCTCTGCGGGAAAATTTTTATATTTTAGTACAACAAATACTTCTTAGGATTAAAAGCACATAAATACAAACACATAAATATCAGCCAGCAATTATAGCCCAGAGTATTTATGAGAAGTGAAAGCACCAATCTACATAAAGACCTGTATATAAATCTTCAGAGAAGATTTCTTACAACACCAAAAACTAGGGACCACCCCAATCTTCAGCAGAAGAGGTGGAGAACAAATTGTGGCATATACTATCCATGAATACCACTGAGCAAAAGATGTGGTCACACTTATAAAAACATGAATGATCCTAAAAGTACTGTGTTCAACAAAAGAAGCCTCATGCCAAAAAATTCATAAAGTAGTGACTACATGTATACAAACCACAAGAAGAGGTGAAGTTAATTTGAGATAATAGAATTTAGGAAGTAGCTACTTTGTTGAGACCACGAGGAAACTTTCTGGAGTAAAAACGTGTTGAACCTATAGTTCTGGTTGAAAATTCCATTTGTGCATAAAACTGTCAAAACTCACCAAACTCAACATTTAAGATGTGTATACTCTTTCACATGTAAATTATACTTTAATATAAAAATTTAATCTAATACAGAATCAGTCAGCTTTCCAAGTATGTTCTACATGAGGCAGTTGTAGAATTCTTTTTTTTTATATTGTGTTTTGTGGTCTAGCAGCCTTTTACTGTTCACTTCCTACACAGTTGCAATGCAGTCTCCAAGTCTTGAGATAGGTATCTTTTTAGTGTCCTGTGTGTATCTAACAGCATCTGTTTGTAACAGTGTACCAGTAGCCAGCTATGGTGGCACATGCCTGAAATCCTAGCACTCTGAGAGGCTAAGGCAGGAAGGATAATAATTTCAAATGTAGTCTGGGAAAGTGCTCTAAACAAAAACATTTTAACGGGCTGGAAAGTGTTCTGCATAAAGGTCCTGAGTTCAATCCCTAGTGCCAAAGGGGTATTATACATCTATAAAGCTAGCTGCAAAAAAAAAAAAAAAAGTTGTATTATGCTTATGAATATTACTTTTATCAAATGGATACTTAATTTTACTTACAGGAAAAGATGGATCCAATAACTACTAAGTCTCTCAATATTTAAGTATAAACTTAATCAACTCAAAGAACTAAAATCTATGAGAATGCCCAGGGTCAGAACCTTGCACTTAACAATGAGCCAAGAGGAAGACACAGAAGACCCTGGATCATAGTTTTCTTACCTATAAAATGAACATAATATGAATACAGTTCTCACAGAGTTACTCAAAGCAGTGATCAACAATTCCAAAGGTCTTAGGACATACTTATGGCATATGAAAGGTATACATTAAGGACTCTATAACTACTATTTTATTATTGTTATTTAAGATCTCAATTCACTCTCATGCAGATATCACAATGAATATATTAAACAGAGGACATTTGGGACAGTTTTTTAATTCCTTGCAAAAAACACAGGTAGTACAATAAAAGACAAAAATTGGCATTTAATTTTTGCCAAATCTAAAATATGGATATGAATGATAAAATAAAATTGCATGAGAAAGGTTGAAGTAAAAGACTTTAAATCATATTCTTAAAAAATTGTTTAAGATAAATATGTTCTTACGTCACCTTTAAAAATTCATTAACTTATGGGCTGGAGCATAATTCAGTGATAGAGGACCTTTTTAGCATTTGTGAGGCCCTGGGTTTTATTCCAAGTATCACCAAAGTGGGGAAAAAACCTTAACTCAAGAAATATTTATTGTTCATTCTAATGTGTTCCTGTTATGGTTTGTGTCTAGATATCCCACCAAAGCCTCGTGGGCTTTTTTGGAGGTAACTGAATCTATAGTTTGTGATTGATTTAGGATCCAGTGCTGGGATTAGGGGTGTGAGTGCTACATCCACCATGCGACAGGTAACCTGCATACAATATAAGGAACAGAAAGAGGCCTGCCTCTTCTCCACTGTTGCTTTGCTGCTTTCTGCCTGTCCTGACTGTGCTCCTCTGCTGAGTCCTCCTACCTGGGAGCCAGTTAATTATGGACTGAAACCTCTGCAAACTGTGAGCCAAATAAACCTTTCCTCTTCTAACTTTGAGAGTTGGGTATTTTGTTTGAGCAACAAGAAAAAAGTGACTAGGGCATTTCCTCTGGTAAAAGCTTCACAATAATTAATTAAATATTGCTGATATGAATGAGTATGAAGGTGAGAGTTAGTAAAACACTAGCTCCCACTAAAATCAGCTTTTCTGGAGGGGCACTGGTAAGGTAAGAGAGGAGGTCATTATCATCAGAGAGGTCACTGCTTATAACAGACTGTCTGGAAAGTTGGGCTTTCTCTTTCCCTGAAGAGTTAGTGCGTTGTTACCCCATTGACAGGTGGGTCTAATCCCATTTTCAGCGAACTAAATCCACTGGCCTAAATGTGTGCTTGGTCTAGAAGACCCTATCGAATCCTTTCCTTATATTCATTTATTTGACTTTGAAGAATCAGCATGATTTTGCAATACAGCAAAGGGAACAGAGCGAAGCCAGTACCGTGGTCTTGGTCCGGGGCCTCCAGATTGTAGCCATACCCCAGCAGTGTGCGCACTGCCTCACGCAAGCTGTCTTTGTTTGATTTCTTGGTTCGATCATCTAGAAGGGTATAGGGAACAAGGCGAGGGTTTCTTCTGTTCTTGACATCCTAAAGCAAAAAAGGTATGAAATCATCAAAGCAGTGCAAGTGGCTATGGGAAATAAATCAGCCACCAAATACATCAAAGTTTAAAGGCTCTAAGGTTAGAGACTGCCCCTCCACATTCCCTGTGTCTTCCCCAGATCCAGAAGTTATCAAAACACCACCAATGTAAAGGATTTAAATAAATGATTAAGTGCAACAATTTAAAATAGGTTTTCTACATGAGAAGAGAAAGGACTAAAGACAATAACAAAATCTAGCTTCACTGATCTCTAACCACCTTCCCGGTGCCATGGACTTAGGTATCTGGTCAACACAGACAGCTGTAATTTCCTACATTTGCTTATAAGCATTTGTTACTAGAAGAGCCAAATCAGTGCTGGTCAAACTTCAGTGACTGTGAATCAACAGACAGCACCAAGTCAATTTCCTTTTTTTTTTTTTTTTTTTTTTTTGAGAAAACCCAGTGCATTATGGACAGTCATTCTACGTCCCTCCAATAGCATGAAGGCTGACTCCCATCAATTGTTAAAACTGGTTAATACCAAGAATATCGAAAAGACTGAAGTCTATTATTTTGGGGTTTTGTTTTGTTTTGTTTTGTGTTTTGTTTTTGGTACCGGGGATCAAACTTGCGTCCTTGTGCTTGCTGGAGGCTCTTATGCCACTGAGCTAAATCTCCAGCCCCGACTTAAGTCTATTATAAAAGAGGCTCCAATTATAAATGGAGCCCATACTAACATGTTGACAAAGAATGAGGACAGGTAAATAGGTATCTAATTTGGGGGGAGATACAGAATTTATTTTTAGGGTTAAACAAAGATATGTGAACACCTGTAAGTCTTCAGTGCACGGCCACTTGGGAAATTACTCTTCCCAGTAATTCACTGCAACGCTGCTGCAGCGTTTTCAAAGCTTCCACTGATGCTCTATTTTGAAATCCAGAAAACTCTGGAAACTTTCTCCTTCCTAAATTTAGCAAAAACTCATTGCCTGGCAAAACTTTAACTGGACTAATACAGTCTATTTATCCTCCCGGGTATTTCTGTGCCTATGTTTTGCTGAATGTGTGGTAATTTACTCTGCTGCCCTAATGAAGGTGTTGCAGAACAAGTAACATGTCATGAAATTATCACTCGGAAAACCTCTACCCTAAAAAATCTGAATTCCGACATTCATCTGGCCCCAGGGTTTGCAAATAAGAAATTCGAGGCCTATTTTTTTTAATCATTTTTCTTCAATGTTTTCACTTATTTTTAAGTGAAGCTATAATACAACTCCAGGGAGAAAAATGCCACAAACCCATATTACACATTTAGATTGCAGCATTACTCACTGTGTACCTGCTTTGTGTTCCGGATGATGGCACCTGAAGTAAGGGCGTCCAATTTCTAGAGCGCAAGGTTAAGCAGGTTTTGTGCATATGTGTAAGTACACTGATTCCTATACGAGCTTTGAAACAGCCATAATTTAGTCTCTCTAGCTGCCAATTACGCTAAATCCAATGTAGTGACTCCAGGTCACGTACCTGCTGAATGCCGTAAGTCCAGCCCTGCCGGATCCGATCCCGGGCCCACACATTGTGAGCATTTTCTGCCAGCCTGTCTACCATCGCTTCCTGTGCAGGGGTGAGTTTTATAAAGCTCAGGTCCATCGGGGCAGGTTTGTATCCACTTGTCAGCTGGTAACTACAAAGCAGTGACACAGAAATTCATAACTGATCTTCCCATAAAAATCTTAAGACAGTCTTGTCACTGTCCCACCTAAGTCCAAAAGTTCCACGAAGCACAGTGGTCGCTAGTGACAGAGCACCACTGAGGAAGCCTGAGTCTCTTTCACTTCAGCTGATAATTGGTAAGAAGCAAAGCTACATGACCTTTATGTTGTCATTTTACATAATAAGCCTGATAATGCAAAGGACGTACCATTATGGGTGTTCTTTATAGCTAAGGTTTTTGTACAATCTGAAGCAAAATACTGCTCATTTATTAAAATATTTAATGATCTTTCTCTTCCTATAAAGCACTCATATTTTTCTTCAAATTTTAAATGTCATATTAATGAAATATTTGTTTCATAAATTGGTGTATCCTTTCCCATATTATCCGTTCTTTATTCTACAGGGAAATTCTAATGCTTTTGTAATTTATTTACCTATCATAAAAAAGAGAAGCTACAAAGGAAAGAAGTACTAGCTATGAAATCACCTAAAATGTAATGCCATTTATTTATTTCTCTGAAATTCAAGGGACTCAAGGCAGGTGTCACTTACAGTATGACCAAGTGAGAGAAGATCTTAAAACAGTTTTAAGTTTTAATCTTTGCAAGAAATGAAAAATTGAAACTATGAAATTTTTCACCAACACATACATAAGGCGTAAGTGTGCCCTGTTCCACACCAACACACAACACCCAACTTCACTCCTGAGATTCACACAAAGCCCAGTCCACAACTGTTTCTGATTTTGCTCTGGTTTATTACCAGCATTTGACTATACTGTAATTTGTTTTGCTCCATTTTTTTTGTAATTTTCATTATACCCAAAATATTTCCCAGCAGCTACAACTCAATCTGCAAATTTTTGAAGAAACAGATTTTGTCAGGTAACTAGAAAAATGCATCTCAAAGATTACCCTTTTGTGGAAATAAAGACAAGAAAATTCACTAGATAATGCTAACTTTAAAAGTTAATTATTAGAACATGTAGGAAAATACTCCTTAAAATAAAACTGTAGTTGGGATGGTGGTACATGCTTGTAATCCCAGCACTGGGGAGGCTGAAGCAGGAGGATCATTATGAGTTTGAGGCCAGCCTGGTCTACAAAGTGAGTTTAAGGCCAGCCTGAACTACATAGGGAAACCCTGACTCTCTTTCACACACATACACACACACACACACACACACACACACACACACACGCACACTTTTAAGTGATCTTTGTCTGATCCATTGCTGGCATCATTATGAGGTGAACTTCTTGAGAAAAGATGGTCTGAGCAGCTTGCCAACAGCATCCAAGAACCTAAGGTGGTCCCCAGAATATCACACACATTCAATAGACATGTTTAGTGAACCAGTACATTGCAGCAATATTTCAGTTTTAAAGCTGAATAAAGTTACTTGGACTTTAATTCTATTTCAGTATGAAGATTCTTGTATTTTATAAGTAAATTACCTATGAATAAAAGTCACAGAAATATTATTTTAAGTGAATTAGATTGTTCTAGCAATAATTATGGCTAACTATAGAACTGTCTTATCACATAAAATTTACACTATTATACAACAAATATGAAAATTTTTTGCAGTCTTAAATCAGTATCCTGTAAGCATGGGTAATTACCAATATCCTTTCCTGTTTTTCCCATAAAGAAGTCATATGGGACTTTTTAAACTGCTCCAACAAATCACTGTATATGATAGAATTCTGATGTTTTACATGGCCAAATAAAATTCTAAATTGTGAAGATAAGCACCTCACAATTCAGATACTTTCTGCAAGAAAGAGCTCCCAATGCACTCACGTCAGCACAGTTTAATTTCCAAGTTTAACACTGTTTGCAAGAGGTAGCTTTCCGAGGGTAACAGAGAGCCTAGGTTTACATGCCCCCACTTCCACCCCTCTTGCAGTTCTACCAACTTGCCCACAGTCATCCAACACACAGGAATGCACAGACACACACACACACACACACACACACCCTTCTTAGTTTTCTGACTTTCCAGAGCCTTGATCCAACGTGGGTGTTACAGAGGACACAGAGGTGATCAAGATCAGTATTAATCTACAAAGCACTGATTACAGCTGATGCTTTGTATGGCATCCTCAAACAAGATCCATACAGAAAACTGAAACTCTCTGGTAACCAGTTCTAATGGGAGACTTTCTAACAATTTCGTTTGGACTGAAAAAGTATATTCAAAAGGTGGAGGAGTAGAAGTCCTTCCAAATAAAAAATGCAGGCAAGTCCTATTAACATGTAAAGCTGGATAATACATAACATCTCCTTTTGTTTCCCTCTTCCTAGGCAGAATTGCTTCCAAGTTTTAACTGTTCATTTTAGAGAAAATGCACAACATGCATTTGCGTGTGTTGGTTTCAAGTAGCCCAATAATTAGTTCACACTCATTTCTAGTTAAAATAATTCTCTGTAACTGGGAAGGACAAAACTTCCTTAAAATGCTTATTAAACTTCTTTATTAAAATGCTTGGTTTAAACAGCAAATAATCCAACTCAAATTAAAATTAGTATCATTGTACTTAAAGCTTTTTATTTCCATGTCTCTTGTATCTCAATGTGTATAGCCATAATACAAAGATCTTTGAGATTTATCAATTCAACCAACTGTATTTGATGAAACTGCTGATTTAATAAATGTTTCACTAATATAAATTAATGGTATGAAGTGATTTATAAAGCCATTTTTCCTTTGTAGAATATCTTAAATAAATTAAGAACAAAATAATTGTAACAAATGATATTTATAAAGAAAATAAATATACCTTGGGAGATAATGTCAATTTCACCTTATTAAGACCATGTAATAAGACACAGAAAGGCCTATCAACTGTTAATATGATTATCTTATTGTGGATGAAAAATGAATAGTTTTTGGAATAAAATATGACTGATGTGAATCTTGGAGAGTAAATGGTTTCAAACAAAATTTCAGACTGACTTATAGACATTTAAAACAAATAAAGAAGAACCGGGTGTGATGACATATGCCTATAATCCCAGCACTGTGGAGGCTGAGGCAGGAAGATCCTTGAAAATTCTTTTTTTTTAAATTAAGGTTTTTAATGGCCTATTCCTCCAAAAATTAAGGATAAAATAAAAGCAGCACAAACCCTAATGGTACTTGAAAGTAAAAAAATACATTTTGGTCAACCATGCTTAATTAAGACCTCAAGGACTAAGCTCAGACACTCAGATATAAATATCTCATTCTGGAAATTCAATATTTTAAAACACTGCATATAAATAGTCTACAAATGTGGTGTATTTAAAACCATATAATGTAAGTAGTTTCTCATATCTTCATCTATGATTTTTGTCTTTGGAACATCTGTGAGGAAAAATTGACATAAAACCCTTTGTATTATTTCTACAGAATTTCACTAAATGAAACATCCTAGTGGGGTTTTCAAAATAGGCTTACATATATAGTTTCTTCCCAATGGTGCTTTTTCATTCGACATAAAATATGTAATGATGTACTTAACATGCGCACTGAATCTTCTTGCACATTTTTTATGGACATAGGGTTTCTCCCCAATGAATTGCTTAATGTCTATGTAATGAAGACTTAGAAAATCTCTTTCTACATTGCTTGCATACAAAGGGTTTTTATACTGTGGACTCTTTTGCATATTTGACAATAATTATGTGTATTGGAAGCTTTACCAATTGCACACATGTGTAGTTTCTTTCTATTGTGAGTCTTTTCATGTCTTTGACAATGACTGTCTCTGCTGAAAGCTTTCCCACATTCCTTACATACGTAGGGTTTCTCTCCAGTGTGAACTGTTTCATGGTTTTGACAATATTGACGTGTGCTGAAAGGTTTTCCACACTGCTCACATATATTAGGTTTCTCTCCAGTGTGAATTCTTTCATGAATTTTACAATATTCATGGCTGGTGAAAACTCACACACTGCTTATATACATAAGATTTTTCTGCATGTTGAGGTCTCTCATGTCTTACAAATGGCAAATATGCTGAATGCTTTTTCACATTTCTTATATACGTAAGTTTTCTCTCCAGTGTGAACTCTTTCATGTAGTTTACAATAACTCTTTGTACTGAAAGCTTGCCCACATTGCTTACATACATAAGGTTTCTCACCAGTGTGAGATCTTTCATGGACCACAAAGTGAGTGCAAGGCCAGCCCAAATTGCATAGCAAGACCCTGTTTCGAAAAGACAATGAAAAAAAAAAAAAAAAAAAAAAGGAAGGAGCAATTGCTTAGCACGTAAAATTCTGTAATCAACCCAAAATAGAAGAAATTGTTATGATTATTAGCATATTAATACAAAATAATTAAAGTTCATATTAAAAACATCGATATATGACATTCTCCCTTTCTTGAACACCCTGGGAAAACTGCCAGAATCAGCCACTCAGTCTGTGTCTCCTGTCTAGCTTTTACTTTCCTTCCTTTAATATGTCAGGTCTGTATGTCAGCCATTAGCCTACAACATTAGCTTCAGAGAAATTTATATAAAATGAAACAAATACAAGGAATCAATTCACTTTCCAAAGTGTTGAGATTCTTTGGTACTTATTAGTTTTAAATCTTGTTTTGGTAAGTATATAACCTAATAATATAAAATAACAAAAATGGCAGTGAGATTAATAAATTAGCCAAAAAGTTTGGACTTTCGTGTCCTTACAGTAAAATTTATTTTTAAAATACCTCTGGATGCCTGCAATCCCAGCACTTGGGAGCCTGAGGCAGGAGCATCGTTGTGAGTTCAAGACCAGCCTGAACTACAAGGTGAGCTCAAGGCCAGGCTGACCCATATAGTAAGACTCTATCTCAAAAGACAAAAATAAAACATCTCTGTAGAAAAGAACAAAATCAAAAGAAACAAAAATCAAACGCAAAGTACCAGTTGTATTTACATCAAATTGCCAAAGATATAAACAAAAAGTTGATAGCCTTTGGTCCAGAGGAATTGTTATGTAAGTAGTAATTCAGTTTTGTACTTCATTTTCTTCTGACCCAGATTTTTCCTAAGCAGGTATACTAAATAAGCCTGTGAAAAGAGTCGTTGGTATAATTTCACTGAAGAGTCAATTAAAGTGATGGAACAAAAATGTGGCAAAATACCAAAAACATGAGGAAGCAAGCCTTTTCTTTTTTCCCAGCCACTCTCACCTCCCACGCTTGCTTTAGTATGAATCAAGTTAAATGAAGCTTGGAAATCATTATGTTGTGAAAGATGCACAGTAAACATGAAAAGATGATGTCCAAGTTCATTGGATGTTAACTGTAAATTTCAGTACCACAGCAACCCTTCAAGTGTCTTGGAACAAATGGGAAAACCTCACATGACTGCACACCAGAGATATTGGGAACAAGTTTTGCTGGAAGCACATCTACAAGAAATGAATTCTGAGCTCAGATTGTTCACAGGAAGCATACAAAGACTACTCAAAAACTGTTCTCCAGAAAACAAATACAGAGGAATTAAATTTGAAACAGAAATTAGAATAGGGAACAAGAGATGTATTTGTTCTATTTTGTTTCTTTTAAAACAAATACCTATTTAATACAGCAACATAACCTATGCTGCCACCTTTGTTCCTTGTCACTCCATAGCTTTCCTGCATACTTTAGATGGTTGAAAGAAGACTAGAAAGCATTCACTGGCTCTACAAAAAGGTAATTTCAAAAGACTGATCCCACAAAAGCTAACTGTGACTTTGAGGTTTTAAAATAGCTTTGTAAATCCAATACAGAGACAACAGTCTTTCAGAGGAGGGCCTGGTGAGAGTGTAAGATCTACTTCTGAGTACTCGAAAGCAAAGCCTTTATGCCTTGGGATGGAAGTGAAGGACAGCCAGGCAGTCTGAGACAGGCTAAACGTGGAAGGATCTACAAGTAAGGAGAATCAGAAGAAAGCAAGTACTTTCTCCATATCTCCCCTCTGGGGACCAGATAGATCCTTGTAGAGTCAAGGTGAATTTCTGCCCTACTTTCCAGATTATGCCCAGTAAAATACTCAGGTCTTATCATTGGTCCTTGTGCAGCACAGCTCAAGCAAACAGATGTTTCAGAAGAACAGATGAGGTAGGGCTGAGAAACCCTTTCTTCCCCCCACCAATAAACTGCAATCTCCATGCTGCTGGAGCACTGCAAGGCCCCAGAGAGATGAGCAATGACCCACAAAAAGGAGGACATCCCTGTCCACAGGTCAATGGGAGAGCATTCTCTAAGAGGTCAGCACAGGTAAACAGAGATGAGTCAGCCCGTGACAGCCCACTTAAATGGGAGAAACCAAAGAAGAACACCCACAAGCTTCAGATGAATTTCTAGAACATGTGCAGTCTCACTCAAATTCACCAACCAGCACTCATTCTGCAGGAGAATGTTCTCAGGCCCTGTTCAAAGAACTAATGATATAACACAGAATGATGAGGACATAAACCTGTATTTTCATAGAAAGTATCTTCTTATGGGGAATCATGGAGAAAACAAAATATACATGTAAAAGTAGTATACAGAAAGACAAATGCTACGAGGGAGATGGGGAGTACAATTTTAAGGTACAGTTCTATAGAAATTGAGAAAGATCATTTTGAAATGATGACATTAGAATCAAGAGCTAAAAGTGGAAATAAACACAGGAAACATCAACTTGTTTGAATCTGAACTAAACAGAAGGTGATTAAATCCCCCCCATCAGTCTGTACTCTGGTTACAAGACCCACTAGGCTTAAATCTGAAACTAAATTCAATCAGAGAAAATAAAAAACATTACATAAAAACACTTTTAAATTTGAGGCCAGTAAAATTTGCCAAGCACATATAAAAAGAATGTTGCTTTGTTTTTGTGGTGCTGAGGATCAAAGCCAGGACAATACACACACTAAGCAAGTGCTCTGCATTGAGCTACATCCTCAGCCCAAGAGCATACTTCCAGGTGCACCCTGGGCTTCTGTCTACCCATGCATTTCCAACAGCCCACCTAAAATTACACACACACACACACACACACACACACACACACACACACACACAAACATAAATACACACAAGTGAATTGAAGATACCACGCACTCTTCAGTGGAATGTTTATTCATTATTCACAAAGCAATTCAACTTTATGTTCACCAAACCATATAGTGGGCAAAATACTTAATTTCACAAAAAATGTGAGGAAATTAATGAATTTGGGAACAGATATATGTATTATATTTGTCATTGCTTGTTTCTTCTTCAGATTTTGAAGTGCTTATTTTTTTCCTGCATTCAATTTTCTTATTTAATCATCTTATCAGAAATGTTTGCAAAACATCTTGTGCACAATCCTTGTGTGGAGCTGTACATCTTAATCTATTATGCCAAAGGTTACAATGTTCTGGCTTTTGCATTAAATTCATATATGTTACCTATAAAAATTGAAGGAGCCAGAATTTGAAAAGAAAAAAATTACGATGTGCCACTGTTAGGTGCCAAAAGAGGGATTCCATACATAACAGGATTAATTCATTTTATATATCTTTTCCTGCCCTCCTTCCATCTCTTGATCCCCTTCACTATCTGAGAAATATTCTTCTTCCTGTCCCTTCTATTTAACTTTTTATTTATAATTTGCATTTCTTTTATAAGAAAAAACATGATATTTAAGATTGTGTCTGATTTATTTCACATAAAATTATGGTCTCCAGTGGTATCCATTTTCCAACAAATGACTCAAGTTTGTCTTTCTTTATGGTAGAGTAGTACTCCATCGTAAGTACTGTATTTTCTTCATCCATTTCATCTGTTGATGGACACTGTCTGCTTCCAAGAATTAGCTAGTATGAGTTAAACATCTAAAAACATGGATATGCATGTACCACTTTAGTCCAGTGACTTTAAATTTTAGAAAAATACTTAAAAGGAAAATAGGTTGGCCAAATAGAATTTCTAGCTCTAGTTTTTAAGAGAATCACAATACTAATTTTTATCATTGCTGTTCTGGTTTACATTGCTACAAATAATTCAGAAATTTTTACCCCAGCACCTTCTCCAGCATTTATTATTATCTGATTAACTCATTTTTCAAGGGTGGGATGGAATCTCAGTGCTGTTTTAATTTGCATTTCTCTATGGTCAGCAATGTTCAGCATTTCTTCGTGTGTTTATTGCCCATTTCTACTTCTGTGAACGTCTTTTCATTCACTTGTCAGCTTCTTGACTGGGTCTTTTATTTGGAGGCAGTTAATATTTTTGAGTTCTTCATATATTCTAGGTATGAGTCCTCTGAGGCAGAGCTAGCAAAAATGTTTTCAAATTCTATAGGTTACCTTTTCACTCTGTTGGTTGTTTCTTTTTCTGTGCAGAAACTTTTTATTTTGATATGATCCCATTTGCTGATTTTTGGGGCTCTTTCCCTTGCACCAAATTAAGAGTTAACAGAATTAAGAGTTCTGTTCAGAATTCTTGCTGACACCTGCGTCTTCATGAATTTTATCTATTTTATCTTCCAGAAAGTGTTTCTGTCTTAAGATTGAGTTCTTTGATACATTTTGATTTTACTTTAGGACATGGAGAGACACAGGTTTAGATTTCATCTTATGAATGTAGATGGCCAGTTTTCCCAGTATCATCTATTGAAGAGGTTATCTTTTTTCTGTGTATGTTTTTTTGGCCCTTTTGTCAAAGAACAAAAAATGTAATGTGCCTGAGATTCTTTCTGCATCTTCTGTTCTGTTCCATTGACTTTCATGTCTGTATTTGTACCAGTACCATGCTGTTTTTATCACTGTAGCTTTGTAAGATAACATGATATCTGGGACTGTGATATCTTCTTCTTTGTTCTTTTACCCAGGTTTTCTTTTGCTATTCTGGGTCTCTTCTGGTTACAAATGAATTTTAGGATTGTTTTCTCCAGTTTTGTGAAGAAGAGTAGGCATGATTTTTATATGATGCCAACACATATTTGGTTCCATAAACTATGTGAAAAATTGCATTTAATTTTCCTAAATTTTAAACAGAATTACACTCTATCTTTTTGGTAACGCACTTTTTTAGGGGGGAAGGGGATTGTTTTGATCAAGGTCATGTTTTTGAAATTTGTACTGTAACTTCATTTTGTAATAGTTAACATATTTTAAGTATTTTATAGCATTTCAATACACAAGTCTACAAATGTTTCAGATTCTTAGATCCACAGGCTTTCAGTTGTTTCCAGTTTGCAGCAATTATTTATAATCTAGGCTGCATAAAACACTCTTTTCAGACTTATCTGCACAGATGTGCAGAAGTTTCAATAAGATTTATGTCTAGATAAAAACAACTGAATCATCACCATCTTGTTAAGGCTTGGGTAATTTGGTTTCCAAAGTAACTGTATTAATTTGATTCCCATCATAATGTTCCAACTTTGCCGGCCTGGAAAGCGTGATACAGATTTCAATGTGATTTTAATTTACATTTCCTTTATTATTAGTGATTGACTGTTACTTTTTCTTGTTGCTGAGACAAAATATTAAACATCCAAAAATAAAGAAGGAAAGGTTTATTTTGGCTCACATTTTGTGGAAGTTTCAGTCCCTAATCAGCTGCCTCCAAGGCAGGGTGGCTCTGCAGAGAAGCATCACAGAGCAGGCAGGAACCAAAAGCAGAGGAACAGCAGCAGGAGCAGCAGAAAGCTTTGTCTTTTATATTCCATCCAGGCTACCCAGCACTCACATGAAGGGTGGGGCACCCTTAATCCCACCATCACACCCTTAATCCCACCATCACACTCTTAACTGCAGCATTATACATGGTAGATAGAGTCACTTCCAAAGAGCTTTGGGGGGACTCTAGTTATAAGCCAGAACAGTGAGGCTGAATGTCTCTCATATATCTACTAGAAATGTAAGTCTTCTTTTCTGTGGGTTATTTGATTGTATCCTTTAGTCATTTTTTCTATTTGGAAATCTTTTAATTAATTTTTAAAAGTTCCTGATATAATTCAATGAGTCCTTCCACTAAGTTTATGGTCTATTCGGATTCATGCATTTTTAATGTATTCAAATGTATTAAACTGTTTATTCAACAATAATTATGGAACACTTGCCAAGTGCTCGTGTTTTTAAAAACTGGGAGAACTGGAGTAAACACAACTATGGATCTCTACTGAGTGGATATTTCAGTTTAGGGGACATGAAAAATATCAGTAGGGCAAAGGAAACAATCATGGTAACACAGATAGATAATTAGGAAACCTCTCAAAGAAGATTATATTTGATTAAATATTTTTTAAAAACAAGACTTTGTGCCTTCTCTGAAATTAAGAAAAAAAATTCCTTTCCACTTTAAGGTTCTGAAGATAGTCACTCTGTTGCTTTCAAATTTTTTTGTTTGTTTCTAGCACCTAGGTATATAAATGGCTATGAATAATATAAGATAGAAATATAACTTTTTTTTCATTTTGCTAATCAATTATCTTGATACTACTGAGTGAATTGTCTATCGTTATCTTTTTTATTTGTAATGAGACCTTTGGTATATAGCAAATATCCATATATACATGAATGTATTTTGAGACTCTTTGCTTTGTTTTTATATCCTCAGTTATTTTTATAGTCATCTGTTATCATTTATAATTACAACTCATTCATTTTGTTAGACTGTATACAATGTAATCCATTTTCATATTAAAAATATTCCTCCCATCTCTAAAACCCACCCTACTTTGTTTTTTGCTGTTAAAAATAATGTTCTTAAAACAATGATTTGCACATTTGTTGATGTGGTCCCTCTCGGGCATCCAGAGCATACCCAGAGTTCCATCTCTAAGAGTGGAACTTTGGGTGCGAAAGTGTTGAAATGTTGAATTTTTCATGATGACTACCACATTTTCTTTAAATATGGTTATAAAAACACTCCAGATTTTTAGGTTTGTGCTCATGTTGATCCAAATGCCTCATATTATCAATTCCATAATTTTTACAATGAGGATAAAAATAAAATAGTACCACGTGGCAAACTTAGGAATAGTACAGACGCTATATGGACAGCCTTCATTTAATGGCCTCACCGTCTTCATTGTCCAACCCACCCTAAAATAACACACACATAATTACAGCAATGCAATGCGAAAAAATCAATAATACATAATAAAAAAAGAAAATCTTAATTCCCACTAAGACAAGCTTACTGCCAACCCTGTGCTTCTTGTCTCTCCTAGATTCAGAAATCAGAATTAAGATGGTTTTCATGGAGGCATGCATTAACTCATTTGAAAAGAAATTTAAAAAGCCAAGAAATAAAAGCCAGACTCCTTGTGGCAAAAGATAATTCTGTTTCCAATTGGTTGTTCTGACAACCAAAATTAACTTTATTAACTAGGTTTCATGACAGATAAATTTCATAAATAAAATAAGCTAAACTGGACTCCAAGGTTTTAATGAGATATAAACATGCAGAGCATACATATGTGCACACACACACACACACATATGTGCCTCACACACATGCAGAGCACAGAAAAAAATAATTCAATACATTTAATATTATGCATTCAAACATAATGTAAAATTAACATTTCAATTTTCTTATCCAAGTGACAGAGTAAAAAGTCTATTTACCAGTTTGTTTTCACTTTGCTCTTTAAAACTTAATATGTCTTTTTCAAGTATTTTCCAAAAACCTGAATCAATAACTTTAATGAGAAAATAATGACTCTTCTGCAAGGTAGATGGTTCCCAAATTTTTTCTTTTAAAAAAACCGAACAAGGTCATGATTGAGTTGTCACTTGAAAGATCATTACTTATGATTTTTCATGATGAACTGATTTTTGGTTCACTGAACTGAATGATCCTTTTTATAATAAAAAACTATTCTGTGACCAAAGAATGCAATTGAACTTGTAGCTTCTATCGATAAATAATATTATATGTGAATGCATGATATAACTGGAAAAAGAACAGCAGAGTTCCTTTCACTATGATGGATTTTTGAAATTTATCTTGTTTTGCTAGGAGTGGTGGTACACGCCTGTAATCCCAGCACTTAGGAGGCTGAAGCAGGAGGACTGCCACAAATTCAAGGCCAGCCTGGATACATGGAAAAAGGCTGTCTTAAAAAAAAAAAAAAAAAAAAAAAGTACCTTCCTTTGAGCACTAGTACACAAAAATTATTATAATGATAATGCAGAAGAAAAAATGATAACATGTAATGGTTATGACTACAGAAAACACAAATGTTAAAAAGTATATTTAAATACACATTTAGGCTATTAAAATAGGGTAGGTATCAAAAATTGGCCAGCACAAAAATATGTATGGCATAAAATACAGTTTAAAAAAATGGACTGGAATTACAATTCCAAGGGGAAAATATTTCCTGTTTTCCTGTAGTTTTGAAAAGATTCTGATGATGTCTAATCACTGGATCTGCATTCATTAGTGGATCTGCATTCATTAGTGGACCTCCTTTCATTAAATACACCAAAAAGGTGATGCGAAAATGTCATTTTGAAAGGAAAATATGTGAAACAGACCGCACAATGACATCCTTTTGAACTGCTTAAGTTTCAGAGAAAAAGTTTAGAAACTAAAAATGTACAAAGTAATGATACAGCTTTCATAAATTTTTCCAGGAAACACCTGAGAAAAACGGAGCCTGTTGAACTAGGGTCTGTATTTGGAAAGAATTCACACTATTTCTACATGGACTTTCTGTTTATCTAGGGTGTATCATCAGGCCTGGAGATTATGAGGCAGATATTTTGTTCTTATCTCATGGTATTACTTACCACATTTCAGACTTCCTGTTTATAATTTAAAGCCGCAGAAAAGTGACTTCCATATGTAAGTTAAAATGGAAAAAAGAACAGTACCACAAAGCAGCTACCATTCATTGAGCACTTATTCATTTAATGCCTAAATCTTCCTAATATATCTGGCATCATTAAGGCTTATTAATAAGTCAGAGGGCTGAGGGTTAAGAAATTACATAGTGCCACAGACACAGGTCATATAGCACAGCAGGCAAAGCCACTCCTGCAACATGTACCTGTCTTAAATTTCTCACCTTCATATAGGGTTAATAATACTGACTTTCTCCTTATTCTGCAATTATGTTTTCCTCATAAAATCAAGAAAACTTATGAACAATTTTGTAGGCAATGGCAAATTACATATAATCAGCTAGAAAGAGAACACACAGGTACACACACACACACACACACACACACACACACACACACAGAAAACAACACACTTCATATAACAAACTCCCAAATACACCCTGACCCTATTTCTTTCAGCAGAATCTGATGTGCTATGCCAGGGTGACTCAGTCAGTAAAATTTTTGAATCTGCATTTTATCGTGTCTCTGAGAGTAAGCCATCTGCATCTCACCAAGTCTGCATGCAGATTGTTTGATATGGTCTCTTCCTTCAACTTACTTCTTCGGGAGCTTCATTTTCTTCACCTTTTCTTCAGCATGTTCATCTGATAGACCCACATGGCATCCCAGTGCCAACAGAGTCCTGGAAAACAAAAGCAGAGATGAGCCGCCAGAATTCCTTCCCTGTGTCCACAACTCCCTAACAGGACACCAGGAGGTAAAGAGATTGTAACCTTACACTGCTTTGTTTTGTTTTGTGTTTTTCTCTTTTTCCTCTTAAATTAAAAAAAAAAAAAAAAAAAAAAAAGAGCTGTAACATTCTGTCACTGAAGTCTTTTGTTTTTAAACCAAAAGGGTATGTTATATAAGTTGTTTACTCTTGAGTAAGAGGAAAATACTCAAAATTTAAATAGAATTAAATTTAAAATCTCCCTCTAAATCTTTCCAGCTATTTCTGGTTCCTTCCCAAAGATAACTCCTGTTACCAATTCTCATACATCCTGCTGGAGAGATATGAGCATACTAAGGTAAATGCATGTGTATGTGCATGTGTGTGCATTGTGAACACTGTTTTTATCTTTACACAAATGCACATACAGAACTGCACAGAGGGCAGATGGGGGCTCCACAAAGAGGACATCAAAGACTGGATGGGAGAGAAAATACAAATCAATCAGAAGTCAGGGGACCCAACAAGAATAAAGGGCACCTCACAGAGGAAGGGGTGCTAAGATGGCAAACGGGCACAGGGAATATTTAAGCAAAGGAAGGCACTGTTTTCAGTTTAAGAGCAATGGGAAAATCATTAAAGGTTTTTAAATAGGGAGAATGACACCTAACTACGTGGAAACAATCTGGGTGGTGGCAAAATACAGACAGGACAAGAGAGAGATGGGGAATATGTCTACTGGATCTCTGGGGACTACACTGTAGGTTTAGATGAGAAACGATGCCTGTTGAGACGAGAAACATGTAGGTGTTGAGAGGACTGCAGATGATGGTGTGGTAACAGCATCATTAAGATAGGGGACAAGAAAAGACACAGGTAGATGAAAAGATCAACAGTAAGTCACAGTGTGGGAAAACGAGGTATGCAAAAGGACTCTTAGGTATCTCCGCTGTGTTTTCTGGAGATCACTGTACACTCTAGGAGCAGGAAAATAAAAGAAGCCTAAAATTGGAAAGAATTAAAAAATCAGAGTTTTAAGAACATGTGAAATATTCAAGCAAGCTGACATCTGAGAAGTATTGTGTGGACAATGTGTTAGGGTTAGGTGTACAATCGTGCATGTCTTAAAAATCATTCTGCAGGGCATAGTGGCACACACCTGTAATCTCAGCACTCTGGGAGACTAAGGCAGGTAGAACACACAAGATACAATGACAAGTTGGATCTAAAGTAGCTACCTTTGTCAACAAGGCACAAGACAGAAAGTCACAGAAGATCAAAAACATATTCACATTAAATTGTCCCTGAACAAGGGATACACTAGAACAATGCCTTGCGTGCTGCTTGTCACATCTTGGGATTTAAATCAAGTTGTTAATTCCTCCCCTGATTTTCTGTAAAGCAAATAAATCGAGATGCTAGACTGTACTCAATCTGTCATTCTTGTATTGCTGAAGCATTTATTAACATTTCATTCCTTAGTTCCCCTCATCTTCCCCAGAAGTAGCCCCATTATGATCCCCATTTCCCTGAAGAGAAGAAAGCCTAAGGTCAGAGAAACCGAGTCACTTGAGAAGATTCTCTTTGTGGAGCAAGCCCTGGAAGTCAGGACACTCTGACCTGCACTCTGGAGGACTTTGCACCTTCCAACTGAAGACATGAACAAAGGAAATCCTAAAAGAAAGAAGCAGGAGGCTCCCTCTAACTAGAGGAAAGAGACAACATGTACACTTGAGAAAAGTATGGGTTTGTGTCTTAATTTAATTTTTAAAGACATAGGTAAAATCAGTTTACATAAAATCATACAAATATATGCTTCTTCGCTAAAAGAAACAATAGAGAAACATTAAGAATTAGGTCATGAAAAGTGTCATTAGTATTCCCCTAAGGAACAGCACCAGGGCACACAAATCAAACCAATCATCAGCATTAGTTCGTTAGCCTTGATTATATGCATCAAACTCTAAACATACTAAAGGCAAATATAGAGATTTTACACTCCAGGATTTACTCTTTGAAACAGCTAGCCTAGCTGTCAATTGCCAAAATGATAAGAAATATACTTAATATTTAACTAAATTATGTTTTAAAAGATAGAGAGATCATGAGCTGTAATAAATTACTGAGCTAAATGTAAATACCTCATGTCATGACTATGAGGGAAGACAGGAGATGGTGAATTAATAGCCCTAGTCATGGTAATGTGTACTGCATTCCTTATTACAGACCACCTTGTCGGGTTTAACCTTTAGTAGGTTCTTAATGTAGTTGATTTGTACACATTCGTTCTTTTAAATTATGAATAATATTTGTGCCTAATTTACTTATTTCCATGATAATTAATCTGCCTTTTCAAAAATATAAAATACATCTTAACCCAAACCATGCAATCTGAAATATTATTTAACTTTTATATCCTTGGAAAAAATAGCTTCAGTGGAAAAAACTTCTTATTCTTAAAAAATGGAATAAAAAATGGAAAATTAAAAAAAACAGGATAAGTGACCTTTTGAACAAAACAATTTCATAGGACAAGATGGAAGAGGGAAAAAGAAATGTTACAGGCTTTTCAAAAATATTTTTTGCTGAGTGTGGTGGCGCAAGCCTAATTCCAGTACACAGGCTGAGGCAAGAGGATTGTTGTGAGTTCATGACCAGCCTGAGCTACAGATGAGTACAAGGCCAGCCTGAACTAAATAGTAAGACCCTGTCTTTTTTCTGAATTTTTCTAAATAAATTTGAAAATATTTTCCTTTATGTATTCTACTCTAGCCCCATTTTCTGTCTTCAAAGGAAGGCTGCAACTTCAAGAGATCAACTGTGAAAGTCACCAAAAGCAAAATTGGCAGTTATGATATGATATAAAACAGCCTGGAGCAGCTTTTCTCAAAGTATGTTGCTCAAATAATTGGTCCAAGAGTTACTCCCTGAAAGAGAATGCTATGGCTGAATAGGTTTACAAAACACCAAAAAAGATTCTACCTCATTTTAGAGATTGACAGTACACAAGACAATCTGAAAAGTTCTCCAGAGCCCATCAGTGAAAATAAAAATGTATTTAACTGGACCTACATTTTAAAATAAGTTCTTATATTAACAGGCATAAGATTTTTCTCTTACAGTGGTATATAAGATTCTAAGCATTTACTCTTAATATCCGCACTTATCACAACCTGCCTGGGTTCTGGTTCCTGGTCTACACTCTGGTAAGTAGACCAAATTTTGTATTGATCATGAAACTCTTACATTTCATAATACCCATAAGCATCTGAAGAATAGTATTTGGGAAACACTGAGGTACAGCAGAAAGACAAAATAATTGGATTAAAGTTGAATTCCCACAAATATTGATCTAATCTATCTATATATTACAGAAATTTCCAGCTGGAATTCAAATAACTTCTCAGCTAAATTGAAAGGATAACATGGTTTCTTTGAGATGGAGAAAACTGGAAAACACAGAGTTAAAGGACTCACTTCAGGGTCTCCAGTGACATCTGCAAATTGTAATTGCGTTCCTGTTCAGGGAGCTTGGAGAATTCCACCAGACATGGGTGTTGTCTCTTATTGTCATCTCTAACCTGAAACAAGACAGGAAGTCAGCATGTAACCCTCTCCAGTGTCACACAGGAGCAGTGGTAATTAATGTAACCCTGTGCGAAGGCAGAAAGCAAGAAGTAACACCTGGGGTGCTGCTCAGGGAAGCTGCCGTGGGAAATCTCCTGGGTCCAGTTGACTCCAAAGGCCAGTGCTACAGCTGGCATCACCTGAGATCCCAATTCATTTCTCACAGCTCACGCCTCAGCTCCCATGGCTCTGCCATGCACCCTCCTATCCCCAGGCCCACACACTTGCTCACCCGGCTCCTCCCACACCTGCTAACACTTCACTTGCCTGATAATGTTTACCCGGCCAACCTTCCCAGAATAGCAATCTGCCCACACATCTCATTCTTCTTTCATTTTGCTTTGTTTTTCAATTTCCCCATAATACTTATCACCTGCAAACACCCTAGATCCATATTTATTGGGTTACTACCTTTATCCCTGCATTTAGAAAAAAAGAACAAAGGGTCAAGGATAGGGGTTTCTTTTGTTTTTTGATGTATTATAAATAGCTAGGATATGCTGAACCCATGGCAGACACTCAGTACATTCTTATAAACTGAAACATTCTGAGTAATGAGTTCATTTTAATTTGTAGTAATTTTTCTGTTTAGACCTAACCTGATCAGGATCATCCATGAGCAACGTGACTATTACAAACTTTGAAGTGATTCTGATTATTCATTTTATCTCTTGTAAATAATCATCTGCTCTCACAAATCATTCTGTTACCTTAACAAAACTGGTTATCATAATAACAAAACTGCTTTTCATACTAATCTTTTGAAAGTACATATAGTCATTCCTTGACATCTACCAGGGATTCATTTTAGGACTCTTTGTAGGTACGAAATGCACATGTACTCAAGTTCCCTCTATACAAGTATACAGTATTTGTATACAACCTAAGAACATCCTCCTGTATAATTTAAATCATCTCTATATGACTTATGATTCCTGTATAAGGTAGAGACTACAGAGAGAACCATCATCTTGTATCAGGGAGGAATAATGACAAAAAAGAAATTTATACATGTTTAGCTCAATCTATAGTTGGTCAAATCTACAAATTTGGTATCTGAAGAGAGCAGACTGCTGACTATAGTAGCAATCATATTAAACTAAATGCAAGATTTTAGGGATAAATTAATGAGGAAGGTGTTCTCTGTCCTTGCAGTAGTAATTAGGTTTTTGTTCTTATAGCCCTGAATTACATAGATATTACTTCCATGGTGGCACCTGAATGGCATTCATATGCTATCAGGCTACTCTTTACACCATGGAAATAATTACCAGGTTCTCTAAGTGCGCCAAAGTAGGCAAACATGAGTGAGAATTTTTTTAGGTCTTCACAAGTCACCACATTAGAAGTGATATCTTTATAAATTTCTTTCTTGTGATCATTACAAATGAATAGGGTTTATAAATGAGTTACAAAATTTAAATTATAAACTTCTAATCTTAAATTCTAAACATAACAGAAAAGTTGTATGACGGAATTGTCCAATATTCTTTACCACCTACAGAATGAAAACAAACTGCTCAAAGCGCTCTGAGACACAATTCCTGCCTGAGTAGCCATAGTCTCCACCTCTACCATTCTGCACAGTGGCACCCCATTCTCTATCCTACGACGGTGTTACACCACTGAAAGTCATCCCATGTGACCTAATCTTTCAACCTCTTTGATCTCATACACACCGAACCCTGTCTAGATTACGGTCATGCTCTCTAATTGAAAATCAACTTGTGTTTGTACTTATCTTTCATGCCTCGGATCTATCATTTATTTCCTTCTGGAGCCTTCCCTGATTTCCCAAGAAAGATCTAATATTTCCTTTTCACTCTGATTGTTTGCATTTCTATCACTCAATAAACAGTAAGCTCCTAAAAGGCAAACATAACCACAACATCAAAATCTTTCCATCTTTGAGCCCAGTACCAAGGACAACGAAGCAAACTGTAGGCCTAGAATGTTACAGGACCAAAAATGACAAAGTAGATCTATTCAATGTTATTCTAAAAAACAGTCCTTGCATGATGCTCCTAGGAAATAGAGAAGCAATGATGCCTTTGCAAGGCAAGCAGTAATTCAACCTACTGGGCAGCTAATTAAAACTACTTTAAAGAAAAACACACTTGAAGATTCTCATTTAAAATGCTAATGAGCTACGGAATCAGCCTAGTCACAGACAAATAACTACAGCCAAAATAATGGAAATCATAAATCCAGGGACTGTAACTACTGAACTAAAAGGAGTTTTAGATACGTTATAAAAGCAGCAGCATGAAGGTCATATGTGAGAAGATTGAAGGGTACTCACTGCAGCAGCACATATACTAAAATGGAAGAATGAAGGATACGGCCCAGAGAAGAAGCTCAAAGTTGCTTTGAACCACCAAGCAAAGAGAACTTGGGCAAGTATATGAAAGATGGGTCCGAGCCACTGAGTCTGGGTTTGGAAACCTAGAATGCTTTGGGGGCACACCAGAAATAGCCTATATATTACCAATTAACTAATTTCTACATTCAGTTAAGTATAAACAACTACTATAGCCCTTAAGATACTTAGAATAACAATATTATGGAAATGAAATAATTATTAAGGAAGGTCCTGCTGAAAAACAGGTATATGATACAGTGACATTACATAGGAAGATTTTTTTTTTTTGGAATCTAAGTCTTATTGACAAATTATAAACTCAGATCTTAAACAAAAAAACAAAATAATTTAGAAACATGCAATAATTTCTTTGCTTATCTACCATTTGCATAACCAACTGTAAACTTTTGTCCACAGACTTCTGGTTGCAGTGTACAAAAGGAACTAAGAACAAAGGGTTATCAAAGAGGAGAAAGTAAAGTGATTTCTTTTTTCATTTCAGGTTGTACTTTGAGCTTCATGGAGACTTTTAACTGGTTTAAAAATTAAAATCCATTGTCTCTATTAATCTTGATTTGAAAGTATAACTTTCCCTCCAAAGACTGATACCTTTATAATTGTTTACACAGTTAAGCCATTCTTCAATGCACTTGTCAATAAGCTCACTCCTTTTAGTAAAAATACTACACAAAACTAATTTGCAGCCAAATTAAAAAATAAATCAATCCATTGATCTGTATAACTCCATAGCAAGACAAAGGAGAGAAAGTTACATTTTCAGAAAGATGAATTGACAGAATCTGAAAATAAATTTCAAAATATGTACCGGACCGTACTGCCAGCCAAGTTCAATCTTATTCATAACCCAAAGTTCATGGATATTCTCTGCCAGTTTTTCTCTTATCCTTTCTAGGTGAGGAGGCAGCACAATCTAAAATTTTTCAAAAGAAAAAGAAAGCATGTATCAGAAACAAATTCAGTAAGATTCAATATCAGTTATATCACTGTCTCATGAACCATTAAGACACAATGATAGGCTTCACAATGTCTTGTATATAAATGCCTGGACAACTCTCCCTGCTTTTTGGCAACAATTTAGGGTTCTATCAGTAGGTAAACTGATGAACAAAGGAAACGAAGGGTGGGTGAGCACAACTGAATGACATTATTGGGGCAATGACCAAGGGGTATATTATTTAAAAAGAAAAGTCTCCCCAGCAGTCTTGCACCGATTTTGCCAGTGACTACAAGCCAAAGTGAAGGAAAGTCAGTGTCCATGTTATATTGCATTGGCTCTTTAAGCCTGTAAATGTCTGACTACAGTGATTTATATTTTCCCTGAATTGTAGGGTGTTAGTCTAGTGGGTCCCAAATATAAGCTTCAAGAAAAAAATATTCACGTGTGCCCATTAAAAAGAGGAAGTTTAATCACCTTTCCATAAAGAACACAGGATGATTTACAAGGTGAGGAGTTGATTGTTTATATCTTGATATAGCCCTCCCATGTGACCCCAGAACTAGTCCCTCAACAGGATCCATGGTGTCAGTGGATGAAGCCAAATTTAGCCCGGGTGCAAGCCCTTACCATATACCCTCCCCTGAGCAACAGTCATCAGTGAGGTCAAAGGCATCCCCCAAGTACCCCCACTGCATTCCTGGCTGCCCAATTCCATGTTCCCACTATACTGTGATATGACTAGGTACCCTGCCATTTTCAGCGGTGAACAACACAAAAAGAATCCCAACCAAGAATATTCTTGTATATTTATTTTAACTACATGATACATGAAACTGCATAGTGAAGTAAGAAAAATAATTCAAGGAGCCAAACAACTGAAATTTCTGAGGTTTAGTATTAATTAATCTTCAGACTTTGAAACAAGGCTTTCAATCTCCAGAGACTAATACACAAACTGTGAGTTTCTAGCCAACCTCACTGGAGTTACTACAGCACTACAGTAAGTCCCTGACTTATGAATATTTGAGTTGGAAACTCTCACAGGTGCACTATGTAAGATTCACAGGGACACTGGAAAAAGCTCACTTTGTTAGAGTATGAACATACTCAATTTAACAAACACTCTCCCAGAAGGCAACTCATTTGTAAGTCAAGAGACTTATTCATATTTAATTCACTGTCAACCTAGGAATGTCATGACATCTATTAGACAGAAAAGCACAAATAACGGCCAACATCGCTTAGGTGTCTTTTTGTAAAATAATGTGTCATCTATTAACTATGTCAACATATTCTTGGCATTCCATTGAACAAAGAGACCTTCCTCGAGGTCCCAGATGAGGCATTTGAACTTAAGCTTTGACTCAGGAACCTCTGATCTCAGCTCAGTTTTTTACTTAAGATAAAATTCAGTTAAATGGTTCAAATAATATAGATTGGAAAAGAAAGTAAAACCTCCATATCTACTCCTTGTAGAAAAGTATCCTTTAAAAATACTGTGCATTACAGCATATTAGTTCAAATGTATATTACCCTAGACATTAAGTCATCTTAATATAGCAAACCTTAAACTTGCTTGTACAATTTTGCAACTAGTTCTCCCTGTCTCTTAATACTAAAACATGTGCTTCATAAGCTAAATAAGATTAACTAGTTTAATAAAACCTTAAAGACAATCCAGAACAATATTTTAAAACTTCAGGCTGTGACCCATTACTACCTTAGGAAATCACTTTAGTGATTTCAAAATGCAAATTTAAAAGTAGGGAAATAGAGACAATAGCAAGGAGCATGATTTTATAAGATTTTATTGCAATCAGACACGTCATTTGTATTACTAAAAAGTGCACCTCAGTGGATTGCAGTGTGAGCTTGCACTGCTATCAGAATGGCTATATGACAAAAGATTCTGCCATTAGAGGTGATTTCAGTACCTGGGTGGTGTCCACAGGGATCGGTGTGAAGGCAGCCTGGGTCAGGGAAACAGTGGGGCCCAGCAGATCTCGTGTATATGTCCGTTCTTGCTTGTATTCACGACTGTGCTCTACTTTCAACTTTTCTTTGGGCAGAACAGCTTCATAGCAAGGAGCATACCCAGGTGGAGGAAGGAATTTGAATTCTCCATGTCGCCCCCCAAGCAAAAAGCGGACCCTAAAAAGAACCCATGTCAAAGTCAGTTACATCTTTGGTGTACATTAGTGAGCCCCAATGCCTGGGCTGGTACCAGTCCGTGGCCTGTTATGAAGTGGGCTGCACAGAGGAGGTGAGCAGCAGGATGGTGGAAGAAGTTTCTTCTGTATTTTCAGCCATTCATCATCATTGGAATCACTGTCTTAACTGGTCATCCTATCCGATGAGCAGGGACATGAGATCTCATAAGAGCATGAACCCTACTGTGAATTGCTCATGTGAGAGATCTCGCTTCCCTGCTCCTTATGGAAATTTATCTTCAAACTATCCCCCTCCACACCCACATCCAGTCCATGGAAAACTGCTCCATGAAACCAGTTTCCAGTGCCAAAAAGATGGGGACCACTGATGTAAATGATAGTTTTCCAATAAACAAAACATTAAGAAAAAATATTAACTGTATCGGAAGCTACATTTTCCCCTAAGTATCATTATGTCATGACCTAAGAGCTTCTAATAATAAAAAGCAAAACATGAGGATATCATATTGATCAAAAGAAAAAAACCTAGATAAATTATATTAATGAATCAAGAAGGCTTATCAGTGACTAGAAATAACTAGAAGTATATGCATATTTTTATGTAAATGAAATACGAGTCCATAGCAACTGATCACTTAATTTCCCAAGAAGGCCAACTAATAAACAGACAAAAACAAGGCATGATCTAAGTATCTATATGCTTAAAACTGTACAACTAAATTAGGTATAAAGAAAGAGAACAGTCACTTCTCAGTGCCCAATTTACTAAGGAAATTCTTTAAAAATGATTCAGGCCTTATCTCCATTTGCTAAAGAAAGCAGATGACCTTATTTTTTTCCACTTTTATCACTTTCAATATTAAAAGAAAAAGAACTTACTAAAATCATTTATGCATCATACTCATTTAATTAGAAAACATTTAATGTGAATTCCATTGAATGACACATTATGAAACATTTTAATGACACTTTCTTTGGACTTTCAGCTTTAAAAAAATTAAAATTTTTCATTTTTAATATAATCTCTTTTCTAATTTGTATTTCAATTCCAGATTAAAAAATAAAACAAACGGGGGCTGGGATTTAGCTCAGCGGCATAAGCACCTGCCTTGCAAGCAGGCGGTCATGAGTTCAATCCCCGGTACCGATAAAAAGGAAAGGAAAAATAAATAAATAAAAGAAACATCCAAGAACAAAATGTGATGAAAACCAAAAACTTTAAAACAACCCAGAAGCTTATGGGGAAAAAAAACATATCTAGTATACTAGAAAGGACAGCTAATTGATTTCTCAATTGTTTTTCATTGTGATGCTTTTGTAATTAGAAAGTATTCCTGTGAGAATTATAACTAAAAGAATAAGCAAAATAGTTGGCAGGAACAAATGATGTATATATATATATGGGGGATTCGTTGTAGAACTCTCATGAATTATAATTGTTTTCCCCTAGTAATAACAAAAACAAGACAAAAACAGAGGAAATTACCGTGACACGGCTGGTTACATGCAGAGAGTTACCAGGGGGACAGGTGGAGTGGCCACGGAAGGCAGTCATTTAGACTTCGCCATAGAAAGAACATGTATGTTCTCTAGAATGAGGGGATTTGAAATGGGATGGAAGATTGTGGTAAAACAGAAACAAAAATCAATATAAGAAAATCATATTTTTAATAGTATCACACATTTTCCCTTATTATATCGTACAATGAACTTGAAAAATGGACCTAGTGTATTGCAGGACACTGACTTGAGGAAACATCAGTTACTACGCAGCTGAAGCACACACTAGGTGGGCAACCTATTTGCTTCTGGAAGTAACCAGTTGAGTGAAGCTTATCTCCTTCTTCAAGGAACAGGCAAATACCATGCGGACAGATGCACAGGAGACAGCCACAAAGATGAGAAAAAGCAGAGTGATGACAGGGCCGAGTCTTCTGTGGAAATGTGCGACATAAGAAGGGAAACACATGGGAAAGCAGACATACTAACTTTATTCCTGCAGAGAAACTAACAACTGGAAAGAAGAGGCCATCAATGTTGAAATTCTCAAACATTCCTTGAACAGGTTGTCCATTAATTCGAAATGAGATGCTTGGGGCACTCAGATCTAAGCAGCAACTGATGACATCATCAGTTTTCAACAGGTGCTGGTTTGGTGAGCTTACAGTACGTGCAATACAACCTGTTGGGTACAAACATTGAGAAAGGTAATACATTTTCATCTCAGAGAACTATCTTCCGAACCAAAGTCAAATAATTAAGCAGCCAGTAAGATACCAATGAACATGACGAGAAAGAACTAAATCTTGAGTCCATCCTAATGTAAAATGCTAAATTCTTAGTCTAAAAGAAAAAAAAAAACCACTGGTTTTTCCAGAAGCCCAGCTGCTTCATTAGAAAATTATCCTTTTGATATATAAAAATTTCTTCAGGTAGACAGATGGCATTTGATGCAGAAATTATCTTAAGAGTACATATTATAATGATGTCAGAAGAAATTTTCCAGGAAAAGATCTGACTTAAAATAGCTACCTTACCACCTATTACTTATATAACCAACAATTCCTTGACTGCTCTGAACTTTTATTTCTTAGAACATCAAACACCATTACCATCTAGAAGTACTATAACGA
The DNA here is from genome assembly GCF_034190915.1 of Cavia porcellus. Lineage (NCBI taxonomy): Eukaryota > Metazoa > Chordata > Mammalia > Rodentia > Caviidae > Cavia > Cavia porcellus. Next base: position 36,555,829 of record NW_026947496.1, on the reverse strand, counting down.
TTAAATTAATAGTTTAAAAAGAGCACAGTCTCAAGCACAGCAGGCACCATAGGTCAGGTTCTTTTATCAAAGACAAAGTCCCCGTCTATTCAATAAGTATAACATAAAACTACACAAGGATAATGAAAGCAGAATCTGTGATCATTCATTCTTGTCATACATAGCTTATTTTGAGGCCATTATATACCAACTAATTTTTCTTGTTTTATAATTTATTTCACACAAGGACTTGGTTTTTCTTCTTAAGTATAGAGGATACAACTGAGGACATGAAAATAACTTTTATTAAGTGTCTCTTCTTAGACTATTAGTTAACCAATAGCCTAAGCCCTTTTTGACTGATTCAAAGTCCCTTTGCTAATCAGCCCCAAAGTCATCTGCTTCTCGTAGCACACTAGAAGAAAGGAAGGTAAAGTTCCCCCAAATATATATACTGAGAGATACAATCATATACTTTGATCTCAGCAAACACAAAATGGATTTCATGATATATGCTTTGTGTTTTTTATAATGCTTCTTTTAATTTCTAGAGTGCCTAAAGTCTTACCAAGAACATATCTGTATTGCAAATTATTGAGAATATTTTTTAATATGAAGGTTCTATTTTAATATGGACTATCAATTTTCAAATCTGCAAGCTGCAAAGTCAGTACCAAGAGGCTTTTCTAGAATTTCCTGAATATAAGGCCAGCTTTCTCCAAAGTTATGTAAATGCAATACAGTTCATGGAGGAAGATTTATTTCCTAGTTTGTGTCAAAATCTGCAGCTAATAAAATTATTATTTTAATTATTTTAGTAAAAACACATGTTTACTATAATCCAAATATATTGCTCAGTTTGAATAATAATATTATATTAATGCTAGCAACTGTCTAACAGTCATCACAGTGAATTGTTTTGTAATCTTTGAAACAAATAGAAAAAACCACTAGTGAAAAAACTGAGGCCCACAGTTTGAATGACACTCATAGTGTTCAAGCCACTAAATAGCATTTTTAGGATGCATTGATGAAACTATCAAATCCACCCAAAAACTGTATTTCTGTTCTCTGCATGAGCAGAAAGAGGGTTAACTGCAGCTGGATTCACAGGTCCTAGGTGAGAAATCTGAACATCTCTTTTCTATTGCTCATCATTCCTCTATTCTATACTTCTACTATTCAAATTCTCTAAAAGCTCCAAGATTTTTCACATTTTTGCCCCTTTCAAACATCTGGAACGTACAAATAGTAACACTACACAACATTTACATTACGGAGAATAAATGAAGATATAGCTCAAAATGCTTGCTGCTGAACCAAATCTGGGTGCCAAGGAACATCTCTGTTCACCAATTACAAAATGTTCAGTAGTTAAAATCAATCATCAATATTTGACACTTTAAATTCTATATTAACAATCAAAAAAGAAAACAAATAAGAGAAGAATCCCAAGAAGATGAGCTAAATTACTATGAATTCAGCCTTGGTAACTCAGTCAGACTCAAACTATATTAGACTTCACTTCGTTGCCTCTGAATCAAAACCTAGCAACGCGTACAACAGATCCTTACTAACTGGAGATAACAAAATTTTCAACTAAAGCAAGATACACTACACACTCTTTTGTTTCTCTCGCTTTTTTAAAGGAACAAATATTGGCTCTTGACAATAAAGTTTTAAGGTAATTTTCTCCTGAAATTCCAAAACTTACCTACCATGCTTCCGGTGAAAGCTAATACATTTCCTAAAATATTTTGGTCTTATTGTTCTATTTAAGACACTTTGTAACACACTGAACCCAATTCTACTCCATAAGTACTAGATATTTTTACTACAGTGAAAGGAAAAGCATCAAACTGAATGTAAAATAAAACAGGTAAAATGTGTTACGAGGCTAAAATAATTGGGAACAATTTAGAATTTTCTTGTCAGAGTAATGAGTAGTGCTTTTCCCCATAGTCTCTGGTCTAATGGGAAAACAAGTGACTATTGTGGCTACCTTGTGTCTAGCTCAGTGCTCTTGCATACATACAATCCTGGGTACCCTGACATCTGCCACACACTATGGCGGTTAGATAAGCCACCCAAAATACACAATAGCTTCTTTTCTTCTAGACAACAGAGCTACTGGCACTAATGGACAAACTCAGTAACTATTATTGTTAAAATGCAGTTATACAGACGAGTTTACAAATGTGTTATCATAAACTTAGATTTAGTTCACTTAATTTTAAGATTTCTTGTCATAAGCTTTCAGGCCTATCCAGCACTGCTAAATGAACATTACTTGCAACTATATTATAAAGGTCAGATTTTTGTAACTTAAGTCAGTATTCTGTATCTTCTATACACTGAACACTTCATAAAATATTTTGAGGCCATACCAGGACCCCATTCTAAATGCAGCTTTGTGAACACAAGCATAGATCTGTATAGATTCCAAATGAACTCCACTATCCAAAAAAATATGTACACGAGCAAGAACTGCATTTTAAAATTAACCAAAACATAGTTATTCATGAATCAGAGAACAATATTATTCTAATACATAGTACTCACTATGTACTCAACCATGACAACTGGGAGCTGGTAGCTAGTGAACTGAACTATGCATTTACTTCTAACCTTTTTAATACTTTTTTTTTATTTTAATGTAATATATGTAGATATTAACAAAGAAAATACTAACAAGCACTCTCTATAAAAAACAAATTTCATAATAAATAATTAGAGAATACAATAGCTATTAGCCTGTGTACCATAATCTTAAAAGAAAGGCCAAAACTGTTATTCAGAGTACAAGTCATAGATAAAAAAGACTCTTACATGACAGAAACAGGTCATAGCATTTGTACTACTAGTTTCTCTTAGTTCATTAAAAAGAAAGTTTTATGCTATTTTTCTCGTCAAAGTGTATTGCATTGTGACTAGACTAGTTACACAGGCCTTTGTGGATTACTGACATCTGCCTATACATTAATTTGCAGGAGGCTGAACTAGTCTCTTTCTTCCCATTATTATGCAGGGTTTGTGTTTTGTGCTTTTCAAACTGGAAGCTAAAGCTCTGCATATATCAATTAAAACAATTCAGAAACACTCGTTTTTTGTAGTTCATTCACATTTTGAAATGTTAATTTTAAATACAATGTTCAAAAGCACCACAGTCTTTTGGAAATGTGCTACAATTGTAATCATTTTCATTTTTATCTACTGAAATTCTGCCTTTTTTTCAACCCTCTTACTCATCGTTTTCATGTTAAATTTCTGAATAATCAAATTATCCATAGAAGCAGCACTGACAGCTTTCAGAACCACATAGCAGGGTCACTAGAAATTGGTGAGAGAAAGTGGAGAGTGCCTACCTGACCAGAGATGCAGGCCATCAAATCCATAGGAGAAGAGGTCGTCTCCAACACCATTGCCGCCCCATTCCTCACCGCCCCCAGGGTAGGGCGAGTAGCCTTCGGTGGAAGCCCAGCCCACTCGCAGGTGAGTTGCTTCTGCTGTCACAAATGGCTCGGTGTGGTCCACCATGAGCTCATAGTACCATTTCTTATACTGAGCAGACCCTTCACTGACGCCCAGAAAAATATTGGGCCTCATGCTTTAAAGAGATAGGAACAACATGTGAGAGCAGACCACACATGTCTCTTATTGTCCTCATTTCTGTCTTGCTATTTTGAATGCTAGTCCTGCTCGCTGGGAAGCTACATATTAAACACATGCTGTCTTCAATCCTACAGAATTAACATAACCACCGAGATCATACAGAATGACAGGTCACAAACAGTGTTTACTTTCTGGTTTACTAGCAATGTCACTCAGGGGTCTAATATTATTTTTCTTAACTTTTATAAATTCATAACATTTTGTAGTTCATTCACATATTGAAATGTCACTTCTTACATTGTTCATAAGCAGCACTGTCCTTTGGAAATGTGCCACAATTGTACTTTTTATTCAACCCTCTTACTCATCATTTTCATGTTAAATTAAATGTAAGCCACAAAATGAGACACTCTGTGTAGCAGGCCTTTAGAATTAATGGCACTGCTGTGAACTGAAGATGTGCAGAGACCCTCCTAAAGCAAGCTTCGTGTCACATGGAGCCAGAAGCTGAAGCACTAAGTTGCCTTTGAGGCTGTTTGCTCTTTGTGAAGAGAGGAATTTTTAGCAAGTTTTATTCCATGCGAAGAGGAAACTTATGCTCTACGGTAATGCCAGGGATTAGTGGAGGTCTTGGAAAATGCTATTCTTTAACATTAAGTCGGCTATATAAACAACAACAAAGATCCAAAACCAATCTTGTTTAAAAAACATAACATAGACATATACACTTATTCCACACTTGTGTTTAAAATAGTATAAAGCAGCAAATTATCTCCTGGAAAGCAGTGAGATGCAGTATACCAAAGCTACGTCTGTCACACAAAACATTTTGCTAACTGTAGACTCTATCACGTGTTCTTTATTTGCTTATGAGTGGGGATAAGAAAGGCTGTGTGGTGTAGTGATTAAGAGCTATGTCTGGAATTAGGCCTGAAATCCACTTCTGGCTCCATAAACTGTAGGTAACAGCAATGCCCAGGAAAGTACACACACACACACACACACACACACACACACACACAAAATAGTACAAATGAAGCGTAAAGTACCCAATATTATAAATGGCACGTTGCACTCAATGAATGTTAGCTATTCTAGAAGGTAGAACTAACTGAAGATGTAATTTAATTGACTATTTGTGGAATTTATTATATTTATTATATATATATATATATATATATTTGAAACCTCTTTTTTAATCATACACAGTGAACAACTCAAAGAAGTTTTGAAGGTTAAGTGTTTTTAGTTAACTCTAAGACATACAACACAACTACATACAACTGTATCTCTATAATTCTCGCCTTATACCTAATGATGTCAATGATAATTCAACTATGAATGGAGCAAAAGCTCTTACATATGTATTTGTGACAAACTGATATACTGTTAGTAATACTTCTATTATTAATTTGGGGGATACGTAAAATAGCCTAGTAAATGAACGGACCATCTGTGGTATTAGCTACAGAGTCAGACTTAGAAAACTTTTGCTATGTTACCTACTTATGACATCGTCCATCTGAATTTACCTGCTGACATGGTTCACAAGACGGGTCTGCAATAAAAGATCGCGTCCTGGCAGGAGATTGTCACAGATGAGATGCTGGTTAGACCTGACAGCGACCCCATGGCAAACACACAGTGAACATAAGACATCCAGAACCTGAAAGGAGAAATTACTTCCAGTGGATTCTAACTCATCTTTTAAATTCAAGCATCAGCAGTACCTGCAGTGAAGCACACCATTCCCTCCAGTTCCATCTGACTCAGTCATTTCAACATAACAGCATGTATCTCACTGATCCTTCAACTCTCCTTCACACACAAGTGGAGAATTGCTTACCCTTCCACTGAAGCTATGCATACAAACTAAACAATGTCACTCAATCACACCTAACATAAAAAACACTCATAAAAAGTCAACACATCTTCAAAAAGTCATCTTATTTTAGCATATTTTACTTTAAATTTTAGACACATAACATTGTAAAAAGTTCACGTTTATAGGATCCAATGTAGTGCTTCAATACATGTGTATGTTGTATAATGTTTAAATCAAGGCAAACACATTTATGTCCTCAAATATTATTATTTCATTATTTAAAGCTAAAATATTTTCTAGCTATTTTTCTTCACACTGTATAGTGAAAAATACATTTTTATATTTGACTGCTCCTATAATTTATTCATGGAAATAAAACAGTTTACTTACTTTGTGGTTTCGCCCATGCTTGTCCAAGAGCGAGATAATGGATTTAATATGTCCTTCTTTAATAATATTTAGAGCTTCTGGACTCTCCACTAACACACAATGTAGAACTTCAAGAATACCTAAAAACCAAGGGGAAATGTGTAACTAATCAGTTTGCAATGACCAGCATGTTCTGTTCCAGCAAGATCAGTCACTTCTCCTTAAGGATTATGATACAGAATCTTTATCAGTTTGTAAAACAAGAGAATCATACAACAAATAAATAGAAATATATAATATATAGTTATAATAAAAGGCCACATAGAATATATAGTTTTTAATCTTAAATTTTAAAAGGAGGAAAATAAATTTTATTGTCAGAATGTTTAGCATGATTTTGGAAAGATATATGTGTGCATATGTGTTCATTTGCTCAGAGAAATCTTGCCATGTTAGTAATGAATGCACACCATTAATAGCCAAGAGACCCAACATAAAGAGTATGTGGTCTCTCTCTCACAGTTACAAGAATTAGGAAGGGCCTCCAAGAAGCACCATGAAAAATTTACACACAGAGTTCATCTTCTGAGAAAGAAACACAAAGTATCACATTTACAAAAGTGGAACAAAAATCATTCTTGATAGCTGTCACAATCTACACTTGACCCAAGTCCTGATCCATTTATTATAAAATGGTCATTCATAGTAATTTCTTATGATTTAATTTATTGAAATATGAAGGTATATTTGGCTTCAAAAAGTATCTCAAAAGATCTTGAATTTGGTGTTATTAAAAATCAGGTGCAATATTCCAACAATCCCTGATGATAAACATTCAGAAAAAAATAATGTATGAAGCTGATGAATAAACTAAAGATGTTTGTATAAGTTTACTGAAACTATATACCTCTTTTATCATTATTAAGTTTATTGAAACTGTTCACTTCTTTTACATTATTACAAATGTAGCAAAATGTGCTGGCCGTACAATGGCTTCCTTAGCATGTGCAAAGCCCCAGTAATGAAAATGGAAAAGTATGTTTAAAAGCGTGCTCATATAATCCTGATGTATTTGTTTTCTCCTCTGTTCTTTCTTTTTTACTACAGAAGATAGAGCTGCCTATTTTAGAAAGAAAGTTTGATTGTAGTCCTTGCAGTCATTTCAAGTCTAAGGCTGCCTCACCATGGGAAAGGCAGAGCTGAGTGTCTAACAGAGACTTTAGGGTCCGTGGAGCCTAAATTAATTTCTATTTGGCTGTTAAGACCTGAATGTTTACCTCTCCAAAAATGGTATGTTGAAATTCTAGCCCAGAGGTGATGGTGATAGGAAGCAGGCCTTTAGCAGTGATGAGGTGAGGAGTGGGGATACCTTTTGAATATGATTAGTGCCTTTATAAAGGTCCTATAAAGCCACAGGGCAACTAGTTTGTTCCTTCCATAATGTGAGCTTTCTCCCTTCCAAGTACTAACCAGGCCCGACCCTGCTTAGCTTCCGAGATAAGACGAGATCAAGCGCGTTCAGGGTGTTATGGCCGACTAATGTGAGCTTTCTATGAGAAGAAAAGGGGACCCTCACCCAAAACAAAATCTTGGGCTTCAGAGTTTTCAGAACAATGAATAACAAGTTTCTGTGGCTTATAAATCACCTGGCTTAAGATATTTTATTAAAACAACCTAAATTAATACATTAGCCTTTTCTAGAAAAAGCCAATTCTTGCTACAAATTTAACCACTAAAAATGAAAGATCAAGAAGAGGAAGAACAAGACAATGAATTATCTCTGTAAATAAATATACATGAAGGCCCATACCAATTAGGATTTAAGACTAGACTTTGTAAATGAACAACATGTACCACAAAATGCGAGAAGAGCAACATGAGGATAAACTCCTGATTTTTCTCATATTGAGCCTCGGCTGCCAGAATTCTGGGTTTAATACCAAATTTTAATTCTACCTGGTCAGTTCCAACAAATAAACATTTAGTTTAAAAGTTTTATTTTTTCCAATTCTACTAATTCTGACAATAAAATGAGAAAGAAAACATATTTTCAACTGTTAGAATGAATACAAAAATTTTTGTAGTAAAAAATTCTTAAGGGAAAACAAGAAACACCAAAGAAATCATTCTCAAAAGAAAGAATGGTTATACTATATTAAATACATATTTAGAAAATGCTGACACTTCTTTGAACCTTTGGGTGACAATGGAGACACACAAATACTGTCTAAGATTATAATGGCTATAATAGACTACAGATGATTTGATCACTAAACAGTAAATATATCAAATAAGACCCAGAAAGACTAGTAGTTCATAAAGTTTATTATTACATGCTCAAATGAAAATTAAAGGAGTTAACAGACTCATAATAGTATTACTAGAATAACAGAGTTATGGCCATGCTACAAAAATGATCAAAAAATAGTAAAGCAAAGTAATTAGATTTTGCAAGTTATAATAAATTATGTTAGTCTAATTTTTAATAGTATGGTAACATAATATATAAAGTAAATATTTAGGCCTGGATACAAAATTAGATACACCTTCTGTTTACAACTATGAAAAAGGTATTTTTATAAAACACATTATTTCAGAAAAGACTAGCAGTTAATACATTAAAAAATTACTACTAGTTATTAAAGTAGCATATTGCTCTTTCAATGTTCCATAAATTCTATGAAATGAACAATTCATAACATTCCTAATTAAGAAATGCACATTAAAATAAAAACACAATACAAGCAATGTCTATCTCCATTTTATTTCTGTCACTGAATGTACTTACTCAGACTATGCAGCTTAGTTCAAGACTCAGTTTCCCTGACAAAATATGGATATATGTAGATGCTTGCCTGTTCTCCATTTGTGTATAGTTATTATTCACCTAGACATAGGGCCAGTTGTGGGGAACCTATGGCATATATGGCTCAGCCAGCTGTCAGTTAACACTGAAAGCTCTAAAAGGTACAGGCTAGGCTAAGCTAGTGATAAGTAAAAGGAGAAAGCCCCATCCCAAGCATTAATTAGTATAAATAAAGTGCTATCTCATGAAGGAAACACAGGGGAAATGCACAGGTAAAACTCCATCCATAACAATGAGTCTCCACTGCAGAATCAGGGAAGTTGCAATCAGAGAACCTTGAATTGCAAATTACTCAAACAGCAGGCTTAGATGTCCTTTTCTCCATACCTGGAAGTAGAAAATCCTGGCAGTCTTTTAGCCATAACCTTAAAAATACCTGTATAAAGCTCACTAAACTCTTACAGAAATAAAATATGTATTAAAAACCCTGGGTACTAAAATTTAAACACAGTAACATAACAAGAAAAAAATGACTGGAGGATTGATAGATAAACTGGGCAATGACTAAAAAAGAAAAGGAAAACACACACATACAGGCCAAAGTTAGCCCAACAGGAGCAACCAGCCTGTGACACGGATAGCCATGATATTTCCAAGCGTTAATAAGGAGATATCCAAAGAAGAGGTACCATGATTATTCCATTTAGTTATGTAGTGATCATACTGTGGATTCAAGCCAGTGCCCTGATTTGTGTTCTGGAGGTCTAGGCAAGTTACCCAATCTCTTGTGCTCCAGTGCATACACACAATGCAGACAACTGCAGTGCACACAGCAGGGGTTGCCAAGAGAAGAGTACAGCACATATAGAACATAGAGATCAGAGGGCCTGGATCAGAGCTGTGCTATATGACCACCAGCTATTGTTATGTTACTGATTCAAGAAATAATATTAAAGGCAATTGAGGTCAAATAAAAAATAAAGGGAGGAATTACCAATTGGTTCCCTTGTAACAGAGATTAACAATTAGACATAAGGGGTCAAGGAATGCTGAACAGATATATCACTCATCAGAAGGGGAATTCAGGAAAGAGACTTACTGACCATTGTGAAGAAATAGAAGCAAGACTACCACCGTAATTGAAACAAGCTGTGTTAGTAAATCCAGGGGTAACTGCATCAGTGTATTAGACTCTGACGACAGAATGAGGCAGCACTACAGAGGGCTTTGCACATCTAGGACAATGGAGGACCTGAGCTAAAAATGCAGTCAAAGTTTAACTAAATGTACCAATACAAAACACTCCTGCTTCTCAAGAGTTCCTTCCCATAATATTAATATTTTCAGAAGAGAAAGGATGTGAATGAAATAACCACTATTAGAATCACAGAAGACATGATTGGGCGAGCTCCACATTGGTGACAAATCCAAAGCAGTGTGTTTTGTTTCATTGGTTTTCTCTACACAGCAATGGAAAATTACAAGTAAAAGCACGAATTTGTGTGCAGGCTGTGCAGTCCAGAGGGTTTGATAATGCCACATACCTGCTGCGTTCTCCCTAATTTAAATTCAATTGCCAACGAATGACAAATCACATGCTACATTTCAGTTTTCTTTCTCCCAAGAACATTTTCTGCACTTGGGAAACGTGCAGAAAATGAAATAATAGGAATTTCTAGTTGGAAGTGATTAGAAATTTAACTTTCTCTCCCTATGCTCACCCAGATTAAAGAAGAAGAAAGAGGAGAAGAAAAAGGAGGAAGAAGATTGAATAATGAAGATTAAATAATTGAATTGCAACACATGTTTTCAAATATTTACCAGCCCTCCACCAAGAAAATGAAACATCACCAAGAAAATAATTTTTTTTATTTTAAATACACATACATACTACAAAGCTATTGTAATAAAATCAGCATGGCACTGGAATAAAAACAGACCTGAAGATCAATGAAATAGATCAGAAGATACAACTACAACTAAAAACACACTCAACCACCTTATCTTTGATAAAGGGGCCAAATATGTCCACTGGAAGAAAAACAGTCTCTTTAATAAATGGTGCTGGAAAAATTGGCTCTCCATATGCCAAAAATTAAAACTAGACCCATACCTATCGCCATGTACTAAACTAAATTCTTAATGGATCAAAGATCTAAATATTAAAACAGAAACACTAAATTTGTTGGAAGACAAAGTAAAAATCTTGAAGATGTAGGGGTAGGTAGAGAATTCATGAACAAGAATCAAACTGCACGCAAAATACTTCACAGAATCAATAACTGGGATCATGTCTTATTAAAGAGTTTTTGCATGTTGAAAGAAATCTCCAGCACACTGAAAAGAAAATTCACAAATTAGGGAACAGTCTTAGTGAATGATCCCTCAGACAAAGGACTTCTGTCTAGAACATGTAAAGAATTAAAAAAAAAATCAGATCCCCAAAATTAAAGATCCACTCCAAAAATGGGCATCTGAGACAAATACATAGTTCTCAGATGAAGAAATACAAATGACAAATAAATGAATGAAAAAATGTTCAGCATCACTGGTCATTAGAAAAATGCAAATTAAAACAACACTAAGGTTCCATCTTACTCCAGAAAGAATGGCCAGGATAAAGAAAACTACCAACCACAAATGCTGGAGAGGCTGTGGGGAAAAAGGAACTCTCCTGCACTGTTGGTGGGAGTGTAGACGGGTACAACCATTGTGGAGGTCATTCTGGAGATTCCTCAAAAAGCTAGGATTGGAAGTCTCATTTCATGCAGCTATTCTACTTCTAGGCATATTCCCAGAAGAACTGAAAACATCATACCACAGTGATATATGTGCACCCATGTTTATAGCAGCACAATTTGTAATAGCCAGATCTTGGAAACAACCTAAATGCCCATCAACTGTGGAATGGATAAAATTTTATGCAATGCAGTACTACTACGCTCTAAAGGAATGATCACACTGAGATATTTATAAGTAAATGGATGCAACTTCAGATCATACTCATAAGTGAAATAAATCAAACTCACATGAGTAAATACCATATAGTCTCCCTAGTGTAAGAAATGGTAAGAGTACATAATGATACAACAAACTCAATAAATACAGTGAAAGGATAAGAATCTGCTTAAAGTAGAAAAATAATATCTCAGGGAAAATGAGGAAAAAGAAAAAGGAAGGGAAAACGTTTAAAATTATATAAACACACTTAAGATAGCTAAGATGACTATGCTACAAACTCTGTAAGTTCTTGGAACAAAATAGTTAACATTCATAATATTGGAACAATTGTGCATACTGTCGTATGGTGATCTGAGGAACTCTTGAAGATCATTACGTAAAACAACAACCCTGGTTATGCTCATACCACCTTGTTTTGAAGGCCTATATTGTCAGTGTTCTGGCTCTTTCCTATTGTTGTTTGTATGTCTCTCTCATTTTGTATTTTTCTAGGAATTTGTTTTGTTTTGTTTTTCCCTCTAATATAGAAAGGATAGGTATACATGTAGAGATGCATGCATGCATAGAACTTCTAAACAGTTTATGAAAATCGGTTATATAATGCACAATGAAACGAACAGCTACTTTTGAAGAAAAAGAGACACTAATGTACCCAGTGCTGATTCCGAAGCATCATGATGTGAAATCCAAAAATACTATTATTCTTTATTCAGAGTGATTTTAGTCTGTTTTTTTTTTTTTTTTTGTTTAATTTCAACATACATGAGGGTATGGACAGCTATTTTGAAGAGAATGAGAGACGTTATGGCAGCTATTATTGACTTCCCTATTGTTTAGTCTTGAAGACCTAAAATGCCTTCATCATCCTGTTCTGATCAGTTTAATACTATTTTGTTTTGTATGAATTCATTGTATGTGAACATATGGACAACTATTTGGAAGAAAACAAGAGACAATGTGATAGACAGTGAAAAGCTCCGGTTGTCTTGCTTTGAAATCTGGGTCTCTATCATTGTTGTCTTATGATCTGTTTTGTTCTGTTTTGTTATGTTTAATTTTACTCTCTTTAAAAATAAAATTTTAAAAAATAAATAAATGTTCATACACTTGAAGTCAAAAAACTATTTACATTTCAGTATATGATCAAATTCTAAATTTTTAAAAGCATTTCTGATAAGTATCAGATGAAACATAAAAAAGTAATGTATATTTTGTTTTCATTCTTTAATCAAGTTAACTCATGAAATACGTTACAGTTATTCTAAATAGGGTTTCCACCTCTGACTTAAGAAAAATAAATTAAATTAATATTAATACTCAAATATATAATGAGTGAAAAATAACAATTGCCAGAGAAGTAGTTTCAAGCCAAATTGGAAAAGCACATAATTTCATGTACTTTGAATTTTTTAAATAATGATTTTAAGAATAAGGAAAAGAATAAGCTCATTAAATCTTGAGATCACAGAAAGCTGCAGAGAGAGAAAGTGATTGAAGATTAAAATAGAATACAGTGACCAATGGAATACACAGCCTTAAAGAACAATAAACTCGAAGCTTTTATACATAAATGAATGCAAGTAGAAACCATACTCATAAGTGAAATAAGTCAGACTTGCATGTGTAAACACCATATTGTCTCACTAGTGTAAGAAACTGAAAGAGTAAATAAAATCATAAAGTTACAATAGATACAATAAAGGAAAGAAATTGCTCAAAAGGAAATTATAGAGTTTGATCAATTTTGCATGCCTCTACCTGGTAACCTGAGCAACTATTTTGAAGATAACAATGTGTGAAGATAGCACTCATTGTTAAATTTTTATCACTTTGTTTTGAAAGTCTATATTGCTATTTGCTATCTTTTTGTTGTTGCTGTTGTTATTCTACTTTTGTTTTTGTTTTGTTTTTGTCTTTTTTCGTTTTTACCAGTACCAGGGATCGAACTCACGACTGCCTGCTTGCAAGGCAGGTATTTATACCGCTGAGCTAAATCCCCAGCCCCTACTTTTGTTGTTTTTGATTGCTTGGTATTTGATTTTTTCTCTTTAAAAAAATTTAAAAATATATAGTACAGTGTCAAAATTAGTTAAAGGAAAGAAAAATTAATAAAAATGGAAGTTAGGTTATTCCACATTTATTTTAATATGAAAAATAATGAAATATTATAAATGAATAAGAAAAATGAACACACAAAAATGATAGACTTTATCAGTAGATAAGATGAATGTGAGTCAAACACTTTCTGATGTAAATTAGCTGAAATAAAACACATACAATAAGCCACCGCATTATAACATATTATGAAGCCTTAATTAGGCTTCTGGTGGTTTGTAGCCTTCAATTTTAGGATACTTGAATAATGAAGGAACAATAAAGGACATTAAAAAAGGCAGTTTGTGCTAAACAACTAGATAACAATGCATACTTAGCTCCCCATTCACTCAGGTCTCAAAGAAATTTTCCCTGGATTCCCTGTTTTAAAGTACCCTTCCAGTAGGACCCAATCTAACACAACTGGTTTCATTAACACTTTTGTGTTAATCTTTGCAAGGTTCCTTCAGATTTCTATTTAAATTTGCATAAATTTGTTTTGTGTTCTCATTGCTTTTCTGGATGAAACCTAAGTGTTGTGGTGCCCCATCTCTGCTTTGTCATTCATGTACAGACATGGACAGGCTGGCAATGGTTTTTGCCCCTCAGGTACATTAGAGGGGCAAGGGCTTTAAAACTATCCCACCCCTCCCTGGGATATTCATACTGACTTGGATTGAGAAAGACATGGACTTCTGGAGAACGTCAGTACAGCCATTATGGAAAAGTATGTAAGGGTTCTCAAAAAACTAGATACATAACTACTATATGATCCAATAATCCACCTTCTGGGCAGAGAGCCAAAGGATCTGAAATTGGCATGTCAAAGAGGTATCTGCATTCTCATGTTCACTGCAGCCCTATTCAAAATAGCTAACATATGGAATTAACCTAAGTGCCCATCATGGATAATACAGAAGGAAAATGTTGTATGTATCAACAATGAGATAGCAGTCTTAAAAGAGAAGAAAAAGGATCCTGACATTCACAACAACATGGATGAAACTGAGGGACATTGCACTAAATGAAATAAGTCAAGCACAGAAAGAAACACATGACAGGTTCTCATTCATTTAGGGAACTAAACCAATGGAATTCAAAGAAGAAGAAAAAGTGCTGAGTACCAGAGGCTGGCAGTGGGGGCACGGTGAGATGTGAATGAAAGGGTATACTCAGAGGACAAGAGGAATAAGGTTTTAGAATCCATTGTACATTATCATATATAACATAACAATAATAAAATATACCCCAAAATCTCAGAATGAGTTTCCAATGTTCTCACCACAAAAAAAGTATTTTAAGGTGATAGATATGCTAATTAACTTTAAGTAATCATTCCACATTTTATTCACATATCATAATATCATTTGTGCCCCATAAATACATACAATTTTATCATTCTCCATTTGCAGAAAAATATTTAAAAGGTGCCTTGGAATCTTTATAATTTTTGCTGCTTTTCCCAGTACAAGTGATGTCTTTACTTTCCTCCTTTTTTATTCCCCAATTCTGAGATTGCTGATCATTTCTCACAACTGCTATTTATAATTGGTAAATACAATTGAAGAATTAAGGAGTATGCCAATAGGGTCAGAGCTAATGAGAGCAAGAAAATGTCCATGAAAGCTACTTAGAAATTTTAGAATGTGTTGAAAAATAAAAAGAACACTGAACTCAATCTCATACTCAGTAAGAACATTCAAAGCACAGCACAGCAGGATGCCTATGAATAAGGACACGGGTGTCCAGAGCTGCCCTGCTTAGGTGCAGATACTAAATTTCTCTGAGTCTTGTTATGATATGGGGTAGCACCTATTCTACAGCATCATGATAATTAAATGATTAATATTTGTAAAGCACATAAAGCAGCATCTGGCACCTGGATGAAAGTTAAATAAGAGATCATTTCTTGCAGTACTTGCTGCATATCACAAGAGACCTTTTAATACATGCCATTTAGCTACAAATAAGGCAAAGCCCTAATAGCCTGGCTTAAACCCGAAAGGGGCACGATGTGGTACTGAGGTCCACACCATGTGACCCAGATTTTTCTGCTCTGTGACTTCCAGGTCCTGCGGGGGATTGTTTTCTCTCAGACTTGTGGATAGCTGCTAAGTAGCAGTTACATATCTCTGTTCTAAGCAAGAGGAGCAAAGACCAGTCTCATTTGCTAGAATGGCTTTCTTTGCAAAACAAAGTTGTCCCAGGTACTTTACCGCATGTCAGAAGGCAACTCCAGAAAGCCCTAGTTTTAAGTGACATTATGATTTTGCAATTGTGCTTTTCAGCTTCTAAAAGTAAACAGGACAAAGAAGAATGTGTCTACCCATCGGAATGAATGAGCTGTTCTGCACAGCCTTCCACACCAACATTAGAATGCCTTCTGATTCAGTGTACAGATCTTCACTCTGCATTCTAAGCCTGGCTGCCTTGGCCCCAAATACTAGCAGAGAATGAAGTTGGAAAAACTTTAGGCAAAACCTTTTACTTAGTCAGAGTAACCAAAATGCTAATGCCAACTCCTGGCCCAAAAGGTATAGTTACATGTATCCCTCCAGAAGCTCCCCAGTACCCAGCACTTCTCTATCAGTCAGGGGCTAACTGCAGCTCAGCCTCCTGTGTCTCCAGTCTCTAGGCCTGGAGAAAAAAGCCTCTCCTCAGTTCATCAGTCACACTGCCTCTTTCACACTTTGCTCCATTCCACATGTATGAATATCTTTCTGTCTCTCATGAGCAACAGCAATGACAGGATCCAGAATTCATGACATTGTAGGAAAGTATCTGAAAGTCAATTCAAGTAAACTAGAAATCCCTAAGGGGAATGCAAACGTTGACAATAACATTAGAGAAGGATCTGTTGCTGGACATTTAAAGTTGGAGATAATTCTTTTAATTATCGGTGTCTTCTTTGGTTTAATTTTAGAGGCCGGATGTAAAATATATTGGTGAGAAAACAGTGAAAAAAGGAAAAGGAAGACAGAAGTTTGGAGTTACCTTTCATAAAATCTCACTTTGTGACCCTTGATCCTTTGAGTCTATTCTCTTTTTTTTCTCATTTGGCTACTTACCACCAATTTTGACACCGACTATTCAGTCCTAAACATAGTGAGTGTTCAACCCTTCCTTCCTCCCAGGCCAACTCTTTGATCAGTGAGTGAACTTTTGGGCATGTCTTGCAATCCCCACCATCGCTGGAATTGAGATTGGCTGTAATAGAACTACTGTTCTATTACACAGGGGGTTTATTAGTGTTTATGAGATCCCTTTTAAATAAAGTGGTATGCTACATGATTTCAGAAACTAACCCTCATACCCAAAACGTACACAAATAATCTTTCAATACAATGAAAAAATGGAATTTCTAAGTCTGTATTTTTTGTTTACCAAATGCAGAAGGAGTCCCCAATTTGAAAAAGAATGAGAATTCTGTCTGTTCATTAGCATTCAGGACTTCATAGTTAACCTTTTTAACACAGAAGTGATAGGATATGGTTAAACTGCTACTCAAAAATTTTAAAAGGACAATACTAGTGGTTTATCAACAGAAAAGTTTAATCAGTTATAAAGGAAACATTTTTACTATGTTCAACATCAGACTATGTTTTTATGTCTTAAAAGATATGAAATGAAAGAAAAAATAATAAGATAGCACATCAACAAGAAAATTGAAAAACGTACCGGAGGAAGCTTCTAGTCTTTCCAATCTGCTAATCAGCCAGTCGAGGGAGCCAGAAAATTGAGCACAGTTTTTACGATTTCCTCTAATTAGAGCCGCTGCAAAAGAAAAAGTTTTCACATTTATGTGACTTTCCAGTACAAAAATCAAGTTTAGCTAATAGGAGCCCTAAAATGTTGGATCAAGAACAAAGTACCTTCCTAAATTATCTAAATTCTATGCAAATACATACTCATATATATATACACTAAATTGAGCCATTAAAAATCACTTGTTATTAACAAGGACAGGGGATTAAAAAAAAAACACTGCTCGTTAGAAGGAATATAATTCCATAAAGTAACATTTCACATTGGGAGGTGATAATTAAGGGTAATGGAAAAACCAGTGTCCCGCAAGTTTTCTCACTCAGATCCTAAAACTCATTGCTTTTAATTAGCCAAGAAACTACATTATTTCATCTCTCTTGAGTCCAATTTTTTTACCTATACAAGGAAGAAGTGCACATCAATTTTCCTAAAAACATATCACAAAATACTAGGAGATATAACTAGTAACTATAACCCTATAGGTACACTGATGCAACAAAATGTCACATGGAAGAAATGGTGTGAAGGTTGATATCTAAGATACACTGAAACCATGTACACATTTTTATATATCCTATCTTCCCATGTGGAGATTCACAATGCATATTCGGACTGTGAGATAACTTGGAATAAAAAACCTATTCTAACTTGGCTTACCCTATGACTATCTTATTCTTTGACCAAATATCCTTCCTTGCATGAAATTTTTACATGACTTTTAACACAGTTTATGTATTCAATTAAAAATATTTAATTTTTCAGTTAAAAATCCAGTGAGTTCAATACTTTTAAAGTAAGGCTTATTTTTTAAATATAATTTTATTCTTAAATCTGTACTATGGTTCAAAAACACTGTAACAGATTTCAAAGCTTTGGTGATATTTCTTAAGAGCATGGTATATTATAGGAAACAAGATGTTCTCATAGGGAAAATCACTATTTACAGTCTTGTCCCACTAGGAAGCAGATTGAAGGTACTCTCTGGATGAGAAAAAGTTGGAAGGGGCCCCAAGGTTACAATGTGCAACCAAATTTAAAGATGGGCTGCTCACCTCCTCTTGCCAAAGAAAAATAAATAAAAAATGTGGTCTGAAATAGACCAAGGCAAGAAATCTTTTCTTCCTACAGCTGTGAAGAAGAGCCCCTGGCTGCCTCCAGGATATGTGTACCAAGATGACAAGACGATGCACTCCTAGCCCAGGTTCTCCCTGCCCTGCTATGGGGTTAGCAGTCATCTAGGAGTCAGGCAGTGAGAGGCAGGTGCTTGGAACAGGAGTAAGGATGGAACGTAACAGACAGATGAGGAGACATAAGCAGACTCTAGGGATATCTGCCCCAAACTCAGGACAAAAGCAACTGGTTAAAAGTGTAAGATGGAGGTTCTTAAATTTTATAAGCTCACATTCATTTCATACACACAGACACACACAGATACACACACACACACACACACACACACAAACACAGTTTTTTTGGGTAAGTACTTCACTCTCAACCTTGAATTTGTCCGGCAGACACTTTTGCTGCTGAGCTAAATCCCTGGCCCTCATTCATATAATAATATTTAATTGATGCTTTTAATTATTTTTAAATCAAAGATATACATCTAATAAAGGTCAAATATCAGGAATAAGATGGTTCTTGGAGAAACTAAGAGTGCAAGAATCAAGTCCTTTAGTATGCTACTAGACATAAAAGAAAATCATATAGTAAGTCACAAATAAAATTTCATTAAATTTGTTAGAAACAAAAGATGTAGATCATGTTCCTTGACATTATATAATGAAATCAGAAATTAACGAGAAAAATGGGAAAAAATAAAATTGGGCATTAAAAAATTTAAACTTTGTTCATACAACTTTTGTATATATGAAGGAACCACTGCTTTAATAGGTAATATTTAATAAATATCAAAAATGAAGGCATTTCCTAACAAAACCTGAGATAAATGGCAAAAACTGAGAAAAATTAATTGAATATTTAATTGCTAAAAAATAGGATGACAATCTTAAAACACTTCTTTCAAAATATAGTAAAGGAACACCAAGAAAACCTAAGTAGAAAGGAGAAATAAGGTGCAATGTGTGCCTGGCAAGCACAAGGTCCTGAGTTTGAGTTCCTGGTACAAAAAAAAAAAAAAAAAAAAAAAAAGAGAAATAAATACAAATAAAAGTCGAAATTAATACACTAGAGATTGATTTATATAACAGAAATAGTAAAACTGATCAAAATATTCAAATAATTTTATTATTGTCAACATGTTAATGTTATTTATTGAAAGGATTACCTGTACAGTTCCATAAATGGACATGTCATGCACTAATAATGTCCAACCTTCAAAAAATTTTTAATATTAGCCAATTATATTACTTTAACCTAAAAATAAAAACATAAAAAGAGAAAAAATTGAGAAGAAAAAAGTATAAATACAACTATTTTATATGTCTCAGTACTAAAACTTCTGAATATGAGGGAAAGAATAGCTCAGAATAGGTATTTTTCTCACTAACATTGACCCAATAGCAGAGAGAAAATTTAAATATAATTTTAAGCCAATAATATTGAGAAGTCTATCAAGCACCAACATATTTTATATACACAAAATACTTTAATATTTAAACTATTCTAAATACTTTAATATTTAATATTTAAACTATTCACCTTGCTTTAAAGAGAAGTATCAATAAATCTGATATCAAAACCTAACAAAAAGCATTTATATTCAAAAACATGAAGCAACTCTTATTGTAACTCTTAATCTGTTGGAGACCACTATGAAGCGGCTCTGAGCAGGATTTAAAATTAACTAATTTGTTTTCTATGTTTATCTGTGAATCTGTTCTAGGCCCCTTGCCTGGTGATGGGAGCTGATTCATAGTAAGTGAACCTCTATGAATCACTGGTCCTGGCTGAGGCTTGTAGTGACCTGTGAGGTCAGAGGTACCTCAAAGAGCACGGTAAAGCCACAGCTGTGGACACTTAGCTCAAACATCAATTAAGTAGATAGAGACTACAGCTGCAGGAATTATTCCTACAGTCTCACTCCTACCATGTCTTCATGATAAGGCATTTCTACTAAACTGCCAAGATTCATTACTTGGAGACATCCTTGAAGAGATTGCCAAGGCCCTGCACTTTCCTCAGTTTCCCTATCCTTTGTTGTTGGATCTAATAAAAGTTGGCGGTCCAGTGAGATCTTTGTCTTAGCCCTCAGTCTTGCATTCAGCTAAAGGGTTTTGACCCTCCTGCAGCCCTAAAATCATACCACTTGTCTCATTTTATTTAAGCCTCTGCTGTACACTCATTTGGGAGATTGGGGATCTAGGTCAGGACCTGATATAAACCCACAAATCTTATACAAGGATTTATTTACAATTTACAAGTCAAACTATTTTACAATTTATTTACAAAAGAAAGTCAGCAGTCCAGTAGGAACAATTCTTCCAATGAAAAACTATTAGGGAACCTCTAAAAAGATGCACAAAAATATGCTGATCTTGATAGACTCTGAAAATATACATAGTTCTAAGGAAATAAGATTAACTCAATAAAATAGAACACCCAGAAATGTGTGCCTATGTGCCTGCATGTGTGTGTGTCTAGCCCTACACTATGGGCAGCAATGGGTATGTTTCATAGATAATGGGGTACATTAACTGTTATGACTTACCACATGAATTAGTGAGTTAAGAAGTGAGGTAAGCAACTTTCTAAAGAAATGAAAAGGTATGCAAATAAACTTAAGAAAACTCATCAAATGCTTTGTAATACCACATTATCAAGCAACTTGAGTGAAACTAATTAAATAAATGATGCTCCATCCCCTCAGAAAGGTCATATATATCTTCTCAAACTGATGAAGACCTACAGTTACTGCCAAGGAAAGATATTCATACTAAAAAGTAAAAAATAGACTTCTGGGAGAACATGGCAGACAGATAGCAGCAACTACGGAGGCTCTCTGAAAGACCCAGCTTAGAATCCAGGAATGGTGCAGAGTGAGGAATCGTAAGCAAGAGAGGAAATATGCCCTGCTGACCCAAGAATGAACTGGGCTGAGAGAAACCAACTGGGAATGCAATCCTGGTGCTATAACAGGAATAGATAAAGCCTCAGCAGGGAAGCTGGAGCCCCGATATTGGAAACCGCGATTTGGGTTTCCTGCCACCACGGCTGCATCTGAATTGGCTCGGCAGGGAGAGAGGCACGCAAAAGCTCTGAGAACGGGAATCGGTGAATGGAGTTGAGAGCGGGATGGGTGGGAAGCCATGCATCGACCTGCGGTGAGTGAGAGAAACTGGGACTCTTCCACGAGCTAGGAGGCTCCAACAGAGGACATTCTGGGACCGGGCAGACTTGCTGGAACAGGGTGCTGTAGTGACTTCAGTCACATATCCCCCTCTCAAGTGGGATTGGTGAGCAGTGCCTAGCTTATGTGACGCTGCTGGCTGAGACACAGTAGGCTAGCACAGCCCAGGTCCCAGCACCTGAAGGTGACCTGGAAGGGCGGGCCCTGCATAGGCTTCCTGGTCCATAATTCCCGGGAGCGCTGCGGTGGGTGGGAACACCTAGCCGGTGCTATTCAATCAGACTGTGGCCAACAGGGAAGGAAGCTGGGCCTCCAATATACGCTTGCATATACAAGGAACAAAGAATATGGGAAGAGGGAGCAACAAGAAAGACCCCTCAGCCCCCAATCCTGAGAAACAGGCAGTAGCAGACACCACACCAATAGACATAAAGCACTATCTTGAGAGCCTCATAGACGAGTTCAGGAATGAAGTTATTAATGACCTGAAGCTAGACATAAGCAGAATAATTAGAGAAATGCTAAGCACCACCCAAGAAAAAACAGATGGTGGAATGGAAGAACAGAAAAAGAGGGGAGAATTGTTTGATGGAGAAAATAGAGAAAACATAGAATACGTGAAGCAGGTTCACAGAGATTACCAGGAAACTAAAAACTCTATCAATACTGGCATAACAGCTTGAAAGAAACTAAGGATAGATTATCTGAACTGGAGGCCAGATTTGTAATATGGTAGCATGAAATGAAAAACTTCTTAAAAATAACAAAGAAACAAACAGCAATAATACAAAGACTAGAAGATGATAAGAGGATCTATAACTTAAGAATTAAGAACATAAAAGAAGAGTAGGGACACAAGCAAATGAACTACAAAAGCTACTCACAGAAATAATCCAGGAGAATTTTCCTAATTTAGCAAAAGGTAAAGATACTCAGATGTATGAAGCATTCAGGACCCCAGCCACCTACAACCCAAACAGAGCTACACCCAGGCATATAATAATCAAAATACCAGAAATCCAATATAAAAACAGAATCTTAAAAGCTGTCAGAGACAAGAAACAAATCACTTACAAGGGAACAACCATCAGAATTACAGCAGACTTCTCGGCACAAACCATCAAATCACAAAGAGCGTGGGGGGAAATAATTCAAGCTTTGAAAGACAATAACCTCCAGCCAAGATTGACATTTCCTGCACAACTATCCCTGGAAATTAATGGAAAAACAAGGTGCTTCCAGGACAAAGAGGAACTAGGGGAATATGCAACCACCAATTCAACTCTACAGAGAATACTGCAGGATATTCTAAAAAAGAAAAATACGAAGAATCCAGAAATAGTGGCAGAGAGGCCACAATGAATGGAGCAGAAAACAAAATGAAGAAGACAAACTGACAACTAATGACAGAAAAAGAGCTCAACAGAAATGAGGCAGAGATGATTGGATGATAGGAACAGCTATTTTGGAGAAAACGACGTCATAATAGGTAATGCTGATTTAGTATCATCTTGTTTTGAAGTCTCATCAAGCTTTTGCTCTTCTGTCTCCATTGGTCTTAGCATGTTGTATCTTATTGGATTTTATTATATGTGATAGTATAAACAAAAACTTTTATAGACAAGGAGATTATACAGAAACCATTGTTCATTTTCTTTTGGTTGATTCTAAATACCCTGTAATGCTGTCATTCTCTTGAATGGTTTTACATTGTTTTGATATATTTGATGCTACAGTATATGAAGTTATACTCAAAGATTTCAAGGAAGGAGACAATATGGTAACTACTTTTACATCGGGATTATCTTGTGGTGAAACACTATTTTGCTTAAATGGTTATGTTTTGATCTGCATTGTTTTGTTGTTATGCCCTCTTTTATCTCAATCACCATTTTATTATTTACTTTTTTATTTTTATCCTTTTAATTAAGGGAAAAATAAATAAAAATAGTAGGATATATTATAGTAACCCACTTTGATTTACTAGTAACTTGATTTGAAGCCCTGTATTGCTCTCACCATCTTGTTTTGACTGATGTTCCTCTATTCTGTTTTGCTTGATAGTACCAGGTTCAAAAGTTTAGGCAATAGCTGTGAAGATAGTGGGATTCATTATGATGCCCATACTGGTTGACTATTATCTACTTTTGAAGATCTATAATGTCTCCAATGTTTTGGTTTTGTTGGTTTCATTCTTTACTGTTTTGTTCAATTTTATTATAACTGATGATATAGGCAATTCTATTAGAGATACCGGGAGGCATTATGGTAACCATTGTTGATCACCTTGTATTATGTTTTTACATTATCTATTATGTCCACCCTTTTGATTTGACCGACTCTGTTCTGTTATGTCAAATTTGGTTTTACTCTCTTCCAAAAAAAGTAATAAGAACTGTGGGAGCAATAAAACCCAAAATATGTAATAGTTATTTTACAAAAGAGAGAAAAAGAAAGTGCTCTAAACAATATAACTGCATGTATATTTAAGTGTATAAGATGGACAATGATATTACTGAGTTTTATTGGATCATTGAACAGAACTGTTTGGTCTCACTGTTTGAATGTCCACTATATAAGCTTTAATTTTGTAACTTGAACAAATATTTCTAAGATGACAATATGTAATCCATTAACTAGTGATTTCCTACTGTTTATTTTTTCTGAAATTCTGTATAACTTGTACCCTTTTTCTGCTTTTTTTCTTTTTCTCCTTAAATAAAATTTTTTTAAAAAGTAAAAAATATGCCATAAAAGAACATAGGATGATATATATATGTATGTGTGTGTGTGTATATATATATATATATATATATATATATAATTTATTGAGTAACAGCAAAAATATGATTTTTAGACTATTTGTTAGGGAATGAGAATAACATTGTGGGCGACCTGTTTTGATAGGAGCCTGGGGTATAAATGGAGAACATGAAGAGGAATGAAGTGGGTAGAACTGCTCTCCTTGGGTGATACCTTAAGTCTGCAATAGATTTCTTTTAAAAATGGCAAGTGCTCAGAGGGGCTGAGGTAAGAGGATTGCAAATTTGAGCTCAGCCTGGGCATTTTAGCAAGACCTTGTCTCAAAACTGACAAAACACAAGATTGGGGATGTAGCACAGGGGAAAGGCCCTGTGTTCAATTCTCAGCACTCAATAAGAATAAAGTATGAAATCTGTGAAGGGGCTATTTCCAGAATTAAATTATTATTTAGATTTAGAGCATCAAAAGATAATAATGGAGAAGTATAAAAGTGAGAAGATAATCAAATAAATCCCAAAGGTTTAAACTTCCAAAGGAAAGCTTTAGACTCAGTCCATGAGACTAAAATTTGGACTGATAACCAAATCATTGAGGGAAAAAGGACACAGCTGAAGGCCTAGGAGTACACAAATGTGTGTACCATGCACACATGCACATACACACATGGTATCATTTTGCATGTATATAATGTGAGATACATTAAAAGGAAAACTCTAAAAGATTATGCATTAAATTGGAGGTTACATTTAAGTTTCTATCTTTTTTCTTTGATTATCTAACTTTTTATATTAAAGATATATTACTTTTAAAATAGAGTAATACAATAAAATTGCTTGCTCTTCAAGAAGACAAGTGAACAATAACATCATTACTGCCAGCACCAATCACTGTCACAATCTCAGAGGACTACTATCATCTCCACAGTGCAGTGGCTCCTTTAATCTCCAGACTGCCTCAAGTTACAAAACCTAAGATAAATGTCTTGTCCCAAATGCAGTGCAAGCGTACAATATCTAAAAGCAGTAAATACTACCTAATTGCCCCAAAGACTAAATTAAGATGTTTCATTATCCTTTTACCATTTTTTCCTTTTATTTTAAAAACACTGACATAAATGTATCAAGTACTGTGGTTGATACCATGAATATGAGCTTGCATAAAATGAGCATAACACAGTGGTTTATAAATCTTTCCTTATATTCTTTTGTATCTAATAGTCTACCTTATTATACTTTTACACAGTGCATGAAACTTAGAAGATATGTCATTTTTCAGAATAAGGAAATGAACAAATATTTCATCTTCTATGGAATAAGTACATTTACATGAATTTTGAGAGAGAGTTTTTCAGGATCCATCAATCTGGGTTGGAGGTTATTTTCTTTAAGGGTTTGGAATACTTCACTGATTTGATGGTTTGTGTTGAGAAGTCTATCATGATTCAGATGGGATTTCCTTTAGAGATGATCTATTTCTTTTCTTTGACAGTTTTTAATATTCTGTTCTTGTGTTGAATTTCTGGGATCTTGATTATTATATGTCTGGGTGTAGATCTATTCTGGTTATAGCTGGCTAGAGTTCTGTATGCCTTATATATCTGAATATCATTTCCCTTTCCTATGCTAGGGAAGTTTTGTGTAATTATTTCTGTAAATAGCCTTCGTTTTTCATTTGTGTTTACCCTGCTTCTCCACTCACATTTTTTTATTCTTAAGTTATAGATCCTCTTGTCATCTTCTAGCCTTTGTACTGTTACTTCCTGGTTCCTTGTTATTTTGAAGAGGTTTTTCCTTTTGCAATCACACATTGCAAACCTGTCTTCAAGGTCTAATAGTCTATCTTTAGTTTCTTTCAAGTGGTTTTGCCAGATTTCAATGGAGTTTTTAATTTCCTGGTAATCTCTTTGAATGTGTTTCATGTATTCTAGATTTTTTTATAATCTTCATCAAAGGTTTCCCTCCTTTTTCTGTACTCCTCCATTTTTCCATTTGTGTCATCTTGAGAGGTGCTTAGAATTTCTTTTATTATTTTCTTATATCTTCTTTTACTTGTATTAGTATTTCTGTTTTAAGTTCTTTTATAATTTCACAAAGATATTTCTTTATGTCAGATGCTGTTTCTTCAGAACCTGTAGGTATACAACCCTGATCTCTTCTGTGTTTACCTCTCCTGGGATGAAGGCTGGAGACTTCTTTAGTTTCTTCCTCTTGTCATGTTTCTGGTTTCTTCTTGACAAATGGATAGAGGGGGTCTCCAGCCCTTCCTGTGTTGGTTACAATTACTCTGAAGCATGCTGGCCAGGGATTGCTGCCCTCTCTAGTCTGCTGGTGACCACTGGAGTACAAGCAGGGGCAAGGCAGACTAGCCCCTCCCTTCTGAGCTGGTTAACCACTGGGAGTCTTCACCAAGTTAGTGTGTGCCACATGGTCAGCGGCGGTTAGGGATAGCTTCAGGGAGACCTCAGTCTTGGAGAATGGATCGCCCACAGGGGCGGGCCTCAGTCCAAGCAGTTCTCAACAATCTGCTCTGCATTACACATGGCTGAATGAAGCTAGCTGCAATTCTGGTTCTGGGCTTATCCTGCCTGACTCCAAACTGTTGCCAGCCTATCACCCATTCCTGTGGAAGGATTGAGTTCCCACACACTCACTGCAAGCCGATGCAGTTCTCCAGTCTGCTGCTCCCTTCTGCGAATTCATCCTCCCACCAAGGCTCTTGGGCTTGCCAATCCCCAACTTCACCATGACTGTGCATCTTCGGATTCCAATGGCATTTTGCACACAGTGGGGCTGGCTCTGGTGAGAGTGCATCTGGCTACAGCCTTCTGTACACATTTTTCTTTTGTTTTGTTTTTAAATTAGTTTCTTCCTGGGTTGAGAGGATCCATTTCCTTCATCTGGTCTTCTCTAGGATGCAATATTCCAGCATCTGAGCTGTTTTTCTCCCATTTTCTCCTTTATACTATGGTTATTAGATATTTTGTCCCAACAACTGGAAAGCTCACTGCAAACCCTGTTAGAGGGCAAAGAGTATCTGCAGTATCCCATGATATTCTCATGTCATCATACTTCAGAATGGAAAATCTGAAATTCACAATTTCTTGAAATACAGAATCAGACAATTACAGGTGGACTGAGACTTAAAAGTCTTCCAAGAAGCCACTTTTCCTTTATCCTTTTATTCAGCCACCATTAATCATTCACTATACATCAAGTCACTGTTCTAGGTGGTGACTATAGAGCACAAGTCAAACAATATTCCTGCAAGAAGCTCACGTTCAAAGCATGCAAGTACTAGGTGAACAGGCTCTGGGCAGTGCACACAACAGGGGCCAATAGATCTGGAATCCACAAACAGTTTTTAGAACTTTCAGGTTAATAACTCCACATCTCTAATTCTTGGAAAACCAATAAAAATAAGACCTGAAGAATTTAGGGAAATAGTGCTGTTGACTCTCTTAAAAAGATTGAGTCCATGGCCCTGCACCTGGAGGCAGCATTCCCACTGTTGAAGATGCTGTCTCACTGTCCCTGCCATTCGGGACACTGTACCTGCAGCTGAGGCCACTTCCAGACCCCCATGGAAGTCATCTTTGATATTCTGGCCAGAGCCAGTGGATACACAATCATGTAACCAAGTAACAACTGTGCAGTCCCTATCTGTCACTCCTTCCCTGAGCAGGAGCACCTTTCTTGGGAAGCATAAGGGACTCGGATAGAGGGTCAGTCTGGCCAGGTCACTACAGTTCACAACAGCACAGGCAAGGCTGAAGCCAAGCCTCTGGATCTCAGGGTCTCTGCTCACCTACTGACATTTTCTCATATTGTTGGAACTACCTTTCTAGAAAGGAGAACAAGTGGAAGATCCTGGTGGTGTCTAAATGGCTTAAAAAAGAAGCAAAGGCACTTGTGCAGGCACCTTAAGAAGGGCCAAGAAGGGGTCCCATGGCAACCTGTGTGGCAGCTGGGGAAATGGTTGTGAGAATAGCCTTATCATGTCTGTGCCTGCCTCATGCCTCACAAAGTGTTATTCCTTTGGGTGAGGGTGCTTGACCCATAACCCCAAAGTAGGCCACTGGTCTCTCAACTGCTGTCACCATGGAAATACAGGGCATCAGATACTTCAGAAGGAAAGTTAAAGGAAGCAATACTGATGTATATTCATTGGAAAAAGCACCTATTCATCAATATGAAGTGGAGGCTACCACTCTTAGGAGAAATGGGCAATCCCATGCTGAAATAACAAAAAGAATGCCAAAACTTACTTGTCTGAAGGGCAACAATTCCAACACAGATGTAATTTCCCTGGTACAGAGGTGGTTGAAGAATATAAACATATTCATCCCTCAAAACTAAACTAAGTACAACAGCTGTTGTACTATCAGTAGAATCACTCATGATTCATTGCCAGGAAAGGAAAAATCAAACAAACCTAAAGATATGCCTCCTTTTGACAGAACATAGATTGATAATGTTGTAAGCATTGATGACATGGATGAATACACTGCATTATTGTATGAAGATATTCTTGAAAAGGCTTAAGGCTTCACTTTGATATTGCAGTTTTCCAGAAATCTTCTATCTTGTATAATTATGATTAAATGAAACTACTCTCCATGCTCCAGCAAGTACTGTGAAAAGCACGTATGTGGTAAAACAAGAAAAATTATTGAATGTTGTTTTTTATTTGCTTCTGAATCTAGATGAGGATATTCATATAGAAATAAAGATGTTAAAGAAGGATACAGTTCATACGTTGGTGAATGATCTTGATCAGGACAATTTTGAGCTATTATAGTTGAAACATTTTTAAAGAAACTGAGCATTTTTTCTGCCATATCATTTTTATGACACTAAAAATGATATGGAAGAAATGGGTATCATTAAAAAGCTGTAAAAATGATACCATATAAGTATGAAAATTTTCTGAATACCATTCTCCAGCTGTCTTTTCACACAGGACTGAGGTACAAAATGATACGAGTTCAGACTTCACTCTTAGGCAATGAAAACTACAAATAGTAATATGTGCATTTTACCACATTAACATAGATAATTGCTTTAAATCAATGTTGGTAGACACAGACTCTATATCACAGTAACGATATACTTTTTGAATATTCAGATGAATGAATTGATTTAGACCTCATTTCTGTCCACATTAATCTTGCAGCTAATAAGAGGCATGTAGACATAATGGGCAAAGATTCTCATGAAAAGGGTTCTGAAGTTCAAAAATCCACTGCTGATGAAAATGATCAGAAATACTTCCCAGGATGATGGATCAACTAAAAATCTGTTTACTGATTATCGTGGAGACCTTGTCACCCAGATCTCTAATGATGAAGAGGAGGAGTTTGTGAGGAAATGTTTGGGAACTAACATATCTGACCATTCCAGACTTGCTCTGGAAACTGGTTCTGAAGGATTACAAGTTGGTTCCATACGTCAAGGATAAACTAAAGTCAGACCTACAGGAAATGATCGTAATTTAGAAGTGGTTATAAGTATTAAAACTGTATCTATGTGAGACTCTCGTGCACCTGTATTTTCTTAATCTGAAATAATCCTTGCCCCTGTTGAACTGCTAAATACTAATAGGAAGATGATGAATTTGTTTGTCAGATAATTTTGTGCCCTACCAGATGGTCTTCCACCAAGCCACAAGAGATGTCACAGTCAAGGAAGCACATTCTCCAGCATATCTTATAGATCTGATACACTACAAAAATAATGAAAGTTGAAAGGTCTGTAATAATACACTATACCTAGAAGAACATGGTGAAGAACTGGGTGAGAAAAATTTAGAGGGAAAAGTTTTGCTGGCTGAACTCTCAGTGACAAAATGGAAAAAGTCATCAGATGAACAAGAATGAGCAGCACTTGTGTGGTGACGTGGTGATGATGGAAGATGTAGGAAACAGAAATTCTTCAAACACACTGACCTTTTCTATAGCTCAGATGGATTATCTGCCCCTGAAGAAACGACCAGTCCACATTTTTTTAATGACTATTACCTTCAAAACTGAGGTGTAGTTGGACAGCATTCATTTCCTAGCAAATAAAGTCTTCCAAGAAAAATCTAAAATAAATAAACAAAATTGATAAAATCTCAAAAGTGATTACAAAATAAGGTTTTACTAAAAACATGGTAATGACTGACACATCATTTCATAGAGATGAGCACATTACAAAACAGAAGAAGAAAGCAGTGGATCTTGTTTAAAAATGTGGTGCCTTCCAAAGATTTCTCAGAGCACAGGACAAACTACCTTGTTGCACAAATATAAGAATACCTGCATGAGTGCGCTGGAAGCCCAGGATCTTTGTTTACTTCCCATGCCAAGCTTTCCTCAATAGTTTATGGTATTTAGAAAGACTTCAGTTACTGGGACACTAGGAAAATAGTTTGGATGTACAGAAATCCCTAATTGCTGTATTCTCTACAAGCCTTCAAGAATTTGTAAACTGGTGTTTCCATTATACTAAAAAACAGCCATCTCTTCTGTTTCATACTTTGAATTTTTAGTCAGTAGCATTCATAAAGAGATTGCCAAAGAGCCATTTCTCAGACATCTTTTGGAGCCATGCTGACTTGCCAGCATCTTATAGATTAATGATGTGGATATCAGAAAAGATGTATGAAAGGGCACCACAGCAATGTTTTACAAACTATAAGCATCGACGTCTAGAACATTCTGAGGTGTTCCAGATGGCAGTTCATTAACCTACCTTTTCATTTGCTATCTAAAACATGTATTAAATCTATGGAATGTCAAACACTAAATTGTTACAGATTATCACTCTCACTTTCTTTTTTTTCTCCATTCAAAACAGCCATAGAAAAAAGAAAAGGGTTATGTCACACATAACCCCAGGAGGAAATCTACTGTCTAGAAAGAGGAGGCTTCATGAATTCAGAGATGATATTTGAACCAGACCTTCTGATAGCTAGTAAAGGACAGCATGATATAGGACAATGGCATATCTTATTTAATGCCAATTGCAGATGAAGACTGAGACTGTTCCAGACATAATGAACTATAAACATGCACAGGTATCTTAGGATTATCCTAAAGGCAATTAAAACTATCAGTAGCAAAAAACTGGTTAAATCTTTTGCATATCAAAATTCAACATATAGTTTTTTTTCTGGTTGTAAAATCAATGTTCACTACAATAAAACCAAAAGAAAAATCAAAGGAACATTTAAAAACAAAGTCTCTCATAATTCTAACTGAAACACTTCCTTCTGCCACATTAAAATTGCTCTGTATATAACAGAAAGCAGTATCCTTACTGACATTATGTATATATGTATATAATATATATAATATACATTATGTATAACCTTATACATGTTATTAAAGAAAGGAACATCACTTATCTTACTATGTAGCATATATAATGTTGTAAATTATATACTATGTATTATATACTATTATATAAAATGTTTTAATATTTTACTCAACTGTAATTAATAAGTATATTTTTATCTTATCAGTTACCTAGCACAGTCATATATTTTTAACTTTTGCATTATAAAAGCAAAGCATGCAAAAAGGTTAAGAATAAATATGTGACAGAATGTGGAGAAAATGAAAACTAAAACATAACACCCATTCTGAGGAAGTCATCTGTCATATTTATGTGCTTTCTTTCAGAAATGTGTAAGAACATAACCTTTTGACCCATTTTTAATTTTATGCAATTGAAATCTTAATCTGTGTATAGTAAGGCTTGAATGTTTTTCTTTTCTACAATGCATACCACAAGTTGCCACAGTAAAAGAAGCAACATATTAGTCTATTTCATATAATTTTCCAAATGACAGACTTATCTCAATTTTCAATAACACAGTATTACACTATACAATTATGTCATACTATAATTTTATAACAAATTCACTATTGATCAAATGATTGTTTTCAATTTTATGCTATTTATGCACAATTTCACAGTGGCTAGCCTTTTAAATACATTCAAAAATATCGCCAGGACACATTTCCTAACCACCTTACAATATTTTATTAATAATGACCCAAACAGAATAAGAGCTTCTATTGACACTGAGATCCATCAGATATCAATTTCTTGCCTCCCCATCCTGACAGTATCTCTTATAAAAGATGTTCCCATCAGGACACTGTGCAACAAACTAAGATGTTTGGAAAAACTGACACTAAGGATAAAGATGGTAGAAAGATAAGAGCAGAATACAGAGGCTCCCGAGACAGACAACTCAGATGCTGAAATCACACATTATGGAGAGTCCCAGACAGAAGAAGATGGATCCTCTCGACCCAGGAAGAAACTAAAGCAAAAAGAACCAGTCAAACATGCAGTCCCAGGGCTACTATTGAGGCAGCTAAGATTCCATGCTCTTGCGCACCTAAATTCCGGCTTCAACCCGCTGGAGCTGCAGTCACACTGAAGTCAGAGGTCAGTGAGCCCAATGAAGAACAGAGAAGGCAAGGGATCTGCATTGACCTGCAGTGAATGCCAGGAATAAAACCCTTCCACAGGAAAGGGGCACCAATGCGACAACATTTTGGAATCCGGCAGGATTAGCAAGAACAAGGAACAGCAGTGACTTCAGTCAGTAGTTCCCTTCCCAGATGGGATTGGTGGGGTATGCTTGGCCTGGGTCATGCCCCTGGCTGAGACCAAAAAAGTTGTCTCAAACCAATTCCCGAAGCACAGTGCACACTAACGCAGTGAAGGCCTCAGCAGGTTGACTGACCTGGAGGGAAGGAACCAGCATACGTCACCCCTGTTTGCACCTCAACAACACACTGGAGTATGCAGGATTACCTATCCAGTGCACTTCAGAAGAACTGTAATCACAAGGAAAGGAACTGGGACCTCCTCTATATACCTGTATGGAAGAAACAAAAAACATGAGAAGAGAAAGCAACAAGAAAAAGTCCCCAGCCCCTAACCCTGAGAACATTGATCCAGGAGAGGTAAATACAAAAGAGATTGAGGATGACAAACATGCAATATCATACAAGGCATCAGTGGACATAAAGAGGAGACATCTTCAGGACCTCATAGACAATTTCAAAAATGAAATACTTAACGAAGGAAAGCAAGATATAATTAGATTAATATAAGAAATGCTAAATACCTCTCAAGAAGACACAGATGGAAGAATGGAGGAAAACAAAAAAAGGAGAGAAATGTTTGATGAAGAATATAAAGAAAACATACAATACATGAAGCAGGTTCAGAGAGATTACCAGGAAATAAAAACTCCATTGAAAGCTGGAAAAACTGCTTGAAAGAAACTAAGAATAGATTATCCAAACTGGAAGACAGGTTTGCAATGTGTGATCATGAAAGGAAAAATTTCTTAAAAATAACAAGGAAACTGGCAGTAACAATACAAAGGCTAGAAGATGACAAGTGGATCTATAATTTAAGAATAAAGAATGCGTGGGGCTGGGGATTTAGCTCAACAGCATAAGCGCCTGCCTTGCAAGCAGGCAGTCATGAGTTCGATCCCTGGTACCAATAAAAAGGAAAAAGACAAAAAAAAAAAAAAAAGAATAAAGAATGCAAATGAAGAAGCAGGGCGCAAAAAAAGGAACTACAAGGCTCTTCACAGAAATAATTAAGGAAAACTTCCCAAGCATAGGAAAAGGAAATGATATTCAGATGTATGAAGAATACTGAACTGCAGCCACCTACAACCAAAACACATTTACATCGTGGCATGTAATAATCAAGATCCCAGAAATACAATATAAGAACAAACTATTAAAAGCCATCAGAGAAAAGAAACAGATCACCTATAAAGGAAAACTCATCAAAATCATGGCAGACTTCTTGACACAGACCATCAAATCAAGAAGAGCTTGGAGTGAAGTATTCCAAGCCCTGAAAGAAAATAACCTCCAGCCCAGATTGATGTACCCTGAAAAACTGTCTCTAGAAATTAATGAAGAAACAAAATGCTTCCAAACAAAGAGGAACTGGGGGAATTCGCAATCACAAATCCAACTCTACAGAGAATACTGAAAGACATTCTAGAGAGAGAGAAAAGAACCAGGATTCCATGAACAGTGGCAGAGAGGCCTCAATGAATGGAGCAGAAAGTGGAATGAAGGAAAAAAGCAGACAACTAATGGCAGAAAAAGAGCGTAACAGAAATGAGGCAGAGAAGGTTGGCTATAATCTCTAATATAGATGGCCTTGATACACTAAAAAAAAGAGAGAGAGAGAAACACAGGCAGAGTAGATCAGGAGATAGGGTCCACCAAGATGCTCTTTACAGCAAATATAATTAACCTGAAAAAGGTGATTATACTGTAAATGTCCTAAAGGCGTGAGTTTTGAGAGATTCTCATTACATCAATATTAAGTAACGGCACCATCAAAGCTGTTCCTAATCAAATGATATGTAAATAATTTTAAAATATTTTATAAACTTGTCATCTAAATATTACATAAACTTTTCACATATTTAAAGAAATATTCAAATCTCTCCACTATTAATTAATTCTAGACATTTCAGGAAGTTGGAGGAAAACACTAGAAGGAAATAACACAGAGCAACTGGAGGCAGAACGAGTGAGGTCAGGGATGGAGAGAATGGTAAACACCAGGCCGAGGGCTATGGCATCATGAAAACTACACTCAGTTGTTAGAAGCCATGGACATTCATGAGGAAGTGTGCACAGACTCCTTGGGGTTGGGATTAAGCTCGGAGGAAAAAAAGCATTGGAGGAGGAGACTATAATCAAAGCTCAGAGTATCTGAACATCACTGAGGTCTGAAGTACATGCTTCCCACATTCTTGTCACTGAAACATAATACCTGACAGTCACAAATTTAAAAAGGCAAGGTTTATTTTGGCCTACAGATTGTAAAGGTTTCTGTTCCTTGTTGGCTGCTCCAAGGCATGGTTGGCATGGCAGTGTGGCAAAAGAGACTTGCTTATGGCACAGCAGCAGGAAGCAGAGAGAACAACGGAGGGAGGAGGGACCCTTCTAGGCCACAGTCCCAGGGACCCGTTTCCTCTGCCTAGGCTTCACCTCCCAACATCACATTCACTATACGCTCATCTGTGGACTAATCTACTGCTGAGTTTCATGCCCCCAGGATCGTCACTTCCCAAAGCCCCACCTATGATCTCATGAAACTTTAGAAGGTCATCTAGATATAAACTATAACACAGGAGATACAAAATCCTTAGATCCCAATGACCTTTATATAAAATGGTTTAGCTAGTGCATAGAACCTACACACATTCCCAAGTATCTCTAGATCACTTATACAACCTAATTCAATGCAAACACTATATAAATGGCTGTTAAACTGTACAAACACTAGTATAATGGCTACAAATACTACACAAATGGTTGTTAAACTGTACTGTTTAGGGACTAATGCAAAGGAGAAAGTCTATGTGTTATACATGCAGTTATTTCCAGGTTTTTTATCTTTGATTACTTAAATCTATGGATGTGAAACACACAGATATGGAAAACTGGCTGTAGTGAATCGGAGCTGTCCACCAGATGCTGAGGATATAGATGTGTGAGATGGAGACAATGTGTTTACAGAATGGGGAGAATATGCATAGAGTAGAATGTTTTTAATGTGGAGAAAATTATATGGAAATTTTTATTTTTCTTTCTTCTGTGGAAGAAACCAAAAGCCATTGTATACAATAAACAAATCAAACAAATAAACCATGCTCCAGAATTTCCCTTGTTCTATGGAATAGGGTAAGAGAAGTTTTATTTTTTCTAAAACAATTGAAAACAAAATCAAAAATGAAGCAGAAAGTAGAGAAGAAACCTTTACTATGTTAACAAGAAGATGGGTGATTATAGTAATATCTAAAAGAAACTGGAATAACGATCAGGAAAAGAAAAATAGTATGCTAACTATTTTAACTTCATTACCAAATTAGTCAAAAATCATGGGAGGGGAACCATTGTGACTTCACAGATGATATTTATCATAGTAGGTGTCACTAGCTATATGTCTGGTATTTTTAAGTGGCTTGTGTTGTCATAAAACTGGCACAATAATCCTCAAAATATAAGCATTTTATTTCCTCCACTTCGCAGATAAGAAAACTGAGCACAAATCTGGTCCAAAATCACCTCCATGGCGTGGCAGAGACAGGGCCCAAAAACTCTGAATGACGAAGAAGAAGGTGATTTTTCAGATGAAAGCATAGTATTTTCCCCCAAAAAAGGACCTAATTGAAGACTAGGCTCACTAGCTTTTTATAGCATGAACTGATGATGAAATCCCAATAAGAAACTCCACCTTGTATTTATTAAATAACTCAAACAATACATATTGAGGGTCTGCTCTGTTTACAGGTGACAGTAGGTAGTGAGTAAAAGCACTGTGGTGAAAATTCGGTTCAGCAAATAGATAGGACAAGTACAGTGAACGAGCCATTATTTGTGGAGGACATCTGAGCTTCTTTCTCAGCTTCCTCTGTCGCTCTCAAACTCTGGATGACATCCAGACAGTCTAAGCACTCAGACTGGGTTTCAGGAATGGGCCCCACCCCAGCTAGAGGCAGTGCTGGTAAAAACTCCCCCACACTCCCCAGAATGACTGGTTCAGGGACAGCCACAATTGGTGACTGAAATGGAAGGCATGGTCTACAGGGAAAGGTTTAGGAAACCACATGCTCGCTCTCAAGAGTTCACTTTTCCACACGTCATGGGGAAAGCGCAGCACTAGAAGCAGCAGCCAGTGGGCCACACAGAAGCTGACCACAGGGAGGCTGAGCAGCAGGTAGGTGTGTTGGTGCAGGAGGATCACAAGGTCAACTAGGGAAGAAGAGGAAGAGGAGGAAGAAGAGGAAGAGGCAAGAGAGGAGAAGGCTGAGAAGACAATGACAAGACGGCAGCAGAGCTGTGACATAAACTAGTTGTGGAGACAGAATCAGTTACTGAGTTAAACATATGGATAGTGGGCCAGTAAGGTGAGCCCACAGATCATTCTGCTGTTTCAAGTCGCCAGAGCCTCGATTCCATCGGGGCATTCTTTGGGTTACTCTGTTACTTCAAGGGAGCACATCCTCATGGACATGTCATTCCACCTGCACCACCTGCTCCTTCTCTGCTGGTTTTAATAAGCATGAGTATGCCACTTTAAAATCAGATTTCCAACCATATCTAATAATAAGCCACGAAATGAATTACAGTGATACAGTGCTCACACCCAAGTCCTTAGCATTTTTTACAGTATATTAATGCTACTTCAGTAGGTTCAAAAATAATCAAATTGAATTCTCAAAGAATTCTGGGGAGTTACAGGACATATAGGTCTGAGAGGTAAGCAGCTCAGAAGTAAAGCTCACGAGTGGACTCTGCTTTTCCAAGAGTGTACAAAAGCCATTGTACCTCTCTCTGCTCATTTGTTATGGATACATGAGCAAAGGGGCTGCTAAAGGGATCAACTAACGATGGAAAGTGCTGACACGACAAGATAAGTAAGGAGCTGTGTATTATCTCAATTTACCTACAGCAACATTCCCTCTGCATAGAATCCATCTTGCCTGGATGGGTCAGGGACAAGAAGCACAGAGCTCATCTGAGGAATTCTGCTGGTATTATACCAAGTGACACTGGGTTGTGAAAACACTACCACACAACAGTTTCTTTTACATTCAGAAATTCAGTGCGATAGCCACTGCATTTCCAAAGAAATCTTTAGAATTTTTGGCATCACAAAATCCTTCTTGTAGATAAAATAATGAATACAGATTCCTCTGGTCTTGTTCAGAGGAAACACAGCCACAACTTATCTATTTGTCTAAAAGAACCACATTTCATGTGTTTAATTTTATTGATGCATGTAATAGCCCATCTAATGAAAACATACTAAAATTTCTAATAGGCAACGAGTTTTATTTGATAAATTATATTATGACTCTAAATTTTAATGAAGTTCAATTATATTATAAAGAATTTTCCACTTTTTGAATACTCTTCACTTTTCTGATAAATACTTTCTTTTCTATATTCAGGTACACATTTACATCCCAACTAGACTCATTCATTTAATTAATACACATTTACTGAGTATCTACTATACGACAGCCATTAAGTTAAATTGCAGGGACACAAAAAACAGAAAGGAGTAGTTCTTGTTTTGAGACCAGGGTTAAACTAGATATGATCAGAAAATATGGCAGATGTTTAAATAAACATTTAAAATTTTATTCCAACGAAAGACACATTGCCATGAATCCCACCTGAATAATTCCCCTCTCTTTAAACGCAGGTAGCCCACTATTCTTGCCACTTTCTAAAGAAGTTCTGAAAGTCCTCTTTCCCAAGGCTCTTTTCCTAGTTGTCTGGATGTCTTAGTAAATTCAGAGCATTTTTGCAGCACATTGGGCCAAAAAAAAGATGATGTTGTGTCCTCATCTACTTTGTTCACTAGATCTGGTACCAGGTGACTTCTGGCTCTTCCCAAAAGCCAAAATGAATATGATAAGTAAACATTTTGAAATGATTCATAACATCAAGGTAACCATAACACAACAATAGGAAAGAGGACTTCCAGAACTGATTCAGAAAATAGCAAGACTGACAACTGTGTTTAAAGCAAGGCGGGTGTGTGTGAAGAGGACTACATGATGTGTCTCTTCATATAATACTATTAAATTTTTCTTTAAACATTTGTCATATTTTCTGATGAATATATATGACCTTGGTCTCAAAGACAAAACAGCATTTGAGGGATATTAATGGCAATGTAGTGTTGAGTGTAATATATTTTATATATACAATATTTTGTGATCATATCTCATATAATCAAATAATAAACATATTTGATAATACATGCAAATGCTAAGAGGCAAGAGAGCAGATAAAGAAAGTTTAATTATGCTTCCTTGCTTGTAAATAGTGTAAAATCTTAAACTCTTCCTAATTCTTAATAAGAAACAAGCTATACTAATAGTTTAGGCCAAAAATAATGGAGACACATTTGCATGAAGCCAATAGGAATGTGCCATAAACCACTGCAAGTATCATTTAACAGAGGCCACACGTGGGTGGAAATAGGTGAGCACAGATCTTATCAAGACTAAGGAAAGAAAACAAAAAATGGACCCTTGACATAATAGGACTATGGGGAGAAGGAAACCCTGTGACACTAACTTTAACCCCCCCCAAAAAAGAAAGAAACAAAGAAAGAAAGAAAACTTTAATACATATCCTTAAATTACCTCTCACCAAAATAAATAAATAAATAAATAAATAAATAAATAAAATAAATTAAAAAAACAGAAAAGACACCCTGGCCAATCCTCAGCTAACAGAGGCAAATCTGCAGCACAGGCTGCTTTTCTTATTCATAGGAGGATATAAACACTAAACATCACTGTGGTTAGCACAAATAAATTAAAAATTAGAAAGCATATTCTGTAAGTGTTATAATTATTATGCTATGGACTAATTCAGTTGCTCTGAAAATCCAACTTCCCTCTTACCCAGCAACTCATACAGAGAATTGAGAATGGATTTCCAGGCCTCCCCTGCTTCCCGTCCAGCGACGTCAGCAAAGTGTGCGGCACTGCTGTACACGTGCAGTCGGTCGATGCACTCCAGCACAAGGTTGATCATTCCCTGGTAGGGGGTGCGGTAGGAATCACATGAAAATACAGTAATTCTGCTCACGGACCAAAAATGGAAAACTGATTTTTAAAATGTGGCTAAAAGTATGCCTATTAATCCTAATGAATATTAAAACAGTTTATTTAAGAAGATACACATCAGCATGTCATAAGAAGTGTTCTTCAAACAATCCAACTGAATTTTAAACCCAAACTCCCATTCTCAAACAGACATGGAAGAACATTGTACTCACAGTCACAAAGTTTAATCCTTGAGTAAATGGACTGAGCATAAAAGACATTCTGCTGCTAAGTAAGTCTCAGAGCCAGTCCTGTTCCACAGATACTAATATAATTACTAAATTAATTGTTTTTAAAATTCACTCTGAAACTCTACAAAGCAGCCCACATTTGAAATTATACTTTTACTTTATTACTGGATCAAGGTTTCCAAAATAAAGGGAAAAATTATAATAAAGAGTTGACTAATCACTCAAAATTTCAGAGGTATCTTGAAACACTGACCTCAGAACATTTTTAGGTACCATCCAAACTGCTTCATAAGAGAAACAGAAGAAAAAGAATCCCTAACTCAATATTAGGCTGGTTACATTTAAGTCAATATTATAAATGTTCCCAGCCTACTCTTCCAGATGTTAAATAAACCAAATATAAACAATCTAGTAACTTAGCCTGTATAAAGTTCGAAATTCCCAATGAACTACTCCAGGTTGCTTTGGTTGATATTGATATTTCCTTTTCTTTTATATCCCTTTGGTCTTAGATAAATTATTTCTTTTACGTACATAGGAAAAAAAGTCTTCAAAAAGAAACGTCTGTTTCAAAGGTATCAGAAAACAGCTTTGAAAACAGAAACACAGATTCAGAGATACAGGAACTCAATAATGTCCTCTAGTTATTTTCTTCCACCCTTTACACAGATATTTTATATCAGAAAAAATGCAACGCCAAGAAGAATTGAAAATCTTTGCAGGAGCTCCCGGATTGGCCCCCTCAATGCTAACAGCCTCTTCCTAATACTCTTGAATATATGGCAATAGTTGGACACTAGTTTAGATCATTGGTCACATCCCCTGATCCTTGTTTTACTCTGCTTATGAAGAATGGCACTAGACCTCTTTTTAGGACTGGAACTGTTGGTAACATCAAATACATAAATGCAAAAAACAACAGTGGGGTATTCTGTCCAGGAATCTTATGGCTCAGCCTTCTCCTGGGGCAGCCCTCTCTGTCCTTCTCCAAGGAAGAGCTTCTGAGGTCCTGGGGCATTTTTACAGAGGCCCCAAGCACCTGCTGAATAGTTCAGAGGCCCTGATATTTTTAAAAGCCTGTATTATTTAAAGGTTCTGTATTTATGTAACCAACATGAAGCAAACTGCAGTGCTTAAAAGTGCCCAGGTGAAGGTTAATTGCAAAGTACATGTACTTTTTAATCTTGTAAAATTAATACTCATTAATGGAGAAATAATAATGACAGGTTCTGCCCATGCCTGATTTCTGGGTTCAAGTGTGCACACATACACCACAAAAGGAGCTCGGTATAGCTCACACATACATAATCCCAGCACTCTGGGAGGATGAGGGAGGAGGATCACAAGTTTAAACACAACCTGGACAATTTAGCAACTTAGTAAGACTGTCTCAAAATAAAAAGAGGGCTGGGGATATAATTCAGTGCAATTGTTCTGGATTCAGTCCCTGTTACTGCCCCCCAAAAATGAAGAAGTCAAAGATGTGGAACAAAAGAAGACTTTTCCCAACAACCCCCCCCCCAACACACACACACACACATACACGCAGCCCATCCCAAAAGAATGACAGTAAAGAAATTAGGTAAGCCAAGCCTCACCTCTTCCTGGAAGAGATTCTGCCGGTTCTTCAGAGCTCTCAGCCTGTTCTGCTTGTCCTCATGCTCCAGGTGCTCATCAGGGGGATGGAAGTAGCCGATGAGGTCCTGCAAACTCAGGCTCACGGACTCTATGGGTAAGTCAACTGCAGGCACCTTCACTTTCTTGCTGAGAGCATCCAGGCCCCTAAGGGCAACAGCAAATATTTCTCTATGTCAGTACTTCTCAATTTTACTCTACTGTTTTTCAATTTGTAGATATGATACTCTCTGCCCCTGTACTACCATAAAAGGAACATGCAAGGAAGTATCTTTTTTCCTCCAGCAGCAATAACAAATACGTTTACTTTAGAACCCCTGCATCCTGTCACGGAGCCGCCATGTTGTGTTCTACTCTCCAGCATGCAGGGTCACTCATCACAGCAAAACAGATCAGGCCAAAGGACCAAAGCCTGCAGAGTAACTGACTATGACACCAACTAATTTTCATTTAGAAGTACCACATTTTTTATTAGTATGTGTTTGCAATACATAATGATTTCAATCAGTGTTGGGATTTGGTACGTGTACGTGACACATCTTAATTGTTTTTATATAATCTCTCTTTCATTCTCTTGGTTCCCTTTCTATTTGTAAAAGATCTATCTCCCTGTTTTCTATAAGCTATGTTTTATACTTTAAGGTTTAAGGCTGCTTCCCCCAAAACCCATAGCCTTAATGTTAGTTTTCGCTGGTTTGTTTTTCAAAAATGTAATTCTCTGAAGTACTGTGATCACTGACACCAGTTGCTAGTATGTCTAATTCCTGTGTTAAAAATTATATTATATTAATTTAGAATAATT
Source organism: Cavia porcellus (assembly GCF_034190915.1). NCBI lineage: Eukaryota > Metazoa > Chordata > Mammalia > Rodentia > Caviidae > Cavia > Cavia porcellus. Next base: position 36,513,034 of record NW_026947496.1, on the reverse strand, counting down.
AGCTAGTAATGAGTACACAACAAACTGCTCTTCTATTATTCAAAAGAAAGGCATATAAAAGTCAGATTAAGAAACAACGATGATGTTTTCTAGCCTTTGAAGAAAAACCTTAGTGGGATGGAAACATGTTAATTTGTTGAGGTTATGGATATTGTTTCAAAACTTATCATTTCCAATGTATCTGGAGAAGCACATAAAGCAATGATGCTTGTAACTCAAAAGCATTCCAAAATAAAAAGTTTGCTTTACAAAACACACAACAAAGATACCATAAACATAGGAGAAATATCTATACTATGGTTGCAAAAGTAGTACTCTTAGTCATGACAAAAGTTAATGCACAAAAATACTATACTTCCATTTGTACTCTCTGCATAAACATAATGCTACAGCAACATTTTATTGCAAGGAAATGTTTCTAATTTTCTGATTATGCTGGAACTTACATTTTAAAACTAAAAGCTTTATCAATGAGATATAGCTCTGAATTTTGCAAATCTTAAAATATTATTTAAATATATTACCATGTACATGAGGATTACTAATAATTTAAGAATATTTTCCACCTTATTAATCAACAGAAATAGTAACTACTACAAGTATTCTAAAGTTTTGGCCTGAAATTCCTTATCAGTCATATCAATGGAATTCATCTATTTCTAGTTATGTCATCTCTCCAAGCTTTTCCATTTATCAAAATAAATAACTACTATATAGAATGGTATAATAATAAATACAAGTAACACTCAAAAGTAATGCAGGTGATAAACATAAAAAAGTATACTTCATTGAGAAAAAAGTGGTGCTTTTTTGGGATGTGATTCAGCTGAATGTGGTGCATGTTCTTTAGTTATACACACACAGTGTATATAAAAGATATGGAAAATAAATGAATATTAATATAATCTTGGTTTAGCCTGTTTAATACTGAAAAAACCAAAAAGCAATTAATTTAATTATCACGAAAAAATAAAAGTACAGCTTATAAAAACGAATAAGTTATAGAAAATATGTGCTATGTATTTATTTATTTGTTTATTTATTTATTTTTTGGTGTTGGGAATTAACTCAGGACCTCATGATTGCCAGGCAGGTATTACTCCTCTGACCCCAATATTTGCAATTTATAAGTGACGTCAGGCCTTACTGTCTCTAAGATAAAAGGTGATAATAGCCAAATAGAAATAATAACAGAAATAGGGTAAATTATAAAAGCAATAAGCGAAACAACACAGTAAATAAACATAAAGAATATACATTCCCATGACTCACAAAAGGAACTGGAGAAAGAAATAAGTGTGTAAATTTTTAAAATGAAATACAAATTGTTTATATAATTTTGCATATTGTGTGTACATATACAAATAAAAACTTATATGCATATAGAAAAACTTGCTCCATCAAATTTGCAAACTTAAAGAGACATGATATTCACCATGGGTCAGCCTATATATTATTACTAGAAAACATTTTGATCACAAGTATGATTTAGTTTATGGACATGTAACAATTTTAATTTTGAAATGGAAAAATTAGTTATTGTAAGAATCACTTTGTTTTTTTAATGCAGTATAAAAAACTTACAAGCTTTACTACCCTCATCACTGTAAAATGGAATTAAATAAATCCAATACAAAAACAAGTTACAGAATAAGCCTGACTTGTAGCTATTAATTACAATTAATTATGCATACAATTTCTAAAAGTACAATCTATTTTAAAATTGATTTAAAAGCAAGGCAAAATAGCGTACAAACAGATGCTCTTTTTATTATATTCTGCTGAATACTAAATTGTACATTTATTATCATGATATATTTAGGAATTGTCCATTTTTAATTTAGGAAGAAAACAAAAATAACAGTAGAAAAAGTACCTTATAAATCTATTGAAAAGGAAGACTGTGCTCCGGATGACTCGTGCTGTACGTGATTCTTCATGCTGAGACCTAGATAAATTTAAGCCATCATCCATGTGCCCTTCATGGTGCATAATTGCCTGAAAGAAAACAGAAAGCCATTGTTCCCAGGATCTCCCATCCAAATCAAATGTAAGATGCACACTCAAGAAGTTGATCCATAATGGTATTTCCAGGTCAAAGATGTGTAGAGAAGATAGTGGAGATGATGTTTTCAGATTAAACAACATACACAGTACCCTGTAAACATTGTCCATTCAATGCATTCATTCAGTCACGGTTTAAAAGAATGATTCAGTAAATGTACTGAGTTGAATAAAACACACAGCAGAGTATCTTTACATATCTATATTCAATGACTGATCTATACATATCTATATTCAATATCTACATATCTATATTCAATGACTGATCACAGTTTGCCTAAGCAAACTGTGAACGAAGAGCAAAGGAAATACTACTCAGCATTATATTACTGCATAACACTACCAATTATAAAGAAGTTCTCAACACGGATTGATCACAAAGTACTGAACAATGCTTCTAAGGCATCTCAACTTTGCATAATTCATGGTTATATGTGTGAATTTATACATATTCATTAGTTCTTCGAGGCTTTACATTTTGAGCTTCCTATGAAAGCATTATATTAAGAGAGAGAAATGCAAGAATCTGAAGTGAACACTACAGTGAATTTCCAAATGTGAATGCATAACTAGCACCTAGACCATGAAAGAAAGAGAATACTGGAGGCCAGGCTCCCTACAGCCTTGACCTTCCTTCTTGCCCATCCTTCACAAGGTTCATCCTCTTACAGACATCACCAGCACAGGTGAGCTGTGCCCTATATGTGAGTGTCATTAAGCGCCCTGGTGCCCAGCCTCATTCAACTCTCACAGCAAGATAATTTAGTATCATGAGTACGAACTAGAATTAGTCCCTAGGAATACAAGTGTAAACTACCTAGAAAGCAAGAAGAACTTTTAATATCAAAATCAATGAGAGGTATGTCTGCACCCAAAGGTAGTATTATTCCCTTGGCAATACTACAGAAGAAAAGTTGACTAAACTGGAAGAATGTATCAATTATTTTAAGACATAAAAGAACATCAAATAAAGTGAAATTAAGTAAGACAAAGAGGAAATTAATGACCTAGAACTAAAATAGAAAGGATGAGTAAATTCAAAATTTATTCTTTGAGATCAATAAAACCAAGCTAAAAATAAAATAGAAAGTGAAACTTAGGAGATGGTAAATTAATTATAGTAATACAGTAATGTTCTGAAAGAAAAGAAGACAAATACTACAAACAGAACAGGAGATTCCAGAAGAATAGGATGGATTCATAGTAAATTAAGAAAAATCCTTATAGCTGGGCACCTTAGCACATGCCTGTAGTTCCAAATACCAAGAAGACTGAGGCAGAAGGATCAGGAGTCCAGAAGTTTGAGAACAGCCTGGGCAATATAAGATGACCGTTTGTTTAAATAATAATCATCATCACTCTCAAAAGAACTATCCTCGCTTAATCCGACGTTTGTTTTTAAAAGCTTGGACAGAAAATTTAAGACATAGTATTTAAAGCCCTTGGGACTGAATGGTTTTACAAAGGAGCTCTCACAAACCTTTGGAGAACAGAAATTCCTGAGAGTAAACTAGTCTCGACCGGGGTTGGCAAAATGCCTGTTTTATAAAGCCTGTGAGCTAAGGGTAGTTATTTCACTGTTACATGGTTGGAAAAAGTCCAAATAAGAATGACTTTTCATTACACATGAAAACTAGTAAACATGAAAATTTTATGAAATTCAAATCTAATTCCCATAAACAAAGATAATTTAATTTCCCTCATGAAAATATAGTAATAATTCTGCATAAAATACTAGTTAATTACATCTAATAGGATTTCAAAAGAAGAACACACTATGTCAAGTAGGGTTTATTCCATGACTGTAAGGCTGTCTTACTAATTAGAGGTCTGGTAATTTATTTATCAGTAAGTTGAAGGACAATAAAAACATGACTTTTAATCTACTTTCTTTGATAAATTGAATGATTCCATAATCAGTGTTATTTTTTTAAAAAAAGATAAACAGGAATAGCAAGAGACTACAATAATTTGTTGTCCTCATGATGTAAAAAATTATGACTTCTAGGAAATAAGATTGAAACATCATAGTGAGAAAATATGCCATGATTAATAAACAACCAGATAGGTGGTGAGATTTTACACACAAACACACATGAAAACAAAATTTCAAAGGCACTAGAAAGAGTTAAAGAGCAAAACAGTACCAAAGATTATTCTGAAGGAAGATGGCCAGCATAAAGAACAAGTATGTTCCTGAGAAAGAAACCAGCAAACTAAAATACATGCTTTCATCTAAAATACACTTGAGGATCATCTACCATGATTCTGGCACCATGCTGGACAATGACACTCAGAAACAAAGAGACTTGCTTCCATTCTGAGTCTAGCAATGGAGACAGCCAAAATCAAGCCTGTGCTTCCTGTCTCCTCCTTTCCTCCTATCCCTCCCTCCTAGACTGTGAGCTGAACTTGGTTTAACCTGTAGCTCTTTGGCATCTCAAAAACTCAAAAAGCAATTTGCACCCAAATATGGTAGCAGATGGATGAAAGTGACAGGCATTCTGCCGAATTAAAGAAAAACAAAACCTAGAGGGTATGATTTCACTTATACGAAAATCTGCATCAAGCAAAAGTAATCTGTTGTGGAAAATGACTGCCCTGGGGAAAAGAGGCAGAGAAAACTTGGGAAGGACTACAGGGTGACTATGATGTTGAATGATGGATAAATGGGTTGACTATACTATTTGTTTTTTGTTTTTTGTTTTTTGTTTTGCTTTGTAATCATTTCAATTTTTCATAGTAAGTTTTACAACAGGCAGGTCCAATTGTAGGCAATAATAAACGTTTTGAAAATTACTGAATGCATAAAAATATATTTAAATTTGTGAGCACACAAAACAACTGACCATCTCATTATAAAGATGAAGGTCTCACAGAATTGGCTGAAAAAAATCCTTCTAGCATTCTGAGGAAGAAAGCACAGGAATGTACTCAAGGCAAACCCCATCAACACAGCATCAGTCTCTGAATTCCCTAAAATCACCACTGATGGCTCTAACAGGTTTCAGTAATGGTGAATGATCAACACTGGAATGTATGAACAAATTGTGATTAAATACTCTGCTGAAAACAAAGTTTTCTGCCTCAATAAAGCCTTCTTTACCAGGGCCTCCCATTTTTAGAACTAATGTGTGTCTTATTTAGTTCCATGCACGGGCTGCATGCAGTATGTACAACTATAACAATCTACTATGTCATCCTGCCTGAGGGAACTCACAAATCAGGGGAGAGAGACACTGTAGCCTAGTAAATAAAACAGCACAGAGAGTGAAACTCAATGAATAAACTCAATAAATCTTATCAAATACTATGAGAACGCAAAGGAAGAGGTAGTGGAGTAGCTGAAATAAGCACTTTTAAGATGATTTTTAAATCTGAAGAATGAATAGGAGTTAGGCAGACAAGAAAACTTTACAGGCAAAAGAAACAGATCATGCAAAAGCACTAGTGTGTAAAAGTCATAGCTTTTATGAATTACAAAGAATATGCTGTAAGCTCTGTGATAAGAAAACTGAAATTAGCAAAAGAACAGGAGAAAGGGGCAGACCAGGAAGAGCAGTAGCACAGTACCTCCCAGAGGGATCTCTTTTATGTGAGCTAGAGGAGGTCAGTAAAAGACTAGCAGTATGGGTGGAGAACAAAGGAAATTAGCTAAACTAAGCCAGAACCCAGAAGACAGTATATTTCTTCATTTAATATTTATATACATGAACCCCCTAGTCCTATACATTAATGATGTCACTTCTGTTAATGGCTCTCCTTCCAAAACCAGTCTAAGGGCTGGGAATTTAGCTCAGCAGCATAGGTGCGTGCCTGGCAAGTGTAAGGTCATGAGTTCAATTCCTGATACCCACCAAAAAAACAAACAAAACAAACAAAAAACCCAGAGTCTATTCAGAGGTATTTCATAGGGATCAGAAGAGCTGTCAGTTTAAAAATTAATAGTTCATTTTCTCTGGTGTCTCCTCCCATTTAAACAAATTGGGCAGATGGGGTTGTACACACTGGCAGGAAATTTGGTACATACAGCATAACTTGGCTACAGGACTAAAATTAACATATGGTGGGATTTACCCTCTAGCTTGTAAAGTAATGAACTTTCTCAGGCGGCTGAAAGAATTGTCTATCTCTTTGGTCTTATATTTTTTTTTTATTTTAAAAAAACTGTTACAAATTATGTTTTTATGCAACCTTACCTTACGTTGTATAGAACCCATTCTCACGGATTTCACATCTACAGACTGGTAAGTAAGCCACAGGCCCGTGTCCACGTGCTGTATGTAGCATACTGAGTCGCCATATTTTATTTCAGATGTTCCCATACCATCAACTTCTTTTCTCACACTTACATCCAGTTTTTCCTAAACAGAAATAGAAGATATCAGCAAACATCTAGTTACTATCAATAGTTATTTGCCTTATTGTAAATATGTTCTTTCAAAAATACAGCTCTCCGAAGCCACCTAAAATAATAATGATCAGACACTTTATTCTAACAGCATAATATTTACTGAAAAACAAAATGAGAAAATAACAAAATAAATAGCATAATGCTGAACTGTTTATACGGTTAGAAAATTATTGTGGTTGTAACATAAATATTTATTTTATTTAATGGCAAACTTTAAACCACAGATCTTAAAATTAATGATTCAGACTTCATAATCTTCCCAGGTTTTTCTTTCATTATTGGTGGTTAACAGCATACATTAGGTGTCAGAAAGATTTAGTCTTGAGTCCAGTCCCTGCCACTTGTGACCTCTAAGATTTTAATAAGTTAATCAAATTTTTTAAACATGAATTTTCTCATCTATAAATAAAGCTAGTAAAAGTACCTCTGTATAGGATCAGAAGATAACGTGTGTAAAGTTTTCACCATAGTACTTGGGATAAAATAATCATTTTAACAAACTTGGATAATTTTGACCGTGACAACAGTGATGATGGTGTCAGTGTCAATATGAACTAGTAATTCTATTTCTACTACCATAATTTCCAAATTGGACCACAGAAGGTTTTACTACACAAGGGATTAATGTTCAGGGACTTTATGTCTTAAAGCTCTGCATAATCCTTAAAATAGCCAAAAAGCCTAATATACCTCCTTTTGCAATCTTTTCTTTTTTGACCTAACTTTCCTTGGTTAATTTATTTTTATGCTGTCTTTGCTTATTTAATTATTGTCTGACATTAGTTGTAGTTACACAAATGTTTTTTAATACAAATTGGAATAAAATTTATATTTGTTATATCGAAATAACAATTAAAGAAATCCAAAAACAAAACTTCATATCTTTCATGTCATGTATTTTCTGAATGATTGGCCCCAAAGTCAGTATGAACACTTCTTCAAATTAAAATTAAAATATGTTGAAATTCTCAATAGAGAAAGGTCAAGGTCATCTAAGAAAATATATACTTATCAATTAACTTAACTCTTATTCAAATAACTTGGAAAAATAGTCTAAGGATCTGCAATAAAATAGATAAACAATTTTAATTTCATTCTATCAAATGAGATAAACTACTAATCCACTTATACCTACTCTGTCAATTTGAAAATTAAATTCTGGGGGAAAATACAACAATGCAATTTTCTCTTCAGAAGAAAATAAAGACCTTGTAAACATTTTTTTCTTTTATCCAAGAAAATTAGTTTGTAGCCTATTTATGCGCTTGCAGATTGTGTTTTGAAAAATCATGGAGTCATTGGCTATAAAGTTATGCTTTTTGTGTTTTATTGAAATGGCTCAAACCTCTCTGCAGAGTCTAAGCTTTAGTTATGATGTCTCATGATGACCGTGTTTAGATTCTCTGACTATTCAGTCTAAACACTGCTGAAGTCGCATTAGGAGAAAAAAGTAACATCCACTCCTGAACGAAAAGAACAAAGGTCATTCATGATTTTTCCTGCCTTTACTTTCTATCATTTTCCATAGCTGAGATTTAAGAGAAATTCATGTAAAAATGAGCTTGGTGCTTTGACGTACCATAAGCACAAGCGAGTGAAGAACATGACACATGAGAAAACTAACAGAAAATTAGCCTATATTGCTAGATATAAAGAATCCAGGCTAAAATAGTAATGACCTTACTAAAGCTCTACACTAGCTGCCTATTTCTACATTAGTGGCCTTTTTGGTACTAGTTTGCTGTGTTTTTTTTTTTTAAACAAATCAATGCTTTAAATTTTTTATTAAAATTTTTATTGAATCATAGCATCAGTTTTTAACATTATTTTTCTATGTGTTCTTGTACTTCAGGGAAATGATAGGTTGGTTTAGTATGCACTGGTCTTCCCATAGGAAACTATTATAATATGTGGGGGAAAAGTACTTTTAAGAGTCTATTATAAGACACCTGAGAAGGACAAAACCAAACAGAAATTGGAGAGATGAATATTTTGGAAAAGCAAATAATAACTAATCTAACTCACAACTGGCTGCCATGGGCCTGAAAGGACGTCCTGCCCATTCTACCCACCATTCTGGTAGAAGAGATCTGTTGTCTTACAAGCTTGGGATCTCAGAGGGAACACCTTAGGGCACACAGGCAGCAAAAGACTGGATGGGCTAAACCCTGGACTAAAGAGGCACCCAAAATATCTTATTATAAAATTCATCTAAATTCTTCCTAACTACTACAGTGTGCATACTTTTGGCAGATCCAACATAATGGTAGATACAAGCTAAAAGAACTGAGCAGAAACATAAACTGCTCACTGTTAAAGAAAAAAAAAAAAACTTGGGTTTCACTTCAATAAGATTAACTAACTGCAAAACCAACTAACTCTTTGAGAAAAAAACCTCAACAAAATTCAGTCTTTATAATGTATCATTTTTGGTACCCAACGTCCTGTCAAAAAAAAGATGTATGCCACACTAAACATATACTCATACAAAAAGAAGCAACAGAAATAAAAGCACAGATGATTGCTAGATCTAACCACTAGCAGACAGGACTTTACAACAACTCTTATTAGTACAAAGTATGTAAAAAGATATAAAGGAAAATATATTCATAATGAACAAATAGATAAGTAATCTCAGCCAAAAATAGAAATCACAAAAATGAAGTATGTTAACAAAATGAAAACAAAAACTGAAATAAAAATTAGCTACAGTGACTTAATAATTGTCTGAGAGCCAATGAAGTTAAAATTAGGTTAGCAAAAATTTTCCAAACTGAAATTTACATTACCATTAAAAATTACATTGCACTGTAGCATAAATACTTTTCAATTAAAGATAAATTTCTCTCAAAAGACTGTAAAATTTAATTCTTAACCTGCTACAATTAATCAAGGGAATGCAGAGGTCCTTATGATCTTTTAATTAACTCCCATAATTTTTCACTTATCTTGAGATGCTGAGAACCATAAAAATGCTCAAAGATAACACAATTCTCCTTAACACAGCATATGATTAGTATTGTAAAGACTTTCATATTCACTGCAAGAGGTTTCTTTCACTATCTTCTCTTTTGATTCATGAGATCTTATGAATATTACACTTTCTGTGTCAGGTCAATGTAGCAATTCACTGAAATTGCTCTATAGCCTCAGGACCAGAATTGAGTCTATGAATGCCAGGTTCTCATTGAAGATGTGCTTAATTAACTAATTAATTAATTTCTGAGAATTCCCCATAAAAATGTATATATAAGGATTCAAATAATTTCATTCATGAATTCCGGGAGAATCTCATTTACAAATGAAGATCAAAATGTTCCCAGAAGTAAAAAAAGATTGGCCTGAAAAATACTCAGTAATTCAGCATGGTAATGCCAAAATGCCTTGTTTTAAAGCCAGAGCTATTTCTGAACAACAATGACCTCATAACATGACATACAGGCATAAGGTTTACCAAACTAGACTCAGTAAAGGAAGTAAACTAGGTATGTACATTTATATTCTAGTAATCTGTATCAGGTAGTACAGATGGGTAATTCTAACATCCACTGAAATAGTCCTTAAATTTATCCAAATCATTCTGTCAGATGACTGATAGGAAGAAAAAGAGGGGCCTTTACCTTTTGGATGATGATGTTTTTATTTGGGTGATGATGTTTTTGTTTATTTTTCCTATTTTTTATTAACCAAGTCTCCTTAGGATAAATAATGATTAAATTTAGGAAACTCAAAAGAAATTTTTTGTTGTCCTTTCATGGTCTCATATTACAGCACAGAATAGGCCACCACTAGAAAATAAATCTAAAAATGTCATAGGATCATAGAATGTGTAGGCAGACTTCCTTCATCCAGGGCAGCGATGTAAAAACTAGATAACTCTATTTATCCTTGAGATTCAGAAATCTCAACAGTAGGTTGAGTGGCAGGTGGACTTTTTGGAGTGAAGGGATTTAGAAAATTTCCCAGGCTAAAAGTTGTCTTTGGGGGGCTCTTAAGGAACCAAGGAGGCCAGATCAGAGAGCCCAAGTAACTACCCAGTAATACACTGCACAGCCCTCCAGCTGAGTGTGGGCGGGGCTAAGGAAAGTGTGGGGGATCTTTCCAATAAGAGGAAGGGTGCTTGCTGATATAATTAAATGCCTATCAGCTCACTTTGAGTAAAGACATGGGGAATTATCCTGGATACAAGGTAACCTAGTGAGCCAAAAATAATTTAGAATTTTGCCTTTCCCTAAGCACAGACTACAGACATCTAGAGGCTATGGGCTTCACCCTACTTTTGATCCTTCCTTCTCTTCCCATGCCTAGATTGCTCCTGATTCTTCTCAGCCTACTCAAATAGCTGTCCCAATCTTGCAAATTGTACCTGTATAATAAATCTTTTGATGTGTGCATATCTCCCTCTGGGTCTCCTTCTCTGGTTGAAGCCTGGTTCGGACATTCCATATTAACCACAGAAGGTTGCAGACAGTTTTATCTATTTAGTTGCTCATGGCTGTTAAAAAGGATCACCATAAAAACTGTAACTGAAGTTCTGTATCTCCTGTAACACTGTCATTTCCATGACTTTCCATTATTTTATCAATATCTCCTCAGAAAAGGTTACTGAAAATATAACCTTTGAATTTAATTTTGATTAAATGTAATATTAATCTCCATTGATTGCTTTATATACCTATTTTGACAGGGAAAATGAACCTTTTTTTAGATATTTTAGTTTCAATTTCTTAAATCACTAAGTAATAAATAATGACAAGTGAGCAATACGCTTCCTCTACCTGATGTCTTTATTTTCTAAGAAAGTTTGGGTTTATTACTCAGGTTCACAGTGCAAATCTCTCATGTCACTTGGCTATGCCTCAGTTTCCTCAATGACATAAAGAATATTAAAAACATGTCTCTAATTTCTAGTTGGTTGAACTAAAATTAAATGAGACAATGCATAAAAGGTGCTTAGCACTTTTACATATAACAAATTGTAACTTTTACTCCTATTTTCTCTGTGCTAGAAAGCATATTTTGAAATATCTTAAACATTTTCTGAACCAAGAATAAAGACCACAAAGAAAAATAATATATTAAAAATAAGATCCTAAAAATGACCTATTTTTATCATTTGCTTCACAGTCTTTGTAATCTCATCAAAGATCTTATTTGAGATTGTCAGTGCTTCATGTCAGTGGCAACAGACTTCTATTCTGGGTATGTAATAGGTGGAAAATTATAGGAAATCACCTGCAGAAGAACGTTTCAGTGGCATTTTAATCTAAAAAAAAAGTTAACCTCAGTTAGGGGAAGGTTATAATGCATACACAATTAGCAAGACTTACCTCATGATTCTAAATGACATTTAAATACATTTTTGATTGGTACTTAAATGTTCTAGAAGCAAAGAAGTGGAAAATAATTGAAGAAAACCTAGATTTATGAACATGCATTCTTTATTACGTAGAATCTTTTCCCTAAGAAAGTGCCAATCTAGGTTATGTGGTGGCAAACTACTTACTACGTGATTATTAATGTCGCAAATACATAGCAATTGTGATTCTCTTGTCAAATCCTGAATTTGAGACTTTCCACTAACGTGAAGGTTCACATTAGTGTTAAGACACCCCCATGGTCATCAAGGTAAAAGCCCTCATGCTAACTGCTCACATAGACCTTTTAAGCCAGTCTCATTTATTTATCTTGACAATGACCTTAATGATTTGCAAAATGTAAATAAAATGTACTTTCAACAGAAATAAGGGATAGCTTCCACAGAAATAAGGGCCTGCTAATGTCAACACAAGCATTCATCAGTACTGATTTCCATTTCAAAATTTATAAACCATAATTCTAAATACAAGATAAAAGTTGCTATTTTCAACTGACACAGAAAAGTTACTCTTTCATTAATAATAAAAATGTGGTTTTCAGTACAGAAACTATGGAAATCAATTCATTTATGAACTACATACCTGAGTCTAAGATGCAATAAAAAGATTTTTTTCTTCCTAAATGTAAATACTAAATTCTTTTCAGTGAAAATATTGTAATAGAAATATGCAAAAGCGTGGTATATACTTTCAACCAACTGTCCAGAAAAAAAAGCATCAACTTAACGTGAAAGTAAACTCAATATTTATTTTAAAGGACAAGGACCTTGGATCAGGACCAAATGTGATCATTAACAAAACAATGAATGAAAGTGTTTACACCACTTTTCATATACTGTTCAAAGAATGAAAACTCTAATTTTATTCTGCTTGGGTTGATTATAAGTTCAATGCTCCTGAATATGTAATTGTAGAAAACACTTTTCAAGATGAATGAATTTTAATTTCATTCAACATCCTTTAAATTCTAACAGGCTGTCATAAACATTATAATCAGCATTATTAATTACTCTTTAATTATCCACAAATATTTTTGTATGTGTTTGTGTACTGTCTTTTGTGGAATATTCATTTATATTTTGTAACAGTTGAAATTAAACTATCAAATTATACATTACATATATTGTACTATTTTTGTGCTACTATCACGCTGGGTTTTGTTGCTGCTGTTGTTGTTTGTAATCATTGTAGCTTTGCAATATAGCCTGGTTTGCTCTTTTTGTCCAGGATACTTTTGCTATTTTGGGTCTCTTTGGGTTCCATGTAAATTTTAGGATTGTTTTCTATAGTTGTGTGAGGAATGTTGATATTTTGATTGGGATGGCATTAAATCTATATATCAGTTTTAGAAGTATGAACATTTTTACAACATTGGTTCTGTCTGTCTAGGAATAGGACATCTTTACATTTTCTGGTGGCCTCTTGGATATCTTTTTCCAGAGTACTATAGTTTTTGTTATAAAGACATTTTATTTCCATTATTAAGTTAATCACTAAGTATTTAATTTCTCTTATTGCTACTATGAATGGTGGTATTTCCTATTTTCTGTCTTGGTGAGTTCATCATTGGTGTACAAAAAATGCTACTGAGTTTTGTGTGTTGACTTATATTTTGTTATCTTGCTGAATTTGTTGGTTCTAGGAGTCTTTTGTGAAATATTTCAGGTTTTCTATATAAAAGATTATTTTATCTGCAAATATGGAGATAGTTTATATCCTTTCTTCTCTTTACATATCTGTTTTATTTCTTTCTCTTATCTGATTGCTCTAGCTAAAGTTTCATACTGAACAGAAGAGGGGATAGTGGACATCTCTGTCGTTCCTGATTTTAGAGGAAAAGCTTTTGGTTTTTCCTTATTTAATGTGATGCTGGCAGTAAGCTTGCATAAATGGCTTTTATGAGACTGAGATAAGGTCTTTTATGATCTACTTTTAAAGCTTTATATCAGAAACACATGTCACAGGCTTTTTCTTTATATATTGAAATATCATGTGATTTTTGTTCTTGCCCCTATTTATATATTGTGTTATCTTTTTGATGTGCATATGATGAACCATACTTGGGATTAAGCCTACTTCAACATGACAGATAACCTTTTTAATGACTTGTTGTATTCAGTTTGCCAGTACCTTCTTGATGATTTTTGCAACTATGTTCATTTGAGTCCCTGTCTTGTTTTGAAATCAAGGTAATTCTTACTTCTCAGAAGGAGTTTGAAAGTATTCCCTCCCTTTAAATTTCACTAAAGAGTTCAAGGCATATTTTCTCCCCTGAATTTCGGGAAGAATACAGTGATGAATTCATTGGGTCTTGGGATTTTCTTAGTTGATAGTTGTTTTTTCTTACTGTCTCAATTTTATTGTTCAATGGTGTCTATTTAATCACATTAGGATATATATATATATATAAATTAATATGTAGTGCTCTTCATTGCTTTTTCTGGTCAGTTTCAGCTTGAAGTCTATTTCTTCTGAAAATAAGATACCTGCTCCTGCTTATTTTCAAATTTTTAGTCTATAAATTTCTTTTCAGATTAAATATGGTTGTTTTATTTACAGCAGTCCCTTTATATTTTGCTTTTCCATCTGATCTACCAATCTGTGTATTTCATTGTTCCCCAAATGAGACCATTCACACTGAGAGTTATTCAAGTACTTAAAAGTACTGACTTACTCCTATCGTTGCAATATTTTCCAGGCTCTCGTGTTATTTTTAAGGTATCTTAGCACACATGACCACCTATCTTCTAGTTCTCACACTCTGTCCACACATCGGTCACTTTGCTGCCTTTACTTTCAGTAGCAATTTACCTCTTATATTTTCATTTGGTACCTTTTCGTGGATGTAATTCTTCACTAAACTGCTCATGTTTGTATTGCTCTATTTTGCTCAGCTAGATTTTTAATAGTGTTTTCTTCAGGCTCATTGATAATTTTATTAAATTCATTATCTGTGTATATCATTTTTAAGCTCATTAATTACCTTATTAATCTGTCTCCTCTTTTATCACTTCATATAATTAAGATGTCTGGTTTTTGTTTTCCCTACCTATCACTGCCCCTGTATTAGCTAGGGGGAGCCCAGAGTTTCTAGAGGCATCGTGTTGCCCTATTTTGTCTCCTCATTTCTCTTCTTTCTCCTCACCCTGGCCTCCCCTCTCCTCTATCCACCCTTCTCTCTGGTGTGAGGGGTGAGTCATTTATAGTAGAAAGACAGAGAGGAGATGTTCAACAGAATCAAGTCTCTCTGCACCACTCTGATCCCCTAGAGAGTAAGTCTTCATTTCCACCTAAATGTGTTTATGCTCAGTGTTGCAATAAGTTTTGCTGATCAGCTCAGAAGTACACAACCTTGAATATATTACTGCTTTTGATTGATTATATTTTTGTCTTTGTAGCTAACGATTAGGAACTCATTTGAAATATGTATTAGTAATGTATAAGATACATATATTTAAAAATACATAAAGTACATCAGCTAAATGGAAGCATAATCTAGATTAAACTGCAAAAATCACATCCTAGAGGAAAATCCAGAGTTGTTGTCCTGGATGATATGATACACACTGCAAGAAGGTTAGGTTCCTAAATCATCTACATGTGCCCAGGCAAATTATAAGAAGTCATTTTTATGAACCATTTATGTGGTATATATGTCATTCAATGGAATGACACAAACATTGTAATATGCCTTCAAAATGACACAGTTTTACAATAGAGCTAAGTTTACCCACAGAATCTATAATAGGATCCAGTTGATTTTTATCAAGATTAGAAAAGTTTTAAAATGATGTGTTGATGAGGCTTCACATAAATAACAAACTTTCATACTCTGCTGCTTACAATGAACACTGTGGTGACCTAGGACAGCTCTTTGGCCACATGCATTTACTTACTACAGACAGCACCCAGTATTGCCTCTGCACTTTGCTGAACAAAGTAGTCATACTTCTGCCCTCTGGGAACTCCAAGTACCAAAACCTCTGAAAATGTCCATATTCTTTGACCAAATATTTCTACTTTCAAGACAGAATTAATCCAGGAATATGTAGAAATACAGATAAATCTGTTCAGTTGACAAGGTAAAATAATTTAAATATTCAAACATAAGACCGTGGTTCAATAAAGTATAAATCTATATAACAGAATACTGAATTACTGCCAAAACGCTATTAAGGAATATAGAACAACATCATATATTACTAAAAATTAAACCCAACATAGTAACTAATCCTATTTAACATCAAAATACATACACAGGTGTGTGCATGCACACACTCACACACAATGTTGTACTGTGAATGATTCAGTTTTCCCCATTTTCATGTTACTATCTTCTCCTTAAAATTTTTCTATAGTGACTCTGACTATATATTAAATATATAACAAAGAATAATTTTAAAAGCTAATAAGGGGCTGGGGATTTAGCTCAGCAGCATAAGCGCCTGCCTTGCAAGCAGGCAGTCGTGAGTTCGATCCCTGGTACCAGTAAAAAGGAAAAAGACAAAAAAAAAAAAAAAAAGCTAATAGTTATTGCCTCTGCCTCACAGAAAAATCTTTCTGCCAGTGATATGAAAATGAAAACTGTACTATAATTTTTAAAGTAAAACATCTTTCTGGATTTCTTCCTCCACCTTCACGCCCCTCACATCTTACTGTATTCTATCACCACTAGGAGTTAAAAGAGTGGAGCTTGTCACAATAAGTTCCTAACATGCTGCCATGGCCAGGCAAGAGAGTGTTTCAGGGAACTGAAAAATTCACTTAAGAGTAACATTCAGGCCTTGCTCTGCCTTCAGAGTAAGCTGTGACATTACACAATTGTCAGCTTTCAGAATGTGAGTCCCTCAGCAGAATGTACAAAAGGACCTGGGCAGTGAAAAGAATCAGGATACGAGCTCTACTCTAACACTGACAAACTATTAGGAGAAAAATTTGGAGAAAAAGGTATCAAAAGCTCTTGCTGTGGGCAATATGTATCACGAGCTTTCAAAAATATTCACAGTTTTTGAATCAGTATTTCTATTTCTCAGATTCTACTCTAATGAAAAAATGAAATACATGTACAAGACTTATGTCCCAGAATGTCACTCTTATGATTTTATTCCTTTACCTGATTTTATTGTTACATAAGAAACAGGGTCATTGTAACACATAAAATAAGGCAAAGGCTTATTTTTTTAAGTTAAATACAATAATCTCCCACTGTCTTGAAATTTTCATATAGCTTCAACATTCACCACTCTAAAGTTAAGTTAAAACTTGCTTCCATTGTTATCATAGAAATATGAACAAACACATGCAGAAGATTTCCTCCTTAATTAAAAAATAAGATTTGCACTATCTAATACAACTTGCTTTGTTTCACTTGATATTTTCATGGATATTTTCCAGATCAAAATATTCTGATAATTAATACCAGTTGCTTTATAATCTAATTTTTATTAAACGTTTGAGTCTTTTCAAAGTTTCTTACTCTGACAAAAATTAATACCTACATGCAGGCTGTACAGTATTCCTATAAGATAACTCACTTCCTCCATTTAAAAAATGGATTGTTAGGTCAAAGGGTGTATATATGAATAGTGTTCTGGCGTTGGAGCCAGCTGACCATACAATGAATCTGAAATCATATGCTAAATTCAAATCTCTCCTACTTTAAATTGTAGTGTTAGTGTTGTGTCTTAGGAATGAGAAAGCTAATGCAGGGACTAAAGCCAAGACCCTATTTCTATAACCACCCTGGCCAGGTGGTTTGGGGCAGAGAGAAAACATTGTGTTCCTTAAATCTATCATGCTCCAAACCCAGTGTCATGGACAAGTGACTCATTCTCTCTGCCTTACTTTCCTCTAGAGTGGAGGTTCTGAGATTAGATGAGATCATGTATAAAAGGGTCCTCAGCTCTGCTGGCCAGTTCTTAAGGAATTACAAAATGGCAGCAACCATTTTCTCTAAAACACCAAGGAATGAGGAGAAGAACCCAGCTTCCTAAGAGCCTCACTATCTAGCTCTTGGAAGTCACCAGATAACGGCATGTTCCCATCCCCCAGCCAAGATGAGGTCCATCCTCCAACAGTGCTGTGCAAAAGGAATGACTGTCCAATTAGGGATAGAGTCTCCGGACAGCTCTCCAGACCAAGACATCAGGTAGCCCTCAATAGTTGGGGGTTCAGGGAGAAAATGATGGAAGAAAGAAAGGGGGAAATAGAAAAGAAGAAAGAAGGAGGAAAGGGAGGAAGAAAAGGAAGGAAGGAAGGAAGGAAGAAAGAAAGGAAGGGAAGCAAGAAAAAAAAGGAAAGAAAGGCAAGGCAAGAAGGAAGAAAGGAAGGAAAGAAGGAAGAGAAAAAAGAGAGACAGAGAGAGAGAGAAAGGTCAGTCTCAGCTAGATTTTTCTCTTTCACCACTGGGGTGCTACCTGGATAAACTAGGAAATTTCTACCTCCACGTTTATGTGGACTTCAGGAACAGGGCCACAGGTTCTGAGGTTTGCACAGTGAGATCAACTGTGTTTCTAACTACAGAGATGGAGCAGTTCAACCCTACAGTACCCACTCTGACCACAAGCCTACAATATGCAGATCCTGTCTGGGGTCACCTACTGAATTTTTCCAAGTCTGCTGTCTGTGTTCAGCATGGAGAACACTGTCTACTCAGAATCAGCAACATCTCCACACCTGCAGTATCCTCCAGAGCAGATGTCGTCAAAAAAAAGCCCCAGCATATCCCAGGTCACTGTCCTCTCAGAGTTCCTGCCAGCCTGCCTGTGACTTTTTATACCTTTTGCGTTACCTATACTGGTTAATATACAGGTACAAAAATAATCTAAATATACAATAAAGGATAGTGATTAAATAAATTATAGCACTCACTATATATTTCTATTTTATATAAAATAGAAAAATACATTGTCTAATGAAAGCAGGATATTAAAACTAAAACTAAAAATATATTTTATAAATGTGTGTATTTTTATAATAAATTATAAAACATAAAGAAAATAACTGAAACATCAATATTTTACATAAGTACAGAATTCTTACTTCAATACGCTTTTCTGAATTTTCTGTTTTCTTAACATAAGCACAAATTGTTTCCAAAACCAGAAGAAATAAAATCTTGTTAGAAGACTAATATATATGTTAAGTTTAAATTGCAATAAATGGTGAAACCCTTGTTACAATATTATTCTAAATGGCATGTCACTTTTCTTGTAATTTAAATATTAATATAAAATATATTAAGAAGAATGTAGTAAAAACACTTTTTCATGCTCAGTAAAATTAATGTTTGCTATTTTGGACACTCACTGTAAGGTAGAAAGAAAATGGTCAGCAGCATCCACTAACAACTGCAAATACACATTATCTGCAAACCCTCCCAAATTCAGTAACTGTGTGTTCAGGCTGTCAATGCTATGCCCCAAAAGGATACAACTATTAGATCAATAATATAACATTCATTAAAAATATGGAAAATTGATCTTTTAGGTAAAATATTCAACTAGATGGGGAATAAACATTTTTATTAATTCTTACAAATAATGCTGAAATACAGATATCCAGAAAATGGTAAAGTATAGGCACAAAACCTAATCTAAAATCTTGAAAAAAGCATGGTAATCCAATTGTTGACCTTGTGAGGACTATATTTTACAGACCACCTTTATCTTTTCTTTATCTGGTCACACTGGTATAACAAATGCAACCTGAGTTCAGGCAGAACACAAACTATGGAGAAGGATGATGCGAACCTTGAGTTTTCTAGTAATATAAAAAGCAGTAATTTTTTTAAAAAATAGAGGCCCTGCATAATATTGTAAAGGAGGCTGTGCCCAAACAGTATGAAGATAATCTCAGAAAAAAGGCAAAACTAATCTGAGAATCAAAATGAAAAGTACAGTCTTTTTCTATAATGGAATCATGAAGTTTTGCCTTTCAAAGACAGAAGCTAGCCAGCAGTTGAACACCATTGCTATCATTACAACAAACTTCACAATTACACAAAGTGATTCAGTGCAGCTAAGAAGAAAGGTCTGTATGTGGAGTGGATGAGAAAATGCATGTTTGGAAAAAATTAGTCTGCTTTATTGTCGTACTGTCATATAACAGGATTTATAGTACCTGTACTGTTGACACCTAGGAAAAAATACATGAAAAGGGATGGAAATAAAATTAGTAAATAACCAAAGAACCAGAAACCAAGGGAAATATCTGGTTTTCCTAGAGAGGAATATGGATGAAAGAAAAACCAAAAATTTAGAAATATATGCAAAACATACTTGTATCATCTCTTTTTACTTTTCTAATATCAAACGAAATAATAGAGATATTTACAGAGAAACCAAAACGATATTATCCATTTTACCTTGGAAGACCGGAAGGTAAATGCTGTTGATTTTACATCAGCCTTTTCTTTGTCCATGAGTAAAAGGTTTTTGTCTTCCAGGAGACTTAGGTATTTTCCGGTTGTGACATGGCGTAGTCTGAACGGCTGCCCCCACCGTATATGGCTCCCACTCCACCTAACAAAACCAATCAGGACTTGATCCAAAGTATCCTCAGTCCCAAAAGCAGCAATTGAAACATAGGAATCAGCCTACTTATAACAAACAAAATAAAGTTGCCATATTTATAATACATGAGGTAAAGGAGACACATCTATCTAATTCTGGTCCCTTTTCCCAAATTCACTGAATAATTATAAAATATAAAAACTATGAGTTTTTCCCCATGTCATTCAGTGTATATTTTCTTTTTCTATCTGATTAAGAAGTGTATGTCCCACAAAGTCAACTTTTAAACTCCACATTTATCAAAAAATTTAAAAACTAAGTGGATTTACTCAATGTCCTAGAATCTTAATATTATCAATTATTAATAATGATACTGAAGAAAAGTTATAGACTAACATTTAAAAATGAATGAACACGGGGGGGAAAACATATGATAAAACATGTTTTTAGAAGTATCAGCAAAAAGCCTTTCAACTACAAAAATATATGCTTCAGCAGGGTACTGTCATGAAAGGGTATCAAAAATGAATAAGAGAAAATATAGATTTTCAACTATTAAAGATGATGATATTAAGTGTTTTATATAAATGAAGGTGAATATTAAATCACAACAGTAGTCATTATCAATTGTACACAATACTTTTAAAGGAGAGGTATAACAATTTTATTTGAAAATGTCACTTCTTTAATGTACTAGAGGACTGGGGATGTGGTTCAATGATAGAGATCTTGCCTTGCATGAACAAGGCCCTGGGTTAGATCCCTAGCACTACAATATCTATATCTATATCTATATCTATATCTATATGGCTTTATCACGTTATGGCATACACTTGTAATACTAGCACTATGGGAGGCTGAGGCAGAAGGATCACTAGTTCAAGCCATGTCAAGTGTTATGGCTTCTATCTAGATGTTCCTCCAAAGCTTCATGCAGTCATAGGTGGGGCTTTTTCAGAGGTGGCTGAACCTAGATTGTGTCATGCTAGGATTTAGTGTGTATGATTATTAAACAAGTCCACTGATTCGTTTGGCACCTCCCTAATTCTGGTAGCCTAGATACATTATAAAATGGACAGAAACATGCTGTTGAGGTTCCTTGCTTGCTTTTGTGATCCTTGCCTTCCATAAACTGTTTATCCTCTGTGATGCCCCTCTGCCAATCTACCTAGCCTTGGAGTCATACAACTATGGGCTGAAATGTAGGCAAACTGTGAGCCAAATAAATCTATCCTCCCTTAACTTGTGTGTGTTGGGTATTTTGTCTCAGTAACACAAGAAAAGTAACTCAGACACCTGGGCAACTTAGCAAGACACTCAAAATAGTAAAAATTTTTAAAAGGGCTGGGCATGTAGCTTAGTGCAAAGGCTCTAGGTTCAATCCCTGCTACTAAAGGAAAAAAAAACTAAGTCACCTTACAGTGTATAAGGATGTATTTAAGTTTTCAAAATTATCATACGGACTATCTTATTTGATAAAAACAAACTAAAGACCATTAAAGATTCTTAGTTACCAGTAGACATGCAATAATTTCACATCCAAAAAATAGCTGTTTTAATAAGACAGTCCCTTTATCCCACCTATAGAGTCTTAAATCAGTAATTCCCTTAAAGTGTAACATGATAGATGAAAAATACATTAAAAACTCAATGGTTTTTAGACAAAGGACTGAATCTTTCAACTATTAAAAAATTTTGATATATTAATTCTATTTAAAATTGCACCTTTATCATCAATATTGCATTTATGTAAAGAAACTAAAACGCAATGTTCAGGAAGCTTTTGAATTCATCTGAAAATTATGTGTATAAATTCTTATTATGATGGATATAGAATCACTTTAATTATAATCCAGAGTTCTTGCTTAGCTCCCAAGATATCTGTAAGAAAAGATAGTGACCACTGGTAATGACTCTTTGTCCCACCACTCACGTTCAAATTCCCTCTGTTTGCTACGTGCAGTTAGAAGGCTAATTCTAGTCTAATGGTGGCAAACCTGTGGTACATGTGCTACAGCAAGTCATTTGTAACCGTACAAGCTCTAAAAGGTTCACCATCACTGATTTAGACTTTAGATCTAAACATGCACCAGGTTTGTGCACCTTGTGCTGCCTCTCAACCTTCCAGCACTCTGTCCCAGCACACTTTCTGCCAGGAGATGAGGGTTCTAAGATGAGGTGATCTTCCAAAACAAAAGAGGCTGAAGACCAAAGCAGAAGACACAAAATCATCAAGCATTCGCAGGACTACCACCTGTCAAGCCAGGATGAACACACCAGGCAGTAAGAGAAAGTGGAAAAAGAATCTTTCCACCTTCTTTTCAGAGTTTCACTTGCTTGTTTGCCAGAGCTGTCAGTGTGCTCATCTCACAGGGAAGCAGAGGCCCAGAGAACCGAGGATTCTGTGCTCTTGAAGCTCCAGGCTGGGTCTATATTCTACTTACGCAACTCGAAGTGTCTCTAGTCTCCACAGGGAACGCGCATGGACAGACACAGCTCCACCTTCATAATGAACAGTTCTGTGGAAATGAAAAAGTACAATTTTAACATGTTTGTTCCCTTTAGCCCCTACATTTTAAGAGAGTTATTCATGAAAGAGAAAAGCAAAGGGGATGGAATGTAGATAAACAGTTTATTTTTTAATGTTAAAGTCCACCTGTAGGTTCAAAATCACCCTGACCTATTGTTAGGGCCTAAGAGTTTTAGGTACATCAAGGAGCAGTAACTAGAATGGTGATTTTCAATCATAGCTGCATACAATAATCACATGGTTAGCTTTTAAAATCCTATGTCATATCCTCATCAATGACCACTCACATGATCTGCAGTTAGGGTCTTTTTAAACTCGGTACTTGAGTGTAATGGGGAACCAAAGAAATCTACCTAAAGGTCTGGGTAGATTTCTCCATGGTTGTACTGCTGTGGAGGGATGGGTAATTCTTTGTTGAAAGGGCCGTACTGTGCAGCTTGGATATTTTCAAACACCTCACTTTTCAGTAACTAAATCTCAGTGGTAGCCTCTTACGGGGTTATGACAATCAAAACTGTTTCAGACATTTCCAGGGGTCCCCTAGGGGATGAAATCATTCTGTGGTATATAGCAATTGGTTTGGATGAGTGGTTTTTAACCTTTAATGAGGTGGAATCTGGAGAACTTGTTAAATTCCACATGGCTGGTCCCACTGCCAGGGAGGTGTAACGTGATGCTCATGAACTTGCATTGGTCACAAGTCCCCAGGGATGCTGATTCTGCTGGTCCACATTTTGAGAATCACAGGGCAAGATGTGTTATTCCCCAGGATAATGGACTTAATCTTGGCTATATACTGTAATGATCTGGCCGCTTTTTTTTTTTTTTTTTTTTGGTCTTTTTGGTTTTTATCAGTACCAGGGATCGAACTCACGACTGCCTGCTTGCAAGGCAGGCGCTTATGCCGCTGAGCTAAATCCCCCACCTTGATCTGGCCACTTTAAAAAAACTAATGAAGATAAAATACTCATATTAATTAAACAACATTCTCTGGGCATACGTCAAAAATTAATGAATGAAAAAATACAGACATTGTGTGTGTTTCAGTGACTGTATATAAATACTAAAAAAAAATAAAGAGGTTGTTATAGATAAATATGGTTCATAATATTAAATGATGCATGTTTACTATACAACAATAAATCACTATAAATCCATCATATTTTCATATATTCTGATATATGAGTGAAGTTTAACATCAAAATGTTAATTACATAAGGAAAAGATAGAAAAATTCATTTTTATTTTTAAAGAGAAAATAATATTAATAAAACAGAGCTTTAAAATAGGCTAATGAGAAGAACAATAATTAATATATTGTGTATTATTTTCATAGTAGTTACCCAGAGTACAAGATATATGCATGAAATATTGTCCAAACAATATTTGCACAAACCTTTAAGTGAACTAACAGAAAACAGCTGTATGACTATTTTGAATACCTTGTGTATATGTATTTTTTCCTTTTCTCTTCTTTCCTTTCTTTTCCCCCACCGCAGTTTCCCTTTTGTTTTGAATAGTTTCTTCCCCATTCACAATATCTCTTCAACATTTTAGATATTCTTTATTTGTTCAGTTTTTCACACTAGTGAGACTATACAATGTTTACACATGTGAGTCTGATGTATTTCACTTATGAGTATGGTCTCAAGTTGCATTCGTTTACTTATAAAAATCCCCAGTTTATCTTTCTTTATGGCTCAGTAACACTCCATTACATTAAAAAAACCACATTTTTTTCCTATCTATTCCACGGTTGATAGGCATTTGGGTTGGAGACATTAAGTTTAAGGATAAAATAGTCTTTAAGATAGAAATACCATAAATCTGTTTATATGTAAAATTATATATATAATGAAGTACATAAAGAATTGCCATTCAAATATCTTATCTTTCAAAATTTTAATGTAGTTGTTTTTATCTAATTAAGCAAAAATCTAATACTATTTTAATTAAAATTTTAGGACACGAATATAAAATAGGATGCTCCTTCATACTAGAAATATATTTAGCTTTCTCCTCATGGTCTTTCTGCCATGAATTATCTCTACTTTTTAAAAACTGTTTCATTGGTAGATGTAGAGAATTTAATAACCTCATTTGGTTGCTTTCCTGAGTAGGGAATCTATCCATTTTACTGAATTTCCTTCATTTCCATACATGGCATGTGTAGAGTGTCAATGGTTGTCTGTCTTCATCAACTATTTCAGACAAAAAAACGGCATGATAATGTTGAGATCCTAAATGTAACAAGAATTTCAGTTGATCATACCTAACAGAAAGAACATTCAAGCTTGTCTAGAAATAAGTCCATCTAGAGGAATACTCCTGTTCTATGAAAGGATAATTCCACTTATCTGCAATATATATCAAGTATAAAATCAAAGATCATAAAGACAATTGCTTTAAACAACAAGTTTACCAAATGACATTACCTTCTTAAACTTAGACAAATACATGATTATCATCAGGTCAATTATCTTTCCCACAGGAAAACTAAGAAGGGGAGACAATTCTTCAAGAAATCAAGCAGACCTGAAGCTATCACCTTTGCAGTTGACCTTCACTGGAGGTCAAAGCAAATGGAAGCAATAGTGTCAAAATTCAAGGGGCAGTCCGTGGCTACGAAAAAAATAATGCTCATGCAACTCTATTCCCTGAAGACTGTGCAGTTGTCTCACAAATACAGTTTTGCAACAGAGTTACAACTACGGAAAAGAATAAGCTAATGGGAAAAAGAACACATGTTAAAATGACAAAACACTGATACTATGTCTTTGTTTTGTTTTTGAACTTTTCTTGATTTTTCATTTTGATGGTTGGTGTGATTGATTGGTTTCGTTGGTTGGTTGGTGCCATGAGCCACATTCTCCAGTCCTTTTCTTTTTTTTATTTTGAGAAAGGGTCTTACTAAGTGAACTAAGTTGGCCAGGCTAGGTTCAAACTTGTGATTCTCCTGTCTCAGACTCCTAGTGTTAGGTTTACTGAAGTGGTTTTTGTTTTGATATGAGTTTCCTTTGCTTTTGTGGTATTTTCATTTAGTTTTGTTGGGGGTTTTGTTTTTATAGTACTCAGGACTGAGTCCAGGGCCTTTACACTAAACTAAGGATCCAGTACCCACACACACACATACCCACCTCTTTGTTAATTTTTTTGAGGCATGGTCTAGATAGATTTTCAGACTGGCCTCAAAGTTGTGATATTTGTGATTTAGCTTCCTGAGTAACTGGAACTATAGATGTACCCCTGACCACATCTGGCTGTGGTATCATTTCTACGCAAAAAAAAAAAAAAAAAAAAAAAAAAATGTAGAGAAACTTCCACTTTATGAGCAGAAAAGTCAAAGTCATTATCATTACTATTTCACTGAACAGGAATTTTTAAAATATGCATGTGCAGTAACAAGGGGTGTGAGCTCACTGAACAGTACTTAGAATAATTTCAGGCTTCAAGCTGTAAGTTATGCCTCTGTAGCACATTGTCCTCCAACATAATACATCTCATTACGGAACTCATATTTCAAGCTGACCACATAAAACTGATGAAAGAGGCCCTTTAAGGTTATTCTGTTATACTTACAAATTCACCCTATTATATCATCAGTTCAACTTCTCATAGACATTATAATATGGTTGGCTGAAATTAAAGCAGTTAGCTATTTCTGTATTGGAGGTTATAAAATATAATTTAAGTCTTATCTCAATTGTTGAACCACTTGTTTTCTCAGTAAAAAGTAGGCACTTTGACAGATAGGATAATTCATCTTCAAAATCTGGAGCCCAGAAAAGACTACATTAGCATATTAACAAAAGCGTAAAACCTCACAAGCTTTTAACAGCCTGACAAAATGGTATTTATTTATAAAAAAAATTATAGGATATACAATTTCAATTAGTGGACTTTAGTACAGAATCATAAAAGATACAATTAAGAAAAGATTGGACACTGTAGAGACCCTCTACCCTGCAAGGGTAAGCTCTGACATGGGCCATTTTTGACAGATGGCATCACAATTATGAGCTCACTGCTTGTGCAGGACACCAAGAAGTTGACAAGTCACTTTCTTGGTTCATTACTATTAACTTTCTGAAGATGCTAGTTATTATACAAACTTGAGCAAGTTGTTTAACTCTGCTCATGCTCTTCAAATGTAAAACAGGAATCATTTTCATTGGGTTACTATGGGGATGAAAAAAAAATGACATAACCCATCGAGGCTACTTGGCAGTCTCTTGCACAATACACGTTAGCCTGATGATGATATTGATGGGGTTATGTCCAATCCTTTACACAGACTTTAAGATCTCGATAATGTTTATTTAAATTGAACTGACCATTGCCAAAACAATATCATTATAGACAAGTTGCTATTCCAATATACACTATGTCACTGTCATAAAATTGCTTGGGCAACATGAGTAGAAAATGAGGTGACTGCTCCTCAATCCTAAATTGGCCATCTCAGGGATGGTGTCCTTATATGGCTCCTGCTACAGATGGATGTCAGCATTTTCTGTTGTCTGTCTGACTGTTTGTCCCTCTCTCTTTTTCTTTCTCTCTCTCTTTCTCATGATCAGTATCTATTATTACTTCACACAGTTTCTACAGCACAGGAATCCAGCACAGTCTTTTGGCTTGGTCTCTGTGGGGCTGCAATTCAGACTTTACTGAGGCTTCCCCTGGGACTACCACTTCCAAGATGGTTTAGTCCCATGGCTGTGGGCAGGAGTCTTCAGGTTCTGTCTCCACGGTCCCTGCCCAAGGCTTCATGAGGATTTTCCCATTACAGCATGTCTTCACTGCTCCCACCCCTACTCCCTACCCACTTCATCATGCCCCAGGCCTTCTCTCCTTCAGCAGTGCTACCTGACAGCTCACTGAGATCTAATTCAAACTGGGGAGTGTCCCTCAGGCAGAACAAATACAAGCATTCACACATTTATACCTTTCAGTTATGGCTACATATTCTTTTCTCTTTAAGTAGTTCTAGGTTACGAATCGTGTTTCTTAGAAAACACGTTAGTCTTAGCATTTATATTAAATAATCAGTATGACTTTTTTGCATCTGCTATAATATATTTTAACTTACAAAACTGTATACATTTATGCTACATTGCGAAGGACCACCTGGAAGACTCTCCTCAAAAAAAGAGCAATTACCTCAATTTTGGCTAAACCTGGCCCTATTTCCACGTACTGATGTGTACAGGGCCAGCTAGATTTTTTCCTTATCCCTTCAATTGGTATAAGCAATTTAATCAGTCCAGCTGATGTGCTGATGTGTAATCTTTGAAGCAAGATGACAAGTCTGTGTTTCTCACCCAGGTAACAAGCTCCCAAAAACATGTGTAAGCTGGGCAGGAAGGAGAGCCAGGCTCCACACTGTTGCTGTCGGCTAAGATGAAGCCTTGAAATAAGAGCCTATGATTTCCCAGGGCATAAAAGATTACACATCCGAGCTCACTACCAACCCCAAAACATTAGGTACTACCTCAGCTTGTGTAGTGCAGATCACCCTTTCTGCGTATCCTTCTCTGTACATATTGCAGAGGTGATTTCAGGCCTCCTACCTAGCCCAGTGCACAGCATTCACATAATTTCAGCCATTCTCAGTCACGTATCGTTCAGCCACTCCCTTCTCCATGAATTAATAAATTCCTGGTTCAACCCTGAATCAAGGCCTTTGTTCCAGTTAACCATCACCCCAAATGGACTTAGGATCCCCTTGGTACCCCACAACTACAAATAAGCCTTTATTCTCACCATAGGTTACATGGAAGTGGTAGATTAGAATTAACTTATTAGAATTCCAATAACTTGTCCATGGGATTACAAATATAAACTTCCCAGACCACAGCGAGGTCCAGGTAGGGCTCACTATGCTATGACATGGTACTTCAAAATATGTATATTCATTATGGAATCGCTAATTCAAACCAATTAACACAGTTATTTTCTTATTATCTGTATACATCACCTCTTATAATTACTATTCTTCTGTTGTGAGAACATTTAAAATCTGTTTGGACATTTTCAAGTAGACCATATATACACCCTTATATATTTTTTTGCATTTTTTTTTTATTTTAAAGAGGCTAAAATTAAATAGAACAAGACAGAACAAAGCAGATCAGAAGAAAACAATGTAAGTGACACAGATTTTAAAGCAAGATAATAGAAGATCTACCATGGCTACAGTAATGTCTTTATACACCCTTATATTAAAAACAGTCATCATTTTGTACAATAGATCTCTTACACTCAATTTTATAACCCTTGATCAACATCTTCCTGCTTATTTGCTGCTTATTTCACTTAGCAAAATACCCTCAAGTTCATCCATGTTACTGCAAAAATAGAACTTCTCTTTTTGGGGGCTGAACAGCATTACTTACACACGTACACGATACACTTTGATACTAAAAGGATACTATAAAAATTCAAGCTCTGAAGAGAATATGCATTATCATAGAGAGCAAAAGGGTATCTCTTTTCTCAACTCTTTTCTCCTTGATAAATGTACTGTGGAAGTCACCTGCTTTGTCACCCTTTGCCTGGCTCTCAGCATAAGGAATCTATGTGTCTCCAGGACTGTTGGGCTGAAAGAAACCCCAGCCCAACTTCAAGTTTCACTGCCACTTGAAAAGATGATCTAAAACAAGAGTAGGCAAACCTTTTCTTTAAAGAGACAGAGTAAAACATGCGATTTTACAGGTTACTTGGTCTCAGATACATTAAACTCTGTCGTAACAGAAAAGCAAACAGACAATATTTTTGAAAAATTATCACAGCTGTGTTCTAATACTACCTTTCCAAAACAGCCATTGTGCCTACATGGTTGGTACATGTAATCTCAGGGAGAGCCCCAAAGAAGGGCCGTCTTAGTTACCTGCAATCACATTTTAATTCTGGAATTAATATCTATAATGGAATGGATTCTTTTCAGTCTGGTAGAAATAGGTAAGTTCAGAGTGCTCCAGAATATTGTTTCTAGTAAAAACAAAATCCCCATAAAAGAACAGCTGATAGCCTGGACTATACAACAAGGCCCCTACACACCACACACACACACACACACACACACACACACACACACACACACACGCACACACACCACTGGGACATGCTTCAGTCTTGTTTTGTTTCTTCAACATAGAAAAGTCCTTTGAGGTGAGTTCCAAGTGAACTTTGTGTTTTACTCTTTTGTAAAATAAAACAACTGGGGATTTAATTCAGTGGCATAAATGCCTGCCTGGCAAGTGGAAGTTTGAGTTCAATCCCTGGTACCAAAACAAAAAATAAAATAAAATAAAACCACTTCATTAAAACAAAAGTCTTCATACCACATAATTTATAAACATAAAATGTAAGCTTCAATAGGCCTGGGCATACTGACAGAATTGTACAACCACAATCACAATCAAACTTAGAAGGTTCTTGCTAATCCAAGTCAAAACACTTTACTTACTGTTTGTCATCTCCCAATTCCTATCACCTAAATCTAGACAGTCACTGCGTTACTCTTGACCCTCATGGGTTTCTCCAGCAGCGGGGATTTGAGTAGAGCTACTCAGAGTTCTACTCTCAGATTCCATACACATTCATCTTTCATTTTTTTTCCAGATTCTCTTCAGTTTGATAACCCCATTCACTTCACCACTTTTGTTCAATATTGCACTGGAAGTTCTGTTTATGGCAGTATGATACGAAAATTAAAAGTATACCTACCAGTATTAAAGAAGGAAACTCTCTTCGTACTCAATATGACTCTGACAATCCTCCCCCTCCCCCATCAAAATCAGTAGCAACAGTGAAAATTCCTGAAACCAACAATCAGTTATAGAAAAGTTGTAGCATAACAAGCTAATATACAAAAACCAACTACCTTCTTATATATCAGCAATTAACAAAAGGTGTTTTTAAATAATACTGCTTCTATGAGCACCACAGATTTAAATATTATGTATAATTAGATAATAAAAATTTAAGCATTCTGTATAAATCTAGAAAATATGAAAAAGATTTGCCTGAGGATAACTACAGAACTCTGATGGCAGATATCAAGGAAGATCTAAAAGAATGGAAGACAGTCCATGTTCATGGAAAGGAATACCCAAAACTGTCGAAATGTCAGTTCTTCTGAATTTTGTATAAAGCTTTAAAATACCCTCAAATAAAATCCCAGAAAGTTATTTTGCAAACATGATGGAAAGATGAAACACCTAGAATAGGCAATCTAATAATGAAGAAAAACAAAGTTGGAGATCTGGTATGACCTAACTTCAAAAGTTTTTTTTGTTTTTGTTTTTTTGTTTTTTTTTTTTTCTTTAAATAAAGCTAACCTATGAAGTTAAAGTAATCAAGGCAGTATGTGACTGGGAAAGGAATTTAAAAAATAGATCATTGTAACAAAAGACAGAATCCAGAAGCAAACCCATACAAATTCATTCAAGTAATCTTTGACAAAGTAGCAAATGTAGTTCAATGAAAAAGTGATAGTGTTTTCAACAACTGAACATTCACTTGTCAAAATATAAAAAAACTGATTCACTTCATAATGGATCACTTCATCCTTGACTATTACATAACACACAAAAGCTACCATAAAAGCTACCACCTAGGAAGTAACTGAAGATGGTATTTTACCAGGACAGTAGTTGCCCAATTGTCTATAGGAACATGAGCCCTAGCTCTCTTTCCAAGCCCCAGTGAGACATTCAATTCATTATATCAAGCCCATTGCTTGCCTTATCAATCCCTTGCCCTTACAGCTTACTAAATCATCACAATATTAAAAGGGCACAGAGGTAAACAACAAGTGCTGACATGTACATACATAACATGACTTTTCTCCGCAGAGTTACATGCTGGAAAGCAGATGTAACATTTATTCGCAGATCATCAGGAACTATCATTTAATTGACCTGCATTTTAAAGTAACAAGACAAGACAAATACATGCCAAGAGTGACATCCACTAAGATGTAGACAGGACAGCCCCTCTCCCACTTCTCTTCCACAAAACACACAACACAGCTGAATGTGCACCTTTATTTCCCATTTCATTTTTATATTCATACTTATCATTTAATGCATTTTATCTCTGTGTATGTGCACACATGTACAGTTACAAACAAATGCATTCATGTTTTCATAATCTCCTATTCCCACCAGAAGATAAACTCCTTGAGAGAACACTTTGTCTCTTTCGATATTCTGTAGAGCCCTAGAATCCAGAACACAATTATTTCAGAGACTTTTATTGAATGAATAAAAGTATGTACAAGCTACTTAACAAACCTACTTTTGGCATAAAAATAATGCTTCACAACTCTCCTCGAATATTAGCTTCCAGAGAAGAGATCCCAAATAATATTCTGCCAATTTAGTCTTCTATAAGTTTATTAACTGGCTAAGAGTGTAGCACAGTGGTAGAGTACTTTACTAGTATGTACAGAGCCTGTGTTCTATCACCAGTATCACTAAATTAATTAACTAATTTAATTAAGTATGTCATACTTAATTCATATAGGGCACATGTAATGCATAAATGTGTGTGTTGGTATTTTATTACATTCACATAAACTTATGGGTGAAATTAATGATATGTAATTCAGACACAACATCTAGAACAGATGATACTAGCCATATACAATATAATATGCTTCAAATAAAATTTGATAATCAAACTTCAAGACTCCAGAAGCAATAAAGAAAAACTATTATATCTCATAAGCCCCCTTACCAACTACCAGAACCTGTTTCTCACTAATCTATCTCATTGTTTGCAAGGTCTGAGTAACAACACAGAAGTCTGAATCCCACAGTTAATACTCAAGACATCATTCCCTTTAACATTCTGACCACTCATAACTGCTACAGATTCTGTCTTTATCACTATAATTTTTTAGACAAATTATATTCCAACTTCACTCTATCATGCCTTCCTGAGAAAAATATAAAGCAATTTAAAACAACAGTGACACTATATTTCATAAGCATTTCAGAATTAAGTCCATGATGTACTTAATATAGGCAAGAAGTTTAGGAAAATATCTATTAGCTTAATTAACTTTGATAGGTCTTTTTCTAATTCAGTCCTACTTAACTGAATGGCACACAGCTCTCTATTCTAAGAGTCCTATTAATATTCCTTATGAGAATGAATAGATAACCACATATACATATACATATGCATCCACATATACATACCATATATCAGTGTGAAAAATTAAATACTAATCTATCCATACCTAGAATTACAGGACCCATTATTGAACTACATTTTCAATAGCTACAATTATAGGTATGTATAGTCAATACATTATTGAACTACATTTTCAATAGCTACAATTATAGGTATGTATAGTCAATACCTGTCAGTGGAATTAGGCAGGGAAAATTGACAAATCCATTTAAGAATATAACAGTGATGTTCAAAACATTCCTAAACCTCTCACAAGTAAATGTCACCACTGGTCATCTCCTTGATCATTTCAATGCTTCTCAAATTACAACGAAGAGCTCAGAGACGAAAGAAAAATTTATATACTTCCCTGCAATTTTCCTACCTTTAAAATTCCTGTCCAAGAATAAAATTATTTTTACTTTTTTTAATGATTCAAAATATAGATGAGATTATCCTGATGCATTTCTCCCAACAGACTAACATCAATTAAAGAAAGGCCACCTCTAGATAAGGTTGTCCTTTACCTCTCTCAGTGCCCCAAGGCTCAGGCAATGGCTTCTGTTAAGAACATAGGTTTAAAATGTCTCTGTAATGAAATTAACAAGACTTGAAGTAATAAAGCATTCCACAAACTTAAAATTCAAGGAATTATTTCATCACTATGCGCTATGCCCAATCCTGCTATGTTATCAACACAAATATACCTCTTCTCTCTTCACAATGTCCCTAAGCCCCCATACTACCTATTTCTGACTCATTTTCTCTTTTTAAATTATGATTGGAATGTATTTTAATCTAATTGCACACATGTGAGCATGTTATCAAAAGAGACACATATACATGTATTCTTACTGTCACCATCATCTTGTAAGGGCCTCAATATATTTAACCGAATATATGCTGATATTAAATTGCTATGGAAATTATCAACATTAAATCAAGACTATTTTTTGGGGTGGAGGAGCAGGCTTAAACATGTATGCAACAGGGGAGTCTGCCAGACAGTATAGAAACATGTTTGAAATTCCCTCTAGCTTTCTTACAGTCATAATGGGCTGTCTAAAGAACTTTCTTCAGTCTACTTTGGCCTCTTATTCAGCAAAGTCCAGGCTCTACAATACTTTTATCCACATGATCGGGATTCCTCAATCTTTTCCATAATAGCTGGCTAAATGCTGCCTGTATAGTCTGAAGAATAATGGCTATCACAACAACCATTACAATAAATGTTTTGCTCTAAGTGTTAAATATTTTATGCACATTTTCTCACTTAATCTGTTCAACAGCCTTATGAAGTAGGAACTGGCATTTAAGCTATATTTTACAGTGAAAAAAATGAATTTTAAAGACTCTAAGTTACCTGTATGAGTCACACAGGGAGTCTGTCTGACTCTCTAGTTCAATCGGCCTAACCACAGATCTCTATGGTGTCTGCAGAAATGGCCAGAAGAGTCCAACAATTGGTTGGTTGTTTTCCACCGAACAAATCAAGGAAGGAAGACTCAAAAACACAGTGCTATAACCCTGACCAGCCCTGACTCCACGTGAATACATCCTAGCATTTAACACAGCCACACCCCAGGCCTTCTTTGTTTCCACAGCTTCCTTCCCTCATTCTCCATCAGCCATCCTTCTGTGTCCTTGATGACTCTCCCTCCTCCACGTAGGCCTGAAGTACTAGTGTACTGCAGGCTTCTCATCTCAGCTTCCTGCTCCCCATGTCTGCTCCAGCGGCCTTCAGTCTTTGAAAGCCAGCACTAGATTGCCAAACACATTCCCATTACACTGGCTCCTCCTTGTCTTTCCGAGTGATCCCATGATGGATGCACATTATTTCAACTATTCCCATGCATTTGTGGCTTATACACAATGTTTTTGCCACACCAAAGTAAAGGATTTTCCAATTTCCAGCTTGATGTCTCATGAACCCTTAATATTACCTATATCCATTTAAACTCCACCTTTCATAGCAATATATGCCCCCTCCTGCTGTCCTCAGCACCATGAATAGTCCCAGAGCCAGGATATCATGCTGCCCCTTACCTGACAAATACTCTCACAGTTCATATCTACTATCTGCCTGAAAACTTCATTTTTACTTGAATGCCTCTGGCTCAGTTCTCTGCATCCTGAAGCCACTTTTGGGGCTAAGGGTCTTACCTTTGTGACATAAAATACTGCAATAGCCCTCGCCTAATTGGTTCCCTTGACTCAGACTCTCCTCGCTCTTTCTCAAAGCCTCTCTTGTCCATTTTTGGGCATACTGGGGGTAG
Organism: Cavia porcellus; assembly: GCF_034190915.1. Taxonomy (NCBI): domain Eukaryota; kingdom Metazoa; phylum Chordata; class Mammalia; order Rodentia; family Caviidae; genus Cavia; species Cavia porcellus. The sequence goes on along the minus strand of NW_026947496.1, from coordinate 36,477,674 downwards.
AACTCTTTTTTAAAGTTTTTGAGACAAGGTCTTACTAAGTTACCAAGGCTGGGCCTCCAATCTGTGATCTTTCTGTCTCAGTCTCTCAGAGTGCTGAGATTACAGATGTGTGCCACCACACTGGACCTCTCTTGCCTATCACAGTTGTGATCAACCCCACCCTAGTGCCAGGACCCTTCCCAGCTATCTCAGAGGAAAAGCCAGCCCAAGGAATGTCAAAACAACTGCCTAAAATGCTCTCTCAGCTCTCTCAGTCCCTGCCACATCACCCGTTACTCGCAGAATGCTGCCATCCTTTATGCTGCCTCTTCTGTTTAGCATTCTGTCTGCAACGAATTCCTCAAGTCAAGTGCTGCTCGATATCCTCCCCATCTTATATAGGATTTTTACCACCACCACCATCTCTTCCTAACTCATTAAATGCAGCACATTTAGCCTAGGCAATTTCCCAGGGTCTGCAGTTTCTTCACTATAAACTAGATCCACCAGGAAGCAATAAGCGTAAAGTACTAGGTCTCAGAGTGACTTTTTCTGAGCTCATTAAATGTTTATGAATTTTATAAATGCTCCTTATGCCTTTTTATTAAATCACTATAATAATTATTTATAAAACAAGTTATGCAAGCATCTATATTAATAATATAAAGAATGCCCACTAAAAGATTTAAAGACACATAAAAAGCCATCCAGCCATTCTCCCATTGTGATCTCCTTCACAGATGTATTCAGTTTACTAATGTACTGATTAATTTGTGAGGTAAAGCAGTAGCATCAAATCACCCTAAGTATTTTTACAGTTTTGTAATATCTGTGAATCTCCCCCACAGTGGATGCAGACTACTTTCCTCTTGTGTCAATGCCAGAAATATTAACAGAAGAGAGATGCCGTATCACATAAAACATGAGGGAAAATAGTAAATTGCATTATGTCTCAAAAAAGGGAGGTGCCAACAAAAGGTCCTGAAATTTTGCACAATTTGAGAACTCTTGACTCTGCAAGTGAACATGAGATTAAACTTTTTAGACAGATAATTAATCCAAATTAATGAATATTTAATGACATTAAAGTAGTTTTATGTGCTCATTCCTCTATTTGTTTTGCTCAATGCATCTTAATGTGTTGTAATTATATGAAAATTTTCAATTCCTCTTCTACTGATAGGTAAGAAAAACACAAGAAGAAATACTTCCAAGGAGAACAAAAAATGGATCACCTCAAAGGACATATGAATGCCCATGGTCTGCCATGTGTCATGCTAACATTCTGTGTTCTTAGTTAAAATTTCTATCAAGGCAAACTAAAAATGTGCCCAATTACATCAACACCAGTGCAAGGAGCTCAATTCAAGTACCAACCTCCGCTGCTCTTCGCCATGCTCTCCCGAAGGGACAGTGAGACATTCATCCATGTGTCCATGCAGCAACCTTAGGACATCGCCACCAATCAGATACCCTGCAAGAAGTAATTAGAAGTCGTTTACATTGGAACTGTCTCTGTTAGGTGCTGGTGGTCAGACTCATAATCTGGTCTAATCTTTTACTGCCCACAGTCTAACAAGGTGTAAGAACCTTGCTAACATCGCATAGGAAGCCAATGTTGGTTGGCACTTATGAGAAACATTGATTTTCCTAACCTCAGCCATGCAGAGTCCCCCATCAGACATACAATCATGTACAGGGTCAGATTTAAACCTATGCAAGCGAGAACAGATACTGCCCTGGGAAACCTGTTGCATAAACACTGTTGTGATACAGCTTTAAGGCAGAAGCCTGGAAAATCAGAAATGCAACATTAACGAAATGGTGCAATACCCCAAGGCCAAAAAAGTATAGAGACAACAGCCTTTAGAAAGCTGATGGGTGAAGATAACAAGTAAGCTCAAGTTGACAGCAGCATAAAAGTTAGGCAAGATAAATCTTAACACAGGCTTCACTCTGAAGAGGCAATTTCAACAAGATCCTTCGCCTCATGTATCTGCATGAGAGAATATTTAAACAAAGGCAATCTCTACTTAACAACCAGCTTATTATTACAATTCCAAAGATGACCATCAGCTGTGCATAGGCTGAGTCCCTAACCGAAGTGGAGTCATTACCTTGGGCTGCTTCACTTCCTGAGCTGATTGGGGCCACGCTCCAAAGAGTCTGCTGGAAGGCCGCATCCACATGCAAACTGCCAGTGCCATAGGACAAGTGCTGCAGCGAGGGGCAAGAGGAGGCACCACTGGTAAATTCCACTACGTGAGCACAACACTAAGAACTTAGAGCTGCCGGTAGAGAGAACTAATTCACACCTGGCAGTCAAAACCTAAAGAAGAGGGCTGGTGATGAAGCTCTGAGGCACAGTGCCTGCCTGGCAAGCACAAGGTCCTGAGTTTGATTCCTGGAACACCCCTTCAGCCCAAAACAAACAAACAAAAAAACTAAAGCCTAACACATTTTTTTTTAAATCCAATACCAAGGATCACAACTATGCACTTGCAAGGCAGGCACTTATGCTGCTGAGCTAAATCCCCAGCCCCTATGGCCTAACAAATTTAATTCCCTTAATACCCCCTCAATCCCCACCCCCCAAAAAACCCTAAAGCCAGCTAACAAAGCAAATTCAAGCCCAGCCTGGGCAACTCAGCAACTCAGCAAGACCTTGTCTCAAAATTAAAAATAAAACATGGCCTAGAGACACATCTCAGTGTGAAATCCCAGGTTCCATCTGCAGAATCACAACTACCCGACATGCACACAAACACAAACTCAAAAACTAGTAGCAAAAGATAATAATAAAAGTTGCTATATGACTGAGGTATATCTTTCAGCTTCATTCTATAAGTTACTAACAAATTAATAATCAAAAAACACAAATAAATATACTGAATAAATTTGTAAAAAGCAACTAATTTTGAATTGACTTGTTGATGGACAAAGTGGTATGGGAGGTAGGGAGTTAAAATTGTAAATGAATTTTATCCATATCACACTGTGTTAGTTTACAGACACAGGTAGATAAGCACTACTGAACTGATGTCTTCAGTTTATGGAGTCTTTAAGAGCTGTTATCTGCAATTTGATATAATAGCCATTAGATGGCAATATTTCCCAGTAGCTATGAGAAAGTGCATAATAAATTTCTTCCAAAACTTAGATATTATAAATTCTCTTTCTTAAAAATAAAAATTTGTTAAAATGGTATCATGCTTGATATCTTTGAGACATAACATGGGAACTTACGAAATGTGCACCAAGAAAAAAGTGTAAGTACAGCCAAATGACATGGTTATAATACTAATCACTACTTGGCTGCCTTCACAATTTCAAAACTACAAACTAAAACCTGCTTTCCTAGTATCTTCCCCCCAAAAATAACACTAACATCTCTTCAATGTTTTGCAACACCTTCCCAATGCTAGTGGCAGCCTTAGTTTTTAAAGATTTTAATCACATCAGCAAGTTCCTAGGATTCTGACCATCTTAGTAAGTTAAAGGTTAGTCACAGCTTAAAGTAGACACTTTCTGTGCAAGGAACACCTAGAAACCCACAGGGCTACTCAAGCAGCTCACAAGTTCTTAGCAAGAATAGGTCTTTGTTTTTCTGTCTTTCAAAAAATGAACAAACTCTTGATACTGTGACATATACATAATTGTAACATCAGTAATTTTTCCAAATTGGTAAAAGTGTATCAGATGAGGTATTAAACAACCTCTTGTTCATATCCCTGTCCTTAACTTTCACTGGTTGTCTTCTTTGTTGTTATAATTTGATCTAAAAGCTCCCCTAGAAGGCTCTTGTGTTCAGAACTAGAATTTTTGAAATAAAATCAGAAATTCAGTTTGATTCAGCTGTACCTCTTCTGAGTATCCTCCCAAAAGGGTTAACAACTTCATATTATAATGATATATCCATCCCCATGTTTACAACACAGCAATTCATAATAGGTAAAGTGTGGAGGCAACCTATATCGCCATCAATAGCTGAATGAAGAAAGGAAATGTATTTGTACACAATGGAGTACTAGTCAGCCAAAAAGGAGAATAAATTTGAGTCAACTGGAGAAAAATGAATGAATCTTGAGACCATAATGCTAAGCGAAATAAATCCGACACAAAAGGATATTGAATGGTTTCTCTTGTATGAGAAACCCAAAACATAAATAAAGAGCAAAATAAAAAAGAAAGGGTAGGAAACAGGGATGCAGACTTTGTGGAGATGGAAGGGGAGCATGGCAAGAGGGACAGCGAAGAAAAACAAGGGGAAGGAAAAATGACTAAGATGTGTATGTATATAAACCAGTTTCCTCAGATTAATATAATCATTACATACAGCCAATATATACTGCTTTTTTAACGAAGCAAGGTATCTGAAACTGATTGAGTTATAGAGTATCAAAACTCATTTATTGAAGATTTTATAGCTGAATGTTCTGGTAGGTGCTGGAGCCTGGCTGGAAGTATGATCTGGAAAGGTGTATTCACAGGGGACAGGACCCAGAAGGTGCTTTCTTAGTCCAGCCCCTCCCCTCCCCTCCCCTTCCTTTCTCCCTTCCTCTCCCTCTCTCTACCCCTCTTCTGGCTCGCCTCCTGTTCTGCTTCCAAGCTATCACAGATGAGCAGATTTCCACTGCCACACCCTTTTCCTCCATCACATTTCTTCCTGGGAGCCACTCAATCATGGATTAAAACTTTTGAAATCACAAGTCAAAATAAGCCTTTTCTGCTGACATTATCAGGATTTTAGGCACAGCAAATATACTTGTGTACAACTTCCTCCTCACCTGAGCCTCATCGTTCTTATGCATAATCCCAGCTGAGAATCCTCTACAGACCTGACTTCTTTTTCAACATGTCAAAATTCTTTGACTACTAATTAATCATATCCTACCTAATGCTACAAATGAGCAAACTATGTTTCATTTCACAGCAATTTTCATATGTAATTATTTGATGTATTTTGTTTCTTCTTCTATCCTATCTGAACCAATTTCACAACTGTTTTTCTAACCCTATACAGGGTTATTCAGTAAATAATTACATGTAGCAGTGAATCAAATCTTTAAAATCAAAGCGGCCTAAGTTTTAGAGGTAGATCACTTAATTAACATACAGAGGGCACTGGGATTAATCCCTAGCATTAAAATAAAGGCAAAAGACTTTTAAAAACATTCTAAAGACATTGTACAAATGTTCCTATTTCAATACTTAATGACAAAAAACCATATGTATGTATGTGTATATCACATAGATTTTTATCAAACCATATAAAAATAATTAAAAACACAAATATTTTTATTTTGGTTTTGAAACCAAGTGTAAGTCCATGCAATATTATAATCATTTGTTAATTCATCATTTATTCACTGAATGTACTGTGTATAAAACACTGGGTCAAGTATTAACAGAATGAGGGGCTGGGGATTTAGCTCGGCGGCATAAGGGCCTGCCTTGCAAGCAGGCAGTCATGAGTTCGATCCCTGGTACCAATAAAAAAAAAAAAAAAAAAAAAAAGACAAGTATTAACAGAACGCATTCTCTAAGGGTGCTTGTAATCTTGTAGGGCAGGTACAATGCAGACACCGAATGCTGTGTGCAGTATGTAAAAATGTAGAGAACACTCCTGCCGGAACACGGGAGCAGAGTTCACTGTATGAGGGAGGCCTGGGGCACCTCCACGAGAAGGGTGAGATTTCTCATGGGACACGGGCTTTGAGGGAACAAGTGGCATGTGCTGGCTGGCCTTTGCATTTTAAAGACACTGTCTCCAAATAAATGTATGCATTCAGTGGCTTTAAACAAGGCTAATAACAGTGCTAATGTGTTATGTGTAACTATTTAAAACACAAACTTCTGTATATCACTTTATTGATTTTCATTTTTGATTAACTAGAAACTTTTGCACTGGCAGAAGACTGGGCCTGCCTCGCCATTTCACAAGGTCTGACAAGGGGAATGTATGACAAAGGCAAGGCTGCAACCAAAGGGGCAGAAAGGTGGGAACACAGAAAACAGCAGTGTGTCCTCTCTGCCACTTAGGGGACGTTCTCAGAAGTGAGGCTCTATAGACCTGCAGATAAAGGCTACTCCCAGACCACAGACCACATATTTTAGGCAGTAAGTGGTTACTGCTTTAGATAGGCAATGAGGCGGTACAGAAATCAAAATGCAATTTTCAAATTATACCCCAGGCTAAAGACAAATCATACATGTGAAAGAACTATAAAAATATTCAAAATTTAGTTGTTAGAGAAAGTCCTAAGTATAGCCTTAAAATCTTTTAATCATAGAAAGTTAGCTACATAATGTCAATTTCTCAAAATAAAATATTCTCTGGACATAAAATTTTGGCTGCTTCTATTTAATTTTACTAGTTAAACAGCAAAGAGACATTGAAGTAAGAAGAGCATCAAGTCAGGCCTGTGGTATTAGATATTCAAAAATGCAGGAACAGTTTCAATTGCTGAAACAAATATGAGTTGTCCTTAAAGCAAAAATAGATGTTGGCAGAGGTTGAAAGCAAAATCTGTCTTAGGCTGAAAAGTGTAACCGCCATGGAATCTATATAATCACACTGCAGAATCAAGGATTTGGACAGCCATCTACTCCCTGGCCTTACCTTTAATCAAATGGTAATGTTTTCACATTTTATAAAGCACATGAGTCATCTGAGTATGTTATCAAAATTGTTGATTCCAATTTAATAGAAATAAGGTACAAGCAACCACGCTAGTCCAAAAACTTGTTTTATATAAGATAACTATACGATAGAAGCACACTTTCCCACAAAAGAAATCACAGTATAACTCACCCCCCTACTTGAGATTTTTATAAGTAAATGAATTCAACTTGAGACCATTCTCATTAGGGAAATAAATCAGACATGCAGGTGTAAACATCATATTGTCTTGCTAGTGTGAGAAGCTAAAAGAAACTATATAAAAAACAGTTAAGATAGTCACACTACTTACTTCTCTGAGCTCACTGAAGAGAAAGGTGCACTAATATTGTTCAGAGGATTAAATGCAGGTGTCTTATACTCTGAGTAACTGACTTGACGATAACATTACACAATGTATATACCATTATTACTCCCAAATTATCATGTTTTGAAATTTCTGTTCTCTTTAAAATAAAGTAAAAATAAAAATAAATCACCCGCTAAACCTGAAGCCCACAGCATATACATAGATAATTTTCGTTTCCTTTGTAACACTGTGTATTTATTTTATACATTTTAAAACATTTTAATGACATAAAGTCAAAAAGCTTTGTAAGATTGCTAGAGGCATCCACAACCATAAATTGTTTAGGAATCTCTGAACCTTTATTTGATTCAACTGTTTACTCATTTATTTATCTCTCATTAAATGTCAGGGACTTGGGCTCTGGCGACCAGCATTCTGAATAAATTATCATCCACGCAAACTAAACAAGTCATATGACCCCTCAGGCTTCAGTGTTTTCTCCTGAAAAACTAAGTGAGGGGCATAAAGATAGATCCTCTTTCCAAATGTCAGTCCATGATTTCATCATCTGAGCCAAGGGGAGATTAAAAAAATAGCTCAAAGTAAATTAATCAAAATTAATTAGAGGGCCAAAAGGTATATAGCTCAGAGGAAGAACACACACTTAGCATGCATTAGGTTCGGGGTTCAATCCTCACCACCATCGCTCCAAAATCTAATCTGTTGGTATAATAAAACATTTGCACATACTTACAATAACTATCTTTTACCAGTTTTTATGCAGGTGGAGACCACTCAGTAATTAATTCTGCAATTAAAACTTCTTTTTATATATCAAAAATCCCAAAGCTAGGAGGAGACATGTAGAATACCTTTTTATGGCCTCTATTATTAGTAGCTTTTTTGTGTCGAATAAAACATTCTGCTTTGCTCATTTATTTTTAACCAGCTGTTTGTCTGGCAATACTTTTGTATTGTAAAAACATTTCCTATCTATAGGTGACCTGATCAATCACTCTTCCAATATAAGCAACCCAATATAAGCCCAGAAATTTTTCTGATGGAATGATTCTACGTCTAGCATTTGTAAAAATGTTTTGCATGCTTTACCAAGCAGCAAGGTCCATTTTTCCTGCTTTCTGTACTTAAAATTGTATGTTTCTCTAATACTTAAGCAGCTTTGCTAAAGCTCTCTTTAAAAGAAGACAAAAATCCCAACAGGAGAAAAATAAATTGCTTTTCTTTTAGATATTCCTGAAAAGAGGATTAAGATATCCTTTGATATTAAATATAGAATAGCAGAAACTAGAAAATACCTAATTTGGGTGAGTAGTTTACAACTATGACAAAATCCTGTCATAATATCCGACTTACAAAAGCAGACATAATGCCTTCACAGAGCATGGGGTAAAAAAAAAAAACAACACTTAAGTCAGTTTTAATCAACTTAGCATTCCAATGTTCTATAGTAATAGTATTTAAAATGTACAATTAAAAATAGTTTGACCTGAGTTTAGTTATCACTGATAGTGAAAGAAAAATAGCACATCGTCCTATTGAGGCAACAAATGAAAATGTTTATTTTAACCAATTTGTTTTAGAACAAAAAATAACTATTTTTGAGCCACGTCAGCATTTTCTCAGAATATAAACTGTATTTTCACATAGTGTATATCCCTTTAATATCTCCTGTAATTTGCCTCTCTCTTTCCCAACTTTGTTTTCTTGGGGTTGAATATATGCAGTTACTTTAATCATTCCCATAGGCACAAATCTCCCAGGGTAACTAACTGATGACAGCAACCACTGATGCAAAAGCTATGAGTCTTACTGGAATTGAAGCATTTAATCCTAACACCTATGCACATTAAGTTCTTTATTTTCTCCATCCTGCAGATGAAGAAATAAGGTCAAGAAGTTACACATTTGCCTCAGCCTCACTTATCAGGCTTGGAATTGATGAATGACGATATACGGATACGACCTATCTGTAGTTACTTAGGGTTCAGTGTGTGGCTTGTTCTAGTGGCCTCTGTACATTCCAAAGCCCTTTTACTACCTCACTTCTTGCTCTTTTTTTTTCTGGCTTAATCACTGAGTTTACCATAAAGTCCATGCCACTCTACACCTGGCTAATCAATCACAGCAGAAACATGTGATGATCATAAACCATTCTTTATCCAGAGGGACTTTCCTCAGCAACCCTAATCTGTACCACAACACATGTTTAATGTCTCATGGTTACATGTTTGGTTTGTGTTATGGCTTGCATCTTAATTAACCTACAAAGGCTTATGTGTTGAAGGCTAGTCCCCTGCTGATGGCATTATTAGGAGGTTGTGGAGTGGGGGCTGGAAGGAATGTAGGCCATTGAGTGTGTGCCCCTGAAAGGAGTATTAAGACCACAACCCCTTCCTCTCTCTCTTTACTTCCTGGCCACCAGTGAGTGAGCAGCCTTGCTCTCCTGTGCACTCCTTGCCATGATGTTCTACTTCAACACAATCCCCAAACCAATGGGGCCAAATGATCACGGCCTGAAACCTCCGAGACCATCAGCTAAAATAAGCCTTTCTTCCTTTGGAATTACTTATGTTAGGTATTTTGTCAGAGTGACAGAAATCAGACTAATATGTTTATTTCCTCCAATAATTCCTTGAAGTCAAAAATTCTGTGTACTGCGCCCTTAGTCTTGTCTGTTGCTCCTGTTGCTGTATATCCTAGGTTCCAGCATCTACAAACAGTAAAATACTGACTTCATTACTAAATGAAACTGAAGTTTTAACAAAAAAGGCTGCTCTTTTACAGTCCTATGTAGAAAGTTATGAAGAAAAGTGAATGTAACTACACAAAATGTAAATTATAAATTGTGACTTTTTTTAATTAATAAGAAATTTATCTCCAAAGTTAATAGCAGGCAAGCCTTGTTCACCATTATTATTACTGCCACTGTTAGCACACTGAGTTATACTTTAAAGCATATTCAAATTCATGATCTCACTACTTCCTCACAGTAAACCTGACATCACATATTATCATTAGCATCAACCCCACCTTCAAATGAGGAGCTAAAGTTGAGAGAGTTACATGACTTGCTCACATGGTCAGCTACGGAACTGATATTAGAAGTTCCAATCTCTTTACTACTTCATTCTGTAACAATATAATCCTGTCCAATAAACTTTCCTAAATAGTGAAAAGTATAAATTGTATATAAATGTATAGAATTTATATATTGAAAAGTTTACATAAATTATTTCTACTCAATTGGTTTCCAATAACAACTACAATTCAAAATGCACATGTGCTGATCAAAATACACCAACTTCTAAAACTAGCTCGGCCACATAGCAAAGGATTAAAAAATGCTTATTGAATGAACTGCACACCTGGATTTCCTAGAACTCTGCATGGTGACAATTTCCACCTATTTCAGTTGGGAAACAGAAGTAGAGAAATGCTTCAGGCCTCCCTACAGCCATGCAACAGTAGTCACTTCATTTAATTTAATAGTTCCTGTCAGTTACACGAGGCACTCTTGTGCCACTTTCCTGTCTGTATCATTGTCTCTCCCCATGAAGTGAGTGAAACAAAACCATTCTTCCCACAAATGTTTGAAAGCTGAAGCTAAAGGTGTTGGTAAATCAAAACGGACTTAAAACACCCCCAACTCTCCTTCTTTCCATGCTAACAGAGCAAACAGGTACCAACTGTTTACTTCATCCTACTCCGTCACACACAAGTTTGATTCATAACATTGTAACATGTTCTGCCTCTGATTTGGGTTTTGATCCTCACTCACATAAAAATCGCATCTGGAGTGCTTCATGCAAAGCTTACAATGCCTCATGTTTAATTACCTTCTCAATCTTAAAAGTAATATTTTATATTGGAATCCTTCATACTGCCACAGATTTCAATCTTCTATATCCTTCTGTGTAGGATTGTGCTTTAATAAATCCATAACTTACTAAGTAAGTTAAATACTGAACTGGCCTCACCACGAACATTTAAAATATATGAAATGAGTAAACACACTTCTTTCTTCACTCACCCATTTTCAGCTATACTCTGAGAAATAATGCAAAGTCAACACTAGGTAAACTTTCTTATTGCATCTATTTCTCCCTAACATAATGTTTCTCACATGTATTAAATTACTTTTTAAATATCAAAATAGGTAATCACATCATTAATAAGACCTTTACATTGAGCACAAAATAAAGATCATGAAATTTGGAATTCCTGATTAGACTACATTTACACTCTATTAATAACACAATTTATCAACAAGTACTATCAATAACATGAACACACTGTCAAGGTCAGGAGAGAAGCCTGCCTCAACAGAGCTGGTATGTCATATTTGCACATTTATTCTCGTATATGAGGAGTTATTTATAGCTCACCAAATAGAGATACAGGCTTATTTATAAGCACTTTTCTGAGATAATTTGCAGTGTAAACTCTAAAGAGGTAATTGCAATGATTTTTCATTTATCATAGCACAAAATCCATGCCCCTACTTCCCACACTTACCAAGTACCTTTCAGAGGACACGCTAACTAAGATGAGGTCATCTCCAACCCGTACTTTTTCTCCTTCTGACCGCTGCTTAGAAGCAGGATGTATAGTCCACCAACAAGCCTCACCTGCAGATTGATAGAGTAAAACACACAGATGTGCCTGGTAACTTAAATCTCATTTCCTTTACCACTGACATGACTTCTTCAAATGTGAAATTTCACGTAAGTTAACCTTTTAAACCACAAAAATGAAAAGTACTTGGCTTAGGATAAGACCTAAGGAAATGCCAAGTTTCTTCTCATAGAAACAGGGTACAATATTTTGATACCTGACCCCATAATAAAGCGCTTTGAAAGGATATTTATGTGTACAAACATAAGACCAAGTCTACCAGTCATCCTAAACTGATTTCCTTCTGTATGCAATCACGTGTCATTATTCTCTTCACCATGCTCTCTATAAAAATCTCTAGTCTGTTGACACTTCGTTTCCAAAATGACCTGGAGTTTTGTGATGCACATCCCAGTACTTTTTGAGGGATGCTAATTCAAAAAAGGATGCAAAGTACTTGTCATCTAAAGTCTCACTATTCTTTTTTTTTTTTTTTTTTTTTTTTTGGCCTCCTGTCATTTTACATTGTGGTAATTGCATCTAAGAGCAAATATAAAAATTATAGATGTATTATAAGAAATCCTGGGCATGTATTAAATTAAAAAATTTCTTCTACAACAAGTCAAACATAAACACAAACTACATGTTTATTCACTATTCGTCAGTCTTGTTATATAAGTGGATGCACACTTTTCTGCAATCTGTTCCCAATTGATTTTAAAATCTCAATTTAAAGTCTACAAAACATCGGCAACAATGTTCTGTTGATATCTGTTATCTACTAGTTACTGTTCCCTTCCCTTATCTAGTTTTACTATTTTCCTCTAATACATTTCTTTTTCTTGACTAATTCTGCAATGTCAGAATGTAAGTTTCAGAACAGCAGGGACACTGTAAGTTTTGTTCACCAGGATTTTCCCAGTTCTACAAGCATATTGGAGGCACTCAATAAAATTAATTTTGCATGAACAAACACATGAATCATCCCATAATAAATCTTCAGCAAGCTTACAGTCGATATGTAATCTGTGGTTTATGCTGCTTTTCTTACACGAATCAATCTTAGTTGCCTACATCAGACAGAGCGCCTTATCTTCAGTCACCCAATCCACTTTGCTAGGGCTGTAAGCACTTTTCATGCATTCACCCAAATATTTACAGTGTATCCTCTATTTGCCAATCATTGCTTCAGTAGCTGGAGATATGTCAACAAATAAGAGGGAAAAATATCATGCACTTTGTGAGTTTAGTTTAGGCACGTATACAACAAGGCATACATATAATTTTTAAAATTCAGTAATTCAGAGGAAATAGCTTTGGGATAAAGACAGTAGCATAAAGGGATCAAGAAATAGGACGAGGGACTGCCTTGTAATGCTGCTTATTATGTAACCATCTCAGCATATGAACACAAATTCTGGATCATGTCTTGTACTTCTTTCGAAAACCAAACTTAAGATTTCCTTTTCAACCACATACTAAAATACAATAAGTAAAATATATTAGTTCAAACAAGAAAAATAAAATTTAGAAAAAATCAGACTAAGCCAATAAAAAATAAAAACCAGAGTAACACATTTTCTGATGCTAAGTATTCTCAAAAGTTCATATGCAAAACAGGTTTGTTCATTCAGAAGTTAATTAGGTCCATAAATACAGATTTATTTTCATCCATGTATGGATTTTGAAAATCTGAATATAAGAAAGCACTTTTCAGTTATTTTTTAGAGACAAAAATATAAAAAGTATACCTTTTAATGGGGTAGCTCATAATGTATTGATACATGCACATATTATGTAATGTTCAAATCACATTGAAGATTTTTATTTCCTCATGCATTTGTCATTTGCTTTTTAAAAATATTTAGATTTTTTCTTTTATCTTGTTGAGTTAAACATCACTAATTGCTTTTTTAAAAATATTTAGATTTTTTCTTTTATCTTGTTGAGTTAAACATCACTAATTGCTATAGTGATCCTATATACTACAGAACACCAGATTCTCTCTTTTTCTTTTGGGAAGAAGGTCAAAGCCTGGGCTGTAAGTCTGCTAAGCAAATGCTCTACCACTGAGTCACGTCATTAAAGCCCCAGATCAGCAGAAAATATTTTTAAAAGAGTCAGAATGTGAGCGGATAACTTAATTCCTTCTTAAAAGAAGATCTGGATTATTTCCTTCAATTTTTTCTGCTTGATATATTCTTTCATTACAAAAGTCATTATGTTATCACTGTAAAAATAAGACAAACTGTCAAAGGTATAAAATGTCCTCGCAGAATGGAAAACAACAATACAAATAAAACTTGTGCTTTCCTATTTTGACTTTCTAGTAGCAACTCTGTTTCAATACACACATTTTTCTTAACTTCAAAAATATGGAAACACATGTGTGTTTAGACATATATGTAGCACAGTACCCATGGGCAGAGAAATGAAGATTTTCCACCTCTTTGGTTGAATACTGAGATTGTGAATGCCACATTTTCACTGTTAAAAATATTTTTAAGATGAAAGATATGAGACATGCAGTAATACTTCACAAACTAATCTTATGACTATGCATCACATCCAGTAAATCAAGTAAGTTCTGGTTGTTTTCTCCAAACATCCCAGAAGATCAGGCATGAAGACTAGTATAAACAGTCAAGTAATTACATGGGAATAACCAGTAAGAAAATACCTATGAGGGATAGTTAAAGAAGAAGGTGAATTTTTAATATTTCCAAAATTTATTACAGTAAAAGATACACTGTCGACTCCCCCTCAAAATGCACTCCCTTGCTTCAAATACATCCCTACATTCTCGCCACTTTCTGCAGCAGTTTTGGAAGTCATCCTTCAACAGATGTGCTCTTGAAGCTACCCACATATTCTGAATTGACTCCTGTGTTTTCCTTTCATGGTCATTTTGACTTTAAGATAGAGCCAGAAGTTCTACATTGCCAGTTCCGGTGATTAAGGTGAATGAGGATATACCATAATCTTCTTTCTTTTAAGTTTCTCTGCCCATAAAAGCACATGTCTAATGCATCCTTGATCATGTATGATAACATATGTCCTCCCACCAAGTCCCAGGAAGGGTCTGTCTGAAAATGGTTTCACCATGGCACAAGGCTCTCTCACCTGTGGTGTCTTCTTGCAAACCCACATCAAAAGCCAGTTTATCAGTTGAAGACCGAGAGGTGGACAGACAGCACAGATACTGAAAATATAGAATCAGTAGTGTCACTGAATGTTGACAGTCAGAGCCAAGTCTTATCCTGACAAGCAATTTGACATCTGTCTATCTCTGCTGATTAGTCTTTTTCTAACAATCTGGATGCTTCTGCACAAAGCCAAGACTTAAATTCCTATGCAGAACAGCACTTACATAGCATGCATTAGAAGCGACAGTTGAAAGGAAATATGGTCCTTTTTCCCCCCTCATAAAGACTAAGAAAATTTGCTCTGTCAGTACAAGACGACAAGTAACTGGGGATGTGTTTGTACATCTCTCACTTCATGTGATATTCATGACCATCAGACAAAGCTCATCATGATCTGACAGTCAGAAATCTCTCCCAAACAGAAATTTGAAATCTTTTCCCTTTCGTCTTCTAGTTTTGTTTTCATTGAAACCTTTTTAACTCTTTGAAATCCATCCTATAATAACTTTGGTGTGAACAATGGAGGTCTCATAATGTGTATACATGTATCACTTCCTGCAGAGTAATCACTCACTCACTGTATTATTTCCTTTGTCCCCCCACCCTTAAATTTTCCTAACTATATACTCTTTTGTTATTGTTGTTGACAATGGAACTTTCTATATAGTTCAGGTTGTCCTTGAACTCTCTATGTAGCCTAAGCCAACCTCAAACTCTCAGCAATCCTCCTCCCTCAGCCTCCCAAGTGCAGGGATTACAGGTATGGGTCACCACTCCTAGTTCTTAACTGTATACTCTTGGACATAAGGTTTAGGATCATTTATCAGACTAACCTCCCTTCTACTTCAATTTAAAACACCTTATTAAGTGTTATTAGAATGAGGACACAAAGAGAAATCTGTTTATGAGCTTAAAATACACTACTATCTGCCTGAGCAAATGTACTGCCAGTAAGCATAGGGGCTTACAAAGAGTACTCAGAGACAGCTTTGGGTCTGAACAAGCCTAGGCCACTCCAATTAATGCAAAGGCAATTAAACCATGCAAAGCCTATAGAACTACTACTAGGAAACAGGACCCCTGCAGGTAAACACATGTCCATGAACGTGAGAGGGTGGAGGCTGAGTTGTTTAGAGACAGATATGCTGGCATGGCAGGAGAAAGTGAGTGCCTGGAGGTACAGAACAAACAGACCTGGGGACTGATTCAATCCTTTGACTACAAAGTCCTGGATCCCAAAACCACAAAAACAAAGAGGCTTTAAGGGTTCCTAAATCTGTTTTTAGCCAGTGCAGGATGTGAATCTGATCTTCAGACAGGCAGCCCAAGGGGCTTACAGATCTAAGATCTTAACTGTTTTAAACATCTGTATTTGGGAAAAATTAACAACTTTATAACCATCAAATTTCTCAAGCAAAATCATAAGGTAAGCACTAATAAAATTGTCTGCAATATTTCCTAACAAAAATAGAATGGGTACTACTACCACTCAAATACATTCTTCTAAATTTCACACCAACATTAAAGTAGTTATTATATTCTACTAAATGTTAATTAAGTTCCACAAAGGCAAGAACTTGTTCTTGTTCAATACTGTATTCAGTGCCTAGCACACAGTAGATGCTCAATAATATTTATATAATAGATGAAATTTCAGACACAATTGCAGGCTTACTGAGATTGAATAAGGTATTCCAGGTTGTCTGCATTTAGCAAAGTAAGACTAAACTCTACCAAAACATCTATTCTAGGTTCTTAAAATATTCTAAGAGGAATTTTCAGTCCATGAGTTTTGAATGCTACCAAAAAAAGAAGAATTCTTTCCATGAAATGCTCAACCAATAGTTTATATATATATTTGTTTTGTATCCAGCCACTATTGTATTTTATTTTATTACTGTATTTACATATTATCAAAGACTTTCAGAACAATGTTAGATACGGTAGATAAAACATATTCTTATTTTATTTGTTGATTTTAGGTAGTTTTATCATGCATGGATTGGTAATTATGGTGTTAGCTATTGACATGCTATTCTTTATGACCAAGTAAATAATATTTAGTTTTCATTAGCAATGCACATTTTTTACTGAAAACTTTTCAGCACTTGTTAGAATAATATTTTTTCTTGCTTGACTTTATTTATATGGTATAGTACATCAATAAAAATGATGGTAAGACACCATTAAAGTCATGCCTATACTTTTTATGCACTTTTACTTCTAACTTTCATTAACCTGATATTTAAAAATCAAATTATTATACCACTATGCATAATTGAGATTAAGTTTGTATGTGCTTGACCTTGGTATTGAGGCTGTGTTTAAAACTTTATACAATGTTATGGTTTGTGTCTAGATGTCCCCCCAAAACCTCATGTGGTCATGTGTGGAGCTTTCAGAGATGGCTGGATCTGGAATGTGTCATGCTGAGATCAAGGGTGTGTGAATACTAACCCAGTCTACTGATTGACTTGACATAGTTCTGGGTAGGATAATGCTGCCCCACCCTGGATGTGAGTGCTAACTGCCCTAAGGGGGGTAGCCTGGATAAGATATAAAGAACAAAAAGCAAGTGTCTGGTCACTTGTCACTTTGTTGCTTGCTGCTTGGATGATTTTGCTGCCTTTTGCCTGCCATAAACTGTTTCTCCTGTATGATGTTTCTCTACATTGGAGCCAGCTGATTATGGACTGAAAAATCTATAAATTTTAAGCTGAAAAACACCTTTCCTCTTTTAACTTTGGGTTGAATACTTTGTCTCAGCAACAAGAAAAGTAATTAAGACATACAGTATGGAAACTATGTTTTTTTAAAAAAAAGAAATTAATTTCATTATGCTTCTAGATATCTGACTATTGCAAAGCCATTAAAAATTACATTGAATAATTTAAATCACATGAAAATGCTCATATTTAAAATGATAAAAATTTAGTTATATGTTAAGATATAAATTATATAAAAATGTATAGAAGAGAAATGCTTTTAAAAATCTCCAACAGCTTTCTCATATTAGTATAATCTCATAGCAGTATAATAAGAAGTAATCATAGTAGTATAATCTCATAAGTTTTCTAATAATTTTCCTAAATTACTATAGTATCATATTAGTATAATAAAATATTTTTTCTTTAAGTTCCAAATATAGAACAAATATGTATTCATCTTACAATTTAAAGTGCTTTTAAACTGCTGGAATGAAACTTTTATATATTTTATATATCACACACATATATATAAAATGTGTTTAAAAAGCATTTATAAATTACATTAAAATATATATATATATCACTATCAATATAGAAAATTGAGAATGAGAAAACTGTGCCTGACAAAAGGCCAATGAACAACTGGGTAAAAGAAACTGAGGAAAGAAATCACCTACTCAGGAAAAAAAGTAAGTGGTTAAAATTAACACTGAAGAGCATAAGCAGTATTTTTATGGTGTCCTTCAGAAAGATGTCTTAATTCTTTTATAAATGAATTGCGTAAGACACATTTATAAAGGAAAATATTTCTTATTTACTCTTAAACTACTCTATCATAAGATACTGAGTCAAGGCATGTACATGAAAGCTCATTAATACTACTGTAGAAATAATATTACCAACATTTCCTGATTATATGTCCCCGAGTAGATCACTATGACCACAGAAAGATGAACTCAGATGCCCACTCACCATACCACTATAGGAGTGGCGCAACAGTATGGCATGTCCATAGAGGAGAGTCCGATGGCCACCACCTTGGGCAGTCTACAGAGAGAAGAGAAAGGGTAGAGAAAGCAAAAATCAACAAACTTAAGTCAGTAAAATGCTTTTCTGCCTTTTACAGAAAGTTTAGTAGGGAATAACACTGTAAAAATTACTGCAAAAGCATGCAGTGATAAATGATTCTTAAATTGGAATACAGCTATCAAAGAAGCCTCTACTATGGGGTTAGCATTTAAGAGATGAATTTAAATTCAGAATTATTCTTAAAAGATATTTAAAAGTATTAATAGGAGGAAAAGGTAAACATCTACTTTGAAAAATTGTATTTAATCACAAAATGAGGTTTGCTTCAGGGAATATTCTATTCTATAATACATTTGATTTATGGTAGCCAGGAGGGCTTCTACTTATTTAATCTGGTCTGGATTACTTTTATAGTAAGAATTTTACTATGTTTCCAGATTGGTCTCAAAAGCTCAAATGATCCTCCTATTTCAGCATCTAGAGTCGCTGAGATTATAAGTATGTACCAATGCATCTGTTTTGGCTTATATATAGGAGCTCTCTTTTCCATACCAGTTTAAAATTTCACAGCTATAAAATCCAGTAAGCTCTAATAACAATTGACAATGACACTAATTAAAACAAGATATTTTTAAGTTAAGGACAAGACCTTAGATTCAACCAAAAAATATTCCTTTTACAATCAAGTCCTCCTTAGATATTTGATTTATACCTATATGAAAATATGTCAAACCCAGGACCTGGTAAATGCTATCCATATGCTCCTCCTGTGAAGTACACCACTAGCCCATCAACTAGAGATTTTAAACAAGTAAACAAATACAGATTTTATAATACTTTCTCATTAGTTACATGCTAATTTGTGGTGCAGATTTAGTGTCAACAGGATTCTTAAGAAGTATCCAGGTAAGTCATACTAAATTAATTGTGTTACCTAAGAGGTCATTGTTAACAAAAAATGAATGTCATTGCTGCCATCTGCTCTGTGCCTCTTTTCCTCTAACTTGTCGTTTTAAATGCAGCCACTCTAATTGGCTCTGATTCACAACAAAGTAAAACATAGAGTATCAACTGTTGGGCAGGTTGCATAACTTGTTTATTCAATAAACATTTATCAAATAATTGTGTGTATGGATTTCATGCAAGAAGGTATGTTAGTTCTTTTCTTGTTTTTTCTTCTTTCAATTAGATCATTATTCCAGTTTTCTTGTTAAATTTGATCTGGATCCTTGCTTTAAACTAACTGAACAAATATTTACGAACAAGTAAATATGAACTGGACAAGTATTTGCTGCGGAGAATTACTGGTAAGTTTTAAGGCTGGTTACAGCAAACATTGGTGAGCCACCACTAGGGGTATTAATTCAAGTCTACAATACCTTGCATAGGCTGAGGGACTTCCCACCCCAATCTCAATGAGAAAAGCCCATCACTGCTGGATGACATATCACAAGGAGAAGTAATTCAGCACTCTAGAACAAGGGTTCATTCTTCTCTAGCTACCCCAGCCCAAAATTATAAGCCCTGAGTAACTCTGCCAATTGTGGCTCTGGGAGCTGATTAGGCCCAACAGAAAGAGAGTCAGATTCATGGGACAGCAAGCTGCTTGTCTTTCAAAGACACCTCAAAATAAAATAATAATAAACTTGATGTTTTTCAAGATCTACAAATTGCTCCTCGAAATCTAAAACAGTGGCAAATTAAGAAGTGCGTTCAATACTCCAACTGAAAAGAAAAATAGGAAAATAAATTTTATGCAGTACAAATAAATCTTCAATTCACACAATGTCATGTATACTCTAATGCATGCTAATTCTCTAGTATATAGAATTAAACAAAGGAAATACTCTTTAGTATTCATTCAAAAAATATTTATTCAGTAAATATTTTTTGAGTGGTATAATCACTAGTGCCAAAGATCTTATACAACAATAAGCTCACAGTCTCTTTTCCTCTGCTTTGCAAATGAAAGTCATCTTGCAAAACTCAAATTATTCATTAACAAATATTTACCAAATCCACTGCAATTGCCTTCAAAATATTTGCACACCAGCAGCAAAGACAAAAGAAAGTGGAAGCTTGAGAACTGTATCTTTGCATATTTCTTACCACCTCCAACTATAGAATGGATTAATGGGTCCTTTTAAGGAAAGTATTTCTGGAATGACACGTCCTTGAAGTACTTCTGAAAATGTGACAAAGCCCCTATCTGTTCTTGAAAATGTATTTGTCACTCACTGCACCCCAACTCCTCTTTCTAATTCTGGAGCCAGCAGTGCAGTTAGCAAGCTGTTCGCAGCCCTCCTTCCAGACTTCGCAGAATAGGAGGCCTGAAGTCAGGATCTTCTACGCTCAGTCATCCACAGATGACCAGGCTCTATACTAAGGGGCTGCTCCTCTCTTGGATGTGGGGGGAGGTACCATTTCCAAATTCCTCCCAGTAATGTAAGTATTCCTGGTGAGCAGAGTCCTGCATCATTTACTAAAAGGTAAAATTTCACTTTTTTGAAAATATCAGTTAGTATTGTTTTGTTCCAGTGCTGTGTGTGGGCTTGGTCTCATTACTGCATAATAACGTAAAACATGAACTGTAAGAGGACAAAGATCTCCAAACCTTCAGACACAATGTAATCAACTGCCAATATCATAAAGAAAACATTTCAAGTTTTTCACAACTTATTTTAATTCCAATTTTATTACTAGAGATTCGTACATCTCTAGATTTCTAGGCTCTTGTCATAAATGTCAAATCATGGAACACTCACTATAAACAAAAGCTTCATTGTAAATACTAATTTTGTATACATTGTAGAACAACACTCTCTAATACAGCATAACTTATTCGTCTGGTTTTTTTGTTTGTTATGGGGGGAGTACTGGAGTTAGCATTCATGACCTTGCACTTGCCAGGCAGGTGCTTATGTTGCTGAGCTAAATCCCTGACCCCATCTTCAGTTATTTTTCTTTGAAGGGGAGACAAACTGAATTATTATAGCTATATCTGAAGTATTACTGTCATAAACTAAAAATGTACCAGGTCAGAAACCCATAAAACATAAAACCATAATAATAATTATGGAGATCAGCTAAAGAGATTTATATGCAAATGACAATTACTGGAACTATGTTTTATTCTTATATGTTATTTTTATAGGGTTTCTTTGGTTATATATTTTAAATATGTTTGAAACATGTTGGCTTATTAAACTATGTCTTACATTGCTTATTAAAGTCATTTAATGTACTATATATCAAATATCTAAATGTTTTAAGGTTTTCTCATTTTCCTAATCATCTTCTTTGTACAATAATGATATGCTAATCAATTAAGCCATTTCTCAAAATTTTAGGCCTTTATTATGTGACTCTTATCTTGACTGCTATGATATCATATGAGATTTTGCAAGTGAAACAGATTCTTAAAAGGCTTATTTCTTCAAGCAATACTGAATCACACTGCCAATGTTAGATATTGTGGTAAAAAATATTTCTTTCAGGGCACTCACATACTCAAGTGGAGAAGCTTTTAGGTGTAGCTTCAAATGCAAATAGTAGTACTTGAAAAACAGATTTCAGGGAGAAAACTCTCACCACCTAATCCCTCCCACCATCTAAGAATGACCGAAGATGAACTAAAGTAGCACACAGAGACATAGAGGCAGCTTGGGAATGTGAGCCTGGAACTTCCTGGAGAAGCCAGGCTTCAGGGTACAATCTGCCTGCCAAAGCCAGGTGGCCAATGTCAAAATGGGCACTTGACACTGAATGGTTTACTTGCATTGGTGTCCTAACCACAGGAGACCCTCAGGGAACACATCAGACTCGTAACACTATCAAAGCATGACTGCTCATCACAACAAGCAGGAATGGGCCTCTGGAACAGGAGGGCATCCTTGGTACTAAGCCATGGATGGAGAATCTTTCTGAGATGAGTGCCCAAACTGCAACCCCCAACCTACTTATTTATTGCAAAGCGCCAACACTGAAAATAAACCTGAATACTGAGGTTTCTGTTTTGTTTAGAAACAACTCATACATTAACATCTTTTATCTTAAAAGAAAAACAACACATGTGCCTTAGGCTCACCACCACTATGCTAAGCTGTAAAACAATGCCTTTCCAGGAATGAAATGACAAAATCATGATGGAACAGTGAAAGATAAATCATATTCAGCAAGCTTTTCCTGTTACGTGGCTTAAATTACTCTAATTGCATGCATATGCCCTCCCCTTAATCAAATCCTGACCTTTCCAGATCACCCAGTGCAGGTATGACAATGTGCCATTGGCTTCTGGCCTTGCAGTTAACAGAAGCAAAGCCTAATTAAATCATTTGAGACATATTATCTAGTTTTAACTGAGTCTACACCACTTTCTCTATTCACACCAGTTTTATATGAATCTGCTCTTGCACAAGAGCTAAGATAAATGTATTAGGTAACTATTCCATTTAACCAAAGAGAAAATATATATGATATTGATTAGGAAATTGAGGTAGGAATGAGATGATAAAGTGAATATATTCAATGCAGATTTAGCAAGAAAGACTGAATTTTTTCAAACATAATTTTATTAATAATATTTGCAAGGAGAGGATATATTCATGTTTTACTGCTGCATACAATATTTTCCCAACCAAAACCCTTCTGCCATGATACAACTAACTTAGCAGATAATATCCTCAACTTATAATATAATAGTATCATATTTACTATTGAAATTAAGAGCTAAAGTTATTTGATAATTTGGAAGATGTTTCATGTTTTTGTTGATATCAAAGAAATGCTCACTTCTGTCATCCATCCAAATGGTCAAATTTTTTATTGCTAGTCAATATATTGGTCCAGTTTGGACACCCCATAGTACAACTGGCCCAAACATCTGTAAACTATGAATGACGGGCTTAAATAAGTAATTCAGGAAACTGGCAAGAGTAATCTGTTTCTAATCCTGCAAAGTAACCTTCTCAAACTTTGTCCAGAATTTTGATGAACACTTTTTGAAGTTTTTATCTTCGGAATGACATTCTTTTGAGATTATAAATTATACTAAGTCCTTATTAACTAAATATAAATAAATGTCATTATCTACCTTTTTTGGCTGTTAAGATAAAACACTAAATCTTATGAAAGTTTCAGGAGAAATGTGGTGGGTCTATTAAAATGAAACACAATTTTTCAGTAACACTGTAAAATAGCTAGTATTCTGCTCTTCTTGGTTTTCTTTTCTGACGTCTATCCTCCATGACAGAACCAGATGTTTAATCTTCTCTTCTCTTAAAAGATTTTAAGGGGCTGAATTATTTTCACTTCTCATACAGTAACCAAAAGTAGTTTTCTGCTTTTTTGTAATTTCCCAACGTGAAAATTTCCTAAAGTATCCATGCTAGAATACTTACATACCCAAAAGCCTCCATCATCCCTCAAGTATTTTCAATATATAGCTATAAAAAATGGGCAACTATGAGAGAAAATTCTAATGTGAACTAAGTTTAATGTTACAATATGACCTGTATATCAGAGATTAAGTTGTTAAATCAAAATGGTTAATAAATTTAATTTATTTACCATAAAGACTCCAAAGTCTGACTTAATTTTTTAAAATTTAAAATGTAAACAACAGTTCAAGTAACTAAAAACAAGTATGCATGACCATATTGAAAACTTACTTTCATATATATATATATATATATATACATTTCAGATGATCCAAATTCTTACCTTCATCATGAATTTCTGTAGGGACACAAGGAAAAGAAAGAAAATATTAAATATATGTCATTTCAAAGATTTATTTCAAAATTTCTCTTATTTATAAAGAACCCACTGTCCTAAACGGCCCTATATAAAGATAAATATTTTTAAAAATTCACTGCATTGTTGCAACAAAATTTAGTATCAACTACATGCTAGAGAAAAGCTATAGCAAGCAAAACTCTTTTTAGAATATATTTTTATACTAGTTCTTCAGTTTTCTGTGAAAACATGCCACCCTACTGCAATGCGTGATTCCATGTACAGCATACCTAAGCACTAAGAAAGGTAAGAAAGGAGTATAATCTTAAATTGAACCTCTGAAAGTCTTTAATAGAAAACATTTTATTTCATCATTTGCATATAAATGCAATGACATAAATACTGTAGCAACACAGCGAGTTTTAGTAAAAACAAATTAGAAACAAGGTAGGTTTTAAACTAATGCAATAAGATGTGCATCTCTCATGCAAAATAAGGCAGCGATTCCTTAGACACTGCATATTGTCAGAGGTAAACTTCAAAGAAAGATCTCAAAAATGCCTCTCTTTTTCTTTGAAAATGACAGTGTCTCTGCTCATGAATTATAATAGCTCTTCTTTTCTTCTACAAAATATGGCTTTTTATTCCTCCATTTTTCATAAGATTCCCTAAAGTTTCCTTGACTTATTCCTAGGAGAGGTACAAAGATGAAAAAGAATGGAGAAGGAAAGAAAATGTTGTATTTCCAAAAACGGGGCTGAATTTAGTTGTTAGGAATATATCTCAGTCCTAGAGTATAAGATAATGTATTCACATTGGTCTTAAACCACAAAGGAATGTATTTCAATATAGGTATTTTTAAAATTACAGCTCTCTCTTTCCGAAACATACATACAGAGCAATACATACATTACTAAATGAAAATTTCTTTGAGACTGATATTTTTTATTTTCAATACTGTATTTTCAAGGGCAAAATGGAAAAAAAAAGTCTTTCCTGACTTAGAAAATACAATGTTTGGTTACATTTGTGTAACTGGTATTAATAGTGAATTATATCAGCACAGTTATTTTCCATGTTAAAACTGACCACATTCATGCCTACATATGATTTACCAATGACAGAAATATCCACCAGTGAGGAACTTGGAAAAAATCAAGTTTATGCCTTAATTCAAAGAACCACAAAAATCCAGTGTTCTGCTATAACACATGATTTATAGGAGACACTATCTTCATGAGATTTGTTTTTAATTAGCCAGGTTTGACAGATTTTTCTTTCAAAGCAGTCTTATTTTGTCAGTTCTCAAAGTTGAACTAGTTTAAAATTGTAACACATAAAAAGAGTGTCAGGAGAGTTATGAGGTCTGCTCTTCAGAATTCCTAAGTTGTATATTACTGTAGAAAGCATAAGATGAGGTACAGAATCTGCATACACAATAAAATAGACAGAATACTGCAAATTAGCAAAGGGTAAAATATCCATCTGTAGAATGAGAAAGCACAGCAGATGTAATAGGCACACATAATTTTCAGAAGATAACTAAAAGCATGAAAAATTATCTGCAGTATTATTAACATTGACTTGCTGTACAAATTTTATTGGTGAATTTGACTTAAGTGCTGAATATCATCAAAGTTATAGCATTATGAGATATTCCAAGGGGGATAATTCAGGGGCAAAGAAGAAAGCAAAATACATTAAGTCAAGATGAATATGGCCGGGGATTTAGCTCAGTGACACAAGTGCCTGCCGGGCAAGCACAAGATCGTGAGTTCGATCCCCGGTACCAAAAAAAAAAAAAAGAAGAAGAAGAAGAAGAAAAAGAAGGATGAACATATTATGCTAATCTAAATGTAAACACTGCTTAGGCATGATAAAACTCAACCAATAAAGAATAAGAAAATCCCTCTAAAAAACAGTTAACATGATAGAAAGTGGAGAAAAGAAAATAGCTCCCTTAGGTGTAGAAAATATCATTTTATGCTAACAATAATTTTAGAAAGAATTTGACTTATTTCATTCATGAAAATCCCGCTGGATGAAGTAGAGCAGTAAGTGATAATGAAGGCAATAATATTACAGGCACACAGCATGGGTCTTGACCCGATTTCCACCCTAAAAGATTTTTTGGATGAAAATCAATTTGCACTAAACATAAAGGGTTGAAGTTTTAGTTCTGTAGGGTAAAACTACAAGTGGCAGCAACTCAGTGTTGAGGGTTAATCTAATTACTGAAGAACTGATAGGTCAGACGACACTCCAGATGAGGAAGAGCTGGGTCATAACCACCTCCACCTCCGATAACAAGGGAAATCAGGGAGAGCAATTGCTAGTGTGGCATTTTAGCATAAACATGATGGTACTGAGAGACAAACGGATGCCAAAAAGCAGCAGAATCATGTTTGTTCTATAAGTTTAAGTCACTGAACGCAGAAGACCTAAAAGACCTATGAGATTTGTCTTAGCAAATGCAAATCATTACAAATAGAAAAACAAGTTAAATAGCAATACTTTACTCTGAATATTGTTAGCAATGGACATGGGGAGAATGCAAAATTATATTCCATTTGTTATCAGCGCAAAGAAAAAAACTAATTCATGTGATGTATAAAAATTCCTTTACTGATTAGAAAAGTCAGTGCCTCCCAAGAATCAGACATGCTGGGACTGGGAGGACCCAACAAGAAGCCAACTAGACAGCCTTTCTGGTAAGCCATGGAAGCTGTATGGGTTCCAGGAAGAGAAAAGTCAAAGAGCACCTCCGGGGAGCCTACCAGCACATGGGCTGAGAATCAAAGCCCCCCCAACACTGTCCCCCACCAAGCAACCAGCTAGTTCAGAGGACAGGCTGAGTTCACAGCAACTAAGGTAAATAAAGCAACTAAATGCTTGTGTTGCTTGGTTGATTTCACAGACCTGGGGCCAGCAGTCTGGGCATCTCTTGGGAGGATGATAGTATACAATATAGCAAATATGGGAGATTTCCTTCTATCTTGTCTTTGAAATCAATATTATTTTCACTGTTTTGCTTTGTTCTGATTGATTTTGCTTTATTCAATATTCTCTTTTAATTGGTTTTATTGTGTCTTGTTTTGGTTTGACTTTGCTATACCTGATGCAATGGACAGCTATTGTGAAGATAATAAGATGTACTATGGTAGCTATTGTAGTTTTCCTAGTATCCTACTTTGAAGTTTTGTAACAGTTTTGCTGCTTTGGTTTGATTGGCTTTGTTCTGTTGGATTTTATTATCTTTAAAATAAAATACTGAAAAATTCCTTTACCATTAATGATGCTTTTGAGCTCAAACTTGATTCTGATTTTTTCAACTGATATTTCAGTTTATTTAAATGAAATATTTCAAAAACTTAGTAATTCTGTATAGGATCTACCTTAGAACTTTTACATGAACTTTTACCAAAACCACTCCCCCAAAAGTATCCAGATAAGAAACTGGCAACAAAGAAGAATTAAAATAATTAGCAAAACTTAGAAAATAGGCAAAACTTAGGTCCAAGAGCCCTTCTGGCATGAATTTTCCAGTAGAGAGATGGAATCTCTTAGTCTGAACACAAAATGTCCATCAAATTTAAGCCTATTTTGCCACCTCTTTTTTACAAGTAGCAAGATACTAGGATTTCCTACAACCCTTCAACTATATCATCTCACTTGTTAACATGAAAATATCTGGTATTTCACTATGTTGAGCAAATGGAAAATTATTTCACTACCAAATACCAGAGTTTGATGGAAACTATACTTAATTAATGTTGCAAATAATTTTTCAGACACAAAGGTAACTAATGTGAGCAATTTCAAGTTTTAAACACGTACCAGTATAAATTGCCTAATAGCGTATGTGGGTATATATTTGTGAAATATAACAACTACTATTCTTGTGATGGAAGATCCTACATGAATGTTTTACTTTCTATGACTCCCCTGCTAAAAATATTCAAGACCACAGTGATGAGACAGCTATGTTGATTATAGGCCTATAAAATATCATAAGAAGATCAGCTTTCAACCCATAAAGTGCAATTCTATATATGATACCTCCCATTGAGATGAGCTTGTAGCTCTCATTGAAGTGGCTTTTGTGTCACATACTGAAATCTGGCTGAGTACGCATGCAGATATGTTTAAAAATAATACACTATATCTTTGACAGATTCATAGCAACTGCTGTTTCTTCAACCTATCAATAATTCTGTGCAAGCAATATTTATATGGGCTGGCTTTCTTTGTGAGTGTAATGGGTTTGACATATATCTATATGTATATATAATTATCTAGTTTAGAAGGTTGAAGGAAAATGAATGACTCTGATAAGCTAATATAAATCTTGACATTTTATCTCTATGGCACATATTTATATATCACAGAGTTCCTAAATGTCTAAAATATGAAGTAGCAGAAGATTGGAGAGGTTTCTTCTTTTTCCTCTTCTTAACTGAGAATTTCTCTAAGTCAAAAACAACTACATTGACCTCCTCAGAGGACATAAGCATAACAGCTTGAAGCCATGTGAAGACTGCCCCACATTCAGATGACCACGTACATAAAAAAAAAAAAAATTGTACCAAGATATAGAAAATTCTGTACCTTTTTCAAATCATTTCAAAATGAACAAATCTTGATTATATGAAATCATTTCAAAGACTTTCACATACATCTTTTGAAATATGTTGCTATGTGTGAAAATTGTTTTTTCAAATAGTTATTGAGTTAGGAATATTTAAAATAACTATATTTAATTCAACAGCATTAAACTAACTTTTCTTTTCTTTTTTTTTTTTTTTTTTTTTTTTTTGTCTTTTTCCTTTTTGTCGGTACCAGGGATCGAACTCACGACTGCCTGCTTGCAAGGCAGGTGCTTATGCCGCTGAGCTTAATCCCCAGCCCCCATTAAACTAACTTTTAAAAGAACAAAGAACAAGATATCACTTGGTCCATTGAGTTTTCATTCATCACCACTTCACAGCACATCCCACTGTATGACTGTCCCCAGCTATGACTTCAAGTCTGAGGCCTTCACACTGGAAACCACTGCTGTAAGTCAGGGAAGAGCTCTGGAGAGTGAGAGCAGTAAAATGAAATAATACTTAATTACTTCTTAAGCTAGAATTCAGAAATGTTATGCTGTTTTAGAGTATGAAGAACAGCACTTGATAACTCAGAGAGATTAGGTTTAAACAAGTACACTGATGTTCAAGAGACACAGGTAGAAGGGGAAGGAGAAGGGAGGGAGAGGAAATGAGGAGCTCAAAGAGTGAGGGAGGGATGGGGAGATAGACGGGAATAGCATCTGGTCTTTCCTGAAAATATGAAGAATTTTGTACAGAAGTGTTTGCAGTCTCGCTGTTTGAATGTCCACTTTGTATGCTTCACTTTTGTAACTTGAACAACTACCTGTAATGACAACTAGTCATTTCTCACTGCTTATTTTTTTGTAATTATGTATTATTTCTACCCTTTTTCTGTTTTGTTTTGTTTTGTTTTTCTTTAAATAAAAAAGACAAAAAAAAAGAATTTTTTCTATCAGAAATCTACAAAGAAGCCACATGAATTTCTATATACACCTAAGTTTTAAGAGATTCCTGGAGATCTCAATGCAGGTTTTTGCAATGTATTCTAAACAGACAGTCTGTCACATCAGAATGCCTGTCTCAGAATAAAACAATGATAAGTAATACCATATTCTAAAACTATTGTTATATCATTTAGTAGGGACACCAATGATAGTAGCTCTGAAAGTTCCTGCTGCCCCTAGCTGACTCCACTAACCTCCAGGATGTCACCAGGCCAGAGAGGACAGAGACAATAGGATCTTAGAGACCTGCTTCCCTCCCCACTAGTACTCACCTCAAGCCTAGTGAAAATAGCTTCAAAGATTATCTTGTCTGCAAAGAATGGGACTCAGTAGCAGAGTGCCCATATCTGATAGGTCTGAGCTTTAGCTCAGAGCAGATGGGAGTGACTCTGGGATTTGTTTAGAGAACATCATAAGGTCCCCCAGGAGGAAGTGTCTTTTCCCAGCATCCAGATAGGCTCAGGATAGAATTGCAGGCCAGGGATTTCTGGTGATAGGCACTCCCTCAAAGCATTTGCCAAGTGCCTGAGGAAAAGAGCATTCTGAGCAAAGGGCCAGCCCAGTGATCCTGCCAACCTTCTTGCCACCTCCCTTTCCACTGGCCCTTGAAGAAAGTAGAAGGCAGAAGTTGGCACGCAGTTATGGAGTACAGTCTTCAGAGCCTGCAGAGTGTAGTGTGAAGCCACTTCCCAAGTCCTGCCTGGAGCACCACCACTATCCCAGACAGCTTAACTTGAATGCCACTCAGGGGGCCACCTGTTACACAGAACAGGACAGTTTAATACTAAAACAAGACTTGGATGGCTCAAAATGACTGTGGAGTGCTTCACTCTCTTATAGAGAAGGATCATGGAACCCCTTCTAATTTAATATGGAAAACTTAAATACTTGAACTGTACAGGCTTTCAAAGAAAGAAGTCACTCTGCTATGAAATTTACTAATACATGTCTACGCAGACCACTGGTCTTCTAAGAAAGACTCTACAGAACCTCTTCATCATTTGGTGTGTATCTAAGTGAACACACATTTCAGAATCAATGTGTTTTATCAATAATATAACAGGAATATTGGAGAGTAAGAAAGGAGTTACCCAGTTCTAATCCTCTAGACAAGATCATGGTCCTTTAGGGGCTACCTAAGGCCACAAAAGCTAGTCACTTACTAAGCTAAGCCTCATGATGCTCACCTCAGGGATACTTCTATTATCTTCTATTATCTGTTTCCATTATCTGTCTTAATAGATTTACAAATAGACAATGAAATAAATCTTTTAAGCTGATAATGTATTACATAAATAGAGAAAAGACACACAGTGAAGTAAATCAAAAATAACCAAACGCACAGAGGGGCAAGAGGGAATGATTTAACAATAACCAAAAACAGTGTTTTTAATTCCTTACACAGTATCCATATTTCTGAAACAATGAAAAGTGGCTCGAGTGCTAGGTCAAAAAATAGCAATCTGGGGATAGATAGCACAGAAATACTGAGTAAAAATCAAAGGATGCAAATATCAAAAGACATAGGCTGTGTTTTGGGAATCTGATAGGGGTGTTAGGAAAACAGAGATGACATCACTGTGGAGTTTGGATCAGAATTTTAACCAGGCACAGGGCAAGGCATAAAATATCAAAAGGAAACAGCTGAACAAAGTAGCAGTAGTATAGTTACAAAGAAACAGATGATGAACTTAAACTACTCACAAGAAGGAAATATACCAGTTGTAGTTCTCTAAGAGCACTACAGAAACAGAAAATTAAAAACAAACAGAAAATGTTTAAACAAATTTCTGGACTATTAAGAGCTAAAAATAGTGAAAAGGAGCACAGAAGGGCAAAAGCCAACTGGCCACGCAGCTGTTTGGGGAACATACTTGAGGAAGCCCTGGAGGGCTACTGAGAAGGCAGGAAAATCCGCAGGTCCTCACACCAAGCAAACAGGATCCCCAGGCCAAGGACAATAAAAGCAGGATGAGGGTACTAGCTAGGTCAACACTGAATATTTCATCACACTAAGTCACAGAGAGAAAGAAAGAGAGAGGGACAGACAGAGATAGAGAGGCAGAGGCAGAGAGAAAGCTGAAAAACTTCATTGTTTGGTACTTTGGGGGAAGGAAAGTGGCGCGCTGGAAGCATCCATCTTGGTGAGACTCTAATTTCTATTCAAAATCCTCAAGTGTTAAGAATCAGAAGAAACCTTGGTTCACATTGTCCTTCCACCACCCTTCTTGTCCTAGAAGATGGAGAAACTAGGACTAAGGGGCAAGGTTACTTGTACATCATAAAACTGGTAACATCTAAGGTTCTCAAACATAGACTCCAGCAGCCTGAAACTGCCAGTTATATACTCAAGTATACTCACAAGTTATACTTACTCACCTTCACTTTTTAAAATCACGTGACTAGGTCTGGCCCTTTCTATAGTACCAGGTCTAAGTAGTAAGATTTTAAAATTAAAGAATCACTGTTTTTTGACAAAAGAGACAGCGCCTCTTGTTGGCTAGTAACACATCATAATTTCTATAATTAAAGTCAATTCTGTAACAACTATATGCTACTGGGAATGTCAAGAATTTTAACAGAATTCATTTCAAATGAAGCAAAACCAGAGACACATAAGGTTCTAACTGGAGGCCTGAAAAACCTTTGTTCACTTCAGCAGGGCAGTTAGTTTGGATGAAAAGACAAGCCACACTAGGAAGCAAAATAAAAGGATTAGAGGCAAGAGCAAACATGCACTTTCCAATCACAATTTCTTGGTAAATACATGGAAACACATACCCATTTTTCAACATCAACTTGCTGTGGAAAGAAAAAGCCAAAATAAATTTTTTAAAAAACAAGTAAATATCTAGCAATGTTTTAATGATTGTTATACAAGTCAACTGAAATATGGTCCATGCACCAAAATCTACTTTTAATTCTAGAGAATAAAACAATATTCAAACCTTTAATTGGCAACATTCAACCTCATCAAACAAAAAACTCAAATAATTTACTAATCAGAACATGAAAAGGCATCAGACTGAAAATACAATATGTACATAAAATAATGACAATTGAATACATTCAAAAGCAAATATGAATATTTACCTAATTCTCCAACACAACAGGCATCCCAATTTAGGTGCTACTACTAAAATTTTCTATTTAATTAGGAAGATCAACTGGAGACACAGCATGTAATTATAATTTCTTTTACAGCATTTAAAGTAAAATTTCTCTTACCTCACTCCTTTGAGTATTATATAAAATTTCACATTCAAGAAAAATTTATGATTTACCAAAAAAATTCTGAACTATAGGAAATCAAATTATAGTTACAATGTTACTCTTTAAAAAGTGACTACAGCATCCTCAGTGCCAACAGAACAAAACATGTATCAACAAATACTGTTTTGTCAGTCCTCAGATCAAGCAAACAAATCAAATAATACAATGTCTTCAGATTCCCAGCAAATCAATCAGAATAATAAATTCTATCCTCTGGGACAAACTCAACAGCTAAAGAGTCTTAGAATGTATGATTCGTATTCCATGAGAACTAAGGTTTCTTCAGACTCTTCATGTATAAATTTCAGTGGTACCTCAGTTGTCTAATGGCTCACAGCTTGAACTTTTAACTACGTGAACAGCAAAGTTCAAAAATAAAAACCTGCTTGGTGTTCATAAACATAGTCAAACTGAAAATCTGACTTGAAAAATCCTGTATATGCGAGAGTAACGCATGTGGCACATCGCACCACGGACACAGTCTAAACACTGCTCCTGCCCACCAACATACGGTGCTTGTGTTTGTACACTGTCATATCTGTCATTGTGCCGCTTTTTCACACTTTATATGTGCAAAATATCATCACCAATGTTCAAAAAAACTTAGTGATACCAGTAGTGAAGCAAGAGGAAAACTGTGAGAATCACGTTTCAGTTAAAGAGATCATTGTGAAATTTGTTCCAGTCTTGGAAAAATGAATTTATAAGCATAATATCTGAGTCTCAGAACCAATTATTTGGCTTTCAGTTATTACTCATGGGAAAATACACAGTCGAACTTTTTGGTGTTTGAACACAAATTTGAAATGAACTGAGTTTGACAACCATGGTATGGCTGTGATTTATAATTTTTTTTTCCTTAGAAAATATGTTAAGGGCTTATTATCACTTTGGGTAAAATCTGGGCTACAGCAAAGAATTTCAATCTCTTGATAAGCAAGTTCTTGGATGACAAGGTGTATAAAATACAACATACAAACTGATTATTTTTAAATTTTATAAGGTGATGTTAAAAATATCACCCAAATATACACATGAAATTTTCTGATAGCCTTGTAAAATTCAATGTTATCTACAACACAGCATTAATTCTGGCTTTATTAGTAATTTATCTAGTCTTCAGAAAAAAATCATTCTAAATTCATCTTTCAGGCATTTTTAAAACAAAATCATAACTTGAAGGAGGATACTTTATTAAATGAAAAAGTCTGATTTGTATTATACATTTTTTCACATTCATATAAAGCTCAAGTCCTCCTCTGAATATTAATATAGTTAAGTAATAAATCCTTTTTTTTATATATATCCTGGACTAACAGGAAACAAAAACCTCATCCAATGTGGAATAGCTACCATGTATTTTTCTTCCATCAAAAAGACAAATTCTTATACTTATTATTTCCCAAAAAATAATTCAAAAATATATGAAGTGATTCCTTTCCATATTTAGCATGAAAACAGGATATACTAGATCATTAGTGCTAACAACAATCATCAAAAATATGTCACAGCATCCTGTTCACAGGTAGATGTGAACATTCACTCATACACACTCACACACTCCAAACTCATTCACACACCACACACACACACACTCCAATACAAAGATAAAGGATTCAGCAGAAGAAATAATTTGTAATCAAGAGTCATAGTTAATTATTATCAGCAACAGACACCCTTTAATGATATACATAGAGAAACACAGTTTCATAAGCAGTAAGAATCAGAATTAAAAACACACAACTGACTCCACATTTAAATACCCAGAGTAAGGCATATCTGGGGGGGGGGGCGTGAAATCATCAGCTAGACACACAAGACAAGACAAATGGTCCACAGGGTTACAAGACAGACTAAGTACGACAAAGTTGTAATTATGCATAAGCGATGCAGAGCGATTTCATGACACGTCTCTTATTAATGTTAACATGACTGCTTTAATAAAATTCCTGCAAACAGGGAAGAATAGAATGATTTTTACAGAAGTAATCTACAAAAGGAAATATAAAAGTCAAAAGAAATGAACAATTTCAGAATTTGAATAATTACCAAATACATAAAACAAGACATATGAACATTTTTCTTGAATAACTTATCCAACTACGTGGGATTTTTAAGAAATATGTTGATCTTGTTACTTTACAGAAAATAAATATTTAATGTCTGAAGAAAATTACAGTAAATATTTTATCACACTATTTTATTATACTAACTGATAAAAAAGGTTAAATTCACTTTTAAAAGAAAAAATAAAATTTCACATAAGAGAAACAATCATTTAAATGTAAGGAACAAAAGAATCCAATGTATCAGTAACTAAAAATTCTATCATCATATGAAAAGAAGATAACTGATACAACATCTCTATTTGCATTCACATTTTGATTACAAATTTAGGGTAATAGGCATGAATTAGTCCATAAATTTAACAACAAAAACAAATCTTCTGTTGCTTCTTCCATATTGCTTAGCTGTTTTAATATTTAAAGTGCAGAGTTCTATTATAATTAAATGTATAGGCCATATAAAAGTAGCAACTAATTTCACCATTTACAATTAGTTTTATTATTGAAATATAAGTTTATGTTTGCTATCCTATCATTCGTAAACTATTCATCTCTTTCTCTTTTAAAATACTGAAATATAATGTACATGCCTTGAAGTTCACCTAGTTAAAGTGCATTTCAAAGCTCTTTAGTATATTTACAGAGTTACAAACTTTCATCATAATCTAATTTCAAAACAGATTTGATCCCATATGGTCTCATTTCTGCTCTACTCTTTATTTTTTATGTTACCCAAATATTCTGATACTCCATTTTATCTCTGAAGGCTGCTAGTTATACCTTATTAGTCTTCTAGCTGAATTTTGGAAATAAGAAATGTACCCTGATCCAGATACATTCATTTTTTTTTTCTGCCTTATTCTGTAAAGGCAGAGAATTTAAAGTCAGAAACTAAGGATACTACATAACCCTATGCATTTGAATGACAGGCTATGCAGTCTTTAGCCTCAAACTCAATAAGAAGGTCAATTCGATCAGCATGTAATTTAATCACAGGGACACAGTTAAGCACTGTTTTAGATTAGGAATCTTGAATGTATAGATTATTTTATTAGATTAGTGTCATTCAATTTGGAACTCTTTCTCAGGTTTGTTTTTATGTTTTTTTTTTTTACAAAAGAAAATTTTTTCATTTGTAAATAGTTGCTGACAAATGAATCAGATGGTGAAGTTTCATGATAAATTCTTCCACAATTACTTGTGATTTAAAGATAT
Source organism: Cavia porcellus (assembly GCF_034190915.1). Taxonomy (NCBI): domain Eukaryota; kingdom Metazoa; phylum Chordata; class Mammalia; order Rodentia; family Caviidae; genus Cavia; species Cavia porcellus. The sequence continues at coordinate 36,441,320 of NW_026947496.1, read as the reverse complement.
CTGGAATCCACTGAGTCAAACATCCTTTAATTTTTCTATCTTAAAAGTTATAATTTTATTTATAAATGTATATCCTCATCTAGTTAGATGGAATACTTACTTACCACCTATAAAATAGTACTACCTATTACTCCATCACCCACCCCCAAAAAAGCAACCACATAAACAAATGGACAAACAAAAAAACTGACAGACATTTTCTGTGAGTTTTATTCAAAGCATTTACTACCTTCTGACACACTCTGTGTTCATGATTGGTTTATTAACTACCTACCATTAGATTACTTTCTCCATTAGAGTATGGACCCAGTGGGCAGGGCTTTTGATCAGTTGTGTTTCCGTACTATCTAAATAAAGCCTAAAATGAGACATGTATTGTACTAAATAGAAAATAGGATGTAAGGACTTGTAATGCTTTGACTTTCATCATCCTGGAAACAGTAAGGCTTACATGCAAGAACATATTGAAAGCACTGCATTATATGACTAGAGAGAAAAATGTCCCATGAGAGAGTATTTGGTATATATTATATACAGAATTTGCAAAAAAAAAAAAAAAAGGTATATAAACTTCAGGAAAGGAAAAACCTGCATAAATAATTAATGCTAAATTCATTAAGGCATCATGAGATTAATACAAATTATCTTTGACCTCTACAATTACAAGAGGTACTCAAAGTGGTGGCCATTACTTTCCAGACATTTATTAGTACGGTGAACTATTGTGTGGGTAATCTTGGTCACTGAGACTGCTGCATATGCCTTAAAGAGACACTCTTAGAACAGTGACTGAAGTGTACTAACATTCCACATTCCACAACACCATTTTTCATAAAAACTGATATCTGGGTATGATGGATATCTATATTAATAAAATCACTAGAATATTTCATGTCTTTAGACTGTATTATTTCAAAATGAGAGCCAGTCTTATAGATTAATATCTAATAATAGCTGTTTTAATTAAAACATAAAAATTATTTTAAGAATATCACTGAATATGCTTTTCCTTGTATTTCTGGTAAGTTTTCTACTAGATTGCTAAAGAATAATTTAATGGGATCAAATTGCTCCTTGAGATGAACCTCAAATAGATTTTATACTGTAGTTTCAATATTATATAATTTTCAAAATTATTCTACAAAATTAAAGAACATTCAAAGAAATAGCAAATTCTACATGCTCAGTTCCATCTTCATGCTAACACTAAAATTGTTTTTCTACCTTGCAGTTATAAGCTCATCAATGACAAAACTCACACATTATTCATCTATCTGCAGAGTCCTTGTAAGAAATAATTTATCTTAACATTTGCATGAAGTAAATTGACTATAATTGAATTTATTCAATATTGAATTCAATATTATTCATATTTTATTTCATTCTGAATTTTATCAATTTAAAAAGCATCATTCATAATGCATAGTAAACTATCAATTCTCGTACTAATGAAAAATATACATATCATAAATTATAATTCAGTGCTATAAATCATAATAATCTAAAATAGAAATTTCAACCTACTTCCTCACCAAAAACCAGGATGTAAGGGCAAAGTATTAGTTCATTTTAACTCTTTTTTTCTAGATCAAGCTACAATCCTCTAACAATAGGACCAATAGTTAAGTAATATGGGACATATTCAAAAGGGACAAGGTCTTCCAATTCTTCTAGAAACAAATGAAATAACAAAAAGACCAGCCAATGTTATAGTTGTTAAGCATATTCTCCTAAATAGACTTTGCAAGTTGTGTATTATGCTCATGGAATGAAACAAAAGCAATGCCTTTTCACATTATTAGAAATATTATTTGCAAATATAGAATTTTCAGTAAATACAGACTCTGAAACCAAGCTTGTTCCATTATACTGTGTTACCTCTACTTGACATTTTTACTCATATCAAATGTAATTCTTCTGCTAAATTATGTATTACAATAATACTGTATGGAAGAAAATATTTATAAATTACTTTTATGAATTAAAATTCCAAAAGTAAAAGTTTATTAAAGTTATTATAACTAAAAAACACATTATGGTAACTAAATACCATCCTCAACCCAGTATTTAAAATAATTGTGTTCTTGTGAAACTAAGAAACTACATGTGGCAGAGCCCTTTGGAATATTGGACAAGAAAAGAGAAGAGGATTAGCTAAGAGCACAGAGAAGGAAGGAAGTGGTCAAAATCAGAGAAAAGATGGCCAGGAATTGCTGACAGGCTAATCAAGGGGGTATACAAGCAAAGGGAAAACAGAGTAAGTAAAAGAGTCATAGCTGCTGAATATATGCTTACACTGTGCTAACTACTGTACCTATTCTATTGTGTAACAATTATTTAAGTCGGATAATAGGTCATAGAGCTAATGAATTCCAGGACTGGTAATATTGAGCATTTCTGTAAGGTGACAAAGTCGCTGATTTTAACTCTAACCTATACACCACACATGAAAAGTAGATCTCTGAAGCAAGACACACAGAGTTGGGTCCAGATGCAGACAAGTCCATCATAAAACCCAGAGAGAACAGAAGAAATAACAGAAAAGCAAGGATGTACCTGCACAGAAGTCCAGACACAGCTGGGCCAAAGAAATGTGAGGGACACTATGCAATAGGCATGTCTTTCTCCTTGTTGCATGGATATTATCTCCATCTCATTGAGAGATCTTAAAGCTTCTGAGAGCAGCTACTAAGATATGCCAAGTGTTAGCATACACTGAAAAACCAATTAAGTAGCATTCGATGAAAAAAAATATTTTTTGAGGTACTAGGAAATGAACTTGGGACCTTTATACTAAACTTTTATTTTGAGAAGGGCTCACTCAGTTGCCCACACTGGACTCAAATACAAGATGCTCCTGCCTCAGTCTCCAAGAATGCTGGAAATTATGTGTATATTGGGTTAATATCTTGTCTTATTACACATTTTTAACTCAACATTATTTCAGATGAAATCTTTCTGAATGATTCTAGTTACTTTACTCAAGAGTCACAACAATCCATTCTTCAGGGAATCAAAATCTCACACAAAGTGGGTAATGTTTTTTTCTCTTTTACGTTACACATTTCTCTTTTCTCTGTGTGTGTTACCAGTGATCGTCACAATTTGCTTTGTCACAAATATTGTCGAGAACTTCATGGTGGGTTTCCTTTACCTTCATGAAAACCATGCATTTATTAATAAACCCAAGAATAAGAACAAAGTGGTTCTTAAACACAAAATGCAATGGCATGGTTCTAAATGGAAATCTTTCTTATCATCACCAACTGTATTTTCATTGCTACGTGCACATCAGAGCATGCTGAACATAAAACAGAATCAGTATTATTCCACTTATTGAATTACATAAAGAATTCAGAAAAATTATTTTTAAAAAGGAACATGATTTTGTAAATAAAGTTGATCATGAAAGTGAGCAATCAGATAATATACAAGGTTGTTTTTGATGCACTGCCAATTTGTCAGGAAAACAATAATTTCAACAAAATTAGCACTTCCTTGCTGATACATCATTCTAGAAAAACATATCTACATTTTAGCAAATCTATTGCAGAATATTATTAAATTGTAAATGTCATCGTGCTTGACAAAACAGTTTACCATAGAATTCCATGATGTTTTCGAAGGAAACACTGTGACATGTAAGGAAAGAGGACATGGATATCTACAGTCTAATAATTGATTCCGACAAGTGCCAGCAGCATCTAGTTATCATATGACCAGCCATGTTATTTAGCCAGTATACATTCCTATGATTAAAGTTGTCACTGATGTGGAAAAGAGCTTCCCCTCCTGATAAACAGTCACTGTCCTAAAGCGCAAAAGTGCTCTCTAATCTGGACCACTGCAGGGTCCTCCTAGATATCTGTGAAAATTGCTCAGACTACCTGCACATCCAGCATTGTGGCTAGGGGCCACCTGACTACCTGCCAAAGCAGGTGCTATGCCAAAGCAGTTGTGAAACATTTTGAATATCACTCTTGAACATAATAAAAACTCAGCAATCTAAATTAAAGTACCTGTTGCTATTGGACAGTAGTTTCTTCCCAAAAGATAGCAGTAGCTAAAAGTAAGATTCAATTCCATAAAATATATTTCTTTCCTATAGCAGATTTACCTCAAATTACACAACCTAATTAATGGTTATCATAGGCACATTGGGTTCTATAAAATGATATTCCAGACAGTTCATCAATTACCTCTTTAATTCTGGTAAAAGCTTTTCTAGAGAAAAATTCAAAGTGAAATCCATCTAAATAAAAATATTTGAAAGGGAGGGACCCAGATATTCTAACTAATAAATAATCTTAAAAGCATACACTTTAAAATAGTATTTTAAATCATTTCTTATACACTTAGAATATTTAGAACTTGGCTAGACCAACCTCATGATTTGGGGGCAATTAAAAGATCTTTGTATAGTTGTTAAATTTAGAAAAAGCAGGTTAGCAATATAAAAGTTAAGTTTAGGGCAATTTGGGTTGGCACCTACAAAGACAGGCAAAATAGCAATACACATTTTTGAATTTCTTATGCAAAAGAAAATTTATTTTTCTCTGTAAAGACAGATTTGCATTTCAAAATCGGTAGGCCATGCTGATATTTAAAAATCAGGAGATACTATTCTAGGTAAACTTTAACAAGTTGAATTGAAAATGGTTACACTTTATTTAAGCCTATCCATAAATATTTACATGAATGTATAGAATTTTATAAGAAGTTTCATAAATTTTAATACAATAATATCAACTTTGTTATAACCAGAAAGTGAATTTGAAATATTAAAAAACACAATTTTGGAGCTTTATAAAATAAACTTTTATGCTATTATCAAGTAAAAGTCACTAAAGTTTGTTTTGTTTTTGGGCTTTTTGAGACAAGGTTTCACTATGTTATTCCAGGCTGCCTTGGAATTCATGGTGATTCTCCTGCTTCAGTTTCCCAAGTGCTGGGGTAACAGGTACGCACCACCATCACCGGGTTAAAAGTCACTGAAGCGTATCCTTTGTATTTAGTATGTTAAAATTAATTTTTTTAGGGGCTGAGGATTTAGCTCAGCGGCAATAAGCGCCTGCCTTGCAAGCAGGCAGTCGTGCGTTCGATCCCTGGTACCAATAAAAACAAAAAAGACAAAAAAAATTAAATTTTTTTAGAATTAATTCACAAACACATTTAAATTCTAAGCTATGACACTGAAATTTTAAAAACTATAGGGAGCTGGAAAAAAGCTCAGAACTGACTGCTCATTTATATGAAATGATTGTTAACATTAAATCTCTCACTCAAACTGGAGCAATGATATAATAATAACAATAATATTCATTTAGCAAAACAAAATTCTGCTTGTATTTCTGAATATATACTTAATTAAGCTGTACAAAACTGTGGTAATTAAGTATTAAAAAAAGAAAAATTTGGTAATTTGTCCTCCTACTTAATTCTAAAGTAGTTAGAAATGCGCATATATCAGAAATTAGTAATGGCATGTCTCATGGAAAATAAGAAATCACCAAATAGGCTTTCAAAAAAGAAGGTCTACCTTGGGAAGCAGAATAAAAATTTCAATTTTCAAAAGAAAATTACTAGGTGTTTTCAAAATTACAATTGACTGAAGCCATATCAACATACTTTCTTTACCTAAAATATGTAACAGTGCCATGAAATATTACTTGCCATAGAGAAGCTCAGAACACAGTCACATGGTTAGAGGCATTTAAAAATCAAATAAAAGTTAACGAAACACAGCCATGCACAAAGCAATTAGTCAAAACAGTAAGAACAACAGCTCTGAACATGTGAGGACACACACAAATGCTCACAGAAAGGCTCTATTTTAAACCAGATATAAGCATGAGGTGCCACAACACATATCACACGAAGACTGTTTTTTTTTTTTTTTTCTAATCTCCAAGACACCACAGGTCTGCTAGACAAAATAAACAGTCAAATCTAAAGAAATCACAAGTAATAGCTATTGATCTCCAGCCCCTGTGGGAGCAACTATTTATACAGCAGCTGAGTTCATTACAACACTGCAAGTCTACATAAACTTAGTACTTGCCCCTTCCGATTTCTCCACCGTGTTGGCCAACATCTCCTGTAGGGCCCGCACTGAGAGGGACTGCTCCAGCACAAAGGTGCAGATGGACAGGTCTGGGGGTACATTCTGTGCAGGAAGAGAAAGAGTCATCAGTATGCCATATTCATCAAGCATCAAGGGTAGCTTATCTTCATGTACGCCAGGCCCTCCTACAGAGTCCAGCAACTCGGTAGTACCCTGCGGTCAGTTCCCCACCATCAAGAGACACAGTCATCACCACTTGCATTTCATACGCTACTGAACTCACAGATAATGCTTTCAGCAGCACATATACGAAAACTCACAGTAACAAAAGCTGAAAGTTATGGAGTGTTCACTGGGACATGCACTGCACCTGGAGCTTCATCCGTAACTCTGTGGTCATCTACAGTACAGATTCTCACTATCATCATAGGGTCAAACAAAAAGTAAGCTACTTTTCCAAAGTTACAGAGTTACAAAATGTGCAAGCCAGGTTTCTGCAGTGTTCAGCTATTCATTTCTAAACAAGCAGGCTGTTGAAAGATAATAGTAACAACAACAACAACAACAACAATAATAATAATAACTGAGAAATGATGCTTGCCTGAAGTCAGTACTTCAGTTAATCAAATATAAAATTGAATTGATGTAAAATATTCATTTCACAGGTTTCTCATTATGCACAAAGATAAAAATTACTTTATCTTCCTTTCATTGTATGTCCTTTTTTCTTCTCTTCTAGCTTGGGGATCAGAAATTAAATTCTCATTCTGCACATATGTATGTAGCTTTATTTTCTCATCACCAATTTTTGCTCCTTTTTCTCTCCACTCACATTCATTACTCCATAATCCATAATTAACTCCATAAAATAAGATTTTTTGAAAATCTCAAAATGAAATTACTAAAGAAGGAAAGGAACCAGAGTAAGAGCAGATTGACAAGTGAAAGCTAACTGGACATTCTTGGACTTGCCATGCTTCAGCTTGAGATAAGCAGGACTTAGTATGCATCTGGTCCAGGTAGATACAGGGAGATGCTCAGAGATATCCATGAAAAAAGATCATTATAAATACATTAAACCAAAATATAAGGACGATTATATCTTCTTCATAAAAGCAACACTAGGAAGGTAAGCTGTTACAATACATCAAAGGAGCAGTTAATAATGTTTTAAGTAGGTATTACTTAAATCACAGCCATCAGAATTTTTTTTCATTAGCAAAGAGTGGCGCTTTCTGGTTTCAAAGAAAGACTAAATACTAGGGTTTCAGAATTAACATTAAAATTATTTCATCAGTACATGAAAGACATAATCAGGCCACAAGGCTTATTCCATCCCACAAGCTTTGCAGCACCAATGTGCTACTGATTAAATGAACCTTCTTTCTCTCAGTTCCTCCTTGCTGCAATCATAGGCCTCCATGCCCCATGTTGACCAACTTCCTGTCCTCCTTGGACAAGCTGAGCCAGCAGTCAGGAATCCTCTCAAATCTGAGCCTGGCTACTGCTGTTACACTCTGCAGCTAGTCAGAGAGGGGCCTACTTTCCCAAATCCAAGGGTAAAAGACTGGAAGCCAGGAAAGAGATTCTTCCACTATGAATTTAGGAATGAACAGTTTTCCTTAAATTTAATTTCCGGAGTTATAAGTATATTGATTATTCTTTCTCTCTGCTTCAGATGAAGACAAACACTATCAGGTTTAAAAAAATCTGATAATAGGGCTGGGGATATAGCTCAATGGCAAAGCGACTGCCTGGCAAGCACAAGGTCGTGAGTTCAATCCCTGGTAGCACACACACAAAAAATCTATTAATGGAAGTGATCTCTTCATTCATATCCCTATCAGATGTACTCTGGCAAACAAAACTGCTAGGATGCTATGCTATTAACACTTTCTGGCCAGCTTGCATCACTGTGGTACATACATTACTGTCCTGTGCCACCTGATGAGATAGCTATGCATGTACCAGTGCTGCCTCCAAGTTGCCCAGCAGTGAGACACACAAATTATGGCCCAGTTGTGAACATGTTAAACGCTAAGCTGGAGAACTGACACAAAGTAAATGTTTTGATGTATAGCATTTGCCTATTTTTGTAATGTAAATACTTCAATCAATGCCGGGTTCAGTGTATCAAAATTTACAAATCAGCTCACAACAATCCAAAATGTCAACAATCAACTTTCAGTAGTGTTAAGAACTGTTTCAACCACAACATTGTGCTGATTTCACACCAATATCCATTAATTGCTTTAGAATTTGTATATCATAAAAGTTAGGAAACTGAATGCAACAAACAGGCCACCTGAGCAAGAATTCAGGCCTCATAATTACCTGCTCTTAATTATTCTAGTATTTAACTTCCTTCCCTGAAAAACAGGATAATCGTTATATCATCCTGATATTGTGGTTGGGAAAAAGAAATGAGATAGTATATGTAAAGAATTTATCCGTGTCAAGAACATAGCAGACTCAAACTAAGCAATCCATTATCACTAGGCTTCATATTGTAAATTGTCTGTACTCATACATCTATGAAGTATCTGTTCATTTATTAAAGCTGGTTCTTAAACAGATTCTAATTTGGGCAGGCAGAATTGCAAAATACAAATCTGTAACTACATACCTGTCCATAACATAACAATCAAAATGCTCTATTATTTTCTCTTTTTTTATTTGTACGTGTTAGTAGTATGTAATGATTACATTTATTGTGGGAAGTAGGTACATTTACATATCTTAATTTTTTAAACTTTCTTTCTCCTCTCCTCTTTACCAGTTGCTCCATCTCTAGATCTCCTTCCTCTTAGATTTGCAAAAGATATACCTTCTTTTTTCCTATTGCCTATCTTTTATTTTGCTCTTTAAATTATCTCATAGAAGATAAGCAATATTTAAGTTTGTGGGTCTGATTTAATTCATTGAATTTCATAACTTCACAGGGCATCCAGTCCCCTAAAAGTAACTCAAATTTCTCTTTCTTTATGGAAGACTAGTATTAAGTTGTACACTTGAAAGATATCAAGTAGTTTCAAGAAAGGGCATTTTCAGTTACAAGTTTATATTCTGAGTCTATTTACATTGCTTTATACCTCACTTCGATCAAAGTGTTTATATATGGATTGCTATACATGTTATTTTAAAGATTCTGAAAAACTTCATGGATTTGAAATGAATTAATCTTGGCAAATGAACTTCATTTCTTTACAGTGACAGGCCTGGTACAGATATTCTTCCAGACAAGGAGAGCAGAAAGGAGCATGCAGCAACCCTCAAGGGCAATTCTCTGTCTCTGTGGACTTAACCCATTTTCTTGTGTATACTTTCTCCAGTAACCTTGACATTTTTACATCCACTACAGCACTGACATTCCTCCTCTTTTTAAAACTATATCTGAACTCTGGGAAATAGTCTGTCATTAACCAAAAACACCCTACATGTCCCCAGACTGAATGACTCCTAATACTAGGCACAGAAGAGAAGATGTAAATACTATTTAAACATTCATGGCAGAAGTTACAGTTCACAAGTTTTGAAAGATTGTCAACTTTTCCTGAGTTTTTTATTTTTGTTTCACTCAACTCTGATTATTGAGAACGTCAACTTTTAGAAGTTCAGTTTGAAAGTACTTTGCTTACTTTTAATGTATGATCCCAAATGTTAAAGGAAATCTTGATATAGTATTCTTTCCATTATTTGTGCTTCAAAACACTTAGATCATATCGGAAAATAAACCCAAAACTGCCACTGAGCATGCACACTTGACTCTTACATCACACATGACATGCCCTGCAAAATTAAATAACAAAAAGTGGCCCAGTCTGTCTGGATGTCTATCCAGATTGACAGAACAGTGCCCAAAGTAAGCAGGCAGGAATTAACTAGTGTTTTTCTTATGGAGATGACACTAATTTCATCAAGGTGTCTGTATTTTGACAAAATTAACATGCTTTCAGATACCACCATGGCTGTGTGCCTTCTCTTCATTTTAAAATAAAAATTAGTCATCATTCTCTTTAGCAAGTGAATGTCACATAATCTTAGAGGAAAAAGTTCTCCAGAATGACCACAAAGCAGCATTTGGTTTGTTGGCACTGCAGAGGCCATGTAAAATCAATTAAGCTTCCACCTGAGGTACCCACCAAACGATTTTCTACAGAAGTATCTGCCTAATTCACTTAAAAACCTATGGCCATGTCATTACCTTAAATAAACTGTACCTAATAACTTAAAACCATATAAGTGACATTATACCATCTCTCCTGTTAACACTACAATAACCTATTCCATTATAACATTTTGGGGTCTTGGCCAATGGGTTTCTTTTGCTCTCTCTGCTCAAAATACCCATCTCCATGTCCTACATATGGAAATGATTTCATATTTTTAAATTACATACAAATAAAATCACATTTGAAAACATTTTCCTTATAGAGAAGGCACAATTATTCATCATGGACTCCCTTTATTACCAGACCACCCCGATATAGTGACTTGCATGAAGAAAGTGTTCAGTGTTTGATGAGTTAACCTCGAACTGTGAGTTCATCTATTTCTGGAAAAGGAAACATGCATGTAGGCTCAGGGGCAGTTACAGCTCCAGGAGATTTCTCTACTTTTTGGTTTTCTTTTAACAATCCTAAGGTTTCTATCATGAAGGCCATTAAACTGGCTTTTTAAACCGATTTTCAATTGTGCACAGGGTAACAAAGTGTATCGCAAAATATTTTTGTAATTAATAATGTGTTAAATCTTGATAGTATGACGGCTGGGGATTTAGCTCAGCAGAGTAAGTGCCTGACTGGCAAGCACAAGGTCGTGAGTTTGATCTCCAGTACCAAAAAGAAAAAAATAAAAATAAAAAATAAAATCTTGATAGTGTGATAGGAAAATATATAAAGAACTCAGAATCCAGGTCTACTAATTAACTTGCCAAGAGCCCTTCTGAAGTAAATCTGTGTTTCCCCACCTGGTAAGGGGAAAACACATATACATTTGAAGAATTTCTGTGATTCAAATAAGAAATGCAATGCAATATTAACTGGAAAAAGGAGCTGAAACATAATTTTATGCATCCAATTTAAGAAAACCCTAAATTAAATTGAAAGCTCAAAACCAAAGCTGCTCATCTACCAAGTGAACACAGTATACATGCACATAGAACAGATGGCCTGATGCTGAGAAGGGTTTGTTTTTGCTGGGCCACCACCTGCTGAGAGCCTTTGGCAAGGCACTATGACTGTTAAGGGTCAACTTCCTCCCACATTAGAGAGATATCAAACTATTCCAAAAGATAAAGTTGTTGTTGTTGATAATTTACCAACCAAAGACATGACACTAGGCCTAATTTCAGCTACCAGATGGGGAATAATCATCTCCTTTAAAGAGGAGACGCCACTGTGGCAATAAAACTATGGCCTTACATCCCTCTAATTTGTAGGAAACACGGTGCTACATTTTTGATTTGCATGAAATACTGCAGAAAGGAATTATCAACCAGATTATAAGTAAATCTGACTCCATTTTTTCCTCTTCATATTTCTCCAAAACTCCAGTCAAAATATCCCACCATATTTCCAGCCCAGAAAAGTTATTTCCAGAGCTTCTCTGAGTGTTCCAGGTTTGGCTAGTTTCCTTGTCCTGCTCATTTTGTCTTTATCCCACTTTGCGCCAAAGGCTAACATGATGGTCTTTGTTCCTGTGCTAATAAATTCTTTCACCTCAGCTTTCTGAAAGATAAAGCACTGCTCTTGGCTTTCTTGACAACAGTGGTGTCCAGGTGAGAGAGGATGTATTATCAGGTTTAAATGAGTGATTAGCAATACACTGCCACTGCAAAGGGCCACAGCTGTGCTAATTAAGCACTTAATTATGAAAATCCCTGGTGAATCAGTGGAGTTTCACATGCTTTGCTCAGCATTCATTTTGCCTCTCTGTATCTGTAATACAAAGCCCTTAAATAAATAATATTACATAGACATGGTAATCATCTTATTTTTACAATCATTTAAAAAGTCAAAAACCTACCTATGTCTGTGCAAAATAAGAAGTGGACTAATTTACTGTTTCATTTTGTGATGCCTCTCTTGCTTTAACATAACAAAGCAACACTGTCTGTCACAGGTCAAATGTGTTCACACACATCCTGGGAAGGATTTTTCACTGATGAGCAAAAAGTACATGGCACTGGGAAAGTAAAACACTGAAAGGGAAACCAGAAGAGATGCTTCTCCTGCTGTGAACTGATAGTCAAGATAATCTTTATGTTCTCCACATGAGATCTGCAAATTAATACTTCAACTTATGTCACCACTTGCTTCTAAACACTAACACCAAACAGATCTCAGACTAATTTTTAACCTATTATTCATGATAACAAAGATCAGTCACGATCTCAATCAATTTATTTGAACTCCAGGTAATGTCCCAATCACACAAGTTGCATTTAGGATATAATTTCCACCATTTATATATATACTATAATGATGTTTTGAGAAGCTGCAGTCTCACCATTACAGTCTCACCAATAACATGTTCCTGCTGGCCTGAACCATAGGTGGTGCATAGCTGACTGTCTCACTAGATGACTTGAATTTCTGGTAATACAGATCTAATTACTGTATCAGTCTTTTTACTATTAAAACTAATAATTCTATAAATTTACAAAATCTAGTTATTTTGATTTGATTATTTCCCAAATATAAATATTAATAGTATTCATAATTTAAAAATTCATACTAGTAATCCAAAAATTTGAGTAATCTGCAATCATAGTTAACAGCTCATCAATAATTCTCTACAATTTAACATAGAACTCTTACAAGTATCCCATTTGTGTATCTAATGTGCATTACAACTGCTGTACGGAAAATTGGCTGTATTACAACTTTTATACTATTTTAATGTTTTCCTTAAGGAATTGTAATATGATAACATCTGAAAAGCTGAATCAATGCCTTTCTTTACATTATTGTAATCAAAGACACTCTGAGAAGCAGTACAAGCTATCGTATGGGACAGTCATGCATGTACCTACTACCCACAATTAAAGTACATGGGAATCACTGAATTCCAACCAGAACTTCCTAGCAGTGAGATATATGAAGTATGGTCCTTTTGTGAAAGTGCTAAATTCAGAAAGTTTAGAGCTGTCTGAAGAAATACATAAATGAATGATTAAATAAATTGAAGGGACAAAGTAATTAGCTGAAATATTTAAACCACTGAGGCAGCTGAAACAGCCATACATTACTCTCTTCTCAGTGATTTTCCTTAAAAACTCTAAGCATTTGGCAATGTCATAAACAAAGATATAGTAATAACAAAGATAAAAATAATATATGCCCCTAATATTCATTGAATAAAAGAATAAGTGAAATTCCAGCTTTGCTGTACACAAGTTACCAGTGAATCACAGATTGTGAACAAAATTAATAGTGTCCTCAGTGAAAAATTCTTATGATTAGCAACAACGCCATCTCCAGGGAGCTTTGCAAAAAGGAGATTTAGAGAGAACACGCCCAAAGAGAGTAAGGAAGAGTAAATAGTTTTTCAGTACCCAGATGAACCTAACCATCTGCAGTATGTCTTTTACTATAAGAGCCATGGTCCCTTGCCTCACAGTCGGGGTGAACGAGGGGAACAGCTCACGCAAACATATGGATAAGTGAACCAAGAGACTGTGACTGAGCTACAGTTCCACCAAGTCAAAAGGACAAGAAAAGGGGAAGAAAGCAAGAGTTACGGCTTCCAAATCAAGTTATGTAGGCAATAAGAGGATGTCTTCAAATTTAACTAGCTATATAATACAGTGTACATGATCCAGGCATAACCACACAAATACCAAACATCTCATTCTTACCTGGTGTATAATTTCATAAAGTTGTGCTAGATTAATTTTATCTCAATTAATTTAAAACAGCCAAATGTCAATTAACTGCTCAGCATATTGTCTGATCAAGCTGGAAGCAACTTATATAGCATGGAACCTCAGAAACAAGAAACTTGTTGGGCAGCTCAGCGGGTCCAAGGACGATTTTCACAGGGAAGGTCCCAAAGCTAAAGATCACACATGTGCAAGACACCAGCAACAACAGCAGGAGACATGGAGCAGAGAAGAGAACAAGAGCAAGAGCCACCTGCATCTTTATTGTATAATTCTTATACAGGTTGTTATCTCACATTTATATTCTTACATAGTGCTGTAACCAAGGCACATGTGCTTACCTGTGCTAAGTCATGGTTATATAACTGTATCATGCTGCGCACCTGAGCTAGACAAACAGGGTCACATCGTCAGGGGTCCTTAGATGTTCCTGAGCTTTGAAGCAGTCTGAGTGATTCCCCACAAAACTCTACGTAAGAATCAGACTGAAACACTCTGCACCTTGGAACTCTAATTAGAAATATGCTAGTATGGAATTAAAAGCCTAAGTCAAGGTAGGTATTTTAGGTTATGAGGCCTAAAGATGCTGAAGTTGTTTTGTGAGGCTTGATTGACTTAATGTTAGATAATCTGGACACAATATAGAGATCCATTAATCCATATCAACAATAAACCTGTAGAGGAGCCTAATGGAACATAAATACAATTCAGGAAACCACATATTTCATCTCACCTAACACATAATTCTGTTCAAAAGCAACCATAGGTAACACAAAGAACTCAAAGGATATTTTAGGAGCTAACAGCTTGATGAATTAAACTCTACATGTGATACATTTTTATGTTCAAGGATCAACTCAGGATAGGAAAAAAGGTTTATGAACCACATTTTTAAAAGAAATTATGGGGACCTCCTCTTATGGCTGAAGGAAGGGGTAGGCATATCCTTTCCCTAAAAAGCAAGCCCAATAAAATTGACAAAAATATCACTTTCAGAGCTGTAGGAATTAATTTAAGGTATACTAACATTTAAGAAATTTGTATGCTTAAAAAAAAAAAGCAGTGAACTTTGAGTAAGAACAGTATGGTGTTTTTTTCCACGGGCTTCTCTTATCTCCCCCAGGTCGGCTTACATGGCAGTTGGGCAAAAGCATGGCCTGGACTATAAGGATCAGCAGTTTTTATTCCTCATCGAAGTGCTGCTCATGTGATTTAGAGCACATCACATATACTGCACACTACATTATTTGTGAGAGGAACACATTCCAGGAAGGCCCAACTGCTCTGTCAGTCTGACTCAATCTATTCTTGACTGAAGTTGCACATGCGCAAAAAAGGCAACTAGGACCCAGCAGAAGGTACTTCTAGGCAGACATGACAGTAGCCAGGACTTCTCATGTAGTTCCTTACCCACACACAAGTCCACTTATGTTGCATGGACAGCACAGCACCCAAAACGCCCGTGCACAGTTTCTATACAACCGTTACTCAAACTCTACCACTTACAAATTTGGTCTTATAGACAAGAATTCAAAAGAAATTAGAAGTAATACTATTGCCTAAGCATCACAGGAGAGACCTATTTTACAGACTTAGTCCAAAAATTTACCAAACAATGAAAAAACAACCAAAAACATACAACAATAATCTCCAGTAGGAAGTATTAGCATTTGGAGTTATTTTATTACCAAATATACAGTTTTAAAAAAAATTATGACATGGGCAAAACACTATAATATTATCTTCCATATTGATGGGAAATACAGCAAGAAAAAACACTTCTGAATTGGACTTAGCAGATAAAAACTTGAAAGAAATGATTATAATATGTTAAAAGAATGGAAGGAGACAGTCAGTGGTATAGTACTATGCTTGTATAGCACGTGTGAGGCTCTGAATTCAATTCCTAGCACAGGGAGGAAGAAAAGAGGAAAAGATTGCTTAAAGAACTAAAGAAAATTATTACAACATTGAGCCAACAAATAAAAATTCTTCACAAGAACATGGAATTTACAAAAGGAGATTATGTATTTCAGAATAGTAACTGAAATAATAATCATGTCAGAAGGACTCAACTACAGACTGGAGAAGAAAGAATCAATGAACTTAAAGATAGTCCTATAGAAATAGTTTAATCTGAAGTACAAAAAAAAGGAGGGCGAGAACAGAGACCCATGGGACAATATCAAGCCTCAGAAATCTTTGAAACAATATCAACTGTATTAATATGCATGTAATTTGAGATGTAGAAGAATAAAAGAGAATGGTAAGAAGCAAATGAATTCTGGGCATGACAAATACACCTAGGTACGTTATAGCCAAACTGCTGAGAATCAATGACAAAAATAAATATTTAAAGTAGCAAGAGAGAAAAATATTTATCATATGCGATACAGCATCAACATAATTAACAGCTGACTTCTTATTTGAAATTTGGTCAGAGGGCAATGAGATGACACATTCAAAGAGCCGAAAGAAATGACTAGCAAGTAAGAATTTGAAATCTACCTAAATTGTCTTTCAAAAATGAAGGTAAAATAAAGACATTTCCAGGTAAAGACTGAGGATTTGTTTTGAGCATAGATGCCTTAGAAAAAATACTAACATTCTTTAGTTTACTGCAAATTTAGAGGAAGAAATAAAATAACACTTTCTCTCATTGCTGAGACAAAATACCCAACGTTCAAAGTTATGGGAGGAAGAGCTTATTTAGTTCACAGTCTGTAGAGGTTTCAGCCCATAATTAGCTAGCTCCAAAACAGAGTGGTTTGGCAGAAAACAGTTCATGGCAATGGAAGACAGGAAAGGCAACAAGAAAAGAATGAGACAAACCTCTTTCTGTTCCCTATATTGTATCCAGTCTACTGGGATTCGGGTAGTGCCAGTCCAGAGGACTGATTCAACAATCGCTGACCCTTAATCCCAGCACCCTTAATCTCTGGTGGTCTAGGGATTTTTGTATAAGACACAAGCAGGAGGTACAGAAGAGGTACAAAGGCAAGACTGAACAGCCTGGCAGTTCTGATTAGCTAGCAGGGTGAGATCATTAGTTAATGAGCTAGATTAATGACCCCAAAGCTTGGTACAATAGTATCCTGTGTGTTTGGTTACAAAGGTCAAGAAAGTAACTACAAAATCATGAAGCAGTCACAGAGCTAGGCAGTTTAAAAACAACAAAGTTTTTAAACAATTTCTGTTGTACAGTTTTTCCCTTTCACCAGCACTGTACCATAAATCAATCACACATTCTAGATTCAGCTACCTCAAAAAAAGCCCCACCTAAAACTGCATAAGGCTTTGACAGGACATCTAGAAACAAACCATAACATACTGGAAGGGAAAATATAAAATATTGGATCAATATAAAAGATTCTAAAACTTTTATTTCTTAGTATCTTTAAAAGACATAAGAATTTGTAAAGAAATAGTTACAATACTATCAAGTAGTTATAATAATGTATTAGTGGGTTTAGAACATATGTAGGTGCAATATGCTGTAATAACATATACATGTATAAATAACAAAAATGCACAAAATAAGAGAAAAGAAATTAAGGTAGGTTAAAACAAATTTTCTGTATTTTCCTAGAATTAAATTAGCATTAATATAAAATAAACTGTGAAGATTTGATGAGTCAAGGTGAATTAAAATCATGCCTACTGTAATAGTTAAAATACATAAAATGTAAAAACATGATAAAAATGCAGGATAAGCCAGACATAGTCACATATGCCTGTAATCCCAGCACTCGAGAGGCTGAGGCAGCAGGATCCTTGCAAGTTTGAGACCAGCCTGGACTACAAAATGAGCTCAAGCCCAGCCTAAACCACACAGTGAGACTGTTTCCAAAGGACAAAAAATGTAGAATAACTCCAAACTGAAATACTTATGGTGTCAAGCATTTCAGAGAAAGAACACTCAATCTGTAACAAGGATACAAGGCGAGATATAAAATGAACCACTTCAAAATTAAGTAAGTAAAGAAGAACCTAAACCAAGGCAAAAGGGAAATTTGAGGTACATTACAAAAGATGAAAGAAAACTGGATTTGACAAGTAATTGGATGTGGATGGTGACAGAGGAGCTGAAGATTATGCCAGCATTTTAAACAGGAAACACTACCCAGATGGTGCTGCCACTGACTGAAATGAGGACACAGGAGGAGGAGAAGACGTGAGGAAGAAGATAATACACTCTCTCAGGGACACCCTAACATTAGCCACAAACTGGACTTCACAGGAAGATGTCAGACATGTCAGAGAGACGCTCACGCAACAGAGGATGGGAAGATGTGAATGTCTTCCGGTGGCAGAGGAAGGAAAGTCCTGAGTGTACTGAGAGGACAATACTAGCTAGTACTAATTCAGGGACTACTGTGCACCTGTTCTCAGTCAGCATTCACTGCCTCCTCAAGAGCTCAAGTTCTCCTCTGTCTGAAATAGATGTTATTTTAAATGAAAGAAAGACATTATGCAACAATATAAACAAGGAAAAGACATTGGGGAAGGTGACATTACGGAATAATGAAAGATGCTGGAGTTAAGGGACAAAACCAAAAAGAAAAAAACAAAATTGGCAGGTGATAAACCCGGCAATCAAAGGAAGAGAGGCACAGCACATTTTTCAAGCTACGAATTGGGGAGGGAGGTGAAATAGGGTGAAAATGCCAGAGCTTCTAGATCAAGGAGTTAAAATGCCACCAAACATATTTAAGAAAAACAATTTTAGTAGCAGTACTAGAGAAAAAATCTATTCCAAAAGTCCTATAAAAGATGATGTTTTCTGTATCACAGCAATAACAGATGGAGAATGACAATTTAAGAAACTGGCTATTAAAATGGAAGAACAAGAAAGGCAAGAAACACTGTAAGGTGTCAGCGATATACTCATGTATGTATTCCAGCTGAATCACCAACATCCTAGAAAATAAGCCATCACATTCAGATCTAAAAGTAAAAATCAAGTAAAAGCCCTTTGAACTGTAACATAAAAAAATTTTTATATTCTATGTTTCAATGCAGTTTTTTAATTAGTTATTTTTATTTGCCAGTATTCTTAGGCATGAATTTCTTTCCATACCTCCCATATGCCTATCTTCTATTATCACTCCATCTTGAGTTGTTTCTACCAAATGAGACTTCCTCCAATAACACTTTAGGCCAGTCAAGGAATTACTCAAGTGCAAGCTCTCTACCTGCTACACGGAAGCAGGTTCTAATGTAATTTTCCAGCACACACGTATGCTTACCATTATTAAGCTAAATAACATAACTTTACTTTTCATGTAGTTCCTCTTTCCATCTGTATCATTTTTTAACTGACTTTCCATTTCTAACTCCAAGCTCAAATACTACATCATTCACAAAAGACTTCCTGATGACTCTAACCACCTCATAAAGCACATATTTACAACACATCTCTCACACTACGTAAGTTACGAAGACTTGGTTCCTATCCTAGTACTCCAGCCATCATGTTGACTATTCTTCACTGTTGCCCATGTTTCATGATTGAGCATTAAAAGAAAATACAATTTTTATGTCAGGATACACATCACTACAAATGAACCACTGGAAACATACTTTTAAACATTCCCCAAGAAATAGCTTTATATTATTTTTTAAATGAATCCAAGTAAAAGATTCTTCCAATGATAAATACTAATTTTAATATAAAAACTAATTTTAATAGCAGACTAAAAGTTCAGATTCATACTGATGTGGAAAAAAAGGCGCAGTATCTTCACCAAGTGAGATATTAAAAACTCAAAATTACCTTTACTCTATTACTTCAATATTCTTCACTGTAGGAAGGACAGAGCCAATCCATTCGCAGGTAGACAGATGAGGAATGGGTGGAAACTGGACAAAGAAGATGTGAAAAGCAAAGATACCTGTATTCACCTACTTCACTGACATGTAATTTATTAACTTGGCTCTTTACAGCAGTCAGACTGTTGAACAAATTACTCAGTTGTAAGTATTTCATTTGACAAATACCATAATGGAAACCAGTAATTGATGCCAACTTAAATTATGCTAAAGAGATTTCATTATATAACCACCATTAAATTTTCACTATTTTATTTCATTAACATAACCACTCCTCTACTTTCTCCAAGCTATTGCCAGTTTATAATAATTTTATCTGCATTATGTGGTCACTTGTATTTATGACTATCCACAGTTAAAGAATAAATGATCCAGAAAGTCCCTAGTAACTGCTAAAAGGCATCTTTCTGAAGAAACCAATTTCAATTCCTTCATGACAGCAGCAGGGCAAAAAAGATAAGCAATACAAAATATTACAGACCAGAAAGAAGCCTTCACCTCTGTCCAACAGAGTAGCAGAGTCTTTAATTGCTAAACTAGTTAATACAAACTCACATAACACATGTTGACTGATATGTACAAAACTAGTAATTTGTTTGCCATATGTACTCAGATTTAGACTAGCAACTCGAAAAGTAGGAGAGTAGTACTATATAATTTTGAACCTTTGGCTATCAACATTTCAAGAAATTACAAAAACTCAGCTGCTGCTTGTCATTTTTCTTTTAAGATTTCCATAATTTTATTTTGTGACAATAAAATTTCATAACAAAATAAGAGAATAACAAACAATAACTTATATACTGTGTATCATTATTGCCAATATACCCCAATACACAGTCCAAGACACAGACAAAAAAGATTTTCTCTTACAAAGAAGAAAAGAAACAGGCAATAGTACACTTCTTATGTAAAGCTTATTTTTTCAAGATGCTTAATTGAGGTAAGTATTCTGCCTTTCCAAATTTACGCAGAAACAAAGTGCTTTTTAAATTGTTTATCTGCTGAGTTTTTTTCTAAAGTTAATTTTCCTATTACGTACATATAATCTTTCAAATGAGCTGAAAATGTTATTAGAAGTAAGATGTGAAATCTGGTCAAAAACTCATGGAAATCAGTAATATGATGGTAGACAACCAGAAAGAGGAAGGGAGACAGGTAGGAAGGGAAGGAGAAAGGAAGGGAAGAAAAGATTCATAAAACAATTAAAGATTAATTTCAGCAACTGCTAGCAGGAATGTTTTATTAAATTAGAGTAGAGATTAACAGTCTCGAAATGGTTTCAGTACACATAAAGTACACTTTCCTAATATTACTGTAACAAATTACTTTGGTTTACAGCAACACAAACTCATTCTCTTAACTAGTCTAGATAATGATGTGAAATCAGTTTTTTTGCACTAAAGTTAGGATACATCTAGGTTGTCTCCTTCAAGAAGCAAGGAGAGAGGGACTATTTCCTTGTCTTTCTGGCTTCCGTGGGCTTCCTGCATTCCCTGGCTTGTAGTCCCTTTCCAATCATCAAAGCTCACCCCTCAAACTGTACTACAGCCTCTACATCTTCTGTTCTACAGTCAAATTTTTCTCTGCCTCCCTCTTAGGACAATTACGATGACATTTTGAGTTCACTAACAGAAAATTTCATCTCAAAATTGTGAATCCAACTTGTAAATTCCTTTTGTCATATATAATGTAATATTCATAAGGTTCTAGGATTTAATTCTGAATATCTTTGAAGGTAACTGAGCCATACACATTCCACAAGTATATTTTAATTATGCATTTGAAAAATGCAATGACAGAAGTACATTAAGTAAATATTTTCTAAAAATTGTGCCATATTTTAATAAGACAAATACACTGAGGTATTAACAAATTGTATTTATGCTTCATTTCTTTTTAAAATCATAAATACTCTGTGATTCAATAATGAAAGCCTGTCTTTGACTTAAGTTTATCTTAATATTTTAGTTTAATGACTTTCAAAGTTGAAAATGAAATGTCACAAACATGAATACATGTAAAGAGGAAAAAATTCTTTTTTATATCAGTCCTACCAATTTTAAAAGGGTTTGTTGGAATTCATGTAGCAAATTTCCATTTTTTTCCACTGCCAACTAACTAAGTCCTACAAGTTAAGCATGCACTATCTCAATTTCTTTATTTGGATTAAAAAATACTTTCATTTTTTTAAAGGCCACCTAGGTGGCAGTTTTTTAAATATGTGATATGTTTACATTTTCAGGAACATATTCTTATAATAATACATCCAATTACTTCTTTTCATAATATTCCCTCCAGGCTCAGATTACACAAAAAGCAGGTACTTTCTCATTGCTAAAAATATCATCCTTTAGTTATACTACTAATTGCTATTAGTCCACTGCAGAGAAAGGTTTGTGCCTATATTGTTTGCTCTATTTTTCATGACTGTAACTTGTAATAAGAGCAACTACTTTGAAGATAACAATATGCAATGTATTAACCATTATTACTCTCCTATAATCTTGTTTTGAAATTTTGTACCATTGTTTTTATTGTTTTGGTTTTGTACCGGGATCAAACTCATGACCTTGTGCTTGCCAGGCAGGTGCTTATGCTACTGAGCTAAATCCTTGGCCCTGGGTTTTTTATTCTTTAAAATAAAAAATAAAATAAATCATCTTTACATTGAAAATATATTCAAAGGACTACATTGTAAAATTCTCCAATTATCACTCCATTAACAGAACGTGTCATTTTTTGTAAAATTTTAAGAACTCTGCCTCAAGAAAACTGTCCATGAATTCCATCTCATTACAAAATACTATTAAGATTTTATATTCTGGTTCTAACATCTCTCAGCAATACTTTGTCTGGAAAAGAATAAATCCCATATAGTTTGCTACTTCTGGGAACTTAACCTAGCTAAGGTTTTTATTTCCAGTCAAGCAGTCAATTGCTATAGCAGTTGTATGCTACAAATTTTTCACAAATGTTCTTTATAATACCACCAATCCTAAATCCTTGTTTTTTACCAAAGAACTCACTACAAATTTTTCACAAATGTTCTTTATAATACCACCAATCCTAAATCCTTGTTTTTTACCAAAGAACTCATTCTCTATGTATAACACATCTTCTCCAAAATATTTTTCAGAGTCTCACTCATTCACTATGGACAATACATTTTTCTCTATATTTTTTTCAGTCTTTCAGAAGTTCCCCTCCACAATGTTCATTGCTGAAGCATAATTAATGCAATCACACACTCAGTGCCCTAAGGCAGAATGATTTTCTTAACATTTTCTTTTTCACAACTTGTATGAAGTCTCTATGTGCCTTCCAACAGTACTTAATGAGAAAGGAATGCACTTTAGTATGTGAAATGTGGCTTTATAGTATTATTTCAGTTAATTCTATGATTATAAGTGTATTTTACAAGGGGCAGTGATTTTTGTTTTCCATGATTAAGGAAGACAAAAAGGAGACTTCCAAGTATCTTTTGAGGGCATAGAAAGTCATATGATGCACCAATTTCATGTTTTAAACACTGAGTTCTTCCATATGTCACTAACCCAATGGCTTCACACTTATTTGTATCACAAGGATAAAAGCAAACCAGTAGGTTTTGTAGTTGAATTAAACTGACATACCCATTCCAGACAGACTTGAACATTTTGGGACATTTTCGTGTCTTAACTAACTGCTTCAACCTCATAGTGTATCGAGCAAAGAGTCTCTGTTAGAAAGAGGAAAAACACCAGCTCTCAAATGTTTTTTAATTTATGCTTACATTGCTAGTACAGTCTTCAATTAGTGTGTCTCCACAAAAATGTCTTAAAATCAGCAGTCCATTTTTTGAGCAAATTTAGACAGAACTAAAATGTTTAATAATAATATAATATATAAACTAGGCATCATGGTACATGCCTATAAACGCAGCACTCCAGGAGGCTGAAGAAGAATAACAAGTTCTAGCCTAGCCTGGGCAACTGAGCAATTTAGCAAGGCTCTGTCTAAAAATAAACAATTTTTTAAAAGTTGTAGATGTGGTTGAGTGAGAAGGCCCTGGCATCAATCCCCAATAGCATAAATGAACGAATGAATGAATATTAACCCCCAACTAGTGTTTACACTAATTGTTACTGTTATGAGAATCTGACATATATTAACTCAATTTCATCTGGACTTATATAGAATAGGCACTTATTAAATATTTTCAAATGCACTCTAGTTTTGGAACTATGGCTCAGCAACATAAATACATTATCTAATATAACTTACAGGTAGCAGGTGGTGGTGTTAATTGTACTAACCATGGAAAAGACTGTCAGATTATATAGTAAATATTAATTTACTTAATGTATTAGCAAATTTTTCTTTAACTATTTTGGATAAATATATAAAAAGTTATTATCTCCTCACATTCCACTGAATTATCTTGTCCATCCTCCAGAGGTAATCACTTTGGAGATCACCACTAGTGATATATTAGGAGGTGCAGGCCATCATTCTGTAGATTGCAACAGAATCATAATATTGGCAAGATAATATAGCTAAAGGATTACAATTCAAAGAAACCCATTAATAGTTCAAACATAGCTTACAAAGACACAAACTTGTATTAAGCTGAGTTCAGCATAGAAGCAACAGTTCTCAAGATTTGTATAAATATTATAAGAAATAGACTCTAAAGGTTAAACTACTGTGTGTTCAAAAAACCATGATGTTTTGACAGAATACTAACCAATGTGGAAAATAAGAATGAAATTCAAATTAGCTTGATTTTAAAAACTCAAGGGCAAAGCTGAAAAGAATGTAAGTCAATGAATAGATACAGAAGCTAAAAAGCAAACTAAGCTTATCCGCAATAGTAATTATAGAAACACTGTAAAATTCCTACTTCCTTCACACGGTACTATCTCACTCTTACTCTGTACTATGAAAACCTTTGCTGTTTAAGAACACCTGTAGGGCATGGGATATAGCTCAATGGCACAACGTATGGCTAGCACGCATGAGGTCCTTTTTTCCTAGTACCAGAAAAAAGGGAAAAGGAAGAAGAGGTGGCAGCAGCAGCCTGTAAAGACACTACAAATCAACTGCTTGTATCATGTTTAAGACAATTCATCATGTTGTAGGTAGCTAGCATGTGTTAGAGTCCCGGCTGCTCAACTGATGTGTGTTTTTTGTTTGTTGGGTTGGGCCTTTTCTGTTTGTTTGCTTTGTTTTCGGGTTTTTTGAGACAGGGTTTTGCTCTGTATTCCAGGCTGGTCCTGAGCTCATGGAGATTCTCTGGCCTTAGCCTCCTGAATGCTGGGGATTACAGGCATGTACCACCACACTCAGCTTTCAACTGATGTGCAATCTGGTGTAAATCACCAGAATTCTCTGAACCCTCAGATTCTGCTTTCTGATGTAAAGAATAAATGAAAGCTTGCATGTGCAGTACCTAACAGGCAGTGATACAACTGGTGCCAGAGCTTTTAATCTAAAAAAGAAAATACTTGCTAGATTCAAGTAAGAAGACAAAATGGGATATTAGGATAAGGAACATATAATACAGAAAATAAGCAGAATATGAGTCATCAAGATACTATACTTTTCTTAGGTACAAGTTACTGAAAGTGTTGGAGTATAAATTTGTATAAAATTGTTAAAACCATCTTATCACTAATTAAAATGTATATTTATACTATAATGAGTCATCCTACTAGGGCAGAATGGATACAACAGAAATGATGGGCTGAAATTCAGTAATCCAAATAAGGCTTAATTCTACCATTAAAAGGACTCTGTTATTGTTATTTAACCTTCAATGTCCCAGTTTCTTCAAGTGGAAATGAGAAGTGGACAAGTTACTTAAAAGTTCCTTCCAGTTCATTCTGCTACATCATTAACAGACTTGTTTTTGCAGTCTTTAATGCCATAAATACAAATTAAATCATGAAAACCAAAACGCATGCAAAAAAGTCAAAACATTAAAGGAAAGATGTTTATTACACAAAAGAAAAGGTCAAATCACAATTTAAATGTCAAGAACATAAAACTAGAACAATATCAAATGGTTATTCTACATTTCCATCAATTAAAAAAAAACTGATTTAAACAAAAACTTTTCAATGTACCCAAGTGAAACTCACTACTATAAAAACATTAAACAATGCAAGATTTCATAAACTCTTCATACATGAGCATTTTGAGATAGTGTTGTATTACTATCATTAACCAATCAAAGCATTAATAAAAAAATATAGACTTACATATTTTGATGTTTGACAGGCACAAGGATTATCTTTAGTTTAGCCAGAGAAAAATTTAAACTTTATGACTAGATGAAAGACTTCATTTGGGCTGATATTTTAGCATAGTGAGCAGCTAATCAGAAAATTATCAAAATGGCACTTAATTTTACAGTTGCTATATGAATTCAGTAGTTCAGTAAACATTTATACCTACCAGATAACAAATCATTCTTACCTGATCTACAGATTTTCCCATCTGCTTATTAGTACAGCATTAGTAAAATTACAAAGAAGGGAAATTTTTCCATTTTGTGCTAACATTTTTTGCTTATGGTCCAAGTTTGCAGACACCTTCCAGAACCCATCTGATTGAAAAGAAGGCAAGTTCAGGTCACCTGATATCTAGCCCAGGCTTCCTTCCTCAGCATCTCACTGGCTTCCGAGGTCAGGAAGGAATATGACCAAGGCAAGAAAAGTGACACTCTCTTAAAGCCATACATGTAGTCAAATGTCACCTACTGTTCCTTAAAAAAAATCACATCATACTCAGGAATCATTCTATTGCAAAGCCAAGTTCATAGGAGGATGCTCTATACTCTTCTATACCACCCATTATCTGTTAAGTCAAGATTTTCCTTACAACACACGGTCCACTCCTCACAGAAAACTTACACAAGAAGAGTAAACATGGCTGTGATGGTTGAAATTATCTGTCTGATAAACTAGCGATATCAGAAAAATTACTTATTTGATTTGACCTTCTGAGTCTAGATTCTCAAGCAATCTGGCAGTCACATAAATCCTTCCCCAAACTCATATAAATCATCGATGAGGAATATATAAAAAACTGGAGAAAAATCTCTATACTCACCATGATCATAAAGATTATCCTAATTTATATAACTGGCAGGAAAAGTAAGGACTATCTATATATGTAAATTTAATATTGTGAAATCATAGAATTTACAGATGAAATAAACATAACTTTTAAAAAAGATTATGAGGGACAAACTAGAGCTATTTTATATGAATAAGAACGTTTTCAGTTATTAACACATTTTATTCTTTGGCACTTCAGTATAGTGAAATTCATATTACTTAGGGGTTAAAAGAAGACTCTCATTGTAGCTCTTGAATTTTGTACTTGGTAAATCTATCATCCATTCAAAAACACATTCTAAAGTTATGTCTCATATCAAAATCAATTCCACAGAAATTAAAAACAGGAAAATTATGCAACTACTAGAAGAAAAATATTGCTATTTTTGTAAGTATGTTATAAGAAAGATTTTTCTAAGGGCACACATAAAAAACAAAATCAATAGTCCTTATTAAATGCATTTTTATATTTCAGTGCAGAAAAATACTACAACCAAAGCAGTTTGTTATATACAAATGATTGTATCTGTCTGCATATGTATGTGAATAAGTAAGTTACATACCAAAAAAGACAAGTACTCTAACAGAAAAGTAGCAAAAGATATGAACAGAGAATTCACAACCACAGAGTAAACATGAGAAGTAATTGGTCGCATCAATAATCAAAGATGCACAATTTTTCTAAAAGAGAGATAGTTTATCTTTCAGATTAGCAGCTTTTCTTTACTTTTTTGCCCAGTGCTAATAAAGATATGGAAAAATGAACATAAAATCACCAATTACTCTGAAAGCTAATAAGGCAGCACATATCAAAAGTCTTGAAAAATGCATGCTTCTAACCTAGACGCTTCATTTGTAGAATTTATTTTAAGGAAATATTCAGCAGTGTTCAAACAAACTCATACATGGCTGTTCACTAGAATGTTGTTTAATAAAAGCAAAAAAGTATCCCTCCCAACACACACACAACTAGGAAAACAAATACAAGTAACAGTCCTAGGAATTTAAGGGGAGGCATTTTGCCTTTACATGACTAAAAAATTTGGATTCAGTTCTCCTAACCTAACATTTCTCCTAAGCCTGTAATAACCAACATAAATTGCAGATAAGCTTGGTTATATGTTCAGCTCACTGAGATGAAAGACCTACATTAATCAGGGCACTTAACCAACACAACTTGTGGATACCCCATTGTAATACAACAAGACTTGTTAAGTCTCCCTTTAATTCTTTTATTATAACAACTGCATCTTTGATCCAAATTCTTGGGATTTCTTAAGTTTAAAGAAAACTTTTTGTCTTTTTTACTGTGACAATAAGTTGCATGTTTCCCAGTATATTAAACAATTACAGTAAACTATTATGTTGGTGACTTCCAGGAGAACATGGCAGATAGATAACAGCAGCTACCGAGGCTCTCTGAAAGACTCGGCTCATAATTCAGGAATGGTGTGGAGTAAGGAATCATAAGCAGGTGGAGATATGCTCTGTTGACTCAGGACCGAACTGGGCTGAGAGAAACCAACTTGGAATGCAGTCCTGGTGCTAGAACAGGAACAGAAAAGCCTCAGTGTAGCGGCTGGAGCACGCGCCATTGGAAGCCTGGATTTGGGTTTCCTGCCACGCGGTGGCTGCCGTCTACATCGGCTTGGCAGGGAGAGAGATGCTCGAAAGCTCTGAGAACGGAAATCGGTGAACGGAGTTGAGAGCGGGACGGGCGTGGAGCCATGCACTGACTTGTGGTGAGGTGAGTGAGAGAAACTGACACTCTACCACAGTTTGACTCCAGCGGAGGACATTCTGGGACTTGCGGGAGCAGGGTGCTGTGGCGACTTCAGCCACATATCCCCCTCTCAAGCGGGATTGGAGAGCAGTGCCTAGCCCACGTGACGCTGCTGGCGGACCCAGTAGGCTAACACAACCCAGATCCCAGAGCCTGAGGGTGACCTGGAGGGGCCAGCCCTGCGTAAGCTGCCTGGTCCATAACTCCCTGGTGCGCTGCAGTAGGCAGGAACACCTAGCCGGCGCAATTCAATCAGGCTGTGGCTGACAGGGAGGTAAGCTGGGCCTTCTATATAATCTTGCATATATAAGGAACAAAGAATATGGGAAGAGGCAGCAATAAGAAAGGCTCCTTTCTGAGAAACAGGCAATAGCGGACACTGCACCAATAGGCATAAAGCGCCATCTAGAGAGCCTCATAGATCAGTTCAGGAATGAAGTTATCAATGACCTGAAGCTAGAAGTAAGCAGAATAGTTAGAGAAATGCTAAGCACCACCCAAGGAAAAACAGATGGTGGAATGGAAGAACAGAAAAAGAGGGGAGAATTGTTTGATGGAGAAAATAGAGAAAGCATAGAATACGTGAAGCAGGTTCAAAGGGACTACCAGGAAACTAAAAAGTCTATCGAAAACTGGCATAACAGCTTGAAAGAAACTAAGGACAGACTATCTGAACTGGAGGGCAGATTTGTAATATGGGAGATGAAAAACTTCTTTAAAGTAACAAAGAAACAAACAGCAATAATACAAAGACAAGAAGATGATAAGAGGATCCATAACTTAAGAATTAAGAACATAAAAGAAGAAGTAGGGACACAAACAAATGAACTACAAAAGCTACTCATAGAAATAATCCAGGAGAATTTTCCTAATTTAGCAAAAGGTAAAGATACTCAGATGTATGAGGCATACAGGACCCCAGCCACCTACAACCCAAACAGAGCTACACCCAAGTATATAATAATAAAAATTCCAGAAATTCTTTTTTTTTGTCTTTTTTCCTTTTTATCGGTACCGGGGATCGAACTCACAACTGCCTGCTTACAAGGCAGGCGCTTATGCCGCTGAGCTAAATACCCAGCCCCCCAGAAATTCAATACAAGAGCAGAATATTAAAAGCTGTCAGAGACAAGAAACAGACCACTTACAAGGGAGCACCCATCAGAATTACAGCAGATTTCTCTGCACAAACCATCAAATCACGAAGAGCATGGGGGGAAATAATTCAAGCTTTGAAAGATAATAATCTCCAGCCAAGATTGAGATATCCTGCACAACTGTCCCTGGAATTTGATGGAAAAACAAGGTGCTTCCAGGATAAAGAGGAACTGGAGGAATTTGCAACCACCAATTCAACTCTACAGAGAGTATTGCAGGATATTCTAAAAAGAAAAATACAAAGAATCCAGAAATAGTGGCGGGGAGGCCACAATGAATAGAGCAGAAAACAAAATGAAGAAGACAAACTGACAACTAATGACAGAAAAAGAGCTCAACAGGAATGAGGCAGAGAAGATTGAATGATAGGAACAGCTATTTTGGAGAAAATGACATCTTAATAGGTAATGCTGATTTAGTATCATCTTGTTTTGAAGTCTCATCAAACTTTTGTTCTTCTCTCTCCGTTGGTCTAAACAGGTTGTATCTTACTGGATTTTATTATGTATGATAGTATAAGCAAAAACTTTTAAAGACAAGGAGATTATACAGAAACCGTTGTTCATTTTCTGTTAGTTGATTCTAAATGCCCTGTAATACTATCATTCTCTTAAATGGTTTTACATTGTTTTGATATATTTAATGCTACAATATACAAAATTGTACTCAGGGATTTCAAGGAAAGAGACAATATGGTAACTACTTTTATGTCAGGATTATCTTGTGGTGAAACACTATTCTGCTTAAATGGTTACATTTTGATCTGCGCTGATTTGCTGTTATGCCCTCTTTTATCTCAATCTCCACTCCATTATTTACTTTTTTATTTTTATCCTTTTAATTAAGGGAAAAATAAATAAAAATAGCAGGATATATTATAGCAACCCACTTTGACTTTCCATTATCTTGATTTAAAGCCCTGTATTACTCTCACCATCTTGTTTTTGACTGATGTCCCCCTATTCTGCTTTGCTTGATAGTACCAGGTTCGAAAGTTTAGGCAACAGCTGTGAAGATAGTGAGATTCATTAGGACGCCCATTCTCGATGACTTTTATCTACTTTTGAAGACCTACAATGTCTCCAATGTTTTTGTTTTGTCGGTTTTGTTCTTTACTATTTTGTTCAATTTTATTATAACTGATGATATAGGCAATTCTATTAGAGATAGCAGGAGGCATTATGGTAATCATTATTGATCACCTTGTATTATGCTTTTACATTATCTATTATGTCCACCCTTTTGATTTGATTGACTATGTTCTGTTATGTCACATTTGGTTCTACTCCCTCCCAAAAAAGTAATAAGAACTGTGGGAGCAACAAAACCCAAAATGTGTAATTGTCATTGTACAAAAGAGAGGAAAAGAAAGTGCTCTAAATGATATAACTGCATGTATGTTTAAGTGTATAAGATAGAAAATTATATCACTGAGTTTTATTGGATCATTGAACAGAACTGTTTGCAGTCTCGCTGTTGGAATGTCCACTTTACAGGCTTTAACTTTGTGACTTGAACAATTATTTCTAAGATGACAATATGTAATCCATTAACTAGTGATTTCCTACTGTTTATTTTTTTCTGTAAATCTGTATAACTTGTACCCTTTCTCTGCTTTTTTTTCTACTTAAATAAAATTTAAAAAAGCTATTATATTGGTGATAAAGGGAAGTCAAACATGTCTCTAATTTTTTATTCAATTTTTATTTGACAGAAGATCAATTTATGAATCAAAATAATGGAAAAGTTATATGAGTAGAATTTGACAGTATTTAAAAGCTACATCATCAATTATTATCACTAAATTTCATGAAAATACATTTTGCAATAATACATTTATCACATTCACATTTCAATTAAATTATGCTTTACTTCAAATAAGATAAGCCAGGATTTGCTGCTCAATGAAAACAGCTTTAAAGAATTGATGGCATGTTAGCAAGTTATAATGTAGCTAAAATTTTCTTTAGATGGGGAAGCCTTAACAGATGAGAATCCTGGTTTTATCACCAGCATTTTGTTTCTCTCACACTACTATATAAATAACCATGCACTGCTTTTATCTGCCATCAAGAAGACACAAAATTCATCAGGTTGGCCTGTGCTTCAGCATCTTCATTACCAATAAACTGGTGTTACATAATTATACCAGAAGAAAAATCCTCTAAAAAATGAAATTTGTTGCTGTAACAGTTTTGTTTTTAGAAAAAGGAATTACTTACCTGTTCAAATGCATATCAACCACACGAAAAACTGCAAAATTTTGCAAAATTCTTCCATACAGTAATGGAGACACTCCTTATACTGTGCACAGAATTTTGTCTCAAAAATGCTATAAGTAATATTTATAACATTAATGAAAGCACAGAACCTTCATATGGTATCAAAAATCTCTAACCTTGAATTTTACAGATTTGGAAAGTAAGTACTCAACTGAAGAAGATAAAAGTAGCTCTTATTACAGGTATTATTCAGTCTTCAAGCAGGATCCTAATCATAAGACTATGATTTTTTTTATTTAAAGAGAAAAAAAAGGACATAAAAAAACAAAGCAGTAAAAGGTTACAAATAATACAGTATTTCAAGAAAAAAAATATACAGTAAGAAATCACCAGTTAATAGGTTACATATTATCTTCCCAGAAACAGTTGTCCAAATTACAAAATTAAAGCATGTAAAGTGGATATTCATACAGTGAAATTGGAGACAGTTCTGTTCAATGATCCAACAAAAGCTCAGTAATATAGTTTTCCATCCTACACACTCAAACGTACCTGCAGTTATATCCCTTAGTCCATTTTCCTTTCCTCTCTTTTTTTACAATAACACTTAAACTTTTGGGGTTTTATTACTCCCACAGTTCTTATTACTTTTTTTGAAGAGAATAAAACCAACTGTGACTAAGCAAAACAGAGTCAGTTAGAACAGAAGGGTGGGCATAGTACATGATGCAAAAATAGAATACCAGGTGATCAAAAGTGGTTACCATTGTGCCTCTTGCTATTTTTAAATTGAGTTGTCTATATCATCAGGTATAATAGAATTGATCAAAACAGCACAGAATAAGACCAATAAAACCTACGCTGAAGACCTTGCAGGACTTCAAAAAAAGGATAATAGTCAAATCATAACGGCCATCATAGTATACCTTATTGCCTTCAAAGTGGTTGCCTATACCCTCAAACTTGATACTATCAAACAAAATAGAATATAGAATAATCAGACAGAACAAGATGGGGAGAGCAATACTGGGGTTCAAATCAGGTTAATAGGAAAACCAAGAAAGTTACTATAATCATCCCGCTATTTTTAATTTAGTTTTCCATTAATTAAAAAAATGAGACAAAATAGATTAATTTTTAAAAAGGAGGGGGGAGATTGAGATAAGAGGACATTGTAACAGAACAACACATAGTAGTTGCCATAGTGCCTCCTTCCTTGAATTATTTGAGTGTAACTTCGTATGCTATACCATCAAGCATATCAAGACAGTGTGAAGCCATTCAAGAGAATGCAAGAATTACAGGGTATTTAGAACCAGCTAATAGAAAACAAACAACAGTTTCTTTATTATATCTTTGCCTATAAAGGATTTTGTTTATACTATAACATATAGTGAAATATAGTAAGATTCAACATGTTAAAACCAGTGGAAACAGATATACCACAGCTTGATGGGACTTCAAAACAAGATGATATTAAATCAGCACTAGCTTTTATGTTGTGTTGTTTTCTTCAAAATAGCTATTTGTACTATCATAGATACTAAAATCAAACAACCTAGGTTAAAACCATTGCGGTTAATGAGTGAAAACATTATATGGCTTCAAACCAATATGATTGGGAATCATGATTACCACGTACTTTTATGTATTCTTATCACTTATTAGGTATTTATATATGTGAGTTTGATTTATTTCACTTATGAGTACGGTCTCAAGCATTTATTTATAAATGTCTCAATGTGATCATTCTTTATAGCTGAGTAGTACTCCATTGTATAAAAATACCACAACTTTTTTTATCCATTCTTCAGTCGATGGACACTTAGGTTGTTTCCAAGATCTGGCTATTACAAATTGTGCTGCTATAAACATGGGTACACATATATCACTGTGGTATGATGCTTTCAGTTCTTCTGGAAATACGCCTAGAAGTGATATAGCTGGGTCAAATGGGGCTTCCAGTCCCAGTTTTCTGAGAAATCTCCAGACTGATCTCCACAATGGTTGCACCAGTCTACACTCCCACCAACAGTGTAGGAGAGTTCCTTTTTCCCCACAACCTCTCCAGCATTTGCTGGTGATAGTTTTCTTGATCTTTGCCAGTCTTTCAGGAGTGAGATGAAATCTCAGTGTGGTTTTAATTTGCATTTCTCTAATGACTAATGATGATGAACATTTTTTCATATATTTATTTGCCATTTGTATTTCTTAATCAGAGAACTGTTTATTCATCTCAGATGCCCACTTTTGGATTGGGTCTTTGAATTTGGGGGATCTGATTTTTTTTTAATTCTTTATATGTTTTAGACAGAAGTCCTTTGTCTGTGGGGCTGTTCACTAAGATTTTTTTTCCCAGTTTGTGGGTTTTCTTTTCACTATGCTGGAGATTTCTTTTGATGTGCAGAAAATTTTTAATAAGAGGTGATCCCAGTTATTGATTCTGGGAAGTATTTCCCGTGCGGTTTGAGTCCTATTCATGAATTCTCTACCTACCCCTATATCTTCAAGGTTTTTACCCAATTTGTCTTCCAATAAATTTAGTGTTTCTGTTTTAATATTTAGATCTTTGATCCATTTAGTTTTTATTTTAGTACAGGGTGATAAGCATGGGTCTAATTTTAGTTTTCGGCATATGGACAGCCAGTTTTTCCAGCATCATTTATTAAAGAGACTTTCGTTCTCCCAGTGAACATGTTTGGCCCCTTTATCGAAGATAAGGTGGTTGAGTGTGTTTGTAGTTGTGGTTGTATCCTCTAATCTGTTCCACTGATCTTCAGCTCTGTTTTGGTTACAGTACCATGTTGATTTTACTACGGTTGCTTTGTAGTATAACTTCAAGTCAGGGATTGTGATAACTCCTGCCTTGCCTTTGCTGCTTAGAACTGTACTTGCTATTCTAGGTCTCTTCTCACTCCAGATGAATTTTAGGAGTGATTTCTCAAGTTCTGTGAGGTATGTTGATGGTATTTTTATCAGGATTGCATTGAATCTGTGTAACAGTTTTGGGAGAATGGCCATTTTCACAATATTTATTCCTCCTACCCATGAGCAAGGGATGTCTTTCCATTTTCTGAGATCATCTTCAATTTCATTTTTCAGTGTATTATAATTTTCCTTGTATAGGTCTTTCACTTCTTTCATGAAAGCAATTCCTAAATATTTCATTTTTTGGTTTGCTAGTGTGAAGGGTGTGGCTTCTCATTTCCTTTTCTGTGACTTTGTTGTTAGTATATAGGAACGCTATTGATTTTTGAGTATTGATTTTATATCCAGCTACATTACTCAATTTATTTATTATATCTAGCAGTCTTTCAATGGAGTTTTGGGGATCTTCTATATAGAGTATCATGTCATCTGCAAATAATGATAGCTTAACTTCTTCTTTTCCTATCTTTATGCCTTTTATTTCACTCTCTTATCTAATTGCTCTGGCTAGTATTTCCAGCACTATATTAAATAGGAGTGGAGATAAGGGACATCCTTGTTTTGTGCCTGATTTTAAAGTAAAGGCCTTCAATTTTTGGCCATTCAGTATAATACTGGCTGTTGGTTTGTCATAGATGGCTTTTATTATATTGAGGTAAAGACCATCTATTCCAATTTTCTGCAAGGTTCTTATCATGAATGAATGTTGGACCTCATCAAAAGCTTTTTCTACATCTATAGAAATGATCATGTAGTTCTTACTTTTGGCTCTATTGATATGGTGTCTTACATTTATTGACCTACGTATATTGAACCATTTCTGCATGCCCGCAATGAATCCCACTTGGTCATGGTGTATGATCTTCTTGATGATTTGCTGCATGCTATTTGCCAATATTTTTTGAGGATTTTTGCATCTGTGTTCATTAGGGAGATTGGTCTGTAGTTCTCTTTTTCAGTTGGGTCCTTTTCAGGTTTTGGTACTAGAGTAATATTTGTTTCTAGGAATGATTTAGGAAGGATTGCTCCCTTTCAATTTCATTGAAGAGTTTGAGGAGTGTGGGCATTAGGTCTTCTTTGTATTTCTTGTAAAAGTCTGCAGTGAATCCGTCTGGGCCTGGGCTCTTCTTTGTAGGTAAGGATTTAATTACATTTTCAATTTCATTAATAGAAATTGGGCTATTCAGTAGTTTTACATCTTCATGTTCTAGCTTTGGTACTTTGTATGCTTCTAGGAATCTGTCCATTTCCTCTGTGTTATCAAACCTTTGAGAGTAGAGGTTTTCGAAACAGGTGTTGATGATTTTCTGTATGTCTATAGGGTCTGTAGTGATTTCTCCTCTTTCATTCCTTATTGCATGAATTTGAGCTTTTTCTTCCCTTTTTTAAATAAGGTTGGCTAGGGGCTTATTAATTTTATTTATTCTTTCAAAGAACCAACTTTTTGATTCATTGATTCTTTGGATTGTTTTCTTAGTCTCTATTGCATTGATTTCTGCTCTGATTTTTATAATTTCCTCTCTTCTTTTGGCTTTGGGCTTGACTTGTTCTTCTTTTTCTAGATGTTGGAAGTGTAGCATCAGGTTATTTATTTGTATTCGTTCTATTTTTCTGATGTGGGAATTCAGTGCAATAAACTTTCCTCTGAGGATGGCTTTCATTGCATGCCACAGATTCCAGTAAGTTGTATCTGTGTTTTCATTTTCTCGTAGGTAAGTGTTTAATTTCTTTCTTCATTTCCTCTGTGACCACTGATTACTCAAGAGTGTGTTATTCAGTTTCCATGTGTTAGTGGGAATTTTGTAGTATCTTTTATCATTAATTTCTAATTTCATAGCACTATGTTCCAGAAGCATGCAAGGGATGATTTCAACCCTTTTGCATTTATTTAGATATGTTTTGTGAATTAATATATGGTCAATTTTAGAAAATGACCCATGCACTGCTGAGAAGAATGTGTATTCTGTTGTTGGGTGGAATACTCTGTATATGTCTATTAAGTCTATTTGTTCACAGGTGCGATTCAGTTCTTTTATTTCTTTGCTGATTTTCTGTCTGGTTGATCTGTCCATTGGTGTCAATGGTGTGTTAAGATCTCCTGTTGGAATTGTGTTACTGTTAACTTGGTTTTTCATTTCTGTTAGTACTTGTTTTATATAACTGGGTGCTCTGGAATTTGGTGCATATATATTTAAGATAGTTATCTCTTCCTCTTGGAGTTTTCCCCTAACCAGTATGCAGTGACCTTCTTTATCCCTTCTGATCATTATTGGCTTGAAGTTCACATTGTCCGCAAACAGAATAGCCACTCCTGCTTTTTTTGGGGTCCCTGTTGCATGAAGTATTGTTTTCCATCCTTTGACTTTCAGTCTGTGGGTATCATTTTGGGTTAGGTGGGTTTCTTGTAGACAACATATAGTTGGATTTTATTTCTTGATCCTTTCTGCCAGTCTGTTTCTTCTAATTGGTGCATTGAGACCATTTACATTAATGGTTATAACTGTTATACATTGGTTTATTGTTGACATGTTATCTTTCTGCTATTGCATCTTTATCTTTCAGTTCTGTTTAACTGTCTGCTTTGTTTAGTGTTTTTTTCCTAAATATATCTAGGCTGTCTTTCAGTATTCTTTGCAGGGTTGGCTTGGTGATCATGTAGTTTTTCAGCTGTTCCTTGTCATGGGAGTATCTTATTTCTCCATCCATTTTGAAGGACAGTTTTTCAGGGTATATCAGTCTAGGTTGGAAATCATTTTCCTTTAGGATCTGAAATGCTTCACTCCATGCTCTTCTTGACTTCATTGTTTGTGCTGAGAAGTCTGCTGTGATTCTGATAGGTTTTCCTTTATAGGTGATCTTCTTTTCTTTCTGACAGCTTTTAATATTCTATTTTTTTGTTCGATTTCTGGGATGGCCATTATTATGTGTCTGGGTGTAGTTTTATTTTGGTTATGGCTATTTGGAGTTCTATATGCTTCATTGATGTTGATATCAGTTTCCAATCTCCTGTTTGGGAAATTTTCAGCTATTACTTCTCTAAATATCCTCTTGACATCCTTTATGTTGTTCCCCTCTTTTTCATTTATCCCTATTAACCTTATGTTACTCTTTGCATCATCTTGCAGGTGGTGAATTGTTATTTCCTGATTTCTTGTTATTTTTAAAAGATCTTTCCTTTCCTGTTCATTGGCTGCAATCTTGTCTTCAGGGTCTCAGATTCTATCTTCACATTCATTCAGGGGGTTTTTACAGCTTTTGATGGAGTTTTTGATTTCCTGTATATCTCTTTGCATCTGCTTTATATATTGTGTTTATTTCTTATATTGTTCATCCAGGGATTCTATCTTTTTGTTTATCTCCTCCAATTTTTTAACTGTGTTTTCTTTAGATATGTTCAGCATCTCCTTCATTTCTTTTATCATTTCTTCTTTTTCCTTTTTATCGGTACCAGGAATCGAACTCATGACTGCCTGCTTGCAAGGGCAGGCGCTTATGCCACTGAGCTAAGTCCCCAACCCCTTATCATTTCTTCTTTTACCTGAGAGATCATTTCTAGTTTGAATTCCTTTAAGGCTTCCCAGAGTTGCTTCTTTATTTGTTACTATTATTTCAGGTATTTCAGGTATCTGGTATGTATTTTCTTCTATGCACATGGCTCCTGGGCTTCTTGGGATTGGCTGGATGTTTGAGACTGCATTTTGGTCTTCTGTTTTGTCATTTTCCTGTATTTTTGAGTTTCAAGTGTTGTTCCAAGTGAGGGAGAGAGGTCAGCCAGGCTGGGACGGAATTCCCTGCCCCCTCCTTACTTACTGATCTTGACAGGAAGTCCGGGCCTGGTCCCCAGGTGAAGAAGAGAGCTCCGCAGGGCTGGGATGGGGCTCCCCACCTCCTCTGGACCCACTCGACCTGACAGGAAGCCGGAGCCTGGCCCCTACATGAAGAAGACAATTCCCGGCCTCCACTGGACTGACTCGACCTACAGGAAGCCGGAGCCTGGTCCCCAGGTGAAGAAGACAGTTCTGGGCCTCCGCTGGACTTACCCATCCAATAGGAGGCCGGAGCCTGGTCCCCAGGCAAAGAAGAGAGTTCGCTGGGCTCAAGACTATGATTTTTAAATTCTGTTAATTATCAAATTCAATTTGCTAGTGTTTAGAGAATACATGGACTTTCATTAGCACTATAAAGTTATGCACTCAGAATTCCCGTAACTACAATACATCAACTTATTTCCTCTGGGATAAATGGAAGACCTAATCAGTCAGCTTCACAAACATTTAGTGAGTACTGATTATGTCCCAAGAACTTTACTCTTTCATTAAATTCTGCTCAGTTAAAACAAGATAGTTACATATTTGTAATTATAATCAGTCTCACCAGCAGAAAACTGAACAATTTTCATGGATGTTACCATGTCCTCAGCATTATGGAAAAGAATTGTGGAATGCCTCAGTACACTCTTAAATGTTTATTTAAAATGTGGAAATGTGTCACAGGTATCCTTTTTAGCACCAATTAATTACCTATCATCATGGTAACTACATATATATATTGACAAACCATACCAACATTATTAGGAAAGAAATGTTTTGCCTCAGTTCAGGTTGGAATTTTGTTCCCAGAAAGTCAACCTAAGCACATGATCCCTGAGAACCTATTAATGGAACAGAACTTTACTAAATTCTTTAAGGGCAGTCTTTGGTTCTCTCTCATTTTTAGAATCAAAAGATAAGGTAAAAAAACAAAATGACACATACCTACATATCAAAAGGGTCACAAAAGGAAGCACAGAGTACCACCCATGAAGTGTGTGAATCGAACAAGGGGATGAGGAAGGTTAGAAGGCCATGACATTGATCAAAAAGAGAAAAGATGAACAAGATTAGCTAAATTCCTAACTAAGTAGAGAACATTTAACAGATCTAGAAATAAGGATGTGTTCTTTCACATTTGGCTGTTTGTTGTGTCATTTTATCCGAATCTCTCAGTAATACTAAGTAGTTCTTCCCACATTTTAGCTCTCCCCTGAAGCACAACCAAGGCAGGGACAATGTGTAATATCAGGTGCTTCAACAAACTCTAACAGAAAGAAAGTGAAAATCCGGCCACTAATCCGGGTTCAGTGTTGACCTGAAGTGAAGTTCAGTGTTTTGTGTTTTCCATGGTGCAGACAGGAATGTGCTGTCTGACTCAATGATGACTCAACTTTATTCCTCAGCTTGAGAAATTAAAATGACAGGTTGCAGCTTAGCACAGGAAAATTGTTTTCCAAACACTATTCCAGGTTAAACCTTCGATGTGTACTTTCCATCCTGACAATTTAAAACACTGTATGAATTTGTCAGTATCTCAGGGGTCTACAGCCTTTGGTATAATTAAAATCCATTAGTTTGGCTAAAAGGGTAAAGGCACCACATGTGTTATGAAAACATATCCTCCTAACAGCCCCTCAGAGGATATTAAACATTCATAACCCACAATAAAATCTTATCCAAACATGTCAAAGTATAAAAGTTTTTATTAGCCATCAGTGTAACTCACCTCCCAAGAAAACTATACTTAGACTCAGCTCCTGCAGGTGTGAGAAATATCACAGATGTCTCAAAAGACCCTTGTGGGGTCATGATAGTGCTGAGAATTCCCCACAGCAGTTTTGAGAACAGTTTCCTGTTTAAAGACACTGTCTAATTAATAATCTTGCTATGTATCACTTTTTATCATTAAATCACTCATACTTGTCTTCTATATTTAGAAAAGGTAAACTTTATCTCCAGTTCCTTCCCTTCTCTCTAGCATAAAGTCACCATTAGAAATTATACTAGCGAAAAAGCACTCCAGTAAATGATCTTTTTGCAGTGCTTGGATAGTACCCAAGGTCTTGACCATACCAGGCAATTACACTATCAGTGAGCTATATCCCAAATCCAAGTCAATCATAAGTCAATTCCACCATCAGAACAAAGTGAAGAAAGAAAAGTTCATAGTACTTTAACAATTTTATCTAAGATCAACACTGACTTTATCATTTAGATACAAATCTTTATTGACCTATGTAATTAAAAAACTCAAGAATCTCATTGAAGGATTCATAATTTTGACCAAAAGTACCATTTAATATATCCACAGATGTGCTAAGTAGCTTAGCACAGGCATGTACATGATACAAGAGCAGGATGAAAATGAAAGGGAAAAGAGAAGACAAGACAAGGAAAGGAAAGGAAGGTGAGGTGAGGGCAAGAGGAGGAAAGGAAAACAAAGGGAACAGAAGGGGACAGAAGGGAGAGATAAAGACAAAACCTGGCTATGGAAAGTCAACCACTGCTCTGGTTACTTTTCTCTTGTTGCTGAGAAAAAATACCCAAAATTAAAGAAAATGTGTATGAAGCTCAGTTTGTAAAGGGTTCTGTCGATAATTGGCTGGCTCCAAGGCAGGGAGGCTTGGCAGCGGGTCATCACAAAGAACGGTTCACAAGGTAATAACAGCAACAAGAGTTCTTATCAGCATCTTTCTGTCCTTTGATACTCTATGTAAACTATCAGGACTAGAGAGTGTCAAGCCAATTAGTAAAACAATTTAGTAATCCCAGACCCTTAATTCCAGCATTGCACCATGAATCAATCACACACTCTAAATCCAGCCACCTCTGTAAAAGCCCCACCTATGACTATGTGAGGCTTTGGGAGGGCATCTAACACAAGCCATAACATCTTGCCACTGGACCCACAAAGACTAATTTGAATCCCCCTATGCAAAAGGCATTTAGTCTATCTCTAAGAGTTGCCAAAGTCCTAATAGTTTCAGAATTGATGAAAAGTCCATGTCCAAAGTACCCTCTGAGACTTAAGGGAAACTTTTAGCTGCATCCCCTGTACAAATGAAAATTAAACACTTCCAACATTCACTGGCACAAGATAGGCATTTCTATTCTAAAAGTTACAAATGGGAACACAAAGGACCAAACCAAGTTCAAAATCTAGCAGGACAAACATTTAACTGCCAAGCTTTAAATCTAGCATCCTTGGCAATCTGTGGCAATTTGGGAATTCCAAAGAGCTTGGATGGCTCCACCCCTAAGGCATTGCTGGTGGTTGTAACTTCCATGGGTTTTCTCTGGACTGGTTGTGTTCCCTCCTTACAGTTTTCCTTAGGCAACCGACATGCCTGACTTCTCCAAACTTCTGTAGTCTCCACTGCACCTTTAGTTTTACACTTACAGCTTCATACATTGCCCTCTCAGGGATACACTGACTGGCTTCCCCGGCCTTCTTCTGAAATCTTGGTGGAAGCATTCCTAACCTCACAACTCTTACATTCTGCATGCACCTAAAACCAGCACCATATGGATGATGCCAAGATCTGAAACTAGCTAGAGCAGTAGCCAGGCTTCCTTCTCTCTTAAGTGTAGGGAGCTTTTTGAATCAAATCCTGAGGAACAACTTCTCTGCCATTCTGGAACATGGTGTTCAGGGCCTTTCACTTTTGCAATTTTGAAGCTGTGAAGGATGGAGTTCTGCTACTTCCTGTGATGTCCTCAGGCCATCTTTCCTATTCTCCTATTTCTTCTCAGCAATTCAGATCTCCTCTGATCCATTTTTACAGTCCACAGCTTTACTAGAGCTTCCTTTATAGCCAAAATCACAATGTTTTAAATCATTTTGCTGGGTTCCTTGCTCTTAATTCTCAACATAGATTTGGCAAAGGACTCCCAACAGTAACCATGCCACTGCCTCAACATTAGATGGCCTTGAAATCTCTTCTGCAAGATTAATTAGTCTGTTTGACCTAATCTTAGTCTTAGGCAGAATCTGGATATGAGTAAGATACAGACAAACTTTCTATCAAGGCATAAAACACATCATCTGGAGTCCAGCAGCCAATGTAGTCTTTTTTCTCCAGCAGAAACCTCTTCAACCTCATCTTTAACAAGAGGATCTCAATCAGTCTTCTGGTCTTCTGAGCTCAGATCAGAATCTCACATAAAGTACCACCTAACATTTTCCAGCTCTACTTTTGCAGGCAGCATCTCAAAAGCTTTCTAAACTCTACCCAAAGACTCCTGAACCACATGGTCAGGTATAGTCATAGCAATGATCTCACTTGTCTGGTACCAAATTTTGTCCTATTTACTTTTCTCATTGTTGAGACAAAATACCTGATGCCTAAACTTAAGGGAGGAAAAGTTTAGTTAGCTCTTAGTTTTTAGAGGTTTTAGTCCATAACTAGCTTCAAGGCAACGTGGCCTGGCAGAGAACAGTTTTGTGGCAGATAGACTATAGCAAAGCATCAAGAAACCTTAACACAGAATCATTCTACCCTTTTATACTGTGTGTAAACTGCTGGGATTAAGGTGGTGCCAAACCAATCAGTGGACTGATTTAGTAATCACACACCCTTAATATTGGCATCCCACACTCTAGATCCAGTCACCACTGACCACGTGAGGCTATGGGGGACATCAGACCTAAACTATCACATTCCCCACTGGCCCCACAATACTCAGGTACATTCCTTTGCACAGACCTATGTTTGAGTACTCATGGTTCATGAGGAAGATGCTGTTTCACAGTGAAATTCTCAATATGAATTCCAGACTTTTTTAAATGTAGAACTTCA
The DNA here is from genome assembly GCF_034190915.1 of Cavia porcellus. NCBI lineage: Eukaryota > Metazoa > Chordata > Mammalia > Rodentia > Caviidae > Cavia > Cavia porcellus. Next base: position 36,397,731 of record NW_026947496.1, on the reverse strand, counting down.
AAGTCTAGGCTACTATGAATGTTCAAGGCCAACTACATTACTTCAAACTTACTTGGAATCAAACCATCACATAAATACTAATTGATATGAACCCACTAAAAATGCTTTTAAACTGTCTGAAATAGTTATTGTTCCCAAGTTTTAAAGGTGCTGCAAAGTCAAGTCTAACACCTAGCTTTGTCTTACCTTCCTGGAGGTAGTGTATTACTAAAAAAAAGGTAGTTCGTGATTTTAACTTGTACAGAAGTCATTAGTCTGCATGAAAAACAGACAGCATATAGGCCTTGCCTCTTCCTGCAGTTTGTTATGGAAGAATATAGAGATTACCTCCAGTCTTCCCTCTAAATATTTAAATCCATGGCTCAGCCTTCTTCTTTTAATTCTTTCCCTGCTTTTCTTTATAAAGCAGTCTTCTCCTTCTCAAGTATTTCTATTTCTGCAAAGGAACATTCTATTAGTTATACTTTTCCCTTTCTGTCCCACATAGAAATATGAGTGTAATTAAATATATATATGCTTTCATTTTTGACAACTATTTTGTTTCTCTTACATTCCTGATTTTTCCCAAATATATTCATCTGTCAAATAATTCCCAAAAATGTGCTCTTACTTTTCTGTGTTCATCATGTACACTTCAACTTTTGTTGTAACAAAATATACTTACAACTAAAATTTAACTGTGTCCATGTTTATGCTTTAGTTTGCAGTGTCTTGGGAATGTATTCAACTGATGGCCCACTGTTCAGTTTAGACAACAGGTATTCCAAGAATGAGTCAGGCTGAAAAAGTGTCATCCTGCTGGGTAGTTCACCTTTGAAATATATATACATGTGGGAATTATGTGAGCTAGGCCTCCTTCTCTTTTATAACTATGTTATTCCTCCAAGTGATTTTTATCCAAATTTGTGCTTTTAAATGACATAATACTACCTAAGGCTCTTAAAAATGTTTCAGGCACTGATTTCTCCTTAGTACTCAAGGCAAACATCAAGGGGCTTACTTGACATCCTCACTCTGATGTCTAATATCAAACATTGTCAAAATAAAGCTCTGCATATCTGTAAGTCTTCCTTCCTCTATTCTTTCCACTTCTCTCATCTAGACAGTACATTCAAACCCAAACATCTCTGACTTCTTACATCTAACACAGTAAGAAAACTCAATCTTATTACTTCTACTACTTTTATTACTATTCCAGATTGAGTTACTAACAGCCTCTTGTTTTCTCCAATTCCCTCCCAATACAGCAATGGCAAAATCATTTACAAACATAAATTAGGTCATAGGATGCACTTGTTTACAGTGATACAACAGCACTCTACTGAATGTAAAATATAAACCAAACTTATTTTAATGCTCGACAGTCTTGATGATCAGCCACTATCTCTGTCTTCATCTCATGTCACTCGGCTGCCTCATTGATTAGACTTCTACCTGTTGAGCTCTTCTGGCTTTCAGTGTTCTCTGCCCATTCCTACTGATCTCTGTCCTATCTTACTGATAAGTCTGCAGAATTCTGAGACTATTCTCATTAGTGAAAACTTGTGGATGAAAACTTACTTGAAATTATCTCCAAACCAAAAATTTAAATAATAACTGAAACAATTATTCAGAACACAGTTAATCATTTGTTTGGATATATATAAGAAGCCATCATATATATGAGGAGTCATAAACTTATTAACTTGTTGATTTTAATCTTTTTGCCTTATGAGTTATTACCCATCTCATTTTATTCATCAAAGATAAAAATGTCAAGACATTTGGTACAGGAAACCCACTCTTTGTGTAAACAGCAATGAAACCTAACCCCAAGTCAATATTCTAAAAATCTTGTCTCAAAATTTAATTCTAGTCAGAAATCTAAACATGCTCAATTATCCTTAGAAAACTGACTTAAACCCTGAAAGTCCATTTTAAATCATATGCAAGTTCTGTATTTACAAGGACTAAACCTATTACTACATTTTGATGTTTTCCAAAAACTGCACCTATAGATAATTTAAACACATGCAAGATTTGTTTACTTCTAAGGTCCAGTCTACCTTCTGTGTTGTATTTAGGAATCTATGCTTTGCATGTACTAATTTTAGGTTCTCACTACAAGCAACCTCAATAATTGTTCAGAACTTGACTGAAGCATCAATTTTCCCAAAAGCTTCAGATTAAGAAAGGTGACCTTCCTGTGGGTTCCATCAGCATTTGTACTTGACTATAGGCAGCCCTTAAAAGGTATAGATACTTACTGTCTGACTCAACACCAAGCAGGAATCACACTTTTACAAGGTTATTCCTAGAGCCTAAAACTTAGTAAGTGCTCAATAAATATCTGTTAAATGAATTAATGAATAAATTATTCAAAATTCATGGAACACAGCAAATATTTTTCAATCAGATATTATTGGTACATTTTAGATACACAATGATCACATTCATCACAGTAAAATTTAAAAAGAGAAACGTACTTTTTGTGTGTGACTGGAGATTGAGCCCAAGCCCTTAAAACTGAGATAACATTCACAGGTGCTTTTAATTTTTATTTTTTTAATTTTTGAGGCAGGGTCTCACTAAGCCATTATATTGTCCAGGCCAGGTTCAAACTTGGGATCTTCCTGTGCATCCTGGAATTACAGGCTTCAGCAACACCACCAGTTCTTTCCTTCTTCCAGAGCCTTGCACATGCGAGGTGCTATGTAAACACTGTGCCACTGAGGTAGCTACATACCTAGTCCAGTACATTTCTACACTATTTTTAAATAGTGTAGAATTAAAGCTAACTTATTTTTTAATCTTTCAATATCATTTATGGGTTATTTTGATTCTTTCTCAATTTTAAGAGAAAAAAATTCTTCTGTAAATCATAAATCTATCCAAACTTCCTTAAGAATCTATTCACATTTAATTTTCTATAGTAGTAGAAAACAACGGATTTGTATTCAGATTAACAATAATAGTAATATTAAGCATTAAAAGCCAATGGTTATATTTACCATTTGAAGTATGTTTTATTTATATCATAAAGATACTATAAACTCAGTATAATTACCACATATACTCCAAATTAAGATATTGAGAAACAGGAATTATGCACACAATGGTCCATGCCCATGTACCTTGTGTGCAATGCTGGGGACAAACAACATTTTATTTGTAATACTATTAAAGTAATTCTCTTTGCCTAATGAAGAAAACTCAAAGCTTTAATTTGCTTTTTTATGCAGCCCACTTATACAATCCATTTTCTATTCTCTTATCATTTTAATATTCTCTATAGCTTTTTATAAATGTAACACTAACAAAGAGACTACACACACACACACACACAAAAAAAAAAAAAACACAATTCTAAAACACTACATCAGGTTAGCACATTCTTAAATGCTGCTTCTCTCATCAAATTATTAGCCTTATGCGAACAATAAATAAACTTTTGGTGAGCTCCTGGATAGCTTCAGGCTGCCAACAGGCTGCCAGAGAAACCAACCATGGAACTAGTGGTTCCCATTGACTTCTAGGAAGGGGAGAGAGGCAGATGATCACCAATGACCTTACACACTCAACCATGCCTTCATAATACAGCACCCCAAAACTCTCAAACAGGAAATGTTCTGCACCAAAACCACATCTGGAGGGTGACACATTGAGAGAGACGATGGCAATTGGCACACCCTCCCAGACTCCTGATCACGTATGTCTCTTTCATCTGACTGTTCATCCATACCCTCTGTAATATCCTTTTATAATCAATGTTTAAACATCAGGATTTTCTTGAGTTCTGAGAGCCAATCTAACATAAGAAAATAATCATGGGAAGCCTCAGTTTACAGCCACTCAGTCAGAAGCACAGGTGACACTCTTCTACTTGTAATAGGCTTCTGAAGTCAGAAGTAGTCTTGTGAGACTGGGACTTAAGGCCATGTCCAGTTGCACATGCCAAAAACTGAAGCAAATTATAGGACATTCAGTGTCTGGAGAATTTCCAAGTAGGTAAGGACAACCTCCACACATCTGGTTGTGTTTTGCTGAATGGTGTGCAAAAAATTTCTGAAACCTTGACTTTGGTCCTAGGTTTTTATACAAATTGATTCCTTTATCTAAAAGACTAATGAAATAGTCTTTAATAACCAGAACAGCAAGTGTAAACTGCAGACTGGTAGGACTTACAGTTGCAGTAACTAGTGCAAAACCTCATCTTTATTCTTTATTCCTACTCACCAAGTTGATTATCTTACCACAACACCTAACCTTGAATCATAATGAAATTCCAGTTAAGCAATGTTTGCTAGAGCCTTTTAATCTATCTAATTTTGAAAATGTAAATTTAACAAGACAAAAAATTATTATTCATAGCATCAGAACTTCCTAATTACCTGAGTACTTATTTTAAAAATATTCTGGCCAGAAATCCAGCATCATTTTCTTAGCATTTTCTAATGGAATATTTCAGAAATACAAATATGTAGAAATTCTACAATAAACTACATACAATACCAAGCTAAAAAATAAATCAGTATGTACAAAACTGAAACCAACTAGGTATCCAGCCCTGATTTTACTCTGGTCACTCTCATGAAGCAGTAGTAATAACCATTTGCTGAATGTAGTATTTATTAGAATTTTGCTATATTATGAAATTATACTGTTATATATTATATATGTTATAACATGTTATTATACACATATACCTATATACAGTAATTTATATAGAATTGTTTGATATATTTTAACATACAAAAAATAGTACCATAATCTATATGTTCACGTATTGATTACTATTAGTGTATTCTAATAGTTTCACTGTGTGCAGGATATCATTACTAAAATCTACTTATTGATTTCTTTACTAATTAACATTGAGAGATGTTTTCTTTATTGCTTCATTTCTGTTTCAAATGCAACTCATTTTTTACAGAAATTTTAGTTCAGTCCAAAATTGAACAGAAGATACAAGAGTTCCTATATACTCCCTGTCTCAGTACTGCAGCCTCAATATCAACATCCATCCCCAGTGTGACACAATGGCTATTATTAATGAGTCCACAATGAGACATTATTTCTCCAAATTCATAACTCACATTAGGGTTCCTCTTTGTAACATATTCTCTGTCTTTTGACAATTTTATAATGCTGTGTAATGTCATGCAGAACACTTTGCCTTCCCTAAAAGCCTGCTGTGTTCACCTACTCACTCCTCCCACTCCACGAGCCGTGGTCAGCCTCTGATCTTTTTATTGTCCTCACAGTTCTACCTTTTCCAGAATGTCATATAGTTGGAAATCATATACAGTATGGTGAACCTATGGCACATGTACTGCAGCTGGCTGTTATCACTAAAAGCTCTAAAAGGTTTGCTATCACTGATACAGACATATAAAGTGCCTCCACATCTCTTCGTGAATAGTTCATCTCTTTTCAGTTCTGAATAATACTTTTTCTGGATGAACCACAGTTTACTTGCTCATGTGCTTGAAGATGTGCTGGTAGTTTCCAGGATTGGGTGATTATGACTAAAGCTGCTATAAACATTCACGTGCAGGTTTCTGCAGTGCCCTAAGCTTTCAATTCATTTGGCCAAGGAGTATGATGACACATTATGAGAGGTTTAGTGATGGAAGAAGCTGTCCTGCTGTCCTCCAAAGCGTCTGATCCATCTGCACGCCATCAGCAATAAGCAAGAACACCCTCTGCTTAACAGCTTCACCAATATTTGATGTCTCAGTGTTTTGGACTTTTGCCCTTCTAATAGGTTTATAGTAAACTTTTCCTTTTTTTATTACTAGAAAAAAAAACTCAAACATGAAAAGGTATGTGCTTGTTTTCATAAGCACATATTAAAGAATTGATCTAAGCCAGCATGTTTCTTAGAATGAATTTGCTGGTCCCACTTATGATCATTTTAAACATTAACAAGTATAAATATGTTCCTTTCCAATGAGGGTGTGTCATTTTATACTCTTAACAGAAATATATATAAATTCCTCTTGGTCCACATCGTTGCCACCATTTTACACTGTTACCGATTTCATGCATGCAAATTTAGAATATAGCTTTATTTTGCTCATCTTCTGTTACAAGTAATCTTGAAAATCCTTTAAAATATTTGGAATTCATTTAAGTTTCCATTTTCTTCAAACTTCTCCAAATATTTTGAATATTTTTCTAACTGGATATTCTTTCTCATTTGTGAATTTATAGTGAGATCTTTATATATTTTAAGTAATAAATATTTTTCCCAATTCAAAACTTTTTAAAATTTGTTCATGTTCATGTGATGGGGGTATTGTGTTATTTGTGTTATAGTATTTGTTTTTTACCCATGAGCCTTTCATTTTACTGTGTCAAAATCTTATTTTGCTTTGTTATTTGTGCTTCTTGAACTTTTTAAAAATAAGCTTATATTCACTAATATTTACCACTTTATATATAAAATTTGATTAGTTTTCACAACTATCTAACACCACCACAATCAGAAAATGGAACATTTCCACCTACTTTTATGGAATAAAAATGTTTGCCTGTTTCTACAGTATATTCCCATCTACTTCTCTCCACCACTCAGTTATTTTATGTCACTGTTTTCCAATTTCATGTACAGGGGGTTATCCAATATAAGGGCTTTAGTGTGCTGCCTCTATCACTTAATGACTTTGACTTGCACAAATTAAGAGTTCATTCTTCTTTAACCACATAGTACACCTTTAGCAGTTGATGCAAATTTTGGTTGCTTTTAACTTTATGCTATTATGAATAAAATTGCTTTAAAAATGTATGTATAAGATGCTGCTAGAAGCATGGGTAAATAACTCTTGGATTAATAACCAAGAGTGGACTGCTATATGTTCTCATAAGTTTGATTTTATAAGAAACCTCCAAATTGTTTTTCAAAGTGACCATACCATTTTGTACTGAAATATAATTTTAAAATCTTTATTACTTATTGTAAAACCATGTATTCAACCAAAATACTTTTATACAAAGGTGTCAGAAGCTATGCTGGCAAAATGTCTTAACATTCCATTCCATGTAAACTTTGTCAACTATACATGTATATTTTAAAGATTTTTCTATGAAGTCTCTGAATATATTGTGCATTACGCATACTGAGGATTTATTCTTTATAGGAAGTTATACTATTTCTGCAAATGCACTACACCAACACCATTAAAATCTATAAAGGATTAAGCATTAATATAGTCACAAATGTGAATATTTACTCTAGCAACATTAAGGATATTAGATTAATTCCTTGAAACAGGAAGATAATGTCTGTGAACTCTCTAGAAAGTACAGTAGGAATTTTAAGAAGCCAAATCAAGTGGTAAACTGTCAAAATAGATCCGTGTTATCAGTCTAAAGAAGGAAGTAGTTAAACCAGAAGGTCTACTTCCTTCAAAAAAAAAAAAAAAAAAAATATTAGTGCCTGAGATGTAAGATAGAAAAGGGACTGTCTTTGACTGCTAGTGTTTTCATAACTACAACAAGGCAAAAGTAAAGAAAAAGGATGGATGATTCGACCGGCACTGTAGAAGGAATTCATTTTGTTTGACAGACACAGACAGGGGGATGGAAGGAGACAGAAAGAGACAAAGAAACAGCAAGCAAGTAAAGCCAGTGAAGGAGAAAATAAGACAGGCAGGAGCAGGAAGGGTTACCTTGCAATGGATATACCATAATCCCCAAAAGGAGTCACCTTCTTAGAGAGAAAGGGCACGCATTACACATGCAGGAAGGTTTTGGCATATTTGGTAGCTTTCAAAAAAAGAGCAGGCTTTCTTCAGGTGAAGAATGCAGAATGTTTTCCAGGAAAAGGTAGAACAAAAGTCATGCAAAAGCTGTCAGCTAGCTCCCTCTAACTTTGCAAATTGTGAGGTGCTGGTAGTTTCCAGTCACAGTTAAATGGTTCTGCTCTGTGCCTTTGTTCTCATCCTCTTAGGAAATGCTCCCTTCTTTTTACCCCCGACTCTATTCATCTACATTCGCATTTTACCCATTGATTCACTCTCGAATTTCAAAAGCACTTATTAACTTACTAGTTGCCATCTGTCAGGGACACCCACACCAAGTCATGCCAGGGCCTCATGAAACTCCACCAAGCTCTCCCGGAGGAAATACTCTCTTTCCTACCTTCAGCACAGGGCAAAAGCATTGAACCTACAGGCAGAAAATTTTTCTTCCATCACAATTTTGATGACTGCTCCTATTGCATTTGTCCTAGCATCTGCTTCCTGGATATAATACTGTATATATGATAGGTCAGGGATTATCACACTAAAGCCCTGGGCCAAATCTGTCCCCCCAATTATGTTTGTACAGCCCATGAGATAAGAAAGGATATTACATTTTTCCCTGGTGGAAAAAAAATTGCCAAAAAAGAGTAATTTAGGACACACAAAAAATTATTTGAAATTCAAATCTCAGTGCCAAACAGCAATATTTTGGGGGAACACAGCCATGCTCGTCTATTTACTTATTTTCCAAGGGTACTTTCATGCTGCAGTGTCAGAGGTGATCAAATATCATAAAATTCACAAACCTAAAATATTTGCTAGTTGGTTCTTCACAGATAGCATATGCTAAACCTGTGTTAAAGCTTCATTTGCAGCAGTGTGCTTCACTTCAGTGATGGGTAAGTCACACTCTCAGATCTAGAAAGGAAGATGGTACCCTAGATCCCAGAATAGTCAGCAGCTATTCACAAACATTACCCTAATTCAGCTCTGATCCTCGGAATTGGGCAGTGTCTCCTTTCTGTACTTCTGGCTCTATTCTCTATTGTTGCAATGGACATACCATAATCAACATCATAAGCCTCAGCCCAAGCTTCTTCTAGAGCCGTTCCTGTTAGTATATGTGAGAACTAAAGCTTCTAGGACATACTAGACCAACTTACTATCTATCAATGTTCATACCATAGAGGAAATTCTCAATTGATTAGACAGGGGCAAAAGAGACTAGAAGATTGCTGCTCACTGCGCTTGTCAGCATGGCCACTGTGCCTGAACAGACAGATGAAGAGGGATAAAGTGTCTCACAACCTCTTCTCAGTACTGGATGTGACTTCAAATGTGCAAGAGGTGAGATCCAGGTAGGTTTTTCTCCTCACCTACCTTATGCTTAGTAAAGATCATCACCACAGTACAGGTTACACATTTTCAGTCTTAGGTGTTCTGTTTAATGTTTATTTCACTTCATTTTCCACATCTTACAAAAAATACAAAATCAGGAGCTCATTTTCATTTTTTTTTAGACACAAGAATGATTCTTTCAAATCTTTCAAAGATTCTGAGGACAAATCTGTAGCTCAATTTTCTGATGCTATACTATTCAAATATCTTATAAAATGCTTCCTAACTTAGGACCTTCATTGGGTAACAGCATCCGTGCATGTTTAAAATATTAGCAAGAATTATTTCATTATAAAGTAACTTATGTTATAATCTAGCAAACAGTTCCATTCTGATTCAATGTAATACTCTGTCAAAAAACAGATACTGTCTTGTAATTGTTCTGTTTTACCAGAACATAATCTATCTAATTGCTTATTATTTATAGATTGGATATTTGCACATCACTGAAGCATTTTTTTTAACCACATCTACCACCTACTTTCTTTTCCATTCAAATACTGGTGAATTAACATAAATTATAAAACGAAAACACAAAGATATTAAAAAACCAATACAGTTAGGGATCATTTCTCTTCTCTCCCAAACACATTGTTCTTTTGCATTCCTTATATGCAAAATAAAATTCTGTGAAACTCAAAATGAATAAAGAAAACAATAATATTTATCTCCCTATAATTGTTTTATTCCAATTGAATTTTAGGGAAAACATTGAAAAATAAGTTTCTGATATTTAAGATGCTTCATAAACCTTATTTAAAAGTGAATCTTTCTTACATCATCTAGCATTTATCTTATACTGACATTTTTATTATTCAAAAATTCTCACTTGAATGAAAAGGGCTGTTCATCTGGAATAGCACACTATCATGCATCATTAATATCCTAATGTATTATTTATGATGGTGAATAATATCCTGAAATGAGTCACTGAAGATAAAATATTGCTCTATCATGTTCCATTACGAGAAGAAATACTTTTAATTAAAGTGATGCCATAGAAATTGGAAGAAATGGAGAGTTCTTCTTATTGCCACACGTAGAGGGCCAACTTACTTTTTGGAAGCCTGTTAAAAATCAACGTTTTTTATACATATAGTGGTTATGGACCCATCCTGGAAATACAGAATCATGAAATTTTGAGCTGCAACAAATTTTTAAAGATACTTATTACTTGTCCCACTCTGAGTTCACAATGATAAACATCAGGAAACTGTACTTGTTACAGTAAGATCACTAAATAAAAATGGCATCTTTTTAAGTAAATCTCTCTTCTTTGAAGACAATACCATATGACCATGGATCCAACTGTCACATATGTATAAAATAATGTTTTCCAGATTGTGTTCCTATGGAACCCAGTGTTTCATGGAATTTTTTGCTGTGGTCTGAAATTAAAGTATTTCCCAGAGTTTTAACTTCTCACTCAATTTTAACTTATGCAATAATCATTCATAAAGCAATTAAAAGTTCATCTAGTAAAATTTGACTCAATTTAGTACAAAACTAGGTATTTCAGTATTTTATAGTGTTTACTGTCATAAGTTTTAGATCCTGTGAACAAGGTGAGGCTTAACAGCATACTGCATCTTATGAAACAATCAATATTAACCATTGCTCATTATTATAAAGAACACTGTATTATGCACTTAAAAACCAAATAAATTAGGTCCCAGTGAAACTGTCAAACCAAATATTATAGAAATCCTTCTCAGAACTACATAGGCAGTTTTATTTCTCGTATGCTTCATTTGATCACTATTTAAACAAACATCCCTGTTCCTTAAAGGAACTCAAAATAGACTGGTCTACTTGAGATGACTAAAATTCTTCTCATCTATCTATGAAAAAACACAGAACATTCATTTTAAATTTGCTTATATGTTAAATGTTCCTAATTATAACTATTAAATATCCATATTGAATTGTCTCTTAATGTAACTCAAGTTAAACTCTAGAATAACCCAAATATTATCAAAGGAACATTAGGTTAACTGGCAATTATTCCATTTAATCAAGTAGTTTACTAGGTCCTAAAGTGATTATAAGTGAAAAAGAGAGAGGAAGAGCAATACTGCAATACATCCGGACAAAGGCCATGATTATTAGCTGCATAGCCAGGAGTGTGATTTTCCATCATAATGCTTAGTTACCAGAAAAGCAAGCCAGCCCAGGCTAAGTTGAGGGTTTTAAGTTTGTATTTTCCACATGACAGTCCAATTAATTCAGAATGTTAGGTATTTACTTTTAGAAAAGGGGGCCCAACAGTAAAATTGGGTTGCAAAATTTAATGCCAGCTCTCAGAAGTACAAATCAAATTCCATTATTCACAGTTGTGGACAAAATATTCATGGTTGTATTCTATTGTAGTCTTTCCCAGAATAAATAAAAATTTTAAAAGCATTAATTAAGACAATGTTAAATTATATCTTTTATTTCAAGAGCAAAGACTTCTGGGACTCAGAATGTATTCTTTTCTACATAAATATTCTTGACAAATATTTTCACATAGTCTGCCGATGATACTTGAGTTTAAAAACATCACACAAAGAAAAACAAAAACAGGACTTTAAATGTGCAATCTAAACAAACCTATTCATGCAATACATATGGAAAGTTAACTGATTAGTGTATGCACACATACTTTAAACAATCTGTTGATACTGCTATCAAAAACAGCAAACAAATATGACGTGTTAAATTTTAATCATCGAATATTAGCAAATAATTGGCCTAAGATTATTACTGGTCCCCTTTCTGACCTAATAAAAATGACTCTGTATGTGCCAAATATCATTCCATATATACCTGCATTCCAATATATCTAAGCTTTATCTATACATAGAATAGATAGATAGATATAGATAGATAGATATAGATAGATAGATTTCTTGATACATTGATTTGTAACCTGCTTCTTTACTGATTTCTCATTTTTTATACTTTTGTTCATTTTTCTAGTTAGATATGTCATCAAATCTTCTCCAATTGGAAATAGTTTTACCTCTTTCAATCTGGTCTTCAGGCTTTATTACACTTCCAAGAAAATAGTTATAGGACACACTGGACGTCTTTAACTTAGATCTGACCTTTCCACTACAGTTCTTCTTGCTGACCTTGAAATAAACTGTTTCCTCATACTGCATCTGCCCTTGTAAAATAATACTGTGCAGACATTATCAATCCATATCCTATTATTTTAAAAGTACAAATATAATTTAAATTTTTATCCAATCTTTTCACTAAGGAAAAGATTGAAAATTTTCCTCTTATCACTGTTAATATCAAGAATAATATTAATAGATGGAGCCACTCCTGAAGCCCCAGAGGAAACCTTAATATGATATACTTTTTAATGAAACATTTGTTTTGTTAAATATTTACCTCAGATTTCTGTATCAGCCAAAGCAAAACTGATCTACAAATTCCTTTTGCAAAATAATCTTATAAGATTTTAAAATCCACTTCATGCTTAACTGATGTAAGACATTTGGAAGATTTTCTTCTTTTGCTGTGCTTTGGAACAATTTATGAGGCACAGGTACATAGGTCTATATAATCTTGATGCATGTCTTATCAGGGAACAGTTTTACTACTTTGTTTTCTTTTTAAATGGGTCTGTTCATATTTTCTGTAAAAAAATAATTTTTTTAGAAAATGATTCACTTCATGAAGGTTTTAAAATAGATTTGCATATAATTACACAAATAGTCCCCTTATGGTTCCATTTCCTCTCATTTTCATCATTATCCCCTTTTAGCCCATACACAACTTCTTAATATTGGAATATTTATGCTTTCTTCCTTTTGATTAGATTAATTAGTAGTCTGTCTGCTGATTTTTTCAAAGAACCAATCTTTAAAATCAACTCAATACCTTTATTAATTCTAATGTTGTTTTCTTTGTTTTTATTCTAAAAGGCTAAATATAACATTTAATTTAAAACTGAATTGTTCCTTTTATTTAACACACTTTATAGTATTTTTTTTTTTTTTTTGTCTTTTTGAGCCAGGGTCTTGCTATGCAGTTTAGGCTGCCCTTAGGCTCACTTTGTAGCCCAGGCTGATCTCAAATTTGCCACAATCCTCCTGCCTCAGCCTCCCAAGTGCTGGGATTACAGGAGTGTGCCACCACGTCCAATAGTATATTTTATGTGTGAATCTGTCTTATACAATGAGACATATATATGTATACATGCATGTGTATATATCCATGTGTTTGTCAAAAAAAGTGAACATATTTATATGTGTGTGTATATATATACACAAATATGATATACATATTTTTATATCGTATCTAGATATATAATCTAGATATATAATCTAGATATATAATATATATTAATATATATTATAATAATATATCTAGATATATAATCTAGATAAAAGATCTTTTAAGAAGTTTTGACTATTCTAATATCAATAGTAGTATATTAGCATCTTTAAATAACTGCTTAAGTCCCTTTTTTGATGGTTACTACATATTAGTTCTAATAGCAATACTGCTATTAATAACTCCTTGCTTTTCCCTTCCTCTCCGGGCTAAAGTTGCATTGTTTACTTAAGACAATCACAAAGTTAAATATAATTCTGATGAACTTTCCCCATTCCCCTCCGCTTTGTGGCAGCTGCACTGACTGTGCTGTAACAGCACAGAACCGCTTCACATGACATCCTTCTGCCTAAACCATGGCTGGCGCTCAGATCCTCAGGGAAACTGCACAGGATGCTCTAAGGCCTTTCACACCCAAGCCTCCTCCAGAGTTCAACTGTCAGGATCTCACACTTCAATAAATTCCTGAGGAAAGGGTCATGCAAACATCTCAGCATTATCCATGTTCATAACAGCTGAGGATCTTTGTCATGAAAAAGTCATTTTGAGTAGAACCTGGACTCATATTTTAGAAACTCAGACACAAAAAAACCATTACTCCATTCTTTTGGCAGAAAGCAATTGCTAAAATGTTGAATGATGACTAGATCTTCTTTCTCTTAAAAGTGACTGTTTTTTGCCTTAATTCAAAAGGACTGTTTTTTCTTTAAACTCTTAAGACTTTGTTCTAGATAACCATTTTGGCTACAAGATTCACTTTCTTAGGTGTGCTATGCCCTCTCAAATGTGTACTTTCAGATAAAAGTTCTTCAACTACAAATGTGTCTTCTATCTGCATTGGCTTTCTACCTGCATCCTCTGCAATAAATGTATTGCATTTTTTCCTACTGCCTATACCTAACACTTGCTCCCATTTTTTTCATCTCTTCTTTACAGCTTTTGGGTCTCTGAAAGTTTTCCCTTTCTCATCTTCTATCTCTGAAGACATTACCTGTGGGTGTATGTCTTCTGGCATTCCTATTACTTCTGTCTCCATTTCTAAAATTACCTTTTCTTTCATTTACAACCTGTTCCTGTTATCTTTTAGTTCTTTTTTCAAATTTTATCTCTCTGTTTATCTTATTTCTGAGTTTTTAATTTACAGTGTCTCCTTCATAGTGTCTCTGATTTTCAAAATTTTTTTAGCTTATTTTGAAATAGTAAGTAATGGTTGTAAATTTATTTACCAGGTAAATTATATTATCTATGGACATTATTCTGCTCTTATTCATTTTTGAAGAGAATAAAATGAAATAAAAAGAACAAAACAAAGCAAAACAATGGGAATGATACTGGATTTCAAAAGCAAGACAGTAGAAAATCAATCATAGTTACTGTAACGTACATTGTTATCCTCTAAATAAACGCTTAGACCACCAGACACAGGCATGCAAGTCAATCAAAAAGCACACTAAACAATATAAGCACTAAGTTGTCTCTTTATTCCAGTTGCTATCATTTCAGAAATTTCACATCTGTGACTTCTAATTTTTTTGTGTCTATGTCTTCTGTTCTGTTCTGGGTGGGCTGGAGGTCTGAGAGTGCACCCTGTTGCTTCATCTTGACACTTTACTGCATTCCTGTGAATCAGCTGGATGCTGAGTCCTGGGTGTTACCTTCCCTGGCTGCCCATCTCATGGTATAGGGCACTGGGCTAGGCACCTAGATTCCTCCAACCCAAGGTTTCCAGTGTGGTGGAGGAGTATGGGCAGCAGCTCATCAAAGTCACTCCATGTCAGTGGAAACCCAGTGGGGTGGCTTCCTCTCCTCTGGGCCCCTGACCACAGGCTCACCAGTGGGAGTAGCTTCTCCTAAGGGCCTGCAGCAGCAGGCTCACTGGGGGACAGGGAGGGAGTTGTTTCTTTCCAATGAATTAACCACTACATTTCTGAAGTTCTAAAATGGCCATTAGACCATATAAAGATACCACTTTACCATCCTGCTTTCAACACCTTCAGAACACTGTCAGTCTTGATTCAGGGACATTTCTGATCTCACTCTGTTTTACATCTAAAATTATATATGATAATTTTATATATGTATATATTAAAGACAATTGTAAATAATTCTATAAACACATACACATTAGACTTCTTATAGAAAAAATTTACATGATTATATATGTATTACTATCTTATAATATCTACAGGCAATAAAGGCATGCCAGATGAACAGGTAAAAATTGAGTTGATTTCATTTGTTTCTTTGAGTGCTCCATGGCCCTGGGGCACCCGCCTCCATGATTCTCCCACTGTGTCCTACTGTGTCTGAAGCATCACCTCTTATCTTACCAGCTGTATTGATTCTACTTTCTTGCCCCTTTTTGTCTGGACCTAGTCTATCCTCAGATGCCTGCTCAATGCAGACTGCATCTGCAATTGTTTCTGCTCAGAGCAGGGATTTGTTCTGAACAGAGCTCTACTTACGCTCCTTACGAAAGCGCCCAAGTCCCAACTTGCTCAAGAAACATCCCATGTGTCCATGGTTTGGTTTGGTTTGATTCCGTTCGGTTCTGTTCTGTTCTTTTGTTTTCCTCTCTCAGGCATGGCTGCTGCTTTCCTGTGTACTCTACCACCACGTTACCAGGTTTTGCAGACAACACGGATCGCACTGCCTTCCCTCTGCTTCCTCCTCTATGTGTACTGATACTATCTGTGGGGAAACACCATTACCTCTTGGCTTTACATTACTCTGTATGTAACTAACAATTCTATAGCTTAAGATAGCTCTGGCACTGATTCCAGGAGCAAAAATATAATTTACAGTGTCCAACTACTTATTATAACAATCACTCTGTTCTCCCTACTTTTATCCTACGTACAAAAGAAACCAATTAGGGAAGTGGACCGTATATTCTGTTTTATATCAGTGAAAATAAAATCCAGATACATCTTCTGGAAGGCTTACATATTGTGAACATTAACTAAGATCTAAGGTTTCAACTCTGTTAGTATAGAAAGCTGAAATTCTATCTTCGAAAAAATAGAATTAGCTCGACTATTAGTTCTCTTTCCAATTTAATAATCCATAAATTTTATAGGTTAAAGGCACTGTGCTTGGCACTAAATATAATTTAATAAAACAATGGAGATTTATCCAGACTTTAGCGCTTCAAGAGCTGGAGTGTGGACCTTAGAAGGACGTCTGCATGTATTCATGAAGAGAAGCTGGTGCAGATTTCACCCAGAATTAGGCCCAAATAGCTATAACATAAGCAAAGTATGTAAACACAGAGAGGATCACAGAAGTAGGAAAAGAAAGCTGCCCGTAAGGCAGGAAGATAGATGTATTTTAAAGAACAAGCAGGATTTTATCAGGTAGGAAGACTGCAGGAAAGACAAACCAGAAGAACAAAGGCACCAGGAAACACAAGACAATCCTACGTGGTGGGAATCACCTATGATCCAAACAGTAAGGGGAAAGAAAAAAAAGTACTTAAATTGCAAGATCTTTACAAAGAGCTCAGATTAGCATAATGGACTTTAATTTCCTTCTTAATTCTATGCTTTATAATAATTTATCTCATTCCAAATGTAGATTGTCAGATAAATCAGAAAACTCCACAAGCATGAAAATCAAAAGGAATAAAATGCTCAGTTTACAATATAATCAGTAGTCACTAGATAGTCTAGCATCAGTGCTAGGAACTAAACAATTTAAATGGATACCTAGTCATATTTCAATACTTTACATAACTTACGTAGAATAAAGTCAGGAATACTAGTTTTTAGTATTTGACATCAGTCTTTTTATAAAAGACTGGTAAAAAAGACCAACAATTAGAATATTATTCAATATAATATGGAAAGTAAAAAGCCTAGCTTAACTAAAAATGCTATCCTGGTCCTAGCCACCGCAGAAATATCAGAAACTGCAGAGAAAATGCTACATATTAAATTAACTGATATTTAAGAAAAATATTTTTCACAACCAAATTTGTCACAGTAAGTTGAACAAAAAGAATACTCCATAAAATCATCAAATAAAATAAATTTAAGTAGGGTTATAAAATATATGTTCTTCTACAAACTATTATAATATTTATAATGTTATTTTACATGAACTACTAAAGTATACACACACAACTGATTTCACAAAATAACCAAAAAAGTTCCACAGTATAAAGAATAAATCAAGGATTTGATATTAAAGACCTAGGTCTCCATGTGAACAGCCACTGCTAGAACTATTTGCTTGAAGTCATATTGAGTATTATAAGTACAGTACTTCATCTCTATTAGTTTCTCACTTCCTTGTGTGTGCAATGAATATGAGAACAATAACTGCAAATTCCTTCATTATGACAAATGAGATTATGAATGTTAAAGTACCTTGTAAACCAAAAAGTGCCATACAATAGACTATGAAATTGAGTATTTTCTCACCCCCAGAGGCACCCCCATTTCTTCTCTTTCCTTTATTCTCTCACAGTCTGACCGATCAGCAAATCCACCATATACTAACAGTGCATTCTTGACAGCCCAGCTGTTTCTTACAGTTGGAGGCTCCCACCCATTCTTCAGCAAGCACCTTCCAACTGCTCTTTCACTTCCACTTTACGTAAGTCTCAAATTGACAAAAGCATAAACATAATCTTTAAAACACCTAAACCAAATTGGTGCCACATCCCTATTCCAATGCTCTCACTCCCCCTGCCCCTCCTTGATACTAGCAAAAAATCTCAACTCTTAACTATGGCTTGGAAGACCATTTGAGACCTGGCCCAAGACTGTATCTCTTGCCACTGACTACTTCACTCATGCTACTTAAATACTCTGCATGTGCACCTCTGTCCTTAGTACCTTGCATTTCTAAGCTCCTCTCTGTAGAAAGTTCAAGAATACACAGTATGACATATTCTTTCACTTGTTTCCAACTTATTCAAATCTCACCACCTTGAAAAACCTTCCCAAAAATTCTCTTTGTAAAAGGATAAGTCTTCTGCTCAACATTGTCTACTCTCCTCCTTAGCCCTTTCCATTCTCAGATTACATAACTTATGACTTGCTTACTTTTCCACTAGAATAAAAGCATCACAGGCAAGAACTTTGTCTCTTTTTCTTTCCAGCTGTATTCCAGTTCTGTGTACCCACTAGAGGCTGAATTAAAATTCTCCATACTGCAGAGTAAAACCATTTTCATGCCCCCTTAGTTCATGTAGTGTGCTTTCCACAGAAAAGAGCAGAGTGCTCATAAACAACCTCAGTGTCACAAGTAGAAAGACACATTTGAATGACTTTGAATGACTTCATCCCACCTTGGAATTGGAAGTAGACTCCAAGAAACAAAGTCTGTTGCCAAATCCTTCCGCTGCCAAACATAGTTTCTGTTGTTCTTTGTGGATAGTTGCGGTACACTGCAGGACCACTTCATCATCCTGCAAAGGGGGACAAATAGAGAAGAAAAAGTGAGATTTAATATAACTAGTCTAAAGCAAATCTAGAAGAACGTGCTTTTAGAATGTCTTTAAATATCGAGCATTTTAAAAAACTGAATCAAAAAAGAACAACTGTCCAATAGGTGACTGGGGAAGATACTACAGAATCAATTCCTAAAGTATCTTATATTTGCAAAAAAAAATAACTGGGGCTGCATTTGAAATGATCGGTGGGTTTCTCACTGTAATCACTAATACCTTCCCTGGAGGCAACTTGCTTAGATAACCAAAGTACAGGATTTTCATATTAGCAGTCTTACACAAAACATAAAAATTACCAAGAAATATTCTGATGCATTCCAAAGACATAAAGGACCATCAAGAAATGGATAAAGTCTAATAGCAGGCACACTTGTCATTCCAAAACTAACACAGTATAGCAGGACAATAAATGAACTTCTCAGTTCAAACTGACTATAAAAGTCATCTTAGGTGAACCACATATTGTATTTGAGATTATCTTGGGCTCTTAAAAATTTATAAGGAGACCTCTGAAATACAACACTGGTTTTCAATCAATTAATGAAGCAGGATTACAGGAAAAACTACACAGGAGAAAAAGCAATAAACAGAAGTGAGTACAAGCAAAAAGATCAAAATCTAGATGCCTAGCTAGGCTCTACCATAAATAGGTCATGTGATCTTAAGCAACACTCTGAATCTCTAAGGCAATGAAGAGACATAAAATACACAATAACTGACACTCAAATAATACTAAATAGGCACTAAATAAACTGTAGCAAAGTATCTCATTTTACCAGGTTCTAAATGGAAAATCCCCAAAAAGTCTGTTTGTATTTGACATTTCAATATCAAAGATACAGACGGAATCATAACAAGAGAAGTTAAATAAACATACTGATCAATCCTTTTAAGTAGAGTTAAAGTGAAAAGGAATGCACAATTCTGTCCTGGAAATGTTCCATCAAAGTAAAATAACAGAGGAAAGGTGAGAGATGTGATAAATTTTCAAAAGCAGAAAAAAAGGTTTTTTTTTTTTTAGTTAACCTTAAAGAAAATACCATTATAGGTACAAAAGTACAACTCTAGTTTGCCTTTCAAACTTATGTAACACTATGCATTTATCTTTATATCTTATAAGGTCACAGCCACACTTAACACCTAGTTTATAGCACCAGCCACAACCATTTTATCAACCACCTTCTAACTTTCCCTCCAGGCCCTTGTTAATTTTCAGTGAACACTTATTTTATTTAAAAAGTCATCTGTTAAGGAAAATTGTCTCATTTTCATACAAGTACTTATGAATATAAATTCATGTATACCATGCTTATAATAAAAATTCATGAAACACCTTATGTCTGCAAGATCAAAGATATGTGGTGCTCTTGAAATATGTATTAGCAGGAGAAAAAACTAAAAATTGTGCTGATTTCCTCATGCCTAACCAAGTCCCCACAGATTTTTGCTATCTTGTCTCATTTGCCTTTTGGAACTAGTTTTAATATATAAATGACACTCTTGAGCAAAAGATTTTTTGGATACTGGACATTATCTAAATGCCATTTAGTAAATAATTACTTTAATGTATCACTAAAAGACAGCTTAGGGAACAGTTTTCTTGAAAAAGTTCTGAAAGACAAGATGGCATACCATAATTACCAAAAATAAGGGGTTTACCTGCACTGGCACTAATTTATTTAATCCTCACTGCACTCAAATGATACAATGACTACTCAACACACATATGGATGAGGAACATGAGGCATGAATTAACTTCTTACTCACAGAGCACTTATCATACAAAATCTAGGAACTATGTCATTGAATCTAATTTAGCTGAATATAAAAGTCACAGGGTCTACACTGCTGAGACTGAATTGATTTTCCTGGGTTTGTTATCTGTAGAAGTGCTGCTCGATCATTAATATGCATCCTACTGCTCCTGGATCTTGCTAAAGAATACATTCTGGTTCTCTATGTTTTGAGTGGGACATTGGCTACATTTCTAACAAACGCTGAAGGACAAGAGCCATAATTCTAGGATGTAGAGATCTTGGGGGACAGGAATAGTCTCTGTTAGGCATTTGACAACTACCATTCACAGCTGTATATTAAAATCAGAAATCAGAACTTGTAAAGGTTTAGGTAAATGCCTTCAAAAACCTCATTTATTCAAAGATGAGCTCTGTTTACAAGAATCAGGTCAGAGGTGAAGAAGGTGGGACCAAAAAGGGTATGGTTTTGTTCCTGGTTCTCCACCTCTCAGTCTGCTTCTGGATCACCATAATATGAGCAGCTTTCCTCAAACTGTGGTTTGAATTCAATGAATTTTGAGCCAAAATAAACTTTACTTACTTTAAATTACAGATATTTTGTTCCATTGATGAGAAAACTAATGTAGAAAGTTACTACAGAAAGTGGGGTCATTGATATGAGTATACTTGACAATGGCAATGTGGTTTAGATGCCTTTGGAAGTTGTTTGCAGGAAGAGTTTGGAAAAGTTAGGAGAGGAGGGCTACAGAAGCTGTACTGCTATATGCAGAGCTTAATAGGTAATTATGGTTAAAACTCAGAAAAACCAGATGCTGACAGGAATGTAGACAGAAAAGGCATGGCTCAAGAAATATCAGTTAGTAAAAGGACTCCACTTCCTTTTGCTAGAGTCCATGCATGTTACATTACAGCAGAGAATTTCCCTATTTTGTCCGGATCCTAAAATTTTGTGAAACACTAAATTTAAATATTGTAGACTAATCAGGGGGAGTAAATTTCAAGACACCCCAATTTCAAGGCAGCCCATTGTCAAGGCTATGGCATATGTACTGCTGCCTGCTCTTAACCAGATCTACAGTAAAAATTTGCAGCAAAAAAACAGATATGAAAACTCTGCAGTAACAACAGAAAGAGTCTCCAAAGTTGCAGGCAAGAGAACATGGTTACTAAAAAGATTAACATTATAAAGAACCCAAATATCTTACATCCAAACAACAGGAAAGATCTCAGGAATTAGCCAAACTCCACCCTTTCTAGGTTCAAAGGGTAAGCAACTTGGAAAGAGCTTTGAGAAGAGAGCCCCAGAGAGCCAGCTTACTCAGGGTTACCTAGAAAAGTATTTTCCCACTGTTCAGTCATCCAGGCTTCAGAGGCCACTGCAGCCATGATCCAAGGGAGACTGGTTACTTAACTGCTCCTTTGGATAACCTTTGTGCTATCCTTGGTGCTGATTTTTCAGGCACATAGAATGAAGATCATAGATAGCAGCTTTCGTCTAGATTTCAGAAAAAGGCCAGGAAGGCTGGATAAAATGTGTAACCGGGTCACAATCCCTTCGAGTAGCCCCTGGGAAGTTGATTCTTAAAGCTGTAAGAGTGAAGCTGAACGTACAGCAGAGACCCCAGGAAGTTGGATATGCTAGGAATATAGAATTCCTGCTGAGGAAAGCCACAGCCAGTGAACACAACCAGCCTATGAGAGAGGTCATGTGGGCTGAATCCAGTAAGGCTATTGGGGCAGGTCTTCCCAAAACGGTTAATATTCACATCTGGCCACAATTTACTTCACTGCTTGACATGACAGGATTTAATATTTACTCAAAAGAGTTTTCAGTCTTGCTTAGTCTGATTCTTTTCTATCCCCCATTCATCCCTTTTGAAATAGGAATGTTTACCTTTTATCATTTTTTAAGAAATACTTTATTTTTTAGAGGGACTCACAGCTAGGACATTGTCTTGATTCCCAGAAAATAATTTGGACTTGGACTTTTCAGCAATGCTAAAATTCCTAAGACTGTCAACTCTTAGACATGAATTGAATGCATTTGAATGAGATGGACATGGGCATTTTGAGGACTAAGAGCAAATATTATGATTTAAGTCTAAAAATGTCCCACAAAACTCTCGTCTGTTTTGAAAACAAGGCAGGTCTCTATGAAGAGGCAGGTCATTGGAAGTGTGAGCTGGATGGGTATATTTTTGTCCTTGACCCCTTCCATCTACATCTATCTGATTCTTGACCCCTAAGATATGAGCAGCCTTCTCCCATGAGGCCTTTTAGCATGTATTTCCTGGGATAGAGTCAGCTGACCCTGGACTGAACCCACTAAAACTTTGAGCCAAAATAAGTTTCTCCTCTTTTAAATTGTGATTGTTGGGTATTTTACCCCAGTGACAGGAAAGTTGTTTAATACAGAGCTCATGTAGAGATGCCTATCAATATGGGGAAGTGCCCTACACATAAGAAGAGAAATAAATAAGTTTTGTTTCTATGTAATCAACTCACTTATACTCACTTTAATCCTGCACATTAGCACTATATGACAGAGTGGCCACAAACACAACACTATGTTTTTTGGAGCTCTGTTACACCCCCATGGAGACAGATTTTCAATCATGATTTGACTGCAAATAACACATACTATATTTTATTTTATATTCTAGTAAGTTCAGAGTTGCTTTTTGACAGAAAATAAGACATACAAACACCTGATGGACCAACGTAAATACAGACCTAAAACACAAAATCACATGCCAGTTCCCTTTCATTAGTCCATCTCTTACCTCAAATCTGACTCTACAACATCCCTGCAGTTGGAGAGCATGCAGATATTGCATTGCTAGGTTATGGTAAGTAACTCAAGTTTTTCTATTTATTTTACTCTATTCTATCTGTAATAATCCTGATTATGGTTCACACATATACAGTGTGTGCTTTATATAATTATGTACACATGTGTGAAAATTTGCATATTCATAAATACATTCTAGTTTCTATCTTTAAAAGTAAAGATTAACACTGTCCAACATCAATGAGATCCAGAAGATTAGCAATGCCCAGTTAAGAGAAGGACAAAAATTCATTTGAAGCAAGTCACAAACCCTTTCCTGATTAGTTTTGAATACCCAGTTCATGACATACAGCCTTCTAATTCACAATTCTCATTCTTACATCTGGTAGTATACACAAATGGTATAACTGAGGCTAAAAGGCACTACATAACTATTACTTTCCTACCTTAGCCCATAAAAACTAAAAGTACCCCCAAAGTGTTCACCCTTTATTATGGTTTGTAGAGTTCTTGCCCTGTGTAACACATTTAGATTTGATTCACAAAAAATCAAAATACATAGACAAAATGCTACAAAATGGATTCAACTTATTATATTTCATATCTTTAAATCTTAAAATCCATTAACTATAACTACCATGATAATAAGGTTAAGTAACCTGCTGTTCCTAAAATTACTTCACCCTATACCAGACTTGCAATATTGTAAAACAAACTTGAAAAAGTGAATTTACTAATACTTATACAAATTCTAAATACAGAATACAACAAAGTAATTGTAAAATTACTTTTAAAAATAAAAACCTTCAAATAATGAAATAGCTTCATTTTAATAAGGGTGACATCAGCTTACATTCATCCAGGTCTATTTATTCTGTTCCATCAATACATCTGATGTCACCTCAATCCAATCTATAATCATTTTTCATTTGCTTCTCTGAAATCCAAACACTGTAATTCCCTTCCAGTGGTGTCTTTACACTGAGATCACACAAACCCCTGACTCTGTTCTGGTTCAGAACCTTTTACTGGTTTCTCCTTGTTTAAAAGGAAAAAAAAAAAAAAACAGTATCCATCATCCCTCAGGGCCTTGCAATGCTAGTGCCAGATCAACAATTCCTGCAGCCACCCTTACTTTCTTCCTAAACTCTGAACTTTTATATTTACTAGTAAATCTCATTTCCCTCCTCTAATTAATGCGTATTCGCCTTGCAAAACCTACTGAGGCATCCTTTCCAGGAATGAGCTCCCCCTGTCCACCGGGTTATATGAATTTCAGTGTGTGCACCTGTGTGTGCGCATGTACTCATGCACTGGTGTAGTACTATATTCTTTTTTTTCCATTTCTGAAGCTGGTTTCACATATTCATTTGTACAATTCATCAATGTCCAATTATTTAACTGAGCTTATTACTACTTAGAATTATAGTATCAATATTTAGCATAATGTCAGAGATAACAGAGGGCCTCAAAAGTAATAGTTGAATTGATAAATAAAAGAACAGTGGCCAAAATTTGTAATAACTTAACATTGCTAAATTAATACATCCTCTTATTGGATTTCTCCCTTCAGATACTGCAGTTCAAGAACCAAGTTCAACATGATCCCTCTCACTGGGGAAGGAATCCTGCCTTCTACAAACCACCATAACCATACCAGGGACTGGTCAAATCAAATATTTTAGCTGCAATGTAGACAAACACAGGCCTTGGCAAAGAAAAAGAGTAAGACATTTGTCTAAGAACCTCAAATTTGTCTAGAAAACTCTGGCTGATAACAGCCAATATAAATAAAACAGAAAACCTTTGAAAATCAAATAGTCTAAGAGACTACAGATAAAGATAAGCAGAAAGCAGATTAGAGAGAAAGCCAAACCATTGGTGACCAGAACATCTATATGCTGGATCAGAGGTGGCAATAGTGGGAGAGAAGCAGATCAGGGAGATGAAACTGAAGGATGCATTACTGAGAGTGAGTTTGTGTCTGAGTGTAGTAATTTTAAGCAAAGCTACCTTGACTGTGACTCACACTCCTGTTAGATCACATAGACCTGGAAAGCCATGTCCAGACCCACTCTATCAGTCTCTATTGATCTTGAATCCTTTTTATTGATTTTTCCCCTTTTTCTGCCCTTATCTGATATTATATAACTCTTAGCTGTTCAAGCCTCTCCCATTAGACTACAAGTTCTATAAAGAGAAGGACTTTGTCCCGCTGATGGGTTTCACCATGGCCTAAAGAACACCAGCTCATTGGAAGCACTCAGTCAAGAAATATCTGTTGAGTGAATGGATAAATAAATGATCTATAATCGAGTTCCATCCACACAATGGGTGGCACTTACAGTATTTTATGTCTTTCTATTATACAAATAAGAATCAAGAACACTCAATTACTTCAGTACTAACATCTTGACACTTTTTAGTTAGTCAAGGATGAGCCCAAGTATTTAATTCAGCATCTCCCACTGCATTTCCATATTAACTACCCAACTGATACTTACTAAGGAATATACTTTATAAACTGTGGGAATGTCATGTACAGAAAGGAACTACTTTTTCCAATTGCATAGACCACATTCTGCCCCTCCCTACATGTCACCATGGTACAAGGCCTCATCAAAAAACACAATAGAAATTTAATTTTTTAATTCATTATGATAAAAGACACTATCATTTATCCCCTGAAAATACTCTCCATTGCTTTAAACATATGTATCCTATTATTCTTGCCACTTTCTGAAACAGTTTTGGAAATCTTTCATAAATATCTTTAGTCGCATTGTCATGGCTGCCTCTTTGTCCTGAAACAATTCAAAATGTTTACCTTTTGTGATCACTTTGACTTTGGGAAAGAGCTAGAAGCTGCATGGTGCCATATCCAGTGAATAAGATGGAGGAAGACACAGTATAATATTTCTATAAATCTGAATTTCTGTTGGATATTAGCTGGCAGTAGAATACATTGTACGTTTTGATCACACTATATAGACTTCCACTGCTTCTTAAAGGCATAAATGCATTCAAAGTAAAGAAGAATATTCTGGGGGAATTAATGCCTTTAAGAAGCATTGACCATACTACTTCAATGACCCCTAGTATTAGCAGCTTTCTGAAGAGTAGAGACAAGATCCATCTTGACCACAAGTATGTATCTCCATTGCCTAACAATGTGTGTGACAAGCATAATGCACTAAATGATTGCAGACCCAAATCTATTTATGAATGTTCATAAATGCACACTGCATGCTGCAGATGGAGTGTCCTTTTAGAATTGTCAAGGTAAGATCCTATTTCACTTCCAATTAATTCCAGTATTGTATGACCCCAATAAGTGATTTCATGGTTTCACTTGCAATATTGGAGGAAAATTATGAAGCCTGTCTATGATAGCTGTGACATATTTTAAATGTACCTTAACTATCCATAGCATCAATACAAAATTCAACTGAATCATAGGGAAAAAAGTAATGCATTTCTTTATTTTTCTCATATTTCTACATACACATAATAAGGCTTTGATTGCAATATTCTTTGTAGACACAACCCAGGCAAATCAATCATACAGAGCTTAAAGCTCAAGAATGCTTTTTCTGGCTATTACAAAATCCTTAGATCATGCCAAGTACTTTCCTTAAACTCTCACTATACTCATCTTCCAAAAGGTTTACCCAAGTTTAGACTTTCTTTAATTGGTTTTCTCCTGGCTTATATCATGAGAATTTTTTCCAGGGTTAGCTATCATTCAAATAGCTCCCATTATATATCCTACCCTGTCACTACCTGTCCTGCATGTCAAATGAAATGCCACAGAAATTAAAAAATGGAAATAAATGCTTCATTTGAAACCTAAAGTAATCATAAAATCATCTACATTAGACTATTTGATGTAGTAAATGTTCAGAAAACATAGGTTGGGTTGATTTCTTTTCATTAAATTTTTTCATGCATTGTCTTTGACGTTGAAACTTTTTAGAATAGAGGTCTAATATTTATAGGGAGAAAGCCCAGAACTAGAGTGCTGTATCTAACGCAATTTTAGATGAGTAACTAAGACAGTATTTTGGTAATAAAAACTGTCAAGTCTAGTGTTATACCATAGAAAATAATTCTCCGATGATATTAACAGCTTCTTTAAAATATTCACTCATCACTTAATAGATATTTGCTTAGAACACAATATGTGGTAAGAAATGTTCTAAATGCCAGAGATAATTGTTGAATGAATCAAAGATCTATAAGCTCATTAAGCTTACCTGCTGGAAATGGAAGAGAGTCAATAAACAAAAACAAAACAAGTATACAGTTATGTTAGAAGATACAAAGTTATATGAAAAAAAACAAAAACAGAGGGCCTAAAATGCAATGGACTGGAAGATGAAGACTTTAAGACAGAACAGGGATCACTGAACCGTGGTCTTGAGCAAGGACCCAAACAGTCCCATGACAATGGAAGAACATCGCAGGGAGAGGAAAGGCTGATGGGAGGCCCTCAGGCCTAACATGTGCTCTCAGCACACTTGAGAACAGAAAGAAGCTGGGGTATTACTCACGGGTACAGTAGAGGCCTAAGTATGCCTAACAGCCCAAGTTCAACTCAGCCCCAGAAGGAAAAACAAAAAGGAAAGAACCTTATGGCTGGAGCAGAATAAGCCAGAGGGGAGGATGATTCTTTATGAGGTGAGGCTGGCAATGGTGGAACAGACAATGAAAGGCTCTGAGGTCAGCGTTTAAACTGTTTCACTTCTTAAGAGAAGAGGAAGCTCATTGGGCTACATGTTGGATACAAGAACACGGTTACCTACTGGGGTTACTGCAACCATTTGGGAGTGGAAGATATGGTGCTTCAGAACAGGCTGGAACATTGGAGATGCAGAGAAATCACATTCTTTATATATTTTGCCTTTATCAAGTTCCTATTATGCTGCAAGTGCTATGAAGCGTGCTTACCACATTTTCTCATTGATTCCATCACTGATTTGGGCTTTAGAGGCATATGGCTGAATAAAATATTATCTATACTATTTCTTCTTATAGTGCTTAACAGCAAACAGTTGAGATAATTACAAAGAGAAGAGAGGGTAACATTTTTGGACTTTCATTTAGTATTTATTTAAAATATACAAGCAGTCTAGGAGCTTGGCAACCTCAGTAGAGCATGAAGCTCTTAAAATATACAAGTGGTCCTCAGTTAGAGGACACATTAATACAGGACCATAGAAACGTCCTGTCTTCAAATAATCTTTGAGAAAATAATGATGGTTTATGATTGTTCCATGACCTCTTCCAAATTTTGGTCCAAACATTAAAAATTCTCAAACGCTATGGATTTATTATTTAAAAACATAAAGTAATAAAACTAAACTTTATTTGGTGTACTATGATTTATAACACTTGAAACGCAATGAATTAAGAGTTTTCTTTGTAAATCATTTATGAAGGGTAGTCCCAGAGCTTCTTCCTTTCATGTGACTCTGTGTGTACTGACATCTTCTCTTCCTCTTGATAAACCATCACACTCTTCTATGTTTGGTTCAGCTTCTGCCATCTTCACTTTTGTGCTGTCAACACAATAAAATGTCTCTGAAAGTTCCTTTCCTGGGAAGTTTTTCCACCATTCCGCTTCCTCTGGGACATCTTCACGCTCCTGGTCCTAATCACTCTTCTCGTTTACTCTGACAAGTTCACTATCAGTTCATCCTCTGGTTGTACATACAGAGTCTTTCCCAGGGTGGGAAAATTCCCACACATTACACAGCCTCCACTGTACATCCTGATTTTCTTTCTGCATCATCCTGTCTGTACAACAAAAACTCCATTTTCAGTGTCTTAGTCACTAGACACAATATCCACAACACCCACAATTTAAAGGAAGAAAGGTTGTTTGGGCTCACGGTTATTAGAGAGTTTAGTTCATAGTTGGCTGGCTCCAAAGCAAGCAGGGCATGGGAGAAGTGCCCACCTCTGCCCTACAGATGCAACCTCCTAAGAGCATGGTCAGCTCTGAACTCTAGTAAATTAATCCACCATGAGAATAGCACCCCATGATCCAACTGATTTCCAAAAGCCCCACTTCTGAACTCATGAGCCTTTCAGGACTCATTCTAGATCTAAATCATAATATCCAATATAATCACTTTTCATTTCTTGAATATATTTCATCTGCTTCCCAACCGCCAATAATCTATTCTTTTAAATTTCCCTTGCATTAATTACCAAGACACAGGGAGGGAACCCAACCACATGTTTTGCCATCTGTACATAAACTGAATAACAGGTACACAGTAACCAATCACCAACAGCCTTGAAAAGGAATGCACTGACTTCTTACTGATTATGAAGTGTATGTGGTTTGATAATGGTCAATATTTTAAGTAAAGTAATACTAAAGAATCTTGGACAGGTAAATCTAATCTCCTTGATCATATTGTTATTCTCAGTGATATGATTTCGTCTGGACTACATGTCTGCCGAGTGTGACTAGAGTGTGACTGCCTAGTCTTCCATTTTCCACCACAGATGAACTGAATGCCTCCAATATTATGGTTTCATGGTTCTATGCAAAAGACAAAAGGAAGAGAATTCTAACCCTAAGCAAATTCAAAAGTTAGAATTAAGTAGACTCTTACATGTTTACATATATGTCTATTTCTGGCTTTGTTTTTAATAGAAGTAGAGAATATTCCACTGCTAACCTTACTTATTAATGCTGAATATATGGGCTAATGCAAAGTGACAGAAATGGTTTTTATACCATAAAATAACAAAGCTACAGAAGTAATGTCTTGCTCTGTGCTGATAACTCTTATGTGAAAGTTTATATAAAAAATGCCATGTGAGAGATTGTGGGCTGTGAGGCCAACAGTCACAAGCGGCCTGTGAAATATCAGCAAAAGAAGAACTAGATAGAAACACTCAAGCACCAGACACTATCGGAACAGGGGACCTCCTAACATCCAGCAAACAGAGATGACAGCTGCTAAAGCAGAAAGCAGGAAGCAGAATGCTGTCTGTGACTATATAAACATTTCATCAATGCCTTTCTAGTACCATTTAGGAGAAATAAACAACCCTATTAGAAAGAAAAGTTCCATCTTCATCTTCATATAGGAAATCAAAAAATGTATCAGCATTGTGCAAATTTACTATACCAATAAATTCAAAGTACAGTCCTATGGTACGTAACAGTTCATCTTCAACGCTCAGATTCCAAGACTGACTCTCAGGCCTTCACAGACCATCAGCAACGTGGACAGAAGAGTTTTAGCTTCATGCCAACAAAGACTCAGCAAAATCAAAGACTAATATATCTATGGAGCTCTTAAATTTCATTCTTAAGTATCACAAAAATACAAAAGACATAATCAAGCCTTCATCTTACAAATCACTGATAAATAACTATATCATTTTTAATAAGTCTAGTCTTCTCCTTGGAATCTGACATGCCCAAAATTAAATACTGCTCTAATTTTTTGTTTTTTTAAGAGAATAAAACAAAACAGAACAGAACAAAGCAGATCATAACAAAATAATGCAAGCAACACAGGATTTAAAAAGAAGACAACAGGAAATCAACAGTGACTACCACAATGTTTCCTGTTGTCCATATCTTCACACACAATGAATTCAAATAAAACGAAACAGTATAAAACCAATCAAAACAAAGAATGAAAGCATTACAGGCCTTTAAAACCAGACAATAGGAAAATCAACAATGGTTATCATAACGTATATTGTTTTCTTCAAAATAGCTGTCCATACCTTCACACATATTGAAATCAAATAATAGAAAACAGACTAAAACCAATCAAAACAAAAAATAAAAGCATTACTGAACTTCAAAACAAGACAACAGAAAATCAGCAATGGCTACCATATGTCTCATTTTCTTAAAAGTAGCTGTTCATACCATACCATCAACACGTAATAAAATCAATCCTTGTAAATTCTTTAGGAGCAGTTCCAGGCATGTACAAGCCTATACATGTACATCTATCCTTTCTATATTAGAGGGAAAGACAAAACAAAACAAAATATAAGAAAAACAAAAAACAAAAGACAAATAAATGACAACAACAAAGAGCCCAAAACAATAATATGGCTTTCAAAACAAGGTGGTAGGACCATAACTAAGGTTGTTACTTTGCATAGTTATCTTCAAAAGAGTTACTCAGATTACTAGATACAAAAATGCAAAATTGATCTAATCCTATGAATGTGAACTGTTTTGTTCCAATAACTAATAGAATTAGTAGTACAATCATTTTAGCTTAATTCTTAGAAATTTTCCCATCCACTATTTTTCTGTATCTCAATAAGTGTACCATCAATCGAACAGTAACTGAAACCAGATGTATTTGTACTTCCTCTGCTAACTCCCCAAGTCCAGGAAGCTGCCCTGCCACTATCCAGCCATAGCGTGGGTCAGGTCCTCCTCACACCATCAGAACCTACGGCATCCCTGTCCGCCTCCCTTTGCAACATCCATTCACATCATTGTCCCAGTGCTCACAAGAGCAATCAGAGTGTGAGCTACATTAGGAAAGAACTAGAGAGACCAGAGTTGGGCAGGATTTGCCACAACGTAATGAAGGACATTTCTGTCAAAGGGATAAAAAAGCAAAGGCCTTGACGCAAGCAAGAAAGGATGGATTTGGGGTTTTGTGTTTTTGAGATGATGGAAATTGAACACAGGGCCTGTGCAAAGAGGCCTATCCCTATTCCTTTTATATTTATATTTTATTTTGAGATAGATTCTCCTTAACTCACCTAGTGGTACAGGATGGACTAAAATTTGCAATCCTCTTACCTCACAGAGTGCTGGGATTACAGGCATGCACCACCAGGTCAGCCTTGATTTGCACATATGAGAAACAAAAAGGAGGTATGGTGGGCTAGATCTCAGTAAGCCAAGTGTCTGGTGAAATTTTATTGTGAAGTATTAGATGGGGAATGGAAACTGCCTTAATGAACACCATCTGAAACTCAGTGACAGTGAAGTTTACTTCCTGATAAACATTAAACAAAGAAACAAATTTCCATAAACCATGAGGAAAAGGAAATCTCTTCATTCTTATGTAATAAATCCTTGAAAATAAGTTTCCGAACTATTAACAGGTATGATAAAATAAAGATCAGGGCTAGAAAATGATAAAGGAAATTAAAGAGCCTAAAATGACTTGTAGAATACATGGCTTTTTGATACAATCACATCAATGGAAAGAGCTAGGAAAATTAAGCACTTAATTTGAACTGTGCTACAAAAAGTTGCCCTGCAAATAAGAAACAAGATCCAGAAAGACCGGACGTATTTCAGACCTTCAAACTTCGTGTCTGCTGCATGCAAGATGCAGATTAACACTGACAATTAATTCACCAAGCAGTGACATCCAAAGAATGTATCTGTTTCCCTTTTCCACTCAAAAACACCATGAATAAATTCTGTTCCTGTTTTCCAACCTCTGAATGATCTATATTTCCTACATGGCATTGAAGACCGACTCATATATCAAGACTCCAGCTAAAATTCATTGTAATATATGTGTTTAGCACAAAAATATGCTCTCACACCTCTCTCACACCTACAAGAAGATTAAAAAATGGCTATGAGGTATTCCCAAAATATCCAGTGAAGGTTGAAGCTTTGACAAAAATATTTATTATAGAAGATACATTGCTATTAATTCCTCTCAAAATACTCCTCTCACCTCACACATATCCCATCATTCACGCCACTTTCTGAAGCCAATCTGGAAGTTCTCTTTCAAGAGTCGTTAACTATGCTGCAATAACTTTCTTGACATCCTGAATTAATTCAAAATGCTTACTTTTCATGATCATTTTGATTCTGGGGAAGAAATAGAAGTTGTACAGTGCCAAGTCCAGTGAATATGGTGGATGAGGACATATCATAATGTTTTTAGGAGCCGGAGCCTGCCTTTCCATTGAATGGCACTCAGTAGCAGCCTTGACTCTGGATTTCAATCACAACTTGTATTAAACAAAATGAGTACTCCTAGGGGATTAACATCAACAGAGTGACAAGCAAAGTAATCTAACCATCAATATCTCTGTGTCACCTGTAGGTGCTCAAGCACAAAATACTAAGAGACCCAAGTAAGAACCAGACGTGACCCCTTAAGATCTACCCTGGCAACTGCATCCGAGAGTACTGCTTCCTCAACTAACTGTAGGATACAATGTCTCTATGAAAAAATTAAATATATTCATGCATGCTACTCTGAAAGACTTAGTATCTATGAAGAGCAGATGAGACCCACATATATGAATATATGCATATATTATATAGGATATTTTGGTTTCTAACTGTGCATATCTAGGATGTTGAAAGTCACACTCATCCTCTCTAAACACTGATAGAGACCACAATGTGCAAGTGCTAGAAATTTACACCTTACCATGTCACACTAGGCACAGATTGTATAATCTATGTTTAAATCCTGAAAAGAAAACCACAGAGTACTAATTATCTCGACATTTTAAGTAAGGATTCCAAAAAGACTACATGCTAATGAAGGCTACTAAAAGTACTACAAGTAAGGAGACTAAAATGATTATTCATTACGTAGGCCTCAAATATCATACAAGGAAAGATGGAGAAGTAATTTTAGAGGCAATTTTCAAGATCTGAATCTGGATACACAAAATGCATTATTTTGAAATAAAGAAAATTTGGACTTTTCAGCACACTGTCCTTTCTTATAGGGACAAATTTTTAAGAATAAGCAAAAAAATATAGCAATCTGGATACACACTACACCAATGGTGACAAACATGGCACACATGCTGCAGCCAGCCGTTCATTATCACTGAAAGCTCTAAACGGTTTACCATCCCTGATATATACCACAGGAGAACACCAAAGAGTTTTTGGGTAAAACAGGGTGAATGATATAATATGCATAAAGTAATTTCAATCTTGTCTCTGGAATATGTTTCAACATGTTTCTCCCAAGTGTCATGTGTTACACAAGGGCTTTTTTAGATCTTACATGTATGGATAGAACATTTATGTACAAAAACACAGATTTCCTTTCCAAAAACTGTGAAATAAGGGTTCATATTTCAAACTGAAGTTTATTTCTGTTACTGGTAAACTTATTCTCTTTTTGTAATTCTTTAATTAAAATATAAATTATCAGTCTGTGTACCAGAAACTGTAACTTCCACAATTTTAGAAACTTTCAGTAAATTACCTCACTTTCCTGCAATCAGTAAATATTTCACTTGAGAGCTTTCCTCTGACCTGGGAATGAGACAGTGAACTAGCAATTAATGCTCGAGCAATAATCTGGTCCTGGTCAGAGTCAAGTTGTACTGTAGAAAAATGAATCCAAACAAAATAGAAAATTTCAGCTCAATTGTGGTTGTCACTCAGTTTACACGGGTAGTGTAACAATCATGTAAAGGACAATCTGTATGTGAAGAATAATCATGGTGCAAGTTTTTAAGACTCGATTGTCAAACGCTTAATATATTGAATTCATATATATGAACCTCTATCAATTTATACAAATATACTAGATGAAAAATGTAAAGCTTACGTAGATAAAACTTACATAAAGTAAGATGTATGAGATATCTGTGTACAGAAATCTTGTAGCTGTGCAAAAAGAGCCTACTAGGACTGAATTCAAGAGCTAGATTCTGAAGCCCCTGGATGCCACAAACAGAGGGTCCTAGGGACAAAATCCTAAGCAGATCTCCTGTCACTTCAGCCTCAGCTCTGTTGTCTATTAAGAGGAACTAATATGTCCTATGAAAATCATTTATAGTAACTTTGCCATTATATAATTATTACTTCTCAATTCATAATAAGTAAAAAAATGAGTTGGATGGAGCATTACTCTTGGGTGAGACACACCCAGGGTTGGAATCCTGGCTTTCTAGCTCTCCTTTTAATAGCCACTGTGACTGCCGTTTTAATCATCTATGAAAATAAATGAAACTCTACCTTAAAGGATTGTTATGAGAGATTAAATTAATCAAAACATAATAAAAAGTGCCAAGAAAACAAACCCAGATGCAGTTTAAAGTAACTGTTCACTCTTCCTTCCTATTTTTGTAAGGATTAAATTTGTTCATTTAACATACACAGAACAAATTCTTGCACTCATGAGCCTGTACTCCAGGAAGAGATCAATAATAAGCAAATGAATCATTACAAATTTTAACATGAGTATGATAAGAGTCAAGAATAAAAGAACAGGATCGAGAGAATTGAAAGGGAGCATGTGACAAGCAGTCAGAAAACACCTCTCTGATGAAGGCACACTGAGCCAAGCCCTACACAGAGCCAGGAATGAAAACATGGAATACTCCAGCAGGAAAGGGCAGCAAGCTCCTCTGTCCCCTCCATGGGGTCAGGATTGGGGGGCCCTGGCAGGAGGCTGGAAAGAAGAAAGAGGAACAGAGACTGACTTAGCAGGTCAGATACGATCTTACAGACATATGGAAGATGATGAAAGTTGATACAAGAGTGAGGGCAATCGTGCAGGTTTGAAAGCAGTGTAGTGGTCAGTAATGGCGCATCAAGGGAATGTAAGAGAGAACAGGAGGCATATGGAAAGTTAGCTCAGTGGTAAAGTGCTTGCAGAGCAAAAGTCCCTGGATTAGTCCTCAGCACAAATTTTTTAACCTAAATAACAATAAATAAAAAAAGTTTTTTTGAAAAATAAAAAAGAGGTCATGTAAGAGGCAGAAAACCAGAAGACATAGGTAGCTGTTGAAATAAGTCCTAAAGAAATGGAATCATATTGGAAAGGATATGAAGTTAACGAAGAAAATATCTGGGGTTTTCTATAAAAATTCTGGCATTCTTCTAGAAATTACGAAAAGAGAAGACAAAACTTCCTGGTCTCGTGGAAATGAAATAGGAGAAGTAGATGATAAACTATCTACACAGTTACACGCAAGCACATTTCTCGAGAAACTGAGATGAAGGAGATAGGGTAAGACCAAGAAATTATAGTTTGATATTTTAAGTAAGCCAACCAAGGAAGTCCTCTCTGATCACATCTGAATGAAATCATAAGGATGTCTCATAGAGGAGTAGCCTTGCTATGCTGGAGAAGTAATAAAGACATGTTTGCAGGCTGATGAAAATGATCCTAAAAAGATACGATAAAGGGAAAAGTCAGAGATCTAGGCACGAGATGAAACAGGCGCCTCTCCAGGATTCTAGTAGGACACCAAAGCCTGCAGAGCTAGGCTGATTGTAGAGGGAAGATGCAGAAGTTCTTCTCTATTGCCTCTTTTCTCTGTGAAGTAAGACCTTCACTGGCTGGGAATGAAGAGGGAAGAAAGGGTTGGAACAATAATAGGCAGTTAATTGCCTAAGAAAAGGCAGGCCAGTCAGGATTGACATGAGTCTAGACCTCTCCAACACCGGGTGCAACATGTCCTATGGGAACATGTGATACTGTAACCAAAAAGAAGAGGGAAGAAAGGCTGCTCAGTAGAGATGATAAAATGCACTCAGCATATGAACAGATTGGGCTGGAAGTTAAATTTTCTGAAAATGCTAGCAACAAGTGGCCCTGAAGCACTGAGTAACCCTACGGAGAAGACACAAGTAGCTAACTGATGAAAACCAACTATGTATTTGAAACAATACAGTGACCCAAAATAAGGACAACCCCCACCCCACTGGAATTCCAAGCCTGACTGGTGGGCCTGTCTCTCTTGCTTTTAAATGCAGCAAAGTTCTACAGAGCTACCTGACCTGGTTTCCTAACTCAGAATTATCCACCCTACCAATACATGAGGTATATAAAAAAAGGCTGTTAAGGTCACCTAAAATCTCTATTTCTACAGAGTACAGAGTATTGTTGAGGCTCCAAATATCAGGATGACAATGCACAGCATCCACCATACCTTGTGCTTACAACTCTCTTTTAACCTAGACTACACTCTACAAGGACAAAGTTCAGGGCTTATCATGGTGCGCCTGGGTCTGTAATCACACCTGGAATATAACAGAAGTTCAATACATGTGTGATGGATGGATGATGGAAAATATGTAAATGAATAAACTCTAGCCAAGGCAGAAAAATACAGGAAAAACAACTAATAGAATTTCTTGAGTTTAATATTTGAGACAGAAAGACATAGGGAGAAAGAATCCAGAATTAGAATCAAAGCACATTCATTAACATATCAAGTCTCTCCCTTTCTTGCTGCCCAACCTTTGAATAATCCACTTTAATGAGATTAAATTGTCTCATTTATTTAAAAAAGAAGAATAAATGATCATTACCCAAGTCAACATTACATAATTATCACAAAGATTAAATTAAAAACACAAAAGCCCTCTGTAAGCCATGAAGTACAACATAATAACAATTATTAACACCAGCATAACTAATAACTTGGACTAGTAACACAGGATATAAAGGTCATCTGACAGTAAACCAGTAATGGTGAGATCTATCATTCAGAAGGCTTAGTGACCCAGGCAGACAGAGACTTTGAGGAAGACATCATGTAAAGAAAAATGTGCAAGGCATTCACTAAGAGCAACACAAAAGCCATATTTGATTTGGACAGAGAATTTACTAATCTTCCCATGGTTGTCATCGAAATTATATCTAGATAGAAAG
Organism: Cavia porcellus; assembly: GCF_034190915.1. Lineage (NCBI taxonomy): Eukaryota > Metazoa > Chordata > Mammalia > Rodentia > Caviidae > Cavia > Cavia porcellus. Next base: position 36,359,647 of record NW_026947496.1, on the reverse strand, counting down.
TGGCTCCTTAAACTCAGTATCCAATCAAAGACATGCAATTCAACTATTTTTTATAATCTGTAGACATCCAGTGTCTGGCCATCTTTGTATATCTCCAAATTAGATTTTTCAGTGATAAGGTGATATCATAGCTCTATTTTTCTCAATCTATCACAAAAATTGAGTTCCTTCCTTCACTGCTTTCCAAGCCTTACAGTGCAAATATCACATCTTATTAAAACATCATTTTCTATCCTTTTCTAGCAATAGAAAGGTGTGAAGCCTGTATGACAAGCAAAAACTAAATTATATTAATTAAAAGACTTTCCAGCCTGGAAATCTCTGGTTGATTTACTGATGACAAGAAATAGAACCCAGAAAATATCCCCTGGTTCATGTTGAAGACGTCTCGACACAGCAGTGATTCAGTCACACAATGAGGTTTTAAGACTGAACTCTATTTCTCTTTGAACTCTGTGGATCCTCCCAAATTATGGGTCATCTTTCTTTTTCTTCTCCCAATAGCCAACAAATGCACTTCAGCATTGTGATTTGTAATTGAGGAATCAGCAGTCACAGAGATCTTTGAATTTCTGCTCTGTTTCATCCTACTGTAAACTAGACTATATGTAATTTTTTACTTTAAAAACCACCTAAGCATCCTGGATACCTTCTCTTCTCTTATAGCATAATAGGAAGCAGGCTACTAAGGAAAACTGATTCTCTACGTGCGACTGGTCACCAACCAGCTTCTATTCCACCTTCTCTAGTTACTGAAACACCCATGGAGCAGTTTTTGTCCTGCACTGTTCCTCTTTTGTATGATCTTCCCATGGTACCATGCATATCTGACGGCACCACAATGACCAGCAAGGGGCAGCTTATTAAGCTGTCATGGAGCCATTTTTCCTAGGCTTCTCTCAAAGGTAGAAGTCTCTGCTGGCAGCTGAACATAATGAGACTTCCAGCCCACCAGCACCTTGCTGCTCCCTGACTTCTGAGTGGACTCATTTTTTGTCTCCTTCCCCGTTGGAGCTTTGGAAACCACCTCTCTGATTAAATATTAGCCCTGACAGGAAGCCTTGCATGATGAATAGGCGAGTGGGAGAGTGAGCAAACTCACATGCCTGCCTGCGTAATTTAAAAATTCAGTAGCAAAAGGAAATGACAAGAAAAGTGTAGCTAGAGCAAAAAGCAGATTTTAAAAAACAATTTTTCACAGACTTTAATGCTTATACTTCTGGAACTATTTAATTCTTTTCATGGCTTGCTTTTTCTTCTTAAGTGATCTCATAGAAAAGTTAGGAAAGTAATTCTTTATGGAACTATTCATGATAAGCCAAAGAGCACTGAAAGATCTTTTCAAATTTAAATGAGAAATAGATCCGAGTAACATTTATACTAGTACCAGTATTAAACAAATTGAAATTGAAAAAGATAGCTTTCAATTAATAATCACTAGCAAATAAATATACAGGGTCATAAGTAAAGTAACTTGGGCAAAAATATGACTCCAACACTTCCACTAAATCTGGTAATAAAATATTTTAAATTTCCCATTGTGTGGCTGAATTTATAAATTAAACTAGAGGTCACTAAATCAAACCCTACCAAAGCAAACAGTATTTTAAAAGTATAAATTATAAGACAATTCTATTTCTATGTAAAATTAAGTGAGATATAATAAGAAAAAAAAAGCCACAAATAACCAAGCCAAGAAATTATGAGTGGAGAAGATTCAGTCCCTTTTACAATGAAGAAGTCATTAATGTTACTGGAAGAGTCAAGTACTTCGTAAATAAAGCTGGTATTCACAATAATGAACCTGACCTATCTTCAAAAGCATTGCACTGTCAGTCCTCAGGTACAGGAAGCTGCTGACATAGACAAGGCTTGAGCTGTGTAATAAAACAAAAAAACAAAACACTTGGCAGCATATAGGGACTGTAAACAAAGGCTGCTTCTAGAATTAAAAGAAGTGTTCAATTGTTGGTTGGCAAACCTGTTTAGACGCTATGATGAGACAGAACAAATGCATCCTAATTCCAAGTTAGTCTATAAATCCCTGCTCAACATTCCCTTTTCACATTATCTTTGATGAATTTTCCTCCCAGTTTGATAGTTTTAAACTCTCCAAGCCTGAGTCTGAATATGTAGAAGCTTGTTTTCAATAATTCTGCCCCACTCTGTTTATATTTTAATGGAAATGAAGTTTTCCCTATGTTCTAACCTCATATCCTTGCTGCTATTGAGCCCTGATGAATACAGAAAGTGTTAAGTTTTATTTCTCCACCAACAGGTAGCTGGTTCCAAGGAGAAGCCTTTGTGTAACCTGACTCATGCACTGGCCCATGCTCCAGAGAGAGGTGTTCAGGTTGAACCAAAGGAGCTTCTGGACTGGCTGATCTTACCACAAACATAGCCATCCTTAACAATAATGTAAATGTAAAAACAATGGGTGACTAAACATAATTTTTGAAATAAAACAGCGAGTCCTTTGGTTTGGGTAAGTCTTACTTTAAGAACTTGGTATAGGAGATACAATCACAAAATATAGCAAAATGTTAAATTTTAAAACTATTTCGATAAAAATGCATTGGCATTCATTCTTCTCAAAACTATTCCTCCTCATTTTGGACCCACTAATTTGACTTTTGCCACTTTCTAAAGCAGCTCTGGAAGTCCTCTTTCATGAGTGTCTTTAGTTGTGCCACAAGTACTTCCTCGATATTCTGAATCAATTCAAAATGTTAACTTTTCCTGGTCATCTTGACTTTGGGGAAGAGCCAGAAATCACACGGTCCTAGACCAAGTGAATAATGTGGGTAGGGATACAGTGTGAAGTTTTTAAGAACTTGCCTTTCTATTGAATAGCACTTGGAAATAGTATTCACCATGTTTGTGAGCACACCTTATAAAGGTGCTCACAAAAAACTTACAGGACCTCTTAAGAAAGTAGCAAGAATGACAGAATAATTGTGTTTGAAAAGAAGAGGAATATTTTCAGAGAGATGAATGGCAATGTGTCTTTTATGATAATGATTTTTATTTTTAGTTAAACGCACACCACATTTTTAATCAGCCTTTGTAGATGAGAATGAAAGCCTCCGTGCTGATGCTGGGAGCAGCCTGAAGTAAGAGACATAAGATGTTGAAAGCTATTTCTAAATGTACCTGGTACATGAATCCAAATGATAGTGACACATATTAGGGTTGATACATTGTGTCAACTTGAGAAGTTTAGAAGTTTAACTGAGAGACTCAACAGAGAGTAAGACAGTTCTTACTTTGTAAATATCCTTATCCTGTGCAAGAGGAGAGCACAGATATTTTGTGAGTGCTACACCTGCCTTGGGGTCTGGGAGCGGCCTGCGTACAATATAAGGGAAAAGAGGCTTGATTCTGCTCTTCTGCCCTGGCTGCTGCCTTGGAAGTGTTGCCCCCGTGCCATGCCACTCTGCCTTGGAACCAGCTGATTATGGACTGAAACTTCCACAACAGTGAGCTCAATAAACCTTTCCTTTCTTCACTTTGGGTATCAGATATTTTGTCCCAGCAACAAGAAAAAAGTAACCAAGACAACTTAGGAGAAAGGTAGAGGTCATCTATTATTTGGACACCAACATTCTTCCTCAGGAGGAACCTCCCTCCCAAATGTCTGTCAGTTAAGATTTGGAAGAACAAGTTCACACTTCCGTATGTCTGAGCTCATGGCAGTACCTTTCACCTTACTAGGGATATTGCCTACGTCAATACAATGAGACAACCCCAGTGATGAGATCAGGAGGAAGGACAGAATGCTTCTTCTGGGCTTGGAGCTGACAGAACTTGTACCCAGAGCTGCTAGTGAGTACCCTGATATCCCAGGGAAATCCTGCCTGCACACAAAGCCATTTTTGAGGAAAGCTCAACCATGACACAGAGACACCTGTGGGACTTGCACAGCTTGAAACCCTGGAAAGTCATGCTCAGTAAAAGACTGGCCCTGAATTTTTCACTTATGTGACTCAGTAGCACAGTTCTTCTTTATTTTGGCATAGGCCAGTTTCAAGTAGCTTTCTACACATACTCCAAAAGAGCTTAACACACAAGGCTCCCATGTCATCAGTAACTCTGCAAATCAATACATCAATGGCAACACTGGAACTATAAATCAACCAACCTCAAACCTAAAACCTTTTTAATGAAAGGAGATTATTTTCTACAGGCAAGTTCGGTGGGCACTGTGTTTGCTTTGTATCATTATAACAACTAACGAAGATAAAGCTTAACTTTTGCCTCATAATTTTCAAGGTTTCTTTCTGAGTCCCTTTGATCCTGCTGCTTTTAGTCAGTACCAAGACAGCACATCATGGTAGATTACACTATGCAGCAAAACAGCTCACCTCATAGCAGCGAAGTAAAGGGAAAAAGAAGAGACTACTATCATTTTAAAGAGTACACCCTCAGTAACCCAAAGACCACGCCACTAGACTCTACCTTGTAAACTTCCACCACCTTACAATGACACAACTCTTGGGAACACACAGGCCTTTGAGGGCCATGGAGGATCCAAACTATAGCAGAGACCTTGTACTCAAGTAATTTTTATAAGGTCATTACTCATCTGCAAAAAATTGCATATTATGTAATTTCTCAAACCCCCCATTTCATAATTAAATGTAAAAAACACAGATAATAAGAATACACATCCTCAGTAAAATACCCAACTTTTTGAATTGGTATAAATTCCCTCTACATTCTCCTAGGTCAGATCAAATCTCGTGGCTCAAAGGTGTCAATTTCTTCTATCAAACTTGAGTTGAAGCTTACTAAGAATGTTTACAACCATCTTTCTGCACCCCTTTATCCTTCCACTTAGTTAACCTAAAACTGTCCAAGCTGAAGAGCTACAAGGTTCTGCTCCTGACTAAGGCCCTAAATCTAGGTGACACAAAGGAGAAGCATCTGAGTCTCCTATTTTTCACTGTGCCACCGCCCACCCCCTCACCTTGCTTTGCTTCCCCTCTCCCACCCAATGGACCTGGAACAAGCTGTCATGGTCTTCTGTGGCTATCTGGCTATCACTCTCCTCCACTCCACTCCATTATGAGTGCAACTTGACTATCACAGTAGTGCTCCTCCCTCACTCTGCCACTTGAGACACTACTGTCACCTTTTAAGCAGAGACGGGCACATTGGCAAGATTAAGAACACGATGGGAGGCATCTGGGTCCATTGTTAATATCCCAACCCCACAGCTGGTCTTCCAGGAGATGCCCTGCTCTCAGCCCTGCCCCTCACTGGATCTCAGCCATGACAAATGAGGTGGTACAGCAGCGCTGCACCAATCAGTGGCCTTCCCCTGCACCAGTCACAGGCCTGCAGCCCCCAAGGTACTTCTCAGGTTAATCTAGGAGGGCTCCCTTCAGTGTTCTAACCCCATGTGATATGGCACCAGCCCTGTTACAATAAAGCCTCACTTCGGTGATCCTGAAAACCTGCTTGTGATTTATTTCTCATGTAGTGTGAGTGATAAAACTCTTGTAAATCTTCTCAGAGTTCTTATCCTGAGTAGTACTGCAACAGCAGCAGTTAAAAAAAAATAGGCAATAAACTATAGATGCTGTTAACACAGAAGAGTTCCAAACCAACATCTATGAAATTCAGCGAGGCCAGCACTGGGTAAAATCAACCTACAGTGTCTGCCACAAGCCAGCACCAGAAGGTGGGGCCAGCAACAGTGGTGGCTGTGTCAACTGTTGGCATCCAGCATTACCCAGTTTAATCTGGTGACACGAGGACTGCTAGCGAGCAGAGCTGCACTCCAGTGATCCATCACTTCCATTTGCATCATGCAAAGGCACTGCAAGCTAATGGGCAACACAGGTGTGTGATCCTAAACATCATATTTATTTCTCCAAGTCGCAGATTAGTGTCGTATAATGTGAAGAGGGTACAATGGATAATTTCTAGAGTCTCTTAGTTTATCCCTGAGGATTCTTTATGTATAATCAAGCTGCCACTCAAAACCTGAGAGGGAAAAAAGCCCAAGACGGTCCAAACGGCACAATGAAATTAGAATCTGGACTTGATAGAAAAATGTGACTTTCAAAATACAAATGGAATAACCAAAAAAACAATTGTCAATATGTTGTGATTGTATCATGTTTCTCCTGAGAGAAATATCTTTCTTCATTCACCACAATACATTTATAGTAATGGTAGTTTTCTTCTTTTCCTTCATATCTCTGAAGGAGTCAAACCCTTAAAATAGTCAAGAAGAAAATTATATCTTTCTAAAGGGCATATCTGTTAATCTGTCCTTTTAACTATTCATTGTGTGCTAGTGATAAATATCTATATCACATTCTCCACTTAGAAGTATTTAAATACAATGACCAACACTTACTGGTCCAATTATTTGTATACAGGGTGACCAAAAATTGCACATTTTTTCATTAATTTTATAAAATAATAAGAAATATAAAATGATGATTCTATAAAATTTATTCAATGTAAGAATTAACTGGTTGAAATGACACCTGGAGACAGATATTTAGCACAGTGGCCCAACACCAATCTGGCAAGCATGAAGTCCTGAGTTTCATTCCGGGTACCTAATACAACTGCCCAAGCAACACTCAGGATAGTCAGTATGTAAACAAGTAAGTTGCCCAAGTGATGTTTGAGGCAAACTGTTAAGTGGTTAAGAGAAGCACTTAAGCAGAATAACAAACTCCAAGCTGTTGTCCATTAGTTCTGAAAATCAGCTCTGGTAATATACCAGATTCCACCCATTCTGAGACACATTTATCCACAGTTCAACATATTTGATCTTAGGATGCTTCAAACATGGAGGACACCATACATATGCTAACATGTAATTAGCACAAACTTATAACCTGACACCGTACAACTAACTATTCTAGGGAAGAGAATTCCAGTTGAAACTATGTCCTACAACAGACTAACAATCCTAGTGATCCCTGTCTCATTATCAGTTGTACTGCGCAGCACACACTGCAAATTAAAGCGATTGGCCTTCTTCTTAAACTGCCAGCATCCATCACCCTAACAATTAAGGCTTGACATATACTGCAATGTTCATTCCATTCCACTTCCACTGGATGTAAAGTGATAATATATGTGAATGTTCTCTGAAACATACAAAATGCCCTATCATCTTAAGACACTGATAATATTAGAAGGGTCATTACTGTTCCCTAGGTGGCCTTTCTCCAGGAGGGTATCCTGAGACTTTCTTCTCAAACAAAAATTTTCACTTTTATAACCCTGAGCCTATGAATGGTGGGGTCTTCCTGATTTTTCACATGATCTAAAAGCTGGCTTTCCTACTGTCCAGATATAAAGTACTTGTTTTCTTTTTAATGTTACTCTTTTCAGAATCAATCTCTCCTCTGTTCCAACTTTGTAGGCCTTCATTTCTGGAGGAACTATAATAAAATTAAATGGAATTTTTGTTCCATTTTTCTCTATGTAAATCTCACTAAAAGTAACAAGCAGTATCCATGCTATAGCCTGCATGTTCAGCTGGCTTCAAGCTGCTTCTGCCAGATTAAATACCCCCACCACCCTAATCTCAGTCTCCCAGCAAGTCTCAGGACATAAATGAAATATAGACAAACTTTCTGCCACAACACAGCATATATAGTCTAAACTCCAACTGCAGTGAAGTCCTTGTCCCCAGGTTAAACCTCTTGAGCCTGGTCTTTATGATCTGCGTTTTATTGGCATTCTGCTCTTCTATACTCTGACCGAAATCTCTCCTCAAGTTCAGTTCACAGCATTCTGGGGCTTCTCTGGCTGACATCTCCAAGGCTTTCCACACTCCTCCTGTGAGCCACGTCCAAAGGCTTCTAAACTACATGGTCAAGTAGTCACAACAAATACCTTACAAGAGGGGCCAGAGATTTAGTTCAGTGCCTCAAGTGCCCACCTGGTAAGCGCAAAGCCGTGGTACCAAAAAAAAAAGAAAGAAAGAATATACCAAGATCCCATCTTAACCATTTTCCTTGTCTCCAGAGCAAAACACCCAACATCTGTAACTTAAAGGAGGAGTTTATTTGAGCTCCTGGTTTTTAGAGGTTTCAGTCCATAGTCAGCTGGCTCCAAGGCAAGAAGGGAATGGGGGAAGGGCTTGCTTTGCAGGAAAGCCGCTTACTTCATGGTGGCCAGAAAGCAGAGAAAGAGAGTAGAAGCCAGGGAAGAAGATAAACCCATCCAGGTCATGTTCCCAGGAACCTGCTTCAGACCCCACTTCTTAACAACACATTCAGCTATAGTACCCTAAGGTCCAATCACAGTTCAAATGCAAGTGACGAAGGTGGGGGGCAGGGGTTCTAGACCTAAACATAATAATTTTATCATTTTTGGAAACTAAAACTTGGGTTATTAAAGTAGTAAGGACAGACTTTTTCAATATAATTACTCTAACCAAGAAAGGCCTCAGTGGATCTCTGTCCTTTGGCCCATCTCAAAGAGCAGAGGAATAAAATAAAAGGAAATCCATAATTCCCCTCACTCCAGATTTTGAAAACTTTGGCTATCATGCCACTTATATTTATGATAGATTAAAGGTAGACAGACACATGACTCAATGATACCCCACTACACAAGCTGAATAGCATGCCAGTCTTATCTGAAGTTGTTTCACTAAATGTCAGCTGTGTATTGGTTGCATACATGGTGTCAGTGTTGACAACTGAGAGCAAAAAAAATGTCTGTACCTTTCAAATATATTTTTATCTAGTACAGGAAACAGGCAAATAAATAGAATATCATATCAGGGTACGCTATAAATAATAGAACTGTAAAACACTCTGCCTTTGGATTAATAGTATCAAGTCTGAAAGTATAGGCAACTATACTAAAGGTGACAAGATTCACTACGATACCATCCTGGTTTGATTACTACCTGTTTTGTAGTTATACATTATCTACAACATTGTATTTTTATTAATACGGTTATGTACTGACATATTCAATTATACTATGTCTGATGATATAGCCAATTCTATTGAAGATAACAAGAGACAACACAGTAACCATGATAGAACTCCTTGTACCACGGTTTTATATGTCTTTTTCATTTTATGTGTTTATAGGAATATGTTTTGTTTTGTCCTGCTTTGTTTTGTTTCTGCCTCTAATATAGAAAGGATAGAAATACATGTTAAGACTCATGCATGCGTAGAACCTATAAGCAGTTTACAAGTACTAATCTTATGACACATGATGAAATGAACAAATACTCTGAAGAAAAAAAGACACTATAGTATGCAGTGCTGATCCCAGAGTGTCATGATGTGAAATTCAGCAATACTATTATTCTTTGTTCAGAGTGATTTTAGCCTGCTTTGGTTTGTTTAATCTCAACATTAATGAAGATAGGATGACTGCATGGATGTTTAAGTGTATAGGATTGATAACCATATTATTAAGTTTTTGTTGGACAGTTGAACAGAACTGCTTGCAGTCTTACTGTTTGAATCCCCACTTTATATGTTTCACTTTTGTATCTTGAACAACTATTTGTAAGAGGACAATATGTAAACATCAACTAGTATTTCTTACTGTTTATTTTTTCTTTGAAAGTATGTATTATTTCTACCCATTTTGTTTATTCTTTAAATAAAATTTTAAAAAAAACCACTCTGCCTTTGGACAGAGGTTAAAAAGGAATGTCAGAGAAAGTTTCTATGAAATCTTAAAGGATACATCAATTTTTGCCAGACAACAAGAGATCAGGAGTGAGAGCAAAGTAGGGAGGGAAGGACATTCTACAGAGTTGAAAACCTGGTCAAAGATAGAGGCAATTGAAAAAAATGAACATTTCATCCAGTTAATACTAATATCTTCTGAGTGCATTGCCAGGATGGCATGTCTGAGCAAAGGAAGTAGGAGGAGAAAAGAAGCCAGTTAAGGGCATCAGTTAGAGGAGATAGAACTGTAGGTGCTAAAGGACAAGTGCTGGTGTCAGTTTGTTTTCCAAAATCTATATTCTGTGGCCCTATTTGGTACACATGGAAGAGAATCTGCGAAAGCCAGAAAGAGAAGAATTTTAGTGGTGAAAATATAGATAACATGTGAACTCTAAATATCCCTAATAATTACAAATCCCAGGCCCAAAGAGAGGTAGCAGCTTCCTTTGACAATGGTGACCTTGCATCAGCAGAAATGTCCGAGATTCAGATACTTTTATGATACTACCTTAGGGAATGAAACACCAGGTGCAAACCATAGACAATGCATAATGAAAGCATTTGTCCCTCGTGCTCTGGCACTAACAGCAGTTCCCATGGTCCAGTCCCAAGATCTTTCCTTATGATGAGATCCTAAAGCAAGGATGATACAGCTTTATCCCAACACACTCCCTTCCTGAGGGCAATATTTAAATCTTAATTATTCCTCAGAATCCTTGAAGCTTTGCAGAGCAAACTGCTAAAAAAAAAAACAACTGGGATGTTCTCTTGGTGTAGATGCTGTGTAACACCTGCTAAGCAAAAAAAGTAAAAGCTTTGTTCATGGTTCATGATGATCAAGGGCAGGGCACTCTAACTTCCTTCAGAAGCATTTTCCAAAGAAATACCAATAACAAACATGTATATATCTATAAAAGGGCAAAAGTTCACCCTATCTTTTAAATTTATGTAATAAAGATACATAATTTTATAAGAAAATCTACTACCTCTTATACTGACTACAGTAAATGTCTACATAAAAAAAGAATCTAATTGAAAAAAGTGTATTATGCTGATGTTGACCTTCCTGGAACCATCAGTCATCCAAATGTCCTCAAATCATCATAAACAGTATATGATTTTTACTGTTGTTTTACATAAATAATCTACTCACCAATGCTAATAAATACACTAGATGATATTTTATTATTTAATTCAAAAATAAAAAAGTCAAATCATTAATGTGTAAATGTAACTACAGATGTACTACACATCTGACGTGACTTTCCGAGATATAAGGATGCCAAAATCAGGAAATCAAGGAATAGATTTGAACTATCAATATTTTAGCATCAATATTTTCCTTCTCTGAAATGCAGGACCTTGCTAGAACACCATAGTAAATAAGCAAAGGATGTCCATAGATCCTCAAATCATTCTCCTCCTAAATTTTAGGATAGGACCATAACAAAAATGTCTTGTATTACACATCTCTTCAATATAATATTCAATGCACCATATTTAGAATTTCTATCATCAAAAAATCTGTATTAAAATAAAGAGCAAAATAAATGATGGATAGAAAGAAACACAGGTATAGATCTCCTGAAAATAGGAAGGGTTCTAAGAGACCCAGAGTATGAGAGATGAGAAGGGAAGGGGAAGTAAGAAAATGTAAGATATGACATGCACAGGTATCAAATCCTCAGAATGAAGGTAAACATTCTGTCATAAACAATGAATATATTAATATAAATATAATCAATAAAATAATAGTGACAAGAATGAAAATGGGAAAAGGAGATTTAGAGACGGAAAAAAGGAAGAGGGTGTGAAGGGAATTCACAAAAAAAAACTGTGTTTTTTGCATGTACCAACTCCCCCAAATGAATGTAAACTTCATTAAATTTAAATTTAAAAAGTTTTAAAAGTCTATTGGGTTGCTTTAATTCAAACTAAATTCTTTTCTCTTTTGACTACTCAAAGGAGAAAGACTTTGCTATCTTGTCTACAATAATTTTTAATATTTATTTTAAAACTAAAAAGAACTTTAGACTTTACCAATTGAAACTTTGGTCAAATCATATGGTTCTCCTAGACATGAGTTTCGTCATCTACAACATAAAACATAAGGCAATTGTATAGATTTCTAAGGCTTTGCAAAGTTAGCGTTCATCCTGGAGTTCATTTAGATTCTTCCTTGGACCCTATTGGAATAGATATTCTAAAAGTAGACTTTTCTAATTTCATAGGCTCTCCATGATAAACAATTCATGAAGTAATTAAATGCCACAATTCACCAATGGGCAAAACCACATTCTGGAAAATGCTATTAATTCTGTCCAGATACAGACAAAGGAGATAAAAAGCAGGTTGGATGGCACCTAGGAATGGTTTAAAGGTTCATTTGAAAGATCCATTCATCTTGCTCATGATTCTACCACCTTTTTATCTAAGAATTTGTGGTGTAGTGTTTAGTGATTCTTGCTGAAGAATAAAAGATTTTACTTTTGGGTTAAAGTTAATTTGGAATAGACTAAAAACAAAATGTTGGCAGGCATAATAATAATAATAATAATAATAATAATAATCACATTCTCAGTATATTCCCTTAGGTCACTTGCTACTCGAATACAGTACATAACAGACACATCTCCCACACTGATGAATACACTCAGAATATAAACATCCTTAAAAATTTAGTCCTTGACTAAATTCAAAATACTGTCAGTCTCAGCAAACTGAATAATGTATAAAATAAATATAGAAGAAACATATTTTGCCTGTGAAGTAACAAAAATGAGCAAAGATAGAAAGTGTAACATCAGAATTAAGAAAAAAGAGACACAAATTATTTTTTAATTAAAAAGAACTCTTTTTGCTCCAGTTGGCAGGGCTTACATTATTAAAAGGCTTGGAGAAAGAAGGAATTAAAACTTAAATTTCTGACAGAGGATAAGAGGCAGATCTTGTTTTAAAAAAAAAAAAAAAACTCCAATGGGAATAGTGTGGGACATCCTTCCTCCCAGAAGTTGGAAAGGCTCTGGGACCTCCAGAGTGGGAATCCAAAGCTGTTCTTTCTACAAATAACATGTAGCTGCTGTGAAGTTCCTTTTAAAAAGAAATTTTGCTGGGCGTAGTGGAACATACCCATAACCTCAGCTCTCTGTGACACTACAGCGGGAAGACTGAAAGTTCAAGCCAAACCCTGATAATTTAAATTTAGTAAGTGAGATATTTTCTCAAAATAAAAATTTTAAATGGATAAGGATAGACTCAGAAGAAACGTCTAGAAGTTTCTCTCATTTTGGTACTATTCAGTACATTCAGTGATCCATGTTGTAGCACAAAGCTAAGAAAAGTTCTGCTGGACGCTGGGTATCACTGAGGCTCCAACATACTGAGTATTCAGTCTTGTTTAGTAACATGATTGCCTTCCTGCATACCTACAGTGGACACCACAATGATTGATTGAATTATATTTAAATTGGTGCTTGGATCTGTAGACTGTCTAATAAAGTTACATTAAAAAATACTTATTACCCTTAGGGAACACTACAAGAACTATGAATACATTTTTTTAAGCATATGACTTCTAAGGTACTGACAGCTATTAGTCCTGACTGACCTGCACAAATGCTAAGTTCAGCCAGGTAAGACACATAAAAATATAGAAAAAAATCAATCAAAAATCCACTCAGTGGGACTGGGAATTTAACTCAGTGGTGCAGTGCTGGCCTGGCAAGCATGAGATCCCGAGTTTGATTCCTGGTACCCAAAAAGAATGCATAAATAAATAAATATTCTGAAAAAAATCCACCCAGTGGAAATGCAGTATTAAAAAGTCATCTCAAAAAAGTCTATCACAAACTTAAGAAAAATTGCTGGATAAGATCAAGAAGGAAAAAAAAAAAGCTCTCTAAAACCATCTTTTCCATTACAAACACCTCTTTCTTGTCGGAAAGTAACAAAAAATATTTGTTCAATTGATAAGTATGTGCAAGGAAGAATTTCAAGAATAGAGGTAACCTGTGAATCTCATTCCCAATTGTAATTAAACAATTATGGCATTAAAATGAATTGGATCACAGACAACAAACACAATTTGGAGTACCAATGAGAATGTAAGAACTATTTCCAGGCATTTTCTTTGAATAAATGTTCCCTGCCTAACTTAAAAAAGGTATTTCTTCAGTCTTCACACTCCTTTCTTGCAGCCTTCCTGGTTACCTCTTTCTACACCTTAACTTCTGGGCAAAGCTGATCAAAATATCAGCTATGTGCAGCTTTCCCCAAACCCTGCATGAGCGATATAGTAAACAAAAATGTCTTCAGTGTTTGAAGTACATTCCAACGTAATTTCCTATTATTCCAGCAGTCAAACTTGCTCTCTTATGTTCACATTTTCACAGACAGAATAAAGAAGTGGCTACCTAAAATTAATTCATCTTGAGCTAAAAATGAGGGAGACAACTGTGAGAATACCTACTGGAGAACAGGGGTCACTTTACTAAATAGCAGCCCACAGGAATCTCAGAGATGCTAAGTAATTTGTTCACCATATCTTCATTCATAAAAAAAGAAACAGAATTCATGATGTCTTCTTCAAAAATGCAAAGTGGAAGGAGACTGGATGAGATAGAGCAGGAAAGTGAAGAAAGCTCAGCCACACATAACCATTTGAGCCATGACTACAACGTAATGACTGAAAGCCTCCTACACATCAGCAAGTCCAGACCACCTGGTTATGGATTCTCCTAATACCATTTATCTCTCTCTACTAGAGAATATGACAAAGCACATTCTGTATTTATACCCTTGAATTTTGTCTATATATAAAACATTATATATTTAATGTACACATTTTATATAAAATATAAATTATATAACACGTAAGTATGCATAATATATATTTCTATGGTATTTATGTATATCATATACAGATTTCAAAGACTTGGCCTTGTGGGGGGTTTATGTGGGTAAAACAAAATCTAGGGAAAGGCATGAAATTTATTTAAATAAACTATGTCCATTCCCTAATGCTAATGCTGGGCTCTCCATCACAGAACCAATAAGTTTAACAAACATGAACTACATTTGCTGTGGAAGTTCTAAAAAGTGCTCACTCATTTACCCATCCCCGTTCAGCAAGGCTTAAAAATAAACAAGGAAAAAGAAGACACAAAAATATACACTTCTTTGACATTCTTTGATGGACAGCTGTTTAGAAACATAGCAATTACATCAGCAACACAAACATCTCATAATCCTTATTCATCATGTTAAAATCATGATCTTCTTAAAATTACCACTGATTTACACAAGAAAACTAAGTACATTCCAAATTACAAGTAGTCCTAATTTACAAAGTATGATTTAAAATATAAAAACATCTGAGTGTACAATTGACTTCTATTAAGGCAACTATCAGGGTCAGGATTAAGCGTACATTTGGCAAAAAGAAAACTTCAGTTTTTAAAAAAACTACTCCTGAAAACCATCTTTACTTCTTTAAAATATCTCAATTTGAAAAGTAATATCAGTATAATTTTAAGAGACAAATGTTCATTTCACGTGACTGTCGGCTAATTGATTGGTTATTTTTCTAAAGTGCTTTTCTATTAAGTAATTTGATAACAAACCTAAAACTATAATTGTGATCATAAAAATGATTTAAGGCAATACTCTCCTTAAATAAAATAGTATTAGAGATAATACTAGTAACATTTCAAAAGCTACTGTGTGTACCACTATAGTAACATTCATTGATTCATTCTCTTTCCCTCGCTCTCCCTCTTTCTCTCTCTCTCTCACTCTGCCACAATGTTTTTGTGTTTGTCTATAGTTCAATTGTTTCCCAGTATAAGTATAGTTGATTTTATAACCGATTTTAGTGATTTGTCTTTGGGTAAATATAATATCTCAGTAGTTTATTCACCTTTAAAATCAATAACAGATACTTAGCACTAAAGAAATTATTTGGACTGCACTTTTAAGGCAAACGGCAGAGTTCTATACTACAAGAAGGCTATCGTCTAAGGTCACTCTTGTGATTTTTGGCACACAGTGATGGTGTTGAGAGGGAACTATCCACAAGATCATCGACATCACATGCTCTCATTTATGCATGCTTAGGCATGGGGGAGACCTAACATTTAGAACTCAGGGGAAGTCCAGTGACTGGAGTTTGCAAAAAGAGTATGACAAACTCCACTTCCAAACTCTCTGTCAATTCACTGTGTTTTTAAAATAAAGATAAATTTAAAACCTGTGTGCAGATGAAAGGCTTTAACTGGCCCAACCACCACCTGCCTGTTCACAAGCAGCTATCTGAGGCTCATACTGCTCTAATACTGGAGGATGAAAGACTCAAAGTCCTGGAAGCTCTAGCATGTTCACATCTAGTTTCCAGCTACAGGATCACTTCCAGGAACCAGAAATCAGCCCTGTGATAAAAGCCTTCAGCCCAGGGCCTGCAATCAGGTAATACTATAGGGGAAATCCCACTGCACCAAACAAAGTGAAACTCAAAATGTGCAAAAGTATAGCATTCAACTCTCCATCTCCAACATGCATAAAAGTCCCCAAGATGCATTTCTGGTGCACCTTCACTATGTTTCCACTTATTAATATATGAGAAATTACTTTTCCCGATTCTATCCCCTCAACCCAAATAAAATCAAGTAAACACAGCATCACTCATCATCTCTCGCTTCCTAAGGGAAATCCTACCACTTGCCAACTGACAGCTGATACCACCAATTGGCATTACACTCTGGAAAAGGAACATAACCTTTGAAAATCTGATACCATATCTGTAAAATGGTCACTACCTTTGGAATTAAATTAAGCAAAGATGGAAGGTTGTTACAGCTTTAGGAATATTTTAAGTGCACAATAAATATTAACTAACATTTTTTCCCTTTTCCTCTGTGCCATCAAAAAGCCTTTACTCCAAGCTACATATCAAACAGCACTCAAAAAACCATGAAAAAACAGAATTTTGTGATGTTTCAGATCACAAATTTATGTAAATTTTGCCCAAACAATATTTATTATTTATCCTTTATTTTAGTCCTAATAAGAAAATTAATTAGTATTCCCATTTTACTGAAATGTTAAATAACTTGCACAAGGTAATAGAGCAAGGAAACTACAAACAGATTAAAACTCAGGTGATTTCACCTTAAAAATTCACATTTTTAACCAAAAAATTCACATTGTTATCCCAGACTGACCCCAATTTAAAATGGTTCAACTTCATGATTTTTCAGCTTTCTCATGGTGCAAAAGCTATATACATTCAATGGAAATCATACTTCAAACTTCAAATTTGTGTATTTTCCCAGGTTGGTGAAAAGCAGTTTAATATTGTCTCACAGTGCTGAGCAGTAGCACCAAATCATAGTCCTAGTTAACCACCTGTTTGTGAAGATAATTAAGCAAGAACTCTGTAGTGTGTTGTGCTGCTAAGCTATGATGCTTGCTAAACTGGGCATTTGAAATGCATTCGCAACATAATAATATTTCAATTTATTATGAGTTTACTGAGATATGACTCTAAGGCAATGAGCCTCTTCTTACTTTGTGACATCAGCAAACAAGAGTAGATCATGCTCCTCCTCCCTTTTTGTATATGAAGAAATTTTTTTAACATAGCCACATTCATTTCTTTAACACTAGCTATTGATTAGTTTCTGACAAAAGTATAATTGACAAAACAATATATATTGTTTTTTCAATTTATATAAATATATATTTAGCATATACAATATTTTGTTATATGCATATTGATGAAATGATTAGATTCCACTGTCCTATCACTTTACATTTTGTGAACAGTTAAAATTTACTATATTAGCAATTTTCTCAATGCTCTATACTCACCATTTATGCAAAAGATCACCAAAATTTATTCTTTTTACCTCAAATTTTGTATCCTTTGACCAACATCTCCCATCTTACACTTTTAACTCTTAAATTCAGTGTGACAATGATGCCTGCCCAACTCCATTTCTCTAAAAATTAAAATCTGTTCTCCTCCACCTCCAGAGTCTTATTGCTGTCAAATACCATAAATTTCATTTCTAGTCACTTCTTTTCTACAAAGGGAAGTAGTATCCCATTATTATGAACTTTTTTCAATGGCTATTACAACCAGGATCAGGTTGTATTCTGACGAGGTACCAAGTTATATCATAAACATTGTTGGAGTCCACTATGAAGCCATCCTGAGCAGGATTTAAATTTTATTAATTGGCTTTCTATGTTAATCTGCGAGTCTGTCCTCGGCCTCGGCCCCTTGCCTGGCAACAGGAGCTGATTCATAGTAAGTGAACCTCTGTGAATCACTGGCCCTGGCTGAGGCCGGTAGTGGCCTGTGTGTGAGGCCAGAGACACCTCAAAGGGCAAGACAAGGTCACAGCTGCGGACACTCTGGCTCCAACCAGCTGCAAAGATTACTGCAGCTGCAAAGATTACTCCTACAGTCTCACTTCTACCATGTCTTCGTGATAAGACAGTGCTACTAATTGACTTGATTCATGACTTGGAGATGTCCTTGAAGCGACTCCCCAAGTTTCTGCTGATTGCCTGCACTTTCCTCAGTTTCTCTGCCCTTTGTCCTTGGTCCAAATATAAATGGACTGATCCAGAGAATCCTTTGTCTTTACCCTCGAAGCCGTACACTCGTTTGGGAGATCAAAGATCTAGGACAGAATCCAATAAAACATCTTTTCTAACACTGTTTTCTGAGCTCTCCAAATAGCTGTGAGATTTGTTTTTTTTTTAAATAATATATAACATTCTTAAAGACAAGAACACCTTCTGAAGCATAATAATTGGCCACACAGCCAATAATAAAAATATGTAATATATTTAAATACACAGAAAACAAACACAAGATAATTGGTTCAGGAAGATATCATTTTTGGCATGTGGGGGTGTTTCTTCAGAGGGAGGGTTTTTTTGACACAGGGTCTCACTATGTAGCGTAAGCTAGCCTTGAACTCGAAGCAATCCTCCTGCCTCAGCCTCCAGGGTCCTGGGATTACAGGAATGTGCTACCAGGTCAGCCAGGGAGATATAATTTTAAACTTCAGAGATCAGTGACAACAACGTATGCAACAATTTAATACAAACTCAGGAGAAGATTCTAACGGCGATAGCGCCTTGGTTCATGAAATTAATGCTTTCTGTGATTCTGATCACAAACTGAATTGGACAAGAATCAAATTAAATAATTAAATGTCCCTATAGCTCACCATTAAATCTAACCACTGAGTTTGATTTGCTTTCTTGACCACTTCAGTTTGCAACAAAATTATGGAAAAAATCAAGTTCTTGAACCAAGGTACTACTGTATCTTTATACCAAAATGCTATTTCCTGAAGAACCACAAAAAAAAAAAAAACCAAAAAACTGAACATCACAGCAATCCTCCTTGTCCGCTAGTGTAAGAGCAGTGCTAACCTTCCACTCAATTCTCAATCCGACCATCTCAGAACACTTCCATCACTGAGCATCCCTTTCCTCCATTCCAGACGCTCATCAGGAAGGAATCCTTCTAAACCCCTGTTCTGGGCTTCCCACTGTTCCTTCACTCCCTTCTCTCAAGCACCACCCTTGCCTCTGTGATTGGAAACTTTGGGGAGCAGTGGGTATCCTCAACTCTGCTCTGCTCTTCCTTCCTCCTGAGAGCAGGATGTCCAAAACAGAACAGGTCATTCTATCAGTAAGAATCCTGGACTTACTGCCTTTCTCTTCTTCACCCGAATTGTTCAGAACCCAAGGAATAAAATGAAGGCCACTGACTCGAACTATCCAGAGACCATCACCTGAGAGGATGCAAATAAAATTCAACTTTCAGAGTTATGCAACAGAGAACAAACACTGAAACCACAGCATAGTGGTTAGAAGTCAAAAGAAAAAAAAAAAAAAACAACTAGAGTGTAATGTTCAAAACCTCTACCAACAATAAACCTGTAAGCAAATTTCTTAGCCTTCTTGAGCTACAGTTTCTTCACCCTGTCACATCCCAGAGATGCTTCACATGTGCCTTAAACAAAAAACTAGGAAGGAGGTCAGCTCAGTGGCTAGAGTGCATGCTGTAGCAAGCATGAGACTCTTGGTCAAGCCCCAGTACTAAAAAGAAATGAAAGAAATGGATAGAAAACTAGCAATTAACTTTACTTCTGAATATGTATCTAATAAGGCAAAGCATCAAAAATCTTCCTTCTTGAAGTATGGCAGCATGTGGGACTAAGTCAAATAAAAATGATAATAGCTGGCCATTTGAGATGGCCTTAAACTTTCCATGTTTTCATGCTCCCCTAGTTTTTTACAAAAGTATTATCTCAGTACCTAAAAGGAAATGGTGTTAGTAATGTCATGGTTATGATTTCAACCAAATTCATCAACACTTTTCAAATACGGACTCCTTTCTTCAGAGAAATAAGTCCTTTTCTTTCACATTTCAGGAACCCCGGCCTCCAAATGACTTTTAAACAGCTTTGTGTACAAAGAAGGGAGGGGTGTACTGTTTGGTGTTTAATTAAACCTGTGTTTTCCATGAAAGTTCTTTTCTCATTGAAATTTTAATAAATTAACTTTTTTTGAGGGTGACTAAAATGGCGAAGTAGCAATCAGCAGCAAAATTCAGGCTCTCTTAGAAACACTTGGAAAAGAAAAAATTTGAGAAGAAAAAATAGTAGATTGCTGGGAATATGGCACAAACTGACAAGAAAATTAGAAGTTACAGAGAAGCTGGAGAAATGGTCCACACTGCAGAGAAAAGAATAAAGCAGTTTGGAAGCTCATCCCAGCTCCCAGGAAGATGAACCTGTTTCCGTGGACACGAGGGTCCTTTATCTCACTTTTCTCTCCTCCTTCTCCTTTTCCATTGTTTAATTTTTCAAAATTTTCTTCTTTCATTTACCTGTTCCTCATTTCCCCATATCTTTATAATAGAACCATTAACATTATTAATCTTTAGATAATTAACTATGCCATTAATGTTGAATTTGTTTTATTGTTAGTTGAGGTATAGTTGTAGCACTTACCAGATATTTACTGTATTTTAATATTTGATTTGTCTTCGTGTTTATGCTGTAAGCAATTATACAGTACCTCTGTTTTGTATGGTTAAGGGTGGTACATTATTGACTGTTACGCACCAATATCCAGTTTGTTTTGGACAGTATCATTGTTGCTCATTTACTTAATGTCACCGGGGTGACAAAGCTGTCAGTTTTTTACATATATCTGCAATAAATAGTTTTTTACACATGTTAACACCTGGATTCCCTTTGAATCATTAACAATACTGTGGTCCATTTCTGGAGAATTGGGTGCTGAGTTAACTATCTGCATCTTCTGCTCTCAAATTAACCAAAGTGGTCAAATCATGGGACAGAGTCAAAGGCTTATAGTTAGCCACACTCAGTGTACATAATTGAAAAGCAAATGTTAACTAAAGAGATCTCCACATTAGCAGCAAAGTCTTTCTACTATATGTACTTGAACAAACACAGCATAAAACAAATGAACAAAGCCAATGGTTATGTAAGAAAGCAGAACAAAAGGACTCCAGCAACTCCTTTCTACGTCAAGGCAGATCCATGGTACACTGAAGGGGAGGAAAGCAAACACCATACAGCTGAGCTACTCAAAAGAATAACAAAGTAGCTTTTTTTAAAAAAATTAATAGTCTAAAAGAAGATATAATTAAACAGATAATAGCTACAATAAACAAAATAATCAGGCAGTTTACAGAAGACACTAATTAAAAAAAACTAGCTGAGCTAAACAAAATAATGCGAGACAGGAATGACCATTTTAGAAAAGAATTAGAGTCCATGAAAAGGTTCTAACCAAAATCCAGAGTATTAAAACTTCTACGGAAAGTCTGTATTGAAAATATGGACAGGAAAAGTAACCAATGTGAGGACAGAGAGTCAGAATTAAAAGACAGGTCTGCTATCAGAGATCAATTGTCAGAAATACCTTAAAAACAATCAGAAAATGTGAAAAATGGGCCCAACGGCATCTAGATGATACAAAGACTAATTAACTGGACTTAGTGAAATTTCACAAAATAGCACAAATGGTATAAAAATCTTTTTACACAAACAGTAGCAGAAAACTTTCAAAAATGTAGGAAAAGAATAAAGCATACAGGTAAATGAGGAATACAGAACCCCAAATAGCCACAATCAAAACAGAACTCCACAACACATCATAGTCAAAATTTCAGAAGTTCACATAAGGACAAAATCTTAAAAGCTATTAGAGAAAAGCAATGAATCATCTATAAAGTTAAACCCATTAGAATTACACAAACCCATTAGAAACAACACAAACTGTACAGGCCAAGAAAGCTTCAAGTGTTCTAAACCCTAAAAGAACACAACTTCCAACCCAGAGACATATATCCTGAAAAACCATCTTGCAAAATTAATGAAGAAGTAATGGAGAACTACAAAGAATTCTCAAGAATATCCTAGAAAGAAACAATTAAGCCAACAAGGCCAAAATGTCTAATAAAATGAACACACAAGTCAAGGTCAGCAGATATGCAAGCAAAAGAAAAAAACTGGCATCAAGAAAAAATGAAATGACAGGAAATAGTCAGTATATTTCAGTAATAACTCTCAATGTGAATGGTCTCAGTTCTCCAATCAAGATCCAGATTGGCAGAATGGACCAAGAAACAAAACCCAATGATAGGCTATATATATGTACGAAACACAATTTCACAGATTAAAAATAAAAGGATAAAAAAACAATTTTCCATGCAACAGGAGCCCAGAGAAAGCAGCAAGATTAGCAATTTTACAAAAGAGAACTCTAGGCCAAACTGATCAAGAGAGGTAAAGATGGTTACTACAAATTAGTTAATGGAACAATTCAGCAGGAAGAAATAACAACTATAAACATATGTGAACTACACTACAGCATTCCCAACTTTGGAAAACATTTGTCATGAAAAACAATGGAGTTTAAAAAGCAAGGATAGGCTGATTGGGCCTGGCATTTTTTTTATCCTTAGTATTCAAGCCTGGTTATTTTCTGGTTAAGTATTATTTTCAGGGAAATGGAGTATAAGTTGAGGTAAAACTGTCCCAGAGTTAGTGGTCCACCTAATTTTTATACTTGATGTCTCTTGATTTATTAATGTGTATTAAGATGGTTGCAGGTTTTATAGGTATCCAGACATGACCATATCCATAGGAAGAGGAAACACCATTTCTTCCAGTAGCCTCTTTCTTTCTAGTCACTTTTCTTCTTAGAAGTCAGGAACGTTTTTCCAAAACACTCTTTACCCTAGGAGAGTTTTGTTGCTGTCTCATTAACCACAGTTTGGTTAAATGCCCGTTCCAAGAATAATTACAAGTACTAACAAAGTAAAAATAATCTTTGGCAGTTTGGAGTGGGATGGCTCCCTCTGAGGCACGTGGCCCCATAAGAAAGGAATGAGTTCTGTTTTTTACTGAGCTCTTGTGCTGTTACGAAGGAGAAGGAATCCAAGGGTATCACCCTCACATGAAACAAGACATTGACCACAATGTGTTCATCAAGTCCCCCAGGCTGCTGAGCCGTCACTATGAAGAAGATGAAATGGTAGATATCAAGACAGTAAGCACAACACTACACAGCCTGTAAAATAGCTCAATGGCACTGATATGTCCAGTGTCAACACTGATCAAATCTGATGGAGAGAAGAGGATGTATGTTCCACTGGTATGTTTATGGCACTTTAAATACTACTAACAAAATTGGAATCATCTACACTGAGTCCATCTGGATAACTCTAAATATATATTTTTCAAATATATATAATTTACACATACAAACTTCTGTTGGTATCAAGCATTTAGAAACAACAGTCTCTTACTTGAAGCCTCAAGAATTCCAAAGGGCCTGCTACCCAACGGTGAAAGGTGCCACATTAAGGCTTAGGTTTCTCTAACTCTTCAGCTTGTTCTCTTCTCTGATACATCCCACTGATTCTCAAAAGGTGTGGTATGAGCTCAAACCACAGGACAAGTGAAGATAAAGCAGTGGATTTGTGACACGTACCCTCTAGATAGTTGGCACACATAACTTAATTTAAACCTATAAGCCAACAATTGAGTTCAAATGTCAGATTTCCCATCTAAACTATAGAGAGTTAGACCACATGAAAATTGAAGACAATTTGTTTCATAGACAAGGCAACTACATAAAATGTTTTGATGTAAAAAAAAGATAAGAAGGTGAAATCTCAATCTTCTGAGGACACTTATTCAACTTCTCAAAGCCTGTATCTCCTCAACTATAAGATACACACTCTGAGAAGCTAACGGCAGAATCAGTCATAACACATGTAAGTCCTAAGTGTGTGCATTGCAAGCATTTAATGATTAATAATAATCAGTTAATAGTATTCTTCAATGTAACTACAGAGCACTAGAACAAAATCTAGGAGCACTGAAATATATGAGTGGCTTAACATAAATTCTACTGGCATAATCAATAAGTCACAGTTTTCATTCAGTAAGTTCTTTTAATGTTTATAAGCCATCAAAATGAAAAATAACCCTTAATAATCTATAATCTTATTTATCTTTCCAGAAATGACAGGGAATTATTGAGCTACTGAATGTTTCCTGAATAGAAGAACAAAGATGAAAAATGAATGTGCACTGAAAAGTATCCAACTGACTTTTAAACAGCTTTGAAATGTTAATATGATAGCCACCCTGCATATCAAGGTACAGGTTTTATAAGCCACTAAGTTATTAGTCAGTAAATGATTTTTAAATTCTGCTATTAATCCTCTTGCCTCCATTAGCAATCATGTCACATTCTGAACACACAGCAATTGGCCCTTTGAGCATAGTAAGTACAGAAAAATCTGCATCTGCAGACCACAAATCCAAAGCACCAATCTCTCTTGCTTTCTCTCCCTCTCCCTGTGCATCCTTAGGGTGCGACAGACACACTAGCATGATCTTTTAGAGAGCACAGGGTAAAGGGGACCAGCATAAATTGCTACTGTTTCCCCAAAAGATGCAACCACTGCTTGTTGTATCTATCTGTTATCTTGGGATCTGCACACAGACCATTACCACCAACATTGAGTTCTTACTATATACTCAATAACTAAATGACTATAATGCTAATCTAGAATTCTGTAAGGCCACACGGTTGGTAAGGAATAGGCAGCCATAATTCAGGCCAGGGCAGACTGAAACTGAACCCCTACATAAAGCCCTTGGCAGAAACTTACAGTTCTAAACTAAAGTCTCCAGAGACTCCTATGGTCACTTCAGTACAGCACAGTCCTGGGGAAAACATACCTTTTAAAGTGTAACAAGAAAACACATAGATGAACAAATTCAGCACCTAGAATTCTTGCAGGCAAGAACTAATATTATACAGAGCACAGACTGACAGTAAAACAATGATTTGAATAAAAAACAAATCAAATTCGTCCTTCAAAGCACTGACTGATGGGGGATAGAGGGAACCTGAATTCTCCTTTGGATGGTACTACTCCATCAGGAGGCTGGCATCCTGATAAAGGTTCCCATGGGGAAGCCGGCTCTAAAATAAAACTCCTGAAGAAGAGCTCTAGATTTCCTGTATCATTTCTCTCAATTTTCAGATCCCTACTGTCTTTTTTTTTTTCTGGTACCAGGTGAAAGAGTTTTGCCCTAGAATAAATTAAAGGTCATTTTGACAGTAGTTCAACATAGTGGAAGGCCAAATTGGGGATGCTAACCTTGGCGGCCACTTCTTCCTTATTTTCCCAGTGCATGCAAAGAAAATTCCAATCAGCTCCTCGCACATTATCATTGCCTTCCCCAAATGCCACATCTGGTCAAAGATCACATATACCCCACACCTCCATATCTGGGGAGAGGAGAAAGCCAAACCCTTGCTAGTTGTGGGCTCCTCTCTGTGTTCTTTAAATTAAAAGGCCACTTTTATTTTTTCTTATATTCTGCTCCTTTATTGCAACAGAAAACTCTCACATTTTGGTGCCTTGAGACGTGGATGGCAGAGCACTAGCCCCTGGGAGTCGCTCCCAGTTCGAGCTCCCCTGCCTAGGAACCACCTTTCCTTCCTCCAGGACCGGTTTATTTGCTAATCCACATGTAACATGGACCCTCCTCGTTCATCACAGGTGAGCTGCTGTCCAAGGTTTTCTGTTTCCATTCCTCAAATTCGCAAGCTTGCAATAGAAAACCTGTCTGTTGCTGCCCTGGACAGAGATAGCAGTCTTCACGTTCTTTGGGCAGGACAGTCTGAGGCAAAACTGTTACCCTCTTGTTCTTTGGGGCCCCACCCTGCACTCTTGGTGATAACAGGTAAGAACTGCTGTTGGGACCTTCCACCTCATACTTTCAAAACAGGTGAAGACTTCTTTTGATAAATGTGATCCAGGTCAGCTTCCACATTCCTTGGGGGGGAAGCTAAAGTTCTTATGGCCTGAGGCAAAGTTATTCTCTAGCTCACTTATAATTCAATCCATGGGGACCACTTCCTATCCCCCAAAAAACACACTTCTGAGGTACTCTTGGCTTCAAGAAGGCTATAAAAAACCAAAAAGCTTATCTTCTATTTATACTTTTGTCACAATGGCAGCAAGTTGGCAGAAACCCCTCATTTTTAGGCATTTTTCACTTTAAGGATGTGACCTTCTCTCATTCTATCCTGTATGATGGCCCAAATACTTCTGGCTCACTCTGTTCCACCATGAACTCTCCCTTCTCCCCACCAGACTCCTTAGATGATGCATCTCCTGTCTTTATGGCTCTTTCCCCATATCTCCAAGATCAAACCCCGCAGCTTTCTCAGCCAGAGGTTTCTGTGCCCTCTGCGTAATCCTCTCCCCTTTCTCACCCCCAGTGGCCTCTAATCCTTCCCTTAGTTTCTCTCCCCCATCTCGGATTTCTCAATTCCTCCACCTGAGCCATCTATTCCATTGGACAGCTCTTCTTCTTTTTCCCCTACTCCTGCATCACCATTTTCCCTGCCAGCTCACCATACTCAGTTCTCATGGGTTTTAGCAGGCCACATAGTTCTCAGCAGCCATCTTGCTACAGCTCACATGGAGGACAGGCACCATCTTGCAGCCCTCCGTCATGTGACAGTGTGCCATCATCTTGTAACAGGTCACAGGGTAAATGGCCGCCATGTTGTGGTCACTCATCATAGGATCAGCAGCAGCCATCTTGTTGTAGGTCACATGATGGTGAGTCACCATCTTGTGTTCCCACAACCATGTAACCAACAGCAGCCATCTTGCTGTGGGTCTCATGGTAATCAGTCACCATCTTGTGCTTCCCTGTCACATGGTGCCAAGTGGTCATCTTGTGGTTGACAAACCAGTAACTGCCCACAAATGCCTGCTGGGTGGTTGGCTGCTCAGTGGCCATCTATACCTCCCAATCACAGCCTTTTCAGCCTCAGTCCCTATTCCTCCTTCAGGAACAGACTGGTCCTGAGGACTAGTTCATATTCATGTTCTTTTTTCCCCTTGCTGGCCTATCTCAGAGTAACCACAAATTAGGTTCCTTTTCTGCTATTCCTATTTCAAGAAATCTTCTTGAAAAGGAGAACCTACAAAAAGGTTCACACTAGTCTATTTATTATAGTTCAAATTGGCCAAATATATTTGAGTGCACTTTGATTTTGTAAGATGTTTGTCAGTCTATATACCTGTTGTCTGTTTGTCCGGTCTCTTTACACTATACATACCGTCTGTCCATGTTTGCCCATTTGGCTGTCTATAAACAGTTGTTCCTATTTATTTGAGCTCAACAATCTTTTGTTTCTTTTTCTTTTGCATTTTCAGATCATTTAATCAAGGTTTATTTGGTTTATAGATTTAAAAAGCATGCTTCCACCTAGATTGCCAGCTGATCAAAATGATGCTAAAACTGGTTAAACAAAGTCCCTTGGGGTAAGGAGATACTGGACAAGACTTCAATTGATGAATAAGAAAGTGGCCACCTGATAACTTTAACCAGCTCTTATTCATTAATCAGAGGCCCCAATAATCTCCATAGCCTTATGGGAGACACCCATCTAAAGTTCATATGGTTAAGACAATTCATTGTTGCTGAAACACAAAACTGGGATTATGATGATAAATATTTTCTTTCAGCTCCAGACATCTGTCTTTTTCTTGTGCTCCAGCCAAAACATTCAAGTCAAACCAACATAAGGTTATCAGTCAAATGATAATTTTTAAACAAAATTTATATACTGTCCATTAACAAAAGGACCTAAGAGCCAATGAGTTACAACTTCTATAACCTAAAAGTAGTTTCTAAACTGTCAGCCCCTATTGCTCATGCTTTGATTATACATGCTTTTGTATACTTTGATTATACATGCTTTGATTAAAGTTTATTCTTGCCTAAAAGGTGCCAGACCCCAAGGCATCATACAGATAAAAACAGTAACAAATATACTAAATTTTTTTTAGATTCCCTTTACTGGGATCCACCAGATTATTTCAGAAAAAGGTTATATGATGCATATTGAGGCCATAATTAACTATACTCAACTGGCCTTAACTGATCAGCTGAGCTCTCTCCTAAATAAAAAAGGTAAAATTAGTAAAACAGGCCATCCTCCAAAATCAGATGACAGTAGACATTCTAACAGCATAGGAGGTACTTAAATTGTAAAACCTAAATGTGTGTATGACAAATCAATGCCATGTCAGTTTCTAAAATTCCCTGGACTTTATCCTTATCCTCCTTATGGGAAGCCATTACTAAAATTATAAATATCCTGTTGATTCTATTAATTCTATTATTTGGCTCCTGCATACTTCATTGATTCTTTGCCTTTGTCTCCTCTAGACTTAAAGCTGTACACCTACCTAAGATGAAAATGCCAGCTACCTAAAGAGGGCCACTAGTTAAAAGCTCTGCAGAGTATCCCTGATGGCCATTCAACAACTTCAACCCCCTTCAGCCTGAAGATGCCACATCGGTCATCACCCATTACCCCTCACAGCAGTTTGGGTTACTTCTTCAGAGGAAAAGTGCTACAGGGAGGTAAGACAGTTAAAAATATTATAGGCAGTCAGACAGGGCTAAGGCCTCAAAGGAGCTGCACAGAGGACCAGATGTCTTGTGACTGTGGAGGAGGTAGATACCTCCTGCTGTGGGCCAGATCCCAAGACAAAAGGCTAAACTTGGCCCTCAAACCCACAGGTTGACCTTCTTAGTATTGCTTTCCATGTTTTCAACAGAGATATTGATATTTATATCAAAAGGAAGAAAAATAACAATTTGATCTTTTATCAGTGACACTTGGAGCTCTAAGACAGGTAAACTGAGACAAGATAGAGCTGCCCAAGCCCCTCCCGGACCATGCTTCAAGTACAACAAAAGGGCCACTGGCAAGAGAATGCTCCTTCTTAAATCTCAAGGGCCATTGGGAGAGCTATCTTAGCCACCAGAGAGCTAGTAAGCCATCCTCTAACTCCTTTGCCTCACAGGAGATCTTTTCACTACTGGATTCATTGTTTGCTGATCTACTTGGCCTTGATGCTGAAAACTGATGTAGCTTGAGGCCCACAGCTCCCATTAAAGTATCCTTCTCAGAGCCTCAAGTCTCACTGGATGTCTCAGGTAAGACATTCTCTCTACTTGTATATGGAGACCATGTATAGTGTTATTCCTGAGTTTTCAGGCTATTATATTAAATCCTCAGTCTCTATAGTGGGTGTTGACAGCCAACCTACACAGCCTCTACAAACAGGGCCCATTCCATGCAGGTTCCAAACTCTCTTCCTCACCCACTGCTTTCTGGTAATTCCAACATGTTCCACATCCCTTTTAGGTAGAGATCTTCTCCAAAAGCATAACTTCTCCTTTACCTTTTCCCTGCGCACAGCTCTTGTCCTCCAAACACCCTCACAGCGCACTGCAAAGCCATCCTCTCCTCTCCCTTCTTTTCTAGTTGATCCCATAAGTTGGGATACCTCCAACCCCACCTGCACTACCCATGCTATACCTATTTTCATTCATCTCAAGGATCCTTAATTTTTCCTTGTGTTCCCTAATACCCTATAGCTCCCAAACACTTATGGGGATTTAAACCTATAATCAAGCATCTTTTAGACAATGGTTTTCTTAAACCTATGCATTTACCCTACAATTCTCCCATTCCCCCCAAAACTCAAGCCTAATGGGTCCTATGGTCTGGTACAAGAACTTAGAGTAATCAATGATGCTGTTACCCCAATTCACCTAATGGTGCCAAATCCTTGTACTATGTTCTCTCATATTCCTCCCTCCACCACTCACTTCATAGTCCTACACCTTAATTCCCTTTTTTTACCATCCCCCCTACATCCTATTGTCAGGATTCCTTTGTACTTACATAGGCTGACCCATATACTCTAAGATCTCAACAACTTAGACCTGTCATCTCTATATTAGAACCTCTCATCAGGGACACACACCATCCCTTTCCTTTCCTACTCATCAATATAACAGAAACACCCTCGGTCAGGATTGGCAGATAGATTTCATACACATGCCCCACCACAAAACTTTCAAGTATCTTCTTTTCTTACCTTTGTTTGTACTTTTTCAGGATAGACAGAAGTCTTTCCCACAACCAGGGAGACTGCTGATATAGGTACTAAAGTACCATTACAAAAAATCATTGCAAGGTTTGATCTACCTCCAAGTATCCAGTCAGATAATGGTCCAGCCTTTATTTCTCAGATCTCTCAACAGAACTATAACCAAAATGGAGTGGCCCCTACCTGGTCTTCCTCGGAACTCCAACGGCAGTCAAGTCGCTGGACTGCCATCCTGGTTCCACATCACTCAAGCTAAGCAGTGCACTCCTAACCCTGAATCTCCTGACTCTAAACATCCTGAGTAGTCATCTCATCTCTTATCTCCCTGTCTCTATCTCACCAAGGCCCCATAGCCACAATTTTCAGGCTACGTCACATTTTGTTATCCTATTTGGTTCCTGATCCCTTACATTCTATTAATTTGTTTTTTTCTGTAGGACTTTGGGAGTCTTTTCTAAAGACTCCCACATCATATGTAAAATTGTCTTCTATATAACAACTATCTTTTCTCTCTACTCTCAGCTGCTTAGTTAAACATGAGACCCCTGTGGGTCTAGGCACTTGTATCCCTTCTAGTGACATAGCTACAGCCCTCTTCATCCCTGCTCTATAATTTCCCAAACATGATTAAATTGTCAGGTCTTATATTTCTCATACTTCCTATTCTTTCCAGATCAACCCCTGGACCAAGGACAAGTTCTACCTACACTTTTACCCTTCCAGATGGGGGAATAATTGCTTCCCTTAACTTCACCTCTCACAACTCCATGCTCATTTTTCAGATTCTTCCTCACCATGGCTCTGATGGAATGATACATTTGGATCAAGGGCACCTTTCCTTCTACTACCTCTCCTGGATTCTTTAAATATGATAGCGGCCTGCCTCCTCATAGCAGCTTGTCTTGTTATTTCTCCATTTCAAGATGTGAGCATTCACCAAAAATAAAGTTGTCCAATAAAGTTTAAAAACACCTGGTACCAGCTTCTACATGGGCATCAACTGTCATCCAATCAACCCTCCTAAACACCAACATGACACCCCCATTCAGCAGGAAGTAGTAAGACAGAGTCTTTGCCCTTTTCCTAAAAATAAAAAGATAATAATGAAAGAGTTTTTCCCTAGAATAAATTACAGGACATTATGGCAGCAGTTCGATATAGTGGAAGGCCAAATCGGGGATGCTTACCCTGATGGCCACTTCCTCCTTCTTCCCTGATTACAGCTTCTACTTCCCTTTCTCAGTGCATGCAAAGAAAATTCCAATCAGCTTCTCATACATTATCAATGCCTGCCCCAAATGCCACATCTGGTCAAAGGTCACATATACCCCACATTCCCATATCCAGGCAAAGGAGAAAGCCAAACCCTTGCTAGTTGTGAGCTCCTCTCCACATCTTTTAAATACAAAGGCCATTTTTATTTTTTCTTATATTCTGCTCCTTTATTGCAACAGAAAACTCTAACACCAGGGATCAAACTCACATCCGCATGCTAGCTACGCAGGGATCTATGCCACTGAGCTAAATCCTGAGCTCAAAACTCCTATTTTCTATTGGTATTAAATATCTAAGGTACAGTGGCAGGAATTTCAATTACTCTGGGAGGGCTGGAAGAGATGTGGGGGACAGTTCTTCACACTCAAAAACATTAACTGAACACTTACCATAAGTATGACACAGTGCTCTACCATTGTGTGTACTATGCTGGGCCCAATATTAAATGCACTACCTATACAACAATGAGAACATAGTTTTTGAAAGGTAAAATCACTGAACATCCAATTTACACCTTGGAAAATTTACTTTTCTAGGTTTTAACTTAGATTCTTAAAATATTTTTTATAATCAGAAATACTCTGGTTTTCAGACTCAATATACAAGGCTGCATATTGAATTCTGAATATCCACTGAAATAATTACATAAGGAGAAAAAAACAAATTCATAGAAATTCAGGTGTAATACAGGACTTAAATATATAAATCACAAAAGTCTTCAAAAGTCAAAATTAAGTTGAAGGCCTTACTGGATCATACTGGATTAATATTTTTCATTCCGTGTGTTGTTACAGGATTTATATTAATAACAATGTAATACATTCTTTCCTTAAATATTTAAAATTTATACTTATTTAAGGTTGTAAATATTGACTTAACTCACAGAAAATGAAATACAAACAATAATAGCATGATAATCTGACAGGGTCCTATTTTTAATTCCTTTAATTTTTATGATCTGAAAGTTTCAGCAACATAATTACTCCAATATAGAAAATATTTGGAAAACTGTCAACAACTGATAAATTTAAATCCTTAGATCTACTAGAATATTAATCCATTAAAATATGAATCCACAGCAACATGAGAATATCATACAAAATTAATTCCCAAATTATTTGTTGCTATAAATTTATAAAGAAATTTCTCCACTATCATACAAAGTCCCATCTGCATCTCATACACTAAGATAAGTAGAGTATATATGTGCACATATATAAATCTGTTTAACCCCATTTTAAAGACAAGGATAAAATTCCCAAGATTATAAGATTAGTAAATTTGTACATCTTGTTCTTCAAAGCCTCATTTTCTTACATTATAATTGTGCCCCAACACTAGGACTAATCAGTATTTAAGTGGCTTACAAGTTGCAAATGCAGCATTACACAAGGTTCTAATGTGTAATGGTTTTATGTGCCCAATAAACATCTGACTTGTAGATTTCCAAATTTTCAAAAATGATTGTGGATTTGGAGTAAGCTGAGCCTTGATTATTTCATGTTTCAAATTTAAAATTCATAATTATCTCTATCTAGCCTATTTGGCTTTTAGTTTTATTCATCTAAAAAAGATCTACAAGGACAAGAATTATGGTCATTCTAAAGCAAATTGTGTTACTTGAAGGATATTTTAAAACTAAAAGAAGGCAGTTGAGGGGCTGGGGATTTAGCTCAGCGGCATAAGCACCTGCCTTGCAAGCAGGCAGTCATGAGTTCGATCCCTGGTACCGATAAAAAGGAAAAAGAAAAAGAAAAAAAAAAGGCAGTTGAGCTTGATGAAGTTTTTATCAGGATGGGATTAATAACGACAATAGTGGAACCTCAAACTAGATCAAAGGATCAAACAGTGAGATCTGGCAAGATGGTAACATATAAACACACCTAGAACCTCGTCCCTGTCTGAAGCTTATAAATTATAATCTCAGGGAAAAGTTATTGGAATTCCTCCAAGTAAATTTCAATCTACCACTTCCAATGCAAGTCACTGTGAGAAAAGAGAGACAGAGATATATCTGCAGTTGTGGGAGCCACAGGTGTCCAAAATTCAGGCAGAACGAACATCATGAACCAGGACCAAACGGAGAGAAGGGAGTTGCTCAGGGTTGAGTAATGTGAGAATGGCCTGAACTACCCGAATACTGTGAGGTAGGCGAGGTAGGAAGAATAATGGTGACTCCTCTACATGCAGAGAGAGACATGCAGAAGGTATACTGGATTCCAGTAAGAGGTAGACTGTAAATTTGGAGGACTCTGCATAACAGTCTAAGGAAGCATCTTGTGTTTTGGGTTCACTGCCTCAGCTCTGATACCTGCCTTATTTGCCTCTTTCTGAAAGCTCCATCTCAGGCAGACAGGTTTGGAGTCTCTTGGCTGGCCTAGCTCACATTTAGTAAGAGGAAGCCGTAGGCGAAAATGCCCACAGACCTGTCACTTTGCTTCAAAGGCTACACTACAGAGCCTTGGCTAGCCCCATTTGTATTGCTCAAAGTCACTTGGGGGGGTTGAGCATCTCCCTAGTCAGCTCTGGGCATCTCTGTACACAGGAGCAGAGCAAAGGTGAACCAATGGAGGCAAATCATCTTCTTTTAGTGGGAATCATCTTGGTGGTCCTCCATAGTAACAGACCAGAGATGATAGTTTAATTTTATGATATGGGTTACCATATCATAAGGAAAATCTGCTTATTCAAGCACTCACTTTTAGATGCCTGGGTAATTGACTGGATCTCAGACACTGAAGCTTGATGAACCAGAGAAACAACCATTTCCAGCATAGTCATTTTAGGAAGAAAACATAATATTAAATGAAATAAATCAAACATATAAGCTTAAATATCATATAGTTTCTCTTATATGAGAAACCCAAAATATAAATAAAAGATAATAGGAAGTGGAAAGGAGAAGTTACCTCAAAGGGTAAGGGGATCAACAGATGGAGAGGAGAGAGAAAGGGGTGAAAAAAGGAATTAACGTTCATTCTGTACATGTACCAACTCCGCAAGTAATATAAACATCATGTAGTGCAAATACGGACTAATAAAAAAACCTTAAAATATAAAAAACCCCACAACATTTCACTAAATCTTGCCAATACTACCTACTATATGTTTGTCCTTGAAAGATTTTCAAATGATGTTAGGGGAAATAATTCAAGAAAACTTAACCTAGGATTCTTGGCTCAACGCTGAATCCAAAAATGAAGCCACCAGTTTTTCTTCATAGAGCACCCACCCTATGCTGATTTGTCTAAAACAAGGAACACATCCTTCATTCCATCCCTGTCTCCAAAGCCTTGCAAAATTTCCAATGTATATTCCAAACTTCTAGATATATTTGTTCCCCAAGATGCCTTTGCTATGCCAAGAACTGTATTTCTCACATTGATTTTGCAAATATATTCAATGAATATTTTTATTCTTAAAGTTCATCTGGAAGAATATATTCATCAGAAAGAAAAAAATTGCGAAAAGTAGTTAGTGCACTGAATTTAGCTACCCCTGTTACATTCCTTTATATGGAATATAAGGTTGTGGTAAAGCAATATGAAATATATTCTAACAAAAAGGCTTTAAAATGCATACATACATTTTAACTGTTAAAATCAATGAAATAATAAGTAGATTGGGACAAGCAACAATTTGGAAAAAAATAAAGCCAGGATAAATGTCAGATAGATCAAATGGGTATATCCCAAAATGGGGAAAATTTAATAAGAGTTTGGTAAAATATTGATAGGAAGATACATATACAAATGTAAAAATCTCCACACCATAAACCCCATCAAAGGAAAATTACAAACTACAAAAAGTAATTACGTAAGATTCACTAAAAGTAAATAATTGTATCATGTAAGTGCTCTTAAATACTGAGATGAAAAAGTGGAAAAATAAAACAAAGAGTGTAGTTAGTAGAAAAGTCACAACGCAGCAAAACACGCAGAGACAAAGTTCAACCTCATCACTAAAATACAAAGCACAAAAATAAGCCAATAAATTATTTTTTGCCTGTCTGGCAAGTAGAAAGAGATGAATTTAAAAAACAGCACCTAACGTATTGGGAAATGAGCATCATTTTACATGACCGAGAATGCCTATGAGTATCAGCTTTAAAATATGCCTGCTTTGATTCCTCAATACTGTCAATTTTCTTTCTAAAAGAATTTAACAATTTTTCAAATGCATGTGCATATCAGTATTTACTATAACCTTTGTAACAGTAGTAAATTGGAGATAACATAAATATTCATGAGTAGAAGAATCTTCAATTCCTCCCTGAAGAAATATTAACTCTAAAAAACATTAGGGGATCACACTTGGTGTAAACGCAAAATCGTGCTAACAAGGATAAGCCTTAAAGAGGATACCCAATTCTTAGAAATATCAGTGTCTCTATTATCACTGCAAACACTGAGGTCTTATACCAAGGGGATCAAAATATAGTGTGTTGCGCTGGGGTTTAACTCAGAAGCACAAGCACCTTTCTGGCACGTGCAAGGTTGTGAGTTTAATCTCCAGTACCAAAAAAATTGTGTGTGTGTAATATACATATATAGATAGATAGATATAGATATAGATATATAGATACATAGATATATAGAAAGAGAGTGAGTTTAAATAAAAGCTTTGTTATGGCAAAAACAAGAAATTCAGGGAAAGATACATTGTCACTGACCCCACTCTAAATATCCTGGCTTCAAACTTTTTTTACCAAACTTCTTGCCACTTACTGACGCAGTTCTGAAGTCCTCTGGTGAGTGGCTTTATGGACTGTGATAAAAAATATGGTGAACGCTGCTGCCAAGTGCCATCTAATGAAAAGACAGGCTTGTAAAAACATCGTACTGCATCCTCATCCACTTTACTCTCTGCATCTGGCACCATGCAACCTCTGGCCCTTCCTCAAAGTCAAATGACCATAAAAGGTAAGCATTTTAAATCAGTTGAAGACATGGAGGCAGCCACAATGGCAATGAAGAAAGAGACCTTCCAAAACTGCTTCAGAAAGTGGCCAGAATGCTAGGATGAGTGCGCCTGAGATGAGGGAGAATATTTTGGAGGGAATTAATGGCAATGTGTTTTTTATTGCAGTTATTTTTTAAAATTTAAACAATCATGGTGATTTTGATCACCCTTGTATGCATATAGCCAAACACAGTACAAATGCTAGTTGCCTGTAACAAGTCCCCGAGGCCCATGCCACGCGATGATGGTACTGTACTTGAAACAGAGGCCACAGTGATCTCCTCAAGTTGTGTGCTGCTAAGCAACAGATGAGGTTTCCAAGCCCCTCCCAAAGGGAAATGCACAGCTCTCATCATGTTTTCAGACCTCAGCATCATCCGGGCTGAGACTGAATTTGGCACTGAATCAAGCCCACTCTCCCAGCAGCCCCATCTCCATTATTAACAAATCGATGAGAGGCATCTCTGTGGAAATGACAGCTAACTCACTAAGCGTCATTTGTCTTTCCACCTTGTCCAACAGAAAAACCCATGACAATACCTAAAAGCTACACAAATATATAGCACTGGGAATGAAGAATATCAGGTGAGGACTTATTACTCACTGAGCAATTATCCCAGCTTTGCCTGGATGATCCTACCCTGCTTCCTTCTCTCATTCATGCGAGAGGAGCACTTATGACCCGCTCACTTTTTAAAAGTTTTGTTTCTAACACCATTACAGTGGCAGCATCTGAATTCTGGAGAGGTCACATTCAATCCATAATGCCTTCAGGACAGAGCTATGTAAATAATTGGAGCCAACAGATTCAAATAATGTATGTTGTCATAGGTACAGTCATATTTTCTTTTCTTTACTATTTTGTTTTGTTTTACCAAGAGTTTAACTCGCAACAGCCTCACGTTTGCCAGGCTGTGCCACTAGCTATATCCCAGCCTCAAATTTTCCTAAAAGTAAAAGTAAAATAAAAGCAGAGAGTAAAGGACAGACACCAGGAACTAGTGAGCAGGCAAAAGGGTGATGGTGGTCAAAGGTCACAAATGTATAAATATGCCATAAAATGAAAAAGTTCTTAAGATCTAATGCATAGCATTTAATGACTGTGCTGCATACAAAATTTGCTTTAAAAGGTAGATCTTACATATTTTCATCATACACACACAAGTGATTACAGTACTAAGTGAGGTAATGAATATGTTAATTATCTTGATTATGGTAATCATTTCACAATCTATATAACCATCAAAACATCACAACATATATCTCAAATATATAAATGTTTCTTTTTCAGTTACACCTTAATAAAGCAGAAAAAAATTTAAGATGATGGCATTTCCAAAATCATGTCCATCCAACAAAATGTTCTAAAACAACCCAAAAAGCATACATGATTCATGACTTTTGGTTCAACCACTATGTATTATTCAAGCATTGTTCAAAAGAAATCACACTGTATATGCATTCCAACATCTTGCTTAATACAATGGAAGATACAGTGCTTCAATTAAGGAAAACGCACGCATACACCCACGGGGAAAAACATCACTCATCAACCTGCATTAGCATAAAGTCTAAGACATGCCCACTCACTACTATTGTCAATAAACTGACAATATTGAATCAGCAAACTCAATAAAGATGATATCTCTTTTTGTTCCTGACTAGATGCTTAACAGAAGAAACTTAACTAGTCTATACATATTTTAATACATTATTCTGACAAAAATAATTATAAAATGCACACATTTGCAACTGGAGAAAATGTGTCCATAAGCATCAATTCTTCCCTAATTCTGATCAGCCAACTAGCATCAGCCCACCTGGGGCAAAATGATTGCCTAGAGTTACATGGACATCACCTAGAGCAAATCTGAATCCTTACACTCTCGCTAATATTTCTTATCTATTTTCCATAATCCCATCTGAGAAAAAACAAAGGCAACATTAACACACTACTATCAAGGTGAAAAGAATGTCAAGTTTTTTGGACTACAGGGATTCTAGTAGCAATGTCATAGTCTGTCTTATGCTGCCATAAAAAAATACAGTACTCAAGACTAGGTCATTTATAAAGAATATGAATTTATTTTCTCACAATTTTAGAAGCTTGAAAGTCCAAAGTCAAAATGTCTGCATCTAGTGAGGGCCTCCTTACTTCATCCTCACCTGGCAGAACATAGGAGGAAAAGGAAAGACAAATGCAGGATGAGGCTTCTTTCCAAAGACCCCCAAGCCCAATCGCCAGAGTGCAGCCTTCACAAGGTAATCATGTATGAAGGCCTCACTTTTTAATACCATTACACTGGCAACACTCAACTGTGGACCCATTCAAACCATATTAAATGGTCTAGAATAGCAAAAGCAACCCTGGGCAATGAGGGCAAGTCAAGGAGCACCACAATCCCTGACCTGATAAACTACAAAATATAAATCAACAAGGTATTAGCAAAAAGAAAACCCAGACCTAAGGATCAATGGAACAGAATAGAAGATGCAGACACAACTACAAAGACACTCAGCCCACCTTACCTTTGACAAAAAGGTCAAACATGTTCACTGGAAAATAAATAATCTCTTTAATAAATGGTGCTGGGAAAACTATTTTTCCATATGCCAAAGACAGAAACCAGACACGTCTATCACAATGCACTGACGTCCAAATGGATCAAGGATCTAAACATTACAACAGAAACACTAAATTTACTGGAAAAGAAAATAGGTAGTAATCTTGAAGACACAGGCATAGGCAGACTTCATGAACAAAACCCAGGCTGCAAGGGAAATATTACAAAGAATCAACAAATGGGATCTCACCTTATTAAAAAGCTTTTACAACAGAGTGGAAAAATTATAGCCATTGTCCCATAAACAAAGGATTTATATCTAGAACATATAAAGAACTGAAAAGAATCAGACCCCCCAAATTCAAGGACTCAATCTAAAAATGTGCATCTGAAATGAATCTGCACTTCTCAGATGAGGAAATACAAATGGCAAATAAATACATGAAAAAATATTCAGCGTGACTGGTCATTCAAGAGACGCAAATTAAAACCACACTGAAATACAACAGCAAATGTGTTTAGCTGTGTTAAATAGATGACCATATTAATATTTTTGATTGGATCATTGAACACAACTATTTGCAGTCTAACTATTTGAATGTTCACTTTGTATGCTTTGATCCTGTGACCTGAATCACCGTTTCAAAGATGATAGTGTGTAATCTATTAACTGGTGATATCTTACTGTTTTATTTTCTTTTTGTAGTTCTATATTACTTGTACCTTTACACTGTTTTGTTTTGTTGTTTTTTTCTCTTCTTTTTTTAAATAAAAAAAAACACACTGAAATTCCACCTCACTCTTGAAAGAATGGCTGTCATCAAGAAATCAACCAATAATCAACCAGTAATAAATTCAACCAGTAATAAGTGCTGCTCGCAGGAGTGCAGACAGTACAACCACTGTGGAAATTCGTGTGGAGATTCCTCAAAAAACTAAGATTAGAGGACTCCTTTGACCCAGTTATTCACTTCTGGGTAGCTTCAAAGAAAAATTAAACACATCACACCACAGCGATACATCTGCATCCATGTTTTAGCTGCATGATTTGTAATAGCTAAATCTTGGAAATAACCCAAATGCCCATCAGTCAAGGAACAGATAAAAAAGATGTGAGGTTTTTTTATCTATAATTCAGCCATAAAGAAAGATAAACTTGAGACTTTCATAGGTAAATGAATGTAACTCAAGACCATACTCATATAAATTAGACACACATATGTAAACATTGTATTGTCTCATTAGTGTAAGAAAACGAAGGAGTAAATAAGATCCAAAACATACAACAGATATTGGTAATAGGGAAGAATCTGTCTATTTAATATTAGTATTCGTAACAATATAGCATTATTATTTGAAATTTAAATATTGGGATGAACATACTAGTATGACACAATGCAAACTGTATAAGGCAACAAATCAAACTGCCTATACTGTGATTGGAACTATACATGGATTATAGTCAACACATATGCAAATAGGAGTAGCTGAGCTATGAGAGTGAAAGGACTGTAAAAATATTATATTTAAGAAAGTTTCCATTATGTTGCTTTATCAAGTCGTTCCTATGTTAACTTAGTGCATTCAGAAGGGAGTAGTGTGCACAGTAGCACCCGTCCTGTCCACGTGACCCTCCCCTCCATTCCACATCTCCTGCACTGTCACCTACATTCTTCCTACATTTCACTATCACAAAGCTAAAAGATTACAGCCAAGAGGAACTGTGTGAGTAAGAAAAACACTGAGAAGATGGAGATGGCCAGCTTCAGGATCTCTCAGTGTAAACTGTTCAGAATAAGCTTTTATTTAAAACGTGGTTTTTTATAGGTAGCTATTGCACATGTATCACTTTTAAAGGAAAAGGACCAGGAGAGACTTCAATTATGCCACAAGTGATCACTGACTCTACTCCTAGTGCTAAAGAGTTCTTAATCAAGAATGGGAGAAAAAATAAAAAAATAAAGGGGCTGGGGATTTAGCTCAGCGGCATAAGCGCCTGCCTTGCAAGCCCATGGTCATGAGTTCGATCCCTGGTACTGGGAAAAAAAAAAAAAAGAATGGGAGGGAGAAGCACTTGCCATTAGAGGTGAATCACAAAGGAATGACAGCAGTGTCACTAAACAGAAACATTCCTGTCTTTGCAATATCTGTCAGGTCACATACACATGCCTAACCTAAGGAAAACTGTAAGGCAAAGTTTGTGAGAAAATATAAAATTTTGAGGGATAGAATAAAATCCTTTCCTATGTATCATAAAATACTGATTGATTTTACAGGTCTTAAGCTGATAGTCTGAACAACTATTTAGAGGATAATAATATGCAATATAGTAACTATAGTAGATTCCCTATTGTCTTATTTTTGAAATCCAATATTGGGTTCTCACTGTTTTGTTTGGTTTCATTTTACTGTTCTGTTCATTCTCTCAGAGCTGCAAATAAAATCCAAGCACACTGTGATAGCCTATCATTTAGCCATCTGACAGGTAATTCAACAAATCAGTAGGTAAGATGGAATAACTCAGAACCAAATGGAGCTTATCCAACTAACCCTCAATGTGTAGTTTTTTAGCCCATAACCTGGTAGACTATTTTTTTTGGAAGACAGGGACTCACAACATAGTCCATGTTGGTCTTGAACTCATAATTCTCTTGCCTGGGCCTGGCACACAATTTTAGCCTACATAGGTCTGT
The DNA here is from genome assembly GCF_034190915.1 of Cavia porcellus. Lineage (NCBI taxonomy): Eukaryota > Metazoa > Chordata > Mammalia > Rodentia > Caviidae > Cavia > Cavia porcellus. The sequence continues at coordinate 36,317,889 of NW_026947496.1, read as the reverse complement.
CATAACCCACACAGTCCAGGATCACAGTCATCAGACAGCCATGAAGGAGTGAGAGATCAGCAGCTGTCCAGAAACTTGTGCCTTTCCAACCTAGTGGGAGGAGGGAGGAGGGAGGAGAGAAGAGGGAGGAGAGAGGAGGAACGAAGGGTGAGGGGGAAGAGGATGATGATGATGATGATGACGACAGTGGGGTAGATGCTAATACCCAACTTTGGAAAAGGGCTTTCCTAAATTATTAAAAACACCAAACCTATGAGCTACTCATTAATTTCATCTAATAATATCAAGCTTTTAAGAAAAAGACATGCTACCCATGTCTCCTTACAGTTTCCCTATAATGGCCAGATAAACACAAATGAGATTTCACAGCAAGACTCACAAAGCTATTTTCATCCCAACTGACAAGTGTGCATCTCATCTGATGCTACAAATCAACATATCTGTCCAGAACTATTAGGGAAAAAACAACCAGAAGGCTGTCAAGACCAAGTCCTGCCAGTAAAACAAGACCTTGAGTAAGATCAAGGGCAGCGCCAGGACCTCAGAGTGACACTGATAGACTGCAGAGTGAGCAAGCCTCAAGTCAGGTGAATTTCCTGTTTAGTTCCCAATGGGGAAGGCACAGGGCAAACATGTCTTGGTCCAATCATTTGCAATTCTTGACTAAAAGGGCTTAGTTAAGATCAAAACTCAAGAAAGTGAAACTCTAAAGTTTCCAAATCAGCAAAATTACTATCTTTCCACAAATGTTATCCTGTGTCATGGAAAACCATGCAGGAAGGCCTGGCAGCAAGGACAGGAAGAATGGGTTTGGGGAGGCTTATGTGGATGATTCATATATGACTGATAGGCTGATGAGGACAGGTTCCTAAACGCTGCTGCACCAGCCCATCCAGAGGTCCATCCTGGATAGAACCAAAAGCAATCAGGCAAGAGAGTCAAAACTAAAGAGCTACCCACAGAGGGCAGAGCCTCAGCAATTCATAGGAAAACTGGGCTTCCTTTAAACAAAATTCTAAGACACAAGTATTGAAACATTTTATTATCATTGGTTTTTAAATGTAGCATCCTACTTCCAATAGTTTCTCTCTTTCAATTTACTCAAAATTATTTTTTTAAATATACCCTCAGAATAAAAAAGTGATTCCCCCCATATTTGCAAAGTTTCCATTAATTCTCTGACCAGTACCTGTCTCTATTCCATTCATTAACAACAGTAAGAAACATTTAAAGGATAAAATTGAGAGGGGTTGATAAAGAAAGAATAAAACTAAAGGTTAAGAATGAAAGAGGAGCTAGACTTCCAGAACTGAAATTCTAGCTCTTCCCCCACATTAGTAGTATGGAATCGGGAAAACTAGTTAATCTGTCTTGTTTGCTTATATAGTTAAAAAAAAAAAATCCTATTTCATAAGGTCCCTCTGACAGTTTGGATGCATTATCAGTGGTAATGCACTTGGTATATGTATGTGACAAACCCTAAGAAATGATTACAATATGCAGAAAAAACAGTATGTTAACGAACTGTGTTTCCTTTTGCTTGGCAGGGGGAGTTTTTTGTTTCTATTTTGAGGGGTTGTTTTGGAGGAGTGGGGTATCGGTTATGAAACTCAGGACCTTCACAATAAGCTACATTTCCAGCACTTTTTTTTGTTTGCTTATTTATTTTTTGAAACAAGGCTTTGATAAGTCATCAAGTTGCCCAGGCTGAGCTTAAACATGTGCTCTTTCTGCCTTAGCCTGCCCGAGTTCTGGGATTCTAGGCATATACCATCATGCCTGGATAAAAATTTATGAAATAAATCCTAATTAGTACAATTTTGATTTACTTACTATAAATCTAAATCTGAAATATCAATATTTTAGTAATAAACTATTTTATATTCAATTTTCCAATGTATATGACATGTTTTCGGGCATAAAATTATTTTTCATAAATCTAGAATTCAAAGAATCCAGAGAACTGATACAGCTTCATGCTAATCCACATTACACGTCTTAGCTCTGTCCAGAAAATAAAGTAAGATTCCCTTGAAGAGAAAAACTATATCCAGTTTTCATTTCATACACTCTGTAGGACCTTACAAAGTACTAGCATTCACTCATTAAAATGAACATACCTGGATTAATCTGACAACAACTTATATGACATTTACCTGAATTCAACTGAACTTGTTGAAGTTTTACTGTGAATAAAGAATTGATATGACTGTAATTTTTTTAGGCTGTAATTCTTCATGCTGTTGAAAATCTTTCTCAATCACACTTAGTCACTTCTCAAAAATAAGAAGAGAGAAAATATATATTCAAAATCTTTTTTTCCATATTGATTTTCTGAATCTTCCTCATGAGTTTCCTAAATCCCTAAAAATGTGAACTTCCAAATAAATTCGGATAATCACTGGATTCAGACTTTTGCTGAATACAATAGGAAGATTATTTGCCATTTATGTTTCTCTTTATAAAAGTAAAGATCAAAACATCAGGAAGAACAAAGAAATCTTCCAACTTGAAAACCTATTCTGTTCCCATTTTCAACAGGCAGAAGGTTACTTTAGAAAACTCTTACTTATAAACACTAAAATAACATAATTAGGAACTCAAATAAAAATACCTACACATATACAAAACAATCAGGAAAACATTTTAAGTTAGGGTACATTTTATTAAATAGTTTTACTTAATCTCTTGATTTTATCTTTATTAATCTCTTACATATCCTTTAATTATGTAATCATGTAACACTGAGCTACTGAGGCAAAGTCGTCTGGATAAAAAGGACTTGACTATTTTTAATGACATGAAGAAACGTACTATAAAACCACAGTTATTAAGTCACGGCAATACTGACACAGAATTAGAACAGACTTGGAAGGATGAAATGAGAGCAGTAAGTATACTGCAAGTTCATATTCATCAGAGGTGGCATACATATTATTGGAATAAAAAAGAATAACAATAAATCACTATCAGTATAGGAAAAACTATGTTGAACTTCCAAAGAAACTCTAAGAGAACTTAGTATTAAAAAAAACCCTAGAAATTGCATAAAAGAAGACATGAAAGAGAAATTTTAAACCAGATACAAACAGCTTTTGTTTTAATACAGCTTGCTATTAAGATTTTGTGAAAAAAAATCTAATATGAAAATGTATACGGTAACATATACAGAGGCAATATTATAAAGCCATGTAAGTATGTTTCCATGTGTTTTATTCTATGTAGTCTGCCCAACTCAACAATTTTTAATGTTTTTTCCTTATCTCAATATATTTTTTAACAGGACTAAAGTGCAATTAGAGACAGTCTGTTAGCAGAATATCAAAAGCCTACCCAAAAGAACACTTTACTGAGCATTCTTAGGTCATCATACATGCAGGTGTTCTTTACTCTGCCATGTGTTTGGCACTTGCTGTGAATGATCTCATATAAAAGGGAAAGCACGGCTATTTTGTCCTTGAAAGGTAATTCTTGAAATAGGAAAAGTGCTTAGTGAGTAACTTGTCAGTACCACATGATTTTATCAACCTGCCAGAAAAGAAAAATTAAGATAACCAGAGATCTGAAAAGCTGAAATTATAAAAGAACTTTAACCCCAAAGAATTGTTTGTGGTTAATCATTAATATTCAAAAATCAGTCCTGGGTAGCAGCACAGTTCTGTAATCCCAGCTGAGAGGCTGAGGCCACAGGACTGCGGGCAAGTCTGGGCGATTTAGTGACTTAGCAAGACCTTGTCTAAAATGAAAAAAGTAATGGGAATGCAGCTCAGTTTAAAGGTCCTGGTTTTAATCTCCAGTGCCAGAGATAAAATTTAAGTCACAATTAAGTGCTAGTAAATATACTCAACATTTCTCGAGCACTCACTGTTTCCCAGAAATTACAGGAAGCATTTACACGTACTACATCATTTATTCCTCATATCTACCCAACGAAATGGAGAGTTTTATCTCCTTTTAAAGATGAGGAAACAGGCATAACTCAAGATTTTCCACTGGCAAGACTAGAGTTATGTCTATCTGGTATTTTTAGCCGCTACTCCACATTCTTAACACACACGTCGCGTGCACGCACGCACACTCACATAGTCAAAGGGGAAAAGAGAATGTACTGCCTAGTTAAATAATAGAAAATGGAAAGTAACCAATTAAATTCTAATACTCGATATTTCTAAGTACTAAGATGATGGCTGATTTAGTTTTTATTTTAAGGGAATTTTAATGAATTTTATCATATTTTCTGTATTTTTCCATACAGTATTTTACTAAAGGTATACTATGAACTTTTGTAGCAAAAACAAACATACTGGGAAATTACCAAAAAAACTGGTGTTAATAAACTTCACATCTTAAGAAACAGATTAAAACAGTTAAAGGAACTTGGACACATCCTAACATACCTATTCAAATAATATTCAATAAACTTACTGATCATTTCACAGATGCCAGGCACACCATGAAGCACTTACACAAACGTCATCTTAATACAGACTGGCTGAAAATATTTCCATTTTACCCATAAAATAATTGGGGTTCACATAATTCCCAGAGAAAGGAGGACTGCATCCCAGGGTTCCTTCCACTATTCCAAAGGCACCTTTCTATTGCAGTGCTCAGTTCCACATTCACAGTGTTGCTTTCTACAGTTTCAGTTACCTGCTATTAACTGGTTTGAAAATATTAAGTAGAAAATATTAGAAAAAATAAGTCATAAGGTTTAAATTGCTTTTCACCCTAAGTAGCAAGATGAAATCACACACTGCCATGCTCTGCCCCACACAGGAAGCAATCATGCCTTTGTCCAGTCGGTCCACACTGTCTATGCTACTTTCCCCTTAGTCACTTAGCAGCCAGCTCAGTGACCAGATGAACTGTCTTGGTGTCATGGTGCTTGTATTTGCTAACCTTTATTTTACTAGAGCATAACACTTTTGATTTTATTATGGTTTACTGTTACAATGGTACTATTTTAGTACAATTATTTTAAGTATCATTGTTAATCTCTTAATTGTTAATCTATCAAAATTAAACTTTATTACAGGTTTACATAGATCAGGTTAGTTTTGTCCATGCTTTCAGGCATCCACTGGGGTGTTGGAACATATGCCCTACAGACAAGGGAAGAGAACGGCTGCATGTTCAGAGAAGCTTTGCTTGAAGACTCCATGGTGTTTGGACACTGGCAGCTAAAACTTCATCCTTTTCTTTCCAACCAGGTTCCAGAAGAAGCAAAGACACAGTGTCATCTTCTGTTCAGTGAGAACAGGTCTGGCCATCCTTCTTACTCTCCCTGCTTCAATGAAGAATGTTAGTCTGCTTCTGGGTCAGGCTCAGGGTTGGTATCTAGATGAACGTGTAAAGGATTCCCTAAAAATACTTGAACCTCTGCACCTGCCTGCCAAAGGCTCTGGGCCCACCCCCCATACCTTCCTGCTTCAGTCAACCACCTTGTACACTACCTGGTATTCTACTAGACATGCCACCATCACTGCATGTGCCCAGACCTACCACTCCTACCACTTCTACACAGTCATCTCCAAGACTGGACTGCTAGCACCTTGTTGCTGCGTCTCCATTGTGCATAGTACATAGTGGGGAATAATAGGCCCAGCAATGGTGAATACACTAATGATCTTGTTGTCTTGTGTCTAGGAGAACTATGGTGACTACAAAGCTTCTCCTCTCCGGATTTCCAATCCAGGATTCTCAAAGCTTGCATTACCAATGTCCTGCATTAGAAAAGGGAATCAATATATAGTAAGAAATTCTAAAATCATATGCATACACTGCTAGCAACTACACCAGAGTTATAAAAAGATAAACTAAATGCACTTATGCAAAGGAAATATTTAAGAATGAAAAATTCATTCTCAAATGCTCCAATCAGTAAGTACACAAAGACATCAAAAGGATTCTAGCACCTCAAATTTTAGAAAAATTAAAGATAGAATAGCAGTTATGAGACATTTGACTCAATAAAAAAAATAATATTTTCTTCATTAGAAGATTTTTTACCATGGTATTATAAGTATGGTAAAGAAAAAAAATGACAAAGATATAACAAAGTCATTCTTCTAGAATTCCAAGTCCTAAGCTTTGATTTTGTTTCATAGCATTTTGCAGTGTATTTGCACCTCTTTATTCAAACTTGTTAGTTCTGACACTAATAGAAAATGTGTAACTTACTTACAGAGTTTCTGGAAAACAACAACTATGGTAAAAAAAAAAAAAAAAAAGGATCCACAGAAGTCTCCAATTTCCAATAGCATCTTCCCCAAAAAAATATGACTCAGCACTTAGTGCCCAGACAGGTAAAGGTGATAAGGGATAGAACGCAATCAGTCTCCTCAGATTCATTTTAATCAGTGATCCTCATCATGGTGACAAGTTAGAAGACGTCACTAAAAAACTCTCCAGCTATTTCTACAATGCAGAGAATGGTAATCTTCAAAGAAACTCCAAACAGGTGTCATCCTGCCCATGGGTTTTGAATTTGGAAAAATACTGAACATATCTATTTAGTTTGCCTCACTAGGTATGAACACTAAACAATATCAAATAATTTAGCTAATATCTAGAATACTATTCCAAATGATTCATAGTGATGAGTACGTAATCACTGATTAATTTGAAAAAGCACATTTAAGTGAAGTAAAGTAAAAATCAAGAAAATGGGCTCTTCATGAGTTATACTTATCAGTCATGAGTTATACTTATGGCTCTACCCTAAACTCTTTGCATAAAATTAAATACCCTCTGCTTCCCTCTCATTCTTGAATTTTACCATAATTAACATGGACCATGGCCTTCTGACTACTGGGTAAAAGCCCTGTCCAGAGGCTAATTAAGTGGCCTCATAGTTGACTGTGTGTTCTCTGATATATGTTCGTTCACAGAGTCTTAGAATTAGGAATAATGTTTTAAGAATTGTCTGAACCAATTTTGTTCAGGAAGGAAAACAAGCTTTGGTACCAAGAAGCATAAGATTAGGCTGTCAGCCTACCCTTGTGAACCACCCGTCTTTGAACCACCCACTCAACTCCTTTGAGCCCGGTCCCCTCATACTGAACTCTTTTCTGCCTACTTCACTGCAAGTGATGAGATTGCAAAAGAAATGTGAAAAGGTATCACTACATTAATTAGGAAACAGAATGCAAAATGCATGAATTCTCACTTAAGGAACCCAACCCAAAAACATTGCAAATATTAGCAAAGAACAGCACCAAGAAGAAAACACCAATCAACTACTGCTTCCTCTGCTCAAGATTTCTATTAGTCACCTGGCATCTGAAATTGTGATATGAGGTGCTTTCATTTAAAATTGGTATTTATCAACAACAATAAGTAATGCTCTGTGTTTATATCACCAAATGAAATGTTATTACAATATTCTTCTGTTTTCATCACTGAGAGATAAGGATCGTTTGTCCACAGGATACATGATGTACTTGTGCTGTCCTCTCATCTAGCCCCAATCAGAACACATGCTTGGCAACACAGTCCACTGGGCAGCAAAAGAAAAATTTCACAGCCAACAATTCACTTTTCTTGTAAAGACTAGTGAGCAGCTTTGTCTGAAGCTCAATGCAAGCCAGGTGTGGTAGCACATGCCTATAATCCCTGCACTCTGGGAAACTGAGACAGAAGATCACAAGTTCCAGTCCAGCCTAGGCAAATTTAGTGGTGCTATGGAGAAATCAGATGCTTGCACACTTGGTGGAAATATAAAATGGTGCATCCACAATGGAAAACAGTATGGCAGTTCCTCAAAAAATATTAAAATTAAAGCTACCCTCTGGTCCAGCAACCTTACTACTAAGTAGTTTCAGTTATAAAGAACAGAAATTTCTCTTTCACAATTCTGGACACTGAAGGTCCAAGATCAAGGTGACAGGGTGGTTGCGTTCTCTTCCAGGACTGCTGCCTTCCTGTTGTATCCCCACTTGATAGAAACAAAGAGCCCTAGATTTCTGGACTTCTCTTTTTTAGGGTTATTAATCCTGCTGACTCCACCTCCATTATTTAATTACATACCAAAGTCCCCACCTCAGTATACCATCACATTAGGTGTTACACTTGAACATATCACATCAGAGATAAAAGTGGTATGAAACAATTATGATATTGATATATATCCAAAAGAATTCAAAACATGATCTCAAACATCTTCTCATATGCATTCACCACAGCATCATTCACAATAGCCAAGATGTGGAAACAACCCATGTGCCCACACACTCAACATTAATCAATCTTGATACTATGTCAAATATATATGATATATATATATGCAAACTAAGCCATTCACAAAAGAACAAATAATGTACAATGCCAATTCATATTATGAATCTAAAGTAACCAAAATCATAGAACAGCAAGTAGAAAGGTGGCTATCAAAAGCTGACAAATGGAAAGAGAATCAGTATTTTATGCATACAGAGTCTTAATTTTGAGACATTAAAAAGTTCTAAAAGTTTGTTGCTCAACAATGTAAATGTTTGGTTTATTATAGTGAAAAAAGAAAAAAAAAAAACACACAAAAAAGCCCTATAAAAAAAATCCAAAGTAGTCAACATTGAGCCCACAAAATAATACCACAGCAGAAGCCTCCCTCACTGTATCTCAGAATCCATCTTAAACGTACATAATATCTGCTAACATTTAAGGAACACAGATGCCAGGTTCCAAGCTAAAAGCTTTACACACTGTCTCATTTAATAATCCTACCTATTAGATCAGGAACTAAAATCCTTATTTTATAGAAAACACTGGTGCTCAGCGAGGTCACATTCCAATCAAAACCCCATGACTCCAAGTCCAGGCTGCTCTGTGTTGAGTTACATATTGCAATATCTAATACCTTCTTTGACCGACCACCTACCTAGACAAGAGAATAAAATCCATAATTTTCTAATTATGTAAAATTAAATGGCCAAATAAAGCAATGCTGAAAAACAACCTCACAGAACTATCCAAAGTGAAGTTCGTACACTCATTCCAGATGGTTCACTGAACCTACCCCAAGATGACTCCTCACTGTTCTTTCGTTTTGGCTTCTTAAGTCTAAACAAATTCCAGAAAGCCACCTTTGGGGAATGATAATTTACAGCTAACATATCCTCACTCACTGCCCTTTCTTGGAAAAATCACACACCAGGTGTAAATTACTAACATTCTCCAATGACAGCAGTCAAGAGGTCAGAGCTATATCAGGTTTCTTGCCTCAGACAAGAAAACTTTCCAAGTGCTCAAGGCTTGAGGTTCATGAAACATCATTAATTCAGCAAGTTTGGCAAAGACAAAAATAACATGTGAAAAGAAAAGACCACGTAGAGGTATGTATAATAGGACAAACATAAATGGCAATGAGATTTAAGAGGACAGACACCGAAGTATTGTAGACTTCATGGAAATGCAAAAGGGATCGGGGGAAGGGAAACAGAAAAGGGTGGAAAAGTGAAATTATGGTGATCAAGATGTAATATGTATATTTATCAATTTCCCAGAACAAACGCAATTGACATGGATCACAAACATACAGCAATAAAGCTTTTTAAAATAAAATTTGTATATAGGCAGCTATTTTGAGGACAAGAAACATTATGGTAACCATCGCTAATTTCTTATTTTCTTGTTTTGAAGTCCTGTATCACTTGCACTGCTTTGTTTAGATTGGCTTTATTCTGTTTTATTTTTGCTTGGTTTTATTCTCTTCAAAATAAAAATTTTTTAAAAAATAAAATTTGTACATAAAATTTCATAAAAGAGACAAAAACAACTAAAAAACACTTTTCTATAATAAAATCAAATATAGTTGCTTGTCGTCAAGAAAGCAACTCCAAGATTAAAAAGTCTATGTGACATTCTTCCCCCCCCCACACCTTTTTTGGGGAGGGTGTAGCCTTGGTATTGAACCTACGGCCTCTCACTCAAGGCCTTCTCATTGAGCTCTAGCCCCATGCTTTTTTTTTTTTTTTCCCCCACAGACAATGTCTTCCTAAAGGCTAGGCTCAAACTTGAAATATTCCTGCCTCAGCCTCCACAGTGGTGGGAATACAGGTATGTGCCAACATGCTTCTCTCTATGGGACACTCTTACCACTGTATGTTATTACAGCTCCAGTCTGAATACTAGATGGAGGGGTGCCAAGCAGCTCACTGATCCACTCTGTGACAGGAGTCAGGCTGGAACTGGACAGGAGTCAGGCTGAAGCCAACTTCTGCTTCTGGCTCTGCAAACAGGCAGAAAGCTGAGCCCTCTTCACCTCAAACCATGTCTTCTCCCGTCAGTGCTGCAGTGGAAGGCAGCACAACAACAGACCAGGGCTCTCCAGGGGCCTCTCCACGCAGGCTGCAGTCTCTGCAGCCTATTAGCTCTGCAGCCGCTTGACACAAATACGTCCAGACGCCAAGAACTTACTGCAGGCTTCAGCTACACTTACAGCCACAGGGAGAAGCAAGTAATTATTTTTTAAAGGCTTTTCTCTCTGTTTTTAACAGTAAATCAAGATGATGGGATTTCTGGGGACATGTGGGAAAGGACAGCCTGTACTCTTCCTCACAGGGATGGGGCCAGTTATGCAAGTGAATCTTGCTCTGTTTTTGTTGTTCTATTAGAAATAATGCTCAGGGTTACCATCCAGAAGATGTCTTATCATCTTGATAATCAAACTTGAAAAAAGCACAACTGTAGATCAAAGCACTTGCCCTAAAACCAGATTACTGAAACTTAAAAGTTAAAAAAAAATCAAGCCACGTAATAATATCTGAGCACGTGTGTCCCCTGGATCCAGTTAACCTGAAGAAGAAGGCCACCATGGCTCTTTCACTCACTTACTAACCATATCTCAGAGGACCATGTGTTTGAGTTTTACATGTTGACTATGTATTATAAAAGAGGCAAACATAACCACCACATTTGTATGAAAAACATTCCAAATGCACTCACTGCCTGCCCAAAGGACTAGACTCTGCTACATTTGTGAATGGAAAGAGGGAAAAAAAAAAAAGATGGAACAAGGATTTTCCTAAGTCACAACTATTAATGGCTGCAAGTCAAGATCCCATATCTCATAATCAAGACACAGCATTTACCAACACAAGGGCTTCAGATCTCAGACAGGAAGTCAGCTCCCAGGCCTTAGACCACTGGGGCAAACCTATGGTATGTGTGCTGTAGCAGGCACACAGAGCTCTCTGTTGGCACATGAGCCAACAGTATGAGTTGCTTTTTCTAAACTACAACTTCAGTATGCAGGTTTCACTGCAGTGTTGGTACCTTGCAGTGAACAAGTGGGTTTTGGGCTGCAGTCTGGGCATCAGTCTCTAAAAGGTTCGCCGTCATTGCTGTAGACCTCCCCGAACATATTTTTAAAATCCCTGAAACTTAACCAATCAAGGGCTTTTGTCTAGAGGACAGATTTGTATCAGTAGAATTCTAACAAAACATTCTAATAGGTGAAGGAAGCAGCCTATATGTTAACAAGATAAAATGAAGAGGTTATGAGAAGGCACATGGCAGTCTAACCACAGCAGACACACAAAAGTACCAAGAGAAACAAAAACATGATTGCACACTTGGCCTTTGCTTGCCTTGGGTTCACCTGTTGTCTACACCTCCAGAAATGTAATGCTCCCAGATCCAAACCTGAAGAATGGGCTGGAAATTTTGGGAGCAATGAGTCAGGACCAAGCACTTTACTCAAGGTATGGACAACCATACACCCTCACTTCCTGTCCAAGAAGACCCACAAGGTTATGCAGAGGGGACTCTTGATTTCTACACAGTTGCACAAAAGCACCCAACAGGTTGCTATTTAACTGACAATAGCGGCAATGAGAGAATCTGAAACCTTCTTTTGAAGCCAAGGAGTAGCATCGGAAAGACCAAAGGGGACGTGCTGAAAGGAATATGCAGAGGAAAGATGAGCCCTTGTTTAGATATGTGGAGCACAAAACCTATCTGAAATCAATTTGGCAAAACACACCAAGATCTCAACAAATTATGCTGTTGTGTTAACTACACAGTGACACACAAAATGTTTCTGTACAAAGACCTCTTCAGAAGGGATAGGACCTTTCAACTAAAGAAGAAACTGGTGCTCCTTCAGTGAGACCACAGGAGGTTCTATAAGCATATCAATAAAAAAATAAATACCTAATACTTTGCGAGGCTGAGGCAGGAGGATGGCATGTTCAGCCCCAGCCTAGTCAACTTAGGAAGACTGTCACAAAATAAAAAGGGCTGTAGCTCAGTGTGAAGGTCCTAACTTCAATCCCCAGTACCACCAAAAAAAAAAAAAAAAAAAATTTACTGTACTAGAAAATATAAGCATTATGATATGGTAAACATTAATATATAATCATGAAGCTATAAATCACCTAGATCAATCTACCACCATTCCCCAGATGGCATTTCAGTAACAGTTAAAGTCCCTGTTATCTATTTTTTTTAGTAAAAGCAGTCAACATATTATTTTTATCAAACTATTTATCTTGCCAAGAACCTTACAAGTTATATAACTATACCTATTATTTAACAGAAAATAAATTCTGCAAGTTTCTGGAAAAAATATTCTTGATTAAATTAAGATTTAATGAAGGTTATTTGTGGTTCCTGGAAAGTAGTTCTCTTCCTGTAAATTGTATTCCATAATTTGAGAAAACTTAAAATTTGTGTCATTATGAGTGGAGCCTGTGGAGTCAGTATCTTCCTACTTCACAGGGGAAGGGCTAAGAGCCGTGATCCAGTCTTCAGCTGATTCCTCACTCCTGCTGACCTGCACTGCTCTGTGCACCCACATCCCTCTTCACAGCTACTGGACTCTTACTCCACATGCAGGCTTTTTCCCAGAGAGGCAAGTGGCCTGCTGCAGGTACAGTCTGATGTGGCAGACTAGTTCACTCCCCTAACACTGAATCTCAGCTCAGCATTTCTCCATGCGAGGACATGAGGACAGGTCCTTCCAGAGGCAGCACAAAAACAGAAGCCTTCCTACAACAGAAGACAAGGCAACTTCACTGTAAGATATTCCAGTATTTGAAACTTCCTTCTCTAAATAGCTGGGGTTTTGGATTTCTGATAATTAGTCAGCTTTGCCATTGCCAGACACAATACCCTACACCAACAACTTAAAGGAGAGGTTTACTTTGGCTCACATCTTAAGGAGATTCAGTCCAAGGCTAACGGACTCCAAGGCAGAAACTCCTGATGCAAGGGTGTACATGACTAAGCAAAGCTGCTTAGTTCATAATAGAAAGCAGAGTAGATGAAAGTGCCAGAGAGGGAGGAGTGAGGGACCTGATCATGTAATACTCAAGATCACTCCTCCATGATCCATCCAGACACACCTAAAAGTATGTTCCACCAATCTCCTAGCCAGCTTCCAAGCCAATCATAGTGACATAATCCAACTTAACCGCTTAACCACTTAACCACCACACAGACTCAATATGCAATATGCAATGTGAACCTGTACCTTCTACCACCAAATAAAGTAAAACGTTTATGGAAAATCTCACTAGCATCACCTACCCTCAATAACAAAGAAAAGTCCTTCCTCCTCTTTAGCCCTTGTCCTCCAGTCACTGGGACAGTGACAAAGGTAAATCACTAAAGGGAACAAAGAATGAAACACAATACAGTGTGTAAGAAAGTCACTGAAAGGCCACCTAGTTATCTCTATTTCTTAGTTAGTCTAAATCTTAACATTTTACTTACTCGGTCTCATTTCTATGTATGTCCCCTAGCTTGCCTTCCTGGAAAACCTTTCTCCTAACCAAAATACATCATATTAATGTTTAAATACATATGTCTTCCTTAGGTCCTTAGTGGCTTCATGCTCATATCTTTCCTAAACTGCTAGCAAAAGGTCACCAATGGGCTCTTAATTAGGAAATTAAAAGGACTAATTATTTGTAGTTCTTAAAACCAACAGAGACCTCTTGTGATCTTGTACCTCCCCCTAAATTCTGTCCTTTCTGGTCCAGCCCTGTTGCTCTAATTTATCTTCCCCAGACACTTTCTATAGAGTCTTCCTCCACAAAAGTCTTAATGGCTTGTCCTAGAACTCCATGGACAAATACAGCAAATTAATGCAAAGTAGGTTTTGCAAGCAAAGAGTTAAGAGGTTGGGGTGGAACATTTTGAAAAAGAGAAAAAATGGGTGTGATTTGTACTAAAACCTGTCAGTCCAGTCACAGTTGACTTGGTACATGGCAATTAATCCAAAGAGCTTGGTCAGAATCTAGTTGGTACAGAGATGACTTCCTGTTGCCAATATTAGTGTAGCTGGGCTGAATGTTATCCTGTACTCTGGTAACTATACTGTTTATATGACTGGTTCCCAAAATAAGCAGAGTACTCAATAAGGTAGAAATGAAGAAAATCATAAATTCAACAACAACTGATTTCTACTTGGAAGGTCTGTTGGAATCTCAATGGATTTAGAATAAAATTGACACTCCTTACGGTGGTCTGAGAAGTTTACATGTTTGGTCCCTAACTACATTTCCTGTGCCTCGGTCCCACAAATATACCAACTGGATCTAATCTCCCAAAAGGGAAAAACTAGATACTTAAAACTTGCGCATACTCACACAATGGAAGAACACATTGTTGTGAAAATGAATAACATATAGTCACACATTACAATGGATTTATCCTAAAAACATCAAATGACCAAATACAGTGTGTAATGTCATTTTTTGATGTTTAAAAGCAAGTAAATCTAAAAATACATTAAGAACAAATCTGTGATATGTGTGGTAGAATAAAAGAAATTAAGAGAATGACAAAATACAAGCAAGATACTGAAAATTTCTAGGAAGAGAGAAAAGCAGAGAAAAGGATCAGGAAAAAGCCCTAGGAAGTTGCATTTTACAGGAAAACACAGAACATACACATACATAACATATAGTCTTTGGTATGTGTCAAATGTTTCATAATTTTTCAAGAAATTTAAAACCAAGTACACTGTGCCACACCCATGACTTCCTGCAACTAAAATGCAACCCAATTCAGTTTAATGCATGCACATTCTAGTCATGGTAAACCACTGTTTTTTAGTAGCAAGATTCTGACTACAGTCCTTCTAGAGAAGGATTTAGCCACTACATAAAAAACCAGCTGTTACAGGATTTAGAGACCTGAATAACACTGTGTCACCATTAGTGTTTTTCTTTAGACTGTATCAAAATTATCGCACCTCTTGGCACCCAAACCTAGTCTCCAGCCACATGACGCTTTTGTTAGACCTGGCACTGCAAATGGCACCAAGAGTTCAGTGTGATTCCCAGAGGGCACTGGGGGGGGGGGTTGGTTTTATCCGTTTGTATTTAGTTCTAGCTGAAGCACAGCAGAACAATACCAGTTCACCTCAGAATCAAAAGGTCTCATCTGACCCCCTGGGCAGTTTTGATGGGTGCTGCCAAATGTCTGAAGAGCTCCCCGCCTGTCATCAGGAAATCATCATTTACTGACAGTTTAACCTTGAGACAAGGACTTAGCCTGCCTGCGCTATAAAACAGGCACAATCATTAGCACTTCTCTCTTGAGCTTCCTGAGGGTTAGAGAAAGTATAAAAGTGCCTTCAGTACTGGCTTGATCTGCACAGGAGAGTTAAAAAAATTATTATTTATTAATGTCATAATTATTAACATCACATAATTAAATAATTAATAGTCACATAATTTTATTTCATTAACATTAATTCATACCTTACATTTATATTTAATGATTGGTTAATATAAATGTAATTATGATTATAATATTATTCATTTTGCCACATCCATACTTTTATTATCACTGTTACTATGATTATTTGAGCTGCCCAGGAAGACAAAGCAATAAATAAATAAATAAATAAACAGCAGTTGTACTGAAGGATCAAAAGTAAGAAAAGTCTCAGAGGGATATAAGGCCAAGTTGTTTGTCAGTAATAAAGGAGCCAGAGGGTCAGCTGGTAGAGAATCAAGAGTGATATCAGGATCCGAATAACAGGGAAGATGTTCAAATGAAGCCACAGTCCACAGCTGAAAAGACAGAGGACACAAGAGCTAAAAAAGGGGATAGGAATCCTCCACTGTCATCCTTCACCTGCTCCCTGGTTGCCACTTCCTCCTTTCACCCAGCCCTCAAGAGCCTGGCTTTCATGGGGAGCAGAGCACAACACTCGCCATCAGACAGATGACCCAGGCTCCAGCTCCCATATACTCTTCCCCAAGGGGATTCTAAGCTGCCCTGACACTGAATTGCACCCCTTAATGAATGACAAGGATGTGACTCAACAAGCCGGGCTTGCCACTAACACAGTCCAGGAGTTACAGCCTTACCACTCCTGTTTCACAGAACTGAAATGTAGTCAGAAAGTGAGGACTACGCTGGCACCCTGCTTTGTCCTCCAGGCTTACCGAAAGCGTGAGGAACCTCTCTGCTTTTACTTAATCAAACAAGTAAACTCAGCAAAGAACTCTGCAAAGATTTTGGGTATAGCCAAAGATGCTGAGACTCAGCCTGGCAAACATCCTCAGGCTTCCGCAGTTCAACAGCTGTCCACATACTGCAGTGCTACCTTATCTGTACTGTACATCCCTCTATGGCCAGTATCACTGGCAACCCAATTTGCAGGAGTAGCCATTGTGGATTGGAAGACAGTGTATTCTGCACAAAGACAGACAGGGTATGTGACCCAGATCAGGCAACAGCTCTAGGAAAGAAGAATCCCATCCCAGACATGCTGGGGCGTTAATTGAGATATTGTACACAGAGTAGCTTATAGTCACAGATGCCAATTCTTTTCTTCCGTTTTCTTTTCTCTTTCCCTTCTGGAAGACTATCTCAAGGATTTCTGAAGGTATTCCTCATCTTCTAAATATAAACAATTTCCTAGGGGAAATCACAAGTAAAATCTAATCCAACCTTGTGAACTTCTTGCTAAATCTTCAGGCTTGCCTGTAAAAAAATATAATGAAGAAAAATGAGTTCAACACAATGTAATAAGCCTTATCAGCAGATAGCAATTTTAATGAATTTTTGTCTAATGAGCTCTGAGAAGATCTCTTATTATTTGAACTATTTCTGAAGATGAATAGAAACAACATATACAGAAGCTCTAGTCTATTTCTTTACTTGGTCATTATTCTCAGAGCAGAAATAAACCTTGCTAATAACATGCTCTTGAAATACAAAGATTTCCCTAAAAGGCCTCACACTTGAATTCCTGTTACAATTCAGGCAAGATGGCCTTGGCATCGGAATAGACAAATCTAACAGAATCAATAGTTCAGAAACACATACGACAAAGATGTCAAAAGGAAAAGATAGCCCATTCAATAAATGATACCAAGACAGTGGTTGATATACATTTTGAAAAACTTAATATTAGATATCTATGCCATACTGTACAGTATATATAATCTTCCTATAATAAGGATTTAAAAGTTGAAAGCAAAACTTGAACATTTTTAATAGAAAAATTTTAAGATACGTTTTTCTATGACCTTGGAGAAGATTTCCTAACCCAAATACATAAAAGTTTTAATTATAAGAAAAAATAACAAACTCTTCTTCTGTAAGAATTATAGACTATTTTATATTTCATATTATATCCTTACATTATACCATTATATAAACATCTGTTCACTGAAGAGCTACAGAAAGAGAATGGAAAACACAGTCTAAAAATTGGAGGAAAACAGATGTTTTTGATCTAAGTCTCTGATAAAAGTTAGCATGTAGATTATTTTTAAAAAGAAAAATATCAACTGAAAAGACAAATGAGAAGATATTCAAGCTTATTAAGAATCAGAAAAATGCCCATTAAAATCATGAGACTTTGCTTTGCCTTTATCAGTCAAAAATAATCTCTGATGATATCAAGTATGGCAACAATGTGGAAGAACCAGACTTCTTACACAATGACCCTAGAAACACTCATCATAAATAACCTGAAATTGTTTTATAGCCTGTATTGGCTACCCTGGAATACATATTTATACTGGAGAAAACAACTTAGTTTTATCTTGTGAATATCACCAAATATCCTACAACTCAGGAATTTTCCTTTTATTCATAAGTCCTGGAGAAACCGCACATAGAAGATGTATATGAGAATGTCCACAGCAGCAATCCTTTAAAAAGAAACACTCCAATGATCTTTAACAGTACTTTGCATGAATAAACTGCCACATATAAATACAGTGGAATATTACATACTTGATGAAAATGACTGAGCTATAGCTACAAACACCATTGTGGATGAATGTTAGAAGCATTATAGTGTTTGAAAAGGCAAGATATAACAGTAGTATATGAAATAACTTAACATCTATAGTACATGAAATAATTTGAAGGTTAGGCATAAATAACATACTTGTGCTTTTTTAAAAATTTAAAAAACAAGAAAATGAGAAAAAATCAGAATAGGGTTCTGACGAGAAAAGAGTTCTGATGATGAAAGTAGAGCCAGGGTATCATTAAAAGTTGACAAGGCTTCTTACATTGAAGAGTACCCACACACACGCTCAATGTATTACTAGCTTTCCAAATTTATATACCTGCAACATTATTTTAAAATCTGAACTTGAGTAATTTTTGAAAGAACGTGAAGATGAACTTTGCTATGTCATACCACATCAAAATATTATACTGTATTTCCAAAGTAGACGTCTGACTCTAGTGTGTAATAGCCAAAGATCCCAGACAGACTCCTCAGCAAAACAGGAAAGCAAAATGCCCTTAAGTCACTAAAGCCAAGCTCCACACTTCATGAGTGGAAGTAATATTTTGAACAACACAATATATACTAAAGGTTATTTTTATTTAGCCAAAGATCAAGTTACTTTTTACAAAAGCACTGTCAAATTCACTAAATATCAAGAAATTATTTCCTTCTCTGTAACGAAACATCTGACACATAGATCTGTTCCCAATATTAACTTGTTTCAGATGGAAGGTTTCCTGAAATACTGTGTTTTGAATATTCTACTACACTTTTATATGAACTCAGAGAACATCATCATCAGACAAAAGCAAAAAAATGTGAAAGACAGATATGCTTCCCTCTGTACCAGATAAAGTATCAATATTTTCATGGTAATCCCAAGCAAAAAGTTAATATCTGTAGTGTTAAAAAATTTGTATAGTACATAGTTTCTTAGGTGTAGAAAATACTAACAGTTTGATCACAAAATCAGGAAAGTCAATAGAAATAATAAATCAAAACCAAGAGTTTACTTATTTCAAAGCATAGTTGGTGCATTTAAGTGCCAGAATTCAGTAAATAATCATCATTTTGTATATTTTAATATAGGGACCATTTCTATAATAATTAGACAAAATTATTTGAGAACATTCTATGGTGAGGATCCAAATGGAATAACATTTGCCATTTGTCAGAGTTTGCAGGAACTATAATTTTTTAAATTAACTTTTCAACTATGAGTTCTACTAGTAACAGCTGTCAATATAGGAAAGAGACTGGGATAGACCCTTCTGTCTGTAAATGAGGAATCCAGGAATGAGACAAAGATGGACCTGGAACCCAAAAGATGTTGTTCTGTAGACTCTAATAGCATGGTACTCTGCTTGGAATCAAATACTTTTAGTTACAAAAGTCACTAAAATTGTATCTGAGCTATGATATAGGGATTATATCCCTAAAGAGTTCACATTAACAGTTCCATTATCTCAATCGAATCAATTACAACTCAGCCAATTTTCAAATACATCCTAGGTGCACATTTATACCAGCAACATGGGTAGATATGGAAGTACATGCAGACAAACATATATTGCAAAAATCATTTGTAGGTTATGAGTATGAGGCTAAAGCAATTATAAAAAGTTCTAAAAGCTGAAAAAAGATGACTAAAAACAAAGAACCTTGAAACACTCTTCCAGATGATTGACATCTGTAACACCATGTTCCAAAGCAACCATTTCTGCTATTTTAAAATACAAAAGGAATATAAAAAAGACAAACTATTTCTTAAAAATACATAAAAGAATTCAAGAACAAAGCATATAATTATGGTACCCTAACAGGACACTAAGCTGACTCAATGCAATGCGTCGAGTTCATATAGGACATAATGTATCCATAAAATGTAAAGAAAATAAGACCCAACATGTTTAAGATAAGTAGAAAAATATGAGCCTTAAGATTATGAGGATCATAAAATTTACATATTCAAGTGATATACATAAGTGTATGACTCATTTGAAAGTTATACATTATTACTAAAACTAAATCTTTGCAATTGTAAAGGTTGACTTATGGTAATACACTTAAAATCTGGAGAAAAATGTTTCAAAATATTGGCAACAGGAAACCTCAAGTAGCACAGTAATATTTAGCCTTTGTTGATAAATTTTCATAACTCATGACTTAATTTTACAAATGTGCAGCCTATCTCATAGACCATTTTTGCCTCACTAGTTTCATAAATGCCACTTAGTCCTGATTCCTTGTCATTGTCAGAGTGTTTATTTTAAAAACTCCAAGGGAACCCCATCCCGAAACTACTTTAAATATTGACCACAAATTAAAACATAATCACCACACTCTGCCGACAGCTATTTGAAACAGCAGTTAGGATATCAGAAACAGCCTAAAATGGGTAGATTTCAGATTGGGTCTAAAGGAAAAACAAAGCATTTTCATATTCAAATGACATCTGTAACTCAGCGTGTCGTGCAATCAGCAAATGCCCCTGGAAAAAAGTGATCACACGGTAAGCCAGGAATTTAGTAAGTAGGACTAAGCAGGGTGAAAAGTGAGGCTGGGGTGAGGGGTGTGTTTAGCAGGCTGGAGATTGACAAATGCAAAAGGTTAATATCAAGAGAGAGCAGGCCAATTGGAAATCAAAATTCAGTTGTTTCACAGAACTTAGTTTAGGAAGAAATGACTAAAAAATTTAGGGTGTACCTTCATACACCTTACTCAGCAGAACAGGCACTGTACAACCTCTGGCTCTTCCCCAAAGTCCAAACAACCATGAAAGAAAAACATTTTGAATTGATTCAGGACATCAAAGCAGCCGTGACAATGCAACTCAAAACTTCACAAAAGAGGACTTTCAAACTGCTGCAGAAAGTGGCAACAATAATGGGATAAAAGTATTCCAAATGAGAGGGAGTATTCTGAGGAGTATTAATGGCAATGTGTTTTACACTGCCGTAATTTTTAAACATTCATTGTGTTTTTATCATATCTAGTATAAGTCACGTGGTTTCAGATTAATCTCTCTGAGCCTTTTTTCTCATCCAAAATTCAGGTCCATAATACTTCAGTAGTAGTAGCAATAACTATTGTTGTAGTAACCTTAGCAGAGTTATGAGGATTGACTGAGCTCTCTGATTGCCCTGATGCATGCCAATCAGCCACAACTCACATTAGCAGGCTGCTTCATATCCTCCTTCTGAATGCAAGTTCTGACATTTGAACACAGTTGAGGGCCATCACCCAGATATAAATCTATCACTTGTCTATGCCTATAGGGTGGTGTAACACAAATGAGTGTCCCAGAATCAGGAAATTTTGGTTCCAAATCCTGACTCTTTCACCAACCAAAACCTCAAGAATCTCGGGGTGGGGGGATAGTCAATTTCATAAGTAAATGACATCAGAAGTTTCTATGGTTCCACCACTGTATACACAATGTGTACCTAAAGAAAACAGGTCAAGAAAACCTAGGACAAAAGAAAATTTGGTAAGTTTCTGAAAAGATTCTCTTCTTTTTGCATCTCTTTTGACTCATCCTAAAAAAAGTATCCTATTTGTCACCTACCTTTGTGGTGCTGTTCTACTCACTGGAGAACTGGCTTTCCTTCTTAAAGAACGAAATCAAAACAGGTATTTAAAATGAAAGATAATAGGTTTTAAGTTATCAGCTCATTTGCTTCTGCTATACAACATCTGTGAACAAGATGACATAGATCTTCTGTGATTTAATGAACCTCTTAAATATGGTCCTCACAGGTGGTAACCATATTACATATTCTCCACTTGATAAAAAGTTAAGGATAGGAAGTTTCTGCTAGAACCAGGCCTGAGATGTGTAACGAGTTTTCCCCATCCAAGAGCAACCAAAAATCAAAATCTAGTCAAAGATCTTACTGATTAAATCCACCTTTTATGACTGTATATTAAGAGCTTGCATAAAGAGAAAAAGAGCTCCCTAATAAAAAAAAATAACATTATAATTTAATTATACCCAAATAATAATGGTGAGAAGGGAGACCATTTAAGGCACACACTCGAATTAATATGACATTCTCTTCTCAAAGGCTTGCGTACTTTTAAGAGAAGAGACTTGCTGCATAGCAGACAATGTTAAGGCAAACAGGGTCAATGTTCAGGAAACACTAAGTTGACAAGAATAACAAATGCTCTTAACCTCCTGGGAACCAAGCAGAGACAACTATTTATAAAAGCTAATATTCTGGCTAAGAAACCACCTATGTTTGCACAGAGCTTCATAATCTTCAGCCTTCTTAGGAAGAGAAGGCACAAATTAATCATTATGTGATACAGAAATCTGAAGCAATGAGGCAAGTACAGACGAATCTATTGCAGACTTTTTCTGAACCACTGCACTGCATAATTAGAGACTCCGATGAAATCACAATCTGAATAATAAGCTCCAAAGAAACCTTGAAGATTCTTCATCCCCAGGTAATACGTGATAATATTTTGATAGTGCAAGGACTAACAAGCAAAATGTAAAAAGGAAGGTTACTTTTGACACTGAGCAAGGAGGGTTTCCACACGGTGAAAGTGGGTTTATAGAAGGGAGTCAGTTTAAATCACAGGCCTCCTGGGCCAAGTGCTGACGTCAACTCAGAAGGTGCTCATCAAAGGACAGGCTCAGTGAGTTCATCTTCTTGATGGCAGGACTGATGTTCAAAAAAAGCCCACCCATCTGGCCTTGCTCTCCTCTTTAGCATAATCAATATCCTTCCTGGAGCCTCAACAAGAACTGCTTAGAACACAGATGGAAAATCACTGGTGTCGTGCACACACCTACACCCACTCCTACACCTCCTGATGAACCAACACCCACATGTGTTCTGTTTTCCAGAACCACTTCTGAGCTCAGGCAAGCTCCGTGGCTGGCATCAGCTGTATCCTCCTCCGGCTCTAGCACAGCCACTGACACTAAGTCACAGGCATCTTCTCAACGCTTCTTTGAAAGATTTTCTACATCTGTAAGGATAACAACCTCGTTTGTTTCCAAATTTGCTTCCTGTGTCCTCACAGAGCACTTTAACAAATATTTCTTATAAAAAAATGTTAAGCTTGTTATAAAGATAAAATGAAATGCATACTCTCATAAATTCAAAGTTGCTTCTGTTCACTGCATTACATTTTCTAACTAGTGGATGGGTCCTCTGTTGGCCTGGCTGTTACCCAGGGGGCCTGGCTGAGACTGAGCTGGGCAGTGTGAGGTTCAAGTCTTCATTCAAAGCCCCATCTGTCCCCCAACTCACATACTGCCAGTGTGCCCTTCATCACATCTTCACACACCGTAAGTCCTTCCCAAAAGCTAAGTGGCTGCTGCTTTGAGCTCTGAATGCTCTTTAGATTGTTCCACAGCCCAATCACAGGGACTAAGTAATCAAATCAACCTACCTAAATACCTCCTTCTTAACCCCAAATTTCCACATGTTCTCGCTCCCATTATGTCAGGAGTTTTCCCTTCAAAACTACACCCTGCTATAATTATCTTGTCTGCTTACTTTACTCTCAGAGTCCCTGCATTTTCCAAGAGAAACTTCCAGAGAGAAGGGCATTTGTCTCTTTTATCACCATTAAATCCCTAATGTCATATAATGAATTCACACAGTACCAAGGGAATGAATAAAAGAAGAAAAATGTGTCCAAACTATAAGTTAGATAATTCAATCAACATTAAACAGCTCATTTACAGAAGTTAAAGTGTAAAGTATGACATGTAGCAATTCATAATAGGCAAAAGTTTAAGTGATATACATTCTCAGAATTTCACCAAATAGACATCATGCCTATACTGATAATGCAGTATATGAATTATCCATGTATGAAAACCCCATTTAGGTATAAATTGTACAAGTATTTCTATATTCCAAGATCTTCTTAGCTTATTATTTTTTGTTTAAAATACTTCAAGTATATTTTGCACCTAAAATATGAAAGTAAAATGTCATTAATACTTTAAAGCCTGGCAGAAACTAAAAGTATATTTCACTGAATTAAAAGGCAATGACATGCAGCAGCCCATTTAGATCATAAGCCAAGACCAAAACAAAAGGATCTTTTGGTATCTGGAAGAGAAATGAATTAGAATCTGATTAGATGACATTAGAAAATGATGAATCCATGTTCACACTAACTAAAACTTAATAACAACTTAATAATCTATGCAATCATAGACATCTTTTTCTATCTCAACCAAAGGAGAGAAATTACCATGACATATGCAAGTATTCAAAGTTTCCTGTTCTGTTTATAGGAGACCCAAAGATGGGGGGGGAAAAAAGAGTCATAAAATACAATGCCTTAATTGAAACATTTAACCCACTTTGCTTTTTCAGGTTAACTAAGTTTAAAAAAAAAAAAAAAAACTACAATCAGTAACCATATAGCAAGGGTCCCATACAGAGCAAAGGCTGAAATCCCTAGTGCCTTTAAGTCAACATCCTAAAATACCAGAAAGCAAAACAGGTTTGACCACCAGCTCTCCAACCAGTGTGGAGCACTCAACCTCTGAAAGCAGGCAAGAGCTCTGTTGCTCCTGCTGGCACGCAAAGCCTGCAACAGAAATAAACAATTCCCAATTACTTTACCACTCAAAATCTCTTTCACCAAAACTATAATCTGGGTATTATGGATGGATATCTATTCACCTCCAGCCTCATGAAGCAGGGATATTCTTATTAAAGACCAGTTTCCTAGAAGAGACTAGATGAGCAGAAGGCTGGGAATCCTTGCAGCTGGATACTGTCTTAACAAATAACAGACTCTTATTTTTAGTGGGCAGGGTTACAAGAAGCCAACACCTATCCATGTTAAAAACTACCAAATAAGTGATCCATATGGAAAAAATACAGTATTCAAAATTCAAATGTGAAGTCCTCAAATCAGCCGAATCAGTACTCTTTGTGTCTCTCACTTTCCATCCTTTCCTCTCTTTCCCTGTCTCTTCCTCTCCTCCCATTTCCATCAAACTAGTTCTCTTTAGAGCTTCGTTCCTAATGACATTTAAGGACTAGCCCCCAGGATTCCCAAAAGGACATCACCCACACAGGCTGAGACTAGGGATCATCTCTACCCTGCAGCCAGCCGGGCATCACAACCCTGCAGGATCCATGAAAGCATTTACAGGTTAACTGTGTGAGAGATCACAAGCCTTCAAGATACGCTGTGTCAGTCACGGCCTCCAGCCACCCCTCATCCCTTAACTTAGATTCCTGCTCTCTGGAGATTGGTATCCCAGCAAATCAGTTTCCAGTTGGCTGAGTGAGCATCCAGGAAAAGAAGTTGTTACTGCTGGAGTTTTTGTTCTCAGAGACAAAAAGCTTCTTCCAAGAAGCTACACCTTTTAGCTGAGGATTTCTTACATGCAAAATTCTCTCACAGCCATCACAGAATTTCACTGATTACTGCATTCAGAGGCCATGCCTATTGGACAGCTGCACTGCTTACCTCTCTGCCCTACAGGCAAGAATGATCAGGCTATCATATTCACCAAGTCGCAAAGTTATTTGAAATAAAAGGAGATCCTCACCATCATCCGGAGATATTATTCAGCAAAACGGCCCTCTCTGGAGGCAATCTGCTGGGCAGTTCCTGTCCCTCTACGGAAAGCCTGGCTACTACTCTGTTTGACGTGAGGACCGTTGGGATTTTTATTGGAAGGTGGGAAATTCTGAGTGTTCACCTATCACTCCGGGGCCTGCCCATCTGATTGGAATAATCAGGCTTCTCTTCCCTGCTCCCCAGATGGAGAATCAACCCCGGGAAATCTCCAAAAGGGCAGATTCCTAAAGCTGCCAGCAGGGACTCACCAAGAACGCCACTGCAGATATCTGCAGTCAGTTTCATCAAATATTCAACAAAGCCCAGCTTTCAAAATCAAATTAAAAAGCTTTGGTGGCAACCTTTTTTTTTTTTAACAATCTTAGAATGCTAAGCATTAAGAGCCAGTCTGCAGTGAAGAGATCGGTTTTGTTTGTTAGTTGATTTATTGCTTCATTATTTTTCGGCATATTTTTGTTCAAACCCAAACAAAAGCATTTAACTTCACCTCAGGTAATTTAATACTACACACACACTGGTGTCTGCCGATTTTCTTGTTACATCTTTCTGTGCAGAGACTGAACCTGAAAGCCTAGAACCTAACAAGTACACTCCGATGTTTTTATTGTCTCATCGCTGAACTGACATATGAGGTAGCAAATGCTGTAAGCGCCACAAAGCCTTCTGCACTGCAGTACAATTTGTAACTAGAATTGCAAATGCTCTATTCTGCCAAATTGCCAACATGGAATTCAGGAGCTCCAGAGAATTGTTTTTGCTTTCTTAAATACTCATTAAATGACTAACTGATATAACATGTCTAATGAATAAAATCCATGCCTCATTTTACCTGTTTTTCAATGGTTACCTCTGCTAGTGGTCCAACATTAGCCATATGGCTGATTCTACTCACTATAATTTCACATTAAGAAAGAAAATATTCCTAATAATTTTAAAATATGGGTTCCAGCCCTGAGAGAACTCAGTTTAAATTTCATTGTAAGTAGTAGCAAATCACAAATTTCAAAAGAATCATCCACATGTTTCATACGCATAAGAACATGGAATACTTAATTGGCCCATCTCTCTGCCTCCAAACACATTCACGCAGCAAGTATCAGTTTCATTGCTGCTGATACGTGATATTATTTTCAAAAGACGGCTGACAATATCAGAGAAGGGGAAACTGGAAAGATAACCATGTGTTCTAAGTCAGCTGATGCTAAATCCAATTTAAGAAGCTAAGTTCTCAGCTCCATTTGGCCTAATGGGACTAGCACCCTACACACACACACAACACACACATGCACGCACACACACATACACACACGCACACACACAGAGTAATCTGATAGAGGACATACACAGCTTTTACTCCAAAGGTTCCATAATAAATATAACATTATTTAAAATATATTATACAACATTGTATAATTGAGAATAGGCATTTCCTCTACCCAAAGAGAAGCAAGGATCATTTATAGAATCAAAAATGTAAAAATTTGTCTCTACAATGTCCAAGGGAAATAAGCCAAAAGAACAGTGATTTTAACCCATCTGAAGATGGAATTTTTCCATGACTCTGTTAATAAGACTTAAGATTCCCTGAAAATAAGCTTCCCTTCTAAAACATGTCTGGTTTTCAATCATCCCCTGGATTTCAGCCACTTCCCCCCTCTGATCTGCCTGTACCATCTGAACACCTATCCCAGGAATAAAAATAAAGCAGATAAGTAACATGCAATCTAAAATCACTGACATTTTTATAATTCTGTAAAGTGCATTCGTACTCAGGGGCAGATTACTTTATGATTTTAAATACCTAACACATACAACATGGTATGGGCAGGAGCTAAACATATAGCTAATCTGTTTATGGGAGTGGGTAGGGCATGGAAAGAAGACTATGTTTTGAAAGCGTGAAAAGAGGCAGGAACAAAACTGGACAAAGATATGCAGAATCACTTCCCAAGAGATTTGGCAGGAACAGGATTGTCTTTATAAACATAACAAGAAGAAGTCTATATCTATCAAAAGGTAGATGGGCCCATGATTCCAAGTTCATTAAGTCCCTCTGGCTACAGCCAGATGTTTAATCAAGACATTGTCACTGGCTGCCCCAGCCTTCTGTTGGACCCCTCACACAGAACCTACTGTGTCATTTGGGAGTTCTTCCTCTCCTTTGGGAGCAGCTTACTTGTGCTCTATCACCACACCTCCCTCTAGCTCATCCTAGAATACATTTGTGGTTCACAAAAGACCTAAGAGCCTGAGCACACTGTATGATGACCAGTTCCACACTGAGGCCCATCCAGCTGCACTGGGCAGCTGCAAGATTTCAGTCAGCAATGGTGGCCCAACTCAGCATCAGTCACCCAGGAAGCATTCTGATACTACTCCTGCTCCTCCATCACCAACTACAAAACACTAACATTTCTGATTCAGGCTGACAATCAGGTGCCAGAGACAGTCCGTCCATCTCTGTTGCTTCCTTTGTACCTGACACGTATGCAATGACAGGCTCCAACAGCTCTGTGTCACCTCCAAAGCCTAATCTCTCAACCACCAATCCAGCCTAAAGTCTTGATGATAAAACTAATATACTTCAGAACTAACCAAAAGGCAGCATGTCTTCCAACTCCCTCATTTGCCTCTAGTTTTCAATTCTCCAACCACCACAAACACATACTCTTAAAAAAAAAAAAAACAGTGTTTTTGGTATCTTGTTTTGGTTTGACTTGGTTTGGTTTTGTTGCGACAGGGTCTCACTGTGTAGTTCAGGCTGAGCTTGAATTCATTATGTAGTCCAGGCTGGTATCACTCACATTGATCCTCCCACCGCAACCTCTTTCGTACTGGGATTACAGGCCTGTGCCACCATATCTGGCAGAATATTACTTTAGTCTAAAAAAAAAAAAAAGTATCAGCATTGAAATAATAACAACTAGAAAACCAGGGATAAACCAATGATATCTTCATCAGTGATTTCTAGACAAACCCACAGGCCTTCTGTGACCACTAATCCTGATTTGTCAGCTTCATTAGATTAAGAAATGCCTACTAGATTAGTAAAGTGTGCTCTTGGGTGTTCTGTCCGGTTGTGGAGAAGTGCCCATGAGTACTCTATCTGGTGCCTACCTGGTTCTTCTCCAACGCTTTCCCCTGCTCTGACTTTCCCCTGGCTGCCAAAAACTGAGCAACTTTGTTCTGCCACGTTTCTGCTTTAAAGTTAACCATGAACTGAAGGTGCTGAACCATGAAGCAAATTAAAACTCTCCTCCTTTAAATTGTGAGTGTTGAGCATGGTGTCCCAGCAACAGAAACAACGATTAACACAACTGAAGTGGATCACATACTCCTGTGGGTTTCTAAAACACCTTGATTTGGGATAAAATGCTATGGATAGGAATAGAGAATGGCATATTCTGTATAGGGAGGAAAAGGAAGAGTCACTGGTTACCTTCCATGTAGGAATCAAGTTATACATAGTTTAGAGATCACTATGGATTCCCAAAATCAGCAAAGGAAAGCTTTAAGGGAGTGGTTTTGTTTTGCAATTCAGCATTCAAACTAAAAGATGATGGCCTGTTCATTCTTGCTCAAACTCTGCCTCCATTCAGTAATTAAATGTGCTGTTTAAAATTCACATTATTTATGCCTTGTATCGGTCAGCTTTGTTACTATAGCAAAATACCTGAAAAATAAAATTAGAAAGAGGAAAGGTCTGTTCTGACTCACAGTTTTAGATATTTCATTCCAATCTCCATGGGGCAGAGGATATAAAGTCTCTTGTGAAAAACTGACAGGGTGAAGACCCTGTGCCAAAACCTGGATTGGTTAACCTACTGTTTTGGGATACATGGTGAGGCAGTGTATGGTAAAACTGCAGAGCAGAAGAACCTGCTCACTTCATGGCACCTGGAAAGCAAAAAGAAAGGAAGACACCACAATCCCTCTTACAGGCCCCTTCTAAAGACCTAACTTGCCCTAGGTACCCCCTTCTCAAAGAGCCACCACATCCCAATAGCATCAAGCTGAGGACCAAGCCTTTAGAACTTGACCCTCTACATTGTAGATCTAAATTATAGCTTCTTTATTAAATTTAAAGAGGCTTTTGACAAGCAAGTCCTTAATTTTCTCTACTTTACTTTGTTTTGTTTTTCAGTGTTAAAGAATGAACCCGGCATCTTTACAGTAGGATACCTCCTCAGTTTCTTCTCATTCTCTGTACCCCTGCCCCCAGCAGAGTCTCACTAAGTAGCTAAGTTCTCAAACTGGGTTTAAATTTGCAAACCTCCTACCTACCTCAGTTTCTCAGAGTGCTAGCACAGATGTGTGCCACCATGCCCAGGATCTACTCTTTTTTAACCTCCTGGAGGATAGAAGCTGTGGTTAATTCAAGGGCAAAAAGGGACTTACTGACACACAGAAGCCAATAAAGATTCACTGGATAAACAACGTAATATGTGTTAGTTTCATTATTCTTTATTAATATACCAAGCAAAGTTGCAAATGCCTGATACATAAATAATCCACACAAAGACTTTGCTGGCTAACCCATTTCCAAAACTCTCCTTCTCAGAGAAAGTTACATAACCCCAACTAACCACAGCATACTCGACCTTCTATAGCACAGTGGATTCAAAGACTATGCCAATCTCCTTCAATCACCCAGACAATGCCCTTGGTGTCTCTGTTGCCCTAGGAGGCACAACAGACCACTGAGTGACAAGTAGAGAGCAGTTCTCCCCGTTCCACCTATTATCCTTCAGCTATCATTGGAAGGAAACGGCATGCTTCAGAGATAACAAATGGCTTGACACAGTGCCCAGTTCTCCCTCCATGCAGACCTCTCTATCTGATCTTTCCAAAGAGAAATGTTCTCTAAAAGAATGTTCCAGGTGGTCCCTACCGAATGACTGGCACTGAAATATAAGAAAGGATCCAGCTTTTGAGACAAGGCCTGCAAACCCTGTAAGTTTCTAGAAAGAGATGTCATATCCTCAGACCAAATTCATGGCCTCACTGTCACTGCCAGAGGCCATCAGGATCAATTTTACACAGCCTCAAATATATTTTAATGGAAATATTCAAACATATAGAGAGAGTATAATCCACTCCTTTGTACCTGCCATCTAACTTTACTAATTAGCAAGGACTGTTTCCTTTATTGCTCCACCGGTTCTTCCTCAAGACTGTTTTGAACAAATTCAAAACATAGTTAATTTGTACATACCTTTAGTTATGTACACCTAAAAGTTAAGGACTCTCCTACTCTAGTTAAAAGACATGGAATCACAATACTATCATCACTTCCTTCCAAAATTTAACAATTCCTTGGATCCTTATTTATAGCAGCTTCCAAATGGGGACCAGAACTTCCAACATCCCATATCCCCAGACTTTCATTCCCTAAGACTCCAGTAGTGCTCATGGTAAAAATCTTCTGATCTCCCTCTCTGTAGTTCTGCTCCTTAGCACTCATGCTCATCTAACATTCTGAATTCTTTCATTAGGCCTTCCCATAAGGCAAGAATCGTACCACTTCTATGCTATGACTCCAGCCCTCGGAGCTGGTGGAATGTTCCAAAGCTGCTCTTTTCATGAGGGTTGCTGGCCACACGTGACTACTGCTGAGCCCTGGAAGTATGGCTCCTCCCCTCAAGGAACTGCTTATAAATTCTTGCTTTAATGCATTTGAAGTTTGAATACTCAAATGTACTAGATGCTACCCTACTGGATAGCACAAACATAAAACTAAAACAACCCCTGGTGTATCACAGATCTTCTGATAATGAGTTCTACAAATAAAAAAAGATGTGGTCTTTTCTTATACTGCAAAGGAGGTGAGGTTTGGAGTTAACAGACTTTGATTTGAAATGCGTTTGGCTGTTTTCTTAGTTTTTAATGTCTTACTTCATTGCTTCATACATTTCTACCCAAATATGAGCCTCTCTATGATCACTGTCAGGTCTTTTTCATCACTTACTCACTTCACATAGTGTATTTTCTCACACTGGAAAAAGGATCTCATCAACAAGTATATCGGCATGTATGTATGAGGGAAATGATGGACATATGCAAAAATATCTAAAGTTACAAGTACTCTTCTGATTGCAAAGAGAAAGATCCATTAGTAATTTTCAACCTGTAAATAGTTACATGGAAAGATTTAATATTCTTTC
This sequence comes from Cavia porcellus, assembly GCF_034190915.1. Classification (NCBI taxonomy): domain Eukaryota; kingdom Metazoa; phylum Chordata; class Mammalia; order Rodentia; family Caviidae; genus Cavia; species Cavia porcellus. The sequence continues at coordinate 36,285,930 of NW_026947496.1, read as the reverse complement.
TTCTAATGAAATTCAAATAGAAATAAGTAATTTTTAATTAAATACCATATTATCAGTAAATTGAAAGAACTTCTAGTTCACAGAACTATACATACTTCCTTTAGTTGCATTTAAATTTATAATCCACTTTCATTACACAGGTTTTCTTTTCAAAAATTTGGCTAATTAATGTGATGGTAGGGCTTCTTACACTATGTGAAGGATCCAAAAATGCTAAAAGTAATAGAAATCTTTGCGATTACAATTAGAAAAAAGTCCTACCAATTTATCTTGTTATAAAAAGTCATAATCAAATACACATTAGAGTCACAACTTCATCTGTTCACAGATGATTTTCAAAATGCTTACATGTTCTTTTTATCCACATTATTTCTGTATTTAGTTCTGTTTCAACAAATGATTCCTAATCTATAAATACCACAAACTCCTAAATTAGCAAGCCTGCTAGTGTATCACTTAGTTTTATCTTAAGCAAGTTTAAATTTCATGATTTCTTAAATGTCTTCTACAGAGAACAACAGCAGTGAGTGATGAAGTGCACTAGACAACCTCCTAAAACAGGTCTAGTACCAAGAAATGTGAATATACGTTTTGTGAAAATTACATTTTCATATGTACAAATACTAGTAAAATATAAATTGGATTGATTTAGAACAGAGATAAAACATCAACAATTTTTAGACTCAACGTTTGGTTTTCTAGTTCTCTTGATTTTTTTGTAACCATCTACTAGCTGACCGAGGGAGTGAATCCAAGTTTAACTTAAACCAATCATGCCGGGCCTATACAATCTCACCTTCCCAAAGAAGAACTATAAAGACCAACAAAAGGCTGTTCATAGATATTGGTGAAGTGGACACTCTATTACTACGAAGATGAATATACAATTCAGACATTTAAAAAAAGAAAAATCAAATACTTGTTCCAAGGGAAAACAAGGACTTACAAATTGGGAAAAAGAAGGAAGGGAGGAAGAAAGGTGGGAAAAACAAGGAGGGAGGGAAGGAGGAAACTGTCTTTCAAGATAGAAAAATCTGTATACTTAAATTAAAAAATGCACCCTTCCTGGTATTAAGGATTAGTTAGATGTTAAGAATTTAAAAGCAATATTGAGGAAGGAAAAATACAACTGAAGACCATAATAAAATTGCTGAACCAAGCTGACACCATAGAAAAACTGAGTATTTTTAGTATAAAAACTGAAAATCTTTTGTTTCCAAAACATATCATTAATGTACATGTTCCAAATCCTAATGAAATTAATATGAATAATACATACAAACTTGGATTGGACTGCTTTATAAGTACGTGGTATTCTTCAATGTTAAGAAAATTAGTACCAAAATCCCTCTGTTTATGAAGGATGTGTTCATCACGTGGAGATTGTCAGAAATTTCAGGAATTACCTAACACTATTCTCAAAGTGTTAACCATTTATTGGTCATTCCATTAGCATGGTCCCTGACCTCAAATCTTCAAGCCGAAGAGCAAACAAGACTAAAACCAAAAAAGAAAATAAAGAATAAATTACATAAGGTGACATAAAACATAAAAAACATAAAACATAAAAGTTTCCAACTGCACATTAGTAATAGGAGTGTTTTCACTGGGAATGATTTCATGGGGACTGTGATTGATGTGAGTCTTAAAAGATGGTTCAAATTTCTGTTTTATTAAGCATCAATCTACCACATAAGCTCTTTGTATCCCTGTTTTATGGCCCACTGTTAAGCATACCCTAAAATAGGTATGTAATGAGCTGAATCACAAGTGAGATAAACACATAAGAATATTTTTATCATTGTAAGATTAGGAGCTGTATGGACAGGCATTTAACAGAACTTCTTGATGACTTGATCACATCTTCTTCCCTAGATTTTCTCCCCACAGACCATACTTTATCCAGGTCCAACGATAACTACTGTATCTCATTTCTATACCTGGATTTTCTCAGAAATTTCTAATATCAATGGATAACCTGCTACCTACAATTTGATATATTATGATCACATTACCACAGACAGAAGGACTTGGTGTCTAATAGAAGCTACCATTTGGCACTTGACGCAGATTCATTATCAAGAGCTTCAGTCTTAGGTCTGTTCTTACTTATTTATTCATCTGGAAATCATTCATTCCATACCTACTCTACGTTGGCCCTGATGAAACAGAACTTGAATGGGATTCTTGCCCCTAAAGGAGCATATAGTCTACTGTTCAATTGTTCATCAAGACAGATTATTCTGGATAAAAGACATGGCACATCAAATGCTAAAACTGAATGTGGGAAAGTAAGGTCTAGTCACTTTTAGGAACAAAATAGGACAGAAAAAGGGAAATAAGACAAAATAGTCTAATCTTCGTAGATACACAGCTAAGAAAAATCAGTTTCCTCCTCAAAAGTCAGGGGGAAAGAGTATATGAAAAGTACAAACTGTGGAAAGAAACATGATATTTTCTTAAAAGTGTATGTGTTCACTCTCTCACTTCCTGATGTCTATGCACCTTGTTCACACTCTTCAATATTCTTTAACTTCACCTCCACATGTCCAACATTCTTTTCATCCTTTAACTTAAATGATTGCAAAACCTTCCTTATTCCCAACAGTTAGAAACCACCTCATCCTAAACAACCAACTCACTTCCCCAGAAACTACTGTACGATAATTTAACTTTCTATGGGAAGTGAAAGAATCTTCCACTCACCTGGTGCTTCTAAGCCGTGTATTCAAAATATACGAACTCCATTCATCCTCATAACTCTACTGATGGTCACACAGGTAAATGTGAAATGGTAAGAGTTAAACTTTGATCCCTTATGATTCCACATACTTTTCATACCACCCAGCTGCACTGCATACACTGTGATACTGACTCTTGTATTTCATTCAACACATATTTAAGTGAAAGCTTCTTCTGACCTCTAGTCCAGGACTACAGAAATGCTCTTCCCATGCCATTTAGTAGGAGAGAGACAACCAAGCAACTACAGCTTAGCAGACTGGAGAATACTAATTCACTGGACATTAACAGGTAATTGTGCATTTTTTAAAAATCTATGAATTGCTTTGATAACACTGAGTTCAGCAAAGCTAATAGGTTTAAGACTTCTCATATTCTTTAGTCTACTGATATGCACAGTAAAACATCCAGGAGGTGAATGTATTACAAATTATTCCCAGACTTTGATGGTTTATTACTATAAAATACACATAATAAAAAGCATTTTAGTGCACAGTTCAGTGGCATAAAGTATATTCACAACACAAGGAACCACCTCAACATCCACTCTAGAACTTTCTGATCATCAATTTTTGTGAAAAACAGCACTGATGTGGAACCCCCTAGAACACTATGTGAGGAATATTTGCTATGAGAGGCAGGCCAAGGTAAGGGAAGAGTAAGATACCTTAAGAACACATAGCCCAAGTTACTAAGGAAGGATCAGACAGGCCCTCCACCAGAGACATCCAACCATACACCTTGTTATTGCTTTTGTCTAGATGTCCTCTCAAAGCCTCATCCAATCATAGGTGGGGCTTTTCAGATGTGCTGGATCTAGGGCATGCGATTCTGAGAATAAGTGTGTGACACTAGGAGTAAGAGTGTGTTATTACTAAGATGGTCCGCTGACTGGTTTGGCATAGTTCTGGGTGTGGATAATGGATGTGAGTGGCATCATCCAAAGGGTGGTTGGCCTGGAAGGGATAAAAGGGAGAAGCAGGCTGCTGCTGTTTCCTCAGAAGACTTTTCTGTCTTCTGCCTACCATGAACTCTTTCTACTCTTCAACACCCCTCTGCCATGCCAACCCGTGTTGGAGCCAGCCAACTATGGACTGAAATCTCTACAAACTGTGGGCCAGAATAAAATTTTCCTTCTTTAACTTTAGGTGTTGGGAATTTGCCTAAGCAATGAGAAAAGTAACTAAGCCACTCCCATTGTCAAGAATTAGCCAAAGCAGGATATAGCAATGCATAGGGCTATATAATCTTAGCACTCAGAAGAACAAGACAAGAGGATCACTGTCAGTTCAAGGCCAATCTGTGCTACACAGTGAATTAAAGGTCAGTCTGAACTACATAGTGAGATCTTGTCCCCCAAAAAAAGAATTATCCAAAGAAGATCAACATAAAGCTGCACAGAAGGAAAAGCAGTATAAAAGCCCAGTACTGATAGGTAGCATCCCAACAGGCTTGAAAAGCGTGGCCTCATCTACAGTGACTCACTAATGTCCCCAGGGATTTTGTTCTGACACTCTCCCTGCCCAAAGATACCAAGATTCATGGATACTCAAGCCCCTTCTATAAAAGAACACAGTTTTTTCATATAACCTACATAATCCTCTCATGTATCTTAACCAACTCTATAATGCTGTTTAGGGAGTAAATAACAAGAAAAAATACATATGTATATGTTTAGAACAGACACAATTTTTTCTGAGTATCTTTGATCCATAGTTAGTTAATCAATGAATGTGAAAACTCAAAATTCAACTTTTCTTCTCAGAATGAAGAATCTATAACAGCCTAACCTCCTTTAATCCTAATCAGATGTATAACTACATGTAAAAATCACTGAACAATTAGCATTCACATACTACTAGATCACTTAAAAACAGATCATAAGAACGTGTAAATGAACATTTAATCATTCCCTGAAAGTTTACTGAATTTTCTAATAAAAAAACAGGAAGCATTCACCTTCAGTTTCAAACCAAAAAATTACTCCTCATAAATAAGACTACACAAAATCCTCATAAATACAATGTAAACCTAATTTTCCTTTCTCTATTTTAATAAACCATTAGTTATTATTGGATATTAATGTATTTCATTTCCCTTCTGTTATTAGGGAGCTTAATTGGTGGAAACAAACAAATGTCCCAAAGTAAATTTTAAGGTCTCTATGGCATGGACTACAACTGGCTCCTGTTAGCATCTCAGGCTTAGGAAAAACAGAAAGAAACTATAAGCAAAGATGAAGTGTTCTTTCTTTCTTTCTCAACAATGGAGTAATTGTTTATCTTTATGACTGACAAAAATGGCAACCTGCTATAGAGGAAATTATACAAACATTTAATAGATCCTATTTTACCCAGAAACCCAACAAGAAGTATGAGGGAAAACATACACCAGTACAAGACCTTTAAACAATGTGTGTTACCATATACTATAAATCTATAAAACTTCTTCAGAGAAAAGGAAGAGGTCTAAAACCATTCATCTCATTACAGAAATTTTCAGCTAAAAGTTGAATTTTTTCAAAAAGTTGAGTAAAGTGGGAATGTCGTACTGACCAAAACATGAAAATAAGTTACAACTGACTTTCCTTGGCCAGCTCTTCCCACCATACAAGGTATAACTGCTTCCTTAGGTCACTGTGGATCTTGACAAATCTGGCTGCTGGGCCAGAGCTGTGCTCACAGCACCTGAAACAAAAGCAAACCATCCACTTGTGTCACTGTAAAGCAAAAATGAGATGGCAAATCAGCCCCACTACTAGCGGTCAGAACTGCATATCTAAGTTGAGGAAAAGCCCAACGTCCCACTTGTGCAGGAAACACACCAAAATCTACACCCACAGTTCCTCTTATGACTCCCTGAAAGCAGTATCACTGAAGCTCAGCAATATTCTCTGCAGCCTAAAACTCCTCTACCAAGTTGTAATTTTTATTCCTACTCATCAAACTCTTGAATTGTACCTTCCATTTATGAGCAACCTGATTCCCAAGGTCACCCACTATTTAAATTTTCTATTCTTTATAATGGGAAATTTGGGATTTGACAAGTACCAACCTAGGAAACAATTAAAAGGCATAATTATTAAATTATTTATTTAATATTTTTAATGTATATCTTTAAAGTTGAACAATATTCTATGCACAGTGGTAAGGCAGTATTGCTACAACAGAAAACCACTTCTTGATTTCCAATACAAATATAGCCTTAGGGTGACATAAATGAAAAATATGTAACAATTCAGAGAAAGAAGCATCATCTGAATTTATGATGTTCATTTTCCACCAGTGGCCTAAAAACTGGTTTTACAGGCTGCCTGCAAACTTAATGGAAAAACCTAAAGATACTTATTGAGTTGTGGTTTATAACCTTCAAGAAACACCCAAAGGAAAACAAATGTGGAGGTGCATACATATCCTATGCACCATCTATAAATGTCCCATGCCAGCTGACTCAACATTAAATTATTATTCCAGATGTATTGCATCAGTGCATCAGAATTATTTAACAGAAATATTATCACCTAATTTGAGCTGTCAGAAAAATGATGGGTAATAAAGGCCCATCATTACTTAAAAAACAACACAGAGCAATTTAGGTTTCAATTAAAGGCTTCCTTAGGAAATATGGTCTTCTTTCCAATCTGCTACCAACTTGGTTCTTTTTCTCTTACATGTTTTATACTCATTCATAAAGTCATAACTTACTCAACTGCCAACACAAAAAAAAAAACCTTTACTCATTCATAATTCATTTTTTTCCCTCCCTCAACATTTCCCCCACTCAAGTCTACCATTCAGCCTATTCCACGTGGTCCTTCACCTGTATCTATTTGTCCAGACCTTCATTATCTCTCACCAGGCAAGAGCATCCTCATTTCTCTCATTTACACTTAGTTTAACTCACCTATTTAAAACACAAATCTGATCTCAAAACCAATATAGCAACTGTCATAAAAACCCTTAATAAGTATTTTCTAGGTCAAAAGCCATGTCCCATTCCATTGCGTGAGACCATCTGCCTCTACCCTAGCCAGCCACCACCTCCCAAGGGCAAGAAGTATGAATTATTCTCCTGTTTCATCAGCAATGGTCATACATAAAATTCAATATTGTGTGTCTCAGAGCTGTTTGAGATATTCATGTCCTTACTCAGCTAGGAAAAGAAACACAATTTTATATGAAAATACAGCTCAACCTCAAGCAGGGAGATTTGAACCTAGGTCTAACATACTCTAATCACATCACTTAACGTTTAAAGGTCAGTTACAGCAGAAATTATTTAATTTGATCTCTAAATAAAATAAGTAACATCCAAAGAACACTTTAGGCGGTGCCATACGCAATAATAAACAGCATTTTCTCTAGAGTCAAAACACAAAGCCAGGGTTTGTGATGCATAGCTGTAACCCAGGCTGAGACGGGAGGACCGCAAATTTGAGCCCAGCCTGGGCAACTCAGTGAGACTCTGTCTCCAAACTTAATTAATTAATCTTTGTTTAAATTTTTGTCTTAAGAGTTTTAAAAATTAAAAGGGTTAGTGTTGCATCTCAATACAAAAGACTAGGATTCAATCTCCAGAACTGCATTTAAAAAAAAAAAGTTAAGGTGCCTGTTTCAGTTAGGATACTTACAATATTCCTCATTTAACTACCTATCTGTTTAACTACTGTTCATTCATTCAGACCTCCATTAGGACTTACAATGCAGGAACACAAGTGACAGTACAGCCTTACAGTGGCTGCTTCTACGTTACATTACTGTCATTTTTGCTGATTTTACTACACATAAAGTACTGTAGTTTTATGATCCATTATACATTATAGTACTGCTTGTAAGAGATATGCAAAAATAAACCAAAGTTTGAATTTCCTTTGAACATTTCTTTGTTTTCAATGTTGTAATGTTCACACTATATGCAATCCCTCATTAAGTGAGCAACTCATTTAATGACCTAATCATAAGAACAGAGCTTGGTCATTAAAACAAGAAATATCTGTATTCTACTCTGACACATCTGGTAACTAAAGTAGGTATATACCCAGTTTTTGTTTTATATTAGCAATAATGACCTTCAAGAGAGTCGTGGCACGATTTCTAGACAGTTCTAACAATTTTAGAACTGTGTCTGAATACTAATTTCTTGATACTAAGCTTAAAATAAAAAATCAAGTGTGCCAAAATCCAAATGCAAAATTAACAGCCCCTAAAACTATCTTCCTAACAGCACTATTATTATTCCTAAATCTAACATTAATCAGAAGTAAAAAAAATCTACATAAAATTAATCAACCCAACCTACTTTCTGTGATTCTTGTTTAATTGTTAAATCTCATTCTCAATGTCATAAGCTTGAGATCCAAATAAAAAGAGGTTACCTAAGTAAAACTACAACCACTGAGTTAAGCCCTTGTCCCTCATGTTAGCAAATCAGCATTCACTTCTTTCAGCACGACAGTGTTCATCAGACCTCTGACAATCAAAAAACAAATTTAAACTTTTGAAACTAAAATTGGTGGAATCTTTCTATGAATTCTTCCAGACAAGAAGATTTCTAGAATCTTCCAGCTAAAACAACAAAGACTCATCCTTGAATTTTCAAGTATCCTAAGTCTTCAATGAAAATTGTTTAAATGCCCCATACCACCATTACTTTCACTAGCCTAATTTTATGTACACTGTTTTTTGTTGTTGTTGTTTGCCTTGTTTTGTTTTGTTTTGTTCCCCCACAGAACAAGGAAGGATGTAGTTAGGCAGACATTGTTAGGAGTCAAAAAAATAAAAAGTCCTTTCCAATGAATTACCTATATTCAGAGGGTTTTTATTTCTCACCGCCTGTGTAGAGGCTTGGTACCCAGGATCTTAGCTCTAAGCTACATACCCAAACTTTTCTTTTGAGACAAGGTTTGCTAAATTGATTAGGTTGGGCTCAAATTTGCAATCCTCATGACTCAGTCTCCAGTCAGAGATTTTCTTATTGCCTCTATGTTAAGCACTGAAGATATAATGCAGATACTAAAGTAGAAAGACTTATTCCCAGCTCTTGCAGAAACTTGTTTTCCAAGAACCTTGCATCCTGTCATTTTGTCCCATCAATAGTTTGAGAGCCAAATAGGAAATAAAACACTACCTTGCAATCCTCTTATCTCAGCCTCATGCTTTTAAAAAAATGTTTTTAATTAACACATACTGATTATACATATTTATGATCTCAATGCTTTTTAATTCCATTTCCAGAAGCAGCTCTTACAGAGTAGAGGCATATAATAGTGCGCAAGCATAGGCAATGACATCAGATAGACAACCCTGTATGATCCCCAATGCTGTAACTTACCCTTGTGTGTCCTTGAAAAGTTACTTAATGCTTCTAAGTTTTAGGAAATAATGGGAAATATGGGGATTTCTAAGGATAATACTCAAAGTTGTGAAAAGCAAGAATGCACAGAAAATATAACACAAGGCACTGGTGCAGGTAAGAGCCCAGAAAACACTGTTTTAACTTTTTTATTAATATATATTTGGGATACATAATAATCACATTCAGTCTGGGGAATTGTTACATATACATATTGCATCTCGATCACATTTACCACCACACCCTCCCCATTCCTCCTTCTCTAGATCCCTTCCTGAATCTATGGAATATACCTCCCTATTATCTTTTACTTCCTTTTTAAATTAATTATATTTTGATTCTCTCATATTAGAGAAACCATGCAATATTTAATCTTCTGTGTCTGATTTAAGGGATGCTGCTTTTGAGTGAAAGTTATACAATAGCAATAACAGCCATTATACTGAGCTTTCAAAGTTCTTACATAACACAAAACTCACTAATGAACTTTCTCGGGTAGAAAATAAGCCGGTGTAATCATAATGGCAGTGTCTCCTGAATTTGAAAACATTCATGTCTATCTTCCTCACTTAACAATTCCCAAAGGCCATCTTTCCAAACGTAAAAAAGGTAATATAATAACCAAGGAAAGGTAGTAAAACATCTTCATGTTCCCCAGAAATTAATGGAGAAGTCAAAATAAAAGTCGAGCTAACAAAATACATGGGAATTTTCATCACACTTTATGAGAAAATTTTTAAAAGCCATCATTTCACTCTAAGTAAGATCTAACAAAAACAACTCTGCTGCCATCCTTTATTTTCCCTCTCTATGGGAAAGCTACCTATGACTAATCTTACTAAATGCATTCACCATTTTATTTGCTTTATGTCACTTCATCCACAAGAATGCTTTGGAGACTGCTATAATTTGGATATGTTTGAGTGTGTTGTCTCCCAAAGATCGATGAGCTGGAAGCTTGGTCCTCAGTGTGAGGATGTTGAGAAACAGTAAAACCTTTAAGAGGCAGGGCTTAGCTAGGTCACTGAAGGTGTACCTTCAGCAGTGACTGTGGACCCCAGTTACTCTGACTTCCTGTTTGGTGATGTGACTTCTTCCTCTCAAATGCCTATTCCCCACAAGATCCTCACCAGGGCCAACCTGCTGCCAGCACTAGCCCTTTGAACTTCTAGAACTGTGAGCAAAATAAATCTATTTTCTTTATAAAGTAAATCTCCCTCTGGTATTTTAGTACAGTACTGAAAAAAGGACCAACAGAGGAACCTAACTGCTAACTCTCACCCAAATAACCTGGTAAGATAACTAGCCATACCAAGATTTTTTATGTCCTTTATTCTAGAAATATATAAATATATATATATATATATATATATATATATATATATATAATAGTCCCTTGGTTCATAAACTTAATTTGTCCTACAATTTTGTAAAATGTGTCCATGTCTGTGTTTGTATGAGAAAGATGGCCACAACCATGTTTGTCATCCCATGCAGTTTGCACATAAATATAAAATTTTGCCAAATGTTTCTGTTTGCAAATCAAACTTTCTGCAAACAAAAAGCACTTGTCAAGTGACGTACCACTATATAATACATACACACACACACACACACACACACACACACACACACACAGAGAGAGAGAGAGAGAGAGAGAGAGAGAGAGATAGCAAGAAACACAAAATAATGCAAGCAGCATGTTTTCCCTATTATATTTGGTATCAATTATTGCCTGGTATTTTGATCCTCTGAACACTCCAGCAATGCTCTAACAATTTCTACTACCTGATTCATACAACGGAGCAGACCAATCCAACCAATCAAAAGCTAAGGCTTGGAGACAGAAGTGAATAAAAAATATACGAATTTGAAGAATTAACAAATTTGGGGTAAGGAAGTAATTTTCCAAAAATTCAGAAAATAGTACTAAGAAGGTTATTTGATCTACATTCTAAATGTAATTCCACTAACAACAAAATAGCAAAGGTACTGTCACTTAATAATCTAGTATATACCTGACACTTTACGTCTATCATCTATCATCTTGGTAACAACTTGACAAAATAGATAAGGTTATCATCATTTTTCCTATTTTTTACTGCTCGCGGATACATAAATTAATATTTACAAAATAAGATGTCATAGTTTGTATCGAAGATGTCTCCCAAAAAAAGTCTGTGTTCAGCACCTGGACTTTGGAAGGTGACTGGATCACTGGGTGACAATACTCACCAGTGAACTGAGCCACTGACAAGCCCAACGCTGGACATGCTGTTAGGAGTGGACCTGGCTGGAGAAGCTGGCTGGGGTGAGCCTTTGGAGGGTCTGTGTGTTTCTCTCTGCTTCCTGGATAGCGTGAAACAGCTATCCTCAACTACGCTATTCTGTCATGCCATTTCTGCCTTGGAGTGGCCAGCCACAGACTAAATGAACTCTTTGAAACCATAAGCCAAAATAAACTTCCTCTTCTTAAATATGTGATCAGTTCTTCTGTTCCAGGGACAGGAAAGTAACAAAGATTTTTTTTTTTTTTTTTTTGGTCTTTTTCTTTTTTATCGGTACCGGGGATCGAACTCATGACTGCCTGCTTGCAAGGCAGGCGTTTATGCCACTGAGCTAAATCCCCAGCCCTCAAAGATTGTATTTCAATACATTTATAGAATGTGCAATAAGCAGATCAGGATATTTGTCACCTCATAAATGTCATTTCCTTGAAATTGTCACCATTTTTTTAAGATCCACATAGCCAGAACGAGGATTCAAACACAAGCTCAATGGATTCAAACCCAAGTTCTTTCCATTATTAAATGCTACCTTTTCCCATCAGGTCTATTTACAACAACCACATCAATAGTTATCTACATACATAAGTTTCTATGCAAAAACTCCTCCCCCATAAATAGAGAAGTTGGAATGAAAAAGCGTTTTTATTAACTGTCTTATTTGTCCTACTTTCTGATTTTTACTAGATATTGGACACTTGATTTTTAAGCCCATGTGAATCTACTTATGGGGTGGCCTATTTCAAAAGAGAACTATCTTGATAAATGAAATTTTCAAATGGCCCAACCACACAGCCTCCTAAACTAAAATAAACTCTTGCCTGAATAAAGCCAAGTAGGGATGCCTTTGGAAGACCAAGGTCAAGATGAAGTGAGCAGTGGAAGTTTTTTTAATAAAACACCACTGAAGTTGGCCAACACAACCTTATCAATTGTTACCCCAGCATGAGAAGTCTTTACAGTAACTACATGCTGGGTCTACCATAAGAGAAACTTAAAATGATAAGCTATGGCTTATATTTTGTCCTGTGTTTACCATGAGGCTGGCAGCTGCCATCTGGAGAAAAGTCATTCATAATGAAATTTCAAGATGTGATCGCCAGTGAAAGCCCAAGATTGTCTGACTGCCTCCAGATAAATTCACATAAAAGGTATAAAATGGTCATTGTTTTAGCAAGCAGATGATGGATTTGTTAGAGGCTCAAGTTTAGAGGAAAAATTGATAAGAAAGAAAGAACTTTAGACAACAGACAATTTGTATGTACCCCTCCCATCACATTTTTTTCCAATGGGGACTGTTAGTTACTGGAATAACTATAGATCACACTCCTTTTACAGTAACAAAAATGGAAACATTTATCAAAGTTAGAAAACCAAGCAGAACTCTCAATTGTTTAAACTAAAATTAAAATGTTCTAAAAATTGTGTTACCTTTGAATTAGAAAGATTTCTCAACTCGTTTTGTGCACATATGTAATTTAGCACAGTACTCTTGATTTTTTTCTGGTACTTAATAATTTTAGGTAAAGAGTTTGCTAAAATTTCAAAAGTATATTTTCAATTTGCCTGATTCCAAAGACTTCTTACAAAAAATTCTGTATAAACGCTAATCATCTCCACCCCAGAACAAAGAACATTTGCAGTCCCTCTCCTCAAACGTAAAGCTAGTATAAAAGACAGCAAAAAAGAAAAGGCAAACTTAAAGTTTAAAAAGTCCTATGCTTGATGCAAAATGGATTTTAAGTAGAAGAAAATTCCAGACAATGTCTCCAAACTCTAGTCTCTTTTTTCAGAGTGTGAAAAAAATGATGACTCAATAGTTCAAAATTCAGAAATGAAAGTACTCGAATAGAAGAAGGTAATACTTAAAATGCATTCTGGAAATAGCTTAACACAAGCTCCAAGTGAAACAAAACTGGCAAAGTGACAATTCAAAATAGCTCCAACTCCAAGCAGACCGAAGAAGAAACTTCCTAGTGGACAGAAACTAGTATAAAATCAATTTTAAAATGATTTAAACTGTTGCAATTCAGATAGTCCTATCTATGGTGGGAACTGCTGAGTCCTGCAATGCTGACTGCTACATTATCTACAGCTTCACAGTGGGTCCCAGGAGAGGTACGTGGGGATTCTTGGAACCCCATTCCCACACTTCCGTCTCCATGTCAACCAAACTACTTTCATCAAGACACAAATCACACACAAAACTCAACAGTGTCTCTCTCCAACACTGGTATGCTCTTTACAAAGCTTACAGAAAGCCTAGGAATACCACACACTAAATTAAAACTTGAGATTCAAAATGCTGGAATCACTGAAGTCAAATCTTAAGTTCTACTTAGGATATTTCCCTAACTTTCAAACCCTGCCATTCCATAAACTCTTCTCACACTTTCTCAGGAGATTTTGTTAAGAGAAATTCAACAACTGTGTTTCCATTACATCACAGACAATGTCTCATATCAAACTTGTTATTCAAATGACTGCTATCTTAAATTCCTGCACAGTAAACATCTATTATCAATACACTTAGTACCTCAACTCAAATTTTACTTTAACATTCTTATTAACACCAACATGATCCTGTTTATTAAGACTTTGAGGCCTTAAACACGATTTTTGTTTAATCAAACACAATGACATCTGGAAGAGAAAAAGACATCATATTTTAAAATACTAAGATATATAATTTCTCTTGTGAAACATCTATTTTCAGACTAAGAACCACCAGTTTCCTAGCATTGGGTTTTTTTTGTGAGGGGAATGCCTGTTTGTTTGGGGTGTTGTTTTGTTTGTTTTTACTGCTATCACTACATTGGAGAATGAGTGTTCTCTGGAAAGCCTGTTTAAGAAAGCTGATGATCAGGAAATGGGTCATTCATGTTCACAAGTACAACAGGCCTACACCCCAACCTCTCCTGAGCTGAAACAAAGGTCCACAGTAACAGAGCTTACCTGTGCACCAGTGAGAAGAGACAGTAAGTGTTGAACCAAGGACAAGAGATTTTCAGAGGCATGGGCACTGCGAAGAAAATAAAAGAGGGCGGCCAGACTTTCATCTCTCAGAGTACACAAAGGACAGCCACATACACAGAGTACCAGGGGAGCAATGAAAACGTTCCCATATGCATTGTCACCAGTCTCTCAAAACAGGAGCCAGAGCAGTGATCCACAGGCAGGAGAATGGAGAAATAAAAGCTGACAGAGTTATCACAGTGGACTATTCTATATTAACCAAAATCTGGAGCCACAGGCCACATGGGAGCCGAACACAATGCAGGCTAGAAACTGCCAGTCCCAAAGACTGAAGATAGATTGCACTTTCTTTTGTTGTTTGTTGTTTTTGCATTCAAAACTAGGCAGAGCTGAATTAAAGGTTTAATTTAGAGGTATTGGTTAGGGAATCATACTTACATGGTACAAGTAAGGAAACAATAAATACTAAATTCAGTGTATGAGGCCTCTGGGAATAGAACAGGAGACACATGAGATCCAGTTCTGTAGTTGGATTCCAGTTTACAAATATTACCAGATTTCATAACTTAGGTATGTGTTACATATACTACTGTGCATGCATTGCATAGTACATTCAAAAAACTATGGAGAAAATAACATGAAGGAGATGATGGAGTCTCTAGACCAGCTATGACTGAGATAGTGTAAAAACAAAATTTTAAATCTTTTTGCTCTTAAATTTGTTCTCTTTTCTTAGAGCATTTACTATAGAAAACTTGCTTGTGTCTCTGAAATACTGTGAGTGTAAATTCTTTTAAAAGTTAAGTAAAGCTTCTATCAGTTCTTTAACCTGACCACCACGAAATATCTCCCGCAAGGCCCTGGGAACCAACTGAGGACTGTCAACAGCCAAGGGCATTGAGGTTTCTATCTCCCAGACTCCATGAGAGGGGAGGAGTCTAACCTGGGTAGTCCCCTTGCTAAGTTTTAAAACCTGTCATAAAGCTATGAATTAATTAATTAATGATCACCCCATTATTAGGTAAATTTCAGATTATATGCAATGATGTGCTCTCAGTTCCTCTTTCAAGTTTGGCTGTCTGTCCAAGAACATGTATGTAAAAAATAGCATCCACTGGCTGACACAAAGGGTGAGACTGCAGTCTGTGCTAATCTCTGGTGAATGGTCTGATGTGCCTAATATTCTGGTTTAATGCTGACTCAATAATCCATTAAACTTATTCTCTTTCTCTGTATCCTTTGAGGGAAGGTTTCTTTGGACTGGGAGATGTGGTTTTTAATTATATTTCCCAAACAGAAGTTGGAGGGGATATATTCAAATTAGATGACATCCTGGGTCAGATTCCCAAAGAGCAGAGCCTAGGAAAAGCTGTGTATAAGACTAATAATGAAGTTCTCTTTGGGTGCTGATAAGCAAGGCAGGGGCAGAGAGGCAGCTAAGCAAGGGCAGTTATGGCAGGCTAAAGTTCCCCAGTAAAAATGAGCATGTAGTCTCTGCCTCAGGAAGATCTGGCATTTTGTGCTTCCATTCTGGACAGTTACAAGATTCTGAGGGCATCCAGATTTGTACATTCTCAGTAAGCAGCTGCTGTTTGCAAAGCAGCCCATGTCTGGAGTAATCTCCCCAAAGACTAGGTGAAAAGTCTATACTGGGTAGCTAAGCGCTGTACAGCTGAGGAGAGAGAAGTTTATAGACAGGTACTGCACCAAGGAAGGACAGAATGACAGCAGAGATAATGCCAGAGGCAGAGGCTGTGGGCCCTTTAGGTCATGTGAGGAAATCTGAGCTTTAGCTTAAAGGCAATGGGAATTCACTGAAGAACTTTAAGGCAATGACAGGACTTAATGCTTTATATAACAATTCATAGTTTAGCACCATCAAATCAGAACAACAAAACAATAAGGAAACACAGGTACTTTAACCCTTCAGTATATTTATAAATATGTGTCTTGTTATAGATTTTAGGAGTTAGCCAGTGACTAGTCAACTTTCCCATTGTTGAGACAAAACACCTGCCACCCACAATTTAAAAGAGGATGGGTTTATCTGATTCATGGCTTCAGAGGATTCAGTCCATGGTTGACTGGCTCCAAGGCAGAACATCATAGCTGTAGGGTAGAGTAGAGGAAAGCTATTTAGTTCATGAGGACAAAGAAGCAAAGCAAGGGAACAATGTCAAAGAAGAAGGGCCCAGGGATGAGGTCATATGTCCACCATCCACCAAAAGAAGTGTGCTTTACTAACCCCCTGGGCAGTGGTTTTCAACCTTTTTGGCACGAGCAATTGGTTTCATGGAAGATAACTTTTCCATGGGGTGGTTTTGAGATGATTTAGAAGACCATACAACCGAGATCCCTCACATGCAGAGCTCACACTTGTGCTCCCATGAAACTCTAATGCCACCGCTGCTCTGACAGGACAATGAGCTCGCAGTCACTCAGGTGATGAGGAGCAGCTATACCAAGAATGCTTCACTCACTGGTAAGCTCTTACCTCCCGCTGTGTGAGCCAGTTCCTAACAGGGAATTAATCCTTCCCCTAGACGGTTCCCAAGCCAAGCAAGTTGACAACTAATCTTAACCATCATACTCAACATTGACAAATCATGAATGTCAAATTAACCACTGAGACCACTGGACTTTCATTCTACAAAGAATGCAGAAATGGAATGATGGTCTCTATCTATACTGAACCATCCAATTTGCAGTGAGAGAACACAGGTATATGTTTTCTAGCATGGAGCTGCAGAACAGAGACAGAGAGATCCCAAACCTACCCCCATTACTGGTTTCCACGCACAGAGATCATGGAGAGGCTACAATACCTCTGCTACTCTGCCCATACCCAGCCTACAGTGACACAGGGAAGAATACCATAAACTGCCTGTGAGGAACAACTTGAGGGCCACAGTGCCCTCTATCAGATCCATGAGATGAATACTTCAACATAAGAAATCTCTTCCCCCAAATGAGGTCTGTTCTTCCTGATTCCCACATGCGAAAAGCCTTTTCACAGTGTAGTGCCGTGGCTATTGCTAGGAACTGAATTCACTTTCTCTCCATTCCCCAGGTTACTGAGACTTCCTCTTAATCCTACCATACTGCTTCCCTCCTACTGTAGCTCATGCTCAAACACTATTCAAATTTACGCAAGACAAATGGAAGAAGAGGCTGCTTTTTCAGCTTCCAGCCTGGTTTGACTTTTCTTGACAACCAACAGAGCACTCAAACATTAAATATCATGCAAATTATGCCATCTTCCTTTCTTGCCCACAAATACGAGACACCAAGATGTCAGTTTCATACAAGTACCTGACAAGCAGTCTTTGTGCACAATTGGGTGGGAATTGAAAGAGAGGGGGCTCAGACCCTGCCCAGATGCACACACCTCCTCTTACTCTGCTGGGCCAAGCTCACATGCTCAAGAGGGTAAGGACAGTCATCCAATGGCACAGTAGCACAAACCAAGGCAGTGAAGGCATCAAGAAACCCTTCAGAGGAGCCTCTTACATCAGAATCTATCTGACTGGTTGGTTTTAAAGAGGGACTGTTGTAGGCAAATCTCAAAGGTGGTCTGAGGAAGTGGAAACTCTGATACTGTGGAGCCAAGTAAAGGTCGCATTACTCTCCTAGATTATGATGCTAATTTTAAGTCACTGGAGGCCCTACACTATCCCCCTGATTATTAAACAGTAGGGAATTTGGAAAGTACCCAATGTGAAAGACTTGGAGGATTGGATTAAAACAAGTTGGCTGGAAAGGAATTTGGTAAAATTCAACTACCATCTGTGATTTTTAAAAAAACTTACCAAACAAGAATAAGAGGACTTCACTTATAAGATGAAATGTTTCAACCAAAAACCTACAGTCCAATTAATGGTGAAACATTAACAATCTCCCTTAAAGTCAGCTATGAGACAAGGATACTATCAATAGTTCTTCTATAAATCATGGTACCAGAAATGAACTGAGGTACAACATGATAATAAAGGTAAATAAAATATGTGCATGCTGTACAACTCAAGAATCTCACTTCTAAGCACCTCTAGAAGATGTCCCATACTGTGTACTGGAAATATGTGCAACATTTTTCACTAAAAAATTGTTTTATAAGAGAAAATATTTAAAAAGATCAATGTAAATGTCCATCAACATGAGAATATAAAAATAAGTTGCAATCACAATGGAATATAACGAAACATTCATTTGATTTGCAGATACCAGTTACAAAGATGCTGAGCTCAGTCCAATTCTGCATAAAAGACACTGAGAAGCAAGGAAAGGTGTAATTAAGTTGTGGTAACAAAGACAGATTTCATGCAGATGTTCCAAATAACCCTAGATCCAAAGTGAGCCAAATTAACCTATTTAGAGCAATCTTAAAATAATTTTTAATCTTAAAATAATTAAGAACAAACAATAGCCTAAACCAGAGATTCCAGTTTCCAGAGCTCTCCTATTTAATTTTTTTAATCCTAATTCCAAATTCCTAACTTTACCTCACAGCACCAAGAAAGTACACCAACTCAACATATCGCATTTCAAATATTTTTAGAAATGAGAAAACTGAGCTAGGTCATTTCCAACAACCTTACTTTTCTCCTACTCAAATAAGAGAACATAAAGGCACCTATGAATAAATGGATTTGGTACTGGATGTTTCTGACAGGCTCAAATGGGGCATCACTGCTGGATGTCTTTCTAGAGAAAATTCAAATTCACACAGCAGTGTGAATAAAAATAAATTCAACCTAACTTGTGATGACTGACTGAATAAATGTGTGTGGCCCTATAAAAATATCTTCCATTCATAATACTGTTGAAGATAATCTTATACTTTATCATATAAAAGAACGAAGTACAATGATTACTCCACAATTCTGTATGTATCAGATCCATCCATCAAGTCCTTCACATGACAATAGATATTTCTTTAAACTATCATTTTATTTAAACTACATAAAATATGAAGCCTAGGAAAAAGTTAGACATGATCTGGTTTATATCTAAACTTTTTCCCCTTTCACTCAGAGCATAGGATTTTGGAAAATACCTGTATCATGAGACCTTTAACTCCAACAGCGGATTAATCTATTAATGAGACATAGCTTAATGGCACTAATGGAAGGCACTGGGAACAGAAGGCAGGACGTAGGTGAAATGAGTGTGGGGATATGACTTTGGGGACTATATCTGGTTCCCAGTCCTTTCCTCTCAAGCTCTTACTGTCTCTGTCTCTTACCTGTCATGAGGTGAGCAGCTTTTCTCTATCACACTCTTATTCCATCATGTTCATCTTCACCCCAGACCTAAAAGTAATGGAGCCAGTTGTCCATGGACTGCAACATCTCAAACCATGAGCCAAAATAAACCTTTCCTCCTCCTAAGTTGACTTTTTCAGATTTTTGGTCACAGAGACCAAAATCTGACTAACACACAAAGTATGCTCTTCAGTGGTACTTCAGGGTTCCATAAACCTTTTCCTCTAATTTATTATCCTGGTGGCCTCCATGCTTACACAAACCATTATAAAGAAACATACACATTCAAAAGTGTTATCCTTATGTGAGAAATCACCGATTTGTCCATGTTTAGCTTCGTAAGAGGCCTCACTTCCATGCCTATCACATGCCACAGTTGGAACTCGCCTGCACCTCTGGGCACACACTGTGAGCCACCACTTCACCAGATACTGTCTGCCAGTCAGCAATTCCATTTTTCCAAAGCTGCCAGAGTTTTCAATGCCACTCATAAAATGATCTGAAACTGTTAGTGCATTTCATTTTTGTGATTTATAAAACACGAAATAGTTTGAAGATGAAAATACTAGGGACACGAGACAAAATCATCAGAAAGTAGGCATGACACAAGAGGTGACTCTAGCTGTGGAAAATGTGAAAAGCAAGGATTCCACTAGGCTCACAGCAAGCGGTGGTCACAGTGATGTGATCATACTGCTGCTTCTCTCAGGAACACTCCTTATTCTCTCTGCCCCCACTCTGGTTAATATTGTATGTAATTATTAACTTACATTCACACATACAACATCTTTTTGGCTTTAATGTAGGACAACTCACCTACCACACAGTTCACCCCGGTAAAGACCTTAGCTAAGTAGCTTTCAGATATTCTGAGCTTCACAATCATTGCCACAATTTTAGGACATTTTCACTCCCAAAAAGTCCTGCATCCCATAGCCACAACCCCCACTTCAACCACTGCCTTCAGCCCCTGGAAGCCAACTCATCTATATTCTGCCTTTAAAGGTTTGTCAATTCTGGACATTTCATATAAATGGAATCATATGAAAGCTGGTCCTCAGTAAATGCTTCCTTCACTCAGTAAATTTTTAAGGTTCATACACACGTAACATACATGAGTACTCCATTCCTTTGTACGGCCAAATAGTCCATTGTATGCAAACACCACATTTTTTCATCCACTCATTTGTTGACAGACACTTGGATTGTTTCTACTTTTTTGGCTACCACAAATATTGTTTCTCTGAACGTTCATAAGCAAGGTTTTGTGAGAACATATATTTTCATTTCCTTTAGTTCTATTTCCAGGAGTTGAAATTCCATGTTATATGGTGCTATAATTTGAAGAGTGTCTCCCAAAGATCAATGTGTTAAAGGCTTGATCAAGGCAGAATTATAGGGAAATAATGGAATCTTTGGGAGATAAGGTTTTATGTATGCAAGGTCCTGAGATTACTGGCATGAACTTCAAGGGGGCTGTGGGACCCTGGCCTTGCCCAGCTCTCTCTTTACTTCCTGGCTTATGGCATAAGTGGTTTGCTCTCTCACACATTCCTGCCATAATATGCCACGCTTGCAAAGGCCCAAAGTAATGGGCTGCCCAGTCTAGGGCTGGAACCTCCAGAACTATGAGCTGAAATAACTTTCACTTTATAAATTAACTGCCTAAGGTATTTCATTATTTTTTCACATAATATATGTGACTAACATATACATTAATTCTATGTTTAACCTTTAAATGAATTCTAGGCTTTTTCACAGCAGCTACACCATCTCACATTACTCCCAGCAATGTTCTAGTGTCTCAATAACATTTGTCTTTTTTGTGAAAAATCAACCTAGTAGAGGTAAAATGACTTCTCATTCTGATTTTGATTTGTACTTCCCTAATAACAAACTTGAGCATATTTTCACATTTATTGCTTTTGCATTCAACTGTTAGATATATTCAAAGTAGAATTATACTTAAAATAGAAGACCTCCAGTTTCCAAATCTGAATTCACTGAATACTGCCAGGCAATACGCTAATGTGATATCATTTATTCACTATGTAATGAGTGAATTTTATAAATCTTAAAAACTAAATACTAATTTATTTTGTTTTTATATTGGTGTTTCATAAACAATTTCATGACTTTTCAAAAAAATTATAAAACCAATCATCTAATCAATTCTATCCCTTTTTCCCATATATAATAAAGCCCATGACTTTAAATGTCAAACCTAGTTTGGGCTTAAAAAATAGTAAAATAGTCTCTTGATTCCCAGGCTATTCTCCTTCTAGAATTAAATGAAGGATAACAACAAAATTAATTTTTCAAAAACCCTTGTGTTACACATCAAAATATGCCCAATACCAAGGTGATAAAAAAAGTAAGTACAGAAATAAATGGTTGTTACAAAAGTCAGAAGTGGTGATCTGCTGAGCAGGGATCATTATAAACTACCGTTGTTCTTATAACATTCTATTTGAAGAAATGATTAAACAAGCTCACATATTTATTTTTTGCCTGTTTATGTATGTTGTATGGACTTTATGTTTCACATTAAGAAACTTTTTAAACAATGAGATTATGCTTGATAAATAAAATTCCTTGAAATTTACCTGAAGCCGATCATCAATAGGGTAAAATAAAAATAAGACCATAGTGCACATTTTAATTTATTCTGCACAGAAATACCAAAGGACTGCTTTCAAAGGTAACCTATTCCTCTTGGTGACTTCCCTTTGATAAACATCATTTGTTACCACTTGACTGAAAATTACATTTATCGTAAGATCACTAAATTATTAACAATCTTGTCAACTCTAAAATGAGCACATTGCTCAGGATCATACCTATTCTTCGATCACACCAGGAAGTTATTAGCACCACAACGAATATCACAGTAGCTACTAAAAATTTTAATATTCACCCTACTTAGCAGCCCAGTACTGGCTCCTCAGAAATTTCCAAGCTGTGAAAGTAAATAGAGGTTGGCCCACCAGAACACACAGGACAATAAAACTGAGACAATGGGAGAAATAAGCAATGCTCTGCACTCTCCCTGACCAGGCTCCTACCACTAGCAAATTAATCATCCCTTAAAGGAAGTGAAATTCACAGTTAAAATTGGGAGCACATTCCTACAAATGAAGTATCCAGTGATTCACAAAGTAAAATAAAATTCTGCAAGAACCCTAGAATAGTCATGAACTAAGGTGGGCCAGAGGATCTGGAATATTTTGTCTTGTATCCTTCCTTAACCTGTGAGATGGTAAGTACCATGGCTTTACTTTCACATTGTAATGCATTCAAACAGGCAAAGCTTTTCCTACCTCCCTCACACATCTGGACCTAGAAAGATCCATCATCAGCACCAATCCTCAATAACTACCACAATGCAATATGGCCAAGCAATATGGTTTGGGTAAGTGTCCTACAAAGGCTTATGCCCATGACAGTATCAGGAGACGGCAGTACCTATCAGAGATGGGACCTAGTGGAAGGCCTTATCACATGACCTTTAGAGTGATGTTGAGACCCAGCCTCTTCTTCTTCCTCTCCTCCTTATCCTGGTCGTAAGTTTTGCTGCTCACTAAAGCCATAATGTGCTTCCTGGGCACACATTATCATGCATGAACTGAAACCAAAATAAACCTTTCCTCTTTATAAACTGATTACTTCAGAAGTTTTGTTACAGTAGCAGAAAGCTGGCTAACCAAGAAGGCTCCCAAGGGCTGCTGGAGAAAGCAGGCTGGATTCTTCACAGACTCACTGGGACTCTGAGAACCCACACAATAGGGAAAAGCTCTTATCCAGTCCTTGTCTCCAAGAGCTCTTAGAAGACCCTGTCTAGTGCATTGCCTGGTCTCTGTGCAAATATACAGGACCTGCAGAAGATGGGTAGGGTGGCTAAGTGGCCATCCCTGTGCCCAACAGCAATGGGCAACTCTCCCAGGCCAGGGAAGCCTGAGTGCAAATCAAAAACTCACAGCAAGTAGATGAGTAGCAGGTTTATATTCACAGTACATCCTCTCAATGAAGGATCTGTACTTTCTCTGTAATTCATGTCATCTCCTCCAAAAACAGTACTCAGCAAAACACAGATCCTCTGGAGGGATTCACACAAAGATAATTATGAAAGCAAAGGCTCAACAAAAAGACAAATCTGTCAAAATTAGGGACTCTCAAGAAACCATAAATCAAAACTCAATGTAAAACACATGTAGTAAAAACCAACTAAGGAAAACTGCACAGCGTGATTTTAGAATTTGTAAATGAGAACAAAAAATCTTTTCCCCCATGCAATTCTATTACAGAGACTTTTTGATTCTACTTGTCTCATGGTATTATAACACAAGGATGACTGAACAGAGATGCCACACCATCCCTGGTTGCTGTTGCTAAGATTTCTTAAAGATTCCTAAAGATACCTGAAAATAAATTTCATGTAACCGAAATACCTTACATAAAGCTTTGAAAGCATGACTCACCTACCACCAAGTCCTTGCATATAAGTACATTGCAAATGGCTTGTTAACTAAAAATGATCTGAATTTCATATTTTCTGGGCTCTGCCTCCACTTTCAAGTTCTAGGTGTGATTCTATTGCATTTCAATTTCCCCTGCCACAGTGAGACACAGTATAGCATAGTATAGCAAGACAACAACTTGGGAACCAAGCTATCTGTATGTGAAGCCAGCGCTGCCATTCACTGACTCTGTGACTCAGTGTTTACCCATATGTAAATTGATGGTGATGATAGCTACCAAAGAGTATTTCAGGAATTAAAGAGGTTAATAAATATTAAATGTTTACAATAGTCCCTAGCACTTCCTACAGCTGGGGTTTATTAAACATTATGGAGTCAAATGTTTTGACAGTTCTTTTGACCGCTAATGTTTTGACAAGAAAAGAAGTAATGTTTTGCATTTCACTCTGACCATCTTTATATATAATTAAAGAGAAAATCAGACAGACACCAAAAATAAGTAATTCCTCATTCCAAGGCAGGGGACAATAGCAAGACCTATCTGGCTAGATCAGAGTGTGCCAAGCTGGGGGGTGAGGGGTAGAGAGATGGTTCCAGAGCAGTACCCATGCCAAAAGTTCACAGGCTTGCTACACTGTGCAGACTTAGGAGAAGCCCTCTACCCCTCCTGTATCCTCTGTGTTAACTTTTGTCAGATCAGTGGGTAAATCACCCACAATTTTCCCCTGAGTTTGGGGCAAATCCAAGGAAGCACCTCTCAAAACTGCAAACAGGAATGTGGAAAGGGAAAAGAGCACATGGGTTTTCTTACATGTCCCACAGGAATGACCCACATCCACACCAAATGCACA
Organism: Cavia porcellus; assembly: GCF_034190915.1. Lineage (NCBI taxonomy): Eukaryota > Metazoa > Chordata > Mammalia > Rodentia > Caviidae > Cavia > Cavia porcellus. The sequence goes on along the minus strand of NW_026947496.1, from coordinate 36,260,986 downwards.
CCTTCCCATTCCCAATCAATGGGGGAAATGTCTATCTGTCCTGAGGGACAGCCAACCATGTACATGCAGCACTAAACATTCAAATAGATACTATGCTATACATTTTCTTCGTACACCTAAGTTATTAAAAAAAAAGGCATTATGAGCATATTAGAGTTCTTACCTTCCATAGGAGAAGCCAGTTTCACCTCCTGTCCCCCCTGGATGTGAGCAAGATACATAGGACTTCATCAAAGGCTAAGCAAATCATTTCCTAACTCCTATCAAATTTCAAAGATGGAAAGCAGTCTGGAAAATACATTCTAAATCAGTGATTCAAATCACACAAACCAGCAAGTCCATAATGAACCACATCACAAGGAACAGCACATCCACGAAAATAGCCTATTTCTAGACTTGTCCTCTTCTGGTGCTCTTGCTCCCGCCTCATCTCTGTACCCCACATCCAGGGGTAGTCCCAGATTACCAAACATAACCACTCCTGAGCAGCCCATGCTCATCTTGCAAGTCCTATGTCTGATCCCTGAACTCTATAATTCTTGATTCTGTTACCTACCCACTGGCCTCCAAACCTGTCTCATCTCCCAAAGTCTTCGTGTCCCTTCTTACTCAGTAGAAATTCATGACCATCACTGTATGATTTCCTGTGTACACCCTCAGCTCATGTCCTCTCTTTCTTCCCTTTCCTTGCCTTAAAAAAAAAAAAATCAACCCCAGCTGGGGGGGGGGCACCTATATCTGAATTAAGTGAGGCCTGGGGGAATCCCGCTGTAGTTAGGGAATTGCAAGGAAAACAATTATATATAGAACACAGAATTTACAATATTATTTCATGATAGTCACCTGAAGAGTCAAATACAAAGAAAGAGCAGGAAGTCTGTCCACACACTAAAGACCTAGAAATCTATACAAGGGCCTGGATCCCATGGTAATAATCTGCATGTGTTCAGCTGAAAACTAGAGCCCATGAAAATGTCCCCTACGAGTCCAACAGGAGGCCTAAAGCCCACGACAGTGACTCATGCAGGTTTGTTTCACAGATCTGCACTGGGAAGGCCCCACGGTCAGGAGAAAAAGTGAGCAAGTCTGTACCAGTAGGGTAAAGGATATGTGCCAGTAGGCTGCCGGTTCTGCACTGGAGCCTCACTACTTAGTGACGCTCAAAATAAAGGCCAGGGCTCCCCTGGAGTACCACAACCATCTGTGACAATAAGGTCCTGAGCTCCTCCAACAATGAGAACGTCAAGTTGGTACCAGGAAGCCAGCATGACAAATTTCTCCTAGAGACTGAAGAGCTCACATCTTCCCCTCCAGAGCCAGGAAATGATGCTTCAAGTAAGACTAGAGCTCCCCCAAAGTGAACTGCAGCCATTCTCAGCAACAAGGTCCGGAGCACCTCCAATGACAGCAGCTTAGTTCTTAACAAGCTCCTCAAGGGAACCAACAGCTCCCAACAATACCACCACTTAGAAGAACCCACAACACTACTTCTTTTCCAGTTCTCCTTTTATGCTGGCAGCTTGCCTCAGGTGGGCCATCTACACTCAGCACCACGCTAACTCAGTTCAGATGCTGTTTAAATTGGCCAGCAGTTTTAATCCACCACGCCCTTCACTTTCACATCATCCTACACTATTCAAATTTTTTTCACTCAACACTCCAACATTTTTCTATTCTTTACTCTTAGTAAAGACCCATCTATTTCACTAAAAAATTAGAGCCAACCAGAAAAATGTCATAGTCTCTCACTACAGTAAATATAAATGTATTCTATGTGTTTATTGTGAATACATGCAAGCATCTCTGTTGTGTATATACCAAAGAGTGAAACTGCTTGGCGATTGAAACATATCTTTAATACTAAAAAAATGTTTTTCTAATTTATGCTCCATCCAAAACTCAAAAAAGATATTACACAAAAATAAAATAGTTACTAATGTCATTCATCAATATAAATGTAAACATTCTAAACAGAATATGAGAAAATCACTATTATAGTAGTGTAACATTATAATACATTGCAACAATTTAGGCTTGTTCTAGTGATGCAAGCTTGTTTTAACTTTACAATATCATTCACCACAGTAACAGTGAAAATTAAAAATATCATTTCAAAAATGTTTGCTAAAAATCAATAACCATGCATAATAAAAATCTTTCAAAACTAGGAAGATGAACACCCTCAATATGACAGAGAATCTAAAAGACTGACAAAATATTTTTCTCCATGTTCAAACTTTTAATCATTATTGACTTCCATCTGCTTATCAGTTACTCATTTATGATTGTCAATCTATTACTTAGCAAAGTTCTGCCAATTTTTGATTTAGTTTGTTAGGATGGTAAGTTGCATGTAAATTTAGAATCATTAAATGAATCTTCTATCATTAAGAAATGTACCTATGGCTTATATGCAATTTACAACCCTTATAAAGGCCCAAGAATATCTGAAAAGAATATGTATTCTTTTGGTATTCAGTGATCTATAAATATGGTTGGCTGATAATGCTGCTAAAATCTTCTACACCAGGAATTTCTATTTTTAATTGATTACTGAAAAAAGGAATGTGGAAAACCCACCTACGATTAAAATTTTATGTTTCTCTTTTCAGTTCTATCAGTTTCTCCTTCATACACTCTGAAGCTGTGTTATCAGAGGTGTGTATATTTTTAAAGTATGTCTTTTTTGTGATAATGAATGGCTTTATTCACTACACAGTGTCATTCTTTTTCCCTTGCGATACAACTTTTTCTGGCACCTACCTCAGAATTATTATAGCAATTTTCTGTTTTCCTCTCCAGTAGTAGGGTGGGGACTGAACCCAGCCACTCCCTCACCCCTAGCCCTCTTTTTTGAGACAGGAAGACAGTCTCTTCCTAAATTGCCCAGGCTCAGCTTGAATTTGTAATCTTTCCAAAATACTGGGATTACACACTCTTCCCACCACACTAGCTCAATTTTACTTTAATTGATGTTCGTTAAGTAAAATATTTTTTCTTTATCTATGCTTGTATTTAATTTAAGTGAGTCTCTTATAAAGAACAGATAGCTGTAAAAGAATAGAGAGACAGACAGCTATCTGCTTTTTTATCCAATCTAACAATTTCAACCTTTGAAGCAGTATGTTTATAGATTAATTACATCAAGTGTAATCATCAATATGTTGGATATGTATTTACTTCTGGCATTTGTTTTGGTCTCAGTTTTGATTGTTACATCTGTTCCTTTTCCTGCTTTCCTCCTTTAATTGAGAATTTTTAGGGGGACTTCCGGGAGAACATGGCAGACAGATAGCAGCAGCTACGGAGGCTGTCTGAAACACCCAGCTTAGAATTCAGGAATGGTGCTGAGTAAGGAATCATAAGCAGGAGGAGATATGCCCCGGTGACCCAAGAACAAACTGGGCTGAGAGAAACCAACTGGGAATGTAATCCTGGTGCTATAACAAGAACAGATAAAGCCTCAGCGTGGAAGCTGGAGCCGGTGCCATTGGAAGCCACGATTCGGGTTTCCTGCTGCCGCAGCTGTGTCTAAATCCACTCGGCAGGGAGAGAGACGCGCGGAAGCTCTGAGAACGGGAATTGGTGAATGGAGTTGAGAGCAGGACGGGCGGGGAGCTGTGCATCCACCTCCGGTGAGTGAGGGAAAACTGGGACTCTGCCACGGTCCAGGAGACTCCAACAGAGGACATTCTGGGACTGGGCAGACTTGCGGGAACAGGGCACTGCAGTGACTTCAGTCATGTATCCCCCTCTCAAGCGGGATTGGTAAGCAGTGCCTAGCCCACGTGACGTTGCTGGCTGAGATTCAGTAGGCTAGCACAACCCAGGTCCCAGCTCCTGAAGGTAGACTGACCTGGAGTGGCAGGCCCCGCATAGGCTGCCCGGTCTGCAACTTCCTGGTGCGCTGCGGTGGGTTGGAACACCTAGCCAGCGCAATTCAATCAAACTGTGGCTGACAGGGAAGGAAGCTGGGCCTCCTATATACGCTTGCATATATAAGGAACAATGAATATGGGAAGAGGCAGCAACAAGAAAGGGTCCTCAGCCCCCAATCCTGAAAAAGAGACAACAGCAGACACAGCACCAATAGACATAAAGCACTATCTCGAGAGCCTCATAGACAAGTTCAGGAATGAAGTTATTAATGACCTGAAGCTAGACATAAGCAGAATAGTTAGAGAAATGCTAAGCACCATCCAAGAAAAAACAGATGGTAGAATGGAAGAACAGAAAAAGAGGGGAGAATTGTTTAATGGAGAAAATAGAGAAAGCATAGAATACATGAAGCAGGTTCAAAGAGACTACCAGGAAACTAAAAAGTCTATCGAAAACTGGCATAACAGCTTGAAAGAAACTAGGGACAGATTATGTGAACTGGAGGAGAGAGTTGTAATATGGGAGCATGAAATGAAAAACTTCTTAAAAATAACAAAGAAACAAACAGCAATAATACAAAGACTAGAAGATGATAAGAGGATCTATAACTTAAGAATTAAGAACATAAAAGAAGAAGTAGGGACACAAACAAATGAACTACAAAAGCTACTCACAGAAATAATCCAGGCATATAATAATTAAAATTCCAGAAATCCAATACAAGAACAGAATACTAAAAGCCGTCAGAGATAAGAAACAGATCACTTACAAGGGAACACCCATCAGAATTACGGCAGACTTCTTGGCACAAACCGTCAAATCACGAAGAGCGTGGGGGGAAATAATTCAAGCTTTGAAAGATAATAATCTCCAGCCAAGATTGATATAGCCTGCACAACTATCCCTGGAAATTAATGGAAAAACAAGGTGCTTCCAGGATAAAGCGGAACTAGGGGAATATGCAACCACCAATTCAACTCTACAGAGAATACTGCAAGATATTCTAAAAAAGAAAAATACGAAAAATCCAGAAGTAGCAGAAGAGAGGCCACAATGAATGGAGCAGAAAACAAAATGAAGAAGACAAACTGACAACTAATGACAGAAAAAGAGCTCAACAGAAATGAGGCAGAGAAGACTGGATGATAGGAACAGCTATATTGGAGAAAATGACATCTTAAGAGGTAATACTGATTTAGTATCGTCTTGTTTTGAAGTCTCATCAAGCTTTTGTTCTTCTGTCTCCATTGGTCTAAACAGGTGGTATCTTATTGGATTTTATTATATATGATAGTATGAGCAAAACCTTTTATAGACAAGGAGATTATACAGAAACCATTGTTCATTTTCTGTTAGTTGATTCTAAATACCCTGTAATACTGTCATTCTCTTAAATGGTTTTACATTGTTTTGATATATCTGATGCTACAGTATACGAAGTTATACTCAAAGATTTCAAGGAAAGAGACAGTATGGTAACTACTTTTATGTCAGGATAATCTTGTGGTGAAACACTATTTTGCTTAAATGGTTATGTTTTGATCTGCGCTGATTTGCTGTTATGCCCTCTTTTATCTCAATCTCCATTTTATTATTTACTTTTTTATCCTTTTAATTAAGGGAAAAATAAATTTAAAAATATCAGGATATATTATAGTGACCCACTTTGACTTTCCATTATCTTGATTTAAAGCCCTGTATTGCTCTCACCATCTTGTTTTGACTGATGTTCCTCTATTCTGTTTTGCTCGATAGTATCAGGTTCGAAAGTTTAGGCAACAGCTGTGAAGATAGTGGGATTCATTATGACGCCCATTCTGGTTGACTATTATCTACTTTTGAAGACCTATAATGTCTCCAATGTTTTGGTTTTGTTGGTTTTGTTCTTTACTGTTTTGTTCAAATCTTATTGTAACTAATGATATAGGCAATTCTATTAGAGATAGCGGGAGGCATTATGGTAACCATTGTTGATCACCTAGTATTATGCTTTTACATTATCTATTACGTCCACCCTTTTGATTTGACTGACTCTGTTCTGTTATGTCACTTTTGGTTCTACTCTCTTCCAAAAAAGTAATAAGAACTGTGGGAGCAATAAAACCCAAAATGTGTAATTGTCATTGTACAAAAGAGAGGAAAAGAAAGTGCTCTAAATGATATAACTGCATGTATATTTAAGTGTATAAGATAGATAATGATATTACTGAGTTTTATTGGATCATTGAACAGAATTGTTTGCAGTCTCACTGTTGGAATGTCCACTTTATAAGCTTTAATTTTGTAACTAGAACAATTATTTCTAAGATGACAAAATGTAATCCATTAACTAGTGATTTCCTACTATTTATTTTTTTCTGTAAATCTGTATAACTTGTACCCTTTCTCTGCTTTTTTTTTCTTTTTCTCCTTAAATAAAATTTTAAAAAAAGAAAGAAAATTTTTATTTTATGTCTATGATTTGCTTATTAAGCATGGCTCTTACGATTATGTTATTCTAGTCACTGTTCAAGAGTTTACAATATACACTGTTAACACATCCCCATCTACCTCCAAATATTATTCCACTTCACATAAGGCTGAAGATCCATCCACTTACAATGCCCTGTTCTTTAAGCTACTGTTGTCACATTTTTACTTTTACAAATGTTAATAATTCTACAATACAGTGCTGTTACTTTTCTTCAGACTGTGATTATTGGAAGATACTGAAATTACAGTAAAATTTTTACTGTTATTTACCCACATCTGTATCACTTCCAGCAACAGTCACACTCAAAGTTCCATCTGTTTTCATCTCCCATATGCCTTTTAAGCATCACTGAAAATATCTGGTCTGATAGTAATGAACTTCCTCAGCTCTTGCTTGTGAAAATGTTTTTGTATTATTTTCATTTTTCAAAGATATTTTCTCAGGGAAAAATAATCCTAGGAAAATACATGTGTTTTGTTTTTAGCACTTTCACGGTAATAATCACGCTCACTTATTTATTGGGATAGTGTATGGTGAGAAGATGAACACCATTTTTACCTTTGTTCCTATTTGTGTTGTTTCTTTGTCCACCCTCAAGATCTCCTATCTTTGGTTCTCGATAGTTTGTACCGTGTTTCTATGTTTTTCTACTAATGGTTTTCTAATCTTCTTGGATATGCAATTAGTTGTCTTTTTCAAATTTTATAAAAACTTTACCCATATTTTTTAAAAAACATTTCTTCTGTCTCTTTCTCTCTTTTGCTTCTGGGAGCCCAACTATACGTATTTTGTATTTTTCTTGTAAGCCTCAGAAGTGCTGTTCAATTTTGTTTGTGTATTTTTCCCTGTTCTTCATGTCTTGGTTTGGATAACTTTTCTTCAAATTCATCAGTTCTGCCTCTGAGATGTCCAGTAGACACTGATTATCCATTTCTGCAAGTAAACTGGCCCAAAATGAAATGCTTGTGGATTAAGCCGTTACCATTTATCATCTTACCATTTCTCAGGATCAGGAATTCAAGGGCACCTGAGCTGGTGCTGTGGCTCAGGTCTATCATACAATTCCATCAATATGTCACGCAGAGCTACAAACTGAAGGATGGGACAAAACTGGAGGATCTTCTTCCAAGGTGACTCACTCAAGTGGCTCTAGCTGTTGACAGGAGGCCTCCGCTTCTCCCTCTGCAGATTACCTATGTGCCCTCCATACATGATGAGAGGTCCCTCTGAACAAGGCAAAAGCTATAATACTGTATACACATCCACAATGTATGTGATATGCATACAATGTCAAATGACTAGTTAAAAACATATATCTCACCTCACATATTTATGTTTCTGAGTGGTAAAAATATTTAAAAATCTATTCTTTTAGCAATTTTCAAATAAATAGTACATTAATTGTAAAAACATTCTTGCCAGCTTGAACTACCTACATGGATGACTGTCCCATAGGGTGGCTTGTATTACTGGGGGCAGAAGTGGTACAGGTATGCATAAGACTGTCATAAATGTCCTAACTGTGGCTCAAGATGCCCAGCAATGAGACATAAGAACTATGGCCCCATCATGGAGGTGTAGAGTCACAACACCGCACAGTGCAACTCCAGACGTAATCATAATCGAAACACTGGATCCTTTGAACAACATCTCCCCAGTCTTCCTATAACCCCCAGCCATTCTATTCTCAATTTCTATGAACTCTACTTCTTCAGATTCCACATATAAGTGAGATTATATGATATATGCCTTTCTGCATCAAGCTTATTTCACTTAATTTAATATCCTCCACATTTTCAAAGCTCCCAGTGGCTTATTTCACTCAAAGCTATGGTACAAATCTACAAAATGGCCCTGATGTCCCTGGCAATGGGAGAAATGAACAACTTCCCAAAGGGACTTTAAAATTTGTCCCATGCTTCTTTACATGTACAACAGATCAGAACCTCCCCAGACTCACTTCAGGACAGAAATATTACCAGCTGGCTATGTTCACTGGATGCCTAGGAGGCATGAAGAAGAAGAAAAGCAGGAATTGATCAGGAGAACCTTTAGCTCTAGAGTCCAGTCTAACACTTAGAAGACAGGATAGGAAGGAGGAGCCTCCACTGAAGTGCAGCTCTCAGAGTCTAGGTGAGGCTGAGCTGCCTGTCAGAAGAGTCTTACCAAGAGCAAAAAACACCCAGCTCTAGTTCCTGGCCTACGTGCCATGCCCAAGCATGAGCTCAAGCAGCCAAGCACAGCTGGATCCAATACGAACACTTCAGCTGAAGAATACCATCAATGACCCTCATGGCAGATTCTCTGGAAGCACAGTTGAGTGGCACCTCCATGGCTGCTGAATACTTCTTGGAAAAATTTATCCAATATTCTACATTACAGACACTGACACTGTGAAAAGCAATATTTGCCTTTATAAGCACAGTAGCTTCCCCATCCAAGGTTTTGCTTTCTATAGTTTTAGTACCCACAGCCAGAAGTAGAAAATTCATGAAATAAAATATTCGTAAGATTTAACTGACTTTATTATAGTACATTTTTATAACTGTTCTGTTATTATTAGTTTCTGATGTCAATCTCTTACAGTACCTAACAGGTGTATTTTATGGATAGGAAGAAAGACAGTATAACTAGGACTCAGTAGTTATTCAGTTTTAGATCTATACAGAACATCTTAGAATTACTTTCCAGGGACAGAGGCATATTTATAACAAAGGTCTCATCTTGCATATTCTATCTTAAAACCAAAATAGGCACCAAAAGAAAAAGTGAGATTCATTTTGCAATATGTTTATTTTGCCTTTCACAAAGGACTCTGATTTGAATACCTGTGTCTGAACTGATTTTTTTCCTTCAGTTTGATAATTTCTTTCTTTTTTTTTTTTTTTTTTTTTTGCAGTATGGTTTTGATTTTTTGTTTGTTTGTTTGTTTGTTTGCAGTATGGGGGTTTGATAATTTCTAAACACACTTGAGGAACTTAGGATATAAACAATGTTGTTAATATTTTTACATAATTCCTTACTGTATCTGTTTTTCAGTCTATAGATCAATTTTAACCTTTCCAAAATGAAGGTATTCTCATAAGAGCAAAATCCTCTAAAGGGTTACTCAACTGTTATAATGAGGCATTAAGTCACAGGATCTGCAAATTTTTTAACTAAATAGACTCTTGTAAGTCACCACTTAGCTATTTTCTCTCCATAGCTGGGAGTCACAGACTTCAAACCAAAATTGATAAGAAAGTCTCAGCAGAAGACACTGTATAAAATCAAAACTGCCAAATGATCCACCAAACCTCCATGGCCTGGTCACAGCCACCATAAAAATACCTTCCCAATGCTGACTGAGAAATAACAGTACAACTCAGATATTCACAGTGGGTGAAAGATTCTTCTGGCCCTTTTATCCAAGAGCATAGTTTCCCTTCTTTTTGGCCAAGACCAACTAAATTTCTCCATAAAATGCACATTAACCTCACTGCCAGAAGAGGGAGCACTTACTTTCTATGAATTTGTTTCCACCAAATTTTCTCTTGGTCTCAGCCTTCAAAACTATCGGGTTTCTTAAAGTTGAACATCTTTTTTCAATAACTTGAGTTCCTTTTTTAACATTAAAAAGCTCACCTGTTGCATGTACAGAAGTCACTGTTAAAAGTCAACACACGTGTTTTCCAAAATTAGAACTGAAGGGAAGATAAATAGGCCAGTCCCATGGTGGTGAGTGTGGTTGACACAGTGATCAGTCCTCCTTCCTTGTCATCCTCCCTAGATATTATGGATGTTAGCTTACCTGGAAAGGCAGAAGGAATGTTACAGATAGGTGAAGCAGAAGACACAGGGGTCAGAGTACTGAGATACAAGAGGACTCAAACGGCCCTAGTGGTTCTGGCGGTGAAGCAGGGCTGAGGCAAAGAGCATCCTCCAGAAGCTGTAAGAGGCATGAAAACAGATTCCCTCCTAGGATGTTCAGAAAGAAGCACAGCCCTGTTAACACCTCCATCGTAACCTGGCAAGACTCGCTGCAAACTTCTGAAATACAAAACTAAGATAATAAATTTGGGTTATTTTAAACCACTAAATATGTGGCAATTTGTTACAGCACAATAAAAACTGAGGCCATGCAGTGCACTCCCTGTTTCTAAAGGTAAGCAAGTGATGCTGAATGGTCAATTGTGAGGAGGCCAAAAAATGATCTCCATTCAACTGAATGAGAAGTCACAATGGATAACCTCTACTGCTCTTTCCTACTCAAAGACAAATGCAGGTTGACTATCCTTCATCCAAAATGTTGGGATTATAGATTTTTCAAGATTCTGAAACATTTGCATATAGATGAGACTTTGGGGATAGGACTGAAATCTAAACATAAAATGCACATAACCTGAAGGTAAACTTCTACATGTTTAATTATATGAACATTTTGGCAGCAACTCATCCCATAAGGTCAGGTCTGAAACTGTCCACTTTTGGCATCATATTGGCATTCAAAAAGTATTGGATTTTGGAGCATTTCAGATTTTATATTTTCAGATTAGGAATGCTAAATTTGTATTTTTCCCTAATTCTGCAACATGAGATGGTCGACAGGTTTGGGGCAAGTAATCACAAAATAGTCCATAAGCCCAAATGGCCACATGCCATCTTGTTTCCTGATTACAACACACTCCCTCTAACTCTGCTCTCTCTTGGTAAAAGACAAACTCCCGGCTGTCAGAAAATATTCCACTTGACATCATTTACAGTGATGTAAGATGAAATGATCTTGTAAATCAATTTCTCCTTGGAAGAACAGGACAGCTACAGCATTCAACATGTGTAAGGCTCGTTTGCAGTGATGCTTTAAAAGTAGCCAGTAATAAAATCCAACAACAAAGGACTTCATCAGTATTTTAAATATAATAGAATCCAAACAGACACTATGAGAAATGATCAGACACAAGGTAATGACTTTTTGTTTCAGTTGTATATAGAGTAACTATATGACTACATGTGTCACCATGAAAATTGTAGCTCTTGCCATGGGTCATAACCCAAAGGTCTGCACAATCTGGAGAGGACAGCAGTACCAAATGTAATACAAATGACACACACAAAAATTGCAACACAGAAAAACAGAGTTATACATGATCACAATACCATTAACACTTGCTCATTATGTAACGTCAAGGAAGATATAAATATATTTTTATCTCAGAATCCATGGCAACTCTATTTTAGTCCTTCTGTACATAAGAATTTTCATTAAAATATTTTAAAAGAGAAAACATGTTAACTCGCAATAAAAATTAATTGAGAAAGTGATGGTCCAATTATAAATAGCTTAAGCTTGTCTGCAATTACAAAATTTAGTATTTCTATAGTATATAATGAAACTCATGTAATACACCTTTTTAAAAAAGTTAGCTAACTGGTTCTCTTCTTTTTTAATAGGATCATAGTATTTGCTGACTAAGTCTATATTCATCCAATGTATACCATCATTTTTGTGCATGTTCCCTATTCACTTTCATCTTTTGAAAAGAAGATGTCATAATTCTGTTAAGTCTCTCCTTACTTAGAAACTCATTTCTCATTTCAGATCAGCAAGCAGTTTATGTGCAGGCTTCATTGCTAATGTCAACCTCACCTTAGGATCACCTTCCTCTAACTGGATTATTCCTATCAGCATCTCTGATCTCCAAATGCAACACCTATGTTCTGACAGCTAACATTTAACTAACTCCAAATTTTCCACAAATTTGATAAGCCCATCATCCATGACCTCATTCAAGGCACTGATAAAAACACTGAGCCCAAAAGGGGTTAGGTAAACTTCTCTCCAAGCTGATGTCAACTCTTAACTCCCAACCACTGCCTGGAGGAAACAGCCATTGAACTAATTTGGTCTCTAATGAATCATCATCATCCTTATGCTTTTTCTTGCATTTGGCTGTTTAATTTCCCCAAGGATACCAAAAGAGACTTTATCAAATATATCATGTCTGAATCTACATAACCTAATGTTCACAGCATTCTGATGATTTTTCCAGCCAGGTAATGCTATCAGCCCAATGAGATCACAACTATGATTGTCTGAATGAATCCATAGTAGCTACTTGTGATTACTGCATTGCTTTCTCATGGAACACATATTTGATGATAAAATGTTATCACCAGATTATCACCTGAGATTAATACAAAAATACCAATGAACAATCTGGGGAATTCAGTTCTCTGCCTTTCTATCTCTCCTCTTTCTCTATGGCTCCTCAGTGGCTCATAGCAGTGGATCAGCAATCTGCATGACAGATTCTGGAAAAACTGTAGGAACAATTTGTCCAGATCAAGAAACCAACTCACTGGGAGTTTGCTTGTTGCCTTGTATTTCATAGGCTTCAATTTTTGTACAAAGTTTTGCTCTAAATAGTCTTCTCATTGTTTGAGAAACAAAGCAGGAGTTCAGTGCTCATCCTTTCTATCTTCAATTACTCTTAGACTGTATGAGAGAATTTTTGTAAAATGCCAGCCACAGCACTTGTCACTAAATTGGTACTCAAAGGTATGTGAATTCGATCCACCCCAAGGATGGCAGATAGATAACAGCAAGCAACAGCGGCTCTCTGAGATAGTCAACTTAGATTCCAAAAATAATACAGCATGGGGAGTCCCTACCAGAGAGAGATAGACCGTCCCAATCCAGGAACAAACTAAGCTGAGAAAAAACAATTAAAAATACAGTCCCGGTGCTATGATTGAAACAGCTACAGTCTCAGTGCTGCCTCTTGAACTCCCTGCTTGGACTCGCTGCCACTGCTGTGCTTTGAACTGGCGCAGCCGGGATAGCCTGCCAACCTCAACTCACTGGAGAGGTGTTCGCACCAAGGGCAGGAGTTGGCAAATCGAATTGAGAGCAGAGCTGGCAGGGAACCCTGCATCGACCCGCAGTGAGTGAGCAGAATAAAATCTCTTCCATAGAGAAGGGTGAGCTCATGACATTCTGGGACCGGGCAGATAGGCTAGAACAAGGAGCAGCAGACTTCAGCCAGCTACTCCCTTCTCAAGAGGGATTGGTGGGGTGCACTCGACCTGGGTAACTCTGCAGACTAAGACCCAATAGGCTAGCCCAAATCAAGTTCCTACGCCTGGCAGTGCACCCTAATGCAGTGAAGCCTTCAGCAGGTTGACTGACCTGGAGGGGCAGGCCCAGCATAGGCTGCCCCTGTCTCCCTAGTACACTGCAGTGGGCGGGAACACCTAGCCAGTGCAATTCAGACAAACTGAAACCAACAAAGAAAGAAACTGGGCCTCCTATATATGCTTGTATGGAAGGAACAAAAAGTATGGGAAGAGGGAGCAACAAGTAACCCAATCCTGAGAACACTGATCCAGGAAGGGTCAATGCAAAGGGGAATGAGGACAGCAAACATGCAATATCAGACAAGGCACCAAGAGACATAAAACAATATCTTTGGGACCTCATAGACGAGTTCTAAAGTGAAGTATTTAACCAAGTATAGCAAGATATAAATAGAATAGTTAAAGAAATGCTAAGTACCTTCCAAGAAAAAACAGATGAAAGAACAGAACCAAAAAAAAGGGGTAGAATTGTTTGATGGAGAAAATAGAGAAAAACATAGAATACATGAAGCAGGTTCAAAGAGATTACCAGGAAACTAAAACCTCTATTGAAAGCTGGCATAACAACTTGAAAGAAACTAAGGATAGATTATCTGAACAGGAGGACAGGTTTGCAATGTAGGAGCATGAAAGGAAAATTCCTTAAAAATAACAAAGAAACAAGCAGTAACAATACAAAGGCTACAAGATGACAAGAGGATCTATAACTTAAGAATAAAGAATGTGAATGAAGAAGCAGGGGTACAAACAAAGGAACTGCTAAGGCTATTCGCAGAAATAGTTAAGGAAAACTTCCCAAACATAGGAAAAGGAAAAGATACTCAGATGTATAAAGCATATACAACTCCAGCTACCTACAACCAAAACAGAACTACACCCAGGCAAATAATAATCAAAATCCCAGAAATCCAATATAAGAACAGAATATTAAAAGCTGTCAGAGACAAGAAACAGATCACTTACAAGGAAACACCCATCAGAATTACAGCAGACTTCTCGGCACAAACCATCAAATCGAGAAGAACATGGGGCGAAATAATTCAAGGCTTGAAAGAAAATAACCTCCAGCCAAGGTTGATCTATCCTGCACAATTGTGCCTAGAAATTAATGGAGAAACAAGATGCTTCCAAGATAAAGAGGAATTGGAGGAATTCGCAACCACCAAACCAACTCTAAAGAGAATACTGCCAGGCATTCTAAAGAGAGAGAAAAGCACCAAGATTTCAGGAACAGTGGCAGAGAGGCCCCAATGAATGGAACAAAAAGCGAAATGAAGAAGACAGAGAAGTAATGACGGAAAAAGAGCACAGCAGAAATGAGGCAGAGAAAGTTGGATATAATTTCTAATATAGATGGCCTAGATACACCAACTTAAGGGAAAAAAGAGAGAATCGCAGGCAGAGTGGATCAAGAGGTAGGGTCCACCAAGAGGCTCTTTATAGGGAATATAATTAACCTGGAAAAGGGTATATGGACCAAAATCAAATATGAGAAAACAGAACTCAATGTGATAGGGAACCAGAGAGTAATAGGGGCAAATAGACCAGTACTTATGGATAGGTTGAAAAGACAGGCTTTAATAAAGAAGAAATACAACTACAGATCAAGTCCAGGACTGAGAAAGTTCGGAAACACCTAGGTAAATAGCAGGTTGCCCCCCTAATATAAAACCGAGAGTGTTGGAGAGACCCAAAAATACAAGTACATCCTGGGGGAGTGAAAGGGGAGGAAAAGTCTTTTAAAAAAGACAGCAAGAAGATATTGCTAATAGTGTATCAGGAATTAAAGCCCATATTACTCACACCACTCTGCTTGGATAGAACTTGTACCATCCCAGTTTGTATTTAAGCACTGGATCTGAGGGCACAGACAGCTGTCCCGAAGATATAAGGATATAGCACAGTGGTCATCTTTAATTTTCTATTAACTTAATCCAGATCCCTGTATGACTTATACTGTTGTATATTGACTGATCTTAGTTAAATCTGATTTGTTTGATTGCTGCTTATTATTGACACATTGAATCAAAACTGATTGGTTGATGGTATCAAGTCAGAAAGTATAGACAACTATACTGAAAATGACAATAATTCACTACGATACCCATTCTGATTAGACTACTACCTATTTTTCTAGCTCTACACTATCTACAAAGTTGTATTTCTATTAATTCTGTAATGAACTGATATATTCAGTTATACTTTATCTGATATTCTGTTGATGATAAGAGATAGCACAGTAACCATGATAGAACTCCTTGTACAGCAGTTTTACATGTCTTTTTAGTTTTATATATCTACAGGAATATGTTTTGTTCTGTCCTGTTCTGTTCTGTTTCTCCCTCTAATATAGAAAGGATAGAAATACATGTTAAGACTCATGCTTGTGTAAAACCTATAAACAGTTTATGAGAACTGATCTTACGATACATGATGAAATAAACAAATACTTTGAAGGAAAAAAGGGGCACTGCAGTACCTAGTGCTGATTCTGGAGTGTCATGATGTGAAATCCAGCAATACTATTAAGCTTTGTTCAGAATGATTTTAAATCTGCTATGTTTTGTTTGGTCTCAACATAAATGAAGGTATGGATAAATGAGTACATGTCTAAGTGTATACGATTGATAGCTATACTACTTAGTTTTTGTTGGACAGTTGAACAGAACTGTTTGCAGTCTCCCTGGTTGAATTCCCATTTATATGCTCCACTTTTGTATCTTGAACAATTATTTGTGGGGGGACAATATGTAAACATTAACTAATGATTTATTACTGTTTTTTTCTTTGAAACGATTTCTGCCCATTTTGTTTTGTTTTATCTTTCTTTAAATAAAAAAAGATAAGATATATTATGGTAGCCATTTTGGATTTACTATTGTTTTGAAGCCCTACGTTGTGTTTATTGTTTTGTTTTTATTGGGTCTGTTCCATTCTATTCTGTTTGATTTTTACTATGTCTGAAGCTATAGGCAACTACTTTGAAGACAACAAGAGGCATTATGGTAACCATTATGGATTTCCTCTTATCTTGCTTTGAAGTCCCACATCATTTATGTTGGCTTTATTCTGTTTTATTTGCTTGGTTTTTTTTTTCTTTTTTAAAATAAAAATTCCAAAAAAAAAAAAAAAAACATGTGCATTATTCCTTTTCTCATTTCACCAGGAACCAAAGAAAGGCTCTCTCAGTTTTCTCTGTAACCTACATCAACTCAAGAAAGATGGTAATTGCTATTTTGTTTACTCCTTCCAAACTGCATAGGTTTCACCTCTGAAGGAAACCTTCTGTGGCCAACTTCCAGGCTGATGCTTTTGCATATCCTACCACTTATGTGCTACTTACTATCAGTCAGGTTCCAGTAACTAAGCATATATGTTCATGTATGCACACATAAAGAGTACACAACAAAACTGCAGTTATGGTTCCTGTATAAGAAGAAAACTGCCGCTGTCTGCCCAGAAATCTACTCCCCACCCTCAGTCCAGTCTAAGAGAGCTATTCCGCTGATGTGACTGCAGACTAGGGAGGGATGCAATGTGGCACAGGGGAGAGATCCCACTAAGGTCTCTAAACATCTGGCCATCATGGAGGCCACCAGTGCACCATAAAAACTGTTCCACCCACCACTCAGAAATCCATCCTGGAAAGCTCTTGCTTCTCATCAGCCATCAAAGATTTTAGAGTGCCAAATCAGAGGACAATAAGAACAGTAACAATACAAAACTAAACTATGCTCACAAGGCACACTGGAACCTTAGAACAATCCTCAGTGGGCAGGTTCTCGTTTATACTTTACCAACAAGGAAACCTAGGATTAAAGAACTTAAGAGAACTCTTTCAGGACACTATGTCACTAAGGGGAGAAGTCAGACCAAACCAACATTATCTCCCTCTGGATTTGGCATTTTCTGGCCACCATTTACTGTACACTTACACAACTCCACACCTACATTACACCTTTCCCATGCATAATCTCTCTTTAGGCTCATAACAATTCTGCATTTCATCAGGTAGAAAAACGCAGAAAACTTTTTAGAGTATGGTCTCTGTAAATTTAAATAAATATGATTTTTAGTGCAAAAAAATTAAAAACCTACACTTCAAAGCTAAGTTGATTGCATCAAATTTACTATATTTCTGACAGAAATTTAACTGTAACTAAGAAGTTTAGTATTGCTGGAACTCAAAGTACATTTCTCAACCACTAAATTCCTAAGGTACCATTTTATAGGACAATAGGAGCCAACATTTATCAATGACTTGTTATGTGTCAGGCAATGTGACAACGGGCCATAACGAGATGACCTTGTTAATCTTCCCTGTCCTCCATGATGAAAAAATGACTATTAACATGAGGAACTATTAAAGACACGGAAACTGAGGGTTGCAGAAGTCAACAAATTTGCTGACGAATATAAAGCAAATGCAGGAAAGAAGAGCAAAACTAAATGGTCTTACTCCAGTGACCATAAAAATAGGCATTTCACTATTTTACCTCTTCCATTAGGAATAAACTCATGGTCTGGGAAGACAGTGGAGTGCTAAACAGCACAAAAAGTGCCTCTCAGAGAGCCATCATTCAGACGCTGGAATATAGCAATGTGAGGAAGACAAGGAGGAGGAAAGTGGGTGCCCTGGATCCAGGAGAATCTGAAGTGTGAACTAAATCCCCTGGAGAGAGTAAAGGGAGAAACTTCAGTGTAGAAGGAGGTAGCTGGCAGTGCCTTCTCCTTTAGACGGGACGCACTGCAGGAGAGGAGCAGTTCAAACCTGCAGATGCAGTCATGGTAATGGTCAGGGTGACAGCTGGTGACCCCACAGGCCTCTGAACAGACAGGCGGCGGTGGAGAGAAACAGCGGATGAAGAGGGCAGCTGCAGACATGAAGGACCGAACTGACTGGCGGTGAGTGCAGGGGTCTTGCTCTTGCCAGCAGGGAAACCCATTGGCCTGCAGCCATCTTGGAGATAAGCAGCCTGAGACTGGAACTTAGAATTGCAGCTGGCTCCCTGCAGTGTCTACTAGCAAGGCTCAGACCCATGGAGAGTGCTCAGGAGACAGTAAGCCAAATGTGACTGGCTGGTCTCCAGCAGAAAGCGCAGGTTTACTGAGAGTAAATACTACTCCGCAAAAAAATCTACTTGTGGCATGCTGGGATAGAGCACATGGATAGGGACGCTGTCTCTCGAGGCTGTCTGCCGTAAAAGCAGAGGCAAACCTGGACATACCTGGAAGTACACTTTTTTTTTCTGTCTTTTCCCTCCTCTCACTCACATTGTTTTTGATTTACAGTTTTGAGGGTTTTTTCTTTTCTTTCTTGCTTCTTCATTGTTTGATTTTGTTTTTATCTGAGAGTGAATGTCTAGCCTCTCTGTGGCTCTGTTCTGCTCTTTCCATCTCTTCCTTTGCTCTTTCTCTCCAATCTTCTACATCAGTTTCCCAAGGTTATCATGATCCCCCTTGGTCCTCCAACCTTACTTCTAATCTCTTTCTCTCTTTCTAATTCTCTCTTTTCTCCATAAACTATATTAAATTTTAACCTCAGAGGGCAAAATTGACACATCCATTGATATATCATTATATACTAAATTTTCTGGTTTACATTAGATTTTTTCATATAACCACAAATCTAGTTTATACAGTTAAGAATGGCAAATTAAGGGTTAGATTAGTTTGTCAATTTCTAAGCTCTACTTGATGCTACTGGTACCACTATAGTCAAAATTGAAATAATTGTTCTAAACAGCTATTGGTGTGGACATTCCATAACTGAGATTGACACAGTGCCAAAGAACCAGGGACTGGGCCAAACAACTTCTCATCTCCAGCAAACTGAAGAGGCAAGATTCTTGAACAGACTCAAAAGCCAAAAACCAGCTACACTGGAAGATACTTCAGAGAAGTAGCCATCGCCTAAGGGTCCTAAATACTAGGAATAAAGCAACATGCCATAGGCAATTTACAAGCATCATCCCAGGAATTAAATGAATAAACAAAAGAGAGAAAAAGATGACACTTAAACAAAATGGAACCCCAGACAGTGAGTCTGCCAAAGGCAAATCCAGGGAGCAATGAGATGAGACACTCCAAAAGTCTCCCACTAGGCCTCTCTGAAGTAGTAACAACAAAGCAATTGAATGAGGCTTTGGAAAAAATGAAATCAGAAATAATCGCTGATAACTACAGAGCTAGTGTCTAAAATAAGGATCATGTTTAGTGATGGTGGAGCAGATTCAGACAAAAGGATACACAAGCTTAAGAAAATTATGGAAGCCTAGCATAGGAACGAAATGGAATCCATAAAGCAAATACCCAGGAGAATAAAAATTCTCAAGTATTTGAAGAATATTGGGCCAATGTGAGGATAGGTATCTCAGATACTGAAGACAGGCTTGCACCATCCTAAACAACCAAAGGGTCACAGATCAAATTAAAGAACAAATTAGACAGTTTTTATAACTAAATAATAATGACAGTACAACACACCATAACTTATGGGACACAATGAAAGCAGTCCTAAGAGGAAATTTTATAGCAATAAATACTCATATAAGGAAAACACAGCAAGTTCATTTAAACAACTTAATGGTGAACCTCAAACTTCTACAAAGAGGAAAGCAAGATAAGCCAAAAGCTTGTACAAAAGAGAAAATTATAAAGAGCAGAAATTATTGCACTGTAACCTAAAATAATAATACAAAGAATCAGTGAATTGAAGATCTGGTTCTTTGAAAGATTAAATAAAATCAACAAACCTTTAACCAACCTTATCAAAAAAAAGGAAACAAAAGACTCAAATCCATGCACTTAGGAATGAAAAGGATGAAATCACAACACACTGTGCAGAAATCCAGAAGATCATCTATATCTACTTTGAAAACCTGTATCTAGGGCTGGGGATTTGGCTCAGTGGTATAAGCGCCTGCCTGGCAAGCACAAGATTGTGAGTTCGGTCCCCAGTATAAAAAAAAAAAGGAAATAAAGAAAGAAGAAAACATATATCTAACAAGATGGAAACTACAGAAGAAATGGACAGATTCCCTGACACATATGAATTACCAAAACAGAACAAAGAATATATAAACATGCTAAGTAAACCAATATCAATCAGTGAAATCAAAAATGTAACTGAAAACCTATCAGCAAAGAAAAGCCCAGGCCCTGATGGATTCATTGCTGAATTCTACAAGAAATTTAGAAATGACCTAACACCAATACTTCTCAAATTTTTAAAGAAATTGAAAGGGAAGCAATACTCCCAAATTCATTCCTGGAAGCAAGCATTACCCTGATACCAAAACTAGACAAAAACCCAACTAAGAAAAAGAATCACAGGCCAATTTCCCTAATGAACATAGATGCAAAAATCCTCAATAAGATATTAGCAAACAGAATGTAGCAAATCATCAAGAAGATTATACATCATGATCAAATGGGATTCATCCCAGGAATGCAGGAATGCTTCAGCATACATAAATCAATAAATGTAATACACCATATTAACAAAGCCAAGGACAAAAATCATATGATCATCTCAATAGATGAAGAAAAAGATTTTGAAAAAGTCCAGCACTCATTTATGATAAAAAAAATTCTGCAGAAAACTGCAATAGATAGGCTTTATCTCAATTTTATGAAAGCTAACTATGACAAACCAATAGTCACTATCATACTACATGGACAAAAACTGAAAGTTTTCACTATAAACTCAGGAACACTCAATACAGTCCTGTAAACTTTAGCCAGAGCAATTAGACAAGAAAAATAAATAAAAGGAATAAAGATAGAAAAGGAAAAGTTAAACTATCATTATTTGCAGAGGACATGATACTCTACACATAGAAGACACCAAAACTCCACTAAAAAACTGGTAGACTTAATAAGCAAATTTAGCAGTATAGCTATATACAAAGTCAACACTCAAAAATCAATAGCACTCCCATATACAAATTACAAACTCACCAAGAGAGAAATCAGTGAAACAACATTTTTCACAATAGCACCCAAAAAATTGAAACACCTAGGAATCAATTTAATGAAGGATGTAAAAGAATGCTATGTTGAAAACTTGAAGATATTAGAAAATGGAGAAATATCCCATGCTTTTGGGTAGTAAGAACCAATATAGTGAAAATGGCCACACTTCTAAAACTGTTACACAGATCCAATGCAATCCCAATCAAAATTGCAATAACTTATCTCACAGAAATAGAGAAAATAATCCTAAAATTCATCTGGAACCAGAAGAGACCTAAATAGCAAACGCAACCCTGGGCAACAAAGGCAAGAGTGTATCACAATTCCTGACTTGAAATTATATTATAAAGCTACTGTGATAAAAACAGCATGTTGCTGGCAATAAAAAAACAGATCCAAAAACCAGTGGAACAGATCAGGAGATGCAGAAACAACTCCAGACACACTAAGCCATCTTATCTTTGACAAAGATGCTACACACATTTACTGCTAGAAAAACTGGCTCTGCACATGCTGAAGATTAAAGTTTGACCCATATCTTTAACCATGTACTGAACTAAATTCAGAATGGAGCAAAGATCTAAATATTAAAAAAGGAAACTTCTGGAAGATATATTAGGTAAAAACTCTTTAAGACATAGAAGTAGGCAAAGACTTTATGAACAAAACCTCGATTACAAGGAACTATCACAGAGAATCAACAACTGAGATCTCATCTTATTAAAAAGCTTTGCACAGCAAGAGAAACACCAACAAAGTGAAGAAACAACCCACAATGTGGGAGAAAATGTTTGCCAGCTGTTCCTCAGACAAAGGATTACTATCAAGAACACATAAAAAAAAGAACTAAAAAAAAAATCAGTCCTCCAAAATTTAAAGATGCAATCCAAAAATACAGCTGAGATGAATACACACTTCTCAGATTACAAAATATAAACAGCAAATAAACATATGAAAAATGTTCAATATCACTGGTCATTTGAAAGATGCAAATTAAAACATCACTGAGAGTCTACCTCACCACAGAAAGAATGGTTAGTATCAAGAAATCAACCATAGGGCCAGATATTTAGCTCAGCGATGTAAGAGCCTGCCTGGCAAATACAAGGTCATGAGTTTGATCTCCGGTATCAAAAAAAGAAAAGAAAGAAAGAAAATGAAAAAAAAGAAAAGAAATTAACCAATAACAAATGCTGGTGGGGCTGTAGGGAAAATGGAACCCTTCTCCACTGTTGGTGGGAGTGCAAACTGTGTGCAGCCACTATTGGAAATCAGTGTGGAGATTCCTCAAAAAACTAGGATTGGAGGTCCCACTTGGCCCAGGCAATCCCCTGCTGTGCATCTTCTTAGAATTAAAAACGTACCACAATGATATATGCACACCCATGTTCATAGGAGCACAATTTGTGCTCCTAATAGCTAGATCTTGGAAACAACCTAAATTCCCATCAGCTGAGGAATGGATAAAAAAGCAGCCTCTCCTGCTATCCATCAGATGTGAATCTTCCAAACCACAGAGAGCCCTCAGAGAGAGGCACCCATGGAGCTTGCAGCTCCACACCTGGACATCTGTCTCTGGACACCTGGAGCCCAACTGCCATGACCAGTCACAGATGCACACACAGGTGCATTAAGAAAACAGTGTGTGCATGACTGTGCACAGTTCTAACAATCACCCATTGCAGTTTGCAAGGGCTACCTCCAAAAAGCACCAAAGACTGAGTAACTGAAATAACAGAAATCCATATTATCCTGGTTCTGGATCCTGGACATTGGAGATTAAGGTGTTAGTAAGGCTGGCTCCTTCCACAGGCCCTTCCCTGGCTTGCAGATGCCCATGCTCGGCCTGTCTTTATGTGGCATGTTCTTTGTATACACTGTTTCCTGGTATCCTTCTTCTTATCAGGACTTCAGTCCCACTGGTCTAGAGCCTTTCTAGATGACCTTATTCGACCTTCATCCCCCCTCTGAAGACCCTGTCTGCAAACACAATCACATTCCAAGGTCCCAGAGCTTAAGAATTCAGCCTTTCAATTTTGAGAATGCACAGTTCAGCTTATCACATCCACATTAGAGATAAACTTCTTTACAACCAGTCAGGACAGTTTCATTTAAAGCACATCTTTTACAAATTATGTTTCCTTTTTATTTTCTAAGACAATAAGGTCTAAAAACCAAAACTTGTAAATTCAGGTTCCTTTAAACACTTAGCCATAATTATTTGAAAAATGTTGTTAACAATAGGGAGAAAAGGAAAATAAAGATATAATTCCATTGAACCAACAAATTCCACATGTATACGTTTACTCTGAACATTTCCATAAAAGGAAGTAAATGTCCTGCAGACTTTGGAAGCCTCCTACATGCCCAACACTAAAGGAACTGATTAAATAGCTAAGGCTGTAGCTCAGTAGCAGACCACTTGCCTGGATGTACCAGGCCCTGAGTTGCAGCCACAGCACTAAAAAAAAAAAGATAAATAAATGGAATTACAATGTCTTAATACAATCATGAAAAAGCATGTAGTTGAGGAATGTTTACGACTCAGAAAAATGTTCACAATATATTATTAAGTTAAAAATATGGATTACATAGCATCATATTCAATATTATGCCTATCACCTAAAAAATTATATATAAATATGTAAATATAAGATATATAGATATATATAACTACATATATATGCACGCACCAAACTTACCTCTAGGAGGGTTTGGAAACATTTGTTACTTTTGTTAGCATTTGTCCTGTCAATCCAGGCACCAAAGATTTGTGAACCTGAGCTTCCTCATTATGTCTTAAAACAGTAAGCCCTCCTGAAATGCATACACACAATATATTCAGAACACACTTTGAAAATAATTAAATTATTTACATGTGCATACTCATGCACAAGTTTTTTGGGAGGAGATTAGTTTTAATTGTGGTGAAATCTGCATAACATAAAATCTGCCATCTTAACAGTTTTAAGTATTCAGTTAAGTGACATTATATCCCCATTGTTGTTGAACAACCAACCATCATCACCATCCAGCTCCAGAATTTTTTCCATCTCGTAAAATAAACTGTTCCCATTAATAATCACTCCCAGTGTTCCCCTCCCTCACAACTCTACTTTCTCTCTTCAAGAATTTGAGCAAGAAGACTGTGAGTGATTTTATTTTGACTTGTCCAGGGCCAAATACAACATCCAGGATGCAGCTCAGGGAGGTTCCAAATGATGACATGGGGAACTGCATCACTCTATCTAGCAAATGCCTGTCACTGCCACTGTGACCACAGTGCTTACACCAGATATGGTCAGGAAGGACCATGGAGATCCACAGCAGTAGTTCCCAGCCCGAGTTCAAAACGCTCCTGGGAAAATTCAACTCTCAAAAAGTTACTCAAGAAGTAAATAATTTCCAATCAACTTCAATTTAAAATGCACCTACATACATGAACATTACTGTAGGTTCTTTGAAAATGATGGCACAAGCACTTGCAGGTATATGTATGTAACTGCGAAATACAAAGGTTGGAAATTGAAAGTCCAGCCAACCAGTCATGGACCCTAGTCTTCCTAAAGATTAAAATCCCAAGCTGGGGTCTGAGGACATGCTCAATTTCACTGCAGAGATCCAGAAATACCCACCTTAGGTGGCGAACAATAGAGGAAGAAAATGAGTGCCTCCACCCAACTTCTCCATCCCCCACAGTGCCACCATATTTATCTTTCCAGACAATTAACATGGTGCCCCTCTCTTCATGCAAAGCCCTGCTGGCTCCCACTGCTGTCAAAGCACGTTGGAATCTCACAGGATAACAGATCTCCCATCCGCCTCCTCCACCCCTCCCATCATCTCCCTGTTCTGCACCAAGTGGGCAAGTTACTCTTGCTATTGCCTACAAGGTTCTAGACACTGTCTCTCTACTATTTCATCTGCTCTTCTTTCCTCCTCCTGTTCCCCGCCTTCCTGTTCTTCCTCCTCCTCCTCCAGCACCCTCTTTATCTAAGAAGATGCTATAATCTAGGTCTTTCTTGTCTATACACCAAGGTTATTTCTTCCTGGTCTCTGAACTCAGACTATTGGCTCACCCCTCTACACAGGATGATTAATTTCATATGGAGACTTAATGTGGCCATAAAGTGCCCAGATTAAAAACTGTTACTGGGTGTGTCTGTGAGGATATTTCCTAATAAGATCACATATAGAATCTGAGGACTCAGTGAAGTTGACTGCCCCCCCCCAGTGGTGGTAGGTATCATCCAATCCACTGAAGCCTAAATAGAACAAAATTCATTGGAAGATAATCATCTCCTCCCCATTTCTGCCCCACTAAGAAGTCTCATCTTGCCCTCGGGCTAGTATCTACACCACTAGTCTTCCTGGGTCTGCTGAGGGAAGACTGTGGGACTGCTTAGCTCCCACAATCATATGAGACAATTACTCACAATGGATAGATGAATACACCATATATTCTCTTTATATACACATAGCTGTGTGCATGTAGCTCCTTACAGGAGCCTCTCCACCAGACCAGAACCTCCCTGGGGCAGGCAAGGTGTTCTAGTCATCTGTACTCCCCAAGGCCTGGCAACAGTTTCTGGCACACAGAGTAGGTCCCTAAGGAAGAAAGCCAGGAACAACTCTCCCACCTTTCTCTGCTCTCCCTGGTGACAGCAGTGCATGCCAGCTGGGTCTATGGTAGTCGCTGGCTCCCCTTCTCTCTCTATGGAACAAGGGCAGGATAATAGCCGCTGCCTCCCCTTTGCACAGTTTTGTGACAATCAGCAAAGGCCTGCAAGATTACCCTGAAAAATTATAATCTTTTTTAATTATAATTCTTAAATAGAAGATACTCAGATTCTGATATCCTGATTTCAGACTTTAAGATCATTAGAAATCATCTTTATTAAATGATCTATTAAATCATCGTTGTAGTTTTCTTCTTCTTTCTCATTCTTTCACCTCTCAGCCACAGATGAGAAAACACAAAAGTGTGCAATTCGAGGCTGAGGATATAATTTAGTGGTAGATTACTTGCCTAGA
Source organism: Cavia porcellus (assembly GCF_034190915.1). Lineage (NCBI taxonomy): Eukaryota > Metazoa > Chordata > Mammalia > Rodentia > Caviidae > Cavia > Cavia porcellus. Next base: position 36,234,507 of record NW_026947496.1, on the reverse strand, counting down.
CACTGTGTTCAATTCTATCACAGGAAAAATATGTACCTATCAAAATTAAGAAACTAAAACCAGTGTGGTATGAGTTCAAGGCCAGGCTGGGCTACAACGTGAGTTCAAGGCCAGCCTCAACTGTATAGTAAAACCTTGTCTCAAAAAGACAAAAAATTTAAAAACTTAAGGAACTAAATTGAACAGAAACAAATAAAGCCACTTTGTAACATCAAAATCACATTTAATCTTCCTATCTAGAGTAAGCCTGATTTAAAAAAAAAATCACCATTGGAGCAAAGTTTCAGATTTTCTAAATTAGCTTTTCAGTTAAGTTTTTGAAGTCACATTTCATAGCTGTAAAAACACTGAGGCCTATAATTCCAGAACTCTAGAAGGCTGAGACAGGAAGATCACAAGGGACAACTCAGCCTAGGAAATTTACTGACTTAGCCTCAAATATAAAAATAAAGTTTTTTAAAATAAAGGGCTAAGGATGTAGCTCAGTCTACTGGTTCAATCTCCAGTAACACAGAATTTTTTGTTGTCATTAAAGTACTAAGACTATAATTATTCTCACCAGGAGAGGCAGATATCTTATTACCTTTTCCTACAATCAAAACTGCATTCCAGTGTTTGGAGCTTCATCACGTTTTCTTTGCGAAAATGAACCTTTGTGTTTGATAGCAGTTACCACAAAATCAGCTTCATTATCAAGAGGAACACTTTCTTCCACACAAGGAGAACTTGCTACCACACTTCCTAAAAAGGCTTCCCTGATCCCTCTCCAATTTTTCCTTCTTAATCACTGGAGCTCCCTTTGTACTCCAGGCAGGGTGAGTGGAAGCAGCCTTGGTACAGAGATAGCTCTGTGGTCCCCAAGTTCCTGGAGAGGAAAAAGATTCCTTCAAGGATGGATGCTGTGTCAGGGAGGCAAGTGTCCACCCCAAGCAGTGGCTGCCAACGGCCCCAGAGCAAGGCAGCCAAAGTTCCTGACCAGCTGCAGCTCCTTCCAGCTCCCAGTAGTGAATGGGACAGCTCGGGGTGGAGGGCTGTCTCTCCTAAGCTTGGAGCCTCCCTCACGTCCTATCACTTGGTGCTGATTCTCCCAGTTTCCTGGACAGATAATTTTACAACCAAAAACACCCAGAGAAGCACAGGTTTAAGTGTTTCTTTCTGCACAAAAAGCACCTTTGTGACTCAAGTGGTCTGCTCTGATCACTCCCCTGCTGAGGCTACCTGTTCTACCTGAGCCCAAGGCCCTGACTTCTTCAAAACTGTCCCTTCAACAGGAGCTAAGCACGTAGCAATACCAGACTTGTGCACTGAAAGCTTTAAAAATAATTCACTCCATGATATCTAAACAAATGTGATCAGAAGTTACCTCTCTACTCCTAGATAAGTATGAGCCAAATGAATTCTAGCTCTCTCTGTCCCTCTGCCTACAAAGTTCTGCTTTTTAGCTCTCTTCTCAGTAGAGTGCTAGATAGAGTCTCTATCCTATTTCATGACAGTCTCCATTCCATTTCACACACATTCATCAAGTGCAGATATCAGGCCACAACTGAGACCTAGGGCTGCAGACTGCAAAAACCAGTGCAATGTAATTCTAGCCTCTGGGGTCAGGAACACCATTACAAGACCATGTGACAGAGTGCTGAAATGCTCTATGTGCGGAGAGAGTGGAAAGTCCCCCATACAGAGCTTCTTAGAACTAAGCCTCAGAAAATACTTGCACTAAAAAACTTGACGTTTACCCTGGACTCCTACAGGGTGTTGTGTCTAGGATGCGGTGGGGGAAAGGGGTTATTGCTGGGATATGTGAACACTGCTAAGCTCCTTCAATAAATATTTACATTATGCCTAGACTCTGCAAGGTGTAGCACTTAGGGATTAAAAAAAAGAAAACAATCAAGATACAGGATTAGCATAATCCAGACAAACACAAGAATGACAGCTAGTTATACAATGGAGTATAAACTAAGTGCAAGCCAGAAACTCAGTTGTTATTTTAAAAGTCAGCTGCACGTCATAGAGGAATCATCGTACCCGTTCCTAAGAGGTTTACATCCTCATGGGGAGATTAAATCAAATAAACATGGATCCAAAGAAACTTAAAACTGTAATTATTACTATATGTGGGTAGAGAGGTAAGCCTTGTATCAGAGGACAAAAACATTAAGTCATTTAATCCTAGAAATTTGCCTGCCTTGGGTGAGCCATTAGTTGATTGTTTTTAATGTTAAAGTTTACAAAGAAGGACTGGGTAGGAGTTCTTTCTCCCTAAGGTACAGCCTGGTCAAAAAAAGAAGTAGGAAAGCTTAAACAAAAGGGGCCAGTTGTACTACAGCACAGAGAAACAGAGAAAGGAACAAAACTTTCATCCCACGCTCTTCCTGCTTCAATACACATATTATCTCACTTAATCCTCTGACAGCCCCCCAGGATCCACGCAATCACCCCCAATGGCCAGGTATCTAATCAACAGCCTGCTAGGTGGGAGGTGAGGGGTGGGTGCCACTGGGGTACCACGCAGGACACTGATCTCATGGAATTTCCCCTGGAGTAAATCACATTCTGTCACCCTATTGTTTGGGCTCTAAGAAACTCAATCCTGTATTCAGAGAGGCCCAACCTACACTCCAATTTGTATGGAACAGTGTCAGGGTACAAGTCAGGTGGATTTGTCTGACCCCAAAATTCAAATTTCCTATGAATCTCTCAGGATAGACAAATTAGCAATACATGAAGAGAACCTGAAGACTGGCAGTCTTCTACCTGACAGTTTCCATCTCTATGTCCATTTCATACTCAGGACTTGAAACCTTCACTTTCCCTGAAGACCTCACCACATGGCCACATCCTCAAGGCAATGACTACCATCTGATCGCCACCCAATTCTCTGTTGTTCCCAGAGGTACTGTGGGAAATGAAAGGAATGGAATGAATTATAGTTGTTTCCTCTCACAACAAATATAACTGTCCCTCCATCCTCTGCTGCATTTGGGAGAAAGGATAAAATATAACAGGTGGAAAGCAGGCAATTCTACAAATGACTCAGGAAGCACAGTGCAGGGAACAGCATCCTAACCAAGATTTCCCCTTTCTGAAACAGCCCGACATAACAACTTTTACTAAACAAACATGTACTTATTTAGTCCTCCCTTGAAGGAGACTCACAAATGCTCCTAACAGGGACTTCAATCCAAAAGGAAGACAGTGCGGTACACTCAGCGTCACATATGACCTGATAATGTCAGTAAACTTTCAAGTCTTAATAAAGAGAGACTTTGAAACTGATTTTGTGACATTGTAAAATTGAACAACAAAGGCAAGCCCCTTGCAGCCTAGCAGCCAATACCACAAAAGCATGAAAATGCCTAGTATAACCACATCAAACATCTTCCCTTTAATCACTCACAGCATTTTTGAGAGTCCACAATAGGAGGATTCGGAGCCTGGGCACCCAGAGGGATGGGTGACGGTGTGATGACACACAACAGCCAAGGAACACTGCTTATCTATGAATGCGGCGGGTGTGCACTTGTCTGAGATGAACTTGCCAGCTGTGCCTAGAGCAGTGATCCTTAAAGTGAGGACCTCAGTCTGGCAGCAGCGGTATCAGAAGAGGGAACTGCTAGAAATGCCCATCCGAAGGCCCTAAAACATACACCTCCTCAGGAATTCCAGGGCTGGGGCCCAGAAAGCTGCATCTTACCAAGGCCTCCAAAAGATTATGTTACAAGCTGGAGAATTCCTGATGAGAAAAGTCAGGAGAACAAAAAATTCCACCCCAGAGTCTTATATTCTAGAAGGAAAATTAGCACAGGACATAAAATAGCCTTAACATTTCCACTGCTGGGAAATAGAGCTTGGGGATCCAAATTCTCAGCTTAGCAAAGAGGGTACACTTGACTGCACTGTACTGGTCACATGTCTGTCTTATGACTGAGCTAGGGAACCTTTTATTTGGGAAATTTTGGGGGTGCTCAAAGCCGAATCACACACTCAGGGAGCACTGCTGAAATCGTGAAGATAACACACAAAACAAAAGGCCTTCACAGTGGTGACACCCTCTGAAAGCAGTTGGCCTTGAGGCTGGAAATCAGCTCACTTTCTGTTTCCCCTACTTACTCTAGAAAATGCTCCTGTTAAATTTCCCAAATCAATTGCATTGCATCCCTGCTGCCAGGCACTGCTGGAAAGGATGCTGCCCACGTACCACCCACAGGGAGCAGGTGCCTCCCCCTCTCCGGGGCCCATCACATGGGCCTTTCTGCAAAATCAATAGCCACAGCATGCTGGTGGTTTGGGGGACATGAAGCACAATAATCAGATACTGCTTTTGAATTTTCTAAAACATACAGCTAACATCACATTTTTTAAAAATCAATGCCACAAAAATTTAAAAACCAACAACAATTTCCTTTTCCCGTTCGAATTTAACTGCAGGTTCTCTACCATTTTAATGGGTAGGGTTTTTTTTTTTTTTGGCCTCCTAAAATTACATTTCTCAATTTTAAGAACATGTCAATTAGAGGGGAGCATAAGATTTCTCTATAAATTTCTTTGTAATCTATGAATCTAAAATTATTTCAAACTAAAAGTATATATTACATACATATCTGTTATATATGGTATGATTCATTTTACTAATATTCTGCTAGACACACATACGCAGAGTGGCAGAAATTGTAAGATCAGGTCTCAGAATTAAACCAACTGCCCTTAGCAGTCAGTACCTAAAATAGACAAGCTGAGCCCACTCAGACATATTACAGATACAAACATAAAGAAGGCAGTGAAATCACAGAGCAAGAGGCAATTCTGTGAACTTCTTGAAACCTACCTTCCAGCTTTCCCCAATCATGCAAACTACCTTTTCCCACTCCTGCTTCTGAGGTCAGGAACCTCCCATGTGACCCCACTACATTCCTGGCCTCTCTAGATCCTCCCAAGGAAGAGGAGGACATTCTCTGACTGACACACCCAAAAGAGTCCCTGCAGCCCCTGTTTAGCTCCACTCTGCTCCCACCTTGGGTTTGGCAGTGCAAAACTCCACTGTTCAGGAGAGCAACCATTGTGGAGGTCAGTCTGGCGATTTCTCAGAAAGCTGGGATTGGAAGCCCCATTTGTTCCAGCTATCCCACTTCTAGGCATACTCCCAGAACTACTGAAAACATCATACCACCGTGATATATGTGCACCTATGTTTATGGCAGCACAATTTGTAATAGCCAGATCTTGGAAACAACCTAAGTGTCCATCAACTGAGGAATGGATAAAAAGATGTAGTATTTTCATATAATGGAGTACTACTCAGCTATAAAGAATGATCACACTGAGATATTTATAAATAAATGTATGCAGCTTGAGATCATACTCATAAGCAAAATGAATCAAACTCACATGTATAAATACCGAATAGTTTCCCTAGTGGAAGAAATGGTAAGAATACATAAAAATATGTGGTAATCATGATTCCCCATTATATTGCTTTGCAGCCTTATAAGGTTTTCACTCATTAGTTGAAATGGTTTTATTTTGGGCTGTTTGATTTTATTGTCTGTGATGGTATGAACAGCTATTTTGAAGAAAATAAGACATTATAATAGCTAGTGATGATTTAATATCATCTTGTTTTGAAGTCCCACCAAGCTTTTGTTCTTCTGTCTCCATCAGTTTTATCATGTTGTATCTTACTGGATTTTATTATATGTGATAGTATAAACAAAATTTTTTATAGACAAGGAGATAATACAGTAACCATTGTTGGTTTTCTGTTAGTTGGTTCTGAATACTCGGTAATATTTTCATTCTTTTGAATGGTTTTACACTGTCTTATTATGTTTGATACTATAGTATATGAAGGTATACTCAAATATTTCAAGGAAAGAGACACTATGGTAACTACTGTTATGTTGTCTTGTGGTGAAACACTATATTGCTTAAATTGTTCTGTTCTGACCTGTGTTGTTATGTCCTCTTTTATCTTAATCTTTTTTTAAAAATAAAAAAAATTCCACTGTTCTCCAAGGCTTTGCCCCCAGGGAGGGTCTGCTGGGGCCTCTTCCTCCATCAGCATCATTCCAGGAATTCAGTTAGCAGGCCTCTCGGGTTGGCTGGCTGGATGCTCTGCCCTACAGCCAAGCTTGCCATTCAGACCTTCCATTTGCCCTAGTCACTGTTTTTCTCTCAATTTATTCAGAACCTGGGCAGGAAAAGGAAGTACTATATTAGATACTGGACCCCTGGGATATCTCCAACAGGTGCAGTATAACTGCCTAGATTCTAATGTGTAACTGTTAATTCTGATATGTCAGCTTCACCGGACTTAGAAACACCTAGCAGATTACAGAAAGTCCTTGATTTACAAACGAGTTCCACTCATGGAAAATGTTCCTAAATCAGATTCGCTCGTAATCTAATAAAGTGAGACTGATACAGCACACCTGTGACTCTTACACAGGCCACCTGTCAAAGTCTGCAATGAGAATATTCATAACTAGGAGACTGTAGTGTAGTACAGCACATTCCTGGGTATGTCTACCTGGGTCAAGGAGGTGTAACCCTGAATGCTATATGCAATATAGCCTCACTGTTTCTTCTCTGGCACTGTTCCCCTGCTGTGCTTCCTGGCAACCATGAACTAAGCAGCTTTGTCTCACCACATCCTTCTGCCAATTATGTTTCTGCCCTGGAGCCAGTCAACCATGGACTAAATTCCCAGAAAATATGAACCAAATTAAATCTCTCCTCCTTAAAGTTGTGAATGTCAGGAATTGTGTGTTAGAGAGCAGAAAGCTGACGAACACACCAAGACACACTCCCCAATGGGAACTTCTGGTTCCAGAGTTCTAAATCAGAACCTGATGACTGGGCCAGGAGCTTGGATGAGTCTTATTATCCACAAATTTTGTTGAAGAATATTCTAGTACTGAGGTCCCCCTTATTTCAAATTGGGGTAGACTTAAACCATCTTCTACAGAGGTTTTCAGTAACGTAAGATTTGCTTGAATTATTCCCACAAAGGAAAGTCAGAGAAACTGTGAGCCCAAGATGAAAACATTTTCACCAGGAGATTAATGCCTAAAAAAAAAAAAAAATCAGCATTGAAGAGCATAGTGCCCTGCTGTGAGACAGTCTGAGTCTGCCCCCGGGAAGGAGATGGCAGTCTGCACACGTGTAAAGGGGCAGCCCTTGTGTGCTCCCCCATAAGGTGCTACTTGCAAACTAAGACCACATGGGACTGTGCATTGGGACGTCTTCTTTTTGTTTTCAGAAGGTGGTTATGTTATGAGGGTGGAGCCCTCATGGATGGGATTAGTGCTATGAGGCTGCAGAGAGAAGGCAACCATCTATGAACCAGGAAACTGTCCTTCTCCGACATGGAACCTGTTGGTGACTTATCCTGACCTCTCCAACCTCCAGAACTCTGAGAAATGAATTTCTTGTCTCACAGCACACCCCCTCCATACTGACTTGGTATAGTAACCTGAAGAGAGTAAAGTAACCTGCTGGGGAAGGAAGGTCACATACTCACTACACTGTGAAACCCACATCCTCAAGGCTAAGAGCCCTCTTCCTCGTACTCACAACTCCCCACAGCACCACTCGACTGTCCTGTCACAGATGTTCCCAAAAGCACACTCTTGCACCCTCCCACTGCAGCTCTGCAGCCGGAAATGCTACCCACCTGGCCCTGGGCAGATACCTTATGCCTTTGTTCACAGTCCACATTTGGAACCAGCTCTACCTCCAGACACACCCAGCGTCCTGGTCTAAGCAGGTACCTGGAGATGGTCTCCCTGATGGCCCTGTCTAGTCTCAATTCAGCAATTAGAAAACCCTTTTACAATGAAAAATGGAACAAGTGAGCCCTCCACTCAAAGCTCTGCATACTTTCTGACAGCCAGGTCCCATAACACCCCTCCAGGCTGCCCATGTGCCTGGCCCTCACTGCCCTTGGTCCCTTTGCTGCTGCCAGTCCTCCCAACATGACCTCTCCTCTGTACCTCTGCAGGATTCTTCCCAGTAGGCATCCACACTGCCTGCTCCCTCAGCCTGTAGCCCCTACATCTACCCTGTACCCCCTCAAGCCCACTCAAAGACCACAGTCCAGAGAAATCCCACCTACCTGAACCTATAAAATTCTCTTTCCTTCCTTCAACCCATTCTACTCATTTTACTCCACAGTATTGTATTTACAACTTTCTAACATACAGAGTGACTCCTGCTGTCTCTTTTTGACCCTGTCTCCCCAGCACCTAAGCCCTACAAGGACATGCTCAGGTGCTCCATCAACACTTCCCAGACAGCACGTAGGGAACCAGGTGGTCCCACCACCTGGTGGTAGCCAGAACAGGATGATTCACGGGCTGGAGGAGCAACCCTTATGTGTGAGGTTCCAGAGGACTATCTGCACAGAAATCAATCAGTCAACTTCTCTCTCTCTCCCCCTCCCTTCTTCCCTCTCTCCCTCTCTTCTCTCCGTGTCTCTCTCTCTCTCTTTCTCTCTCTCTCTCTCTCTATCTCTCCCTCTCTCCCTCTCTCTCTCTCTCTCTTTCTCTCCCTCTCTCTCTCCCTCTCTCTCTCACTGCCAGAATGCTGAAATTCTCAGCAGTATCATCAAACCTTTGGATGCGGCCTCTGGAGAGAAGGGATGTTATAAGACCTTCACTGCCATTATTGTGTGGGCACAAATTAGTCAGCTTGAATATCGCAAAATAGTAAACATGTAGAAAGCCAGCCCCACAGTGGCAAGTGCTGAGAAACTCACAGTGGCCAGTGTCCTTCCCACATTCTGGGTCTAGTCAAGGGAGATACACACAGACACATCTATGAAGGTCTGCAGAGCACTGCCAGGGCTAATGACAGCTGGGAGAGTCATACAGGTCATCATACAGGAGAAACGACTGATGAACACCAGGATTTGCCAGGAAAACTAAGAAAGAAGAGGGAACAGCAGCTGCAAAACCACAAAAGGCAGAACCCATTAAAGCAGCTGTGGGATCAGCTTACTGGACTGGAGTACCACAGGAAAGACTAACAGAAGAGGAGACTGGAGGGATGGGTGTGAACAGATGGTCAGGAAGATGCCCCTGGGGCATGTGTGGGGCCTGCGGGCAGCAGCAGAGGCACGGGAGGGCAGGGCCCTAAGGAAACTCAGATCCAGTGAGAAACCAGAAGGCTTGGATTAAGGCAGGAAAAGGAAAACACACCTGAATTACCTCACCAGGCACCTCGCAAGACTTCAGAGGAAACAGAAAAGGCCCATCCAACTGTGATGGAAGAAAATAGGCCAGAGTACCAATGCAAGGCTCTGGAGACCTAGATGGTCACTATGAGGGACGCTTGTTTCCAAACAATGAGGGACCAAATACAATGCAAGGGACCATTAGGCAAATCCCTGAAGCCCAAGTCACAAGGCTTCTTCCAGGGATAATGGATTACTGCTGCTCTTTCAGACCCCCCACAAATACAAAGGGTGAGAGATGAGCCGTGACAGGAGACCCCTTTCTGAGTTCAGAGGATAAATGACCAACAGCTAGACTGATGCATTCGCAGTGAAGGTGACAAGAGACTAAATCTCTTAAGGAACATCTGCCCAGGATAATAAAGGCATAGTGACCAGAAGACAAGAAAGCCAGAGTTCTTAGCTACAAACAACAGGTATCAATTGAGTTGGAAACAAGGGAGCCTGAAGAAAAATGGGCAGGATCCAAAAGCAGCTGGCCAGAGGGCCCACAGCAAGGGATACCCAGGAGCAATGAGGATGCCCAGCACTCTCACCTGTCCCCCATTCATCACATTACTTACTACAGAATCAAAGACCCAGCCAGAACTGGATTGGTTGTGCTAAGGTCAGGCTGCCTGCCCCAGGCAGCAGGGTGCAGAAAAACAGGCTCTGACCTTCTCATTTCTGTTGCAGTAGGCACTGTGACTCACAGCAGGGTTGAAGTCTGGATGTAGGACAGGGCTCAGATGCCAGATGTCCAAAACAAAATTTAAAAAATGTCCACTACACAATTTCTATCACTACACACAATCCTCAGTGGGGAATTTATCTTGTGTGGCCTCTCAGCTCCTACTGATACCAGGCATGTGTGTTCCCAGATATAAAGTCAGAGAATAGCCAAGATTAGGTTCCCAGTTCTGCCATGCTAGAAAGTACCCACATACTAAAACAAAAACAAATGAAAAACCTCTCCATTGCAGTTTCAGTTCTGCAAGATGAAAAGACTGGAGATCTGTTGCAAAACATTATGAATATACTTAGTACTACTGAACTGTGCACTTCAAAATGGTAAATTTTACATGTGTACTTTATGACAATAAAAACAAAAATTTTCTCTCCCATCAATATTTTTATATAAACAAAATTTTTATAGGCAAAGAGATAATATAGAAACCATTGTTCATTTTCTGTTAACTGGTTCTAAATACCCTGTAATTTCTTCATTCTCTTGAATAGCTTCAGACTGACTTGATATGCTTGATGCTATAGTATATGAAGTTATACTCAAATAATTCAAGGAAGGAGGCACTATGGTGACTACTATTATGTTAGATTATCTGGGGGTGCAACACAACAATGCTTAAATTGTTGGGTTCTGACCTGTGTTGTTCTAATACAATGTCCTCTTTTACCTCAATCCCACCCTTTTTTAAAATTAATCTATTTTTCTCTTACATTTTTTTTTCAATTAAGGGAAAACCAAATTAAAAAATAGCGGGATATATTATAGTAACTTTTTTGTTTTCCTATTAACCTGGTATGATCCCCAGTATTGCTCTCCCCATCTTGTTCTGTCAGATTTTACTATATTCTATTTTGTTTGATAGTATCAAGTTTGAGGGTATAGGCAACCACTCTGAAGGCAATAAGATTCACTAAGATGCCCATTATGGTTTGATTATTATCTTCTTTTGAAATCCTGTAAGGTCTCCAGTGTATGTTTTATTGGTCTTGTTCTGTACTGTTTTGATCAAATCTATTATACCTGATATAGGCAACTTATTTAAAAAAAATAGCAAGAGGCACAATGGTAACCATTTTAGATCACCTGATACTCTATTTTTACATCATGTACTATGCCCATCCTTTTGTTCTAACCGACTCTGTTTTGTTTAGCCACGTTAGGTTTTATTCTCTCCAAAAAAATAATAAGAATTGTGGGAGAAAAAAACTCAAAAAGTGTAATTGTTATTAAAAAGATAGGAAAGGAAGGTGGTCTAAGGGATATAACTGCATGTATGTTTGAGTGTGTAGGATGGAAATCCGTATTACTGAACTTTTGTTGGATCACTGATCGGCACTGTCTGCAATCTCATTGTATGAATGTTCACTTTACATGCTTTAATTTTATAATTTGGACAACTATTTCAAAGGTGATAATATGTAACCTATTAACTAGTGATATCTTACCGTATTTTTTTCCTTGGAATTCTGTATTATTTGTACCCTTTTACTGCTTTGTTTTTTTTTTATTTTATTTCCTTTCTTTTTTTTCTCTTTAAATAAAAAAAAAAGAAACTGGAAAAAAAGAAGAAAAAAATACGTATTTTTTTTTTAAAAAAACTCTCTTAAGATAGCTGATGAAACCTGTAGGAAAACATCCAAGTTTGTATTTATTGCTGCCCAGCTTCCCACTTTGATTGGACCACTTTATTAAATGAAGAGTTAGGTATAAACCTCCTAGATGCATTTGTATTTGTAAAAAAGTGGCTTTAAATAAGGAATGATTGTTGGTATAGCCATATATGTAAGCACAGATGAAGAATGTCACGTAGTGACAAATCTGTAACCTTCCAAGATGCCCCTCCACTGTCCCACTCACAGCACCTGTTCATCCCCCACAAGCTGTTGCTGCAGGTAGACTCATGTACACCCCTTCTGGTACCTTGTTCTCTTCAGGCACCTCCCACCTGTCTGTCTCATTCACGTGTAAAGACTCACGCCAGCCCACCCACCACAAAGATTGCACACAACCTCCCCACCCTCAGTTATCTCTTTGGCCACTTAATTCCTGTACTATTCCTTGTGAGAAGCCCATGGGGCTTTGTCTGACACAGCCTTACCAACTCATCTGCTGGGAACACACATGCACACAAGACTGAAATCTTAAACATAGGCATGATCATTTTTTTCTCACACTTTGGTGTACACTAAATACTTAATATATATTAAGGAGCTGACATGCTTTTTTAAGTGAAAAACTGAATTAGAGGTTAAAAAACTAATTTTGAATAATATCTTAATACCTCTCTGAGGGCTGGGAGTGTAGCTCAGTGATAGAGCACTTGCCCAGCATGCATAAGGCTCTAGGTTTCAGAGTTGGGACAACTCTTCTAATAACAGTCAAGTCACTTGTTTTTGCTTTTATACAAATAAAGATTTGCATGGTGTTATAAAACTGATTGCCTCCAATTTGTTACTTGTCTGATACTGCCTGCTATGCTATGTAGCATTTGTATGGGTACTTTAAACAATAGTAAAAATTATACAGAAGGAATTCTTGCTCTTGCTTCCAGTCTGTAATGTGTGCATACGTGCACGTGATTTTCACCATCTCTAGGATTTAGTAAGTGTCCAACAGATACTACTTAACTGGCTGAGTATTTTAAGACAAAAATGGAAATGAGCACCAATGAAGCCTGTATTTTGGAGAGGAATAATAATTTTAAAAAGTCTCAGGAGATCACTCCTCTCACTAATGGTTAGACTGCATAATGTTGTATCTAAACAACAAAAGATTTTGCTGTAAGGTTTATTTTAAAGGTATGAAAAGCAGCAGCTGAAATCTCCCAGGTAATTTCCCAGCAGAAGGATGCACCTAACAGAACAAATGGCTAGAGCCAAGTGTCAGAATTTGCTTATTCATTGAGTCACCTCCTTCCAGTTTTGCCAATGAGCTTAACAGGAGGGCCTAAAAGAAAGCACAGTCATGCAACTCCAGAACTGGTGGCGCCCAGGAAGTGAGGTCACAGAGACAGACTGCCCCAAACATCACATGGTGACAAACCAAGCAGAGCAGAGAGCCTCTGACTCCAGTGAGCCTTTGGGAGCTGGACTGATGGCATGTAAAAAGACCAGGAGAGGAGGTGGCAAGATGCCACATAGGGAGTATCTTCCCTCTGAACAGGGGGCCAAGGGATATAACATCAGACCACACGTGGGATCCAGACACAAAGGTAAGTCTGAGTGCCTGACTCTGAAAATTCCAACAAATCCCAGGCACACAAAACCTCTACTGGTTTAGCTTCTGTTCATTCAGCAAGTGTCCACTGACATGCCAGATCTGGAGCCCCTGGAAGGCTCAGACCATGACAGCTGGGTAAGTAATGCCCGGATGAAGAAAGGGAAGGATAGCCATGTTCCTTAACTCCTCAAGCCCTTGCTTGCCTTTGCATTTTCTTTGTTATTCTTTTTTTTTTTTTTAAGGAGAAAAAGAAGGAAAAAAAAAAGAAAAGGGGAATACAGAATTTTATAAAAAAATAAACAATAGGAAATCACTAGTTAATAGATTACATATTGTTATCTTAGAAATAGTTGTTCAACTTACAAAATTAAAGGATATAAAGTGGACTAATTTCATACCATCTTCCAGCCCCTTATCTCAGCTTGTCTCAGTAAGCCCCTAAGAGAAACAGAAGCAAATCCATTTCTTAAAGTCAGGAAGGGCAGATGGAAGGGCCCACGAAGGAAAACACCACGGTGTGAGCAAGTGCCTGGACCCCAGGAAGGGAGGCACAGGGAGACACTGAGGCGGCTGCCGGGAACATGGAGGCAGCACAGAGAGCAGGACCCGGCTGCAGCTGCATTCCTAGTCCAATGTTGCTTCCAGCTGGCTGCTGAGCCTTGCAGAAGCTACAGAATTCACTCTGCCTCAGTCTCCATACATGTAATACGTAGAAAAAAAGAACAGGTGCCTACCTTATACTTTGGGAGTAAGATTAAGCACTTAGAACAGTGCCCAGCACTCAATATCTTACCTTTCTAATTTTCGTCTCAATTACTTCAATTTCATTTCAAAATGTCCCACTTTAGCTGGATGTGATGGCACATGCCTATAATCCCAGCACTCAGGCAGGTGGAGGCAGAAAGGTCCCAAGCAACTTAGTAACTTAGTACTTTAGGAGACACTGTCTCAAAATCTAAATTTTTTTTAATTAAAACAAGGGATGCTCAATGCAAAGGTCCTGTATTCAATCTCCAATACAAAAAAATAGCAGTAATACTTCTCAGAGAAAAAGAAGGTTCCATTAACTTACAATAAGCCATGTGGCACTAACTAAACAATTTTCTACGAAAGCAAAGGATTTTTAATTTGTTCTTGGATTCACCTTGCAATCAATGGTAAGACATGGAGGCCAGCTTGCTGCAGTGGTCCAGGGGCATGGGGATAACAATGCCCTCTGTCAACCACTGAGCTAAACTAACTTACATATATTATATCGTATTATGTTATATTATTATATTACATTTTCTGGGTACCTTTCTCTAGTGTTCACACTACTTTCTTATCGTTAGAGGAAATTATTAAGTCCACTGACTTACGGGGTGGGGGTGATGTGGCACAACACTGTGCAGATGAGTGTGGAGATTTTCAGGTACCTTCTTATTGTATGTACTAAGGCTCATATCTGCTTCGGATAAAGATGGCTAAAGATGTGCCATGGGGAGAGACTGTCTAATACTAATACTAATGTATTTATCTAAAATACACATGTGTACCAATGCAACAACAGCAGCACAAAGGCCAACAGGACCAGGGGCATTTGCTTGCCCAGAAATCACAGAACATGGGGCTCACCCATCCTGTTGGCAATGCTGTCTTGTCATGGCTCACACCCCTGACAGTAAATTCCTGATGTGTATTTTGAAGGGTCTACAGTAAATCACATGGAATTCTCTTTACATCAGTGTTGATTCATTAGGTATCCATAGTTTAGTCTTTCAGAAATGACCTAGTTCTCTCTGACCAACATCTTCCCATCCCCTCCTGCCACACCCCTGGAAAATGCTTGTAGTCTCCTTCTTGTATGAGTTATACGTGTTTAGAGTCCACATATAAACAAGACCAAGCAGTACTTTATCTTCCTGTGCCTGGCTTATTTTATGTAGTATAATGTCCTGTAGGCTCACCCATATTATCACAAATGACAGGATTTGTTTCTGTCTTAAGGCCAAACAGTATTCCACTGCACACATATGCCTTATTTCACTAATCTACTCAGTCATCCTTAATTGTTTCTGTATCTAGGGTATTGTAACAAATGGAGAGCATGTTAGTAACACTAGTCATAGTTTTGAACTTCACTAAAGGAGATCTTCAGTGTTTGTAACACACACACCCAACTATGTGAGGTAATAGGTTAATTAGCTTGATGGTCGTAATTATTTCATGATACCAAAACATCACATTGTATAATTTGAATATATACAATTTTATCAATTATATGTAAATAAAGCTAGAGAGAAAAATAAAATACATCAAACAACCGATCAATAAAAATGGAGTTGCTGGCCCCGCTTCTGCATTCAGAAATTTTTTGGCACAAGTGACTTGCCAAATATTCTCTACTTTCAAGGTCTTAAATGCCATATTTATACATGAATAATTGAATATTTACCATTCTTCTGGGAAATGAATAAGGAGGAAAAGATCATCAGAGTCAATCTTGATTTTTTTATTGTCAAGTATAAAAATTATAATGTATACATTTTAATAAAGAAAATAGTGAAGGAAATTCAATTTGAAATTCAAATCACAACCTAATGTATTTATCTAAAATACAAATGTGTACCAATGAAACAGCAGCAGTGCAAAGGCCAAGAGGACCAGGGACATTTGCTTGCCCCGAGATCACAGAGCAGGGGGCTTATTCCTCCCTCTCCAGCCTCATCCACCCGGTAGGCAATGCTGCCTCATCATGGCTCAAATTCCCAGAAAGAGTGCAGTGGGTCTTCTAATTAAGCTCGTTTATTCTCTGAAGAAAACCATGGATTGCAATATAAGATATTCTTTCCTCCATCTTATCCTTTCCCCTCTAGTATACTAGAAGGTGGTACTGTGAGAATGCCTGGGAAACAGAAATAAGTATGAAGCAGAAATATCTGTAAATATATCAGAGAACCAGAGGCCAGACTAGCAGAGCATCATTCTTTCTCATTTAACCTGATTTAAGCAATGGAATAGATTTGAACAGTCACTCAATAAAGGCAAATCAGTTCTGCATCTGGGGTTTACTTCCTTATTAAAAATTAATGTACAGGAGTGAGGAAACAAACAGGACAAGGCTCCTAAATCCTTCACTTCAAACATCTCTGTTCTTTCCCTTTGTAACTAAAAGCCTTAGATCTCCATACTATTTTTTCAGAGAGCTTAGTGCTGATGGAAAAGGTCAGTTTGGCAGCTCCAAAGAATTCCATTCTCTATTTATTTATCTACCTAAGGGACATAGTTTGGATCTTTTACTGCACTGGAATACTTGAATCATACTAGTTGGAACATGAGCCATGCAGAAGTTGAGAAAGAAAAGAAAATACACACTCAAGCTAAAATCAATCCAGTTTTAAGGAGACCATCAGTCAACCCCAATTTTAGTAAGATTTTCAACAAACACGGATGACTAAAATAGACTCAGATCGTAAGTGCAACTGAAAAGCTTTCACTTGGGACTCTGCCCCAACAGAAAACCTAGGGTACTGGCCAGGAGTTGCAATTTGTTCAGTGTGTAGACTCTTAATTCAAAACCATGACAAAGGCTTTCAAGAACATATCAGACAGATTTAAAGAGGACAAGAGACCACGCTCTCTAACCACTAGGACACAGAAGACCACACCCAACCATATACCAAGATCACTTCATTTGCTCTCTCTGAGATTTTCATCATTGGTCCAAGTGGTATTTTATAGTTAACAAAGTTCAATATTGTTCTTTTCAGAAGCAGGTTACAGATGGCATTACCAGCAAAAAGTCAACATCACTCCCAGATACCACTGCTAGAGTGAGAACAATCAGGAGCTACTCAAAAAGAAAAAGAAAATAATGTTGTCTCATATTCAGTACTTTAAACTTCCAGTCTTGTTTTCCAACTTACACTGCTATAAAGAAACAATTCGCCTAGGAAAAATAAAAATTCACATTTCTGGAGGTTTTTTTTAAACAGAATAACAGATTTGCAGTTTAGAAATGAGAGAGAAAATAGGAGCATCTCAGAATGACAAGACAGGAAAAAACGAGCTCCATATGATTTAATCCCAAAGCCAAACAAGCCAAGGATGAGCTTTACCAGGCTGGTAGCTGGGCACCAAAGGGCACCCTTGCTGCAGTGGAAAATATTTGAAGTGGGACATTGCTTAATGTCATACACTAAAAGGCAATCTCTTCTGTTGAAGGAAGAGACTGTCAAATCTGGTTTTTATTCCTCCCTTCCATAAATCCAGGACCATGAAAGTCTATGAAAACACAAAATAATGTCCAGGATCTCTGGGGCCACAACCTCCATCATTTTTCTGTGATAGTTTATAAGCCATTCTTTACAAGACTTTATCTGAAGACTCAGACTTCTGTATGAGAAAGGAAAACTATTCTAGTAAAGCCATTCTAGTGAATCTGGTTTCCCCAGAGCTAATACTGAACCTTCTGCTTGGAACACCTAGACTTCAAGGTCAAGTACAAGAACATCCAGCTGACATCCATCTCTCTCTTTGCAGGATTCTCTTGCCAACCACATTAAGCCATGCAAACGTAGCCTATTATGCGCTGTCTTATTACCTGATTGGTCTCTTTTACATGGCGCTTTTCCCCAGCAGGAAGCACTCTGGGGAAATAGCTGGTAGTTACTTTTCCCCAAGCCTCACAAAATGCCCAAAGGTCCCTCATAGATGGTCTGTAAGAGCCTCCTCTTTCATCTCAGTCACCAGGCTAGCAGAATGCACTGCAGCTTGCCTTGTGGGTACTTGCCTTGAGGGAGAATGAGGATTCCACACCCTGCTGTCAGCTAAAATCACGATTAATAACCCTTTCCCTCTGTATAGCACATTTCAGCTGTAGCACTTTCAGGCATGATCCTAGGGAAAAGATTCACTTTTTATAAGTGCAGAGGAGGAGGATGACTCTGTAACTTCCATACTGTCCTTGCCAGACCTAGCTACTCAGTCCAACAGCCACTGTGGTGGAGCTGTGTGGAACAGTACCCAGTTGGAGACACAGATTGGACACATATGCAGCACCCAAGCCTGGACTACACAAGTCCCAGTGTCACATGTGAAGCCAAGACCCCTCTTTGCAAGGCAAACATGGTTGAATAAATAAAGTGGGTCTTGGACACCTTGACAGGTCCTCTGCTTTACTGTCTCTAAAACGTTAAAGGAAAAAAAGCAAAAGAAAGAAACTGAAGTGACATAAAGCTTGCTACATGTATGGTGCATTTTTTTTAACATTTTGATTTGTAGCTGGAGCCTAAAGAAGCTAATCTCTAAGGCACAGAAGATTCATCGGTAGAATTAGGACAACAGCGCTGAGGAGGCTGCTGGGGTTTTGCACAGAGCAAGGCACTCAGAAAACAACTGATGAACAACCTCTTGAAGTATTTGCTAATAATGTTTGAGAAGACAAAATGCACTTATAAAATGAAAGGGAGCTTCCTATAAGTACATAAATTAGGTCACTCTGTCAATCAATTTTTTGTTATGTTTGTTTGTTTTGTAGTACCAGGGATTAAACCCAGGAAGTATTAAACTACATGCTCAGTCAGTCCACCTGTCCGTCCTTCCTTTCTTTTTCTTTCTTTCTTTCTTTCTTTCTAAGATAGGATCTCACTAAGTCATCTAGTCTCAGCCCCTGAGTACTGGGATTACAGGTGTCTGCCACCGTACCATGCATGTCAATACTGATGGAGCATGTACATGTCTCAAGATTATATCGATAAATAGCATTCCTTCTCCCTGCCCACAAAAAGCAAAAGACACTTATGACCCTCACTTATAAGGATTTCATTACTTAGTTAACAATACACAAAATACATTTTTAAAGCTACATAAAAGCAGGTACTGCTTTTGATATAAAAAGAAAATTAAAAGACAACTGCAGACAGCTGATCCTCTACAGAACCAATAAATTTAGTGGCAATTATTTTGAAACCAAAGGATGATCCACAAGGATCCTGTGCATGACAGTCTCCTTCTGAAGTTGCTTTTCTTTGGTCATTGGAAACACCTTTTCAGGGATGCCTCTTGATCTGTTATGCCAGATGTGTCTGTGTGCAAAAATCAAAGAGGGGGAAGGCAGGAGCCCAGGAGGGGTCAACCAGCTTATCCACCCACCCTTCCAAACAGAGATGCCTCTGCTTAGTCTTGCAGCTCCCCAGAAAGCAACCTCTCTTCCTGAGGCCCCTGACGGTAGTTCAGGAACACATCCTAGAGTGCCCAGGACTCTTGTTTCTAGAGTTATGTCAATTTGTGAAGGTCACCACCATTATGCTCATACAACCAAAGAATCAGCTAGCCTCTCTGGCCACCTACCCTCTATACCCCACTACGTCCTGCTGTTCTTTAAGCTCCAGGTCCTAAGCATTGGTCAGTCCATCACACCCCCAGTCCCCAAAGCCCATTCCTACCAGCACACTTAGCTCTCCAGAACCCAAGGTCCTGGGCAAAGTACTTTCAGTCTTAGCCCTGAGTCCTCTACCCATCCCCTTCTCCCTCCTCCCTTTCTCCCTGTCTGAGACAGTCATTGGTGTCCAGTCAGGGTCACATAGCAGCCCCTCTGGGCCATCCTTGATCTCCCACATCCTTCATCTCTTTCTAGGCTGAATACCCAGGGAGTTCCACCTCATGACTGAACCATCTGCCCTCTATTTATATAATGAAGTTTTCTAAGTCTCAGTAGCTTCTCCCTCAGGACACTGCATTATGCATGCCTAAGATCCAAAGTGATTACAGATCCCTCAAAACTAGGTTCTCGGCTTGGTGCCTAGTTCCTCTACTCAAATCATCCAAAAGGGTAGCCACTAGTCTTGTGATGCTATTTACATTTAAATTAATTAAAATTAAAGTGTTAAGTCCTTGTAGCACCAACTACAATTCAAGGACTTAGAGGCCATATGTAGCTGGAGGTTGAGCGTTGGATGTGCAAGCAGTGTTCCTGGTATACAACAGTCCCATCATCACAGGGGACTGTGAAGGACATCACTGCAAAGGAACCCTGGCTTGCACTATGTGCTGTCACTTAGCTACAGAAGAGGCCAGCTTGGTACACAGAGGGTAGAAGGCAATGTAGTGCAGCAGAATTTGTCCAAGAAATATGATGGAAGTAAGATTGGAACTCATAAGACTGTATTGTGCCTATACAGTGTCTTGAGTACATGAAGACTTTTCCCCCTGGTACTTAAGATTGAACCCAGGGCCTAGCACTGAGCTAGCTACATCCATGCTAGCTATATCCTTGAATATAGGGTCTTGCAAAGTCACTAAATTGCTCAGGCTGAGCTTGAGCTGTCAATCCTCCTGCCTCAGCCTCTTGAGTAGCTGAGATGACAGGTAATCCATATCTGACTGGAGAATTTTGTTTTTAATGACATGGTTTCAAATGGGGTAACTTTTCATATGGCAGAAGTACATATGCAAAGGCACACAGGAGAAATGGCAGAACCTAAAAAGACACTAATGTCCTCTCCAAGGAAATAAATTTGTTGCATGTGAGGGGCTGCTCAGACATCACAAAGGTCATTTAGGTCCTAAGAATATTTCAATCCACTTTTATACCCCTTTATGTGACCTAAACAGCACCTTACTGCTCCTAGATAACCCTAACCCATAACTAACCCAGTCATGGGCAGACCATAGCCCATTATTCAACAAACCCTTACAGTTCATCTTCTCTACAAAGACTCTTTTCCCCTGAGATTTATATCATAAACATGCTCAATATATTTTGGCCAAGTAATTCTTATTCCAGCTCTATGTGTTAAATTAAGACCAAAGAGGGACAGGACAAACAAAAGGAAAAGAACATCTGGCCATCAAATACACTCGCCTCCATTATGAACCTGAGCCCTGTTGGCTCCGTTGTTCTTCTCCCCATTGCCCCTTCTTCCTAGCCAAGAGCCCTGGCATCAAAGCCGTGCTTCCCACCTTCAGGGCACCTGCCATCAACAACTCTTTGGCTAGGGCTGCCATATTGGGCAGTGCAGGTCTGGAATTTAAAGGATAAGAATTCAGAGGAAGGAAAATAGGGGCTCAGCTTTGGCCCTGGTTTAGAAGTTAAAGAACAAGTCTTGAACAGAGACTGCTACTTTTATATTTTTGGAGTTCCGAGTTCAGATTACCATTCAAAGATGACATCTTCTTCATAAGGAGCTGCTGCCTAAAGGAATTTATGTTCACTTGCTCACTCGACAGGGAAATCCAAAAACAGCCTGGGTAACTGGAAGTTCACAGCCTTCCCTCCCCACAGTAGTTAACAGGGATGGTTGAGGCCAGATTTCTTTCTCTTCAGTCTATTTCCCAAGCACACATTACGAATTAACCATTTAATTCAAATGCCATTAAGATTTCCCTCCAAAACATAACCCTGGTGTATCAATGAAAACTTCCTTCACATAAATACTATGTGAAGACGTTTCCAAAAGTCAATATACATTACTAAACACAAGAACATAATCTTCATGTGACTTCTGTTCATTACAAAATGACCACACTTTACACATGTATGGCAATGTTCTCATGAATCCATTTCAAACATGACACAGTGGCTCTTTAACAACTATGCTTCATATCAACCTTCTTTCTTAAAACTAAGCCTTTCTCATGAAATACCTGGCCATGTCAAATAGTTTCTCTGTGAACTTTTGAATTGGGAACTTTCTCACATTTAAAAATCAAATCACAGACTTCATGGAAAGATGAGAGAAGACAGCCAGGTATAACCAATGGTGTACAAGGCCTCAAACCATTTGAGCAGATTGCTCTAAATGTGCCTATCAAAAGGTGATACTTCACAGCTAAATGAATGCTTCCTATTGCTACAGGAACAAATTACACAACAGAAGAGCTTAACACCATGCAGATGTGCTGGCTAGAGTTTTGGAGATTAAAAGTCTAAAAGGAGTATGTTGGACTGCACTTGTTTTGGGAACCCTAAGGGGCCATGTGTTGGCTTGTGGCTCCTTCCAGCAGTATAGTATGACATCTTCAAATCTCTCACTCTTGCTCGCTCGCTCACTCTCACCGACACATGCACATGCACACACACACACCCCTCTGCTCCTGCTGGCATATCTGTTCTGACTCCTGGCCCCTGCCTCCCTCATATAATGACCTTGTGATTATTGCATCGGCCCAC
Source organism: Cavia porcellus (assembly GCF_034190915.1). NCBI lineage: Eukaryota > Metazoa > Chordata > Mammalia > Rodentia > Caviidae > Cavia > Cavia porcellus. The sequence continues at coordinate 36,212,175 of NW_026947496.1, read as the reverse complement.
TCAAATAATCAAGAAAATCATCCTATCCCAAGATCCTTGACTTAACCGTAAGGTAACATAGTCACAAGTTCCAAGGATTAGGACATGGTCCTCTTTGGGGCCATTACTCTGTCAACCACATCAATCTTATAAACTCATCTCTGCAGCTTATCTGATTAAGAATAATCTTTTGAAATACCAGAGATTAGTGAAACATGCATTATCCAGTCACACTAACAGAAGTTTTATATTTGCATTATGAATTTCAACATTAGGTAGGATACACTGGGATTAGCTAAAAGGAATGTAAATTAGTTTTCTAAATGATTTTAGACTACTGACTTTTTCATATTTCTGAAAACAAAACGCAATTATATTTGCTAAAAGTAATGTGGACTCTCTCTCATGGAATGTTGTTGATAAAATATGAGGTCATTTATAAAATTGATGTGATACATTTTAGCTTATTCATTCTTAGATTTTTTTTAAATTATACAGCTTTTTTTTCTTAAATTTCTTACTGTCTCACTACCTCTTATGGAAAAATCTGAATAATACTGAAGTGAACAAAAATTATTTTCAATAATAAATGTTCTCAAAAAGAATAAAACAGTATATGAAACGGTTCTTTTCACACTATTATCTTATTTGGAAATGCACCTGATAATTTGAAAATTAATGGAATGGGAAGAAAAGGGCTTTCTCGTGTACCTACCTAGATCTTAGCTTTCCCCATTTACATCCAAGAAAAATGAGTTCCCGACCTCTTGCGTCATACAATAGAGTCATCCTCCTGGGAGTGCCTAGGCTGGAGGGAAATGGAATGGACGAGGGTCTCCTGAGAGGATACCTAAAAGGTAACAATGAGCAAAGTAAAAGGACAATGAGCCAGGGGCATCTCCCCATGAGTCAGGGTATGTTTAATTGGAAGGTGACTAAAAAACTCAGCCTTGTAAAGTTATAAGGGTTTGGTTTGCTATTAGGAAACGAAAGAGGCTTTTCCTCTTACACTGAAAATTCAGGCAAGAAATGGTCATTTTAGTTTTATAAGTAATAAAAATGCTCAAATGCAAGGTATTACGAACCACATCTTGTATCCTTCACATGACAACCTTACCCAAATATGTCTAAGCACCAGGGGAAACTACTGCCTACCACAGAAACAAAGCTGGGCAAAGTGATAGGAACTTACTGTACCCTTTGCTACAGGTTGAATGTGCCCTCTGCAATTCATGTTTTAGAAACTCAATCCCTAGTGCAATAATGCTAAGGGGAAGGGAGGATCAGAGGTGATTAGAACCTGAATGCAGAGCAATCATGAATGGATTAAAGCCATTTTCTAGACAAGGAGTTGCTATAAAAGAAAATAATTTTTGTTCAGTGTAAGTACAGTGTTGGTAACAAACCTATGGCACGCATGCCACAGCAGACACACAAAGCCCTCTCTGTCGGCATACAATCCAGTTTGCGCCAGCAGCTGAGCACCAGAAAACAGTTATTTCTTTACAACTAATACCTCAGTATTCAGGTTTAATTGCAGTGTTGCCACTTTGCAATAATAAGTGGATTTTGGGTTACAATCTTGGCACTTGGTCTCTAAAAGGTTTGCCATCACTGGTCTAGTCCTAGTTCAAATTTGTCCATAAGAGGTAAGTAAGAAATAACCAAAAGATCATAAGATTTTTTACAAAATAATCTTCTAAGAATGAATTAAATTAAAATGTAATTTTATAGATGACCTCGTAATGTATCACCAGTGTTCCTCGAGGGATAATAAGGTGTGTTCTGTCTGTCTCATTCACTCTTTTTCTTTCTCTAATCTCTTCCCCCTCCCTCCTCTCCCCTCCTCTCTTCTCTCTGCCACTTTTTTACCACTTTCAAAATGGAACTGAAGGCATAAATCACAGAGCAGAAACATTTTTTAAAATACTAACGGTGTACCTGTAGTTGTTTGTTTGTTTGTTTTTTGCTTGCTTCGGTCTCAAACATAGAAGTGTGCATTGACAATTTGTGAAAAGCATCATTCCAGTGGCAAACACCCAGAAGGAACCCAAGACACATGTATATACCTATCGACAGAACCTACAGGTAAGGTCCAGTTCTGTAAAAAATATGAGGAAAGAAAAGGACAAATACCATTTCCTGTCTCTTGATCATGCATGAAGGCTCATGAGCACTGGTCACAAGGGCTGTGGGAGAGGGCAGACCTCCTTGACCTCTGTGTTCGGCCTGCACCACAACGCTGCCAGTGCACAAATGCAAACACACCAGGCCTGTAGGGCAGGCACTCAACAGAGGGCTGGTTGGGAGGATTAAGTTCTACATTTTATCTTCTCTTCATTTACATCAATTTCCAGTTCTCTCTCAAAGGTGAAAATGGGAAATGTAGCCATCATTTTACCTCTAAATTTGAAGATGTTATTGGGCATAGTTCTGTTCTGGCCAACAGATATCAGACAGGTGCCACAAACACCAATTATTTGACCCAGCAATCTCAGTGAAACAATGGCAGTGAATACTCTCTTTAAAGTTTCCTAGAATGTTTTCCTTATTCTAAGTAATAAGGATGGGATGAAAACCACATAAAACTGAAATGTTTTCAAACTTTTATTAAGGCTCCTTTTAAAAGCACATCCAAACCCACTGTGGAAGGAAGAATGTTGAGAGAGCCCAGAATAGCCACCCAGACACTTTGGGGCACCCCTGTGTCAGTATCTCAAATTGGGGCACATGGTGTAATCAACCTTCCTATGCTCGGTTTCTAACACGACACACAAACGCCACTTTCTGTTTATTGACATTTCAGTGGGCTGAAAGAAAAAAAGCCTCGGTGCATCTGGTTTTGGGAATAAATCTATCTCTGCAAACTGTACTTGAAGAGTAAATCACTACTCATTCTTACACTGTGCATCTCCATTTAAACAAAAACGTTTATGTTTTTTATCCTTACTTTGCTAGACTATAAAATCAGATGATTCATCACTGGTAGGTAGCCGTGTTGGCAAAAAAAAAAAAAAGTAAGAGAGGAAGAAGTAAACAAAAGTGAAATAAGCAGTATGTCTTAAGCCTGGAATTGAACCTGGCTGGAAACAAGACAAAATGTAGAAAGAATGGCTGTGAATACACACGGCCAAGCTCAATGATGAAAATCAGGATACCTGACTTAGTCCATTTGCTAGCTCAGGGCCCCTCTAGATGCAACAGCAACTCAATAGCAAAGCAGAGAACCTCAGTAATCCAAACAATTCCCTAACACAGCTCCTCTGCAGGGAATCCAACCAGTCACGTAAAAGGGAGCCTCCTACCTTTCTCACACGTAAGTCCAAAATCATTTTCTCAAGTCAGTGGTCACAAAAATAGTTCACAAAGCCTGAAAGAGAACTTATCTGGCAGCACAAGCCATGACACTATAATCTAAGACTCGGAGGCACACATACCATACTCCATTGGGGATAGTACTAACTTGGCCACCACTGTCAAGTCCATCCAATTAAAAAACATAATCTCTTCTGCTGTTAGCCACCATGGTTTTAGTGCAGATAGGAAATGAAGCCCAATACCCTCCCTCACACACTAAACCATAACACTCCCTGTGACCTTGGCTCCCAAAACCCAAACACTCCTGGTATCAAGTAAAATGATAGGGTCCCACTGGCACCCCACCTCTATGTAGGGTCCTGGCTGGTATTATTAACCAACATGACCTTGTGACACCAGTACCATCTCTTTTTGTTCCACCAGAACACCCAAGATGAAGTCAATAGAGGAAAGGACAACTCCAGTGCACAGAATCCAAAACTCTTCACCGCCAGATGGAAAGGGTTATGGACTGAATTTTACTTCCCAAAATTCATACACTGAAGCGCAAACAGTACCTCAGAATGTGACTATATTTTAAGACGTGGTCTCACAGAGGTAACCAAATTAAAATGAGGTCATTAAACCAAACTCACTGGTAAGAATACAGACACATGTAAAGAGAAAGCTCTCCAAGCCCAGGTTCTCTGGTCTCAGAAGAAACAAACCTTGGTGACACCTTGATCTCAGGCTTCCAGCCTCTAGAATTATGATAAAATTAATTTCTGTTCTTAAATCCTTAGTCTGTAATCTTTGGATGAAGCAGCAGCTAATAAAGGCAGGCAGAAATCAAGCCTTAGCTCACCATGCAACAAGGGTGCCTTGCTGATCTCCCACCCAACTGTCTTCACAGGCCAGGTGCACGTTGTGCATTGCACTGCTCACCTGGTGTTCTCTTCCTCCAGTCTTCTGTGGACCCAGGCCCTCACACTGTTCCCCATCTAACACCATGGGGCATTTCACCTCAAACATTAAGAAAATAACCCAAACACACATACACACACAGAGACACTATTCCAGAATCACAGTTAGAATATACTCTGTGGCTTCAATCGTATCTCATCATTTCCTTTCCCTCTCCAGCTTCTAGGAATGTCAGAGAGGAAATTAGCACTTCCTGAGTAAGTTACAAATTTTTTCTGATAGGGTAGATTTTATTAATGCAAAACAGAAGAGACTCAGAAAGATTAAAGTAACTTCTCTAATAGAACTGAAAACAGGTACTTCTGACCCTAAAACTTGTATTATTCCCACCAAGTCAGTTTCTTCTATGTAGTCAAAATGGTCAGATTTTTATTGAACAATCTATTAGCAAAAAAAAAAAATTAAGTATAAACAGTATCTTAATACCCTTAGAACCCTTAATACTCTTTTAAATTGATACTAATTAAATGCTCCCTATCATGCAAGCATATAAAGAAACTACACTATAAAACATGGAACTTCAAACTTCACAGACCATGCCAAAAATAACATAAATGGCAATACCCTTGAATAGTTTTAAGGAAAGATAAAACAGCAAAATATCTACTTTCATAAAGTAATTATAGAACAAGATAATATGAATTCCATGCTTTTCTATCATTATTATGCATTTGAGGTACTCAGCTCTGTTGACAAGGTCACTCTAGCTCTCTGAGGCCATGGTCCAGAAGGGCCAGCCCTGCTTTATTCATCCCTCTTGCATGGATAACGAGGGTGAAATCTTAAACTAAGCCTCAAATCAGCTTTTCATTTAATTCTTCTAGAGAACACATAAACCATCCGCACACTCAGTAAATGCCTGACTAAAAGCAATGCATATTTCCTAGGCAGGAAAACCAGGAAGAACAAAGATACCAGGCAACTACAAGATCAGCCTCTAGGAATGGGGCCAAGGTGAGAAAGCAACAGCTTCAGCTTTGATGAAACAAAGCCTCAGCAACTTCAAGCATCAGAGAGAGGACAAGGGCATGAGCTCCTCTTCCCCCACTTTTTCGTCAGCAACCAAATTGCTTGCTCTGCCCATAAATGAGTAATACGAGCTTAATGTTCATGAACAGCTGTATGTATCTAGTCACCTTGCTGCCTATAAGGACTATGCATATCATTAAATATGTTGGACTTTCTTAACAAGTGTCAATTTCCACAATGCCCTCAGCTCATGGGTTCTTAATGTCCACATCTTTTTTGCTTACACAGTCTAATTATCTTTCACCAGCTTTATAAAACTATAGAAAATATTAGAAGCTAGAAAAACAAAAGAAGCACTGAAAAGCTGGCTTTACACAATGAATTTTTTTTAAAGCTAAATTTCAGATACAACGGGGCAGCCCACTAAAGATGGAGACAAGGCACTGGGCTAGTTTCTTGCCACACCTGGTGATATGGTTGTGAATGGATCTTCCAGCGAGATAAGCTGTGGGGCAGGAACCAAACTTAGGTCCACATTGAGATGCTCTGAGTACAAAATACTGACTGAATGAATTTTGAAGCCTAGGTAGAAAAAGCCCCATGTCTTTCAGAGATGTACAAGGGGAAATCAATTAAGAATTGACTAGCAATATTCCAGAAAGTCACTCTGGAGACTAGTAAGGCAGACCACAGAGGAAGTAAATAAACCATCACCATCTGTAGAATTTTTTTAGCAGAGAAACAGAGTGGCAGAATCAGGGACATTTAATTTTGTTATTTAGCAAGAAGACTTGCATATATTCATACATGGCACTCCAGATCCCACTGGATAGTAGCAAGACATGGACATGGTTCCTCTCCGTTTCACATTCTCATACCTGCCAAGCTATCTGGGGACAGTTCACATGCTGACATGAACAGATAAGAAAAATGGCCATAAAAAAATAAATAAATAATGGCCACGCAATGAAATATGTATTCTTCAATTTAGCAAGAAAAGAGCTTGGGCCTTCCATGTTTCTGTTTTTGCTTTAAATCCTAGAGATGATAAGAGAAAAGCTAGAAGTATAGAGAAAAAGCTAACTGATTGTTCTGCGAACAATGCATGTGCACCACTAAAAGGACTTGTGACCAGTTGTTGGCTTCTCAAGTGTTACTGTTCAAAATACATACTCATCAAAAAAATCTCTATATGGTTGTCAGGGATTTTACTACTAAATGATCTCAAACACAACTTGCACCAAACTGCCATAAAACATTTCAACTGCTTTTTCTTCCAACTCTCTAGCCCCCAACTAAACAAATGCTGAAAGGGGTAATTGCTACCTATAAGTTACATGGCGCAACCCATGACAAAAATGAGCCCCTCCTGCCTGCCAGATGCAGTTCTGGGAGGGCTATGGGCCTTGTAAACACTCAGAAAACAGAAAATGTGTACGAGCTTACAGAAAGTGCTTACAGCTATCAACTACTTAAAAACACCAAGTCTTCATTTCAAAAATATAGACATTATTCAGGCTTTTTGTACCTTCTTCAGTAGCAAGGACATGTAAGAATAAATCCGCAGGTGCGGATAAAAATATGTATTCCACATGCAAATTGCATCACTTTTATACTTCCCTTATTACACTCCTCAAAAAATAATACCAATAGCAAGGTCCAATGTAACACTCTACATATAGAAGATACTCAAAGAGAGACTAATGAGTCCTTAACCCATATACATCTGCCTCTTCAAGCACTTAGTGGGTTAACTCTACAGTTCTGAGAACACAGAAACACTACAGGACTGCAGCAGAGCTTCCTCTCTCTTTGACACACAGTAAGTTCCCAACTTATGAACATTCGAGTTGCACACTTTCAGATACAAACAGATCTTGAATTAGGAACATTCAAATGCAAACAAATCTCAGAGGTGGCTCACATGTTTGCCGGATATTGTTACAGTTGTGCTACGTGCTTACTGTACAGCATGATAGTATACAGGATTACAGTGCTCAATCAGAGCAGGATACTCAGAAGCAAGAGGAAAAGTGGTAGTGATGTGTAAGGGATGCTAGGAAGCACAAAGTAATATACCTTGCATGTCTGTATCAAAGGTGTATAGAACTCACTTTGTCAGACTTACAAAGAAATTCAGTTTATGAATGCTCTCAAGGAAGGGAACTCATTTGTAAGTTGGGGCCTTAGTGTACTACACACTTTTTCTTCTTAATTGACAGCATAACTGAAGGTTCTTAATTCCACCAAGGTAATGGGGCAATACATGACAACAGCACCAACAAATTAAAATGGTGCACTGACATAACTACTTTAACACTTCACTTCCAGACCATTAAAAATAACATCTCAGTTCCTGGATAGCTTCCTAGAAGTGACCTTGTCTTCAGGCAATATGGGGAAGTACCTGGAAAACAGGCTTGCAGGATACAGGACCACATAGTAAATGGGCAGGTTTTGAACCACAGATTTTGAACCTTGGCTCAAAAGGACAAGCTGTATCATTTAAACTGCATTTGCCTCAGTTACTATGGAGATAACAACTATATAGTTATATATCTTATGAATATATATGTATGTATTTATGTGTGTATATATATGTATGTATTTTATACAGTGCTATGGTTTGGATAACATCTCCCTAAGATCAGTGTGTTAAAGGCTTAGTCTCCATTATTATGGGGGTGGTAGTGCCATGAAGAGGTGGAGCCTAGTGTAAGGATTTTAGGTCATTATGAGTGCCCAAAGTTTGTAGGTCATTGTGGGTATGCCCTGGAAAGGGAACGTGGAACCCCTAACTTTTTTTTTTTATTCCTGGCAATAAGGTGAGCAGTTTTGCACTGCCATGCCATAGAACCAAAGCAAGAAAGCAAATTGATCATATACTGGACTCTCCAAAACTGTGAACCAAAATAAGGCTTTTTCTCTTTATGAGTATCCCAAATTTTTCATTACAGTGACAGAAATTTGATTAGTAAACACAGTCTTGGTAAGTATATGAGTTAATACCAATAAGTACAACTACACAGTTGTGTGGCTGGTCTCCAGCCTTGCCCACTCCACACTGCAGCCAGATCTGTCTACCCAACATCGTTGGACTTGTCTATTCAAAGCAGGGCCCACTGAAAGCAGGAACCCTGTTTGTGTTCTTGTGCAGCACCCACCACATTTAGTAAAGTTTTCTTACATACCTAATACTGTAGGATAAAACCTTCATTGCTCAAAACAACACTCATGGTCAGCCTTTAACTCTTTACAGAGTTTCTCGCTGTGAATCCTTTACTCCAGGTTCCAAATGTCTATTTCAGTATGCAGTGGGGTGCAGAGAGAAATGGGTCACAAGGCAAATGTGCTACATCTTCCTGGAGCAGCAGGGATTCCCAACTGGTGAGTATTTTTATGGTAAAATGCTCTGACATATACTGAAAAAGAAGGCCAAAAACTCTACCAATTTGCTTAAATAAAAGCCTCAAAATATACTTTGTGCTTCCAGAAAACAGCTTGAAAATGGACATTCCAGGAAATCTCCAGCATGTACTCCCTGCATGCTGCCAGTTGCTTCACTGATGAAAATACTCTGAAGAAGCCTGGCTCTCCAGTGCCAGGTTCTTGACACAGCTAAGGCCTCCTAGTTCTGCTCCTTTGTTATAAGTATTTCCTTCAACCCTTTCTCCTTCACCCTCTCTACCTATCCACTGAACACCAGGACACCTTGCCTAGAAGGCAACAGAATTTTCAACTGGCATCAAGGCTATACAATTTCTTAACATGGATCACAAGCTGCACAACACTGTCAGGCAGCCAACCTTCTCTCTGTTCTTACATCCTTAAATCCATGAGGACAGGGACTAATGTACCATTTCCTCTATCATACAGATGACACTGCTGTTTACTGATGAGTGAGAAGAACTTGCAACAGATTCTGCTCCAAGTCAGCATGCAAAGGAAAAAAAAAACAAAGGAAGAGGAAAAATGTCAAACTCAAACACAGGAACACAAACCATCTCCTAACAGCTTAACTGGGCCAAATGATAGGCTTATATGAATATGACAAGTTTACATTACGGCAATGCACAATGGAAAGTGAAACTTTAGGGTAAGGAAAATAAAGGACAATGAATACTGTGCTTCATCCTCTTGGTGTTTCACTCCAAATATTAAGATTTTAAGAAAAACTTCCTAATAAAATGTAATGGTTTGGGGAAACCAGTATTGTGTTGAAAAACAATAAAATAAAACATATTCCTTGAGAAATGTCCTAATAAAAATATGCTAAAGAAAATAATCTTGGAAATAAAACATCAAAAAAAAATACCCAAACTCTTCCATGACATTACACAAGAAAACCAACTAGCTCTGCAAAGATATTTAAAATACTAAAACAAATTGTTCACCCCTGATAAATCAGTATTCCACTTTCGTTTAAAATGGATTATGAAAGGCAGCAGCATTGACTGATAAAAATATTATCAAGCATGTCCTTGGGAAATACTTCTCTCCTAAGTTAAATGTTATATAAACATTCCTGATTTTCATGGACTACTTTTAAGTCATCTGGCTGACAGACATTAATAATTAAGACCAGCACAAAAGTCCTCTGTGTTCCCATCATACAAGCTATAAATGTCTAGCTTACTGTGCCTATTTTGAAATGAATTATTTATACTAGATATAAATAATATTAAGAATTTTTAAATTCCTAAAGTCAATTTATATTTTGGATACACATTAGAAATTACCCTTTTAAAATCATTCCCTTTAAATTCTACTGCTAAGTGGTTTGCTTTAGTATTTCTCTTTGTCTTATCATCAAAAATGCAGCAATTTACAACATGGAGTTTTCTGGGATTTACAATATACTGTGTTTACCAACGTTCCTCCAGAGCAACCCAGTGGAGAGCAAACCATATTTCTACTTTTTAAAAATTAGAGCTCACAATGCCCTAAGGAGCTATTTGCCCCATCCATCATCAAACTTTTCTTTCTTTGCTACCTCTACTTTGAAAAAGGAACTCACTCTGCAATTGCTACAATTATGCTAAAACATGAAGAGATGCAAAAAATTTTGCCCTGTACAATGTCTCTTATTCTCAACTCACTTACCTCAGGCCAAGTTGAAAGAAATTGTCAGTTAAAGGTCACAGTACAGGGAGATCTAAAAACCATCACCAGAAGTTTATGTTACATAGTAAAACCAGAAAATGTGGAACCACTTAACACTCAAAGTAAAAAGAAACTGTGGTGAACAAGAATTCACTTACGTATTTACTCAGAGAATAACAGAGCAAAGGCTTTCCTAAAAAAATTCTCACATCCAATCCCAGGGCAAATATTATAAGAGGAGATACAGGATACATGAGACTAAATTAACAAATGGGAATTTGTTTCAAAACAGAGAAGAACACCCATCAACCAATAAGAACATGAACCTGTGGGCTAAAACACACTTATACACATGAACTCATAGACAAGGATAGATGGGTGCCCAACACAATCGTCTGTCATAATAAACATTTCAACAATACTTATATAACTTAGCAATTTCGACTGCTCTTGAGACATGCTGAAAGGCTCATGACCTATAAAATTAATATTTTTCCAAGCAAACATTTTAGTTATTGATAAGACAGATTCTAGTCAATAGGCCAGCCTTTGCAGTCAGTGTGGCTTTATTGCAATCACCATACAATATAAACTTATTTTCAAGAAGTGGGGTTTTTAAGGAGAAGATCATGAGGTATAGCTCAGTCAGAAAGCATGTGCTTAGTATCACCAAGCCATGGCTTAATCTACGCAACCCAAAACAAAAAGGTATATCTCTCTGAGGAAAATGGCCCCAGAGAGAAAGCCAAACACTAGTGCTGCCAATTAAGATGAACAAGGAAATGAAGAATCTAACAATAGGTATATTTCTTAGCCAAAACATTTGAATTTCTCATAATCTGAGACACACAATGTTGAATCCGTTGGTAGATTACCTGTCTGGCGTATACTGTATATGATACATGATGAATGAGTATCATCACCAAGAAGTGACGGAAAATTCACATGTTCACAGGTCAAAAAAAAAACCAAAAACTCAGCTTAAGGAAATATGTGATGAATAAAGAACAAAACGTTAAAAGTTTATCCGGAACATTTCCACAATGCCACAGCAAGCAAATAAATCAAAACCACAATGTCCATGGGTTAGAAGACTCAAGAAAGGTATCAATGCAGGCCAAATTGATAGGTAGATAGTAAACCTACCTATCAACTTCAATGATAAAAACCTCAATGAAATTTCCCTTCTAAGTACAGACAAAAATATTCTGCGAAGCCAGGGATTTAACTCAGTGTGTCAAACCAGCGCCAGTCTGATAGGCGTGAAGTAGTGAGTTCAATCCCTGGTATCAAACAAATACATTTATATATTTTGTGAATTATACAGATAGACAAAAGAAGTACGACGTTAAACTAATTTTTTAAAGTAGAAGTCATGTAGAAACACTTGATCTGATTTCAAGAGTTAGGAAGCCACAGACATTAAGATTGTGGTATAGGTAAACAAATGAAGATACAGATGGAACAGGAAAGATACAAAACCCAGAAGCCAAATAATTTTTTACAAAATATAAAATAAATTCAATGGAAGAATGGAAGTCTTGTTATCAAATGTAATTGGTTATCAATAGACCAAAACAAAAACCAAAATAGAACCTTGACCTAAATCATACCTTACATAAAAATTAACCAGAAAGGAGAAAAGACAATGTGAAACATAAAACTAGAAAATTTCTAGTAGAAAATATTTAGGTCAACATCTTGGTGAAGAATTCCTATTGCAGACCAATAACATAATTTTCAAAATAACAATATTAATAAATTGTACTTCATCAAAATTAAATACTCTGGGTACAAGATGTCATTAAGAAGAAAAAAGTAAGCTTCAGACAGGGAGAAAATATTTGCAAACCACCTGGTTGATAAAGAAATCCTATTTGGAATGAATAAAGGAATTTCAAGCCTCAATACTAAAACAAAAATTCCGTGAGCAAAAACCATGAAGAGAAATTTTACTGAAAAGAATTATACAGATGGCAAATAAGCACATGAAAAGATATTCAGCATTAATAGCCATTAGGGAAATGCAAATTTAACAGCATGATGAGATTTCACTACACATCTGCATAACAGCTAAAATTTTAACACAGCGACAATTCCAGCAAGGACAGAGAGACAGTGGACATCTTAGCCACTGCTGATGGTGGTATAAAATAGCAGAGCAGCTATGAGAAGGATTCAGCAAATTTCTCTGAAGACTAAATATATACTTATCAAGTAGCCCACCAATTATATTGTTGGTCATTTATCCCAGAAAAAGAAAAACACATATCTACATAAATGCTTGAATAAGATTATGCACAGGAACTTTTAATTCTATGAGGGTATTCCATGTGATTACAAAATACAGTGAATGTTAAATTTTTTAAAGAGTATATAGTATTACAGTAAAAGACAAATTGCCATTAATCCCCCCTAAAAAGAGCTACTCCCCTCAATTTAAACACACTAATCCCATTATTCTTGCCACTTTCTGAAGCACTTCTGGAAGTCTTCTTTCACGTGAATCTTTATGTGGCTGCCTTGAAGTTCTAAACTGATTCAAAATATTTAGAGTAATTTCTGTCAAATTAAAAACATTATGGCATATCCACACCCATTTTATTCACCAGATCTGGAACTATGCAACTTGTGGCTCTTTCCCAGACTCAAAATGACCATGAAAGGTAAATGTTTTAAATTAATTCAGGATATCAAGGCAGCCATGACAGAACAAATAAAGATATGTAAAAGGACTTTCAAAACTTTCAGAAAGTTGCAAGAACAGTGGTATAAGTGAGTTCAAAGTAAGGAGGGGTAGAAGTGTAAAATGACAATGTCTCTTCTACTGCAAATTCTCTTTTAAACACGCACCATATATTCTGATCATGCCACATGTTAATCAAAGAGCTAAAACAAACAAAATATTATTCCATGAGGTGAATGGCTAAACAAAATGTGATTCAGTCACACCATGAGAAGGATATTTTACTGAGTGAGGAATGCCAGCTTCCAAAGCCACATACTGTATGTTATTCAGTTTATGTAATATTCTCAAACGATGAAATTATGGATCAGGCAAACAAATGAGCTGCTTCTAGAGATTAGAGGTGGTGGCAGTAAGAAGTACAGGTCTGACAAGGGGGATCTTTGTGGGGTCGAACAGTTCTGCATTCTGACTGTGGACCACATAAGCCTACCTATGATAAATATAGGACTATACATGTGTTTTATGCCAACACCCATTTTCTGCTTGTGACATTTTACTCTCTATTATTTAAGACATACCCAACGGAGAAACCAATTAGAGAATATGTACTGTGATTCCAGAATCACTGCAACCTAAAATGTTTTTAAAAATACAATAAAAGAAAATAAGCAGGACTATGTCATTCACTGCCAAAAGTTAACTTCTAGTGAAGGATCTCTGTCCCTGGCTATGATGAAGGAGCTCCTGGTGAAATAACCTTCCACTCTATTCTAACTACAAAACTAGGTGAAGTACAGGATTATTCCAAGATGGTACGGAATAACCAAATCATAGGACATAACATAATTTCCCAAGTTAGAGTGTAGAAATTGGGGCAATATCACACTGAATTGAGATCTTGTTAGCCACAAAAAGCATCTGGGGAAATCCCAAGAATTGAGATAAGACCTTGGAGAAGATACTACCTTCGAATATGAATAAGAGCAGTCTGGGAACAAACACACTTACACTGTGTGTGTGTGTGTGTGTGTGTGTGTGTGTGTGTGTGTGTGTGTGCGCGATTAAAATACATAATCATAACAATATGCATGTAAATATATATTTTTACATACTGCAATTTATATTTTTATAGCTGCAGAGCCCCAGCATTTGATCTTTCCCATTACTCCCTCCTTGACTGAAAGGACTACAAGATTACTGACAAACATGGGACTGATTTGACACAGACCCTGAAGGAAATCTGTTTGGCCACTGGGTTCTATCTTTAGCCCTTTCCTATGTAGTCTTATTAGTAACTATGCATAAACTATTTGAAAATACAAATGAAGGATATGTGGGGATAAACCTACCACATATAAACCCCTAATATACAAAAGGTAGTGACTGTATTTTGGCTACATGTAACAATACCAGTACCTAGAAAGTAGCACTACCCAGTAAAAACATTAACCTAGCATGTTTAAGCCAATTCATAATGACCTAAAGCAGCCACAAAGCCAATCATGTAGCTAAACTAAAAAGATGCTTGAAAACTTACTAGTCTCCAAATAAAACCATGCATAACCTTAGCCTCCTGCAATTTACAGTAGCTTTTCTTTTCCCTGTCTTACTCATGTGGAAAACCGTTATGCTCTCAGTATTTCTTAAGTTTATAACACTGAAGAACCTTATCAAAAATACTCTGGCAGCAGAAATACTTGCGTAAGGGATTTTCTGTCACCTTCCATGCCATGTAGCAAAGCTTGTTCCTTGCCCACTCAGCTGTGCAGGTTGAACTGACCAAAGCAATGTTGTTCGAGAAGCCTAGTGCCCTGCTAGTCCAGTGAAAATCTGTGAAACAATTATACACTGCTGAACCAGGCCCCAGACATGCTGCATCGATTTTATGGAAAGAACTCTTCCTGTGTCCATGGGGGATTGGATTCAAATGAAAAACCTGCAGATGCAATCTACAGACACAAAGAAATTCATAGGAAAATGATGTCACAGAACTTCACCAATGGCCACACCAAGATCCATACATGGACACGTATGCTAGCCAGAGTGACAGTGTGGTGGTCTAGGTAACATGGTTGCTCTCCAACAACAACTAGGCTTTGCAGAGGTTCATGCAGACAACTGTCCTTGTTCCTGAGGGCTCTATTACAAATTAATTCTATGTCATAATGATATCTTCAGACACCAAAATGAGGTGTCTGACAGCTTTGTCTTAGGAGGAATCTGAGGAAGTACACGAGCCTGAAGAAAGCAGACACCTGATGTTGTACCTGATGATTCTGGAACTTTCTATGATCAAACTTCAGCAATGACCTGGAAGAACATTTGGAGAAGCCCATTGTTGTATCAGAGCAAGAACCTACATGTGAAATCCAAGAGCAGAAGTCCAAGCCTGTTTTAGGAGAAGCTGCTCCTGAAGAGTTCTTCTCCAGCACCTGCAGACATAGCTCAGACAGTGCGAGAAGATTTTGAGGACGTTTTGTTGGGTATCTATGACCACTAAGAACCTCCATCCTAGCAGAGCTGTTTCTGTTACTGTGACACCACCTCATGTTATGAAAGTACCAGCATCACAGCCCCGGCAGAGTCTAAACCTGAATCTCAGATTCCACCACAGAGGCCTCACAGGGATCAACAAGTGTGAGAACAATGAATAAATATTCCTCCCCAGAGGGGACCCAGACCAGTTCATGAGCCTGGGGAGCAAGGTGAGGTTGAACCCCGGAGAAGTTGAGACATCCTGACAGCCACCAGCTCTTCATCGGTGAGGTAGACAAATTAGAACTCAAAGATTTCTTTCAAAATCATGGGAATGTGAGGGAGCTATGCATAAATGGTGGCAGGAAGTTACCCAATTTTGGTTTTGTGGCATTTAATGATTCTAACAATGTGCAGAAGGTCCTTAGCAACAGGCTCATCGTGTTCAGAGGTGAAGCCCAACTGAATGTGGAAGAGAAGAAGACCCGCGCTGCCAGGGAAGGGGACCATTAAGACAACCACCTGCAGGGACCTGCAGACCCTCGAGGTAGGCTGGGCAGTGGCATGCAAGGCCCTCCCCGTGGAGGAAGGGTGCAGGAGCCCAGCTTCAGGGTAGGTGGGGGGGGGGTGCTCCCTAGCAGTGAATCACCCTCATGGATCTCCATGAGCACAGAACTCTGGCCCCTGCAGAAGGTTGAACACCTTCAGCCATCCCTCCCTCAAGGCCTGCCAGTGTGACCCCAGTCTGTTATAAACTGCTTCAGTTTGTACAATCCCACTGCTTTTGTGTTGATGGTATGTGCTCCCTCCCTTTCTCCTGTTTCTCGTGGTCTTTTAGGCCTTTCTTCCAGTTTTGTGGAATGATATTTTAGGAGTAATGGAATTTTAAAGGAAAAAAAAGGCAGGGGCTGGAGATTTAGCTCAGTGGCACAAGTGCCTGCTTCGCAAGTACGAAGTTATGAGTTTGATCCCTGGTACCAAAAAAGACAAAAAAAAAGACTGAATTTCCTCACTTACTTTGCATATACAGACTGGATTTTTTTTTAAATAGCCATTTCCCCAAAGGAATGTGTCACTTAT
Source organism: Cavia porcellus (assembly GCF_034190915.1). Classification (NCBI taxonomy): domain Eukaryota; kingdom Metazoa; phylum Chordata; class Mammalia; order Rodentia; family Caviidae; genus Cavia; species Cavia porcellus. The sequence goes on along the minus strand of NW_026947496.1, from coordinate 36,195,599 downwards.
TGCTGACAATTGGTATGTTTCATTCATTGAAATATTTCTGACTTATTTTTTACGTGTTTCAAAAGCTTGTGAGAAGTACAGGATTTGATAAACATTTTGGAGGCAGGAAAAATCCAGATCATTTCTTGAGAGTCATGACTGTCTTCTGATCTTGAAAAATGGTCGTATGAGAAATTTGAAGAACAACTCACTGACATGGTTAAAAACTAAATAAGAGGTGTTGGCAGAACTTTCTAGGCTTTGAATGCCTAGAATGTAACTGATAAGCTTTTCTTAAACTATTAGATTTTTTGAAGTAGAATTTTTCATTTATATTTGTTCATTAAAAAAAAGAAAAAATACACACTGGCAATAACTTTCCATGAAAAGTAGGCTGAATTTATGTAATCTTTAAAGTAGACTATTTATCCACAACATCAGAGCCCTTCTTGGAAATTGTACAGCTAAATTATGCTGAGGTCTTAACTCCCAGCATCATGAAGAACAAGCCAAAAAGGATGCCATTACTCATTTTTTCTCTCTGGCAAGACCTGCAAATATGTCTTCCTGATTAATTCTCAAGACTCTGTTTTGGTCCGATTTTAGTTTTTCTCTATCATTCATGCTCAAGAGCAATGGTAACATCATGGACACCAACACTTTAACATTCATTTATATACCCCAGTAAGCCATCTGTATATGCCCTCTTCCAAACCCTGGACATCAGTTTCCCCCAGAAAGGGGAAATAATTTAGGCCCATAATCCCAGCTACTGCAGAGTCTGAGACAGGAGGATCTCAAGTTTGAGACCAGCCCAGGGAACTTAGCGAGACTTTGACTCAAAATTTCAAAATCAGGGCTAATGTGGCTTGGTGAAAAGTGCTGGCACGTGGAAATAGAGAACCTTTGGTCTTCACACTGTGAGGGCCTCTTCGTGCCTGACAAAGCATTGGCAGCCCTGGGCACAGAAGGCACACAAATAAAGGGGGTGAGGAGTACTGTACCCAGCACATAACTGGTTGAAAAAAGTTCTTTAAAAAATTACAGGATATATAACTTTGATTGGCATTTGACATATACCAATATGCACATACACTACATACTGTGGTATGACAAATTAGATACGATATCTAACTTGATAAGGACAGAAGATGGCATTTGTCTTAATGGTATCTTTGGTATATGGTACACATGTAGTTTGGCTAGCTGTAAACAGATCCTACAATAATAATTATCTCAAAGGCAGATTCCTTTTATGAGACAGCGGTAGGCACTAAAGAGGTTAGGATACATGCTTTATTATTAAATGTAGACATTTGTTGAAAGCTTTTACTTTTAAATCACTGGTGTTAAGTATAAACACACTGTAAAATTTGTACATGTAAGTGTTAGACACATTGACTGTTTAGTCTAAGTGCTTTGTAAGCTATAAATCATACTGCAATATAGTGCCAATTACACAAAAAAGGTATGAAAAATATCTCTGAAAATAAAAATTGTTTAATTTTCTGAAAAAAAATCACTGAAATTTGTTTAGCAAGCCAAGTCATTTATCGTAGGAGGATAGCTAAAAGCAGTTGCTATTAGCAGAATCATCTTGTTTCCCAAGGTGTTGCAATATTTTCCCCTGACCTGACCTGTGAGGAAATCACTCAAATATATTCCTATACTGACCATTTCCTTAAAACTTATTTGTAATTACCTACAAGGCATGTTTTAACAAGTACAATGAATGTTCAATTTTTTAATCTATTATAATAAAATACACATTGTTATTAATCCCCCTCAAAATACTCCTCCACACACACACACACACACACACACACACACACACACACACTTTCATTCTTCTCACTTTCTGAAGCAGTCCTGGAAGTCATCTTGTGTGTCTTTAGTTGCACTGTGAAAGTTGCCTAAATGTCCTCAATCAATTCAAAACATTTACTTCTCAAGGTCATTTTGACTTAGAGGAAGGACCGGAAGGTACACACACACAATGTCAGATCTAATGACTAAGGTGGATCAGAATATATCATAATGATTTTTTTTTTTTGGTACTAGGGATCAAACTCACAACTGTACACTTGACAGGCAGGCACTTATGCTGCTGAGCTAAATCCCCAGCCTACATCATAATGATTTTTAAAAGCTTACCTTTCTGTGGGATGGCATTCAGCACCAGCATTCACCATGTTTTTGATCACACCTTGTAAAGACACTCGCAAAAGAGATTCCCAGAAATGCTTCAGGAAATGGCAAGAATATACCAATTCCCCAAGTAAAGGTATTAATTATGTATAACAAACACATACTAATATGAAAAGGAAAAAAGTGACAAAAATGATGGGATAAGTGTGTTCGAACCAAACAGGAGTATTCTGAGGGGAATTAATAGCAATGTAACTTTTACTGTAATAACTGTAAATTTTAATCATGTACTGTAGTTTTTAAGTAGCCCTTGCACATAAATCCTACAATCTTTTTGAGTCAGTAGTTACATTTTTTTAAAAAATCAGTAGCAATATGAACTTTTCCCACTCACCCTAATGAGATGTGCTTGCTTTCAAGCCTAGCTAGATTATTTAATCACCAACATCCTGCAATATCCAAACAAAACACGCCCAACTTAGAACCAAGAAAGCTTTATGGAGCTCCAATTTTAATTACTTACCAAAAGGTACCAAACAGAAAATGAAATTATGTAAAGCAAAACCAAAGGCAAATGAAAATATGTATGCTCCCAAATTAGGTAAAGCAACAAGTAATTAAGTATCTGTAAAACCAGAGGCAATGTATCAGCTTCTGCATGGTGCAGTATAACAGGGCCCAGGTCTCTATCTTTTTCTATCCCTGAGACCCAGCACAGTAATCACCCCCCCCCCAGCTTATGACCCCATTACAGTCTTCCCATGAGAAAGGAAAAAAAGCAAAAGTTAACTTCTGCTATCATCTGCATCTTCAGTGTCCCACAAAGACCCATGGGTCAAAGGTTTAGGCCCAGCCTGTGCTACACTACCAGGAGGTGGTAGAACCTTACGAGGTGGGGCTAGTGGGAAGCTGTCAGGTTACTGAGAATGTGCCCCAGAAGGAAAGAGTGGGGCCCTAGCCCCTCCTCTTCCCCTGTCCCTTCTGAGCCATGAAGATTTGCTCCACCACACACTTTCACCCTTATGCAGTTTTGCCCAGGCCCAAAAGCAACAAGGCCAATGGTCCTGGACTAGGCACTATGAAAATGTGAGCCAAATTAAAGCCTTCCTCGTTGTAAGCCATTACCTCAGGAATTTGTTAGAATAATAGAAAGCTACTTAACACCACTTTCTTTGATCACTGTTTCCACTTCCTGTCTTCCTCTACATCTGTGGTAAAAAGAGTATAAGTCTGCTACTATCACTTAGTGTCACCCTCTCACTGTCTCCTGAGATTTGTCATCTACTTCCACCTTCCTCTCAGAGAACTCCAGTAAACTTGTGACGGCCACATCAGTCTCAGGAGTCAACTTCCTCACCACCTTTACTTCTGAGCCTCTGCAAGCTCCTTCTTGAGTCAGCCATTTTCATGGCTTGACTATCCCACCAATGGTGCCCTGTCTGCCTTTGTGGGCCCACCTTTCCACAGCTGCTGTAACAAAGCTCCACAATCAAGACAGTTTCACAGCAGACATTCATGGCCTCACAGTTCCATGGGCTTGAAAGCCAAGATGAACGTGTCACTGACGGGGCTTGTTTCTCCTGAAGCTAAAGGAGAATCTGTTTCTTGCCCTGCCTAGCATCAGGAGTCACTGGAGTTCCTGAGCCTGTAGCTGCGGGGCTTTAACCTTCACAGGGGTTCTTCCTGTGGGTCTTCACAGCTTGTTTCCTCTGTGTCTGTGTCCTCATCTGCTCTTATTACAAGGGCAGCAGTTGTGTAAGATCACAGGACAACTTTAATGATCTCTCTTTAACCTGATTACCTCTGTAAAGATCCTTTCCAGATAATGAGAAATTGGTACCTCAACCTATCTTTTCACAGAAACACAAATAAATCCACGACATACTTCCCAATCAATTCCAAACAAGCCCCACTGCCATTCCCTAAAATTTTCCCTTCCTCCTGATTTATAAAATATGCCATCACCAAGTCTCCTGAGCTACCTTTATCTTTTTCCTCTTGTTACAGTCTAATCAGTTGCCAATCCTGTAAACCCTTTTATGGTGTCCCCTTCCCATTTTTTGTACTGCCAGCCAACATGAGCCTGAAGTATCTTGTACCAACTCTGTGGTGACTCTCCGAATAGGTTTCTTAGCTCCTGTCTCTCTCCAGTTACTCTATATCCCAATTTATCTTATAAATCGCTGCCACATTAATCTTCTTAATGGACAGCTCTGACCCATTTCTCTCATGTGACAGGGAAAAAAGGGGAGGAAAGAGACTCCAAAGGCCCCTCTTGCTTATGAATTAAGTACAAACCCCTGATCCTGCTCTCCAAGTACCCCATCTTCCAGGAATGCCACGGCTCACACTCTCCTGTCATCTCTTTCCCCCAGTGTGTCCCTATGAACTTCCTGCCTGAGTGCAAAGAACAGCACTCTCCAGGGATTAACTTCAAAGAGTCTAAGGAAAGCATCATGTGCCAAGGAGTGGGCTGCATCAGACCCCACACAGACAGTGGGACAAGTAGTGACCAGCAGTAAGAAAGACCCCTCGCTCGCCCTCATGAGGCTCCAGGGGAGGATATAACGTCCCCAGCACTCAGAAAGCAGGAGCTTGCTGGTCACAAAGCCCAGCCATGAAGAATGAAGTCTCCCAGGGGACAGGGAATCAGCAGGAACGCACAGCCTCCCCTCATGTCCTCCTTTCTACCCTTCCTGCCCAAATTCATCAAAATCCCAACCATCCCAACTTTAGGAGGAATGTCAATGAAGTAAAAGAAAATATTTTTATAAAAAAGTAAATACATGATTCGAATAGCAAATGAACACGTGGCAAAGATTTTAATTCCTTAACAAAAGAACTAGCATGCTGAGGTTCAAAGGAGACTCCATGAGCCTAAAGGAATGCTGGGAGGAGGTGCTGGACACTGGGGAACTGCCCAAAGCAGCCATTCACCCCACCAGCCACACACACACTTTCCATCGGCAAAAATGGGAGGCTCCAAAACCATTACTGCAACTTCACAGAGGTGCAAATTGTCCCAAGGACAAATAAAAGGCAGAGATAATCCCCCAGGATGAATGAGGAAGGAAAAAGCAGTAATTCCTTTTTTCTTATTCAATTCACAATCTTTTGAGTTTTTCTTGACAGAGGAAGAGACAAAGGGAAGAAGGAAAGGGCTTTGGCATCTGCTAGACTCCAGTTGGCCAGCAACATCCTTTACTCATAAATTGTCCTTGAACAAGTATCTTACCTCTTTGCAACTCAGTTTCCTGATCTGTCTAAATGCAATTAACTGCTTTACAGATTAAATGAATTGTTCCAGGAACCCAGTGAATTATGGCAGTCCTGTCTGAGCTGAATGAATGTGGACAACACACTCGTCCTTTCATTTCCTTCCACTGTAATGTCAAGGTGTTGGACCAAGATGCCCGAGTTTCTCTTCAGTCTGAACATTCTTAACTGTCAGAACCACCACCACCAGGAAGCCTTGCTTGGATGACCACATTCATGGGCTGCGTGTTTCTCCCTCTTTGCTATCATTCCCCCTTTTAGTATCTCCCTTCTGCATCCCCCCTTCCAGAGACAGAACAAAGTCTCAGAATGAAGGAGCAGGCTAGATCGGTTTGAGCCCCAGAACTCAGCAAGATGTACTATACACAGTAGGCAGTCCACAAACACTCCAGACTCAGCCCCATGAAGAGACAAGATACTGGAACAGGAGGGGTGACAACCTTCTCTTTCCTTCACTTATGTATGTGTCCCCTTTGATGGACAGAGGACTCCAAGTGGGCAGATTTTGCAGGTTATCCTGGGCAACACAGTTCTCTGACAGGCAGAATGCTGACAAAAATAATACCCAGGAGATGTCATAGAGATGACACTCCTTCACTGCCAAAAAGGGATTGAAGTAAACTGGACACTTGAGGCTCCTTGACGGTCACCAAGCAGACATTTCATGGCATCTTGCAATTCATCTTGACTCCAGATGAAATGCTCTCCTGATTACTCAGGGACCCCACAAGCCAGGTGTGAGCTGACCATAATTCCTAATACAGGCGTTGTTCTTAGAGACACATCATGTCAAACATGTCCAGGACCATCAAGTGCCCCAGTCATTCTGCAAAATGCTGTTGCTCTACCCTGAAAGGCAGAAAGACACTGTGTCTCCCTGATTACCACTGCATGCCCCTGAAAGATAGTTCTTTAAAATAGCATCTGTGTTTTTTGATTGATTGATTGACTGATCGATTTGGTACTGAGAATCAAACTCATGAACTCAAATTTGCCATGCAGGGAGTGTGCTGCTGACCTATAGCATCTAGATTTTTTAATATTTTACAATGTGTTTTCCTCTCTTAGCCCACTCCCCAAATTCCAACTGTGCTCAAAATGAATTAAAATTTTCAGGAACTCAAGGCAAGGAATTATGGAACTCTTTCAGAGAGAGACGTGGCATTTTGCTGACACTATAATGCCTGCCTTCCCTGTCATTCCACATTCTAGTGTTGCTTTAGGTTATTTCCACATTTCATGTGCAAGGAATCTGCTCTTACACCATTGGCTCTACCAGGCAGAGGTGGAGTCTGGGAGCCATGTCACAGCCACCTTTGTCACTGCCTCACCTTTGTTCTGTCTGAATGACACAGAGCACCTGAGCTCACCGTTTCCAACCTCCCCATAAGCTCCCACTGTTTCCGCACCTCAACTCTAACTGAAAAGCACGGTGAATGTTTAAGCTTTAAAAATTAGTACAGTAAAAGACACACTGCTACTAATCTCCCCAAAGTAATCCCCGTCACTTCAAGCACACTTAGCCCATTGTTCTTGCCATTTTCTGAAGCAGGTACAGAAGTCCTTCTTCCTGAGTGCCTTTACAAAATGTGATCAAAAATATGATGAATGCTTCTGCTGAGTGTCATCCAATGGAAAAGCAGGTTCATAAAAACATTACAGTGTGTCCTCATCCACCTTACTCACTGGATGTAGCACCATGTGACTTCTGGCTCTTTGCCACAGTTAAAATGACTATGAAAGGTAAATGTTCTCAATCAATAAGGACTTCGAGGCAGCCACAAAAGAACAGCTAAAGGCACTCACAAAAAAGGACTCCAGAAACTGCTTTGGAGAGTAACAAGAATAATGAGGTGAGTATGTTAGAAATAGGGGGAGTATTTTGAAGGGATCAATGTCAATGTATGTTTTACTGTAATAATTTTTTCAAATTAAGTGTTCACTATATTTTTGATCACATCTCACACATCCTCTTCTGCCTCCAGGGCACTTCCTAGAGGCCTGGCATACTGCTATGAACAAAGCATATGCTAGTTCATGTAGCCAATTAAAGCAATAGAGTAAACTTTACAGACTTCTGCCCTATTCTATATCTGTTGTTCAAACCCTGTCTCACAGATTTAATTCAATTCCACAAGCATTAAACACTGGGTTCAGGTATCCCACAAGGTGCTGGTAGTTTAAGAAATTCACATTTAGTATCATAAAAGATGTTTCTAAAGAGACTAGCAGAGCCCCATCTCCCTCTCATTTTAAAATATGTTTATCTCTAACAGCCTATGCCTTTTTCAGGGCCGAGTAAGAATTCTAGCGCCAGCCAGCAGTCCAAAACCATAGCTGTACCACTTGAATCTGCAAACTCTGATCTAGTGATTTAATCTCTCCCAACTTCTGAAGAATTCTGTTAGGATTTTGTAAGAAAATTTTATGTGAATAGTCAGAGCAGATATAGTACACCATATATAAAATGAACCTACAAGACATAAAATTACCAATGCCAGCAGGCATGGAATTATATAAAACAACTCTGGCCTCCTGGCTAAGCCCATCCCAGAAAGGGGGTTATTCCTTAGAACTGACATGTATTTCAGGTCAGAAGATCCCAGGCAAAATCAAAAAGGCACACAAACATTATTTGCCCTAAACACTGAGATGGCACAGGTTTGCCTATGGCCCAGCCACTCTCAAAATGGCGCCTCTCATGTCCTACCTGCCTCTTGTCCTCATCTCAGAATTTGACCTACCAACCTTCCGCTTCTGCCTGTAAGAGAAATCTCACTTCCACAATCTTTGTCGCCTTCCCACATAACAGATTCTTAGCTTTCTACCTCTATTAAAATACAATCAAGTGATCTTCACACTTAACTGGGGCTCCGAGTTCCACATCCTGATCTATTTTCCAGAAGAGTTCTCTTAAACCTATCCTGGTAGCTAACAGTGTGCTAAGTATCACAGGAAACTAACATTCCAACACGGTCCTCCTTTGTTCCTCTGGAGCATTTGATAAATGACAAAATGTACAGAATTGGCTAAGAAAACTCAAAAGATAGAGAAAGAAAATGAGAACTGAGTGACAAGATCCAAGCAGATTCTATGGAACATGGAGACTGGGTATGTCAGGAATCTGAGCTCTTCATTAAAACAGCAGAAGCATTCAGGGTAGGCTGCCTAACTGGGGACGTTGAACAACAAGAACTGGAACAAGAACTATCATACTCTGGTCAATATTTATCTCCTACCTGATCCCACTAATTAATGTATTAAAATGCTAGCATTCAAGGTGATGGTAAAAAGAGGTCGTGGCCTTCAGGAGGAGATTAATACCCATGTCAAACAGATTCCATCTCTACCTCTCAAAGCCGGATAAAGTCATGAAGTCTTTCCAAACTCCATTATCCAAAAGATCCAGACTTTGTGACACAGACAAGTTCATGGAAGCAAAATAATAGATAGAAGAGAAAATAAAATGGAATCTTCAGGGTTGATAACCGAGCTGGAGCAAAAGGAAGTAAATTAACTCCCCCTACCAAAAAAAAAAAGTGCCCAGGAATGTGTAAAAACAGCCCAGAATGTTGTCTCCATAACCAGAGTAGAAGGATCACCATGTTTCTGAATGTTGAGGTGGAGCCTATGGGAACAGAGGAGAGCAACACTGAGATACAGCAAGGAGGAGCTGAATGTGGTTTTAACAAAAGGAAAAGGCAGGTAGTTACAGGGGGAGGGAGTTACAGAGGGAGACAAGCAGTGGGTAGAGACTACGTTTGGAGGAACTGAGCAGCTAAATAAAGCACCTGGGCAAAAAAAAAAAGACATTTTAAGATGGGAACAATTACTGTGCTTCAAGATAAATCAGAAGAATCAGATAAAGAAACAGATTTTTTTTAAACATTTTAAACACATGAAGCATGCATACTGACCAGCATTCCGGGTATATGAGGGGCCACCCTTAAAAAAGAAGAAAAGAAATCTTTTCAGTGGTTGGAAGGAAAAGGGAGATGTCACAGACAGGTACACTTTGAAGGTCAAGGTAAGGATAAAATGTTACACTTGGGTTTAAACCTGGTCTAGAAAGAACACTGTGCTGATGCATTACATTTTTTGGCAATGCTTCAGCGATTTTCATACACTTTGCATTATTCTATGCACTAACTGGAGTGTGAGTTTCTCTTATCTGCAAGACTGGGGAACATTTCCTAAAGGTTTCTTCCTACTCTTGTACTAGAGATTGGGTATGCATTTTTCCTCCTAACTGTACCAGGCCAGCTTCCAAGTCTTTTCTGTGCATTATAATTATAAACCTTTTTTCTACTTACTTGGAATGCCTCCTCAACACTCAAAACTATGCTATGCGCACAAAAGGTGCTCAACAAATATTTTTCTGAACTAATAAAATGCCCACAGTGGTAGAGTTTCAGGAGACAAATCTGAGCCTTATCATTCCTTCCTCTCCCCACAACACTCCCCACAGTGGCCCATGCTTCTGGAATCCTTCCTCAGGTAATCCAGCCTTCATAAAAACACTTATCTAGAGACAAAGTACGAATACAAGTGAATGGCAAATAAATTAGTGCCATAGTGTTTTAGGTTCTGCTCTTCCTGCCAATGTGTACACACTAACTTCTAAGTAAAAAAATCTGGTGACATAAGCCTTGGGGGAGAGGGCATGGAGTTCCTTGACAAAATACCGCCACGCACATCTATCTAAAGCTCTAAGTGGCATGACTTCATTAACAAAGGAGCAAAAGGTATAAATCTCCACCACTCACTCACTCTCTCCTTTGAACTGGATGACACTCTCACAGCTGAGAAAATTGGGGGCACTGTTTGCTGTAAACCTAACACATCCCTGAGCAGCCTTTCTCCCCCGCAAAGGACACTGCTGGCCTGAGATTCGCATTTCAGTCCTAGTTCTGCACAGCTGAGCCATTGTTCCTCTCACAAGCGAGGACCAAGTATTTCAACCTACCCTACAGAGTGTCAGACATTAGCATCAACACTTTATTATTACTGCTATGAATTGGTGAATACGTTCTAAGCTGGTTCTTGTCATTGTGAATCAAGATGTACAAGAACTGAGAAGAAATCTATAGTGAAACAGTTCCTCTATGAAGGAAGGCCAGAGGAAGGCTGTAAGCATTCCTAACAGAATCATTTCTATGCCAAGACTGTTTTAAGTCTCCATCTGCACATAAATATAAGACCATATGACACAATAGAACCCAAGGGTACTTCAACTGTGCATACGCAAATTTAAAGAAAAAGTACTCAGGAAAAAAAAAATCAGCCCTTGACATCATAGTTTTCTTAAACATTAGAGGTATCCACGTTCTATGAAATCCAAGAGATTGCTTGAAATAAAGACAAGTGTAGCTAAAAAGACTCACATTTTAAAATATCGAGGTACAGTTTGTTGCCATGTTGATGTTTACAAATTAGAAACTTTAAAATAAAATAAATCATGTCTTTCAAATCACGGATATATGGGATATGACAGTGAAGAAATACATCAGGAGCTGAGGGTTTATTTTATGATAGGATTCCTCTAGTTAAAAGTCCCAGCCTATCTCAGAGTTTACAGAACATATTCTCAACCTCTCTAAAGATAACCAGACCACGGGGAAGTCACTGAATAGAAGCAGATTGTTCATCTCCACAACTGGTGGGAAGGAATGTTGGGAGGCTCACAAGTACCAGATTAATGATAGGAGGTGGGAGAGGGAAGTATAAGCTAAAAAGTGACAAAAACTCACATATTAAGACTTCATTTTCAATCTATTAAAAATGTAACCTCCACTCCCCTTAACAATGACCTCAGACCTCTTGTAGAAAAAGAAAAAGCTGTGGACAGTAGCCACAAAGATGCCTCAATGTGCTGGACTGCTGAATACAAACTCGACAGACAGGATCTGCTTGAGATAATCATTAGGGTACTCAAACCAGAACAACTTCACAATTAGGGCGTTGTAATGACTATTTGATCATGCTTTCTATGCACAACAACTTCATCAGGTACTATCAGAAGTTTTCAGACAACTATTTTATCAAATGTACGATCTGAATATTCCTTGGAATACTTTCTTTTAAAAAAAAGATGAAGTAACTCATATTGACAAGATTCTGTATCACAAAGAAATAAATGCCTCAGAGGGGAAAAAACGAAGAATTTAACGTAGGAACGACATGCTCTCTCTTACTAATCCTACTAACATTTCCAAACCGTCAACATTCTCAGGTTAAGACAACAAAATGGAAAGGATTCAAGGCAGTAGACACAAGCGCTAGCACAGCATTTGAAAATTTCCATTTTAAAATGGCAAAATGTTGGGAAAAGACCCATTTTTTTCTTTCAGATATTAATGCTAGTAAAAAAAGAAATTCCCCTTCTTCCCACACCACAGTGCTACCTTCCCTTCAAGGTCATTTATCATCAGCACAACTACTTACAGACCTTTTATTAAAGGAAAAATTCCAGTGCAGGGCTGCCAGATCATACCCAAGACCCACTTATCAAAGGTGTTGCACCAGCTGACAGGCAGCTGTCGAGCAGCACCGAGGTACCATTGCTTTATATGTACAAAACCACATCACCAGAACAGTTCCATTAAGCATTCTGATAGCAGCACCTCCATGAGCTCAGCTTAACATTTAAGCCCGCAGGAAGCTCCTGAGTGCATGAAACCATCCAAAATTTCCTAGCTAATTTTAACCCTATGTTGCTTGATAAAACTCTAATTTAAAAATCGCATGACGAATAAACATTTAATCCGCCTGAAAAAAAAACGTCGTAGTTTTGAGAAAAAAGTCAAATATGGCTTTGAATTATTTTTTTAAAAACAACAATTTTCCTCTAAGAAAAATCACAAACTGTATTACTAGAAGGCTTAAGGTTTAAAATATTCCCCAAGAGCCAGGTATTAGAGAAACTGTTCTTAACAGCAGGTCCTGGGCAACAGTACCTCCAACAGTACAAACAGCGGTGCAGACATGCAGCCATGTCAGACCACTCCACATTTCATGGATGCCCTGAATTTTCCCTTTCCAAAGGCTCCTCCCAGCCCTTTTAGTGCACAAATGAGGTCCTTCCCCCCAGATGAGGAAAAGCAAAAGAAAAAATGGCCTTTTATAATGTTCTGTGCAAATTTTATCAAAATGTAGCATCAAAACCATTTCACACCTAAAAGTTGCCATCTGGTTAGTAGTTTAGCAATGCAACCATCTCTAGGATTTCCCGAGATTATACAAGGAATCGTAATAACTGGGCAGTGGGATTTTTTGCACTGCTGGGAAGGGTAACAGCAGAGACTGCAGTCCTCCGTGGGGGTCCAGGAGAATCCATTAAGGGAATAACATTTGGAAAGGAGAGCTGAAGCTAAGAAGGACTGAAAGGACGCTGAAAAGGCTAAGTGGGTTATTGGGAACACGAAGTTAGAGTGCTTTTTGGGTCCCGAGGCTCTCAGCCCCTGCTTGGAGGTGAGCAATGCCTCGGTCTGGGAGTATCCGCAGTGTTTCAACAAATCAGAGCGAGGAAGAGCAGCGCCAAGAGGTACTTAAGGAGAAAAAAAATTGTATTAGAGTGGAGCCAACCTTTCCCTGTCTGCCACCCGGTGTGGAAATTCCGGGCAACCACTCTGGCCTTGCACACACACACGCGCTCGCACATACACATACACGCACGCATGTAGGCACGCACTTTGCTGCACTCAATAAGCCAGCATTTAGAAAACGACATGTTCATGATACCCACCTACACACACACACACACACACACACACACACACACACACACACACACACTTCCCAAGCCTCCACACTCTCCAAGCGGTCACAACACCCCCTGGCACCAGTCCCGGCAACCGCGGGCACCACAGAGGCAACCTCCCCACACCCTTCGCAGCAGCCGACTTAGGGCTATCTCAGGGCAGCATCCTGCACCCTCAACCTGGCTGGCCGCTGCTACACCAGCCAAGTACGATCTTGCTATCTCCGTTCCGTGACAGCGCACGGGTCCCAAAGCCCAAGGGACAGCGTGGCAACGGTATTCCCGGCGACAGCCCGAGTCCTCACGTCCCCTGCGCCTCGAGTGCCACCCTGCTATGTCTTCTTCCCTGGCAACCCCAAAGGTCTGTGCCCCGCCAGATCAGCTGCCCCTGTCGCCCCTATTCCCACAGCTGCCAGGCGCGGGTGCCGGATACTCCAAGTCCGAGCCTGGGCGCTTCCCGTCAGCTCTCCACGCTCTGTCCCCGGCTGTCCACACGCGTGCACAGACACGCGCTCGGCCCAACACGCACACCTGCACACACTTGGTGACGCCAGCCCTCCCGCAGCCCGAGGGGCACCTGCGCCGCCCCGCCGCCCCTCTTCGGGGACCTGGCTAGCGGAAGCCCCGGCGCCCCTTCCCCGGGGAGAGCACGCGGCGCGGCGCGGCGCGGCGCTTACAGTTCGAAGGAACTGGATCTCGTCCTCGCCTTCGCCCCCATCGGCCATGGCTCCGCGCTCCGAGCCCTGCGGAGCCCGGCGGCCGCCCCGCGCGCCGTCCGCTCCTTCGCCTGCTCGGGCCGCTGCCCGGAGCCGGGGGCCACAGGGGCCCGCGCTGCAGGTGCCAAGCGCCCCTCGGTCCCCGCCCGCAGAGCAGAAGAGGCAGCGCGGGGGCGGCCGAAGCGCGGGGCCTCCGTGCGCTGCACTGTGCGGGAGGAGGGCGGCCGGGCCGCCGGGCGCTCAGGGAAGGGGCCCCGCAGCGCAGCCGGCTGCGCGCTCGCCCGGCTCCTCGGAGCGTGTGCGCGGAGCCCGTGGAGCCCGCGGAGCCGGCTAGTGCGGCGGCCGAGGCGGGCGGGGGCGGGCGGGGGCGGGCGGCGCGGGGCGGAGCTCGCGGGCCAGCCGCTGCAGGTGATCCGCAGCCCGGCGTCGGCGGGGCCCAGCGCCACTTACTGGCGGAGCCTGGAATCGGGCTCGGCGTGCGCTCGGAGGGCGCAGAGCCTTTCACCGGAGCCCAGAAGGGGGCCTGGGCCATCAACCTGCCCTTTCTGACCCAGAGCCCCTGAGAACCCGCACTCTTTCCTCCTGCACCGGGATAAGATGCTCCTCACCGGCTTCCACGACACTTTGAATGGCACGAAGACCCATTTCCCTCCGGGGTGCTCGGCATGGGTAAACTCCAAGTTAGAGGTACCCAACACATGATGTTTTACACTTGGGTCCCTTGATTCACGATCAAGTTGGGTATTGTTTAATATTTAGGTATAGGGCACCATGCTTTTCACAGGTAATCCAACGATTTGCGTGGTTTTGGCGCACAGAACATTAACAAATTCCTCCAATAGATATAGAATGAGCATTTATGTCAGAAAATATGGTACAACAGAGCCGCGGTTTGATAGTCTAATTTAACAAGGAATTGTAGTAAAGTATGGGATAATATCTATGAATTTGAATCCCTGGCTGGCTGTAAATTCAGATGGTGGCATCTTCTACGCTCTCAGGGAGAAGCAAGTCCAGCATTTCACCACAAACACCATCTAGTTCTCAAAATCCTTCATGCAATAGTCCACCAAATCCTCTCTTCACAAACAGCTATCACTTTGGAAATGCTGGGTCTGCGACAATTTGGAAAAGAAAGCACATCTCCCTTGTTCCTAGTCCACAATTCTTTCAAAATTGTTGCTTAAAAATTTAAGTTTGTACAAAGTAAAATTTACAAACGCCTGCTCTATAAAGCAGAAACTGTAAATACTTTTGCATCAGTTTACTTACGTTTCACATTCTGCATCTTACTTGTCACAAAATTTACAAGTTTTGATGCAGCTTACTTTTATTTCCAGCCTTCACCAACTTTGTACTTACTAGTGTAAGTACACTAGTGTTTGTGTATTTCTAAGTGAAAGAATATCATAAAGAACATATCTAGGGGCCAGGGATTTAGCTCAGCAGCATAAGCACCTGGCTGGCAAGTGCTAGGTCGTGAGTTTGATCCCCGGTACAAAAAAAAAAAAAAAAAAATCTAAAAATAGTCTCCCCCTGTGGTGGAACTAATAATGTTCTGCCTCATGTTACAGAAGTGTACCAGTAATCTTACCTAAAAACTTAACATATTCTTGTATCCATGGTGATTACCCAAATCTTAAATTATTATTTATCAGAAGTTTTAATCATAGGAGTCCCTGAATGAGCTCGCAGAAGATAAAGTAAAAATTGTCAATATGGGTTGACTATTTTCTGGAATTGGCTTATAATTTAATGCCAAAAAATTTGATCTTCTAAACTTAGAACATATCAAATTGATCTTTTCAAGTATTTTATTTAGAACCATGCACAATTTCTTACCTAAAACAAGTTCTATATGGTTGGGAATTATCCCCATTCTATCTATATGTTAGGTAAGATATTAAAATTCTTATTTTTTCATTTCAGTATTTTTACCTAAGTTATAAAATTTTCTGGCAAGAATTGTATGTAGTATGTCTTTGATTCTCTCAATATAAATGAAATAATGCTAAAGGACCCAGGCACTCAATAATTATTTTTCACTCAACAAAGTCTTCAAAAGCAAATAGAGAAGATGTTTATAAAGCATATGATTTATGTGGACTTTAAAATTCAAAAATGTATGAGATTTCTAGATCTCTAATCTGGAAGACAAGTATGAAAACATGCTTGAGAAAGATAAATAATATTTATTGTTTAGAGAATAATTAAAGCAAATACAGCAAGTGATTTAATACTGGTTATAGGGATGTGTATTATTTTGTACCCTAAAATATTGATATATTTCATAATTATAAAACTTAACATGATTTTTTTATTTTGAAGGGAATAAAACAAAACAATAAAAAAGAACAAAACAGTGGGAACAATATTGGATTTCAAAAGCAAAACAGAAGGAAATCCCCCATAGTTGCTGCATTGCATAATGTTACCCTCTAAACAGATACTTAAACTACAGGCTTTAGGCCTGCAAAGTCCGTCAGTCAATACAAGCGTTCAATTGTTTTTGTACATCAGTTGCTATCATCCCAGCCTATGCTCCTCCAAATCTGCTGGCAGAAGAGGCTCTTCTTGTCTCCCAGCCTGCACACCAGCTGACTCACAGGAAGAGTGCATTGACTTCTTGGCTCTCTTCCTAGCCCATCTGGCTGCTGCCAGTTCACAAAAAGAGTGGGTTCACTTCTGGGTTCTCTCTTCTCTGCCCATGATTGCCACTGGCTCACAGGAAGGGCAAGATGACTTCTTATTTCCTTAAGATGATTTTTTACAAAAAAAAAAAAAATTCAATGAAAGCTAGAAAACATTTTAACTTTTGAAAGTTTCATTATGATTTGTTAGCAATTTAGCAAGACCTTGCCTCAAAATAAAATATAAGAAAAGGGATGGGGCTGCAGCTCATGTGACTGAAGGCCCAGGGTTCACTCTTCAATC
This sequence comes from Cavia porcellus, assembly GCF_034190915.1. Taxonomy (NCBI): domain Eukaryota; kingdom Metazoa; phylum Chordata; class Mammalia; order Rodentia; family Caviidae; genus Cavia; species Cavia porcellus. The sequence continues at coordinate 36,178,787 of NW_026947496.1, read as the reverse complement.
CCAAAAGGACGGGATCGGAGAAGCCCTAACATCCTGAGATTTGGCCCATTCCTAGGTGACCAGATTTTAAATATCTAAGGAACATTTCATGTATTTTATCCTCATTTCACTTCAGAGAGCAACAAACCAAGGCTTTAGACTATTTCCACAATAGTCACGTCTTTATCACATGTACTATAAAATGTAACTCCAATATATCCCCTGGAAAAAAAAATCACCAGGATTTCCTTGGGGAGATTACAAGCTGGTCCTTGGTTGATATGGCCTGAATCTCTGAGTCAACATCACAGCATGGGCCAGGAATGACATTAAAGATGATGATGATGACAATGACATTGGGGGTCTCACTGAGTGAGCATTTGCGATACTCTGATCAATTTATTTTTTGTTTGTTTTCATTTTCATAATAATGCCTTTTTATTGGGGATTGAGTTTAACTCTGAGCTACATCCATGGCCCACCTTTTATTTTTTATTTTGAGACAATGTGTCATTAAGTTACTGAATTTCTCAGCCTGGGCTCACGCCTGTGATCTTCTTGCCTCAGCCTCCTGGAGGAATGTGTCTCCACACATAGCCAATGTCACCATTTTAGCTAGATAGAACCGAAGCTTACAGTAGTTATATAGCTTAACTACCCAGCTTCTGAGTGGTGAGGCAGGGGTCTGAGGACTCCAGGCAGTGAACTTTACTATTATTTTGTGCTACTGGCCCACCCTGATCCAAGAATGGAAAACCCAAGTCTAGGACTTTAAATGACTGCCAGCCCCTGTCTCTAGCTTCTGCCCAAACCTGGGTCCTACTAGCTCTTGAAATGCCAACTAATTTCTGGAAAGAAACAAGGATCTCTGTGAATTGAGAAATAAAATTCAGCTTCTGCCTTCCTTCACAGTGTGTATTTTTAGGAGATTCTGGTTTTTCATGGCTTGAATTGGAAGTTGGATTGAGGACATTCTGCAGATAACAGAATCATCTCTAGATTACTTGTGATACCTACCACAATATAAGCACTGTGTAAATAGTTGTTATGTTGTTCAGAAAATAGTGACCAAAAAAACCTGTACATATTTAGTACAGGTGATATTTTTTCAAATATTTTTTATCTACACTTCTTTGAATTCACAAATGTAGAACCCACAGATAACATAAGGTAGAGAGCCCACTGTGGATGTCTTTTCTGTGATATAGGTACGTAAGTTTATAGTTAAGAGAATGGTCTTGACAATGTCTTCAATTGCTGCAGAAAAGAGACACATGCCATGTGATCAAACTTGCATCTTCTTAATGCCCACATGGAAAAACTTTAGATATTCCTCAAAAGTCTAAAACATTTATGGAACTTAACAAGTGTCTTCTGTCTTTATCTCCCAGTCTAATCAGATGTCCATAAATTAGATATCCCCTACATATGTTGTACTGGATTTTTATTCTTTTAACCACAAAGTTATATCTTACTCTAGATCTTCTTGATTTACCATGAGAGCCACGTTGTGTATTAAAAACTGCTGATCAACTTAATGCCAGCTGGATTACATCAGCATGGTGCTGAGTGTAGATGTCCCACCTGAGGAAAGTTGCCAGCATAAATAGAGACGTGGAGAAGGAGAAGCTAGGCATTAAGGTACATTGAGGGGTTGAGGCATTGTGGGTTCTCCTATGAGCTGCTGTTTGAGCCGTTCATTCTCTTGGAGAAGCTCTGGTCCTCACATCGAGCATTGCTTCCTGGCTCCGGAGGGGAAGATGTGCGCCGCTTGGTCTTCAGGATGAACTTGTCACACTGGCTTCCTGACACATACCCAACTGTGCTTATCATCACAGGAACTTGGGGCCTTGATGTTGCTGAGGATGGCTGTGGTGCTTTTCAGGACAGCCCTGGTCTTTGTTGTGAGGGTGACTTTTTGGCTCTAGCGTAGAACCCTCAACCTACCAGCACAGCTCCTTCACCCTGCTGGCATAGACTTCCTAGCTTCTACCGCTGACCTTTGGGCCTTCCTGGCACGGATCCATAAAAGAGACTGGCGTGAGTCCTTTTGTGAGCTCTGGAGCTCTAGTTGGACTCATGGGAAGCATTGTCATGAGCTCTGGTCTTCATCTGGACTCATGTGGGATACTGCTGTGGGATTCAGGCCCTTGGCTAAATATTCTGTCTCTGCTGTTGTGGATAGATTTCCTGCATTTTCTTGTGTTATCTCCCAGTGACCATCATAAAACAATATTATAAACTCCATGTCCTGACTCTAATTGTTTTCTGCACAACCCCTGACTACATCAAGTCACTAATACTGAGTGCCACTAATATTTCCTCTCTGGAAGAGGCAAAAATCCAGGACACATTGACACTGACTTCTATAGGATTTTTCTGGTCATGGAGTGAGCAATGGTGCTATGATACAAGAAATACACAAGAAATATGTTACAAGATACAATATACAAGAAATATGATACAAGAAATATGTTTTTTAAATTGTTATGGTCATGGTGAGTTTTCTAAAGGTGAAGAACTAAAGCAGGTGACTTTGAGAAAAGATCAACATGATTTTGCAGCCTTTAGGATGCAAGAATAGGCATTCTTCTATGCTTTCCCACCAACAATGTGAGGTGAATTTGACCATGCAGAAGGAGGTTGCCTAAACCAGTATCTTCCCCAAAATATAAACTCTGCACTAAGACATCTGAAGGCAAAGACAGGACAGACCACCCAGTAAGCTCTCCAGTTGATGTTCAACCCATTCGTCCATCCATTTAGCCATGTAGTCAGCATTACCACTGCCTGCTCTGTGCTCGCTTCTGGGAGACAGGATGAACAGGAACCCTAACACTCCCATACCAAAACTCCTGCTAAGGGTATCGGTCTAACTGGAAATATGGCACATGGATGCAAAAGAAAGACAAAGAGAAAATGTTCTGCCATTGAGAAGCTCTGGGATGACCCAGTGTTCTCTCTGGAACAAAAGACCTCATCTCCCAAAGCTCATGGGGTTTGTTTGTTTTGTTTTGTTTTGTTTTTAATCCATCCGGAAAATGAGTGGAGATCATAGCAGAGGGTAAAGGGCAAAGGGAAAAGAAATTTTGTAGTCATACCAGGCACAGAGAGCTGTAATTAGCAATGCATAGATAGTTTTGATGTATGCAAAGCTGGCATCTGTACTACTAGGAATATTTGTTCCAATACATCCAGCTCTATTTATCTCAGTAAATAGGGTGAATCAGGGGTCAAGGACAGGTTATGGCAGGTCTTTGTTTCTCAGGAGAGAGCAGGGTGGTGATCACCCATATTTCTAGAGCTCACAGAGGATGGCAGTGCAGAAGTCTGAGCGCCAGGACAAGCACACAGAGTAAGGAGGTGTAGTACAGGCTGATTAGGGACATGGGAACAAATGACCTGCAAGCTGAATGATAAGAAGGTGTTATCCATAGTTTCGAGAACAGTGGGTCTGGGAAGACCTGTTGTCTTTGTGGTGAAAAGTCATAGGATTGACTTTAGTGGAGGGAGAAAGCTCAGAGATGAGCCATGAGGAGCAGTGAAAGGGTGGTATTATCCCAGGAATATCCACAGGAACTGAGATGGGCCAAGGCATTACATACAGACTGTCCCTCGGAGGCAGGGGTCATATCAAGTTTAGGGAGCTAGGAATTAAAGTGTAATGATGGTGAGATCGGCATTTTCTTATCTCAGTTTCAGCTTAGTTACAAGAGGCCAAACCAACAAAATTGGTGGGAAATACTCCCACATTACAAAGAGAAATTTTAGAAGCCATAGGTAGGACCTGCAGAGAAGGTGCTAGAAACTGACTTTGAATCTTTCCTCTGCAGATATAAGATAGTGTACCTTGGAAAGGCTAAGAGAGGGCTTCGCATCATCCATCTTTATTTATAAGTTGCTACCTCACCCACAAACTTTGAAGACCCAAAGGAGATGACCAAATATCACTGCTACACCGTGACTTCTAACCACTGTATCTCAGTGCCACCTTCTGCCCTTACACCCCAGAATCACATCCTCCTTTCTATCAGATGAATGGAAAGGAGGCAAGTCAAATATTCAGGCAGAATGCCTAGTCCCAAATCTCTTCCCAGGTTTCAATACTGAGTCTTCCCCATTGCAGTTAGTAGAGCAAAGCTGATCAACCAAAGCCTGGGACTCTGCTTTGCCCTCGCTTCCCCACAAGAATCCACGGTCAGTTCCCAAGTATAAACAGCTTCTACATCTTGTTGCTCCTGATCATACACACACACACACACACACACACACACACACACACACACAATTGTGTTCTACCTCTGCAGCCTCTTCTACTGGAAGAATAGATTCTTCCAGCCTCATTTATCTTGTGCCTCATTCCTTTGCCCTTGAATGAAAGCCATGCTATTTAGTCACCTACAGGGTCCTTCCCTCCCCTGCCATTGTCCTACAGTTGTCCCTTTGTTCAGGCACCTCACAGCCCTGCCTTTCTTTGTGTGCAGCACACAGGCCAAGGACCCTGACTGTGTGCAGTACTCTCCTTCAGACTGTCACATAACTGGCTGTTCTTCATTCATTAGCTGAGTGTCCTGTCCAAGAGCACTGCTGGCCACCATTTCTAAGGCACCTTCCTGTCCTTCATTTCTTCTTACTATTTTGTTTTATTTCTTTCTTAATTGGTTAGTTAGCACTACTCAATCCTCAGTCACGTATTTCTTGGGCAGGACATCTCAGACCCCTCAGTGAAACCACGATAGCTAATGTCTCTTTCCTCTTAATTAGCTGAATTGTCATCATTAGAGGAAGGGGTGCCATAGCCTGCTGGGATGTGCTCTTTGTACTACCACACTGTGTGAGCCATCGTTTTTATTAAAATATGCATGGGATGATTTCTCAACTATATTCTCTGGCTTCTTCCTTGATACAGTTTATCAGTCTGAAAACTTCTGGGTCATTCTTTCTATAAATGTGAAACTTATTATATTTTTTATTATCCAAATGTTTCCCCCACAAATTCTCTAATATGGAACTAATCAGGGGATGGGGGAAAATAAAATAAAATAAAATGGAACTAATCACTGAACAGTACTCACAATGATTAATAAACAAAAGTATGATGTATATGACTCAGATTTTCCCAAGTTTTCTATATTTTGGGTTCAATTTGCACTTCCATAATAAAATCATTGATACTGTTTCACTATAGACAGAAAGATGGACAGGTAAGTAGGTAGACTTTTGTAATATCTTAATCACTTAGCTATCATTTAAAATCAGATTTCTATGTACATCTATTAACAAAAACTCTTTTATATGCCGCATGATCAAAGCATTTAGCCTTTTTCAATTTTCCTTCATGAACTTTGCTTTTTTTATTTAAAGAGAAAACAAAACAGTGAAAGGGTACAAGTAATACATAATTTCAAGGAAAAAATATACAGTAAGAAATCACTAGTTAATAGATTACATATTGTCATCTTAGAAATAGTTGTTCAAATTACAAAATTAAAGCATACAAAGTGGACATTCAAACAGTGAGATTGCAAACAGTTCTGTTCAGTGATACAACAAAAACTTAGTAATATGGTTTTCTATCTTACACACTTAAATATATATGTAGTTATATCCTTTAGATCACTTTCCTTTCCTCTCTTTTTTACAATAACAATTACACATTTTGGGTTTTATTACTCCCACAGTTGTTATTACTTTTTTTTTGAAGAGAAAAAAACCAAATGTGACAAAGCAAAACAGTCAGAACAGAAGGATGGACATAGTACATGATGTAAAAACAGAATACCAGGTGATCAACAATGGTTACCATTATGCCTCTTGCTATCTTAAAAAGAGTTGCTTATATCATCAAGTATAATAGAATTAAACAAAACAGTACAGAACAAAATCAATAAAACCTAAACATTGGAGACCTTACAGGACTTCAAAAGATGATAACAGTCAAACCAGAATGGGTACCATAGTGACTCTTACTGTCTTCAAAGTAGTTGCCTATACCCTCAAACTTGATACTATCAAACAAAACAGAATAAAGTAAAATCAGTCAAAACAAGGTGGGGAGAGCAATACAGGGGATGAACTTTGCTTTTATTTTCTCAGTTTTTCTGTTAGTTTTCATATGTCTTTGCTTCTCCTAGCAGACTGCCCCACTTTGATGTCTGTAACATTTCCATTTATGCTCCACCGAGAAACTGTTTTGCTTAGTTAATTCATTTTCACTGTATATTTTTCTTTTTCTATATATGGAAATTACTATTTGGTTCTTAATACAGTATATATAAAAATATTCAGTGTTTCTGCTTTGGCTTTGTTTTCATTTCTTTTTCAGTTTCTACTAATTCAATTTGCATAAATTTTAATGCATTTTAATTATTTGCTCATCGTCCTTAATCTGCTCGGCATAAGATATCTTTAGCTGGAAGAAAATTACTCCTCATTTCTATGCACTGAAAGTCAACAATATCAATAGCGAGTCATATTATTTAGGAAACCATACACAGGCTCTTTCCCTTGTTCCCCAAATCTGACACCCAATGCAAGAAACTGAAGTTTCTCCTCCTCCTAGATCTTGCTCTGACTCTTAGTCCCTTGCTAGGCTGAGACTGCCTCATGTTTGTCACAGTCCTCTCCAGGTTCCACTCACCTGCAAACTGTCCTGATATTGTTGACCAAATAGTCCCCCTACTATTCTTCCTGTTGCTACCAGCCATGCTCATGTTTTCCTGTCCTCTATTAGAGTTTTTTGTTATGTCTTGGCTCACTTTGTCTTCTGTCTTTTTGCTTCACCATGCATCCCCAATCCTTGGCATAAACTGATATCCACAGTTAACTTTTGTTGGACTCCAATTACCTTGTAGGGCAGAGCTGCCCACTATTTAGGACAGTTCACCTCTAATCTGCCTATGAGAGAGATCAACAGATTTCCTTTGCATTAAGGAGATTGCAGTTTGGGGGAACGCTGTGTTACAGAAGCTTCACTTTGACTCTTAATTGATACTACTTCTTCCCAAACTAGAATATAAAACTAGGGCTGAATATAGGGTAAACACCTTTAATCCCACCTACTTGGGAGGTTAAAGAAGGACGGTCACAAGTTAAAGGTCAGCCTGGCAATTTGTGAGACCCTATGTTAAAAAAATTAAAAGGGCTGGGAATGTAGCTTATTGCTCTCTGAATTCATTGCCCAGTGTGACTTAAAAGAAACTGTGTGTGTGTGTGTGTGTGTCTTTATATTTGCACATACATACATATATGTGAAGAAATAAGCAGGTATTTTAGGAAAGCTACTAACACACACACAAAAAAAACTCAGAATGCACAGAAAAAAGACCCCTATAATAGAGAAAATACAAGATACATAATAAATCTAAATAATGACAACATTAGATATCCCCAAAGTAATAAGATATTTCCACCTCTAAAACAAAAGTAGGCTTCTATGCAAAAGGAGTAAAAAAATAAAGAGGAAATCTTAGAAATTCTAAATGTTAACCAAAAGAATAATTTCAACAGAGATGTAATATATTAAAGCCAAAAAGATTTTACAGAAGTAGAATAAAAAAGACAGGCATGGAAAATAGGACAGAAATATGAAAAAGCCTGGTGTCCCAATCTAGGAAACATGGCCTCTCACACATATTAGAGAGGGAGGGAGAGAAGAAGCAAAGTATGCAACACTGGTACATACTGAAGCCTCCAGGTTAAAAGAGTTGGGTGGTGAGGAAAATGTCTGCATCACTCTGTGTTTGAGCTCCCTCTGAGCTCCTGGGGGAACAGGTGCCTGCTGCTCACTAACGATGATGAGCTGCAGGAAGCCGGGGTCTAAGCAGACTATGGAAAATTCCACAGCAGGGCTACTCAGCAGATGGCCCAGAGAGGTACAAAATAAAAATATAGATACATATGAAAGTAACACCATTACTATGCAGCCTCATATCTAATAGTCCCCTCCTTATCCACAGGGATACATCCCAAGGCTGAAATCTCAGATAGAACTGAACCCTATATTTGCTATTTTTTTGCCATACTAATATGAATACCAACAAAGTTTAATTTACAGATTAGGCATAATGTAAAATTAATATCATCAGCTAATAGTAAAATAAAACAATTATAGCAATAACTATAATAAAATAAGTCATGAATTGTTTATTACAGGAATTTTCCTCTTAATGGTTTTAGACTGCAGTTGACTACAGGTAACTGAAACTTCAGAAATGAAAACCATGGATGGGGGGTGTGCTGTACAGAGAGAGAAAAAAACCTAACCCACACTTTATCATCTCATTCTATAAATAGGACAGAGGGACCAAATCACTCACAACCTCTAAAAGGCCAAAAAGTAGGAGCGATGTACCTCATCCTCCTTAAAGTTCCCCAGGACCCACTGCCCAATGCTTGGTAGTCTATGAACATAGACCGAAAAAAGGAAAGGACATAGAAGCCATGAGAGTGAATGTCCACCCTGCAGTGGGCAGTGGAGCAGCCTGCACATGTCAAGTGCAGACATGCCCTTCCATCCATTCAGTATGGTGGACTCAAGGGCTAGAAAAGGGCGCAGGATGGGACAGGGAGGCACCAAGGGGAAGCTCTGTTTCCAGCAGCACAGCATGGAGACTGAACAGGGAGGGACTTTCTCCAGCGCCAGAAACATCAAAATCTGTCAGTTAAGGAGAATGAAGAATTTCCATGACCCACACACATGTTGGCAGAACACCAGCCATGTCTAGGTCAGATGTGGGTGAGGGTAAGAACAGGTCACTTGAGAGTCCACAAGGAAAGGAAATGTGTCAGGGTCTTCAGTGACAAGTTCACAGTGGCTCTGGGTAGCAGCAGGCACAGGACAATAAACCCTGCATTCTGAGAAAGAGAAGGAGCTGGCGCCTTGTCTTAGTTACTTTTTACTCATCGCTGAGACAAAGATTTTTTTCCAGATTAATCAGTCCATTGTCCTTTCTCTCAGTCCCAGGCAAAGTCTCTGGGCATGAGCAAAATGGAGACAAACTTTCTATCAAGCCATAACTACATCATGTGGAGTCCAACAACCAATGCAGTCCTTCTTCTCAGCAGAAACCTCCAAAACCTGTAAGAAATAAACCTTTCCTTTCCCAACTTTGAGGTTTCAGTCCATACTCAGTTGGCTCCAAGGCAGGCTGGCATGGCTGGGCCGCAGTTCATGGCGGCTGCAAACAGCAAGGCAGAAACTGGCAAGAGAGCAAGACACATCTTCTTCCTGCCATTACATTACATCCTGGCTCAACCCCATGTGGGTGTAGCACTAACACCATCAATCCAAGCGCTAGACAATGAACCAAATCACAAAAGCACAATGCAAATGCATGAGGCTTGGGGGCCACAGACATAAACCATGACATTCCACCCCTGGCCCCCAGGACTCATGTACATCCTTTATACAAAAGACATTTAGTCCACCTCCAAGAGTTGCCAAAGTCCTAACAGCTTCAGCATTGCTGAAAAGTCCAAGTCCCAAGTCTCCTCCAAGATCTATGGCAAACTCTTAACTGTAACCCCTGTACAAATGAAACAAGGTTAAACATATCTGAAGTTCAAAGGCACAAAATAAACATTACCATTCTAAAAGTTACAAACAGGGGAATATAAAGCATTGGAAACAAAGCAAGTCCAACATCCAGCAGGGCAAACATTAAGTCCTAGAGTTCCATACTGAGCATTTTAAGTAATCAGGTTGCAAACTCCAAAAGGCTTGGGTGATTCCACCCCCAAGGCACTTCCAGGAATTTCAGCTCCCGCAGCTTCTCTCTTAAACCCTCTCTGCTCACTTTTTGCAGCTTTCCCTGGGTGATCCATGTTCCTGGTTTTTCCAGACTTCTGGGGTCTCCACTGCACCTTTGGCTTCACCCTTACATCTTTACCAACTGCCCTCTCAGGGGCACACTGCTTGGCCTCTCAGGTCCTTTGCAATCGAGGTGGAAGCCGTCTTATCCTCAGAATTGGTGAATTTTCCTTGTACCTAAAATCAGCACCATGTGGATGCCGCCAAGGTTTGCTGCTAGCTGGAGCAGTAGCCAGGCTTTTCTCTCTCTTGGCTATAGGGGTCAATTGCCTGGATTGTTGGGCTCTATGAACCTGATTATGAAGAAAAGCTTCTCTATGTTGCTGCCGTTCTGGAACCTCATGTGGCCTCCATTACTGTTCTGGAGCATAGTGCTCTGCAGCTTTCTCCTCTGAGCAAATTCTTCCACTTTTGCAGTTTTGAGGCTGCAAAGGGTGGAGACCTGCTTCCTGGGATGCTCCAGGGCCATCTTTCTTATCTCTCTATTTCTCCTCAGCATCAAAGTCTCAACCCTGTCTTTACAATCCACAGCCTTCCTGGAATTTTCCTTCTGGCCAAATTCACAGAGTTGTAAATTATCCTGCTGGGCTCTTTGCTCTTGATTTGCAACGTAAAGCTGGCTAAAAGTCCCCAACAATAGCCATGCCACAGCCTCAACATTTGACTGCTTTGTAATTTCCTTTTCCATATTAATCAGTCCATTGTCCTTTCTCTCAGTCCCAGGCAAAGTCTCTGGGCATGAGCAAAATGGAGACAAACTTTCTGTCAAGCCATAACTCACATCATGTGGAGTCCAACAACCAATGCAGTCCTTCTTCTCAGCAGAAACCTCCCAAGCCTGGTCTTTACCATCAGGCTTTCTATCAGCGTTCTGGTCTCCTAGCTCTGACCAGAATCTCCTCTACAGAACACCCTAAGCTGCTCCAGCTCTATGCATCCAGGTGACATGTCCAAACCTTTCCAAACTCTGCCCACAAGCCATTTCCAAAGCTTCTCGAAAAACATGGTCAGGTACAGTCACAGCAAACGACCCCACTCCTCGGTACCAAATTCTGTCTTAGTTACTTTTTACTCATCGCTGAGACAAGATACCTCATGCACCAAGATGGGAAAGGAAAGGTTTATTTCTTACAGGTTTTGTAGGTTTCAGTCCATACTCAGTTGGCTGCAAGGCAGGGTGGCATGGCTGGGCTGCAGTTCATGGTGCGTGCAAATAGCAAGGCAGAAACCCACAAAAGAGCAAGACACACCTTCTTCCTGCCATTACATCACATCCTGGCTCCACCCCTAAGTGGATGTAGCACTGACACCATCAATCCAAGCACTAGACAATGAACAGATCACAAATGCACAATGCAAACCCATGAGGCCTGGGGGCCCAGACATAAACCATGCCACACCTACTGCCAAAAAATGGCAGTGATGATAAAGAAAATCTTTTAAGAAGAGTAAATAACTTGCAGAAAGCATCTAGAAACCACAAACTATTAAAAACACAAGACAAAAGGGTGAGGAACATCACAAATGCAAGCAGTCATGTTCTCTAAAAAACCATCTGATGTGATTAGGTGACAAATTGTTTTCCTAAAATACTATAGCAAGAGGTAAAGAAAGGAGGGAGGGAGGGAAGGGGAAAGAGGGAGAGTGTGTGGAGAGTTTAGGCAAGTGGAAAATCCTTTTTCCACTTGATAAGCTGGTGGAAATGATAATATTGTAAAATATGGGACCATAGATGTTTTAATCCATTTGTGCTGCTATAACAAAATGCCATAAACTAGGTGACTTACACAACAGAAATGTATTTCTCACAGTTCTAAAAGCTCCAAACTCCGAGACCAAGGCTCTATGTCTGGTGAGGCTCTGATGTCTGCTTGTAGATAATACCTTCTTACTTCCTAACCTTGCTTCCTAATCTGTTCCCAAAAGCCCCACATCCTAAAACCATCACCTTAGGGGTTAACATTTCAACCAAGAAATTTGGTGGGAAATATTTGTACTTCAAAATAGATTTCTGTAGACATATCAACCAGGGGTCCGAAAGTGAACACAAGGCCCCATCATTTCTATCTCAGGAAATCATGCCTAAATCATCTTGGATTCTTTGAGGGGATAAAATGACACATGGACAAGATTGAACCTATATGTGTGATCTACTCAGAACTTTTCAAAAACCCCCTTTGGTAAGGCTGAGGGACTACAAAGCTATTTAATCATACGAAACCTAGGGAAGGATAAAATCAATAGCTCTCCAAAAGGACTTTGCTTAAATACATCCACTGTTTGGGAAGCCATAATAAGGGGCATCACAAATTTGACCCATGATATTAAGATTTTGAAAGCAGTGAAATTTCACATCCTGAAACCTCAACAAACATTCTCCAGCCAAAATAAGTGAGAAAAGGAGGCCCAGAAATTTTCAAAGTAGAAATATCTCACTGTACAAATAAGTTGTCAGACTCTGAGTTTCCAAGTGTCCCTGCCAGGAACAGGACACCTCTTGTGTCACTTAGCTATAAGAGTATAATATTATGGTGGGGTATGCTTAGCAATGAATGAAAGTAAAGAAAGAAAACACACTCCAGCTCCACACGAGTTCATGCTGTCCTGCTCAACCAATAAATAAATACATTGCAAAACTGAGGAAAGTACAAAATGAGGAAATTAAAACAACCTACTGTGATAACAGACTAAAACTATATTAAAATGTTTTATCTGGGACAATAAATTAGGTTGGCATTGAAGTTTTAAAAAATCTAACAGGCTGTGTGTCTCAAGAGACTTTAAAATGAAGAAGTTCTTTCAGATAAATAAATGTCAGAGACTCTTGCTCCTTGTCTTACTGAGATCACAGGACCCATTCCTCAGCCAGGCGAGGGTCAGCCAGTGTGAGTACTCAACTGAAACTACTCCATAACACTTGGCCTGAGTGTATTAGTAGCTGCTGCACTAGCTGGTTGAGAAACAGGGAAACCAAAGAGTAGCTAAGCTCTCTCACAGTGACCACAGATCATCCATTCACAACTGTATCCAGCTGCCCCTAATCACCTGCTATAAGCTTGACACCATACTAGACCATGATGAAGATGGTCCCCTTCTTAGGGAGTGTATCTTCTGTCTAGGGATTGGGGAGATTGGACTTTCACCATTTTTACCATGAGACCCTCATTTAGGTTACATGGCTCTTTTGGTTAGTATGTAAATTACACTAAATAAAAATTAACTTAACTATGCAACCATTTCTTAAGAACTTTCCATGAGAGTAACATGGAGCTAGATGTTGAAAACAGGCTTATGTGTTTCCTCTCCTTAATAGTTTAAATTTGTGGTGCTCGCTCCGGCAGCACATATACTAAAATTGGAATGATACAGAGAAGATTAGCATGGCCCCTGCACAAGGATGACACGCAAATTCGTGAAGCGTTCTATATTTTTATGGTAACTATTTTTATGTCAGGATATCTTGTGGTGAAACACTGGTTTGCTTAAATGGTTATGATTTGACCTGCGCTGTTCTGTTGTTATGCCCTCTTTTATCTCAATCCCCCCCCTTTTTTAAAAATTATTTACTTTTTTCTTTTTATTTTTTTAATTAAGGGAAAAATAAATAAAAAATAGCAGGATACATTATAGTAACCTACTTTGATTTCCTATTAACTTGATTTGAAATCCTGTATTGCCCTCACCATCTTGTTTTGACTGATTTTCCTCTATTCTGCTTTGCTTGATAGTACCAAGATCGAAAGTATAGGCATAACTGTGAAGACAATAGGAATCACTATGACGCCCATTCCGATTGACTATTATTTTCTTTTAAAGTCCTGTAATCTCTCCAATGCTTTGGTTTTATTCTTTCCTGGATAGTTCAATTTTATTATAACTGCCAATTCTTAAAATAGCAAGAGGCAGTATGGTAACCATTGTTGATCACCTTATATTTAGTTTTTACATTATCTATTATGTCCATCCTTTTGATTTGACTGACTCTGTTCTGATATGTCGCATTTGGTTTTACTATCTTTAAAAAAAAGTAATAAGAACTGTGGGAGTAATAAACCCAAAATGTGTAATTGTCATTCTACAAAAAAAAAAAGAAAAGAAAGTGCTCTAAAGGTTATAACTGCATATATGTTTAAGTGTATAAGATAGATAACCATATTATTGAGTGTTTTTTGAATCACTGAACAAAACTGTTTGCACTCTAACTGTTTGAAAGTCCACTTTAGGTGCTTCAATTTTGTAACTTGAACAACTATTTCTAAGATGAGAATACGTAATCTATTAACTAGTGATTTCTGTTTATTTTTTAAATTTTATATTACTTGTACCCTTTTTCTGTTTTTGTTTTTTTTTTTTCTTTTTCTCCTTAAATAAAAAAAAGAATTATCTGAAAAAAAATAGTTTAAATTTGTGGAATGTGTTCAATGGGCAACTGTTGAAAGATTTTAAGCAAAGAAGTAACAATAACTGAATTTTCATGTAGTAAGGAACATTTTTTATTATTTTTCCCAATTTTTAAATTTCTTCAAATGAGATTTAGCTATTTAAAGAAAAGTAGTAACAATGTGCTGTGAGGTCTCTAACATTTTATGTTAAGTAAAACATTTGACAGTAGATGGGATGAGTAAATTGAAGCTGTAAAGTTTCTGAGCTACAAGCTATAAAAGATACAGTGAATGTTTAATTTTTTTTTAAATGCTATTAATTTTCCTCAAAATGCTGCCCATTGCTCCACACACATGTATCCTGCTAGTCTCATCATTTTCTGAAGCAGTTCTGGAAGACCTCTTTTGTGAGAATTGCAGAGGCAAACAGAAACACCAACATGACACGTGGGATTTGGAGGCAGATTTATTTTACATCGTCATGGACTGATTGTGATCATTCCCAAAATATCAGGCCCTGCTCTCTGGTGGTCTAGGGCTTATATGGGATAAGCAAACAGGAAATACAGAGGCAGAATGACTTGTCAGTTGGAGATTGGTTTTACAGTGTACATCAGAATGACCAGCCATGCGTCACAGTGGCCAGCCATTTCTAAGAGACAGAAGCAACTGGAACGGGAACAGGAGTTATTACCTGGGAACTAAGAAGCTGAAGTACACTGGCTGGGGCGGGGGCATTTTTCTATTACACTATCTTTAGTTGTGCTCTTACGGCTGCTTGAATATCATGAATATGTTCAAAACGTTTCTTTCATGGTCATTGTAACTTTGGGAAAGAGCCAGATCCAGTGAAAAAGTGGGTAAAGACACAGCACAATGTTTCTACAAGTATGCCTTTCCATTAGATGACATTCAGCAGTACCATTTGCCATAAGTTTTTAATCATACCTCACAAATGAGGACCTCCAGAACTGCTACAGAAAATGGCAAAAATGATGAAATAAGTATATTCAAAGTGAGAGAGTATTTTGAGGGGGATGTGTCTTTTACTGTAATGACTATATTAAATGTATATCATGGCAATGTGTCTTTTCCTGTAATGACTATATTAAATTTTATTTAAGCAGTCAGTATATTTTTTATTATATCACATATATGTGCAGTGGTATAAGACTATTTGAAAGTTTGAACTGTAAATTAAAATATGGACCTTCTAAATACTAAAACCACAAACAAACAGAAGTATTATAATCCCTCCATATAAAAAACAAACTAGAATTGTAAAAATATCCAATTGGTCTGAAAAAAAGGCAGAAAAAAAGAAAACAGGATTAAAGAAAAGATGGTACAAAAAGAAAATAAATAGCAAGATAGGAGAATTAAACCCAGACATATCACTAATTACATTACAGGTAAATGGTATAAACATTTCAGTTAAAAGATAAGATCGTTAGACTACATTTCATAAAAGTAGCATTTTATTGTGAATCAAGTGTATAAAGACATTCCATACAAATGAAATAGCAAAACACAAATAATACTGTATCTATTGCAGAAATTCAACTCATCACCAACATCCTTTTGCATGAAATATCTCTAGGTCTAGGTGAGTTTAAATGAACATTTAAGGAAATATAATAATAATTTTAAGAAAATTCAAAAAACAGTGAAAGAGGAAATATTTCTCTGTAAATCTTCTCATTGCAAGACCTGATAAAAACATTATAAGACAAGAAAACTACAGCCAATATTCCTCAAAGTCATACATACTTCATGATATTTCTGACAAAATAGAAATCAAGCCAGCAATATATTTAAAAAATGCATCACCAGGTTTATCCCAGGAATGCAAAATTGGCTTCACCCCTAGTATTAACAACATTAAACTAGTATGATTGTGGTGGGCTAATGGTCCCCTTGTAGCACCCAGATGAACTGAATCAGCATGGCTCTGGGCATGCAAGGCCCACCTGAGGACTGTTGCCAACAGCATAAAAGGAGAACTTGAGGAAAAGATGGTGTGCTATTGAATCTTCTAGAGAAGCCTGTCGTGCTGGTTTTCCTGATATGAATTCTGCTGTTCTCACTGTCAGAGGAGCTTGGGTCCTTGCTGTCACTAAGATGGCTATGGCTCTTGTTGTGGGAGATCTGGTTCTTACCTTGAGTTTTTGTTTCCTGGCTCCAGAGCAGATCCTCAGCCTGCTGGCACAGGTTCTTTATCCCACTAATGCAGACTTTCTAGCAACCACCACTGGCTTTGGGCCTTCCCAGAGCAGATCCTTGATACAAACTTGCATAACACATTGTCTTGGGCTCTGGGCCTTCAGCTGGGTTCATGGAGGACATTGCCATGGGCTGTAGGTCTTTCAGCTGGACTTGCTCAGGACATTGCCATAGGATCCAGGCTCTCCTCTAGATTCTGTGACTCTCTAGTTTGTGGACAGATCTCCTACTACACTCTTCTGCATTTAACTTTCTGGGTGAATACTATAAAATAATCATTAATTGTGTGTCCTGTATTAAATCTATTCCCTTGCAGACTCTGACTACAACAATGATCATCTAAATAGTCTCAAAAAGATTGACAAAAAATAAACTCATGCAAGCTAAAAATCAAAGGAAACTTCCTCAAGCTGCTAAAAGTCATTTATGAGATTACTAGAGCAAATATCATTCTTAATGTTGAAAGATGATTAGGAAACAAAACAAGGGTATCTATTTTCACCACTTCTAGGCAACTTCATGCTATAATTCCAAGTCAGGACAAAAAGATGGAAACAAAAGGCATCAGACTCATGCGCACACGTGCCTGTGTGTATGTGTGTATGTGTCTGTGTGTGTGTGTGTGTGTGTGTGTGTGTGTGTGTGTGTGTGTGTGTTCTGGGAATCAAACCTAGGGCCTCCTGCATGTTGGGAAGGTGAAAGTTGCTCTGTCACTGAATAACACCCTCCAGCCAACAAATTATAAATTTCAAGACTCACTTTAATACCAGAATAAGCAACACAGTGTGCTATTAGTGCAGTAAGTCTAATTCTGTAGAACAAAAAAGAATACAGAAATATACTCACACAAGCACAATCAATTGATTTTTTGATGAAAATGGGAGGGAATTAGATGAAGAAAGGAGTAGTTTTCTTCAACAATTAATGCTGGAAAGATTTAATATTATTATATAGATCTAAAAGACATTCAGACACAACTTTTGAGTCATAACTTATAATAAAGTCCAAATTTTTTAAATTTTATTTAAAAGGAAAAAGAGAAAAAACAAAACAAAACAAAGCGGTGTAAGGGTACAAGTAATACAGAACTACCAAAAAAACAAAAAAAACAACAGTAAGAAATCACCAGTTAATAGGTTACACATTATCATCTTAGAGATAGTTGCTCAAGTCACAATATCAAAGCATACAAAGTGAGCATTCAAACAGAGAGACTGCAAACAGTTGTGTTCAATGATCCAACCAAAAACATTAATATGGTCAACTATTTAACACCCCTAAACACACTTGCAGTTGTATCCTTTAGAGCACTATAAAGTCCAAATTTTGCCAAAAATGGATTGTAAACCTAAATGTAAAGTCTAAAACTATAAAATATCTAGGAAAAAAGATCAGAGGAAATATTCATTACTTTGTTTTTATCTAAGATGTTATAAGAGAAAAAATAAACTACAAATGAAAAAAGTAAGTTTGACTTCATAAAATTTAATATTTTTTATTACAAACTGAAAAATCAATCCAAAGATTATCAGAAAATACTTTTAAATCATATATCTGATAAAGAATTTATATTGAGTATATAAAGAATTCTTACCAATTAATGACAAGCAAACAATAGCCTAATTTTTAATGGACAAATGATTTGAACCAATAAACATACTATATTTTAGTGAACTTCCTTGTGCATAATATATGTTCACCCTCTGTAAAAAGACTCACAGTAGCAGGAATCTAAACAACATTGAAGTTACATCAGTTATAGTTTACTTTCCATGGTTTCCATTGCTATGGATTCCATTACCCACATCAATCTCAATCCAAAACTATTGCATAAAAAATTTCAGAAATAAACAATTGGTAAGTTTTTAATGTGTCCATTGTGTGTAGCATTATGATTCTCCAGCTATTTTGCTTTCCTGGATGGGATGTGAATAATCACTTCATCAAATGGGTCCCCATGGGTCACTGAACAAGCTATCTGGTGACTGGATTGGATGCTGCAGAAGGCAGGGCTTGCATTCAATTCATCCTTACACACCAGCCTACTGCTACATCCCAATGACTATATCATCCACCAGTTACATCTTACCACATAGACACTGGACCATCTCGCATCATCACAAGAAGAGAGGTGAATGCAGCCTAAGATATACTGAAACAGAAAAGTATAACTCAGAAACTGATTGATACATGTGGTACGTGTTTAACTCAAAAAATATATGACAGTAAAAGACACATTGCCATTCATCATATAAATGGCAATGTATCTTTTATTTGTTTTTTAAATTTTTATTTTAAAGAGAATAAAACAAAAGAGAATGGAACAAATCAAATCAGAACAGAACAATGCAAGCAACATAGCACTTCACAACCAGACAACTGGACATCAACAGTAGCTACCATAATGTCTCTTTTATTTGAAATAGTTGAGCATACCTTAACACACATTAATATCAAACATAACAATATAGTATAAAACCATTCAGAACAATGAAAGCATTGCAGGACTTCAAAACTAAATAATAGGAAATGAACAACGGCCACTATAATATCTCATTTTCCTCAAAAAAGTTGTCTATATCATCATACATAGTAAAATCAAATAAAACACAACAGGATAGAACCAATCAAAACAGAAGAACAAAAGCATGGTAGGGCTTCAAAACAAGATGATAGTAAATCAGTATAATAGATAGCTACCATAATATCCTATGTTCTTCAAAATAGCTATTCATACCATTGCACTTAATAAAATCAAACAAAACAGAACAAAACAAAACAAACCAATGAATGAAAGCATTATAAGACTTCAAAGCAATATAATAGGAACCCGTGATTGCCATAATATATCCCATTATATTCAAAATAGCTGCCCCTACCATCTGACAGCAGAAAATCTAACAAAGCAAAACAGAACAACGAAAAACCTAATAAAATTGTGTAAACAATGCAAGAGTTCAAGACAAGACAATAAGAAATTAACAGTAGGTTCCCTCCCAGATGTTTCCTCCCTTCACTCTTATATTAACTATTTTGCTTTTAGATCCCATTAACTCCTTCTGTTTCTTATGCTAGCATTCACACATATGAGTTTGAACTGTTTCAGCCATGAACATGATCTCCAGTTGGGTCCATTTACCTACAGGAGCCTTGAGATTATTCTACTTTAATAGCTGAGTAGCTTTCTACTGCGTGAAAATACCATGTCTTTCTTACCCATTCTGTGGTTGATGGGAAAGGTGCTTTTTTTTCTGGTCTCCTGTCACATGGAACGATTATTTTCTCTCCTTCAATTTTCAGTCTATGAATTTCCTTTCCAGTTAAATGTGTTTCTTGTGTACAGTGTATCGATGGATCTTGTTTCTTGATCCACTCTTCCTACATTTCTTTTTATTGCTGACCTGAGGCCATCTACATTAATGGTTACAATGGGCATGCACTGATTTGTCTCTGCCCTGCTATTCTCCTATTGTTGGCCCTCCACTTTTCCCCTTCATTCAATTTCCTGTCTTGTTTGGTGATCCTCCCTGCTGCTGTTCCTGGAACCATGGTCATCTTTATCTCTCTCTGGAATATCCTTTAGCACTCTCTGTAGGATTGGTTTGGTAGTCATGAATTCCTTCAGTTGTTCTTTATCATGAAAGTATCTTACTTTTCCATCAATTTTGAAACATAGTTTTGCAGGGTAGATCAATTTGGGTTGGAAGTTATTTTCTTTCAGGGTTTGAAACACTTCATTCCAAACTCTTCTTGACTTGATGGTTTGTGTTGATAAGTCTGCTGGGATTCTGATAGGCTTTCCTTTATAGGTGATCTGTTTCTTTTCTCTAACAGCTTTTAATATTCTATTCTTGTGCTGAATTTCTGGGATCTTGATTATTATATGTCTGGGTGTAGATTTACTTTGGTTATGGCTAGTTGGAGTCCTATATGCCTCACTTATCTGCATGCCAGATCCATTTCCATGTTTGGGAAGTTTTCTTCTATTACTTCTGCCAATATCCTTTTAATTTCATTTTTGCTACCCCTGCTTCTTCACCTACACCTATCACTTTTAAGTTATGCTTCTTTGCATCATCTCGAAGCCACTGAGTTGTTATTTTCTGATTCCTTGTTATTTTTAAGAGATCTTTCCTTTCATGATAACTAGCTGCAATCCTCTCTTCAAGGTCTGAGAGTCTATCTTCAGTCTCTTTCAAGCAGTTTTGCCAGGTTTGGATTAAATTTTTAATTTCATGCATTTCTCTTTGAATCTGTTTCATGTATTGTAATTCCTTTCTACACTCATTCAAGGTTTCCATCGTTTTCCTATGCTCCTCTTTATTGTCTCTGTCTTCTTTAGACCTGCTGATCAATTCTTGTTTGTGATTTCTACTTTTACCTGAGACATTATTTCTGATTTGACTGCTTTTACAATCTCATGAAGTTGTTTCCTTACTTCAGTTGCTATCCTCTCAGAAATTTCAGGTGTGTGACTTCCATTTTATTCCATGACTGTATCTCCCAGACTTATTCTGTGTGGGCTAGAGGTCTCAGTTTGCCTTTTGCTCCTTCATCTTGACGTTTTCCTGGGTTCCACCCAACAAGGTAGTTGTGGGGCCCCAGGCACTTCCCATGTTGGCTGCCCCTAGGGAGTGTAGGAGGATGATACAGGCACTTGGGCTCCACTAATTCCAGATTTACAGGAAATAGCAGGGCTTGGAGCAAGCTTATGCAGACCTATGCAGTACACCGTGGCTTCATTGATGATCAGGTTTGCATTGAGGTGGGACTGCTTCTCTCAGCCTGTGTGTGTCTATGCGATGGTGGCAGACACATAAGAGTATATTTGTCTGATTGTGTTAGTGGGTGATGGCTGCCTGAGGGAACCAAGGACCTCCAAAGATGGCCTATGGATGCACAGGGCTTACCTGGTTGTGTGTCCCTGCTCCTGCTAGCTGCCTGCAGGAGGGAGCCTTCTGGTGGCAGCTCCCTGAGAGTGAAGGCAGATCTGCTGGTTCTCTCTGCCCACACTGGCCCCCTGCAGTATGTGGCCTTTTGGTGGTGGTGCACAGCAGGCAGAGGTGGATCTGTCTGTCTCCCTCAACCCACACTGGGTCCATTTGTGACATGTGGCTGGCAAAGGCCTATCTCCTGGTTCTTTCAGCCTACACTGGGCACGCAGAGAAGGGAATGTATCCTCTAATGCTATAATTTTTTAAACTTACTCACCATATTTTTCACTCCTCACTATCTTGTTTTAATCATTCTGTTATGAACAATCAATGTTACACTTCTATTATCTCTAACATAAATTAAACCGTATCTTTGGTATACATGTAGAAAAAACAGTATATTCAGACTTCAGTATTCTCTGTAGTTTAAGGCATTCACCTTGGTCTTGGAAAAATGGATCTAGGGGGCTGCTGTGTCTCTCTGTTGTTATCTAATATTGGGAATAAGCTGTCCAAAGCTGGCCCCTGCTTCTTTCTCTAGTATCTTAACCTTGTCCAGTTGTTTCTAATACCTATCACGTTAGCATAAAGCAGGAGGCGAGGCCCTAGAGACCTGCCCCCAGCGCGGTTGGTGATCACACGGCCACAGCCAGCTGCAAGGAGATGTGGGGAGTACATCTTTAGCCTGTTATGCCCAGGTAAAAATCTGATTCCTACCGACGGAGAGCATGGTAATGGGGACGGCCAGCATACTACTCAAGAAGTGTCCTCTGCCCATGTCCTACACAAGACTTCCAGAGGCCTCCTGCATATCCCCAGGCAGTGCTGACACCTGTCATCAGGTGATGTATACAGATGGCTTTTATAGAAAGAGAAGGCACACTTGGCAAACAACCTGCTAGCCTCTCTGCCAAAAATGCCCACTGACCTTGGGTTTGGCCTTCCCAGAGCCCAGGTGTCTGTCTTTCTCTGTTCCCTCTCCCTTGACCACTCTGTGTGTCACTTCCTATCCATGTTGCCCACAGAGCCTCCCCCCCATTTTCTGTAGAGCCCACTACTTGCTCTCCAAGAACTATCTCATGCACAGAATTCTTTATCTTCTTTTTAAAAATGTCTATTATGCAGAGCAATATCAGGAACTTTGCTATGTCCCTAAGAATTCCTTCTTAACTGAGAGTGGGATGTACACGTGTAATCACAGATACTCAGAAGGCTGGGGCAGGAGGATTCCAAGATCAAACTGGAATCTGGGCAACTTAGCAAGATTCTGCCTCAAAGCAAGATTTAAAAATGGGTCAAGGAGGTAGTGCAGTACAAAAGTGCTTGCCTAGTAGGTTTGAGGTTCTGAGTTTATTCTCTAGTACCTAAAAAACCGCATCTCTGATAAGAATTCTACCTTCCTCTTTAGCCTTAGTCCAAATTTTCAATTATTTTTTTCTTCCCATTATATCTGCATCTTTGAGCAATTGGAAATATACAGTTTTACCAAAAAGAAGAAAACACCTCAAAATGGCCTTATTGCAGAAAAGTCAATATCAAACCAGGTAGATTATTTTTCTTTACCATCATCCTCATAAAAAGTTTACTTGGCCAACCCCTTCCTGTAAGCCAATGGCAGTCAGGGGCCAGACACCCCCTCCTTGTAAGCTAGCCAGCGCATAGACCGGGAGTCAAGAAATGCCAAGCACTGCCCCCCCCCCTGCACCCACCTGCAAGCAACTGGCTAACTTGGAGAAATACAGGCTGAGACAATAGCTACTGAAGTAAAAACAGCAGTTTAATGCCTGTATTCTTTGATTGACTTTGCAGGCCTAAAGTCCATAATTCAGAGCATCTATGGAGAGGGATCTCCTTCTGAAGGTGGTAGCCATTGTTAATTCCTTATTATCTTGTGGTTTTTTTTTTTTTTTGTCTTTTTCATTTTTATCGGTACCGGGGATCGAACTCACGATATTATCTTGTTTTAAAATCCTGTATCATTTTCATTGTTTGGTTTGGTTTGGTTTGGTTTTATCTGATGGCATGCACAGCTATTTTGAAGATAACAAGATATATTATGGTAGCCAGTGTTGATTTCCTATTATCTTGTTTTGAAGTCCTGTATTGCTTACATTATTTTGTTTTGATTGGTTTTATTCTTTTCTGTTTTGTTTGATTTTATTATATCTGATGGTTTGGGCAGTTATTTTGAAGATAACAAGAGGCATTACGGTAGCCATTGTTGATTTTTTATTTTCTTGTTTTGAAGTCCTATATCACTTTTACTGTTTCATTTTGATTGGCTTTATTTTATTTTGCTTGGTTTCATTATCTTTAAAATAAAAAAATTGGGGGCTGGGGATTTAGATCAGTGGCACAAGTGTCTGCCTTGCAAGCATGAGGTACTGAGTGCAATGCCAGTACCAAAAAATAATAATAATAGTAATAATAAAAATAATAATAATAAAAAAAGTTTACTTTTCTACACACCTGGTAAGTTCATAACATGTCCTTCAATTCTTTAGAAGTAAACATCAATATTAATCCTAAATAACCTACTGAGTTAGTTTTCTAGAGTTGTAATAGCAAATTATCACAAACTTGTATCTTTAACAAGAAAAATATATTCTCTCATAACACTGGAGGCCAGAACTTGAAATTAAGATGCTGACAAGACCATGCTTTCCTGGGAGCTTAGAGGGAGACCTCTAACACTCCTGGTGGCTCCTGCTATTCTTTGACTGCTGACAGCATAACTCCAATCTTTGCCACTCGTCACATGATCTCCAAGTGTCCTTCCCTGTCTGTCTTCCTATGTTCTATGTTCTATGTTCTTGCCTCTTCTCCTGAGGGTATCAGTTACTGGATTTGGGACTCTCCCTGAGTCCAGAATGATTTCACTGTGACAATCTCAACTGATTACATCTATAAAGACCCTATAGCCAAAGAAAATCTCATTCTGAGGTTCTGAGTAGACACAGATGTGTAGGGAGGCAGACACACACACACACACATTCCCACATTGAAAAATGTGATGTATGTGTGAAAATGTATGCCACATTTTTCAATCATTCATTACTAAATAAGCACTTGTTAAACACTTAACAGTATGCTAGATGTAGGAGGAGAGGCTCTTTAATAAATCTAAATATCTTTGCTACTTCTGCCTTCGTCACACTGATTTTTGTATCTTTCTTTTCCCAGAGGAGTTATCTACCAGATAGAATTTCTTCAGGCTGGAGTTATTTTCACACATTAGTTTTAAATTAAAACAATAGCAAAGTGCACTGACATTTTTTTCTCAAAAAGCATGCGGAGTAATATTTTTATGGTCACTCTGGCAACCACAGAGACAGGCGTGGCAAAAGGAAGGGAGCAGAAGGGCTGGCACTGGCCACTGGGAGGAGGAAGGGGCATCTCTCTGTGGCAAGCTGGCAGGGGTCCGAACAGGACAAGACCCAAAGTCCAGCTACTACCCAGAAAATGGCCTGGATCTCTGGCCTGCCTCATCATCCCCGGACTGGAGAATGTAGACAGAAAAACGAATGATAAACTGAGGAGGTCAGGAATTAGGAACTAGTCCTAAAAAAGAAATGTTTATATAGGGCCAGACATCCTGTCAGCATATAAAGGGCAGTTGCTGGCTGAACTCCTATTTGTAGATAGCAGTGTATGTACTGCCAAGTCCACCACAACTAATGTGCTGTCAAGGGTTTGACTTTGCCAGGGGTACCAGATTTTGGGAGAAAGGCTGAGCTGGATCCTACTGCCACTACAGTCTCTGTGTTTAGCCAGCATGGCCCTATCCTTGGCCAGCTAGTCCCTACCCGATGACCCACTGTGTGCACAGTACTGAGCTTAGGGCTTTGGAAAAAAAAAAATTTAGGTTTACATGGACACTGATCTAGCTAAGGATATAATGCAAACAAGAAAAGTAAACTTGGGTTAATGTGAACCCATATATTTCCCCTCCTGAGCCTAAATTAAAAAGAAGGTAGTTGAGGGAAAGGAAGAAAATCCAAAATTCTGCTGAAAGTTACCAATGTCTTGGTAGTTGAGAGTGAAAGCTTAGGGTCATGTGGACCTAGATTTGAACCCCAACTTTTACCAGTAGCTCAGTAACCTTGGAGATGACTTAATTTACTGATCTTGTTCTCTGACCTACAAAGGAGGAGAGATTCCTACATTATGGGTCTGTGGTGAGAATTAAATGAGAAAATTATGACAAGCATTATTATAGCATATCACTGATACTCAATACGGGCATTGTCACTGCGGTTGTCACCCTTAGATCTAGTCTCAGCCTGGCTGTAACTTGGAACATGGGCAAGAGAGGCATAATGACCAGGAGCACCGTGAGGCTGTGGAAGTTCACGTCTGATCCCATGCCTCCCAAAAAGGTACAGTATTCACATCCCAAGGAGCACAAAGGCCTGGTCATCAAGGGCAGGAACAACCTGCACATCAGTCATCAGCCAAGATCTATTTCCTGGCTCTGGTCACTCAGCATGGGATTTACTGTGTTTGTCTTTCCATACCAGACACCTTGTCTCAAGCTGGAGATCATAGCCTGAGTAAGGTCAGAACTTTGGAACGAAGATCACAGCCAAAACCTGCTCTGAAAGACATCCCACCACTGGAAGAAAACTGATGAGTCCAGGGAGAAGTTGCAATTAACAAAGTCTGCTGGTTTCCTCAGGGTGCCAGGAAGCTCAGGACTTACCTCCCAGTCTTCATCATGAATCTTATTAGGGAAGGCCCAATTTTTAACATACATCCTGCTCCAGGTGTGGCTTAACTGGGAAGCAGGAGCTGGGGTGGACCTTCAGGACATGGTCTGGGGCCAGTAGCGGGAAGCTGGTGAACAGTAAGATGATCAGCAGCAATTGGTGAAGAGGAGTTTGTGCCGCTGACCTTGGGCAACACTGCAAACGTGGCAAAATCAACTTGTGGGAACAAAAAGTTATCTCATCCCTCTGTTAGATTAGTCACCCAGTTAGAATTATTTTTAAGATAATGCTCTATTTATATACCAACGAGCTAAGAATGGAACTGGGTGACTCTACAAGCTTTCCAAAATGTTCCACATACTTTACACTGAAAACAGGAATTATAAAATACAGACCATACTACCTCGAAATATCTAAAAAGCTGACAACATTATCATTAAGATGTTTTCAACCATAGTTGAGACCAGAAAAAATGTTTCTTTTTATCATTCCTTCAAACAACCACACACACACACACACACACACACACACACACACACACACTTTGAATCTTTGTCTATATATGAAGTGATTTTGAAACATAAATAATCACCTTTTTCCAAATGTGGTCAAATTAGTTTCAAGAACAGATGGAACTATGCTGGTGTCATTTACTTTCCAGTGAGCAACATACCTCAGACTTGCCTTGCCTAATGGAACTGGCATGTTATCTGGCTAAACACAGAAGCTACTACAGAGTTAGGGTATCAGTACCACAACTTGTAGAACAATAGCTTGTTAGGACAGAGAACTGGAAACTTGGGTACTTGGCTCCTGCTCTGGAAGTCACTTGACAAAAAGCGCCGAGCATTTGCCACCACACTGTCCTAAGTGGTGTAAGACCACTTCCTTCCCTCGGGGAGTTTAACAAACTAGTTGCTGTCACCCAAATCAGTGGCACAGAGGTGCCCAGCTAAGACAGTTTGTGATGAGGTTCTGCATGGATCCAGGAGGAATGAATAAAGGCAAACTCTGTCAGATATGAAGAAGGTAGGGAAGGCACAAATAACCCTAAGGCAGAAACTGGACTCTCCTTGGGCCGCTAGGAGGCTGTGGGTAGGGACCCAGAAGAGACCAGGACCATCGGGCTGAAAAGCAGTGTAGGTGGGAGGATGGATACCAGGCCATCCTGACTCTGACACCAAAGGAAAGAGGCTGGAGGAGTAAGTCAGTGAGGCAGACAGCAGAGCTGAGCCCTAACCATTCACCAAAGTTTTGGGCCACCTTCACCAGAGGTGTATCATTCTGGGAATGACATCAACAGCAGAGAGAGCGAAAGCCATGTTCAGTAGAATTGGGATTGGAGAAGCCCAAGAAGACAGACTTTTGTCACAGAGTCTGAATAATTGATCAGAAATGAAGGCACAAGACGGTGAGGAAGAAGTCAAACTGGAGAAGAGAAACATGTGACCTCAAAAGAGGTGAGAGACAGTGTAGTGCTCAGAAGTGGGAAGCATGATGCCCCAATAATTCGGACATAAGCAGTCCTCAGCCCAGTGAGGGGTTACTGACAGACACAACTGTCAGAGGATCTTTGCTGAGCTATTTAACATAATTTCCTATCTGCATTATAGAGTTGTTGTGAGATTATGTAAGAAATTGTTTTTAAAATTGTTTATTTAAAATATGTTTCTTACACAAAATTAGCAAATGTTGGCCAGGTGTGGTGCAGCACATGTGTAATCCTAGCACTCTGGAAGGTGGGGGTAGAGGGATGGAAGGTTCCAGCCCAGCCTGGACAATTTAGCAATTTAGTGAGACCCTCTTTCAAAAGGAGAAAAAGAAAGAAAAGGACTTTTAAAAAGAATTTTTAAAATCTAGCAAATGTTTTATCTCATATGTGGACCAGTGTGTCTGACCTTCTCATAGTAATTTCCACCTGTTATTGTATATTTCAGATATACAAAGTCATTTTCTAATTCTGGATTATACCATTTTTAGGCCAGTTGCCCCAAAATGCCTGCACATAGCACCCGCACCGCTGCTTACGTACTCTGGCCTGTGGCCACAGTTACTACACATGAAGCGCTTTCTATTTGCAGCTTTATATTCCTACCTTGTGGGTTCCTCACCCCAATGAGGGCCACTTTGGCTCTGTTCAGCTGGGCCAAGCTTTCCTGTCTAATTCTGCTGCTCACCAGCAATTCAGTGATAACCACATGACGGATGTCGGATGTCAGTGTATCCATACAGCATTTCCATCTCCTCCACTTAAAGCCTCAGGTGGTGAGAGCCTAGGCATCCTTTTTTCTTTGCATGCCTATTCTGCATAGACAAATTGATTTTTCAGTAACTGGAGTTTTAATGTTATATTACAGAGTCTTGTGGTCACACTTACAAAGGACGGCAGCATGGGAAAAGTGAATGGGCCAGGAAAAGAGCAAAGAGAGAAAGTAAAGAACTGAAAAGGTCTAATAAGAACCATCCCCTCCACTTCCTCTATTTTGGTCCCTCAGCCCTCGGCAGCCCTTTAGATGCCATGCCTTTCCTGAAGCTGACTGCAAATGAGGTGCTAAGGAGGAAGTGATGGAGAAACCCAGAAAGGGGTCCTGGTGGGAGACCTGAGGGACAAAAGAGGTGAGTGCCTTCCCACCCGTTCCTGCAACTCCACTCTTGCTGTCTCCCCATTTAGCTCTGTTTGTTCCTCAATTGTTTAAGCTCTTAGAAAGCAACTTAGCAAGCCACTTCGGAACTGTGGAGTTAAAGCAGGAATTCAGCCCTTTCCCTTCTTTCTCTTTTGGAGATGCCCCAGGTGAGAAAATCCAGCTCTGACTTGCCTTGAAAGAAAAGCTCTATCGTAGAAAAAATACAACACATTTGTTTGATACAAAGGGGCCAGGCAGAAATTCAAGTACATTTTCAGAGTGATGCATAATAGAAAATATTGGTATTGTTTTCATCCACTTCTGAAATTTTCATCTTTTCCTTGTGTGGCAAATCAGTTAAATTTGTGACATTTGTTACCTCTAAAACTGCAGTGTTTGCTTCCCAAGAACTTTAGGAAATTAACAATACATGGTCTTATGTGGTCTCAAGGCAATAACCTGAAGTAAACTAACAAAAGTAATTATGAAATGCTTAACAAATATTGACTTCTACCCATAAACTGGTATTACACCTATAATTATTACATTATAGATGTCTTAAATACATCCAAAAGTCTATATAACTTGCTACTATATCCTACTTAGATAATTTAATAATTTAATAATTATTAAATTGCTGTGAGGTTTTCAAAACATTAAAAAGAGTACCAAAAAATTCAGTACTTTCCTCCTTTATATACTACAAACATAATTATTAATACCCTTAAAAGTCATCTTCCAACTTTCTTATAAAATTGAAAATGCACAACATAGTCTAGGAAAAGAGAATTTACTTGAAATACAAAATAGTTAAAATCAAGCCCCTTTGGAAAGCATGGGAGGAAATGTCATTTACAACAGTTCATGATTACAGTTTGGCATGAAAAGGAAAGCTGTCAGGAGCTAAATGTTCTGGGACTGGACTATAACTGTGTGGCAGAACATGTGCATAGCATGCCCAAGGTTTGAGTTTGATAATGCCCAGCAATAACAACAAAACGTCAAATGTTCTGATATATTGGAGTTTCTTTGTATGTATAACATCATTTAGTCAATAAGCCACAAGCAGCAATGATGCTCTCTCTCTCTCTCTCTCTCTCTCTCTCACTCTCTGTGTATGTGTGTGTGTGTGTGTAAAATTACTCTTAATTTAACTAATATTGATCAGTCACCTAGTTCACAGATGAAGCAGTGGAAATAGAAAGCAAAGAAAAACAAACCAGAATCCCTGCCTTCCTAAATCTCTGTGCCAGAGGATATTATATGAACAAATGTACAATTCACCTGAATACCTTGTTGGGCGCAGGCGCTCAACATACCATACCCCAGCTGGGACTAAGGACCACGCCAGCTAACCCTAACCCTAACCCTAACCCTAACTCCTGATTGGCCACAACTGGATATAGTAGCCAGAGCCTGCATCCCATTCCCGCCCTGCTTCCTTGTGGCAGCCTGTGATTGGTCACGGCCAAATATATAAACCAGAGCCCGCGTAAATAAACTACAAGTTAACTGTCGTCCACAAAAGCGTCTCCTGTCTCCTGTTTCATTGGGGAGCTGCGCCGGTCAACTGGTGGCCCGTACGGGGAGCGCTGAGACGAGCGCTGAGACGAACGCTGAGACCCTCTCTCCGACAGTACGGGGAACGAACCTCTCTCGACGGAACAGAGACGTCAACAGGTAAAACCGTCAAGCGCCAATAGCGGGGGGCTACTTGGTGGGCGGGGGCTGACAGGTTAAACTGCTCAACGTTGGTGGCGGGGGCTACGCAACAGGCAGCGGGGGCTGCGGGCCAGATGGCGGGGGCTATCGGGCAACCTTGGGCGGACGCGTCGCAAGGGTCAGGAACTCGTAAAGAGAGTTCCGGGGGCCGTAAAGAGGCCAGTTTTGGGGGCGCCGTAAAGGGGCGCGGGGACTAGGCTGTCCCTGTATTAAAAAAAAAAAAAAAAAAAAAGGAAAAAGAAAAAAATAAATAAAAATAAAAAGAAACTCTTGAAATTCCGGTTAACATGGGTAACACAGCTACTCAGCCACTGTCAGTCGCCTTAAGCGACTTACTGAGAGAAAAGGGATTACAAATGAAATGAGAACAAATTCAAAACTTCCTCGATCAGGTCGATAAGGTAGCACCTTGGTTTGGTCCCACGGGGTCCGTTACCATCCCCAGCTAGGATAAATTAGGGAGAGATCTTGACTTTGCAGCAGAAAATGGCCTCTTGGAGCCAGGAGTCAGACCCCTTTGGGCCGTAGTGAGAAGCTGCCTCACAGACACCTCTTGTCGTGACCATATAAGGGCTGGCGCCATGGCGCTTGATTACCATCAGGCAGAATCCTCCCGCGAGCAATCTCGCGAACCCAGTGCCGCAGGCGAGGTAACTCCACCCAACCCAGACTCGTCAGATAATGAGGGGGAGGAAGGAGAAGTATACAAAATGGCGGATGCAGACACCACCGAAAGAGGGGAAGTCACACACACGCAGTCGAGAGGGCCCTACTCTGAGGCCATAAATGAGCTGCAACGCAGGATTTCTCAGAGTAAATGGGTCAACGAAAGCGAGTACGGGATCCCAGGGCCGCCCCGTATAAGACCTACGGCTCTACCTCCCGACCCGCATCTTGCAAGGGGCCCAAGTCAAGCCCGCCTTGATTAAGGGCGCGCCAGCTCGGAGGCCCCAGGGATCCTTCTGCACCCCTATCTGGGCAAGGGTCCTCCAGTTTACCGCTTGTGACCTCCTGGATGGATACTCCCAGGAGATATTATGGGGATTCTCCCTGGCCACCATAAACACCACAAATATGACTTTTCCAAATTGCTCCACCGCAACCTGTTATATGTTATAATGTTGGGATAACAGTGCACTTTCAGCTGTTGTTATGCAGGTACTCCAGTTCGCACCGGTTCCAGTTATGGCGGACTCAGACGAGTTTCCTGTGATCCAGCTCGGGCCAACTCTCCAATTGCCTTTCATAAAGGAATGGGCAGGAACAGGGGCTCTGGCTACCATAACTACACTTGCCGCATTCAGCAGTCTACTTCTGCTCTGTCGGATTCGCAGACAAAGGAATAGGGACAAAGTACCAAACAAGCATTGCTGATCATGGAATCTGGTCAAAGCCCGGCAGCATGGCTCGCCATGCTGTGACGCAGGTGTGGAGCAAAGCATCGCAGGGGGTGTCGTCCTTGGCCAGGAGACACCCCGGTCCCCATGTCGGTGAGCATGTGGGTTGGGCTCATAAAACAATACTCCCACCCCCTCCAAAAGAGCACCAACGAGTAGTGAGGCACTGTCATGACTGCGCAGCATGACGCCTCACGAGGGGCACTGACCTCTGGAGACCCTGCGTCAGTTATAAAGAAAGGGGGAGATGTTGGGTGCAGGCGCTCAACATACCATACCCCAGCCGGGACTAAGGACCACGCCAGGTTCCGCAATGCGCTACGTCCCTCTTTAAATTAGCCAACCCGTGCGCACCCCGCGCTCTACTCCGTACTCTGTGGCAACTCCTGATTGGCCACAACTGGATATAGTAGCCAGAGCCTGCATCCCATTCCCGCCCTGCTTCCTTGTGGCAGCCTGTGATTGGTCACGGCCAAATATATAAACCAGAGCCCACGTAAATAAACTAGCAGTTAACTGTCGTCCACAAAAGCGTCTCCTGTCTCCTGTTTCATTGGGGGGCTGCGCCGGTCAATACCTCTACAAATACTTTAAAGGTCTATGTGCACACATCTGTGCGTATTACATTAAAATATTAGCAGCTTTTCTGTCTGCAACACCATCTTAATAGTTTGATAATTACAACCTATTGTTCCCGATTTTTTCCTGCTTCCACAAACATGTTCAGCCTATTCTCAGTGGAGACCTAAATGAGACTGCATGGCCTAATGAGAAAAAAAATGAATTCTTTGCTTTAGACTCAAGATGGTGAATAAATGTAACATGTATAATTACTCCTCTTCCTTTCCAGATTCTCTTTAATTGGAGGAGAGAGAAAAGATATAAGATGGAATAACACCAAAATAGTGCAACAAATGGGAGAAGTTAGCTATCACTGAAGTTGTTTTTTGACAAATTCTGTAATGTGGAAAGTGCAGGAAGCATTTTAACAGGGGGGAAAAACAGTGTAGGAAGCAATGGTCCAGAACTTGCACTGAGAGTGAGGAGATGCTGGAGGAAATCCACCACAGCTCCAAATGTCAGAGGCAGGAGGAGAAAGAATCAGAAATAAGGGAAATGTGCTCCTGTAAGGTTAGGTTGGGTTACACTGCAGTAATAAAACCCAGATCTCTGTGTTTTGGACTTTTTGCTGGTGTGAGTTGAACAATTTAAAAAAGTGTTATTGCTCACCCCCTCTGTCGTGAGCCCCACTCTGCATCGTTTTCAGTCAGGTACTCAGGGAAACCAGTTATGTAGCCAAGAAAGAAGGAGCCATGCAGCCATCACTGGCTGACATTGCATTAGGCAAAGAAAGTCATATAAGCACATGCGGCTTCAAGAATGGGAATGTATATGTATGAAGCAAACTAGAAAGTGGCATACATACTTTTCATATGCAAATACGTGGTAGATTGTTAGTGTTCACCAAAGTCAAGTTCCCTTCTTCCTGAGATGTACAACTAAACTACATTTTCTAACCACAAACATCCCTACCTATGCACATTGCATTTAGGTGGGACCGTACAACTGAGCTCTGTTCAGAGGTCTGGTGAAACTGATTGCACCATTTCTAGGAGAATTCCCCAGGAAGACATAAAAAAAATTTTTCTGCCTCCAAATTGTGGTAGCACTAACAGACCAAAAATGACTCAGCCAAGTCCAGAATAAAGAGTAAATGAGTTTGTCAGGGATTACTTACAGGGTGGTAAGTAACTTACAGGGCAGTTTAGCTCCTAATATCACTACCTCCCACTTACCAAGCTCCCTTTCAGGTAGGCTTCTAAGCTACACGGGGAAAAGCAAAACCAAGAACCAGAATCCCAGGAAGAATTATATGTTAATTAAGCTTCAGTGAGCCAAATTGATTATCTCAGGAGCTGCACCTGATTGGTGGAGCACACCTCTGGTATGTCTGAGGGGGTTGTAGAAATGTGACCTTGTGATCTGTAGCTGGCCCCTATCCCTTTACTCTGGGGTACAGCCTCCATGAACTAAGTAACCATTTATTGTAACAACACAAAAAGCTGAAACAGAGATAATCAAGAAGGGCTTCTTACTCGATAAGGAGAAAGATAATGCTGTGTCAAGCATGGATAGAACAAGACATAGAGGCTCATGTCTATTAACACTATCAAGGTAAACCATCAGAAGAACATCAAGTAATGACAAATTTGTAAGCAGGCTGAAGACAAGGAGGCAGGAAACAATGTAAATGGAGAACTTGCTCATTGTTAGTCCCTAGGAGTAAATAGAGACCATCAAAGGTCAACAGTTCAGAACACAAAGTAATGAGCCTATTACAAAGTTAGAGTTATAAACAGCCAAAAACTGAGTGACGGTGACAGGGACTGTCTCTGAGAAGCAGCCCAGCAAGGCAATGACAGTAGTACAAACAATAGTTGTATTGTTTAGTTTCTTTTAGGCATGAGGATGTGTTGCATTGATTAAACAAAGTAACAACAAAGAACAGTTAATATGAGAAAATAAATACAGAAGAAATTTTGTTCCACTTTTTTTAATTGTTCAACTGACACGGGCAAAAAGCCTAGTCCAAAATTAGTAGTCTGTGATCCCCTCGAATATACGTGCAAATGTAGTTGAAACAGTGGGGCTACCTCAGTCATCCCTGTAACTGTAACAATCGTCATCAGTTTTGCTAAAGAAATTCTGACCCATAATATCTCAAGTATATAGGGCAGCTTTGTAGTGTAGACCTTCCCCAGTATATTGACCTAGTTAGCTAAACAACAGCAGATAATCCCCAAAGGAAAGCTCCTCTGAGTGCCAACTAAGGGTACCTTTTGCCCATCTGATCTGCTTCTGGAACAGCAGGGGACATGGAACTGGAAAGAAACCCTGGCACAGACAGGGACTTTGGCTACCAGAACTAAGAGCAAGCCCTTCAAAATTCAAACCCTTTCAGGGAGCCACCAGTCAAGATCAACAACAAAATAAGACTTCAAACCCTGACTCAAAAACTAGTAATGCTGATTTTCTGAAGGTATGTCACAGGCAGATAATGACAGGCTGTGGATTCCTGTGTTTGAGGTTCTCAGGTTATTGTACAAGGGGTGACTGGAGAAATACAGCAAGTGTGTAAATTTTAAAATGTATCATAGTAAAAGATACTGCATTAATCCCCTCAATTCTTCCCCTCACTTCAAACTCTCACCCCATCCTTCTTGCCACTTTCAAAAGCAGCTCTGGATGTCCTCTTTCATGGGTGTCTTTATGAGATGTGATTAAAAAATACAGTGAATTCCTCTGCCAAGTATCATCCAAGAGAAAGGCATGCTTGGAAAAACATTAATCACTGGATCTAGCACCTGAGGCTTTTGGCTTCTCTGTGAAATCAAAATGACCATGAAGAGTAAATGTTTTGAATTTACTCAGGACACTGAGGCAACTGTGACAACTAAAGACATTCATGAAATAGAACTTCCAGAACTGCTTCAAAAAGTGGCAAAAACAATGGGATGTATGTGTTGGAAGTGAAGGGGAGTATTATGGGGGAATCAATGACAATGTGTCGTTTACCATCATACAATTTCATTTTCAACAATGTGTCATATGGCAAAAGCCATCTGCAAATCACCCAAAGCCCAGTGGCTTCCATCGCCTGCCTTTCATGGTCTGTGAGTCAGAGGTTCAGGGTGGAGTTTACTAGGCAAGGCTCCTGCTCCATGCAGCACTGACAGAGGCCACTCAGTGTGCTCGGCTAACAGGTGGCTGACCAGAGGATCTAATATGGTTTCCCAGTATACCAAGTGCTTTAATGGGGACCAAGTTCTTCTGGGACTATGGAGTAAAGCCGTGGCACATCTCCAGCATGATGGGTTCAAGGTTTCTTCTGTGGCAGCTCAGGAACATGCCACAGATCATTGAGTCAGCCCAGCAAGTCCACCAGCCTATCTTAGGCTCATACCTGAAGACTTCCATGCATGGGTTCAAACCAAGAGCAAGACAAAGGGTACAAGCTTAATAACAGAGCCAAAATGGATGCAAATGAGTTATTTTTAAAAAGTATTATTGTCATAAAATATACACAACATAAAACTAACAATTTTAAGTATGTAGTTCAGTGGCATGTGTTGATGTTGTGTAACTTTACCACCATGCATCTCTAGAATTTACTTGTTTTATCCAATTGTTATTCTATACCCATTAAACAGTAATTTTACTCCATTTTCTCCCCATCTCCTAGTCCCTGGACACCACTTTTATACCTCTGTCTCTATGCATTTAACTATCTAGATATACCATATGTGTGGGATTATAACTCTTAAGAAATAAATCTCTGTGGATGTCTTGCATACATTCCCAGCATGAATGACACTCAAAGGGCAGCCAGGTTTGTGTAAAGGGGACAGGAGCACTAAGCAATCTGCTCTCTTTGTTAACACTCTGGAATATTTCTCCCAGTTCCCCTTATGACCAAAAATATACATATGAGAACCATCTGGCAGAGATGAGTGAGGACAATTGGGGATGATGACTTCAGACCCATTAATTGTTCAAGAAAGAGCTACTGCATGTCTTCTACATGCCAGCCACTGTGCTGGGTGCTGGGGACATGCTTGTAAACAATTAAGATGACACATCTGTCCTCGTGACTCCCGCATCCAGGTGAGGGGAAAGAGTAAAAAATAAACACAACAGCAAGTGACTTACAGAATGTTATATGTCAGCATCCTTGTATTTATTGGCTCAACCATCTATTTAAGTATTCTATAAATATTCACTAGACATCTATTATAAGTAGCCTGCAGGATGCAACATAGATAGAACATTCTATTAGCTCCTTAGAGCTGAAGCAAATGGCATTCTACACAAAGAATATCATTTGCTATGTTTTATTTCCTAGCACTATTACTTATAATGGAGAAGACGTGAAATTAACAAAAAAAGATTTGAGTTTAAGAAGAATAAAAGGTATGTTCAATTGCTGGAAACCCAATTGTGAGATCAATTAGAATCTTTGTAAGCACAGCTAATAGAGAATTTGCTATCAAAATAAACACAAAGCCATGCTTGAGGCATTCTTGTACAATTCCAGACGTACTCTTCAGTTCTGCTGCATTGAAAAAACAAGAAATAAGAATTCCCAAAAGCCTAACAAACTCAGTGGATTCTAAGTGTCTATACATATTTAGCATCTCAATGGCAATTATTGTTTTGTATGTGCTTCACTTCAGATTATTACTAATATCTGGTCAAAAGCAAAGCTAAACATTATATGGAACTTCTACGTCAAAATGATGAGAAATATTCTTTTGTATACCTAGTTTGACATTCCTTAAAGAATGTTCTATAGTTCATAGCTGCAAAAATGAAAGAAATACTTTTAGCTACTAATAGATTAAAGAAGACCTATCTTGAAGACGTATCACTGGGTGTATTAGTAATTTTCCCATCACTGGTGTAAAATGCCTGACACCCACAATTTGAAGGAAGAGAGGCCTATTTGGCTCACAGTTTCCAGTGGGTTTAGGCCATTTGGCTGGCTGGGAGGCAGAAATGACATGGTGGAGGGAAGCTGCTCACCTCATGGCAGCCAGGAAGCAGAAAGAAGAGGGAAGAGCTGAGGAGAACACACCATTCCAGGTCACACCCCCAGTCACCCACCTCTAACCAGGCCCCACCTCCTAATGTACAGTCAGCTACTGAACTCGGCAGATGAATCCACTGATAAGTACAATGCCCATAATCCAACCACCTTCCAAGCACATGAGACATCTGGGGAACAGTTCTGATATAAACTGTAAGACTAGGTTTGGTAAGAAGTGTGTTTCATCCTCCAGTAAACCTCCCAACAGGAGGCTGCTGGGTGCACTCCACACTTTTTTGTGAGTAGGAAGAGATTATTGAAAGAAAAAATAGTTTCTGTCTAAGAGAGAGAGAAGGTGGCTTGGAAAGTGGTTGCCCCTCCACACTTTTCTTTAGAGCAAGAAGAGCAACAGAACTAGGCCAACCGGGCAGACATCACACAGCCCTCCGCTGACCACCCATCACTTCTCTCTGCGGTCCTGTTCACACTATAGTTTTCTCCAACACAAGAAGTCACCTTTTAAGTCACCCTTTGTAGAGTCTCTGGACCACTTTATTGGAGAAAGCAAGGAAACTGTACCAGATGACATCTATGGAATATTCTGAGATTCAGTGTTGACTTTCTCAGCTACATCAGGAAGCCTGGAAGTGAGGCTCATGTCTTTTAAGATGTAAAAGACCTACTGATCATTAGAGCACCCTTTTTTCTAGGCTCATAAATTGATAGTGCCAGTGCCGAGATCTCTAAGTAAGAGAAAAGTCAGAGTCATGTTCATTTTCTTTTCCTTCCTACCTAGTAGGCACCTGCTTACAGGATCATCCTAGCTAGGAACTAGACATACCAGATAGACTTCTCTCTCCAAAAGAGTCATAGACTCCATAACTCCTTGATAGTGCTAATTGTGCTTTATTTAACAAAGCACAGAGAAGGTGTGTCTGTGCTTGCTGCATCCCACATCACTTCCCTACAGAACAAGCCCCACAACCTCATCTTGATAAGAAAGGAACTGTGTCCTACAGTGACACATGTCACTATCTTCATAATGGTTTGGAAAAGTCAACCCTAACATCATAGCAGAAGGCAGCTTTGCTTCATGAAAAGAAACATAATTCAAGTTGTACCTGTGCCATTTTTTTCTCTGAAACAGCCAGTGGGCCACCTTAGCATTTCCCTGCTAGAATATGATAGGAACCATTGTCTCTCAACTAGGAGACATAATTACTCAAGATTCTCTCCCTTCCTCTTTCTCCTTTGCCTCACTCTCCCTCCCCCAATTCTTCCTAGCCACACTATCTCTGAAAAGAGCAAAGAACAGGGGCAGCTGTGGCCCCTTTTTAGACCTACTGGGGAGCTCCAGAAGTAGGAGGCATGGAGAGTTATGCAGACATCTGAAAGTCCCAGTGACACTGCCAATCGTCCTCTCCTGGTTGCAGAAGCACTAGCGGCCATGGAACATGAAAAATAAATTAGGAGAATGTGAATGCCTGGGCTTTCTCTCTATCCTTTGACCAAACTCAATCAATAAAGTTCTCAGCTCCTGCCTATAGAGGGCAAACCTAACAGTGCATGGCTCATGGGCTACCAGAGAGTAGTTAGAACTACGGAATATTTAAAATGAGAAAGTCCCCAAGTTGCCCTAATTGTAGTTACAGAGATTTACCCATGAACACACCAAGTTCGCGGCAAGGTCTTGGTTCACACCTGTCCAAAGGGGCTTTGGCCTCATGAGTAAGAGCCCGGAGTCTTTGTGGTCTCCCAAGGAAGGTCAAGGAGTTTATGATTTCAGAGAATCCCTAACTCTGTTTTCTGGAAATGAATATCCAAGTAAGAGTGAATAGAAAAAAAAGAGCATACCTGGGCCTACCCATGACCCTGACCCTGCACTGAACCCTGGAACACTGGCCTTTTTGCCTTTGGAGTAACCATCGTAACAAGAACAGGAATCCTGAGTATGTCCATCTGGTGGTCAGGCAGGAAGCCACGCCTTGTGCCACAGGCTGCACTGAGCCAACAGTCCTGAGCATTGGGGCAGCCAGGCAGGTCCAGAGCTTGCCAGTTAACTGGCTCTCAGATAAAGTAAAAATGGCAAAACTCTTGTCTGCCAGCTGAATTATGTGAGCATAGAGTTTAGCCGCCTTATTTAGTTCTATCATATTCAAATAGTTTTTAAAACACTCCTACTGCAAGAATTTATGGTGCTCTTTTGTGACTTTTTATTTTACTGGTAGTGTTTTCTGCCTCTTTCCCGAAGCTGTGAGTTTGGGGGAAATTGTTTGTTTCCACTAACCATCATGGTGTTGAAAGATCAGTCCCAGTGTTAGAGAAAACACAGCAACCAGCCCCATTCCCTACGGAAGCATATGAGGTTACCAAGTAACCACAGTATCAGCTGCCCTGAGGGTCCTGGAGGAAATAGAGCCAGTGGTGTGTGACAGGGTGACAATAAGGAATGACAGACCAGTAGGTGCCACTTCAATATCAGGCTGCCGGGGTGTAGAACTCTCCGTGTCAAGGTTATCAAAGCTGTGAACACAATCCTGTTAGTAAGTGGGTCTGATAGGGACACAGAACAACTAGGCCCTCATGTGACAGTATGGATGCCCAGATGACAGCTCTCTGTGGTTCCATCTAGGGAAAGTGAGCAGCAATTATCAAGCTCGTGTAACCAGCATGACTTTATGGTGCAAACAAGGACACCAGTGACCATGGCGGTGTCTCACAGTTTAAGGTTCTCATGATATTCTGTTCCTCCAAACTTCTGCTTGAGTCACCAATCAGAATGAACTCTGAGTTCATTAACTTGAGCTTCATATTAGTAAAACTTTCAGAGATAAGGACTAGTTGTGAAGAAAGCCACTCTGTGTGAGCTATGTTCCTGCCACACCTTAAACAGGTACCTGTCCGTGTATGCAGTGACACATATCCTAGATGTTCTAGATGACCCCAGACCTATCTTCCCTCCGCGCACCTGTCAGAGCTTCTTCAGAAAACTGCTACAATACCTTGAACTTGCTCCAGAGACGCCTCCCTGCCCACTGAAGGATCTTGCCAGAAATGGTCACAATTGTGTGATCACCCTGGTGATCTTGCTTTCTCTATAGCAGAGAGCCATGGCCCAGAGACTCCAAATGTCCAAACATTCTGGGCACTGACCTGGATGCCAGACTCATCTCCCACTAGAAAGGTCATCAGGACTAATCCATTGAGTTCCTCAATCCTGCTCCCTTCTGATACTACAAGTTACTCAATCCTGCTCCCTTCTGATACTACAAGTTACTCAATCCTGCTCCCTTCTGATACTACTCAAACTTCCCAACCAGTATCCCTGGGCTCCTTCGACTATATTTCTGCCACATCCTCCCTAACTTGAGCTGGTCTCCAATCCTTCCAACCCCCTGGGCTTGTTCACTGGGTGTGCCGAACTATAAAATGGTCCTGTCCCTCCTACCTCAAGACTCTATCCTACACCCTGTTTTATTTCCATCCTACCACTTGTTATTTGAAACTGTCTTATGTGTTTACTTGTTTGCTGTTTGTTTCTCTCTGCAGGATAATAGTGCTGTCAAAGAAAGGGCTCTGTGTTGAGACATCCACTGCTGTGCCCTTAGCGCCCAACAGAGTTAGTTTGTCCTCTTAGTGGATGCTCATTAAGTAGTTACTGAAGTGGACACTGGGATGTCATACACTTAGGGGACTGTTGGAATTGTGTGACTAGGATGGGAAGTCAGGGAGGGGAGAAAAATTGAGGACTCAGGGGAGGATCACTGGGTGTTATCCTCATAAAGACAAGGGACTAGAAACTTCCACAGAGAGTGGGCAATGTGTGCCTCTATGTTTATTTGTTTCCACTGATAATGAGAGTGAAGGAATTCTTTTATAAAGCAATAGGAGAAAAGAGACAAACAGCTAAAAAAAAAAAACATCAGAAAAGTGATCATGAATTATGACACCTGAGAAAGCTGAATCATAAGTCAGTTCTGAAAAAAAGCCAAGAACCAACACAGTTTATACCAGACAGCTTCCAAAGGCTCAGGAACCCATGGACAATGATTACTTGTAGAAGCAGTACAGGTATGTGCATGTGTGCATGTGAGTATGTGTGTAGGAAGGTCTAAACAAAATGATGCTTAATGGCTTACAAGTTTGATCTTAGATCTGTTCCCTAACACCCACCATACCAATGGACGAATGACCCCTTCTATCCCAGTGAGAGAATAGATCTCTCCAAGGAGGGTAGCTAGAGGTCATGGCCCCAGCCGGAGTTGGAATGCTACACTAAAAGCAAGGGGATTAAGTGAACATTTGTGTGTGTAAAATTATTTATAGACGACAGAACCCTCTCCAAGACAGCCCCCAGATGCTATTAGTGAGTCTCATCATTCTATGCAGGAGATTAGAAAATCTTCCCCACACGCAGCAGTCTAGCTACAGTGAATTCCACAGATCCACAAGCCTCACTAGCAACTCTGACTGTCTAAGTCTTCTGGGGCCCCCGCTCTTAAATTATAGCAGGTGACCCCAAATGACGAGACCTTAAGTAAAGCTCCTAGAAGTACTAGAAGCTAAAATAACAAACAGTAAAAGGAAAGTTTACAAAGGCTATACAAAAAGAAAACTGTAAAAATTTCTTTTAATACTAAAGATATCCTCCGTACAACAAAAACAACTTTCTAAAAGAAAGAAAGAATAAAAGAACTTGTAGAAATTTAAAATATGGGAAATTTAGCAGATGTTATGGACAATATAGTTGAGGCAGTCTTTTGGAAGTAAAATAGAAAGAAAAAAAGAGACTATAGGAGAGAAATGATAAGAAAATTGGAATACCAGTTTAGGAATGTCATGCCTGGGCAAATCTGCTTCTTAGCTCACCTGGTGGAGATTGGTCAGCCTGCTTTGCAGTGGTCTTCCATCTATGAAGGCAGATATTTGTTCACTTGTCACTTTTTTGGTGAATATTGTAGTTGGTCTCATTCTTCATCACAGTGATTCTTGCTGCAGTATCTGCACTGGGATGCCCAGGACAGCCACTTTTCCCATAACACAGAAGATGGTCTCTAGATGTTTCTTGTGCTGCTTGGGGGAGGAAGGCTGCAGCTCTGTGTCTGCTCATTTCCCCAAAGAACAGACCTTTACCTCCCTTAGCAGCAGTAGGCCTCATTTTAGATCTAAAATGTTCCTCAAAAGTCTCTTGGTGAGGGCAGAGTTAAGTGGTACTGTGCCTAACTGGCAAGTATGAGGTCCTGAGTTCAATTCCTGGTATCCTTCATCCAAAAAATGTTTCATTGGTTT
The DNA here is from genome assembly GCF_034190915.1 of Cavia porcellus. Taxonomy (NCBI): domain Eukaryota; kingdom Metazoa; phylum Chordata; class Mammalia; order Rodentia; family Caviidae; genus Cavia; species Cavia porcellus. The sequence goes on along the minus strand of NW_026947496.1, from coordinate 36,136,130 downwards.
GGAAGGTGATTGCATTATAGGGGTGATACATCTATTGATGGATTCATCCATTGATGAGTTCGTCCATTGACGAGTTCGTAGGTAAATGTGTTGTTAAGAGGTAAGGCCTGGTTAGAGGTTGGTCGCTGGGGATCTGATCTACATTCTTGTCCCTTGTTCTTTCTTTCTCTCACTGTTTCTTGGCTGCCAGGGAGTAAACAGCCCTCCTCTGCCCAGGCCTTCCCACCATGCAGTCTCTGCCTTCTAGCCGACCAACCATGGACTGAACTCTCTAAAACTATGAGCCAATATAAACCTCTCCTTCTTTAAATTGTGGGTATCAGGTATGTAGTCTCAAAGACAGGAAAGTGACTAATATAGCTGCTTTCCCTTGTCTCTGTACCAAAGTGTTCTTGATTTTAATTTTTTAAAATTTTAGTTTATTAGTAAATGTGTATAGTACATAATGTTTACATTCCTTGTGGGAAACTGGTACATGCACATAACACATCTTAATTCCTTATCTTTGCCCCTATCTCTTCCATCCTTCCCATCTCCACCTATCTCTCGATCCCCCCACCACTTCTGTGTACATTTTTAGAACATAATGTTTAAGTTCCTTGTATGGAATTGGTACATGTACATAACATTTTTTTTCATCCCTTGGTCCCTCCTTGTCCCCTTTTCTATCTTTTGATCCCCTTCCCCTTTGAGAATAATCTGTCTTCCTATTTCCCATTATCTGTCATTTCTTTTGCTCTTTATTTTCAGTCTGAGATTCTCATATCAGAAACTATGTGACATTTAAGGTTGTGTGTCTGATTTATTTCTAACATGGTCTCAAGGTGCATTCATTTTCCTATGAATGACTCAAGTTTATCTTCTTGATAGCAGAGTAGTACTTCATTGTGCACAAATACTACAGTTTCTTTATCCATTCATCTGTGGTTGGACATTCGGGCTGCTCCCTACTGCACTCCATGCTCAGCCCTAAGTAACTATTAGCCTACCTTTTGTCTCTCTGGTTTCTCCTAGTCTAGACTTCATAGGAATAAAATCATATGACATCTGGACCTTTGTGACTGGCTTATTTCACTTACCATCACTATTTTTTCAAAAATTAGGCTGTAGTATACATCAGTACTTTATTCCTTTCAATTCTGCTCTTGGAAGATACCACATTTTGCTCATCCATCTTTCTGTTAGTGGACATTTGTATCTTTCCACCTTTTGGCTATTATGAATATGCCACAGAGACCATTCATGCACAAGTATTTGTGTAAAACTCTTCAAGTCCTGATACTCTAGTGGCTGAGACCTGGGCCTGGCTCTCAGCTGTTTGTCTCCTCCTGGAATAGACAAGAATCTCTTCAAGCACTTAGCATTTCATTCTTTTCTTCTCAATAATCAGTCACTAGCTTCCCAGTTCCACTGTCCTTGTACTTAACTATTTTCCCAACATTTCTGAAATACCTGACACCTCTACCTGCTAGAGTATTCCTTCCCTCTGATCAACAACCCTGGTGTGCCCTGTAGTAATTGGGTCACTGCCCAGGGTCAGGGCTGTCTGCCTCACTCACAACCAGCTACAGAATCCTCACTGCAAGTGAGGGGTTCGGGTCCCAACCCATCTACCCACTTGCTTTCTCCTCTCTGGGGAATTTCCAGCACCCAGATTTGGTGAATTGGGCTCTCTGAGGAACAGATAGATCTTTCTCCCTCTCTCATTTCCTTTCTTTCATATTTCAACAAATACATTTTTATTATGTTTATTCAACATCTACAAAGTTGGGTAAATATACTGTCAGCCCTCTGAATCCTGGGGCTCCTCGTACATAGATTCAACCAACCATGAAACAAAAATATTCAATGGGGAAATTGCATCTGTACTGAACAAGTACAGACTTTTCTGTCATTATTCCTTAAATAACATGGTATAATAGCTATTTACATCGTATTTACATTGTGTTAGCTATAATAAGTAGCCTAGAGATAACTTAAAGCGTATAGAAGGATCTGGGGAAGTTCTATGCAAATATTGTGTCATTCTGTTGAAAGGACTTCAACATTTGTAGCTTTTGGTATCTGTGGGGGTCCTGCCACCACTCTCCTGTCTATACGGTGAGATGACTGACCACTTTTGACCCAAAAGAGTAAATGCTGACAATATCAGACATTTTTTCTCGTTTGATTTTTTTAAAATATTGCACTAAAAAACATGAACAATAAATGAAAGAAAAGTGTTCAGAACCACATCAGCCATTTTAATCTTCCTTGTTTTTTCCAGTCTTTGCTCATAGAATTTAGCATACTGAATGGAAAGAGTCATATCATACACACAACTTTTCTCTTCTGCATTTTTCATTTTCCTAAGTCTCAGACAATTTTTTTTTTGTCATTCTAGCGGCTCCCCTTTGCCAAACACACTAGAGCAGATACTGAGTGAAAGCAGGGATTTGATCTCTGCATGATATGATCCAGGCATTCAGTGAATTTTTGCTGAGTGGATCACAGCCTTTATAATTGTGTTTTTAACAACCACTTGATTTCTATGTGTAGATCATCTGGTTACCTCCAACTATTCACTTGAAGCAAAAGAATAACCACCACCACTCCCCTAGTGCTTTTTTCTTCCCTTTAATTATTTCCTTAATATGAAGTTTCAAATGTGGGATGGAAGGTTTAAGTGGTTTTACCTTTTTATTCTTCTTGAAAATAGAAGGGAGACTATTAGAAAAGAGGAAGACAAGCAAGGAGAGAGTAAGGATAGTATCAGTGAAGGTTACACACATACATGAAAATACCACCATGAAATTAATTATTCACTATACCTAATACCTAATAAAAAGAGGGAACGAATTAATCTTCAAAAAAATTGTACGCTTTTTTTTTTGATTTGGTTTGGCTTTTCTGGGATAGGCTCTCACCATGTAATCCAGGCCAGCCTTGAACTTGCTATACAGTCTGGGTTGGCCTTAAACTTTCACTCCTCCTGCCTCAGCCTCCTGAGTGCTAGGATTATAGGCATGAACCTGACTCTATGCTTCTTGATATATATTTCCAAACTGCTTTTCAGAAAGAAGTGTTTCAACATAGACTGCTACTAGCAACACCATATATAGTTTTCCAGCTGACAGATGGGGGTGGAGACCAGCCTTGAGGACCAGATGGCAAGTGATGCTGAGAGAACCCTGGTTTATAAATCTGGAAAATTCACTGCCTTCAGCTGCTGCTTTAAACAGTGGTCAGCTGGGTTTCCCTGTGTCTGCATGTTCCAGGTGCTTCTGTGATGCCATTCTCCTTACCTGATCTAAATCAGTAAGAGTAAGCTTACGACTGGACGCAAGTCAGAGCCAGTTTTGACAGAAAGCTGGAAGGCCCAGATGCCTCTTGCTTGGAGTGCCTGGATTGCACGTGGGCTGTTCCTCAGCTGCAGGACCTTGGTCTCTGTCTGCACATCACTCAGATTGCACAAGACATGTTTGTGTAAAAATGTGGCTTCACCACCTACTCCTCAACCCAACAGCACCCAGCAACCACTATATATATGTAGGGGCATCAGCCAGGAAAGGAGGTGCACACAGAACTTCCAGTGTGGCTTCACCTGCAAGGAACAGCAGCAAAACTAATGCACACTCACCTCAGAAGCATTAGTTTATTTCCAGTTCTAAAAAACCACGGGACCATGGGTGACTGACTCACTTGCCACCTACAGTCCTCAGTCCCCTTCTCTGTCTGAGGATGAGGACAGCTGCTTTTCACCTCTGGAGGTTACAGTGAGATAGAATGAAACACTGTGTGAGGACTCTGCAAAGTGAGGTATGAATGGATTCAGAGTATTGTGACGGTCATTGAAAACCCAGCTTTGAAGTATCCAGAGAGCAAAAGGGTACAGATGCTATTGTGGACTCCCCAGCAGCCACTCCAATCCCTTGCTTGCTGGCTGAACCTCAGCTGTGTTTGGTGGCAGGTGGCTTTATGTTCTGTGTGCAGGATGGACCATGATGTCGCCCAAAGAGCCATAGAAGAACTGCTTGGCTCTGATGCTATGAGGCAAGCAGGGCAGTCCATTCTGACCAAAGGAGCAATGCACAACTGGCAGCTGCTCTGCTGAGATCTCTTCCTCCCTGTTAGACCAAGACCCTGCAGCTTTCTCTCACCAGGGTGGTGCACTGTACGACCCTGTGTGCTCAGTGCCTTAGCCACCTGACACCAACAAAAGGAAGCAAAGAGCAGCACAGGACACTGGGCCACAGCCTGACACGGTGGAACCAATACATCAGTCCGCTCTGGAACTGCCTGTGCCCAGGTTCCTTCTTACCTATGGTTTGCTCATGAAACATGCGATATTCTCTATTCCAAGGCACGAAAGAGACATGGGGTTATTTTGCAAAGGAAATTAAAGGAAACAGATTGTGGTAACACCCGTGCACTATAATCCCACACTGTGGAGAATCAAGACAGGAGCAAAAGTTTGAGCCCTACTAGGCAATTTAGTGGCTTAGTGAGACCTTGTTTCAAAAACTTGGTTAAAAAAAAAAGTGTTGGATGTACTTCAGTGCAAAGGCCCTGGGCTCAATTGCCAGTAATATGAGAGAGAGAGAGACAGAGAGGAGAGGAGAAGGTAAGGGAGAAGAAGGGAGAAGAGAGAAAGAAAGGAAAAAAAGGAAAGGAAAGGAGAGAAAAGAATAGAAGTGCCCTGATCTCCTCCATCTCCCGTGCCCTGTGAGGACCCCAGTGTTTGCCCCTTATGCCCCTCCTGCCACCTGAGGACACAACAAAGGTACAGCTTGGAAGCAGAGAGCAGTTTTCACTGGACACAGAGTTCATCAGCACCGTGATCATGGACTCCTAGGCCCCAGAGCTGTGAGCAAGAAATTTCTGTTTACAAATTACCCAGTCCATGGAATTTTTGTTATGGCAGCAGGGATGTACTAAGATAGCACCCCTTCTTAGTGTTTCAATTTTGGACCTTAGAAACATAGAGGTATACATGGATAATCCCTCGTTGATGACGCCGAATCATCATTAATCCTCATAAAAGGCCCTCTTTTACTGTCATTATTTTTATATTATAGATGCTATTAAGCCAACTTTACCTGGGAATTAAGAATTTACCAACAATACACATTTACCTATGTGCTCATCTACTATTCCATACCCCTGCTTGGCTTTTAGAGGAAGTTAGGACCTTGGTGTTTATCATTCTTAACCTTTTTTATCCTGGTGACATGTATCTCTAACCAATATATTATTAAACTTTTCTTGTTACTTAACATTTTTTACCCAGAGTGAATGTGAATGGAGTCAATTTACATCCAGTGTGGCAAGATAGTCCATCCTGTGGATATAGTTTGATTTATCCATGCTTATGACTAAGGATATTTGAGGGGTTCTTTTTCATTTTTTACTACATAGAGAAGAATTTTGGGAACATTTTTGTGTATTATCTTAATATACAAATGTAAAGATTTTCTTGAATATTTATCTAAACTCGAATGTCAAATGTGCAGACATTCTGTTGCACAGTTATCTGCCAGGTGGTTTTCCTCGGCAGAAGTGCTAACTTATTTTTTACTAACATCATATAGGGAATCTCACTGATAATTTTTTTGCTAATATTTGGTATTGCTAGACAGCTTTATTCTATAATTATGGAGTATAAAGTGGTGTTTGATGGTGCACTGGCTTAAGAGTACCCTGAGGGGGCTGGGAATTTAGCTCAGCGGCATAAGCACCTGCCTTGCAAGCAGGCAGTCGTGAGTTCAATCCCCGGTACCAATAAAAAAATAAAAATAAAAATAAAAATTTAAAAAAAATTGATTTCTTAAAAAAAAAAAAAAGAGTACCCTGAGGTTTAACATCATTGTGGAACTTGTTGGTTGTAAGTGGTTTCTCTTCTGTGAAATATACTTTTTCCAACTTTTGCTCATTTTCCTATATTGGGTTATTTGTCTTTTTCCTATTGTCATGTATGACTTCCTTATTATTACTGAGTTGGTTTGGTTTATTTATTAAAATGAAAGTGTTGTCAAAGCTATTGTCTCACCAAACCCCCTGAGGGGGTCCTTGCTTCACCCTAGTTTGTGGTTTATTATTGTGTTTATTGGTTACTTGTGATACAAGTTCTCGTTCTCTCTCTCTCTCTCTCTCTCTCTCTCTCTCTCTCTCTCTCTTTCTCATATCGGTTGAACGGAGGACCTTCACACTGAGCTACACCACCAGGCCTTTTATATTTTAAGACCCAGTGTCACTTGATTGGCTGGGCTGGGCTTCAGTTTGGGATCCTACCCAGCCTCAGCCTCCCAGAGTGCTGGGATTACAGGCATGAGCCACTGTGCCTGGCTTTTCACCTCTCTTAAAGATATACAATGACTCTCAGAAACAATAGATTCTACATATGTATCAAGAAAGACTTCAGATGTGGTGAGAAGGAATTTGGCATTCCAAAGCCCTCCCTAGCAAAATCCAGACCCTGGGAAGTGGTAGGTGGCTGTGTCCTGGGACTCTGGTGGGAGAGAAGGACCAGGCTTCATGGAAGGGCACATGTTTAGAAAGGATGGGAGTGAAAATCAGAAGCTCCGTGAAAGAAGTGAGTTGGCTGGTAATTAAAGGAGCAAGGCCACCTGCGCCTGTTTTTAGTTTTATGTTCACTTTTTAAAAGACTTTGTTTTTGAAAACTCAGATTTCATAAATTGAGACAGACGATAATACAGAGTGTGCAATGCATAACCCCATTCCCAGTTTCTCCTGCCATTAGCACATTGTATGTATTAGGATTGACGAAACAATATCGATATATTGTTCAAAGTCTCTTCAGATTTTCTTGTTTTTATGTCTTAATCTGCTACAGGCCGTCACGTGGGAGCCAGTATCATAATTAGCTGTCTGTGTCACCTGACATGTGACGGTTTTTCAGAGTTTTCTTGTTTTGGATGGCCTTGGCAGTTTCGAGGAGAACCGGTCAGGCATCCTGTACACTGCTGTGTGTCAGAATTTGCCCGACATTTTTTGTCTCATGATTAGACTGGGACTCTGGGGCTTAGAAGGGGATCACAGAGCAAAACGTGTCATTTTCATTTTATCAGACCAAGACATGTTCATTTCTCAAGGATGCTGGAAACAAAAACCACAACTGAATGGTGGAAATGATGGAAAGTTACTGGCACACAGTTCTGGAGGACAGAATTCTCAAACCAAGACATCAGGACTGTCTTCTCTCCCCACCCACACCATCTTTCCATGCCTGTTCCAGGCCCTGGCTGCAGCTCCACAGCTCCAGATTCCACTTCCTCTTCACAGACCGTCTTCCCCACGTGTGACTATTTCCTTTTCCTACAACACTGGTTACACTGGGTTAATGGCCCATAAAACTCCAGTGTGACCTCTTCTAAATTTAACTACATTTACAATGACCCTGTTTCCAAATAAGGTCACAATTTGAGTCACTGGGGATTAGAATTTCAGCACATCTTACCGGAAGAGGTAATTCAACCCACGAGGATATATATTATCAATATGATTCATCACTGTTAAACTTGATCACCCAGTTGACGTCGTTTCTGTTGCTCTTTCCTTGCCATCCTATCTTCTCTGGCAGGAAGTCGCTAGAGCAGCCACATGGAAGGAGTGGGTTGAGTTGTTGTAGAGTAGGGTGTGCTCCCTGTCCTTGAGAGCATCTGCCGAATTCTTTACTCTGCTTAAGAGATTTGTCTCTCCTTTTCTCTCCTATTTATTAATTTATTCCATATTTGTAACTACAGAATTGTGCATATTTATTTTAAACCTTAGGTTATAATTCTGTTCTGTGTATTTATTGCTTATACTCTCCAGCTTTGCCCACTGAAAGTTCCTTCAGTTGGATTCTCTGACTCTTTGACATATCCAAATTCATGTGAAATGTTTTTTAAAGGAATTCCTTATTTCCTGGAATTGTAAAATGTTTCCTCTGTCCCAGTCCTAGAATCAGCTATTTCTCCAAGGATTCCTGGCCCCTTTTATTGAAGAATGGGGTTAGAAACCAAGATCTGGGTGCTAGGATGCCCTCTGCCCCTGGGATATCATTGCTTTCTGACTTTCTCAGCTGACAGAGCCAAGAAATCTATTTCCACACATTAAACCTGCATATGCATATCTGTATATATTTCTACACACAACTATCCAGACTGAGTTAAACATGAGTTACTACTAGATGTATCCAGCTGTAGTTCATAACTACATAGTCCACTTTAGCCTTCTTCCTCTTTTTTATCTATAAATTCCCATCCAACTGTGAGGACCACATTACCCATTTCCTTGATTGTTCTATTTCAGGAAACATAACCAGCAATGCTCGAACTTTAAACTCCCATGAGAAGAAGCTTCAGTAGTGAGACTCAGTGCTGACACACAGCTCCTTTTGCCTTTGGTCTTACCAAAGCCACTCATTTAGAGCACTTCCACCTTCTGCTGTTTCTGAGATTGTTTTATGTATTTGTAATTTCTCTTATCATTATCTGTGTTACTTCCTAAGAACACATGACCTCCTAAATAGTTTTATTTTAAATTTGCATCTGCTAAATTCATGTGCTAGGTTTTTGACTATTTATAGTGTCACATATCTACCATTACAGAATTATACAGAATAGCTCCAGTCCCCTAAATATCCCTTACTCAGGTCTCCCCTTCTCCCAAACCCTGGGCAACCACTGATCTTCACTGTATTGATAGCATGCCTTTTCCCAAATGTCATACAGTAAGGAATCATGCAGGGAATAGCCTTTTTTGTCTTGCTTCTTTCACTTAGTGATGTGGACATAGGCTCCTCTTTGTCTTTTCATGACTCAGTAAATCATTTCATTTCTGAATGACATTTCATACTACGAAGGTACCACATTTTGTTTATCCACTCCCCTGTGGATGTACATCTTAGTTGCTTCTACATTTTGGCAATTTTGAATGACCTTCTAAAAATAAACATTAATTTTCAGGGTTTGATTTTAAGAGGTAAACATTGATAGATTTGCAAGAAATTGCCAAACAGCTTTTGAAAATGGTTACACCATTTTACACACTCACCAACACTGAATTAGTTTATGTTCCTCTGTATTCTTGTTAGTATTTGGTATTGTCAAGGATTTTTATGTTGGCCATTTTAAGAGGTATGAAGTATATCACATTATTGTTTTGATTTATAATTCTCTAAAGAAATCCAATGTTAACAATATTGTTATGTGATTATTTGCCATTTGTATATCCTTTTCTGGAAGTGCCAGTTCAGATGTTTTGCCCATTTTTTAGTTGAGTTGCTTTCTTCATGTTGTTATAAGTTGTTTGCATATTTTGGATATCAGTCATTTATCACATATGTTTCACAAATATAGTCTTCAGTCTATGACTTACCTTCTTATCCTCTTAATTGTGTCTTTTCTAGAACAGAAGCTTTGAATTTTAATGAAGTACAATTTATCATCAACATGCTTCATTCTTGGATCATGTTCTTGTTCTTAGTATATATAAAACTTAATCAGTAAAGTCACGGTCGTTAGGCTTCCCCTGTCTTCTTTGTGAACTTTTTTCAAATTGCATTTTGCATTTTGAGTGTATGATATTCTCAGAGTTTGTGAGGTTTTGTTTTGTTGATTTTTGGCATACATACACACAGTTGTTCCAACATAATTTATGGACAATATAGTCCCTTTCCACTGACACTCATTTAAACAGTTGACTATTTGTGTGGCTCTATTTCTGAGCTCTGTTCTGTTCTGTAGTTCTTCTGGCCTCTTCTTCCATCACTGCCACACTGTCTTTGACCACAGTTTGTATTCTTTTAATTCCTGCAGATCATTAGTGTCCATCCTCCACCTTTGTTCTTCTTCAGTACCATGTTGACTGCTCTGGGCCTTTTGGGACTCCATATAAACTTTACAATCAGTTTTTTAACATCCACAAGACAACATTCTAGAATCCTGATTGGGACTGCACAGAACCTCTAGCTCAAGTTGGAAAGAGCTGGCATCTTACCAACCTTGTGTCTTCCAATCCATGAACACAACACCTATTTCTAGTTCATTTTTTATGTTATTTAAAATTTTTGTTTTGGATAACAGAACATAAGATGGACAGAAGTAGCCATTCTGCCAGCGACTCAGACGAGATCATAGACAAATCCTCCCTTTCCATATATAATTTACAAAAATAAGAAAGGGGCAAATGTTTGGCTTCCTGTGAATGAATAAGGAAACAGGAGCCCTTTTGATGTTTACGCTGAGCATTTACTCTATTAAAAGGACTACTCCAGCTTTTAAAAAACTCTCAAGAAATTAGTATTTATGTGTAGTTGTCTTAAATACACAAAGAACAATGAGTAAAATCTGAGATCTCACTTTAAAAAGCAAGAAAATATAAATTTCATTTACTCATCATTAGTTAGGCCAACAATCCATGACTGAATTTCACTAAAATCTAATTTATTTCAGCAAACTAGAGCGTGGCTGCTACTAACAAAATGAAAAAGAGAGCTGAAACAGTTCTTGTTATATTTGGGTCAAAAAAAGTTTGATCTCAATTTTCTAGGTCATTTAGGTAGAATTTGGGTCTAGGAATGAAGGACCCAGTAACTACTTTATCTCAGTTTTCTGTGATAGAAAATAAGTACACATGAAAGCACAATCTGAATCAGTTGTATTAATAATGAATATATATTAGCTGTTTATTCATTCATTTAATCCATGAAAGTGTGTTAAGGATTATATGTCAGGCACTACTATAGGCACAGAGGAGAGACACATCCTAAAACAAAGCAGGGAACAGGGAGGAGGCATGGACTGTAGGCCGCGGTTTACCTGGCGTGGTGGAAGAGAGCTTCCCAAAAGGTGAGAGTGGGTCCCGTACAAATCTAAAGGATGAAAGAGGCAGAGCCACACAAACATTGGGAGGAGAGGCTTTCCAAGCAGACAAGAGCCAGTTGTGGAGTCCAGGGAAGCGATGACTAAATTACTAGAGATGGAGAAGTGACAAGAGATTGGCTTGGAGGTATTTTTGAATGCAGAAGCAACAGGATTTAAGAGTGGATTTTGAGTGAGGTGTGGGAGCAGGATGGAGTCACTCGGGAGGTCTATTTAACTTCAGCAGCCGACATACAAATCTAAAAGTGACCTCCTAACTGCCTCTGCCTCCCCACGACAGGGAATAGGGAGCATCCAGCGCTGTCTGCACTCACTTATTTATCTTTATTATTTTCTTCATTTCTCATAAGTGTCCATTTAAAAGTGTTTAATGCCAGATGTGGTGGAGCATGCCTGTAATCCCAGCACTCGGGAGGCTGAGGCAACAGGATCATCGCAAGTTTGAGACCAACGTGGGCTACAAAATGAGCTCAAGGCCAGCGTGAACTGCATAGTAAGACACTGTCTCAAAAAGACAAAAAATTAAAAATAAAAAAAATAGTTATACATGTATATGTTTATTCTAGAGAATTTAGAAAATCATGGAAATAAGCAGGACAAATAAAAACAACCCTTTCCCCACCCACAGGAAACCACTATTTTGTTCAGTGTACTTTTCCAGACATATGCAAATGTACACTTATATATAAGATTGTACTTTAAAAATGATACCAGGGTGACAGTGTATATTCTCCTTTATTACCTTCTACCCATCTAGAGAACAAACATCTTTACCTGGTCTTCTCATCGACTGCACTCTGGCCTCCTTGTCTCCTACTGTCTTCATCTGTGACGGCGGCCATAACAAAATCCTTAACCAGGGTTCTTAAGTGACAGAAGTTTATTTCCTCTCATTTCCGAAGGAAAGAAGTCCAAGACCCAGGAGTCACAGGGGTCTGTTGCCTCTCGGCTTTCTTTCTCTATCTGGTAGATAATCACCTTCTTTCTGTGTCTCCGCATATCCTTCCTCTCTGCACCTAGGAGAAAGAACACTCTGGGGTCTCTTCCACTTCTCTTAAGTACACGGATCCTACCAGAAGAGGTCTCCACCCTACGACATCACTTAACTTGAAGTATCTCCCTAAAAGCCTGTCTTTAAATATAGCCATGAGGGCGTGGGGGACACAATTTAATGTGTACATCCACTCAAAATTATGCTTAAGATTAAATCAGAATCAGAAAATTATTTATCATTTTAAAATACAAAACTAATAAATCAATATTTATTTTCTACTTTCATCTGGAAATAGGCATTTAATCATCTGTTAATTGGATTGGATTAGTGTTCTTAAAAGTGTCTTTGCATCCCCAGCTTTTTCCACTATGCTATGATTTTAGAACTGAGACTCCTTGTTGGTTGGTTGGTTGGTTTTTTAACAGGATCTTTCTATGTAATTCAGACTGGCCTTGAACTCATGTGAATCCTGGACTGGCTTTGATCTGTGGTATCATTCTGCCTCAGCCTCCCAAGCACTGGAATTATAGACACGTCCCAGTGTTGAGGACTCCACTGAACTGGTAGTTCCTATATCTCATCTGCTGCTGAATCTCTTTCCCACGTGTTTTCCTTGAATGTCAAGTTCGCCTAGGTCTAAGGCCAGTCTTTGCAACATTAAACTCAGCTGAAAGTCCATTTTCACTCTAATTCCTTTGAACCAAGTGGCTGCCCTCTTGCTTCCCATATCTAACAGTAACTGGCTCATTCCTGAGGGAAAACCATCACTAAAGTGCAATTGCCCTTCTCTCCGTCCACAACTCTCCACTAGATCCTGCTATGAGATAAGAGAATTTAATTTTCTACTCACTGAGAGTTTACCTGTTTCCCTATCAAGTAATCTAAAAAAGGCAATTTGAACAGATTCACTGTTCCTCCTGTAAGTACAAAGTTCTTAAAACTAATATGAGAAAGACTAACATGGGCAAGAAGATGAGTCCTGGTACAGATATTTGTGCCCTTTCTTTTCCCTCTCCACCAGCTGACCAGGAAGGTCACATACAGATAATAGAGACAGCTGCTGGTTTGTAACAGACACCACTGAAAGAAGATAACCGTGCTAGGAATTTTGCTAGGGATGCAGGAAGAAGGCAGGAGTTTTCACAGTGACCCAGTTTAGCAGATGACACACCCATGAGACACACCCATCCTTCAGAGTGCTCCAGCCCTTCCCACCACTGGCCATTTCTTCTATTCAGACATCAGCATCCTTCTATCTTTCTGTGCCCTTATATCCTGTCAGGCCCCCGTGGCTCTCCGCAATCCCTTGCACCAGCTCTTGGAAACTCTTGTCCAGAGACTTGTCTCTCTACCCTCTCTTAGCCTACCCAGGCCATGGCTTGAGGGCAGGCATGTCACAGGCCAAACAGTTGATCCTGCTGCTTTGCTACATACTGTATTTCCTCCTCCCCACTGACCATGGGGCAGATGCTCAGGGTACACCGTCCTAAGGAATGGGCCTTCCCCGGAGCCGAGACTTGCCCGCACCCTGCCTTTAGACTGTCCAGCCTCCATAACTGTAAGAAAGAAGTGTCTGCTGTCTATAATTTACCCAGTCTATAGAAATATTTTTATAGCAAAGCAAACACTGTAAGACACTGCCCCCATCCACACTGTCTGCTCCCTGTTTCTTAAGTCTCAGTGCCCGAGTACTGTGGGTTCTCCCCACATGCAGGACACTCTTATCTTACATGTTCACATGGCTGTAGCTGCCCTATGACTTCCTTCAGGATTCTGCTTAAATGTCATAGTCTCGGAGAGGCCTTTCTTGAGTAAACTGGCATCCCCCAACTCCTAATGCTCTGATTCTGTATTTTCTTATGAGGATACATTATGCTTTTGTATGTGTTCATTGTCTGTCTCCTCCACTTGAATGTGTGCTCTGCTAAATCAGAAGTGATCATCTTCTTTGCTGGACCCACCAGCTTCTGCAGGGTGTATGGGATAGGTGTCCCATCAGTACTTGTTGGTTGCTAAATGAAAGAGCAGAATATTATGGAAAACTCAAGTGTCAGGAATAGTCACAATAATTTTGAAGAAGAGGAAGTTCGGGCTGGAATTGGGAAGCTACCTCTGTACGATGTTGAGACATTATAAAGCCATAGTCATTCAACACAATGTTGTAAACTCCCATATAGCCATTCTAAGAAAGATCCCCCTAGAGAATAGTTTCAATCAGGGAGTGAACCAAGCAAATGGATAGAGGAAAAGTCATGATCCATAAAAGGGGAGAGAAGAAACCAAGCATAGGAAACAAGAAAGGAAGGGAAATGGAATCCCCAGATGGTGGTGGGTGAGGACCCAAGATGACAGCTGGGGCAGCCCATCCCAATTGCAACAGGATGGACTTTTTCAAGAAGATTAAATGAATAGGATGACTGATGTGGGTAGACACTGTAAGAGGCAACTTAAGCAACTGTAGATAGACTATGACATCAGATTCCTTAAAAGCAAGTGAACAAATAACAAGGCTCATAATAATAGCTCTAGGAAAAGGCTTGCTACAAAAATTTTATTTCTCACATGAATAGCATACATTGGAACAGCCATGTGATTGTAGTTTTACTCTGAGAAAAATCATGCTGGAAGAATGACACAGTAAGACGGGCTAATGTCTGACCATTTTGGATGTTCTTCACTCCAGAATTTCAAGAATTATCTGGGATGGCCCTGAATCAAAGCTGGCAGTTTTCTAAAGCTGTTGCTTTCAAGCAGGAGCCTAAAATGGTATCTTTCTATGATCTGTTGGCCATTTCAAAGCTTTGGAAATGTAATGGTCAATTCATTACAAAGAAACAACTCACCTTCCCTCCCCCATAAGCTCACTATTTCAGGCCAGGAGGAGACAAAGCCACACCCCTGGGGTTCCACTGCCATCAGGGGAACATCCATGAGCAGCCACCCTGCAACTCCCCCCACCTGGGGAACCTTGAATCGGAGAAACCCAGGTGCCTAACCCAATTCCCTGCACTGCCAGACCGGCAGCCAGTACAGAAATCACCCAGGACTCAGCAACTGATGATTCAGAGGAATACAGAAAAGCATCAAGACAAAAGAGCAGGGCGCCATCTCAAACATCTAGCCCATCCAGAACAAATCCAGAAGGCATAGACACAAAATAAATTAGAGGTCACATACCTGAAATTCCTGAAATGATAGCAACTGAAGTAAAAAGACAACTTAGTGCTTATACTGTTTAATTAACTTTGCATGCCTATATCTCACTCAAAACAAGTCCAGGAGACATAGACATAGAGGAAATAAAAAGCCACACACCTGAAATTTCTGAGATGATAACAACTGAAGTAAAGAGACAACTTAGTGTTTGTGCTGTTTGATTGACTTTGCATACCTGCCTCTGGTGCTCTGAGCATCTATTTAGAGGATAACAATGTGCATTACAGTAACTACTGCTGATTTTGTACTGTCTTGTTTTTGAAATTCAGTATTATTCCCATTGTTTTGCTTTGTTTCATTTTATCATTTTGTTTTATTCTCCTTAAAATAAAAGAATTATCTTGGCATGCTATCAACCTTCCTCCTTGCACTCCTGTTTCAACAGATTCCAGTTGTCCTTATGAAAGGCCAATAGCCCATGCATTTCACCAATGCATTTTGCTGATATCATTGTTTACCAGTCTTGTTATACTGCACTCCTAATTCTACCTTTGCTTAAATTCTCAGATTCTTAGGAAGATCTGGGAGTGATAAACTCTGTGCCTGTGCGTATGGAAGCATCTTAGCTACATTCCCCATTCTCGAGTGGGAGTTTAATTGCATAGATTTCTAGATCACAGTGATTTGCCTCAGCACTGTGATGAGTTGCTTTACTTCAGCCCTGATTTCTGGCACCTTTCATTGCTTGCAGAAGTGGACAGCCGGCCTGCTTTTTCTTTTTTATGATAACTTGTTTTTTCTCCTGGGAAGTCTCTTAGATTTTTCTCTCTCTCAGGCTCTGCAGTTCTATTATTTTTGTGTCTAGGTACAGGATCTTGTGCATCATCAGTCTTGCTAGAGACCCGGTGTTTACTTCCAATTAAAAGATGGGAAGATTACTGTCTGTCTTTAAGCCATAAAATTCTTCTAAATATTGACTCTTGATTTCTACTTCTTTAAACCCTATTGGGTGGACACTAGAGCCTAATAATTCATCTCCACAATCTTGATCTGTGTGTGTGTGTGTGTGTGTGTGTGTGTGTGTGTGTGTGTGTATATATATATATATATATATATATATATATATATATGACCTACATTCCAGGTCACTTTCCTGGGGTATCTTCATTTTTTTTTCTTTTTTCTTTTTCTTTTTTTGGTATTGGGAATGGAATTCAGGACCTTGCACTTGCCAGGTAGGCACTTGTGCTACTGAGCTATATCCACAGCTTTTCCAATTATTAAATTCTCTTATAAGTGGCATCTAGCCTAGCATGTACCCAACATATGTTGTAGTTATTATTTAAATAACTATTTTTTTCCTTTCCATGGTTTGTAATGGGCTCTTTATTAAGTCTCTATCTGTTTGTGATGATAGAGGTAATTTGTTAAGTATCTACAAGGTGCCAGGCACCTTTCTAGGCTCTGAGGACTCTAGAATATGAAATACAGGAGCATATGCTCTCCTTCAATTAAAATGAGGAAATGAGTAATAAATATAGATAAATTTAAATAGAGAGTATATGGTAGTAAGTGTTGTGGAGAAAACAATAAAATCAGGGAGGGTACAGAGAGTGAGGGCTTCCCTTACAGGTGGGAAAAGAAGAGTCCTGTGACCCAAGCCTTCATTTGGGGACTAAGGTCCATAGAAAGGATGGTACTGTGTGTCTCTGAATGGTCATGGTGGAGAGGTGGGAGTCACGCAAGAGGAAATGGGAGAGGAATGGGGGTCTTGCCTGGGGACTCACAGGACTCCTAGCCAGTGTGCATATGGGTTTCCCTGGTCAATTCTGTAGACAGAGGTAGAGGCCAGGAGAAACCAGAAATTGGAGACAAGTGGACCATAGTCCACAGTGTCCTCAGCAGGACACTCAATAGTGCCAACTTTTCAATACTTGTGTTTTTGGTTCAAAATTTTTTGTGCTCACTTTATGAGTGTTATTACTTTACTTCTTTGCTGAGTCAAACATATTTAGGTTCTTTTCAGAAGTTGCCTCTATTATTTGAAGTGCTTCCAGAATTAATTGTTTTATTTTCCCAATTTGTTTGTGGCCCTAAATACCAATCATTTGAGTCCTGGGGACGGGAGGGATCTCACTACAGAAGGAGACTGCAATGTGACAACTGAAGCGGATGCTATGCTGCTGGCTTTGAAGATGAGGGAAGGGACCAGAAGCCAAGAGCAGCTCCAGAAGCTAGAAGGAAGCAAGTGCATTCTCCCTAGAGCCTTCGTGTTTGTTATTTTTCTCTTGTTGCTGAGACAAAATATCCAACACCCAAAGTTAAAAGGGTACCAGTTTACTTAGCTCAGTGTGCAGAGGTTTCAGTCCATAATTGGCTGGCTCCAAGGCAGGATGGCATGGTGTTGGAGACTGCTGAAGCTGAATACAGTGCAGGGCTGTGGTGTGACCTGGGCATGACTGAACTGAGAATGGGGAGACACCTCAGGGGGCAAGATAGCCACGGGTGAGGCCACCTGGAGACTTTCAGGATAGTTTTTCTTAATTAGCGTCGTCTGTTGCTCTGAGGAGTCCTTGAACCCCTCCCAAGATCCTGTTCAGGTTTCCTCCATTGTCCACTCAACTCCTCGCTTGTGATTAAATACAGGCTGCCCAGGGTCAGTCCGCCAGTCAGCTAGCGGAGTTACGAGCTCTGCCAAGGATTTTAGTCTCCTGGAGCCCTAAAGAACATGCCTCTTGTCTCACTCCTTTAGGCCTTCGCCCTGCACCCTTTTGGAGGATTGGGGATCCAGGTACAGACCCCAACAGCATTGCAGATGAAAAACAGTTCATGGCAAGCAGAATGCAGCAATGCAACAAGGGACAACCACAATTCTTTCTATTCCTCATATCTCATCCAGCTTACTTAAGGCAGGTAGCACTTACACTCTTAATCCTGGTGCCCTTGATCTTAGCATCGCACCATGAATCAATCCCAGTGGCACAAACTCTAGATCCAACCACCTCTGAAAAAGCCCCACATTTGATTGCATGAGGCTTTGGGGGGACATTGACATACAAGCCATAATAGCCTTCTACCCAAGCACAGTTCTGCCCACACCTGAGTTAAAACCCATTGATTTAGAACTTCTGACCTTCAAGACTGTGAGACCATAACTGTGTGTTGATTTAAGCACCACGTAGTAACTTGTTACAGTACAATAAGAAACTAATATACAATTTAAACATTCTTGGGGGCTGGGGATTTAGCTCAGTGGCATAAGCACCTGCCTTGCAAGCAGGCAGTTGTGAGTTCGATCCCTGGTATTGATAAAAACGAAAAAGACAAAAATATATATATATACAAGTTAAACATTCTTATCTGAAAATCCAAAATCCCAAATGATCTGAAATCTGAGACTTTTGAACACCAGTATGATATAGTGATGGCACATTCCACACCTGACTGTATGTGAGAGGTTGCAGACAAAACTCAGATGCATGAAAAATATTGAATAAAATTACCTTGTATAAAATGAGCTCACGTGTCTAAAGTGTAGATGAACATAAGTTTCATATGTAGACTTTGATCCTATCCTGAAGACATTTCATTATATACATGCAAATATTTCCAAAAATGAAAAATCCAAAATTCAAAACACTTCTGATCCCAAATATCTTAGATAAGAGATGCTCAAACTGCACCTGCTTGTGAGCTTCTCTTCTTGTGATGGTGGATCTTTTTTATTATTACTGGAGACTGAACCCAAGGCCTTTGCTGAGCTACATTCCTCCAGCCCTTTTATTTTTTATTTTTATTTTGAGACAAGTTCTGGCTAAGTTGCCCCAGCTGAGCTCAAATTTGTGATCTTCCTGCATCAGCTTCCCAGAATGCCAGGATTACAAGTGGGCACCATATCTGGCTAGTGGTAGTTAATCTTGATCTTCAACTTCAGTGACCTGAGAGACACCTAGAAGATCTATAGACAGCAGATAGTAAAGTACCCTTTTGATGTGTCTGGGTAGGTTATGGGGGCATGAACTTGGGAATCACATATGGTCCCTGGCTCTTCTTCTCAGGCTTTTCCCCCACTCTCTGCTTCGATGATACCATGGAGTGAACAGTTCCCTTTACCACACCCTTCCACCGTGATACTCCTGCCTTGGAACCAGCATATCATGGACTGAATCCCCTTAAACTGTAAACCAAATAAACCATTTCCTCCTCCTTTAAGTTACGAGTGTCAGGTATTTTGTCCCAGCAATGGAAAACTAACTATCCCACTTTCTTGTGAGATTTTTAAACTCTGCAGTGTCACATACCCATCTTGAGCCACCACCTCCCTTCTCAGTGAACTTCTAGCTACGTTTCCCTCCCTGGGGGGCTTCCACCTGCTTTTACAGTCCCTTATCATAAGCCACCCTTATGATGTGTGTCAGTGTCACCCCGGAAGACACTGGCTTGCTTTTGGGTGATGGACTCTTACTTTCTCACCAGGATCTTTTCCGTATCTGTTCTTCACATTCCTCTTTGCTGAAGGCAGCAGTCCTCTTTTTCCCCAAATGCCCTTCTATCAAATTCTTTGTTCCCAACAGCTGGTCATTTTATCCAGCAGTGAACGTCTCCAGCGAGTGACTAACAAGCCTGTCCTAGGCGAGGGTGGGCCTCTCCTATGCGAGCATCTGAAGCGAGCTTTTCCTGTATCTCTGTCCTTCAATAGGACAGATCCAATCACCACTCCAGGGAGAGGGAAAGGCCCGCTCACTCCGCCTTGCCTGAGAAACCCTACTGATAAAGGCGATAGTGAGCTCCGGATGCCAGGACATCACCTTCAGGCTGCTGTCAGTCTGTCCACACAAGCTGACAGTCCTGGGGTTAGAGACCAAGAACCGGGTGAGAACCAGGAGAAAATCAATCCTTGGTATAACAATCTTTTTGTGTTTGAGCCAGGTTGGGGAATGAAGCAAAATATTTCATCTGTTTTTCTCAATGCACAAGATTAGCCGCATGGATGTGTGTTTTGGTGTGAAAGGGCATTAGCAAGACAAATGTCTAATTAGCAAGACAAATGCGTTGAGTGCCTATAAAGTATTTGTTTCTAAAAGCTCCAGCAGTCTCTGAATTCAAATTCTTATTGTTAAAGCATCTGTCCACACATCTGCATGCAGACACATGTGCGCGCATATACACACACATGCACACACACATTTTTGGTACAGGGGAGGGGATAAGGAAAGGGTTCTGCCCTTTCCAGGCAAAGTGTGCACATCCTGGGTACCAGGTGAAGACATCCAGCTGCTTCAGGGCACAGGTGCAACTCCAGCCACCCTCCCCTGCCAGCCTCTGCTCCTACTGGGCTCCTCACTCTGTTTTCTGCCAACAATATATTTTGTATCCCAGCCATGAGTCTGAATTACCTACGGCAGGAGCCCTGGTCTTTTTACAGAGAGCTAAAAGGCCCATTTCTCTCTTTCTTCCCTCACAAAAACTGAGTAATTTATGTCTCCACAACTCACCACAGCAGGAGTGAAAATGGCCTTCCCGGCTTTCACAAGCAACAGCTCTTACCAGACCCTGCCCTGCCTTGCTAGGGAGCTTGTGCTCTGACATCCTGAGAGCCCCACAGTACCCCTCCCTGTGGTGCCCAGCAGGTGGCTGGGTCAGAGATAAATCCTCCAGACAGAGCTGCAGCAGCTGCCATACAAAGAATGTTTTAAAACACCAGTTTTCCTTAGTGGCAGGAAGGTGAGATGGGCTGATTTCTTTGGAATCCAGAAAGAAAATGAAAATCAGTCTTTCTAATCAAAACCAGACATATTGGGGCTGGAGATTTAGCTCAGCGGCATAAGCGCCTGCCTTGTAAGCAGGCAGTCGTGAGTTCGATCCCTGGTACTGATAAAAAGGAAAAAGACCAAAATAAATAAATAAACAAATAAATAAATAAAACAGACATATTTGTGGGCAGAGCAGGTGGCTGCCTATAAGCTGGAATATGAAAGGTGCCAAGAAGGTCCCACCAAAAATACCTTCACACAACTGGTCATGAGATGCTAACTCCTTCCTGCATACAGCCTTTCTTTACAGCCTTTCTTCCGGCATCATCTCTACAAATGCACACTTTCAGAAAGGGATTGTTTGTCACTATTTCCATGCTGAATCATGTTCCCCAAAAATTCACATGTTGAACCCCTAAATCTCTGAACCGCAGAATGTGACCACAGTCTGAGATAGGGTCTCCAGAAAGATGAGTAAGCTAAAGTAAGTCTATGAGGGTAGTTTGTCATATAATCAGATTGGTGCCCTTGGCAATCAGTACACAGAGGAAGATTATGTAAAGACACTGGAAGAAAATAAGCAACTACAAACCAAAGACATTGGCCACAAAGGAACCCACCTTCCAGGACCTTGACTTCGGATTTCCAGCATCCAGATCTACGTTTTATATTTCTGTTGCATAAACCATCAGATCTGTAGTGCATCATTAGAATCTCCCAAACAACCAGTGAGTTCCTTAGTTTGTCCAATCCTCAGCTGTTTGACGCCCAGCTGAGGTTTGGAGTAGTAAAGGGGAGCAGGTACTTCCCACGAAGGGAAGAGTCTGGAAATGATTCCTGAAGTATCACGGAGCTGAGCACACGGATGTGTTGGGCTGGAAGACAGTGGTAGGCGAAGGGATGGAGGAGGATCCATTTATCATTAATAGCTGGCATTCATACAGGACTGCATGATTTCCTGAATGCCATCATGATCAGTGTGGCACTATATCCTAACAATAGTGTCCACAGGAGGTACTCTCTCCAACTTATAAAGGGGGGATTGTCCTCTCAGAAAAGATGTGTGAAATGCCCAAGGCCATCTCCATTGCCAAGATTCAGGCCCCAAGCCATTGGCTCCCACTGAAAACTAACCCATTTGGCTCTCTCCAGGGTGCTGTGGCTGACACTGCCTGTCCAGCTCAGCTCCTCTGCCATACACACCCTTCAAGGAATAAAAGACCAAACTGCACCTGATCCAACAGTTTATGTCACAACCTACCACCACCGTTGGAATCAGGACTGTGTTTTGGTTGTCTTTGCTGCCCTTACAATATCTGATACAGAAAATTGCTCAGATGGGAAAAATATTTTTAATTGAATCAGTGTGTCCCCTCCTATTTTCTGCAAAAGCAAGGTGGATTAATCCAAAATACACACAGGGTTTCATCCACTATAGCCTTCCAAGTGTGGCTGGAAGATTATCAGATGACCTGGCCAGATTCCTCATGTGTTCCCTGCTGCCTATCTGGCAAGTCTTGCGTGACTGAAGAAGAAAGGTAGCTGCTTTCTGAGCCTGCCTGTGTGCATCAGGAAGCCGCCTTCCGCTTGCACTGAATCCACACCACTGGGGCCTCTTCAGGACAGGGCCTGATTGTGACAACAGCAACGCTGTGAGTAAGGACTGTGTCTGCAGTAAACACAGCTCTCTGCATTTTACTGCAGTCACACACAGCACACACCCACAGAGGATGTGGTACCTCAACACGCGGATGTGACAGTGCTCCTACCCCTGCCACTCCTCAGCATCAGCCCAGGTGCTTGGGCTCACCCTCACCCACACCCCCGGCTATGAGTTGTGCCCTGAGCTCCACTGAGTCCCCTCTCACTCACTCGGGCCTCAGCTGGTGCAGTGGTCATGCAGCTGGGCTTAACGCAGTGCTCTTTCCATCGGGAAGTCCTTCATGCTGGGAGCGTGGGGAGCCTTTCCTTTGTGTCTACCCGTGACACACCCAAGGTGAGGCAGCCTCATGGCTTTTCTGTGCCCCTGCAGGGAATCTTCAGGTTCTCAGTGTGTGTTAGGGACAGGAAGGGACTTCTTCACATGGGTGGGAGGTGAGGCGGGCCAAGCTGGATGGCAGACACTAATCCACGCCAACCCAGGCTACATAGTAAGTTCAAGTCCAGCCTGAACTACATAGCAAGATCCTTTCTCAAGCAAGACCCTATCTGGAAAGAAAAAAAAAAACCTTAGAATTTAAAAACCATGCCTCATCTTCTATGCCTCATCTTCTATGTTTCCCCAGCACTTCCTCTGCTGGGGAAATGAAAAATCCTCTCTTCCCTTTCCCTCTTCTCCCTTCTTCTTTGCTTACCCCCTCCTCACCCGCCCTGCTGCCTCACTCATCCCCTACCTCCTCCCCTGCCTTGGATTATGTTAGTGCTGAGCACCTCTCAGCCTGAGAGCCACTGGACAGTCTCCCAGTGACCCGGAAGGCCCGGGCACACCTTGATTTGTAAACTGTCCCCGTTCCATCTCCTTGGAACTTGCTGCTTAATGGTTTCATTTCTTACGCCTCATACCTCCAACCCTAATATGGGGGCTTTGCTCTAGGGAAGAAGAATTACAAATCTGAACATATGCATTATCTTCTGGGTTCTCTGGAGGCTAGCCCAAGTAACTGCTTTGTAAATATTGTAGTCTCTCTGGGGTAAAAAATAAATAATAATAATAATAAACTAAAAGAGTAATAAGATTCAAAGTGTACAATAGATCATGTAATAACAAAAGGGAAAGAAAGTGCTCAAAAGGACAGAACTACTAGGACAGGGGAAAGGAAAAGATTATATGTACGTTGGTAAACATATATAAATTTTTATATGTATATGTATGCTAGATGGATAACTATACTATCAGTCTCTTTGAGTTCATCAAAAGGAGCAGCTTGTGCTGTCATTGTTTGACTGATCACTTTTGTATTTAGATTTTGTAACCTGAACAGCTAGTCCTGAGATAACAACGTGCAATATATTAACTCATGTTAATTCCCTACTTTTTTTCCTTTTTTGTAATTCTGTACCATTTCTGTTCCTTTTTTCTGTTTTGCTTTTTAAAATAAAAAAATTCTACCTGAAATTCTGAGGTCTAAAGCATATAATGTATGCAGACGTGTGCAAATTGTGAATACGTCTAATAATGAGATTAAAAGTGGCTTCTGTCGCCTGGCCTTGTCCATGTGCTCAGGTACAATGCTGTCCTTGGTCCTCAGAAGCAGACATGTGTTGTTGCTGACTGACTTGCCAGAGTGGGGCTGGGCAGGAGCACCTGGCTAGCATTTGTCCCCGGCTTTCTTCTGTGTGTCCGTCTGCCTTCTTGTAGTGTCTGCTCCAGTGACATGGACCCTGAAAGATTATGTCCAGCCAATTCTGCTTTCTACTTTCAGCCCAATAAGACACTTTATCATGGAACCGGGTTGCATAGCCTTTAAGCATAACCAGTTTGGGTTGGTTTCTTTTTTTTTTTTCAACATTGGGGATTGAGCTCCAAGGCCTCTAAGTTCCATCTCCAGCTCAGTCCTGTTCAGTTTGTTTGCTTGTTTTTGTTTTTGTTTTTTTTTGTTGTTTGTTTGTTTTGTTTTTTGAGACAAATTCTTGTTAAGTTGCCACACTGCCTGGGTAAGACTCAAATTTGCAGTGTTCCTGCCCAGATTCCTAGAATACTAGAATTAAAAGGATGACCAAAATGCCTAGTTTAAGTGGTTTTTTTGAAAAGCATCAGGCCAGAACAGAGAAGCATATGTGTACACATACGCACATCCCTGTTTCTGTGTGTATACATGTGCATGAATGTTTGCATGCACCTGCACACAGATTCACCCAGTGTTCGTGTGTACATATGTCCCATCTTCTCCATCAGCAGACTATAACCAGTCTGCTCACTCACTCACATTCCCAAACTCACATCCTCCCTCTATTCTGCAGACACTGTCCTTGCTCAGGATTTCCCCCGCCCCAGACATCTTTGCCAGCTCCTGCCTCTCTGATCCATCATCCACATCAGGGTCTGGGTTTTCATCCTTCCAAAAGGTCTGTCGCACCTCCAGCTTTGCAGAGCCCCACAGGATGGGCAACCTCAGTGGACACTCATCAGCATCGCACTCCAAGTCCTGCAAAACCTGTCCCTAAATTCACCCACAGCCTCATCACCTACCGCACAGCCATCACCCATGGTTGTTCATCCAACCGTGTGTGGAACCAACAGTTACTGAGCCTGGGATTCTGTACCTGCTGGGAATACTCTAAAGAAGGACAAGAGCTTGGAAATATCCCTGTCAGTGTCCTGCAGGCCCTGCTGGCCCTGAAAAGCCTCTGACCAATGCAGTGCTGCTCCCTCTGCCTGGAATGCTCACTCCTTTCCTTGCCTACTAAATCACATCTCCCAAGTCAGATGCCTGTGTGCTGCGTCACTAACCTCTTGGAATCCCTTAATTGCTGACCTCACTACTAGCAAAGTATGTACAAGTAATAATCAAAAAAGACAGCAAATGTTGACATTTTAAATGTCAGTGTATCTTTTACCGTAATTAACTGTTTAACTTTCACCATAGCTTTTGAGCATACCATTCTTTAGGCAAATTTTTAACTTCATGGGGTCTTGGTTTCTTTGTCCCGAAAACTAAGGATAGTAATTTTCTTTAAAAATCTTGTCATTTGATCATTGAGAGGACTGAGATTTTGTGCTGAAAATGTCGAACAGGACCAGAGGTTATTTCTGGTCTCCGCTCCCAGCTGGGGCTCACATTGCTGTTTGCACTTAGACAGTTCTGCCTCCTTTTTCATTCTCCTTCCTCTTGTCAATTTTTCATTTCTTGAGATCAGGGATGGTCATTTGTCTTTGCGTTACGGTGTCACTAGGAGGAGAGCTATGATCACGGCAGGTGTGTAACAAATATTGGCTTCATTTGTTGATTGCTACAGGATCATAGGCATACTGGGAAATTTTAGGGTCATTTTACTCTTCCTTTGTCTTTAGATACGACTCTCCTCAGCCTTGCTGAATGAGAGCATGACCTACTGGCCACCTTTTGCATTTTCTCATATTTCAAACAAACTGAGGGAGATCTAAGAGATCATTTCATGCCAGGAAGACAAATTGATGCCATATGTGCGCTGACCTCAGTGAATTAATATGATTCTCTCTAGCATTGGGAGTGCTGTAATTGATTTGTGATGTCTACTCTTTGCCCAGGTTTGGCAGCTGGTAAACTACATGTCCAATATTTGCCAGTCCAAATATAGTACACTGCTCTTATTTGCATAAGAAAAACTAATGATCAAAGATGTTAAGTGATGTGTTCAATGTCACACAGTTAGTGGCAGGATATAAATGGGAAGTCAGGCATTCTTAGTTCAGTATTTGATAGAGAAGATGGACTTAGCAGGAAAGAGAGTCCAATTGTGAGTCTATACTCCATTTATGTGTAGCCCAAACTGCTCATACCATCCCTCGAGCCAGGGATTGTGTTTGGAGCAAAGCATATCAGCTGCTGTTGCCCAGGGAAGAGCATAATTTTGCTCACCATATGTCAGGAAGGCTGGGCCCAGGGATGTTTCAAAAGAAAAGACATCCCAAACAAGTTCAGTGGATTTTACACTTTTATGAAATAAGATTAGGTGCATGGTATACCCCCATGGGAAGGGAAAAAAAAGGCACTTCCTCAGAATGTTGTTTGACTTCAATTCAAAACAGAAACACTGAGGAATTTTTTAAGAAAATTATTCCACAAGATCAAAAATTATAAAATGTAGAATATAGAATTTCCAAATAAACTGAAATTTCTGAAGCATATGTAAGTTGTATCTATAATAGAGTTCAAACTCTGATTATGTACAGACTAAAATTAGTCTGTAAAGGGGAATGTCAGTAGACACCAAAAAAGAGGCTCACTCTGAGGAAGAATCACTGTTCTAGCATTGAACCACCCAGATCCATCACTGGGTTGTATCCCAAATGATGTCAACTTGAGATGGCACAGCTCATCTCATGTGCAGTACATGAACCATCACACGCAGAACTATGGACTAGTACAGCTGGAGAGGAAATTGCAGTAGTGACCCAGCCCCTTTCCCTACAGTGTCCCCCAAAAGTGGAATGACTTATCTGAGGCTACACTGCCAGTTACAGATGGTGCTCACCTATAAACCTAGAAGTTTCCTTTCAAAATACTTCCTCTGTCTTATCTACACATCCTGGGCTTAAACATTTTCCATGGAAACTGGGAGAAACCAACAGAAGGAAAAGTCTGCAAAGCAATGTTATTCGCACCAAAATAGCAATACTTATACCACCCGAATAGCACTTATTCATTGTAATTCCTTTAATATAGTCAATTTTTATAGGCCCACTCCTGGATCCCTGGAAACCTCCTAGGTCCTTGTCTTGCAGATCAATGAAGAAATCACATTTGTGGATGACCTTTTATGTGCCAGGGTGTGCCCAGAAGGTCACCTGAAACATCACAATTTATTGTTAAGAAACTGATTCTTTGAGAGATTTAGTTATTTACTCAAGGTTATATGATTAACAAATACTGAGCTGACATTCAAAGCCAGTTCTAATGTCTCCATGTCCTGTGGATTTCTTGGTCTGCTTAAGCTGCTATAACGAAAATACTATTCACTGGGTGGCTTCAGTGACAGAAATTTACTTCTCAGGGTTCTTGTGGTTGAGAATCCTAGAGCCAAGTACTAACTCCATCACAAATCTCCACCCTCTTGGAACTTTAGAGAGATTTCTCCCTCATGCTCTGACTTCCACCTCTGCTAAGGAAGAAATTGTTGCTACTGCAAAACTGCATTTCCTGTCTCTTAAACAACCAAATAGCTTTTGTCAAATCCATGAGTTCTTGCTTCACAACTACCTGTTCTTACTTGAGGAATAGGACACTCTCTTTCACTGCTTTTTTTTTATTACAAACACTTTTATGATTATTCTGTTAACTTTATACCTTCAAATGTATATTCATACATTTGTCATTCCCTTTTGTGGGGCTTGTTTTGCTCCTATGTCTGGGGATTCCGACTTGTACTCACCTATCTGTTATGGAGAACACAGAGCCTATTCCAGAGAAGGAGGACTGATTCACTGCTGCTGCTACTGGCCCTGCTTCTAGTGGCAGGAAGTAAAGGAAGAAGGGTCCTTATCACCAGAGGAAGACCCCAGGTGACTCAGTGTTCATAAAGTGTAACTATTCACCTGGGGCCCTGCTCCCTCTCCAATCAGGTTCCCACAGTCAGCTTTCCCTTTGGAGACAGCAACTCTGACTGTCATTGCTTGGTAAGGTGAGACTGATGTTTAAAGACAGTGGGCAAATCTGTGAAGAAGTTCCCTGGGTCAAAGACGCATCAGGTGCCAGAAAATATGTTCAGATGACAAAGTTCACTGTGCCCAAACTGAGCACTAGGTGCCAGGTGCAGGTGCACAGCATCCTCTAATTTGTGTGAGTGCATGTGCACATGTACACAGGTACATATAAATGTGTGCATTTATGTGTGCAGTATGTACATGTATAAATGTGCATGTGGGTGGTTAAGTACATAGGTACATGCCTTTGTACATGCAGGTGTGTACATTTGTGACACTATGTGTGTATATATGTTCATGCATTATATGTTCATGTGTGCATGAGTGTGTCATGATTCTGTTTGTGTGCCTGTATGTATAAGGCACAAAGATGGGCTCTTTAAAATATAGGCCTGGCCCCAAGCCAGTCATCAGCTGAGGCTTTCCTTTATTTTTTCTTGGAGATTTCTCAGGCTTCCATGTCACTGAACTTGTTTGGGTGCAAATAGTACTTTTCAAAGTTTATTTTCTATCATTTCTGTGGATTTGGTGTGGGCAGGAAGAAGTGCAGCTTGTGTCCAGGGATCCTGTTGTGATGAAGCACTGCTCAGTGAGACTGAAGGAGCACAGGACGGCCCTTCTGATGACCACGGCTGAGGCTTCGGCTGCACACAGTGCAAGGCCTGTTTTACCTGCAGTCGTTCCCATTCCCTGGAACTGGAGCCACTTCTAGGGTAAAATATGACCTTTTTTCCATATTTTTTTTGAGATAGGGTGTCTTTATATTGTCCAAGTTGCCCTTGAATTGATGGGCTCAAGTGATCCTCTTGCTTCAGCCTCTAAATACCTGGAACAGAAGTGGTACTTCACCAGGCCCGGTGAAACACCATCACTCCTTTTACAGAAG
Source organism: Cavia porcellus (assembly GCF_034190915.1). NCBI lineage: Eukaryota > Metazoa > Chordata > Mammalia > Rodentia > Caviidae > Cavia > Cavia porcellus. The sequence continues at coordinate 36,107,134 of NW_026947496.1, read as the reverse complement.
CAAGCCCAGACCCATCTGCTGCCATGTCAGGACAAGCAGTGTAACTCTCCTTTGTGAGCTAGCCAGCGTGTGCGCTGTGCTGTGAGTGTCGGGTCCTGCTGCTCACCCATCCTGTGACTCCCCAGTCTCCCTTGTGATTCCATCATGGTGGGTAAGGACTTAGGAGGAGAGATGTGGGTACACAGCTTTGAGGGTCTGCGCCCAGGGGCTGTCTTGCTGTTACTTGTAGGGTGGCACATTTTGTCCTGAAGTGTCAGCATAAAGTTGGCTTTTCCCTTAAAGGACAGATTCTGTGTTTTTGTTTGTTTATTCTTGAGAAAGAAAGGAGAAAGAGAAGAAGAAAGGGGAAGAAGGAAGGGAACAGAAGATGGAAGGAAAAAGGAAAAAAGGAAGGAAGGAAGGGAAGTCCTTTCCATCTTCCTCCTTTTAAATCCCTTTCTGGACATGTTTGTTGGCAGCCCTGCCAGCTGCAGAAAATAATTCAGAGTTGGCATCAGGCTCCAGGGGAAAAAAACCAATCTCTGCTCCTCCTGAGAACAACATTAGCAAGACATTTAAAAAGTGGCTTCACCTGAGAGGGGATAGACAGCAGCCCACAAGGAAACCTCCCATCTCCTCGGAGAGCTCAAAGCAGCAGCTGCATCCTGCTTCTCGGCCTTGACAACACTTCCTACTCCTTCCGCCTACAGGAACCTTCTAGAGAAAGACATTAGTGCACCAGAGACACCGCCTCCCCTCCCATGCCCCACCCTGGCAATGGAATCCAGCTCAGTACATCTGTTAACGTTCTTGGCAAGCTGAGAATGTCCCAGGGACAGGAAGGGAACAGCAATCCTGCCCTCAAGCAAAATGGTGCGGCTCTGAGAAACTGAGAATACACAACCCATTCACAATAAGACTGATACATTTGGTGTCTGTGCTCAGTTTAAATTTATACAATACAAATGTAATATCAAATAGTCCCAAATCTTAAGACTAGCAATGTGAGAAATTTTTATTTTTGTAGAAGGTTGAAGGACTCAGAATTCCCATGAAATAAATGTTATAAATTTATATTTTTAAAAAACATGGATATGGGGGCTGGAGATTTAGCTCAGCGGCATAAGCGCCTGCCTTGCAAGCAGGCAGTCGTGAGTTCAATCCCTGGTACCGATAAAAATGAAAAAAGACCCCCCCCCAAAAAAACATGGGTATGTTTAAAATCATTGACCCTGAAATCTCAAGGAATCTCAGTGGAATCTCAAGAAACCAATGCAGTGGGAAAAAAGAACCAAAGATAGTCAATGATTTCTTGTTAAACTCAAGAAGTAAATATTAAATTGTACCACAAAAAAACCCCTAGTTTTAAAAAAGGAAGCAAAATTAGTGTGTTGTATAATTATGCAAATATAAAAATGGTTATGATGTGTGTGGAAAGTATGATATGATGTTGGTGAAGGACTCAGAAGATACACTTGGCAGGTGCTCTGTAATTAATGCTTCACAGAAATATTTATGCATATGGGCATGCCCGAGGGTATTACAGAAAAATGAAATTAGCTGTAATAAAATAGTAGGGATATGGGTAAAAGGTTTCTGATGGTGCTATATTACTTTTAAATAAAAATGAAAGCATAAAACAAGAAAAATGTTTGACCTCTACAGCAATGCATAAAAGCCCTTTTAACCCATATGCCGTTAACCTAAGTATAATTAATTTCATCCTGAAATCACAGGGTCTGCAAGATAAGCTCATCAGAAGAAAAATGAGAAATAGGGACAGGGCAGGGAGAAAAGAAGGACTGCAGAAGGAGGAAGGTGTGAAAGACTTCTGGGCCCTCATCTTAGGTCAAAATTTGCTTTCAATATCCTGTCCTAAGCTGGTCTTATTTCTTTAGCTTCCTGAATCATTTCCTACTTGAAATTACATTTTCCCCAATATTACAGCTACTTCTCTTCAGTTAGAACACTAAATTCTCTGCAATTAATATTATTAGAAACTAGGTTTTAGGGTTTTTAACCAAAACTCAACCTGGCAAATGGGAGAGCAAGAAAATTTGTTTCATTCCTGCCAAGGTTATTGTCTTCATCCTTTAGTTTATCATAATGGTAGTAGTTTGGTAGTACTTTTGTCAGAGCATCTACTTTCTTGGGGCCAAGCACAAGCTGGAGGAGGTGGGTGGATGTTGAGGTAAGATTAAGAACATCATAGAAGGGGAGGAGCAAAGATGGCAGATAGATAACAACTGGCTCCAGGGGCTCCCTGAGATAGTCAACTTAGAGTTCAACATAATACAACGTGGGGAGTCCCAAACAGAGGGAGATGAATTGTCTCGTCCCAAGAAGAAATTAAGGTGAGAAGTACCAACCAAACATACAGTCCCGGTGCTATTATTGGAACAGCTAAAGGTTCAGTGTCCCCGCTGCAGCAGGTGACTTGCCAACCATCCAAGGTGCCACCGAGACTTGCCGAGGTCCCACCGCGACTTGCTGAGCCAACAGAAGTCCACTACTTCGACTCACTGGAGGTGCAGTTACACTGAGTTCAGGGGTCGGTGAGATGAAAGGAGAGCTGAGTTGGCAGGGTGCCGCATCGACCTGTAGTGAGTAACAGGAGTGGAGCCATTCCATAGAAAGGGGGCTCCAGCAGACAACATTCTGGGACCAGGCAGGACTGGCAAGTACAAGGGGCAGCAGTGACTTCAGTCAGTTGTTCCCTTCCCAACGGGATTGGTGGAGTGAGCTAGGCTGGGTCACGTGACCTGGCTGAGACCCAAATAGGTTATCCGAAATCAAGTCACTAACCCAGTGAAGCCTCAGAAGTTTGACTGACCCAGAGGGGAGGTGTACAAAGTAATACAGTGCAGGCCACAGCAGCTTGACTGACCCAGAGGGGAGGGGCCAGCATACCCTGTCCCTCTCTGCAACTCTTTAGCACATGACAGTGGGAAGGGTCATCTACCCAGTGCACTTCAGAAGAACTGTAACCAACAAAGAAAGAAACTAGGGCCTCCTGGAAGAAGCAAAAAAACAACAACAAAAAGTCCCCAGGTTCCAACCCTGAGAACTTGACCCCAGGACAGTTAAATACAAAGAATGAGAACAGCAAACATGCAATATTAGACACAGCGCCAGTGGACATGAAAAGATATATTCGGGACCTCACAGACGAGTTCAAAAGTGAAATATTTAGCCAAGTAAAGTAAAATATAAGAAGATTAATAAAAGAGATACTAAGTACCCCTCAAGCAGACACAGACGGAAGAAGGGAGGAACTCAAACAAGGAGAGAACCATTTGATGAAGAATATAAAAAAATATAGAATACATGAAGCAGATTCACAGAGATTACCAGGAGATTAAAAACTCTATGGAAAGATGGCAAATCAGCTTGAAAGAAACTAAGGATAGATTATCCAAATTGGAGGACAATTTTGCAAAGTGGGAGTATGAAAGGGAAAACTTTTTAAAAATAACAAGGGAGCAAGCAGTAACAATACAAAGGTTAGAAGACAACAAGAGAATCTATAACTTAAGAATGAAGAATGTGAATGAAGAAGCAGGGGTACAAACAAAAGAATTACAAAGGTTATTCACAGAAATAATTAAGGAAAACTTCCCAAACATAGGAAAAAGAAATGATATTCTGATATATGAGGCATACAGAACTCCAGCCACCTACAACCAAAACAGAGCTACATCCAGGCATATAATAATCAAGATCCCAGAAATTCAATATAAAAACAGAATATTAAAAGTTGTTAGAGACAAGAAACAGATAACCTATAAAGGAAGGCCCATCAGAATAACGGCAGACTTCTCAACACAAACCATCAAGTCAAGAAGAGCCTGGAGAGATATATTCCAAGCCCTGAAAGAAAATAACCTCCATCCCAGATTGATATACCCTGCAAACTGTCTCTAGAAATTAATGGAAAAACAAAATGCTTCAAGACAAAGAGGAATTTGGGAAATTCGCAGCCACCAGTCCAACTTTACAGAAAATACTGCAGGACATTTTAGAGAGAGAAAAGTACTAGGATTCCAAGAACAGTGGCAGAGAGGCCTCAATGAATGGAGCAGAAACATGATGAAATGAACAGATACTTTGAAGAAGATAAGCAGATAACTGATGGCCAAAAAAGAGCATAACAGAAATGAGGCAGAGAAGATTTTATTCAAAACTGATATGATTGATAGTATCAAGGCTGAGAGTATAGGCAATTACACTGAAGATGACAAGACTCTACGATACAAATTCTGGTTTGATAACTGCTGGTTTTTGAAGTTCTATACTCTATACAAAGTTGTGTTTTTATTAATACTGTTATGTACTGATATATTCAATTATACTATGTCTAATGATAAAGCCAATTCTATTGGAGATAACAAGAGACAACACAGGAACCTTGGTAGAACTCTTTGTACAATGGTCTTATATGTTTTTTTTTTCATTTCATGTGTTTATCAGAATATGTTTTGTTTTGTCTTGCTTTGTTTTGTTTCTCCCTCTAATATAGAAAGGATATAAATACATGTAAGACTCATGCATGTATAGAATCTATAAACAGTTTTGAGAACTGATCTTATGACACATGATGAAATGAACAGATACTTTGAAGGGAAAAAAAACTCTAAAATACCCAGTGCTGATCCTGGAGTGTCATAATGTGACACCCAGCAATAGTATTATTCTTTGTTCAGAGTGATATTAGCCTGCTTGGGTTTATTCCATCTCAACATAATTGAAGATATGGATAACTGCATGTATGTTAAATGTATAGGACTGATAAGTGTACTTCTAAGTTTTTGTTGGATAGTTGAACAGAACTGGTTGCAATTTCACTGTTTGAATCATCACTTTATATGCTCCACTTTAGTATCTTGAATAACTATTTGTAAGAGGACAATTGGTAACCATCAACCAGTGATTTCTTACTGTTTTATTTTTTCTTTGAAATTATGTATTATTTCTACCCGTTTGCTGTTTTTAGTCTTTCTTTAAATTAAATTTTAAAAAAAAAGACACTACAGTACCCAGTGATGATCATGGAGTGTCATGATATGAAATCTAGCAATATTATTATTCTTTGTTCAGAATGATGTTAGCCACTTTAGTTTGTTTAATCTAAACATAAATGAAGATATGGATAACTTCATGTATGTTTAAGTGTATTGGATTGACAGCCATACTCCTAAGTTTTTGTTGGACAGTTGAACACAACTGTTTGCAGTCTTGCTGTTTGAATTCCCACTTTACATGTTCCATTTTTGTATCTTGAACAACTATTTGTAAAACGACAATATGTAAACATCAACTAGTGATTTCTTAGTGCTTATTCTTTTCTCTGAACATATGTACTATTTCTACCTATTTTCTGTCTTGTTTAGTCTTTCTTTAAATAAAAATTTAAAAAAAGAACATCATAGAAAAATGCAAAGAGAGACAATTATGTAACAATTTAGGGTTTGACAGTAAGGTGAAATTAGTACAAAGGTGATCTTGTTTTAGCAAAAGAACTTCTAAACTCTCCTCTACTGCATTTTAACCTACAAGCCTAGATAACACGGGTTATAGGATATCCCATAAAGGAAACATGATCACGCATTTGCTCATGGAAGGGAAAACTATACAAACTCAATTCTTCTATGGCAAAAATACAGTAAGAATTAAGAGTAGAAGTCTATCCACTCAAAATCTGTGTACTGAACTACTAACCTGGAAAACCTCAGCATATCACTAGGTGATTAAATTAAAATTAGATCATTAAGTGGACCCTAGTTCAATACAACTGGTGTCTATATTTTAAAAAGGAACTTTGGACACAATCGGACAGCCATAAATACTCCATGTGAACATGAAATAAGGAGAGAGGCCTGACACGGACTTCTCACAGCCTCAGTAGGAACCAGCCCAGCTAATACTCTCCAGGACCAGAAAACTACAAATTCCTGTTGCGTAGACCCCCAGCCTGAAGTATTGCTATGGAAGCCACAGGAAACAAGGTAGGAGCAGGGAAGGGAAGGGAAGAGAAGGGATGAGAATGGAAGGAAACTTATGAGTTGAGCAGTTGAGTTTTCCACTATGAAATGTTCACTGTAAATGAAACAGTTTTTCACACATGACAGGAAAGTCAGAGCCATGACTTACACATGTCTTCCACCTTAAGAAGCTCTGAGAATCACAACTCGTAATAAAGGCCCTTGCTGGTAGACATGAACCCATGAGTTCATAGCTGAATAGGTACTAGGAAGTGGGACCTAGTTGAAGAGAGTGGGTTCTGCGGTCTTGACCTTGTAGGCTTTGTCTTGTCCCTGACCCCTTCCTTTCTAGCTCCTTCCTTCTCTTTCTGCTTCCCAGCCATCAAGAGGTAAGCAGCTTTGCTCCACCACACCCTTCCACCATGACATCTGCTTCACTTCAGGCCTACAGCATGGAAACAGCTATCAGAACTAAAACCAGCTATCAAAACTAAAACATGAGCCAAAACTACGTCTTTCCTCCTTTAAATTTTTTATGTCAGGTATTTTGTCACATAATAGAATCCTGACTAACACATCACTGAAGGGTCTTGGGCAGACAATTTTAAAAGGTTTGTTGTGAACACCTTTCAAAGAACAGGCTGTTAGGGGTGAGGGTGGACACTGTGTGTCTGTTTAAGAGACTATTACAGGAAAATGGGACCAAAGAGATAGACAGGGGTGAGAAGTTGGGTTTGTGACATATTTGCTGGAGGAGGCAAACTGAAGGGTAAGATATGGGAATCAGAAAAAAGAGGGGGCCTTTGCATGTGGATGCATAGATCACAACTTGCTTATGGGGACAATGGTCAGAGTCATCATGCATCAAGGTATCACAAAGCTCCATCCTTAACAAAGGTCTTCTCCTTCATCATTCATTCCTCTTAAAAACTTTGTTTCCTTTCATGTTTACTGTGGACTAATCAGGCCCATAACCTTCCAAATAAGTAGACTGAAAACGTTTAAATAAAAAAGACAAGTGGTATGATTTTAGGGCTCCAGGAAGATCCAAAGCCTCTAGCAGAATTCAAGATTTTCTGGGGGCTTAGACCAAGAACTTCTCTGGGTGGCCCATATGTATTTAGTTTTCAAACAAGGAAGAGGTTAGAGTGCAAAATGTGGGAAACTGAGCAGGACCTTGGGAGAACTATCTTATCTCAGGTTGAATTCATTGCAGGAGTAAGATGCCTGCAGCTGTAGTCTTCACCTAGTTCATTGGGGTGGGAGCCAGGCATCCCTAATTGTGACCTTATCTTGCCCTTTGAGGCATCATGGATGGCATCACAGGCCACTACAACCTCAGTCAGGACCAGTGACTCACAGGGGTTCACATACTAGGAATCCACTGCCCATCTCCAGACAAGGGGCTTAGGCCTTGGAAAGACTCACAAATAATCATAGAAAGCCAATTGGTTAATTTTAAATCCTGCTCAGAGTTGCTTGTAATGGTCTCCATCTCATGTTCACTTACTTCCTTCTACATGAACGAATTTGTCCTCTTTTAGCCCAGGAGTACATACTTAAGCTGCCCCACCCCACCCTCCCCACTTTGTGCCTTCTGAAATGTCCTCAGTCACTTAAGAGAATTTTCTTTCTACTGAAATAAACTGTTAGAGCTTGGAAGATCCTCAGGATTTATATTGTTTATATTCTCCATGTATACACACACATATCTCCCCAAAATATTCCAAATGTGTTCCTGAGTCATCTCAGACTCAAACAACTTCCTTAAAATAGGCTTTGAGGAAGACCTCGTTCTGTAGTCAGCGGTGAAACTGAGAAAGCAGGCTGACCAGAAGATTATACTCTGTCCCTTGCCCTGCCCTTGGGATCAACCCCAGAAGTCTTTGGATCCACTTGTCTTACACTTCTATTTCACCCTTTATTCCACTGTCTCCAAATCAATGCCAGACAGGCACAAGAGTGAATCATGGTTCTTTTCCCTTCCCGAAACTTCTAAGGAGATTTTCTTTCCTAAACCAAGTGTTAACCAACGGGATTGTTTTGTAAGAACATCACACCCTCTGGGCATTTCATGGACAGATTTACAAAGCACAAGATACACGGGCATTTCCCTCTTTCAACAGCTGGAGATAGTATACACAACACTCCAGCTATCACACCTTCCAGTGAGGAAAGGTGCGAAACATGTGCTTGTTCATTGTTTACCTGAATCTGTTTGTTCACAGTTTCTCAGGCAGGAAAGACAGATTACTGGGTGACAGGCTACAGACAGAGGTTTGTTACATAACTGGTTGTATGGAGCATTCTCTTTTCAGACTATGGAACACACTGAGTGATTAAGACAGGTATTGATTTATATGCTCCAGTATCCAACCTAGCTAAGAAAAACTTGTCACACTCTGGGGTGGGAACCGTTCTTGTTGCTTCTTTGGTAATGCTGAGCCCCTCTGGTGGTTGATAACGGCAGTTCCCTTTTGTCATTCTGTGAAGGATGCAGTAATTAAGTACTTGATCCTCAGAGAACCTCAGAGCTAAAGTAATCCGTTTAGAAGCAGGACTGATCTGCCAATCTGGATGTACTCAGAGTCTCCTTGACCACTTCCAGTGACCACTGACTCACTATTGTCCAGCAGCGGTTGTCAGTGGCTCTGCAGAGTCTGAGTTAAAGAGAGTTAACCTTACAAGCCTTTCCATTTTGTGGGCTCCTGGTGAGAGACCACATGCTCATATGGGCAACTAGAAAGATGCCCATCGGGGCTGGAGATTTAGCTCAGGGGGCTGGAGATTTAGCTCAGCGGCATAAGCACCTGCTTTGCAAGCAGGCAGTCGTGAGTTCAATCCCTGGTACCGATAAAAAGGAAAAAGACAAAAAAAAAAAAAATGTGTTGAAAGATGCCCATCTAAAAGTCTGCTCTCCTCCAAGGTCAGATTTCTCCCACTAGAGCTTGCTTCTTTGTAGTAGTGAGATTGTCACTGATTTTTTTATTACTTTTTTTATTAATTAATCACTTTGTGCCAGACATTATTACACCAAAGGAAGCAATTTAAATAAAACTCACTCTTTGTCCACCAGGAGCTTATCATCTAGCTCATTAAATGTTAATGACTTTGAATTAAGGAAATCAGACAGAATCAGTCATCTACAGCTTTCATTAATTATACATTAATTTCTTCCACAAAAAATGTATTGACCAGAAGTCACAGTCTAGAAAGGAGAGAAACCTAAATAAATCATTGTAACAGGATCTTACAAACGCCATAATAAAACTCAACTTATTTACTTGGTCCTTCTTAAGACAACTCAGCAGAGAAATCTTTTAGCCATGTTGAGGCAAAACAACAAACAAACAAACAAAAAAACCCGAAGGGTGTTGGATACTTTCAGACAGATCTCATTCTTGCTGATTCTGTTCAAGGCTAGCCCAGGGATCCACCAGCGGATTGACCACAGCATCCTTGGGCAACACCTGTAAACTTTCTAACCACTCCAGTAGCAAGAGGCCTAATGAGAGGTCTTGCTGTGCTGGCTTAATGAGCTGAAATGATTTAACTGTAATTAACGCGTTTATTATTTTAATATGACTTGATGCTTCTAGAGCTCTTAAAAAAATTTAATCTCTGAAATACACTAAGTGCTTTCTACAAGCTCTTTAATGAACGTAAGTATTTTTTTCCCTTTCAGGTATACTGTGTATCACAAACATCATCTCCAAAACAGTTCCAATCATAGTGGACCTCGAATAGCAGAGCTAAAAGTAATTAAAGTTTTATCCTGACTCACTCTCTGAGCTTTTCTGAAGATCTCAAGGAGAAGGTAGGAGAAGTTGATCTCAGCAAGGATCAAGTTCTGATTAATTTGTCATGAGGAAATAGGGTTTTTGGTAAAACTAACAGTGGTGCTTCCGGCCATGGACAGTCCTGCCTGACACAGCAGGATGGGGGCAGTGGCCCAGGCTGTGCCTTCTGCCATCACTTGTTGCTTCTGTGCCTCCATTCATCAGGCTGAACACAGAATCAATAGTTAGTTGCCCAGCAGGGCTTTTTTTTTTAAGGTTATCACCCTGATCCTTCATTTGATGGATGCAGAATGTTGATTGAATTGACTGAGAGTCGAAATGTTGCCTTCTGTTGCAGGTTTGATGAGTTACCATTTTCTGCCAGATAAAGAAGTTTCTACAAAGCAAGAAAAATTACTTTTCAGGGATCTGCTCTTGCTCTATAGAAACAGAAATACAACTAAGAGGCTTAAAGTGGCAACAGCAGACAATTTAGGCTTTACCAGGGAAGGACTATGCTGGCTTTTGACAGAAAATTCCTCGCTTTTGTGTGTATATTTTGAAAACCACTGTTTCTTTTTGTGGGAAAGGATATTTTAAAAAAAGTCTTTGGAAACTCCAAACCAAAGAAGAATCTTTTAAGCACATAAGATACTGTCTTAGAACAATGCTAAATGGGAAATTATTGACACATTACAAAAGAATGTAACTATCGAGGTTCTGATTCATTATGCAATGAATTGCTATTTATCTCAATGTTTCTGAATTCTAGTATTTTTTAAGTTCATATTTAATAAAGATAACAAAGAGACTGCCTTTGGCAATAATCTCTTTTTCTGCTCTATATTTGTAACTGCTTTCTGAAATACAATGCAATTTTGGCTCCAAACTGTTGCAATGAAGCAAATAATGCAATGAACTGTGTCACATGAATTTTCTGGTTTTTTAGTGCATATAAAAGTTTTGTCTGCACTATACTGTAGTCTATTAGGTACGTAATATATTATGCCTCTGGAATGTACATAGCTCTATTAAAAATACTTTGTGCTAAATAATGCTGACGGCCATCTGAGCCTTCAGAGAGTAATAATCTTTTTCCTGGTACAAGTTCTCACCTTCATGTTAATGGCTGGTGGGTGATCATGGTAGTGGTTGCTGAAGGTTAAGGTGACTGTGACAATTCGTTAAAAGGAAACAACAATGAAGTTTGCACATTGATTGGCTCTTCCTTCTACAAAAGATTTTAGTAGCATGTGATATCATTTGGTAGAATTTTACTCACAGGAGACCTTCTTGTAAAAGTGGAGTCAGACCATCATGACATCTCCCAGTGGGAAGGGAGCACTGGCACCCAATCTTCCAGACTGTGGGCCTGGACACTGGATCCGGGACCTGGTGGACTCTACAGAGAACGCGCGGAGGGGCTGTAAGTGGCTGTTGAGCAGCCCATGCTGGGCAACAGCACAGCTGGCCTCGCCAGTGCCCAGTGCATCCACAGCAGAGATTTCATTCACTTTATAGGTGCCACCAGGAGAGGTTTATTGACAAGAAGGAAAGGTTAAACCAACATAAGACAGAAAGAATGTCAAAAAGAAACCACCAGAGGAAAATGGATAATAGATAAATTGTGATGGATAAGTGTCCTGCAAGTTAAGGGCTGAATAACAAACTACGTAAAGGATGCAAAGAAATGAAGAAAAATTCAGATAGTTTTCTCAAGAACGAGTTTTACAGCCAAGCACAAGTACTTGCTTTGGCAGTGCATGTACAGCTAAGCATGACAGCACCCAGGGGAAAAGGAGGCACAATCATGACCTCATAGGAAAAAAGAAAAAATCAACTATTCATTCAAGAAGTCATTAGGAAGCCAGTTGTAGTGTAGCACACCTGGAATCCCAGAATCTGGGAGGCTGAGGCAGGAGGATGGTTGTGAGTTTAAGGCTGGCCTGAGCTACAAAGTGAGTTCATGGCCAGCCTGGACTACATTGTGAGACACTGTCTAAAAAAAAAAGCCATTACCACTGTCCTTCAGACCTTCTGTGGCCCCACATGCTAAAGCTCTCCTCTGTCATTTTCCTACTTGAGGAAGTAAGCCCTGATGCGAGAGGTCAGATGGACCCTGAGAAAGCAACAGTGCCACGACTTCCAGGACTGTGAGCAAACTTGCCAATGCTCATGTAGGGAGTGGCGCGACAGCCCCAGTGCTGCCTCCCCGTCTCTCTCTCTCTTATGGGCACATAATGCACCTGCCTACATTAACCATAATCCTCTCCTGCTTACGTCACATACCTGGATGTGACGATGACCTATCAGAAACCACCCCATACGGCCTCTTCCTGTCCCACCAGCCCACCCTTGGCCTATAAAAGATGTGATCACTTCCTGAATAAACGAGGCTTGATCGGATTCTCTCGACTTGCTTCAATCTCTCTTTGTCTCCCCCCTGTTCTATTCATCCCTGTTCCCCCTCCAGATACACCCCATGGATTGATCCGTGGGCCGGATCAAGTGGCGCCCAATGTGGGGCTCCTGGTACAGGGGAGTCAACAAGGGAGCCGTTTGAGAATGCCGGCTAAAAGTGAAAGCAAACTGAATCAAGGACCGAGGTTAAAGGTGAAAGCACATTAAATCAAGGACCGAGGCCTACACAGATGACCACCCGGCACGCTGCCTACGTCACAGTGAGTGAACAGCAACCCCATTCCCTTTCCCGGACATGGGTCAAGCATTGAGTGAACATAAATTGTTTGTGGGAGGCCTTATCAAGGCATTAAGACAAGAGGATTAAGGGTTAGAGCAAAAGAATTATTGCAGTATTTTCAATTTATCCATAAAGTTTGCCCTTGGTTCCCCCTAGAGGGCTCTATAGATACCAAGAGGTGAAAAAGAGTAGGAGATGCTTTAAAAGTTTATTATAGGGTTTTCAGTCTGGAAAAGGTTCTGGTGACCACCTTTGCATACTGGAATTTAATCTCTGAGCTGCTTGCCCAGCAGCATGCAGATCCTCAGATTGAGGAGATGGTCGCACAAGGCCCCCCCCCCGAGCTACATAGCCTTATAGTGCTCCTAAGATATCTCCTGCCTCCGGCAGGCCTGGTAGCACTCTTAAAATGGCACTTGCCTCACTTCCACCCCAACAGGGTGGGCCCTCCCCAAAATTGCATTTCCGGTGATGGAAACAAATGTACCTCCCCAAGATGGTGCCACACAGCCACAAGACAGCATGAGTGCCACACCACTAGCTCCACAAGTCATTAGGACCCATACGCCATTCACAGTGGCAGCTTTAAAAGAATTAAAGACAGCAGTTGCCCAATATGGCCTTACAGCTGCTTTCACTCTTGCTGTTTTAAATTCTCTGGCTGACAGCTGGCTCACACCTACAGATTGACAAAGATTGGCCCAAGTGACTTTATCCGGTGGGGATAATCTTTTGTAAAAATCAGAATATACAAAAAATTGCAAAGAGACTGCCAGATGCAATACACAAGCCAGCAATGGGTGGGACCTTAATATGTTAATAGTGGAGGATGCCTATGCCAACAGAGAGGCCCAAAAGCAATTTAAGGGCAATATGAGTTCCTCAGGAGCATTAAGCAGGGGCTGGAGATTTAACTCAGTGGCACAGTTGCCTGCGCGACAAATAAAAGGCTGTGAGTTCAATCCCTGGTACCACTGATACTGAAACTGCTTGTCAACAAGGCCTTGCTATGGCTGGGGCCTTGCAGGGGTTTACAGTTAGACAGTTGTTTTCTCAAAAGCATAAACAAAACTGTTTTACCTGCAGAGAGACTGGTCATTTTACAAAAAGACTCCAGCGATAGAGATTCCAATGTCAATTACTTTGACTCATTTAACTGATCGGAGTGATACTGGTCTAGTCTCTTAAGTTTAATTTCAGCATATGTAAGGATAGGGACGGCTGCTGAGAGGAGAATGAGAGACACTATGGTAGTTATTATTGTCTTCCCCAATGTCAGATCTTAAAAACCTGAGGAGCCTTCATCATCCTGTAATGATTTGATTAGTTCTATAATATGCAGTGTGTATTTAATGTGCGTGAAGATGGGGACAACTGTTTGGAGGAAACTAGAGACAATTAGATAAACAGTGAAGATCTCCAGTGGACTTGCTTTAAAATCTGTATTTCTTTAAATCTTTTTTTAAAAACTGTTTTGTTCTGTTTTGATATGTTTGGTCTTGCCCTCTTTGAGATGGAAGGCAAGTGTGTGGGACTGATAAACATGTTACTGGGTTTTTATTGAATCATTGGGTGAAGCTGTTGGCAGTGTCACTGTTTGGATGTCACTTTACGTGCTTTGATTTTGTGGCCTGGGTGACTATTTCTGAGATGACAGTATGTAACTTGTCGACTAGTGATTTCTTGCCATTTATTTTTCTGTAATTCTGTATTAAGATCACTAGAAAACAAGCCAGACAGATAGTAAAAAATTGCCTTTCTTGTGCCATACACCTCCCAATTCCACACTTTGGGGTTAATCCTAGAGGACTTATCCCCAATGCATTGTGGCAGGTGGATGTCACCCACATTCCTGAGTTTGGCAATCTTAAATATGTTCATGTAACTATAGATATCTTTAGTGGTTTCATTTATGCCTCTTCCCGGACTGGCGAAGCTACCAGACATGTTGTTAGCCATGTGTTGGCTGCCTTGTCGGTTTTGGGATGCCCACAACAATTAAAGACTGACAATGGTCCGGGCTATGCTAGTTCTGCCTTTGCTCATTTCTGTCAAATCTTAATATTGATCATATAAAAGGCATACCTTATAACCCTCAAGGTCAAGACATAGTTAAAAGGGCACATCTCTCCCTAAAACTTACTGTTGATGAAATAAAAAAGGGGGAATGGTACTCCACAAAGAGAACACCTAAAAATATTCTATCTCCTGCCTTTTCATCCTTAATTTTTTAAATTTGGATGCTTCTGGACAGTCAGCAGCCATGCGTTTTTAGCATGCTGAAACACAAAAGCAATTTGCTTCTGTACTATGGAGACACCCCCTCACTAATTCATAGCATACTGACCCCATTCTCATATGGGGACGAGGCTCAGTATGTGTATACTCTCAACAAGACAGAGAGGCTAGATGGCTACCTGAGCGCCTTGTAAAACAAGTAGACAGTTCTTCAAAGACCTCATGCGATGCCTAGGAATAATGTCATTTCCTGAAGCACAACCCCCTGTGCTCTTTTACAGATGACACAACCCCTTGGAGCCTTATGCTGCCTACTCAGCCTTCTCCTTGGACCGTACCACATCCATGGTGGATTTGGACCCTGCCAAAGAGACTACAACTGCTGACAGCCATGCACAGAACCCCCTGTAACTGCGGAGGAGGCTCTTTTCGGTCTGGAGGAACACAAATCAGCCAAATAGACTGCAAAAAAATGTTGCTTCTATGTCAATCAGTCTGGTGTTATGCAAGACAAGCTCCAAGAAATAGAAGAATGGCTTCAACAGTGACGACAACAAATGGCTGCTAACCCCTTCTCCTCGATGTGGGGGGGACTTTTCACTTACCTAATGCCCCTTTTGGGTCCCCTAGCTGCCCTATTGTTTCTCATTTCTGTGAGTTCTTGTATTTTTCAGAGGATTATGATGCTCATTAATAGCCAGATAGACGCATTTATGGCAAAGCCCATTCAGGTACGCTATCACCAGCTGGAGATGGCACATCAACAAACCTACCGGGAAGGAATTCCCACGAGTGGCCCATGTGACGATGCAGCCTAACTGCCCTGGGGCAATGGACAGGCAGCCAGAGACGGGCAATTAGGACCTGCATGTTACTCCACTGGCCACCTAAGACAGGCACAGGACCAACTGCTGTCGGCACGCCCATGACAGGTAAGGCCTGGTTGGATTCATGTAATGAGGGTCCTTGACCTAACACAGGTGCTGTCCTCACAGGGTCTGCCATACTCCTGATTAAATAATATAGAAAGGGAGGAGATGTAGGGAGCAGCGCAGCAGCCCCAGTGCTACCTCCCCGTCTCTCTCTCCTATGGGCACATAATGCACCTGCCTACATTAACCATAATCCTCTCCTGCTTATGTCACATACCCAGATGTGATGATGACCCATCAGAAACCACCCCATAGCCTCTTCCTGTCCCACCAGCCCACCCTTGGCCTATAAAAGATGTGATCACTTCCTGAATAAACGAGGCTTGATAAGATTCTCTCAACTTGCTTCAATCTCTCTTTGTCTCCCCCCTGTTCTATTCATCCCCATTCCCCCTCCAGGTACACCCCACAGATTGACCCACGGGCTGGATCATGCTCAGAAGACAATGTACTGCTCCAGAGGATGGGTCTGTGATGATCACAGTAGAGACACCAGCATCAGCATCATCAGGCCTCGGGCAAGCTTGAGGAGCAATGAGACTACTCTGCCTGCTACAACTGGATAGGAGAGGAGAACACACAGGGGCCTGACCTGGAGCGGAACCGCCCTGCCAGCACTGGGCTGTGCTATGTCCCTCAGATGGTCAACACTTCGTCCCACATTCTCCATGTCAGTCTTCCCAAAAACTGTGCAACAGGCAAGTAATTGAAGGTGGTGATGTTGTCTGAACTGCGGATCTGCCAAGATTTTGTGAGTTCTTACTCCAGTTAAGCCAAAAATAAAAATTTAAGTAATATCAAGCTGAAATGTCTGATAGAAATATTCAGATTAAAGTAGATGCATATGGACTTATTTCACTATCTTACAATTGCTTGTGAAATCTAAGAAGACCAAGAGATTCTTCCACTTGGAAAAATAATTAAAGGGGAAAACTATCTTACCCAGATGGTGTGCTGCAGATGTAAGAACTGGGTGAAATTTAATAGTTATAATATATATATATATATATATATATATATATATATATTATCATGTGACTTCAAATTCAAAAAAGTTTATCCAAGAGTGGTGGCTTCTCAGTAAGCTGAGGGAGGAGGATGGCAAGTTTGAGGTCAACATGGGTGACTTAGAGAAACTCTGAAACAAAGTAAAAAGGGCTGGAGATGGAGCTCAGCACTACTTGGGTTCCATCTCAGTACTGAAAATAATTTTTTTAACCATTTAACAGTTTACCCTGAGCATCACTCGGACAGCTCATTTGTTTACACTGGTTATCTTGAGCACTGCTTGGGCAGGTATCGTTTCAACTGGTCGATTCTTGTTTGCACAAGATGCACTTATATATCTGTTTCATGACTACTGTTTTTCTAAAAGAACATTGTATTTGCTTTTGATGTTTGTTTTCAGTGAAATCTAACAATAAATTCTGATTATTTATTTTTACTAATTTGTGAAAAGTAACCTATAGTTTTGTGCTACAGTCTATAAAAACTCTTATCATACATATATTAGGTATAATTTTTGTATTTTTCCAGAACTGAGTGATAGTCTTTTACTATACAAAATGAACATATTTGAAGCACTGAGGCTGAAGAGAAAGGAAAGATCTGCAAAAGAAAAACTTAAAAGGGGAGAAACGTGAGCATATCAGAAGAAAAGTGTGTTGCAAAATGGAAAGATAAAAAAGATGTCCCCTCACTGTCAACTATTCATAATACAGAAATGATAAAATTTTAAAGAAGAAATAAAACTAAAAAATTCCAAAAGTGGTCAATGATTATAGTATAGTAGAGTGACTATAGTAAAGTGGTATTCACAGCATTAACCAATATCTAACAAGCTATCCTGTAATCAAAAGGCAAGTAAAAAATATTACTCTAACATATTTATGCACCTTCTGGACCAAACAGTTTAGAACACATTTGTTATTTATTCAAAACAAGAGGGTTTGGAAAGTCATTTATAACTTAGATTAGATCTAATAGATCAAATAATTGAAAAATATAGAATGGCAAAATGCAAACCAGGATGTCCATTATTGACCTTCTCACCATTATGTTTAGTGGGTAGATATTTTATTGAAATTATACCACTCAAAGGAAAAAAAGAAAGGCCAACATGACAGTTCAAAGAAAGATAATAATGCAAAAAGAATTGGACAGAGACTAGATACTACTGTCCAGATTCTCATGTTACATTGTTTATTCAATGTTTTAAGATATACCATACACAGGAAAATTATTGAATATATTTGATAAAATTGTTGTTTTAATATTACCTGTTATATTATCTCATACAAATAAAAATAAGCAATTTTTGATCACTGTGTATTTAAATAATTGGACTGTGAAGTGGTTAAAGATATGAGGATAGGGTCTACCCAGTTCCTATTAAGACCTTCCCTTCATCTTCTCCCCATTTCGAGCAAACACACCTCTTATTACCTGCCTCCCAATAAACACAAATAATGGCACCCTAAAAATAAATAAGTCGGAGTTGAGTTGGGCCTGATAGCACACACCTGCAGTTCCAGTTAGCTGGGAAACTGAGAGTAGCGATGGCTTGAGCCCAGGAGTTTGGGACTGTACCATATCACGCCTATCTGGTGTAAGTAGTGGTGATACGATGGTACTTGTGAATAACCACTGTACTCCAGCCTCAGCAACATTGCAAGACACTAGCTCTTTTTAAAAAAAAAATTACAGTCAGTCCTTGTAAACCCTGAAAATGCTTTATCAACTAAGTCATGCAGGATTCTAATTCTTTTGTTATCATTTCAACAACATTCACAGCATCTTTACCAGGAATAGGAACCATCTTGAGAAATTACCTTTGTTGCTCATCCATACAAAGCAACTCCTTGGCCATTAAAGTTGGATCATAAGATTGTAAGAATCCAGTCACATCTGCAGGCTTCAATTCTAATTCTGGTTCTGTTGCTATTTCTACATCTGCCATTACTTCCTCCTCTACAGTCTTGAACTACTCAAAGTTATCCATGAGGGTCAGAATCAAATTCTTCCAAACTCTTGTTAATGTTGATATTTTGACCTCCTTTAATGAATCACAAATGTTCTTAATGGCATCTGGGATGATGGCAGAAGGTTTTCTGTTTACTTTGCTCATGACCACCAGAGAATCACTATTTATTGCAACTATTGAAATAAGTTGCTTAAATGCTAAGACTTTAAGGTTTAAAGTATTCCTTGGTCCAGGGGCTGCAGAATGAATGTTGTATTAGCAGGCATGAGAGCATTAATGGCATTGTACATCTCCATCGTGCTCTTATACGACTAGGAGCATCGAAGTCATATTTTGAAAATATCTTTTTTTCCTGAGCACTAGGTCTCAACAGTGGGCTTAACACAGTAAGTCATGAGCAGAGACACTGTCCTCCAGGCTTTGTAGTTCCATCCACAGCATATGGGCAAGCCAGAGTTGGTCTAATTTGCTGAGCTCAGGGAGCTTCAATATGGTGATTGAGTTTTGCCTTCAACTTGAAGTCACCAGCTGAAGTACCCCCAACAGAAAGTCGTCCTGTCCTTTGAAGCCAGACACTGACTTTTTCTCCCTAGCTATCGAAGTCTTAGATGGCCTCTCTGTTCACAGAAGGCTGTTTGACCTGCACTGAAAATCTGCTGTTTGGTGCAGCCACCTCCATCAGTGACCTCGGCTAGATCCGGGAACTTGCTGCAGCTTCTCCTCAGCACTTGCTGCTCTGCCTGTGTTCTGATGTTACAGAGACGGTGTCTTTCCTTTAGCCTCATGAGTGAACCACTGCCAGCTTCAAATGCTCCTTCTGCAGCTTCCTCACGTTCCCCAGCCTTCCTAGAACTGGAGAGTGACACTTCTGCTCTGGGTTAGGCCTGGGTTTAAGGGAATATTGTGGTTTGATTTTATATCCAGACCATTAAAACTTTCTTCATATCTGCAATAGTCTGTTTTCCTTTCTTATCATTCCTGTGTACACTGAGGCAGTTTCTGTCAAGAACTTTTCCTCTCCCTTCACAGCTTGGCTAACTGTTTGGCACAAGAAGCCTTGCTTCTGGCCTCTCTGATTATGACAGGACTTCCATGCTAAGCTCAGTCACTTACTGTTGTTGATTTAAAGTACAAGACTTGAAACTCTTCCTTTCAGCTGAACCCCTGGAGGCCACTGGAAGGCTGTTAACTGGCCCAATTTCAGAATCACTGTGTCTCAGGCCTGAGGAGAAGGGGAGCTGGGAAATAGCCAGTGGGGGAGCAGTCAGAACATACATTATTGCTGCCTTATCTGGGTGCAGTTTTAGCACTCCAAAACAATTGCAGTGGTAGCACCAAAGATCACTGATCACAGATCACCGTAACAAATATAATCATATTAGGAAAGGCCGAGTACTGTGAGAATTACCAAAGTGTGATACAGAGACACCAAGTGAGTACATTGGAAAAATGACAGGCTTGTTCAGCACAGGGTGCCCACACCTTCAATTTGTCAAAATAAAACAATTTCTGTGAAGCTCTAATAATACAATGCACAATAAAACAAGATATACCTGTGCACATGAGATCAGGCAGTATTTGTTCTTCTATGTACAGCTTATTTCACTCTGTATAATGTCCTCAGGGTTTATCCATTTTGTCACATATGAGAAATTTTCTTCTTTTAAAGATTTCATTCCTCGTGTTTGGTTATTAAAAGTAAATTGTGACAACATAAATTGGTGCAACCATTTTAGAAAACTATTTGACAATTTCTTATAAAATTAAAATATAATTTCCCTATGTATGACCCAGAAATTCCACTGTTAGGAATAAAAATGTATCTACAAGGGGATGTATAAAAGAATGTTTATAGTAGCTTTATTTATACTTAGGAAAATCTGCCAATGAATTCTCCCAGATCTCAAGTGAAATTCTTCTCTTCGTCATTCTTTCTTTTGAATATGTGACTAACAGAGATTTTAACCTCCATTTCTGTTATATACCAGAGAATGCTGTGCTCTGTATGCCCTTTTATACTGTCTTTTTTCTCTCTCTCTTTCTCTACTGACACCCTTCATGATTTTGTACTTTGGGCTCTGGATAATGTTTTCCTCCTCCCACAAGAGTTAAG